>NC_064632.1:252172211-253525068 GCF_023864275.1 Schistocerca cancellata
GTGGCAGATGGTATAGAGTTTTTGAGGAGGGTTGGTGATCCAAATTTTAAAGGAAGTGAAGCAACAGTAGAATTTTTGTATTATATTGATAGGATTTTTGATATTCTGAACTCCAGAACTCCATTAGGTAAAGGGTATAAGAGCCCCCTGAGTCTTGACAACAAATCTTATTAGCTTGGTATTTTCAGAGACACTGAAAATTACATCAAAAGCTTAAAAATCATTGGTGTTCCATTGCTGCTTTATGCAAGAAATACTTTTGCTTTTGGGATAATTTTCAATATGCAGTCAGTCAGGCACATAGCTCTGGCAAGTATGCTTCGTGCTGAATCTCCTCTGAAGTATTTCCTACATTATAAACTGTCACAAGACCATTTCCTGCATTTGGTCCAGAGGTGGTTGGAACAATAATCCAAATGCATACCAGTTCAAATGTGCCATGAGAAAGTTGCTCTTGGGTAACACTGTCACTGCAATGAATGGGAATTGCTCAAATTTTAATGTGTGGTTTTGCCACCTGTTTATGATTTTCATGCAAGAAAGCATGTAGTAGAAAGTGATGAAAGTGCTGCAGAAAATGAAGTAGAGAAGTGGTGTGCACTTCTTGATGATAACATTAAGTTCTCATTTTACAAGCAAAACATACTCTATTATATTGCAGGGTATGTGTCATTGCGCCTTTCAAGGCATATCACATGCAAAGACTGTCTTCACATACTGAAGCCACCAGTAGCTAAATCTGCATTAGAATGTATTTATCTCTATGCTTTTCCCAATATGGCCAATAGAAATGCATTTGTAAATTTTATTAACTCGGGAAAACTGGTTAAAACAAGTGACTGCGTGTACTCTGTTGTACAATATTCAGAAACTGTTTCAGATGTTTGTGATTGCTGGGGATATGCGACAGAAATATATACTGGCCAAGATTTTGCATTGTGTTATGTTAAAAATAAATTTGTAGATTACCCATTTCCTGCGCCTGCTATTGGTCATGGTTACCATTATGAAATTGGGATTGAGAACTTACATCAGACTCAACTTGTTTGTAAGATTGCATCCACGTACTCATGCACACGCTTAAAAACACATGAAAAAAAAGCCTGCTGAGAAAATTTTAAACAACAAATCAAGTATAAGGCAGAAGTTAAATAAACTCATATTGTTTAATCACATATAGTGCACAAATTGGAAAAGATTATGTAATGGGACATTCCATGCAGATGGGTGTGACATTTTGACAGATTTTTAAAACTATTTTGTCCATAGATTTGTTGTTGTATAATGATGAAGTTCAAAGGATGAATCACATTGGGTTCGCAGGTTCGATTCCCGGTGGGGTCAGGGATTTTCTCTGCCTCGTGATGACTGGGTGTTGTGTGATGTCCTTAGGTTAGTTAGGTTTAAGTAGTTCTAAGTTCTAGGGGACTGATGACCATAGATGTTAAGTCACATAGTGCTCAGAGCCATTTGAACCATGAATCACATGGAAGTAAAATTAACTCTTTACATCCTGTGTAGATATTGTAACAAAATTATAATTGTTTATTATACATGCTTATTTTAAGCTGTTTGGTGTTACAAAATATGCACTTGAATATAATAGAGGGAAACATTCCACGTAGGAAAATTATGTCTGCTTGTATATGTATATGTGTGGATGGATACGTGTGTGTGTGCGAGTGTATACCCGTCCTTTTTTCCCCCTAAGGTAAGTCTTTCCGCTCCCGGGATTGGAATGACTCCTTACCCTCTCCCTTAAAACCCATCATCCTTTCATCTTTCCCTGTCCTTCCCTCTTTCCTGACGAAGCAGCCGTTGGTTGCGAAAGCTAGAATTTTGTGTGTATATTTGTGTGTCTATTGACCTGCCAGCGCTTTTGTTTGGTAACTCTCAAAATATGCACTTGCATTAAAAACAGGTGATTTGTGTGAAATTAATGGGAAAAAAATGTTCTGAGACTTATTTCACAGATAGCTTTCAGTGTGAGAAAATATTTCCCTCAATAACTATGTTAACTTGAATTTTTCAGTTTAAGAAAACAATTTAATGGGTGTGATCTAATGGAGTATGCAGTGGCCCTACGTTTCAAACAGTAATGTTTGTGGATACTCTGCAACATAAGAGCAATAAAATTGTTACTCTCTTAATTCTTGTTTTATACTTCCTAGAATGAACAGAATGTTCCAATTGATCGTAAGCATTCTAGGCGGCTGATGACCTCAGAAGTTAAGTCGCATAGTGCTCAGAGCCATTTGAGCCATACAGAATTACCTTTCTAGCACTACAAAGTACAGAATACAGTGATTACAGTTACACTTGGAAATCTAGGAAATTTCAAAAAAATGGTTCAAATGGCTCTGAGCACTATGGGGCTTAACATCTATGATCATTAGTCTCCTAGAACTTAGTCTGCAGCTCGTGGTCGTGCGGTAGCGTTCTCGCTTCCCACGCCCTGGTTCGATTCCCGGCGGGGTCAGGGATTTTCTCTGCCTCGTGATGACTGGGTGTTGTGTGATGTCCTTAGGTTAGTTAGGTTTAGTGTAGTTCTAAGTTCTAGGTGACTGATGACCTCAGAAGTTAAGTCCCATAGTGCTCAGAGCCATTTTTGAACCCCTAGAACTTAGGACTACTTAAACCTAACTAACCTATGGACATCACACAACACCCAGTCATCATGAGGCAGAGAAAATCCCTGACCCCGCCGGGAATTGAACCTGGGCGCGGGAAGCGAGAACGCTACCGCATGACCACGAGCTGGGGACTAGGAAATTTCAGTATTCATGTTACATGCCTAATTTTCATCAACATTTACCTTAATTATACAGTTAAACTTTTTGCTGATTTGAACTGTGTACTACATGTTAAAAAGATTTTGTTTGGTCATAGTAATAAAAGCATTTCTTCTTCTTCTTCTTCTTCTTTTTTCAGTTCATATGTCCCATATGGAACTGAAATTATCAAGTTATGATGACAAAGGAAGGAATTAACATTAAGGAATCTTACTTCACAGAAATTATGTAATAATGGTTACACTTTTTCCAAGTTAACTTTGTCATAAACCATTTAGTTTTCCATTAAGAGTGAAAGCAGTTGCACGAGTCACGTAAAGAACAAAGTTTCCCATAGGGAACTAAAGTATTTTACGTTTGAGTTATTGCAGACCCAAAGTATTGTGATCTTCATATTTCTATTTAAAAAAGTTTGTAACTAAAATTCACAGACATTTTGGAATCTGTACATACATGTGTGTAACAAGGTACTTTTCGTGTGCCATGTGGAACCTTTAATTTTCTGGTTTAAATGTAATTTATTTCATGAATTACCTTTAATACCAACAATGTCTGAATGCGATATTTACTATTTAGAAGAAGAAATATTAGTGTACAGAATAACAAACCTCATGAAAAATGCGAGAGATTGTTCTGTACAGAACTTGGAATGGCTCTTTATCAATAGCAGGTAAAAAGAAGGCTTCTATTAAATGTCAAAGAAACCAGTCAGTACCTCTTAATTCACCTTAGAGGTGATACAGTAATAAAAGAATTTACTTTTTTCAGAATTTCAGCTAAGTATTAAAAGTGTGAAGACCTATTCAATAAGTATTTGCTTTACCAACAACCTGTAGTACAAACACACGTATAAGCAGGTAATTATGGGAGTCAAGAGTTATGTTAAAATTAAAGATACTGACTGGTATTACTTGCTCACAAAACATTGTAGTTGCTGTACAGTTTATGCTGTAAGTGGTGTACCCAATGTGATTCCTGGAGGACATAATATTCTGTTATCCTATGGGAGTGCACTGCTACCACACCTATTGAAAGTAAGTTTTGCTGTGGAGTTGTTGTATCAGATGTCTGTACCAGAAAAAAACATGTTCTTAGGAGGAGCAAGCTTTACAGCAGCATATGCTGTTAAAAGCATAGTGAGATTTTCTTTTTCATCATTTCCAACATTGTACACAACTTTCTTGCACTTTTATGTTATCACATTTTTTCCTTGAGAATGGAGGAGAGAGAGGAGGGGAAAATAAATAAACTAATTAATTAATTAAGTGTGCTTTCATAAGAACTGAAAACTCTACTTATGTCATTTGTTATTTTCGAAATGTTACTCTCTTTCCAAATACTGTTCTATTTCTTCAAACCAATTCTGAATTTCTCAAGTTATTACATATTATTTACTGTACATTGTCCAGCAATACTTATGTTGTTACTGGATAGTTTGTAATTTGGCACTACCTTTGTACCACTGGTATTGGCTAGTGTACTTTTGCAGATAAGAAAATTGACTGGACTGGACAAATTCAGACAATATGGAACATTTTACACTAAATTTGCAATATAATGTCATCCTTGTCTCACACAGATTGTAGCAGCCATTGGGGTACCTGTCTGGCCAGCTTCTGCAGCTTTCACTTACAGGTTTGTTTTTTGCTTGGGCCGTATCATGACAACCAGTCATTCCGGTGATAGACACCATGTCAAAGACTGGAACCAAGATTCACAGAAATAAAATTCCATGGTTGTGATTCACAGTGTAATTAATTTTGCTCGCTGACATGTTTTGAATTCAATTTTAAAATAAAACTATGGTACTAGTCACTGTTTGGGTGTCAGACTGGAAAATTACAGTTTTAAGACACCCCAACCTTAAAATTAACAGCTGTGATCGATGTTATTTTCAACAGTTCCTTCACTTCCTATATCATCATGGATCAGTCCAATATAATATTATTACTACACTAACTTCCAAATGATACAAGTTATGCATTTAAGAGGAGCCTTAACATTGGCCTTTGTGTTTATCTCATTTAAACGTAGTTCTTGTCACGTATCAAAGACTGAAGCAATGTCAAAAACTGGTGCTTCTACCTTATCACTCGATTAAAATACATGTACAGGCGTTAATAAAATCATGGCATTCAAATTTCTGATCAAAGAGAGAGCCAAATTCGTAAGTGCATGTTGCAATTAGTGTCAGCATATATGCAGATCGGTAATGCATCGCTTTCAGATAAAGAAAAATAACAATTTTTCCGTTTATAAGTAATACTTTAATAGCTCAGTTGTAATTTCTGTTGTCAGTAGAGATACCCCTAAGCAAACGATGTCAACTTTTTTTCAAGAGGCGCCTTCACTGTTTTCCACACTTGATTTTCCGAATTATACCTGTAGTTAAAAGCGTCGGCAACCAAGGTAATTTGTTGACCTCCATTGAATCTTAAATAGTATTTTAAAACGGGCAAATAAGTAAAGCACTCATAAAATTAATAGTAAACAATTTATAGGTCAGCTTGTCAAACTTCCGAAACACACTCGAATTTAGGAATTTCATAGCAGAACTGTCACTGTTTTTTCTCGATAGATTAGAAACACTTCATTATGTTGATGTAAAGATATCTAGAACATCCAATATAAAAGACTTATGAGGGCGCAGAACGAAAAACATTTTCATCCGTGTTTTGACACTTCCTTTTTTGCCAAATTCAAATATGGCGGACACTCAATGATATGATCTTTGGCCGGCACGCGCTAGAGCCATCTATCGGTAGGTCCATCCCTCATTTCGCTAGCTTTAGACGCCTGTGCGCTCCGCGCGGCAGAGTTAACACTCTCAAAGATCGTAAACACTTTGGTTCTCCACACGACCTATCGATGTAATGGTTCGATAGCATAGTTTTCGCTAGGCCAGACCCAGCGTAAAAATACAAATAATCTTTACACAACAAACCAATTATACATCGACATAAATGCATATATATACAAATAGTAAAACAATTACAATATACAAAGACACATAAACGTCATATATTCAGGTAACAAAATAAGGAAAAAAAATTATAGTACAATAGATGGAAATACGAGGATATGCATTTCCGGCGTTACAAACATAATTGAACTATAAAGTTCCAATTAAGGAAATCTAAAGCCAATTGGGTTGAGCAATGTTGCAGTAATCAGTGAAGGATGTCCTTAAACATAAGAGAATTTCTTGCTAAAGTTTCATGCAGTGCATTTCCCACATTTGCAACTGACTCATCTTCATTTTTGCATTGAATTTACAATTTGTGGTTCAAGAAAGGTAACAGAGGTATTATTACAGAAATACATGCTTGCAGAGAGATAAGTCCAATGTGGCTTTGTAGGAACATTTCAGAACTTCTCTGAGATGTTTTACAACATTCCACTCAGAACCAGAAAGTATGGTAATTGCACCACTTCCAACTCTATACAAGTTTACTGCCCTTTTGGGTTCCAGAATTCTTCCCAACATCAAGTATAAGCTGTTCCATCTCACATTCAGCATCTTGTATCAAAGTATTTTTTATCACTCCACACTGATTCTGACAGTCTGTTAGTTTTCTGGAAGCTTGCTCACTGCAGTGGAAGTTTCCAATGGTTTCCTGCACTTTTTTATTATGGCTTTGATTTGCTCATTTGAGAACAGGGGATGTTTTATCACCAACTGGAGTGTATGTTACACACATATTATAAACTAATATTGCTGACGCATTGCACAAACCATATTTGGTGCACTGTGATGTAATATCAGAAAAATCTTGCTGCTTACACTCCAATCAATAGCCATCTCTGTTAGCAATTATTCAGTACATTGGCTAATATGATCTTGATCTGACACAGTTCCACACAGTATAACTTCAAACATTGGTGCTCAATGGTGAAATATCCTGTAAAGCTGAGGAGTGAGATTGTTTCGATTGCATTGGTCCATACGTCGGTGGTGGCACTTAACCACTCGCATTTCACAATCAGATTTTTTATTTTGGCTTTCACTTTGTCATAGGTCAGCAGCATCAAAATTGTTCTAAAGAATTTTTCAGATTTGAGCTGATATTTGTGAGCGACCTGTGGATGAGTAAAACTGAGCCGTTGGAATGCGTCACCATCTGCCGAAGAATACGGCAGCATATCAACAATTATTAAATCCATAATAGCTTTGTCTGTTCTTTCCTTAATTTCATGGTTGTCTGGCTGGTGCGCAGATTTGGTGGCTAGCTCAGAATCGTTGACTAGATTAAATTTGGTGTTTCTTCCTTTTCCATACTGGCACTCAAGAAGACTACGTAATCCACTTGCTTTGATTTGGTTTCATTTTTCAAATCGTCCAGTTCTGACTGACATTTTAAAACTTGTTTGTATTCTGAGTCATGAAATTTTGCTTCAGTCCATGCAATGTTTGTCTTTTGGGGTCATGGCTGCTCAACAGAAGTGTTTTGTTGTCAACTGTGCAAATAGCTTTAGATAAATTGGTAGTACTTTTATTAAACTTACTTCTAAATTGGATTCTTTTCTCTTTGTTGTGAAATTTTATGTCTAAAAAAATTAAAGTAAGTTAGAGAGTAAGTAAAGTGGACTAGATATAGTTACCACAAAAAATCACACATCACATTAAAAAGATGTTACAGTCCTTCATATCTTCTTGTAGGGAGATACTCTTTAGCTGCATTACAAACCTGCCGAGTAGATACTACGAAATGCTGTAGCCTGGACATGACTAATGGCATATCACACCACAGCATAAACTAAACAGAAAGGAATAATTTGTATGTTTCCATAACGAGCCTTTACAGTTCCATTCTTGGCTTCATACAGCCAATGTCACTTCAGTTTTTGCAATCGACAAATGACCTGACATATTTCTTGTTTGTCATGCCTAATTAATAATGCATATTAGTTACAGTCAGTAAATCAACTTCAATCAGTGTTGCAGAAAGTAGTTCGAAAACTAATGTCACAGTTTCGGCTAACAGTGAGGTTCCTGCCGTGTAAATTGACGCAAACTAAACTGGAAGAACTGTGTACCACATTATCAGTGCTTTCTAAATCGATATTGGTTATTAAAAAAAGCCCCTCACTTTCAAAGAAACTTATTAATAAAACCTTTCAACATAAAAGTATGATAACCCATTCCATTAAATACAGTATTGTGTATGTTAAATTGTTATTAACTCAGTATAAGAATATTCCCATCAGACACGATTACATTGTATTGTGATTAACAAAAAAATACTCACTTTTTATGCACAAGGAAAGATTCTAATAGTTGTGCGGTGCCACACCAGCTGAGGTCAAGCACTGAATCAATTCCGAAAACGATCTGACTTCATCCATGAGTTCACGAAAGCTGGTTTTAACCAAGCTAAAGATTCAGCTGATTTCTGGCCGAAACCAATATTTTTAGCCGAAACTGAAACTGAAATTTCAGGCGCTCCTTACTTACTATGAAAGCCAGTGTGCCCCCCTTTGAGAATGGCTGGCCTACATGGTGCTGGGTGGATGCATAATGCAGGACTGGTGCGGCAGGGGTTGTCGAATGGAGTAGGTAGAGGGAGAGAAGAGCAGGGGGTAAGATGAGGTGTTGGAGGGAGTAGTTGCATCATGGAGGGAGGCAGCAATTGCTGGATAGGTATGTGGGATGGAGGGGTGGAAGGTGGACGGGATAGTATGGGTGCTGGAACTGGTGGGGTGCAGTGCATGATGAAGGTGATGTGGAGAAGTGAACTGGTATTCTGCAGGGCACAAGAAGGGGTAATTGTTGGGTGGAGGGTGTGGGAACAAAGGGTTGATGGAGATTGAGCCCAGGAGGGTTACGGGAGCAAAGGATGTATTGAAAAAATAACTCCCATCTGTGTAATTCATAAAAGCTGATGGTACGTGGAAGGATCCAGATGGCCTGAAATATGAAGCGGCCATTGAAATCAAGCATTTTGTGTCCCACTGCATGTTGTGCAACTGGGTGGTTAACTTTGTTCTTGGCTACAGTTCTGTGGTGGTTGGTTGTTACATCAATTTAAAAGCTCTGCAGTGATTTTTGCAGTTGGTGTATGACTTGGCTGCTTTTACAAAAAATGGTTCAAACGGCTCTGAGCACTATGGGACTTAACAGCTGCTTTTACAGGTAGCCCTTGTCTGATAGGGAAGGACAAGCCTTTGAGTGGAGTAAAGAAGGAAATGCTAGGTGGGTGGACGGGCTGATCTTGCACCTGGGTCTCCCACAAGGAAATTATCCTCATGGCAGGGATTGAGAATAGCAAAGGGATAACTAGAATATTGTGTAGGTTGGGTGGGTAACAGAATGCCACTTTAGGGGCAGTGGGAAAGCTCTTGGGTAGGACTACCTTCATTTGTAGACATGATGATAGATCATCAAAGCCCAGGCAAAGGATATGGTTCAATTGTTCCAGTCCAGGGTTGTATTGGGTGACAAGGAGGGCACTCTTTTGTAGCTGATTCATTCAGGCATTCTGCTGTAGTTGTGTTATCTTGGCAGAGTTCAAAGGAAAAGGAGGTGACTTCTGGACCAAAAATGAAGTCTAGTCACCACCCTCTGCACAGCAAGGGAAACCATTGGGCAGGAAGGCCAGTCCTAAAAAGCATGATGTCAAAACCTCTAACCATTGTGCTTCAGTAATATCTGATGGGAAGACTGTCCAATGGATGTAGTGGTATGTTTTGATGATCAACCAGAACCTTCTACCCCTACCAGCACCTTCTACCCCTCTTTGCAACATTTTGAACTACCCTCCTAGGGTACAGCACTTGGTGAAGAATTTAAACAGTTGTAGGACACATGTAGAGGAATTAAAACTGCTGGTACAAGAAAAGCCTGTGTGCACAGCATTCAGAAGATGCACTTCAAGGTCACTGATAGCCCTCTGTTGCTAGGATTTAACTTTCAGTGGAGGGATGACATAATTTGTGACCAAGTGAAGGGTGGTGTAACTGTGTTCATCAACAAAACAGACCACTACTTGTCCGTCACTGCAGTAGCAGTGCCATCTTGCCTTACATTATGCTTTCTGTACATCCTACCGCAGGATCCCCTTGATGGTATAGCAGTTCATGATTTCATGTGAGAACTTCCCCCATCCATTTCTGTTACTTAGTGACATCAATGCACACCATGTGCTTCGGGGCTCTTCTACTGTCTGTACTTAATACTGGGGAAATGACATTCTTCTGCATAGCTACTGGCTCATTCTCTGATACAGCTCCCTCTGTGGCCTCCTGCCCTCACATATACCATTACAAGCGAAGTGTCCAATAATTTGCTTTCAAGTGACTATTTTCCCATCTGGCTTCACCTACCTGTGACAACAGTGCCTGCTCAGAGGCTACACGTGTCGATGTTAAGCAAAGGGAAACGAATGCTGTACAGCTTGTAATGTTGTTGCCTTAATTTGTTATGAAAGCGGTGCTGATATTCAAGATAAAAGCGGGTTAAAGGCTGTGAGCTGTCTGGGGAAGTCAACCTTGCACTACTGAGCAACTGTTTCACGAGGTATCCAGTCTAGCTTACCAAATTCGCAACCAGACTAACATTAATTATAATCTTTTAATCGTCATACGACAACCGGTGATATATATATATAAAAAGATAATTTAAATAAAAAGAAATAAATCAGTTTATATATGGAAATTTATTTTAACATTGATCATTGAAATTTCAGCATATTAAACTTGATTCATAACTAAACTGGTGCCTTATTTAGGATTGTTAAAATGTGAGTTTGTAATCTTACGGAACACATCAAATATGGAGCCAAGATTGGGAGACTGCATAAAACACTGCATTCATAAAATAACACACGAAGAACGTTGAAACATATGCAAGAGGAAATTAACCACAACCAACCGATTCAATTTTTACCCAAAGAAGTTATGTTCGTAGTGCAATCCTGTCCGTCATGAAATTGTCACACACTGATATACTAAATTCATACTAACTCTCTGTGAAATCTTCCCGAAAAGAATAGCTGAGGGCTACTTTGATGCTTACACCACATGCTTCACGTAGTCAACTTGGCTTACACAAAGAGTGTAACTCCACAATAATTTTGATTATTAAAATAAATTACCTCGAAACACAATTTACAGAAGAAAAACCTCGAACTGGTTACTATCGTCTTACTGCTAACCTGATGGGTCAAACAATTGTATAAGCACGTGGTACTGGTCTCACAAAGTACACCCCACGTAGGTTGAACATAAAGAAAAGTTGCTATATTGAAAAATATTGTCAAGACGAGACGTTATAATCTCACGCAAATTCGCATTTAAGATTGATGATCTTAGTTAGAGTTACTGATCAACACGTGGTTCCACTTTACTCACGAAGTAGTGACAAAGCAACTACTGGAAGATATTCTGAACTTCACACTCTAAATACACTGCGTTGCAATTTAAGATAACATTAGATATTTTAGAGCTAAACCTGAAATAAAGGTGATTAAATTTTCAGTTAGGCTGAACTTAACAAATCCATTGTCCTACGGACTTAACAGAGACGCGCTTAGCCGGAGATCTTACCACTTCAGACGCTCGCCACGGACAGACTGACGTGGTCCCTTCCTGAGGGTGCCTCACAGATACAAACGGAAGTGACCAGAGAGGCAGCTTCCTATACCAACATGACAAGGGACGGACAGGACCATACTAAGAATAGAAACCTCTCTGCTTTTAGAAAGCGTAGCTACCTGTTCCGACGTTGGTCCTACTGTTCTCTAGCAGACAGGCTTGTCTGCAACCATCATACATGCAACTAGAAATACATTTGCTCATTCATCCTCTCACACAGAAGAGAAGGGGGATGACAGTATCTTATCATATACAGTATATAAAAGAAAGCGGATATAGGTTCCGTATGAGACTGTGTGACATGAATTACATATAAACTGTGTTTTAAAGTGTAGTAGTGTGACAGATCGTTCTTGTTTATGTGTAAAAGTAACACGTTTCACTGCTCAGTCTCCTCCCAGATAGTCAGAAACACCACAGTAAATTTAGAAGAGGAATTTATGCCGTAAATGACAACAGATTTAAGAAATTAACATGAGAGGAATCCAACAGAGACCTTTCAAGCTGCTTGGCTGTATTTCAACACTGTGGCAGCACCCAGGAGGGGGTGGACTGCATCATGAGTGGATGTATCATGCTGCTGACTCCTCCATTCCTACATCTTGTAGCCAACCTAGAAGGAAGAAGAATGTTGTTAAGGGGAGCTGGAGGTCGTCAAATCCAAAAAAATACGATTTTTTTGCTACCGAAAATTAATTGGAACGTTCCTCTATAATGTAAACTTTGAATTATTGTTCTACTCGCCCTAGAAGTGAAGTTATTACCATTTTCCCCCACGCCTGCAGGTGAAATGGGAGGCCGCTGAATGCATCTAACACCCTCTCGTGACTTCCTGGCAAACTGCTTGGGATTTTCTCGGCCTGTTATGCATACAGCGCCTTATGTTACGCATACAGCGAGTGTGCAAGGGTTGGCTACATTGTTTTCTGTGACAAATGAAGCACTAAGAGTGCAGATCATCGTCTCTTTGCTGTTTACCATTTCGAATTAGTTCAGTGTTGCGCCTGTTGTTGGTAGTATTATACTTCTTGTGTAAAGCGTTGTTCTGGTTACGATGCCATGTTTTAGTAACCGTGTATATAAGAAGAGGAAGAACGTAGGGAAAAGAAAATTAACACTAATACCAAGTTGCGATACTACAATTACTGAAACAGTGCGTTCTTCTGCTTCTTCTGCTAAGCAACACATGGCCGGCCATAGCCCTGTGACATCTTCTAGCAAGAAGCTGACTGGTGGAAGTGACAGATTTCGTGAATATGTTAGTGACAGTGATGATATTAACGAAGTACTGAATATTGGATTATTATCTTCTGTGCTGAAAGAAAGTGTTGTGTGCAAAATGTGTTCAAGTGTAGGAGTGGGACTAGAGATAACAAAGCACTTTGGTTTAGCCTGTGAGATGAAGATAATCTGTGCATGTTGCAAGTATCAAGTGACTTTCTACAATTCACATGTCAGTCTCTTTGGTGAAAATGGACGATCTAGAGTGTTTGATGTGAATGTTCGACTTGTGTATGGACTTCGATCCATTGGAAAAGGGTCTGCTGCTGGTAAACTGTTTTGTGGTATTATGAACTTGCCATCGCCTCCAAGCAAACTTGGGTACTACTGTGAACTGGTAAGATCCTCTGTTGAAGATGTGGCTTTGAAAACGATGAAGGAAGCAGTGGAGGAATTTGTAGAAATGAACTGTGGTTCTAGGGATTTGGTAATGGCATTAGATGGTTCCTGGCAAAAGAGGGGTCATAAATCCCTGAATGGGGTTGTAACTGCTACTTGTGGTGATAGTACAAAAGTGATAGATGTTGCAATATTATCAAAACATTGTAGGTGCAAAAATAAAATCAAAGGAGAGCACAGTGGAACCTGTGAGGCAAATTTTAGTGGATCAAGTGGAGCAATGGAAGTGGATGGAGTGAAACAAATTTTTGAACGTTCAGTTCCCAGATACAACGTTAGGTACAAATACTACCTTGGGGATGGTGACTTCAAAGGTTTCAAGACTATAGAGGAACTGAAACCATATGGAAATGAATTTGTAGTTGAAAAGTTGGAATGCATTGGGCATGTGCAAAAGCGTATGGGTGCACGGCTTCGAAGGCTCAAACAAACTTTGGGATCAAGTAAGCTCAGTGATGGAAAGACAATAGGAGGGAGAGGCAGGCTTACTGATGAGGTGATTGAACGCCTACAGAAATACTATGGGTATGCTATAATGCAAAATACTGGTAATGTTAGTGACATGCGAAAATCAGTGTGGGAATTGTTCCTTCGTACTGCCTCTTCCAATGAATACCCTCAACACAGCCTGTGCCCAAAAGATTCCTGGTGCAAATATAATGCAAAAAAGGACTATTATCACAAACATGGTTTGCCAGCAGCTGTGATGAATGCTATAAAACCAATTTTTCGTGACTTAGCACAGCCAGAATTGTTACACAAATGTCTACACGGAAAGACGCAGAATCCTAATGAGAGCGTAAACAATTTGATTTGGAAAGTGATTCCTAAAAGGGTGTTTGTAAGCATAAAAACACTGCACTTTGGCATTTATGATGCAATAGCAACCTACAACCAAGGGAACAGTGTGAAGTGTGAAGTTCTGAAGGCATTAGGATTTACAGCTGGGGTGAACACTGTACAGAGAAAGGATAAGAGGAGCAGAAAGAAGAGAAAGGCATATGAAGTATGATGGAACAACAGGCCAGAAAAGAAGACAGAAAAGGAAGCTTTTGGAGGATGAAGAAGAAGACCCTGATAATCCTTCCTACAGTGCAGGAATGTATTGAGAAACTTTGATAGCCATTTCCCGTAAATTAGAATTTTTCGAATATAAGGAACATTTTCTCAAAATCCACTCAAGCTAGAGAGATGAAATTTTTATACAGCACTCCTAGTGGTCAAACTTACATTGTAAAACAGCCATTTGGCAATATGTTCAGTAGTTTTATTTCAGTTTAATTATAAAGCAATTATTTGTAAAAAAATTGGGTCATTAATAAAAAAAATAATTGGAAGGAAACTAGAAAAGATACTCCAAAATCCCTCTGTCATAATTGCAATACTAAACCACTCGATATGTAAAAAAATTCAAATTTCTCTATTTGGTAGTTTATTCATAAATGTTCCTGAAACTTAGTGATTTTAACATGGGCAGCATAGGCACCTCCAGCTCCCCTTAAGAAATTAGGGTCAGGCATGCTGTGTTATTTCTGTTTAGGAACAGACCAAGTGGAGACAATCTCACAGCCTTTTGGCAAGTGAGGGCTAAAGCTAGATGAATCATCAAGAAGACAAAACGGAGTGTATGGAGAGAATTTTTAACAACAAGTAACTGTTCCACACCAGCATCGAAGGTATGGGAGTCACTTTGAAAGATATCAGAGAATAAAGGTTCAGGCCCAGTGTCTGCCATATTAAACAATGGTGTCCTCCAAACAGCACCTAACGAAATCGTGCATACAGTGGTGAGATGCTTTTGTATTTTGATCTCCATCTGCTCCTCTATAAAATATGGGCTGAGGGCTATCATCCTAAACTGCAATGGGAGGCGATTCTGATACCACTTCTCAAACCACGTACAGACAAATTATCTCCAGGTAAACTGGGTACATAAAGAAGAAAGGGTGGAGCCCCTCCACGCCCACATTGATGTGGTGACCATCTGAAGAGATCTACTGTCACCTAGATATTTGTTAATTAATAATTGAGGACTTCACAGGACATGAAGAAATGAAAATTGCACTACAGACTTCCTGAATTTGCGTTTACAGTTAAAAAACTCGAGATTGAACTTCTTAAATAGAAAAACACACAAGCAATTTAAGAAATATACTTTTAGGGAAATACAGGAAAAGCCAAATACATAACTTGCCGCTCTGGAGGTATGTAAGAGTCGGTAGCCAGCACCTGATTTAAAAATCATATATTGTCGGACATTACCAAGGAAAAAAATCAGTTGGAAGGACACAGTTACAATGAAGTGTGTTTCTACAGAGGAATATCTTACAGTTACTCTCCGATTTTTGGCAACAGTTCACCCCCTAAAGATTTAAAATCTGCCACAGGAGCTCCTACATTGTCACTGTCTAACATACTCCCCGAGACATGCAAGGCAGTCTATGATGCACTATGACCAGAACTCATGAAGGTAGGTATTAGTTATTGTATTAATATTTTTTATTTAAGAAATTGTATGGAAGAAAACACACAGGTATCTGCCTACTTTTTTTTTTTGCACTGTCACTGCTTAAAAATGAGAAAAAAGACTTGCCACTATTACTTTATTATTCTGTGGTCATATAATTATCAAATCGGTCATAAAATGTGTTAAGAGAAGTAATGCCTTGATCTCGAATTTGTGTGTGAAACCCTGCAGATGTAGAAGGAGACGAAGCATGGGATAGTATTGGTATCAACCTGACCTTACACACTTTATTGTCATACAAATCAGTCTTTGTAGACATAGTTTGCAGCAAATCTTGGCAGCTTCTGATCAACAGTAAATAAAAGCACGTCAGAGTACCATGAAACTGTCACCTAAATGTAATGGAGAGACCATCTACTATGCTTTACTGTCACAAACTTCTTCTGCTCCTTTCTAAATGAGCCCCACATTTATTTTTTTTTCTAATAAAGCCACTATTCAATTTGAGCAAAACTGGTTTGCAGAACGCACCAACTTCTCATAAGCTTCAGCCTTTAAACTAATGTTTTTATAATGTTTGCATGTTATTGAAAAGGGTGTTTATGTAAGAAAAATTGATCATTGTGTTTCACATAATTTGCTGTCAAATGTACAGTTAGGCTTTTAGAAGTGGTTTAACAACTTAAAATGCTATACACTCTTTTCTCTGTGAGGTACTGAATGGATTAAACAAAATGTTTCGAATACTATGCAGCTTTTTTAAATTTAACTAAGGCAGATGATAGCATTGATCACAAAATATTGCTCCAGAAGGTGGACCATTATGGAATATGGCGAGCAGCTCACAATTGATTCGCATCTTACTTTAAGAACAAACAGCAAAATGGTCATTCTCCACAGTACTGCAAATGGCTGTGATGGTGGGTCTGAGTGGGATGTGGTTAAATTGAGAGTGCCCCAGGGATCAGTGCTAGGGCCACTCCTGTTCCTTATTTATATAAATGATATGCCCTCTAGTATTTCAAGTGATTCTGAAATATTTATTTTTGCTCATTACACTAGCTTGGTAGTAAAGGATGTTGTGTGCAACTCTGGCACTTTTAAATAGTGCAGATCAAGATATGAATTTGGGCTTGTAGAAAATAAACTAACGCTAAATCACAGTAAGAATCTGGTCTTGCAGTTTCTAACACACAATACAACACAACCTGATGTTCCAGTTACACAGAATGGGCAAATAATTACTGAGAGTGAACAGTTCAAATTTCTGTGTGTTCAGATTGATAGTAAACTGTCGTGGAAAGCCCAGGTTCAGGATTTTGTCCAAAGATATAATGCTGCTATATTTTCTATTAGAACAGTATCTGAAGTAAATGATAGTTCGACATGAAAAGTAGTCTACTTTGCTTATTTTCTGTCGCTTGTGATGTACGGTATGTTTTTTTTGGGGTAACACTTCTTATTCTCAAAGCGTGTTTTTGGCTCAGAAATGGGTGGTTCAGACAAGTTGTGCAAGTTCTTGAAAGTCTTATCAGCGTCTGTTCGTTAGTCTGGGTACTTCTGACACTGATTTCTCAATATATGTATTCTTTAACGTTGTTTCTTGTTAAGAATATCAGCTTATTTCCAAGAATTAGCAACTTTCACTCAGTTAATTCTACGCAGACATCCAATCTGCATTTGGATCGCACCTACTTGAATCTTGTGCAGAAAGGCATGCAGTATTATGCTGCATTCATTTGCAGTAAGCTACCACATGAATTCAAAAATCTTAGCAGTAATCCACGTTCTTTCAAATCTAAACTTAAGAGTTTCCTCATGGGTCACTTCTTCTATTCAGTGGAGGAGTTCCTTGAAAAATTAAATTACTTCCTGTGTTATATTGTTGATTGCATTTAAATAAACGTGTAGCTTGTCGTCTTTTTATGATTCATAAACATTTTATTGTATCTACAATTATTGTTCTGTTGTAATTTCCTGTACTGACAAGTTCCATTAGCGTGGATATTTGCTCCTCAATTTGGTCCTACAGAACCGGATGCCTAAAATAAAATAAAATATTTTATTTTCCACAATCAGTGTTGCTCTTTGTACATCTTTAGAAATTTTGTAAAAAAGTCCTTGATCCAGCAATGGGAAACCACTTTGATCGTGTTGCATACTGTAAGTTACTGAGAGAGAGTACATAACATTCCCATGGCATATACACTACCGTTTTTGGAAACTGCAACACCCAGAAAGAAATGCATGAATTCAATTAATTTAATACCACAGGTTAGGTACATGACAAGTAATAAACGATTACCTTTTTAAATCTGTACATGTCCTTTGAGCCCTACTACTTAGTATGTCGTGTGGCCACCAAGCACTGTAATTAGAGCCGCTACACGCCGTCACATTGAATCAATAAGGTTCTGAACATGTTCCTGAGGGAGTTCCCTCCATGCGGTTGGTATCCCAGCCCACAGATCCGTAATGCCAGTTACTGGAGGACCATGACAAACCAGGTGCCAACTAACTATATTCCACACATGTTCGATGGGCGACATGTCTGGCGAACGTGCAGGCCAGGGAAGCAGTGGTACTCGTTGCTCTTCAAAGAAGGCCTGCAATATGTGGCCGGGGATTGTCCTGTTGAAACGTGGCCTGTGGACATGCCTGAAGCAGGGGAGTACCTCAGGCTCCACAACCTCCATTAGGTACCTGTTGCTGTTCAAAGCTCCCGCAATACGTATGAGGCGATATTGGTTGTTGTAACCAATGATGCCCCAAACCATCACACCTGGTGTTTGTCCACTATACTATTCCACAATGCACCCCTCGAGGTTCCAATCAACACAGTACCACTGGAGACGGATGCGGCCATCACTGTCAGAAAATTTGAAGCAGGACTCGTCCGAAAAGATTACATGTTGCCACTCAGCTCCCCAGTGACGATGTTCACGTGCTCATTGCAGTCGGAGGAGCTTGTGGTTTCTTGACAATGGAAGCCAGCTCAATGGCATGCGTGCAACCAGTCCAACCTGCAGCAGACCGCAATGAACCGTCAATGCAGACAAGTTCACACTTGTTGCAGTGCTCCACCAACAAGCCAACACTGTAGATGACGCTGCATGGTCCCTAATGGCCGTGTGGACAACGTGATGGTCATTGGTCCTGTTCCGTAGTCTAGTTCCCACTTGTCGCTGCGTATCGCCTTCCTCTAATCCACTGCTTCCACAGACGCATCACTGTCGTAGCAACATGCCCTGTGTGAGCCGAAATGTCACGGTATTACAACCCCGTTTCCGGGAACTGATCATTCTGCCCTGTTCGAACTCGCTCACCTGCCGATATGGTTTCCTTTCATGTCAACAAGGCATACCGGCACTCACTGTATTGTTACCACATTGTGAGACAGATCTGCACAGACTGCACTACGCGCAACACTGACCCTGTCAGACCGAAACGAGAGGGCTCTGCTCAGCCTAGTGTACCCCATCTCGCTGCAAAACGTATCACGTATTTCTTGCACACACGTCGCCACTTCCACCAAGCGTGGCGCTATTCGGGTAATTCCTTCTCAGTGTTGCACTTTTCACAAATGGCAACATAACAGCAAGCGTGACAATGGCACACACCAGGCGCGTACGGCGTGGGGTGCTTTGAATGAGGTTTCACCTGCAGCATGCTATGCAAACCATTTTGACCATATGGATGTGTCCTGGCAGCAAGCATTTTGGGAGGCGTGTGTGCACCACAACCAGTTAGTATTTCTCGAGCGAGTGGGAAGTCATCTCCTTTGAAGAAATTATCACAGCGGTACAGGGGCATGAATCTGGCAGTCTAGTCATTCTCAATTTAAAAATAGGTCGACTGGAAGGAAGATATGATGTGTAATAGCAATGAAGCTTAATACTGATGTTAAGTAAACATTTTTAACATGTCATTCCATTCTGACAAAAGTGGTCCACAAACATGTCTTCAACATTTCTTATCACTAGTGATTCACTATTACTTCATCTCTTGAGACACTATCTTTTACTGTTTCCATGATGTTTCCAATCATATTGTAATCTGGGTCACTATTTTCATAATACTCTCTAATGATGTGCAAGAGACTTGCTGTTTTGATAATAAGACACACATGATGCACATTTGCCTCTTAAGGTTGTCCTAATATGTGCTATTTTGCACACAAAATTCCAAATCCACACTCAATGCACTTTTGAGCATGAGAAAGATGTTGATTGAAATACCTTTTTTTATCATTCAGAGTTCTTATTGGTAACGGACGCATTGCCTTCAGTGGGTATGCCTCATCTGCTATAAAAACACATGGTAAAAGACTTGTGGTTTGAGGCATTATTTCTGGTGGTGGTGTATCGAGATTTCCTCAATAGCCGGTTCAACCAGCACATCGTCACGACAGTACTTTACATTAATGTTGCTCCTGCAGGATGAACTGATACCAGCCAAGACAACAGGCAATTTAAATTCAGAAATAGATACGCAGAATGTTCCAGCTCAGACTTCACAGTAACACCTGAACATGAAGAGGTTGATGGTCTGTCTCAACCCACGAAAAGAAAGTGAAATGCTAATGCTTTGCAAGAAGGCATGCTGGCATTGGAAAACAGAAACATTCGCTGATAGAGGAAAGATCAGGTGCAAATGGAGCGAATTAGAAATTAAAACAAGATGAAGATTAAATGTTTCTCATGACTATATTGCCTACTATGAAGAAGTTGTCCTCTGGCAATACAATTGAATGGAAATTGGTGTACATTACTCTCAACCGTCTATCGATCTTTTTATGTAATCAACTATAGACACAAACATTCTCGTGTATTAGTCCAGGCAGTTTAGATAAAATCGGGGAAAAATTTATTAATTTTTGAAACTTTGGGAAAACACTATTAGGGGATGAAGAACTAAAAAACAGAAAAGTTCTCTCCCCTATTGGGGGGGGGGTGGGGAGCTTCTCTCTCCCTCACCCCTTAATGTAATTTATTTTCCTTTTTCTGAACTTTACGAAAAACGGTTCATAGACAGTTCCTGTATCTCTGTATCTCCTCCATGTTTGAACAACATCATTTTGGTTCATTCCGAGATGCCTGGACCTTCACTTGTTGAGAGCCCTTCCTGGCACAAAGTAACAATGCAGACGCAATCGAACCGCAGTATTGACCATCTAGGCATGGTTGAACTACAGACAACACGAGCCGTGTACCACCTTCCTGGTGGAATGACTGGAAGTGATCGGCTGTCAGCTCCCTTTCATCTAATAGACGCTGCTCATACATTGTCCTTTACATCTTTGGGAAGGTTTAGTGACACCTCTGAACAGTCAAAGGGACTGTGTCTGTGGTACAATATCCACAGTCAACATCTATCTTCAGGAGCTCTGGAAACTGAGGTGATGCTAAACTTTTTTTGATGTGTGTATTTACAATCATGTAGACAGCATGTAGACAATGAAAATACCACAATATCTATCAAACAAAAAAATTCTTGTAAATATCTTCTTTTATATAAAACCATCATCCAAATATTCTGTCAAATGACTGTGAGGCACATTAGTGCAGCGTTGCTCACGACAGTTTTTGCACATTGTTGTGCAGTGTAGGTCAGCCTTCACACATCCGCAGTTTCTTCCGCAGCTGCATGAAATCAATAGCAGTATTTACTCTAGAGCAGGTGGTCATTTTTTGTGAATCGAGGAGATTCCCTCCAGCCACAGTTTCTGGGATCCAAGTTGTTCCCCAGCCATAGCTGGACTTGTAGGTAAACTCAGTAAGAATGGAGGCGTCCTGCATCAGTACTGGGTGCAAAATGAGAGAGTATGACAGCATCGTTTGCCTGACCCACAAGTACATTAAAAAATTGAATGGCATTTAAGTTATCATCAGGACTCCACAGTTTTTTGTAGACAGAGAGAAGAGAGAGAGAGTATACATTCTGCTCCTGCTTTACCAGTGGTATCAGGAGAGGAAGCAGAATCGTTGAATATCTGTGGAATATTATGAAGATGGGGAGACCTGTTGAAAAGTAGGAAAGCTTCCAGCATTCCTTTCCCAGACAAGGCTGAAGTGCTATCGCAACCACTTACTGCATGAAGAAACAATATTGAATTCTTGCATTCATGAACGAGTGAGAAGTTATGTATGCTTTTAGAACTGTTAACACCTTGTTCTGATGCTACCTTTATCTTCCTTCATCAGAACTATGTCTGTGTCATCTGGAGCAAGAACGATAAGTAGCACAATAAGATCTACATATTGACCCACAATAATCACTTACTGGTAAAATTATGAGGCATTTATTGCTTTTTCAACAACTTCAGCGTTATTAGATATTGTGTGTGCAGTGGAAGCGTGCTGGGCCCATAACCTATTAGATATTTGTCTTCTGGTGTTTACTGTCCTGCTTACTAGCTACCAGCGCCGAATCTGTGGTCTCATTTGTGGATGCAAACTGACGTTTCGTCGATTCTTGAATTAATCGCTGACTTACTAAATCACTAGTAATCTTGACACCCGAATTCTCAATTGCCATAATCAATGGTTGGAAATCTGCTGGAAGTCCACTTAGCATAATTGCAGCTACGAAATCATCGTCCATTTTCTTACCAATGCTTCGAATTCGTTGACCAAGTGACATAATTTTCGACAAATACGCCTCCATATTTTTCTCAGAAGCCAATCGTAGATTCATTAAGCATTGTAACAGCCCAATATAACTAGATAAACTCTTATATTCAAAAGCAGATTGTAAATTTTGCCATGCTTCTTTAGCAGTCGTTGCTCCACGAAGTTTTGGATACACAGATGAATTTACAGATAAACATAATTTTGATAATGCTTTCTGTACGTTCTTCTCATCTTCGTCAGTGCCAGCAAATGTGTCCCATAGTCCCTCATGTTTCTGGTACATTTCCATTGTGAATTTCCAGTCTTTGTAGTTTGTCATACCGGTCAACTTTTCAAAATTAAACAGTGATTGTCCACCCAAAGCTATCTTGAATACGTTCAGATAGTTAAACAAATAAATCTTGGAAGTTTCTCTGCAACAAAAATTAAAAAAAATACGATAGCAACACGTTGAACACACGTGAAAATTATGTAACTTTGATTTATCAGTTTATTTCATTGGTATGGAAAGTTCACTAATCTCTCCTGGGCCCATAACCTATTAGATATTGACTCTAATTAGTCCTCTTTGAGACTATAAAGTTGACCTTTTAATCAAATACGCAATACACCATATTGCCAGGAACACACATTTTTATAGACTATTTATTCAGCGATGTTACATAATGAAGATCAAAGAGAAAACATATACGACCATACATATATCAGAAGCGTCTCGCGGGCCCCGAGGAATCATGACGTCACATCATGACATGACATTGTCTCTCACGCTAGCCAATATCGCTGGTAGTTTTCGAAAAACGGATATTCTTTGAACATGACATGCTAATGCATTGTGGGTGTGTGTGTATAATGGCGGGTTTTGTGATTTGTGTGCGTTAAAGCTTTTCAATCACGGGAAAAAATTGATAATACTTGCTGCAAAAGCAGATGTTTGCAGAGGAGAAAGGATAGTTTATATTCCAGATAATGGACGGTAAGTAACTTACGTTAGTAATCTTATAATGCTCAAGAAAAGTAAAGTGTATGGTAAATCTACAGAAATTTCATTCTTTGTGCCAATAGTATTCTGATGCATTATGTTACCCAGTAAAGTTTCTTTCAATGCATCTATGTGGATTATTTGTGGTAATGGCGTATTCTCATAACAAATGGCTTCGGTATTTAAGTTGCAATCATCGTAACTTTTTCCTGATCAAAAATTGTGTAGTAACTGTATTCTAACGTCAGTAACCTGCACATTTGAAAACTTTTGAATGTTCAAAATTATATCATTCATCATAGTCAGTATTTTTTTTACAGTAAAATAGGTATGAATTGCAATGACTGAATCCAGATTTGTGAGTGATGTAATCTGTTTTTGTAATGGATGTTTCAGTTTCTGAAGTGAAAATCCAAAGAAGAGAAGACAGCGAGAAGTAGCTTTTTGTCTGTTCCATGGTTTATAGGCCTACTGGGGAAACTCGCCATGTAAAAAAACGAGTAACGCATCAAGCTTGGTACCCCTATGGTGATGTGGAAATCCGAGCGTTGTTAATAAAGAAATTAATTCAGTGTGTGTGTGTGTTTCTTTTGATTCCTTTATCATGTTGCTTATAGTAGACCAAATTTAATTCAAGTACCCAGGTGATAATTTCAACATAAATTGGACTATGAGCATAGCTGTTTCTAATGGCTTTGCTGCTTCTCAGAGGCAAAATATGAATATTTACCATCCTCTGGCATGTGCGTTCACTAGTCATTTATGGCAAAAGAAATCACTGACTGAAAGCATAATTTGCTTGGTAGACATATTTGGAAATGACCTTTTTAGTTATAATTTTACGTTTTTAGATTATAGTACTCCCTGAGAGATTATCTTCTGCATTTCTTGACCTTGACATGACTAGTAATGGATGTTTCACTACCAGGTTAGGCATACAGCATTAAGTGTCCTGCTATGCTGTGAGCAGCATGGTAGTCAATGTGTTAAGCAGGCATTTAGGAACTTTGAATGTGAAGTATATGCATCTGTACAGTCGTGGCTAAAAAGAACAGCTAGAATGCTAATTACTGTTTCAGGAATTATCCTTTACCCAGTTAAATATGTATCTAAAAATGAATTCATGAATAACTTTGTAGTCATTTAATCGTTTGGTTTTGGAAGACATTTAAATAAAAATACTGCAGTCCCAAAAATAGTCTGGAAATGGCAAGGAATATCAAATATAAGTAAATATTTTTCCTCAGTAAAATAAAAGTGTAAAATTGCTGATACCCGGTTGTTACCATATCACTGCTGGCCCCAGCAGAGCAGTCTGCTGTGACCACCGGCACATTCATGCCAGCCAACAGGTTAATACACAAAACAGGGCAGTGCAAGACTTGGTCCGCAATTCTCATTGGTTGAAGCAACTAAAATCAAATTTCTGAGGTGTGCTGGAACTGTGTTGTTGGTATATTCCCCAGCATGATTTAAAATTTTTGCATTGAAATGGCATTGACAGTGCGTAACATATTTTGCAACTGAGAATAGATACTAAAAAATTTATGTGGGAATATATTTCAAGAAACCCTTTCATACCAAACCTGACAATTATATTGACACACAAGTAAACCCACCTGAATGGCACACTGGGTTATACAAGCATTGTAGGTGTAGAATAGGTAATTTACACAGAAAACTTTTCATTCAAATTTTATTGTAAAGCACACTAAAGTTAAGGGAAAGGTGCAATGCCTAGATGAGATAAACGTGGACACGCAAGAACTGGTTTTGCTCAGATACATGGAAAATTAACTTTAGTATTACATGACATACAACACATCTGAGGTGCAAATTTGTGGAGAGGAGAAATTGCATTGAACCTGTTGTGTATGGTGCACATTTTGTTACAGTGCTGGAATGATGTCATCCAGATTTCAAAATTAGTGGTCTAGTAATGAAACTCTCATCAGTTTTAATATTTAAAAATAAACATGCCTGAAAAAGGAAGCTGAATTAGGACTTTCAATTAAATTGGAAAAATGTTCTTGTTTTGCACATTCACTGCAGATGACACTTAAAAGCACGGAGTTAGTAGCTCTTATTGACCTTTGTGGCAGCCACAGTGAACATGTTGAAGGTTTTAAAGTAACAAATTAGTTGTTGACATTGAGGTATTAATGGATGACAGCAGGAAACAGCAATGAAATAATGTGAATTACTTAAACCAGGAATTAAACCAATCTACATAGCTTTGAACACAGCCAAAAAATGCTTGGTTGAAATGGCTCTGAGCACAACGGGATTTAACTTCTGAGGTCATCAGTCCCCTAGAACTTAGAACTATGTAAACCTAACTAACCTAAGGACATCAAACACATCCATGCCCAAGGCGGGATTCGAACCTACGACCGTAGTGGTCGCGCGATTCCAGACTGTAGCGCCTAGAACCGCTCGTCCACCCCGGCCAGCGAACACAGTCATTTCACACTTCTTATTCACTGCATATTTGTGTGCTATAACTAATACAGCAACCTTTCATTTTCTCATCTTTGATCTGGAACACGTGTCACATCTTACTTGTTTTCCTAGAGCAACTCTAGGTTTACAAGATCCACATTTCAGAATTCTGGTAATTGCTAGTCCTACCTCATGCTGAAAGCGTGGGTTGATAGCTGTCTCTTCAGATATGATCTCATCAACTGCCATTTCAGAAACTTGAAGCAAAAATGTGATTATTCAATTTTCTGTCAGTGATGAATATATCGCTAATGTATAGGTATATTCATGATGGTATAGAACAGTGCAGGGCCATCATCTGGAATACCTGCTGGGTAGACTAAACTGTGCACTTCACATCCAGTGCATCAATTTCTTCATAGGTAGTATCATAGTACACTACTATCTCAGACTTGATTGTTGCGATGCTCAATGAAACAGCATTATGCCTTGAAGACACTAAACTAACAGCCTTCTTAAATTTATGAATGAAGGATATAAGAAGTAATATATCCAAAAACAATTAAGTTTTACATTTTGCTGTCAGGAACTCTTTTAGAATCTTTGCTTTTATTATTGTTTTGTACATGTGTGGCCTTTTTGTTTCCTCTTCCCAGTTTGACAAGCACATCTGATTTGCTTAATGGGAATATTTATGGTTACAAAAATAAATAAATAAATATGTGTGGGTTCCTGTATTCATGTCCTAGTTCATGAACCACGGGCAACGTATGAGTGGCCAAGTAAGTGGTTCCGACAGTCGGGATACTTTGGAATAAGGCTGGGCATCTCGGACATATTCTGAGTCGTGGTCACCTTTGTGCTCATATGGCAAAGATTACCAAATCCACTGGTTAGTCCCTCAGCCGTTAGGGGTAAAACCCAATGGGACTCAGGGCAAGTAAGGCTAGCAACCTGCTTCCCTGGTACTCTAAATATGATGCTGGCAATAATCAGAACAAAATGCCTCGGACCTTTGGAGGTGACGGAGTCCCACCTCTAACTGACAAACCAGGGACCCCTAAGATACAACTTGGCAAACAAATGGTAATGAGATGGGGAGCTATTAATATCAATGGGGGCTATTCTGGGAAGAAGGTAGAGCTGGCAGAGGCTGCAAGTAAGATGGGACTGGACGTTTTAGCTGTTAGTGACATTCGGGTAAGGGGTGAGAAAGAAGAGGAAGTGGGAGAATACAAGGTCTACCTGTCAGGTGTCAAAGCAGGAATAGCACAATGGGTTGTAGGGCTTTACATCAGGAAAGAAATGGAACCCAGCGTAGTTGCAATAAGGTATGTAAACGAACGACTGATGTGGATAGATTTGACAGTGTCTAGCAAGAAAATTAGGATTGTGTCAGTATATTCGCATTGTGAAGGGACAGATCAAGATAAGATGGATAGTTTTTATGAGGCACTCAGTGATGAAGTTGTTAGAGTAAAGGACAAGGACGGTGATCTGCTCATGGGTGATTTTAACGCCAGGATTGGAAATCGAACAGAAGGGTATGAAAAGGTTATGGGTAAATTTGGAGAGGATATGGAGGCCAACAGGAATGGGAAACAACTCTTGGATTTCTGTGCCAGTATGGGCTTAGTAATCACAAACTCCTTTTTTAAACATAAGAACATTCACTGGTATACTTGGGAAGGCAGGGGAACCAGATCTGTCATTGACTATATAATAACAGACCAGGAATTCAGGAGGGCTGTGAGGGACACACGTGTATTCAGGGGATTCTTTGATGACACTGATCATTATTTAATCTGCAGTGAAATTGGGATTGTGAGGCCGAAAGTGCAGGAGGTCAGGTCCATATGTAGGAGGATAAGAGTGGAGAAACTTCATGATAAGGAAATCAGGCACAAGTACATAACAGCGATCTCAGAAAGGTACCAGTTAGTTGAATGTAGTCAATTACAGTCATTGGAAAAGGAATGGACAAGGTACAGGGACACAGTACTAGAAGTGGCTAAAGAATGTCTTGGAACAGTAGTGTGTAAAAGTAGGATGAAGCAAACAGCAAGGAAAAAGAAGGCGTATCAAAAATGGCTACATACCAGAACCCAGGTAGACAGAGAAAGTTATGTTTAAGAAAGAATCAAAGCCAAACAGATAATTGCAGCATCCAAGAAGAAATCGTGGGAAGACTTTGGAAACAGGTTGGAGACTATGAGTCAAGCTGCTGGAAAACCATTCTGGAGTGTAATTAGCAGTCTTCGAAAGGGAGATAAGAAGAAAATGACAAGTATTTTGGACAGGTCAGGAAAACCGCTGGTGATTCCTGTGGATGCCTTGGGCAGATGGAGGGAATATTTTGAAGAGTTGCTCAGTGTAGGTGAAAATGCGATCAGTAATGTTTCAGATTTCGAGGTAGAATGGGATAGGAATGATGATGGAAATGGGATCACATTTGAGGAAGTGGAAAAAATGGTCAATAGATTGCAGTGCAATAAAGCGGCTGGGGTTGATGAAATTAAGTCGGAACTCACCAAATACAGTGGAATGTCAGGTCTTAAATGGCTACACAGGATAATTGAAATGGCGTGGGAGTCGGGACAGGTTCCATCAGACTGGACAAAAGCAGTAATCACACCAATCTTTAAACATGGAAAGAGAAAAGATTGTAACAACTACAGAGGTATGTCTTTAATCAGCGTTGTGGGTAAAATCTTCGCAGGTATTGTTGAAAGGAAAGTGCGAGTATTAGTTGAGGACCAATTGGATGAAAATCAGTGTGGGTTTAGGCCTCTTAGAGGTTGTCAGGACCAGATCTTTAGCTTACGGCAAATAATGGAGAAGTGTTATGAGTGGAACAGGGAATTGTATCTATGCTTTATAGATCTAGAAAAGGCATATGACCGGGTCCCTAGGAGGAAGTTATTGTTTGTTCTACAAGATTATGGAATAGGAGGCAAATTTTGCAAGCAATTAAAGGTCTTTACATGGATAGTCAGGCAGCAGTTAGAGTTGACGGTAAATTGAGTTCATGGTTCAGAGTAGTTTCAGGGGTAAGACAAGGTTGCAACCTGTCTCCACTGTTGTTCATATTATTTATGGATCATATGTTGAAAACAATAGACTGGCTGGGTGAGATTAAGATATGTGAACACAAAATAAGCAGTCTTGCATATGCGGATGACTTAGTTGTGATGGCAGATTCGATTGAAAGTTTGCAAAGTAATATTTCAGAGCTAGATCAGAAATTTAAGGACTATGGTATGAAGATTAGCATCTCCAAAACGAAAGTAATGTCAGTGGGAAAGAAATATAAACGGATTGAGTGCCAAATAGGAGGAACAAAGTTAGAACAGGTGGACGGTTTCAAGTACTTAGGATGCATATTCTCACAGGATGGCAACATAGTGAAAGAACTGGAAGTGAGATGTAGCAAAGCTAATGCAGTGAGCGCTCAGCTACGATCTACTCTCTTCTGCAAGAAGGAAGTCAGTACCAAGACTAAGTTATCTGTGCACCGTTCAACCTTTCGACCAACTTTGTTGTATGGGAGCGAAAGCTGGGTGGATTCAGGTTACCTTATCAACAAGGTTGAGGTTACGGATATGAAAGTAGCTAGGATGATTGCAGGTACTAGTAGATGGGAACAATGGCAGGAGGGTGTCCACAATGAGGAAATCAAAGAAAAACTGGGAATGAACTCTATAGATGTAGCAGTCAGGGCGAACAGGCTTAGATGGTGGGGTCATGTTACACGCATGGGAGAAGCAAGGTTACCCAAGAAACTCATGGATTCAGCAGTAGAGGGTAGGAGGAGTCGGGGCAGACCGAGGAGAAGGTACCTGGATTCGGTTAAGAATGATTTTGAAGTAATAGATTTAACATCAGAAGAGGCACCAATGTTAGCACTGAATAGGGGATCATGGAGGAACTGTATTAGGGGGGCTATGCTCCAGACTGAACGCTGAAGGGCATAATCAGTCTTAAATGATGATGATGATGATATGTGGATACAATGCAACCTGCAAACCAAGATCATCCTCCAAAACTTTACGAGCCTAGGAAATAAGCACAATGATTTGGACATAGTAGCATGTTTTAATAAACCAAATGTTTCAGTTATTACTGAGCATTGGTATACCAAAAAAGAATCTTATTATGCACCCATTAACAAAGAATTTCTGCTCATCTTTTAGTAGGGATATCAAAGCTTATGGTGATATTGCAAAAAGTGGCAATAATTGGTGCTCAAAGATGTAATTCCTACGTGTTGAAGGTGTTACTCAACTTTCTGCAATAAGCTATAGATGGGAAAGGAAACATAATTTTAGATATAGACAGACCTCCATCTGAAATTACTGATTTGTTTTAGCTAATCTCTATCAGTTGCTTGTAGAGAGAGATAGTAAATATTACAGGAAAACGGCTGGTAATTATGCTGATAATGTTCACAGTTTAATAAAACCTCATCTAACACTAATCAGTTTTCACTCATAAGGATGGCGAGTGGCACACACAGATCTAACATTACTGATAGGTAATACAGGGTACCCATGACTTTGTACTGGGATACTTTCTTTTGTTGATTTGTGTAAATGACAAAATACTGCTCCTCAAATTCAAGGATAGTTCTGTATGCTGAAGCTACACCCATTGCATGCAAGTGTAAAGATCGTGAGCAACTACAAAAACTATGAAACTGCATTACAAATGAAATAACTCAGTATTTCTATGAAAGTCATCTCATTGTCAGCACAAGATAGCAGCAGTAACGGATTTTCACCCCACAAGACAGATTTTTAAATTCAGTTGTGCACTGGAACTGATATTGTCATCAAAGAAAACTACTGCTTGGTTACAGTTAAGCTTTCTATATTTAACATGTTATAACATGGAAATAAACGGTCCTTATCAGAGCCAACTTTAACTATCATATCTATAAATATTGAAGGCATATCATCAGCCAAAGAACATCTGTTATCCAACCTATGCCGTGACAAAAAATGCGACGTATACAAGAGACGCATAGAGATGAGCGACAGAGATGACCAGAAATACCGGGCATGAAACTAGCTACAGAAACACCGCACTCTCAGTATGGAAGTGCTATATTTGTAAGACCAGGGCTTCAGATAATCAGTGCTCACTGCACTGTAGAAAATAACATCGAAGTCATCTCAGTGGAGCTGAGTAACTGTGGGGCTACCTCTGTGTATAAGCCCACATCGGCTGCATTTTCCTTCACACCACCCAGGAACTTCCATAACAGCAAGACGTCTGTAGTAATCGGTGACTTTAACACCCATAGTCATTTGTGGGGATACTCTGAAGATGACGAAAATGGGGAGGCAGTCCTCTCCTGAGCCGAATCCTGCCAGTTGTCTCTTATACATGACAGCAAGCTACCCCCTTCCTTCAACAGTGGCAGGTGGCAAAGTGGATTTAACTCTGACCTCCTCTTTGTGAGTGAAGATATCACACAGCTTTGCTCCAAATCAGTGTGCTCGCCCGTACCAAAGACGCAACACAGGCCACTACTGTGACAAGTTCTTCCAGCAATAAGGCCACAGGAGGTGAATTTCAAACGGAGATACAATTTCAAGAAAGCTGATTGGAAAAAATTTTCTAAGATGCTGGACAAGGAGATTAAGTCTGTGCGACCTATTCCTGAACAGTATGACAGCTTTGTTCAAACTGTCAAACATTCCTCCCGGGCATCAATTCCAAGAGGGTGTAGGACAATGTATCTGCAGGGTGTGACACCTGAAACAGCTGCTCTGCTGGACGGATACTATCGACTATATGAAGAAAACCCTTATAGCAAGGAGACTTATCTGGCTGCGCAAAATACTCTCTCCTCAATCTCTGAGGCGAAGAGATAACAGTGGATTAAACTGATGACAGAATGTGAGATGAGTAGAAGTAGTCAAGAGGCCTGGAGATTGTTACGCCACCTTAACAATGATCCCTCCCAACCCAATACGCATACAAATGTTAAGGCACACCAGATCGCACACCAGCTTTTGAAAAATGGTAAACCTGACCATACCAGTAAAATCAGGAGACGAACCCTGGAAAGGGAGCCCAAACAAGAGGGAAACACTCTGTCTCGACCATTCAGTTTGAATGAGCTCGACTCAGCTCTAAATAAGTGCAAAGTCGGAAAAGCAGCAAGGGTAGGTGACATAAGAAGTGAACAGATCAAGAACTTTGGTCCAGGCGCAAAGTGCTGGCTACTCGAGCTAATGAATAATTGTGTCAAGAGCGGCAAGATACCAAAATATTGGCGGAAAGCAAAAATTATAGCTATACGTAAACCAGGGAAAGACTGGGATGACCCCAAAAGCTATAGGCCAATCTCCCTCCTATGCCACCTGTATAAGATATTGGAAAGGTTGATCCTCCAAAGAATTACAGATATGATAGAACCATTACTGATCCCTCAACAGGCAGGATTCAGACAAGGGAAGAGCTGTACAGCACAGGTGTTGAATTTGACACAGCATATAGAGGACGGCTTCCAAAGGCGGCAGATAACAGGAGCGGTGTTTATAGATCTTTCAGCCGCCTACGACACTGCCAACCACAGACTCTTGTTGCTGAAGCTATACAACCTCACCAAGGACTACAAACTAACCTGTCTAATTAGAAATATTCTGCAGAATCGAAGATATTTTGTGGAATAACAAGGACAAAGAAGCAGATGGAGGCAGTAGAAAAATGGGTTGCCACAGGGCAGTGTACTGGCACCCACCCTCTTCAATATATACACTAATGACCAGCCGTTACCAGAAGGAACACAAAGCTTCATATATGCAGATGACCGAGCAATCACAGCACAAGATCACAGCTTTGAGAGGGTGGAGTGGAAGCTAACTGATGCTCTGAAAGAATTAACTGCCTATTACAGGGACAATCAATTGAAACCAAATCCTTCTAAGACCCAGACCTGTGCTTTCCACCTCTGAAACAGACAGGCTAGTAGAACCTTGCAGATAGATTGAGAAGGAACCTCTTTAGAACACTGCAAGACTCCAAAATACCTCGGAGTCACTCTGGACCGTGCTCTTACATACAAGGAACACTGCTTAAAAACAAAGCAAAAAGTGGCTGCCAGGAACAATGTGGTTAGGAAGCTGACTGGAACAACATAGGGAGCACAGCCAGACATAGTGCGCACATCCGCATTAGCCCTCTGCTACTCTGCAGCTGAGTACGCTTGCCCAGTATGGTGCAGATCTACACATACAAAGAAAGTTGATGTTGCTCTGAATGAGACATGTCATATCACTACATGTTGTCTAAGAGCCACACCTGTGGAAAAACTGTACTGCTTATCCGGCATAGCCCCCCCCCCCCCCCCGGACATCCGAAGAGATACAGCAGCACGGAGTGAAATGAAGAAGGCATTAACATCCGAAGCCCACCCACTACATGGCCACCAACTGGCACAGCAAAGACTTGTGTCTAGAAAGAGCTTCCTTCACAGTACAGAACCATTCGCTGACACTCCACATCAACACCGGGAGAAGAGATGGCAGGTCAGATGCCAGCATCTGGAGGAGTGGCTGATCCCACAAGAAGTTCTTCCCCCAGGCCACACAGAGAAATGGTCCACTTGGAAATCACTCAACCGCCTGCGTTCTTGTGTCACAAGATCCAAGAGCAATCTGGAGAGGTGGGGCTTCCAGGTGGACTCTCTCCAGTGTGACTGCAGAGCTGCCATGCAGACATCAACACATCTACTACAATGCACATTACCTCCAACTGTGTGCACCATGGAGGACCTCGTAAACGCTACACAAAGTGCACTACGTTGCAAATTTTTGGGCATCCACTGTATAGATTAAAATTACCTTAGGTTTGACAACACAATCTGTGTCTAATCATTTGTTTCATTCTTGACTAGTTTAATTTATAAACCATAATGTATGTATGTATGTATGCATGTAGTAATGTATCTAATATTGTTTTTTTTAGTTTGCTTCTGACACGATAAATAAATAAAATAACATAGAAACTAATTACCATACAAGAACATAACTTGGTAGCATTAATGTCAAGGACATGGGGAAGAGAAATAATGCAGAATCAATTCAACTGAAACACTTTTAATGTGCTGCTACAGTACACCATACCATTACATACCAGTACCATTACTGGTGACTGTGGTGGAGGCTGTTATGAAAAGCTTGCAATATTATTCAAATCTGATATCGCAAGTTAACAGAACTTTTGATCCATGTGAGTAAAATCGATAGTGCAGCTTCTTACAGAAGTCTCTTCAGGGCCTTCGGAGTCTTTCACTTACATGTCAATATATTTACTCCCTAATAGCATTTGTTGTTCATAATAGGGGTAATTTTACTCTGTTCAGTGAAATGAACTTGCAAAATACTGGAAGGAAAAACAATGTCCATGTAGACTATACATCCCTGCCTACGATTCAGAATGGAATTTCACATTCTGATTGAAAGTCTTTAAGAGGTTGCTGCTAGACATGAGGCAGAAAACTGAAAATACTAAGATATTAACAAAATACAAAGTAAAAAAAATTATTTTATTAGCCTCTCCTATAACTATAATTAAACGTAATGTTTCGACTCAAGGATGCATATGCTAGTTAACACTAAGGTTCAAATTAACAGGGCTTTAATGCTACCATTATATGTAGGGCTGCCAGTACTCATTGTAAAATTCTGAAATGCTTTGTACGACGTATGAGAGAAAAACAGCACTTGAATAAAAAAACCATTTCTAGCTTTCAGGGTCATTACTTCCTTCCTCTGGGAAGATGAATACGTTTTGTGTCTGGAAACGAGGGGAAGATCACTTATACCACCCGTATAGAAGACTTATGTGACACATTGATGAGTACTGTTCCAAAGTTTGAGATCCATGTCAGATTTAAGCAACACATTGAAGCAATTCAGAGGCTGGATGCTAGATAGGTTACCAGTAGTTTCAAACTATGTGTGAGTATTATTTTGTATAACACTATTGAGAAAATTTAGAAAGCATGAGAAATCAGGGCTCGGATGACAGACAGCCTTTCTTCCCTCTTTCTATTTGCGAGTGGAACGGTACCATTTGGTTGCTTGTGTAGTATGTATATACATAAAAATACGGAAGAAAATTGTGACTGCCTACTACATTAAGAAGTAATAGTTGAACTAACCTAAAGCTTCGTGATTTACTTCAAATGTTTTGTCCCACTGACACACTCTGACAATCAGTGATTTCCATCTATAGCAGTCTTACAATTTGGAGATGTCAGTATTGATTCGATCTATTAATATTCCCTCATTGAGCTCTTTTTATGTTAAGATCACATAAACTGGATTTTTGAGAAACTACATACAGGAAGATGTGGCTGGCATATAGCTGTTTGTTTGCAGAAAAACAACGATCAAAATTCAAGCATATCGGTAACACACACAGGGCAAGAGCACATATCTGGGCAAGAGCACTATACTGGATTTCGCCCCCTTTTCCCTAGATACCTTGACGGGAGTAATAACTTTATTTGTAGCATAGTCTGAGGTCTATATTTGGTTGAAAAGCGATAATTTCGTTGACAGTTGTGGAACACAGCGAATGAGAAATAAAGGTTGTGGTAACAGACAGACGTGTGTCTTTGCCTAGTATTTGTTTGCGGCATATTTAAATGCACTTTCCCACATTTAACGCATTTCTCGTAATAAAAAAAAATAAAACTACTAGGTCATCCTCAAAAAACATATGTTAGAAAATGAACAAGCATCCGACGTGTTTTGATGCATATTACGTACAGATATCGTACACAAACTGGAAAAATGCAATGCGCATTCCACTACGCATCCTTTACCACATTTGATTCGTTTTTCCGCATTTGCTATTGCTGGATTTGGGTTCAAAGACAAATTCGTGCTGCAAACGTCTCAGTGGTAGTTAGCCAACATTAGTATGCTGCAGTTAATGCGTTAAAAACATTTAGACACATTGTCTGCAATGCGTAATATGTGTTATGCTATAAATCACTCTGCCTTTCGACCAATAATTTGTAATCAGTTGGCTTCAATCAATCACGTACGGCTCTAATATGTAACTTTGACTACGCTGCGGATTTATAATGTCACCATAATACAGATTATTCGCATTTAAACCTTCTTTCTACATTTTATTTTCTTAACGGAAGCTTCATTCAAACAATCTGGATTGACTTGACATTCCAAAACAACAGCTGAAGGCAAGTCTGTATAAACACTGTAGCCAACGTGTGACGTCACTTACGTCAATAGAGTTGTTTATAGGTCTAGTCACCAGGCTGCGCTGTCACGCACGTGTTATATGTACGTGCGTCTCGCGGGCCCCGAGGAATCGCTTCATGACGTCATCAAAAAGGCTGAAAGCGTGACAGCGCAGCCTGGTGACTAGCCCTATAAACAACTCTGTTGACGTAAGTGACGTCACACGTTGGCTACAGTGTTTATACAGACTTGCCTTCAGCTGTTGTTTTGGAATGTCAAGTCAATCCAGATTGTTTGAATGAAGCTTCCGTTAAGAAAATAAAATGTAGAAAGAAGGTTTAAATGTGAATAATCTGTATTATGGTGACATTATAAATCCGCAGCGTAGTCAAAGTTACATATTAGAGCCGTACGTGATTGATTGAAGCCAACTGATTACAAATTATTGGTCGAAAGGCAGAGTGATTTATAGCATAACACATATTACGCATTGCGGACAATGTGTCTAAATGTTTTTAACGCATTAACTGCAGCATACTAATGTTGGCTAACTACCACTGAGACGTTTGCAGCACGAATTTGTCTTTGAACCCATACCAGCAGTAGCAAATGCGGAAAAACGAATCAAATGTGGTAAAGGATGCGTAGTGGAACGCGCATTGCATTTTTCCAGTTTGTGTACGATATCTGTACGTAATATGCATCAAAACACGTCGGATGCTTGTTCATTTTCTAACATATGTTTTTTGGGGATGACCAAGTAGTTTTATTTTTTTTTATTACGAGAAATGCGTTAAATGTGGGAAAGTGCATTTAAATATGCCGCAAACAAATACTAGGCAAAGACACACGTCTGTCTGTTACCACAACCTTTATTTCTCATTCGCTGTTTTCCACAACTGTCAACGAAATTATCGCTTTTCAACCAAATATAGACCTCAGACTATGCTACAAATAAAGTTATTACTCCCGTCAAGGTATCTAGGGAAAAGGGGGCGAAATCCAGTATAGTGCTCTTGCCCAGATATGTGCTCTTGCCCTGTGTGTGTTACCGATATGCTTGAATTTTGATCGTATCAAAAGAAACACACACACACACTGAATTAATTTCTTTATTAACAACGCTCGGATTTCCACATCACCATAGAGGTACCAAGCTTGATGCGTTACTCGTTTTTTTACATGGCGAGTTTCCCCAGTAGGCCTATAAACCATGAAACAGACAAAAAGCTACTTCTCGCTGTCTTCTCTTCTTTGGATTTTCACTTCAGAAACTGAAACATCCATTACAAAAACAGATTACATCACTCACAAATCCGGATTCAGTCATTGCAATTCATATCTATTTTACTGTAAAAAAATACTGACTATGATGAATGATGTAATTTTGAACATTCAAAAGTTTTCAAATGTGCAGGTTACTGACGTTAGAATACAGTTACTACACAATTTTTGATCAGGAAAAAGTTACGATGATTGCAACTTAAATACCGAAGCCATTTGTTATGAGAATACGCCATTACCACAAATAATCCACATAGATGCATTGAAAGAAACTTTACTGGGTAACATAATGCATCAGAATACTATTGGCACAAAGAATGAAATTTCTGTAGATTTACCATACACTTTATTTTTCTTGAGCATTATAAGATTACTAATGTAAGTTACTTACCGTCCATTATCTGGAATATAAACTATCCTTTCTCCTCTGCAAACATCTGCTTTTGCAGCAAGTATTATCAATTTTTTCCCGTGATTGAAAAGCTTTAACGCACACAAATCACAAAACCCGCCATTATACACACACACCCACAATGCATTAGCATGTCATGTTCAAAGAATATCCGCGTTTCGAAAACTACCAGCGATATTGGCTAGCGTGAGAGACAATGTCATGTCATGATGTGACGTCATGATTCCTCGGGGCCCGCGAGACGCTTCTTACATATAACACATCAAAGAGTAAAATATGATTGTTCCCAACAAGCATCTGCATCGTCATCCGCAATCCTGGTTTCAATACCAAAACTGCCTAGTTTTTGCACAAGCAGTGTAGCAAACATTTCTGTATTGTTGAGGTTACTAAGAAATGCATATTGTAATTCAATACATTAAACAAAATTTCTCGTGAGGTCCGCATCATCGTTCGCCTTTGGTGTTCAATATTTTTTATGTTCAGAGAGCTTTCTGAATATCCGTCAAATACAACAACATCATCTTTATAATGTCTCTGGATATAGGCTATTAAGATTTTATAAATGTCACCAAAAGTTCCATCCTTGGGCCACACGTCATTGTGGATTAAGAAACCCTCGATCTATAACAATGAAATTTGATTCATCATTGTCATTATTCCTTTCACGTGATTGAAAAGATTGTACAGCGAATTTTTTGTTTTCCTCATCAATTCACTACTATCAAACAGACATTGGTACACTCAATAATTCGGACCTGAAGCAATCCTTTAAATCATCAGGTGAATGAAATGTGCACAGTATTCTCTGAAATAACTGAGTTGTATCTGCTTCAGTTATACACTCCTGGAAATGGAAAAAAGAACACATTGACACCGGTGTGTCAGACCCACCATACTTGCTCCGGACACTGCGAGAGGGCTGTACAAGCAATGATCACATGCACGGCACAGCGGACACACCAGGAACCGCGGTGTTGGCCGTCGAATGGCGCTAGCTGCGCAGGATTTGTGCACCGCCGCCGTCAGTGTCAGCCAGTTTGCAGTGGCATACGGAGCTCCATCGCAGTCTTTAACACTGGTAGCATGCCGCAACAGCGTGGACGTGAACCGTATGTGCAGTTGACGGACTTTAAGCGAGGGTGTATAGTGGGCATGCGGGAGGCCGGGTGGACGTACCGCCAAATTGCTCAACACGTGGGGCGTGAGGTCTCCACAGTACATCGATGTTGTCGCCAGTGGTCGGCGGAAGGTGCACGTGCCCGTCGACCTGGGACCGGACCGCAGCGACGCACGGATGCACGCCAAGACCGTAGGATCCTACGCAGTGCCGTAGGGGACCGCACTGCCACTTCCCAGCAAATTAGGGACACTGTTGCTCCTGGGGTATCGGCGAGGACCATTCGCAACCGTCTCCATGAAGCTGGGCTATGGTCCCGCACACCGTTAGGCCGTCTTCCGCTCACGCCCCAACATCGTGCAGCCCGCCTCCAGTGGTGTCGCGACAGGCGTGAATGGAGGGACGAATGGAGACGTGTCGTCTTCAGCGATGAGAGTCGCTTCTGCCTTGGTGCCAATGATGGTCGTATGCGTGTTTGGTGCCGTGCAGGTGAGCGCCACAATCAGGACTGCATACGACCGAGGCACACAGGGCCAACACCCGGCATCATGGTGTGGGGAGCGATCTCCTACACTGGCCGTACACCACTGGTGATCGTCGAGGGGACACTGAATAGTGCACGGTACATCCAAACCGTCATCGAACCCATCGTTCTACAATTCCTAGACCGGCAAGGGAACTTGCTGTTCCAACAGGACAATGCACGTCCGCATGTATCCCGTGCCACCCAACGTGCTATAGAAGGTGTAAGTCAACTACCCTGGCCAACAAGATCTCCGGATCTGTCCCCCATTGAGCATGTTTGGGACTGGATGAAGCGTCGTGTCACGCGGTCTGCACGTCCAGCACGAACGCTGGTCCAACTGAGGCGCCAGGTGGAAATGGCATGGCAAGCCGTTCCGCAGGACTACATCCAGAATCTCTACGATCGTCTCCATGGGAGAATAGCAGCCTGCATTGCTGCGAAAGGTGGATATACACTGTACTAGTGCCGACATTGTGCATGCTCTGTTGCCTGTGTCTATGTGCCTGTGGTTCTGTCAGTGTGATCATGTGATGTATCTGACCCCAGGAATGTGTCAATAATGTTTCCCCTTCCTGGGACAATGAATTCACGGTGTTCTTATTTCAATTTCCAGGAGTGTATTTTTCAAGCTTAATAGTTGACATGCACATTGTCGTAACCACGCTGAATCGCTTAAGCTTAAGAGAACCAAATTTTGGCAAGACAGTAACTATTGCTCGAAGAGATTCTTCACCCTCAGACACAGCCTTGTAGCTGTTTACTTCCTGAGAAGCTACTAATCCAGATCTTAATGAATACAATCGCTCCTTATAAGCAAATGGAATGTGTTGCTGCAGCCATAGCCGAAATCTTCTGCTAATTTTCTTGTCAATTTGTATCCTTTCACTTCTCAGTTCAACATGTTGATCACTCTAAACCGAATGTAAATTGCAGAACTGTTCAATAGGTTCACGTATGTGATGGGCTATTGGTATACCGCAAATCCGTCGATTCAACACGCTATTGGTGAAACCACTGCCATGTCAAACACCTCCAACACTCTTCAGATTCTTCATAACCGTTTGATCTATCGTCATGTCAGTCCACACTCCACACCAATACTTATCAGAGCGTCGAATCGTGAAGAAGCTGTCCTTGGTGAATTTATCGAACTCCGCGGGTTTCATGGTTTCTTTCATTTTTTCTATGTCCTGGAGGTACAAATGACACGCCTTAGAATAAGGAAAGTGTCCATTGCATGGAATATTGGGAACATAGCTCTCACACATTCTATATGGAACTCCAAATTCCCCATACGCTCTACCTGGATGAAATGCAATGCCAAGATGACAAGCTGAATGTATTGTATCCATAACTGGGATCTTTTCCCTCTTTGCTTAATATCATCCATTGTGTTGACAAATTTATTTTTCAGCTTTTCAATCACTTGATCTTTTTCCAAATCGCCGAAAGATGCACTGTTTCCACTCATTTCAGAAATACATTCTTAAATATATTGCTTCTCCTCCTCCATGACTGCCATTTTCTTCAGTATTATGATGCAAAGAGCACACGTGACTGCAGAGTGAGCTTAATTGCCTTCATATATGCAAGGCCAGAAGGTATATGGAACGGAAGCTGCAACATATACAGTCTCCAAAAGCTGAGAGAGTCCACTGTCTCATTAAGATTCCTATTGCTCCTAGAAAATACATTATCAAGTGAAAACCTCGTGATAGAATAACTACATTAGTGAATAGCTCATTCCCTCCATTAGCCTCCACAGCCACTATATCTTTAGCTTTTATGTAGAGTGGTTGATCAAACGTCCGATACATGTTTGCTGTGTGGTCTTCTTAGGCTCAGTGACAGCGTTAAGTTAAAGCAGTTTAAAAAGTGCTGCGGACGGGTTGTTGGTGAATGGAAGCACTGATACATTTGATTGCATATAAGGTTCTCCAATTGCGATTTTCTCCATATAACTTTGCCATGCAGGAACAGAAAGCTGTAAAAACTTTCCCATCATCCACGTAAAATCGTGATTGGTAGGCACTGTTGCTTTAGTGAATGATTGTTCTGAGTAGACATTTTGCAGAACAATTTCTTCAATTCCAACTCTATTCTGCCTTCGGAATGTTAGCAGACTAGTTTTTTGGAGATTTGCTGTTTCAGTAGAGCTCGGCATGACAGAGAGTTTCGTTACTTTCTGATGCTGTATCGCTTTCCCTGGAGTCACACACCTGCATGTACCTTTGCCCGTCATTGTTGCAATGTTAAAATCAGCGTTATCGAAAAGGAAATGTGAGAACGAATCATTTGAAATATTTGTCGAAAAGGAAATGTGAGAACGAATCATTTGAAATATTTGGTTTCCAGACTGAACGGCAAAAGCCTCAAACAAATCCACAGTGCTAAATGAAGAGCAGAAACCATATGCGAGACAATTTCAACAATGTTTTTGATCCCACTTTACGAAATAAGTACACTGCAAGAGCAAATTGCAGTGGGTAGATAAATGAACGAGGCCTTGTAGCTGACATAATCGCATGGGAAATTGATGAACATTTTTTTTAAAGGGGACTGTTCACTACCTTTCTTTTTTTGGCGAAACCACACCCTTCACAAATTCATGTAAAGAGTCAGGAATCACAACTTCAGCATTCTCTGTCAAGTCATTGATATCTGGATAATCGGCAGTACTGTAAGAAGACATTCTTATATCTTCACAGATGATAGCTGCTGCTTCTACCCTTCTCTTTCTCTCATCTTTTTCATTAACAGCTCGTTCATTGTACCAGTGATTGAAACGTTTGTGGCCACTGCCACGAAAACATACAACTAGTGGATTGTTTAGTACTGTGGCAAACGAGACTCTATCACCAAAGAGTTCAGTCAGTTTATTTTTCAGAGTTTCTATAGTCATTGGCTCTCCTTCTGGGAGACATTCATTAACTTAATGAAGTGAAAATTGATATTCCTCTGAACACTCTATAAATTTGCATAATTCTTGTACCAAAGCTGATATCTTTCCCAGCAGAGGAGGGGTTCGACACTAATTTAGCATAGCAGTCTTCATGATACTGTTGATGCGTTCGGCAATCTTTCTACCAAAATCGTCAGCGTGTTTCTCTGATTTCTCGAGCAACGTACGTTTCACAGTTAAAGAGTGAACTTCGAACACTTCACGGCATTTGTGGAGTGTTTTTTTTGTTTCGCCTCTATGTCACACTATTTAAAAGGAAGAGGATCTCAAACTTTTATCATCTGCTTGTGCAACATTCTGAGTAATTAGTTTTCTTATATTGCACTCCTTAAGATATTCATGTTGACATACCTTATGCACTTCAATCAGTCCAGAGTTCTGTAGAAGATTATGGGCCCCATCCTTCCACTCCGTGCTGACGCATATCAGAGTTTCCAAGCCCTTTGTCACTACTGATGTCTCTCCTTCCAAAAAGATTTACCACAAACAAAGCAGGTAGTAGAGTTCACCATTATTGTTTTCTCAGTCCAGGCAAAAGAAACGAGACTAAGAAGAAGCACTAGATAACAACACAAACTGATAATACTGTCACAAAAACCGAACTCTCTGGCACTACTTTGACAGTTCACAAGATTAACTCAACTGAATTGGACACTGGGTGGGAACAAACGGCAGTGACAATAGTGGTACGGGAATGCTGAGTAAATGAGGAGGGTAACTTGACATTTTCATTGTTGACACGTACTCCTGATTTCAACAATACTGGTGGCAAAAGAAATATCATAAAGTAAAATATATAGGCTAAGAAATATTTCCATACACTTAATTACGCTTTTCATTTCAATACTTTGCTAAGTAAGAAAAACTTGAAACTATTACGTTAACAGAATTCTATTCCAATTCTTATACCTCAAATAGGTACCATTCGTATTAATGAAAAGTTGCAGAAGATCTTTTTCAAGTACAATTTTGCGAGGAATATCCTTACTAATAAGAGCTTTGTTCGAAAAATAAGCCTATTTGCGTATAAATTTAAAATATAGTACAAATTGACTGTTGGAGGGGTGAAAGAGGGAAGCATCACCCCTACAAAGGGGAACTTTTCTGTTTCTTGTTACTATACCCCATATGAGTATTTTCTCGTAGCTTCAAAACTTTATAAAGTTTTCCCCCATTTGCTGATTTTCTTACTAATGTGGCTAGGGTTTCAGGGAATTTATCAGTTTCTGATCATAAACTCTCAAACAATGTATTAAACTCTCCTAACTACGCAGTGTTCTTGAAAATGTAAAATCTAAAAGAGGTGCAGAAATAGGATCAGACCACTATCTTGCGCTGACAACCATTCTTGAAATGATGAATACAAAAAGGCAGAGAGGCAGACCAGAAAATAAACACAGATCTACTGAAAGAGGACTATGTTGCGGACAGATATGCAACAGAAATTCGACGCAAGTATACTGCCCTGGAAGAAGAGGGAGATGATGTAGACAGGTTATGGTCCAAGCTCTTTCGAAGTCAAACACACAGCAGATGAAGCGCTGAAACTATTGGAGAGAGGAAGGTAGAGGGTTTGACGATAAGTGTAGACATGCAGTCAACAAGAGAAAAGAGGCTAAAATGTTATAGCTGGCAAACAGGCAAGATGAAAGATTAAAACTGAGATACATAGAGACAGCCAGAGAAACAAGAAAAGTCCTCCGAAGAGAAAAGCGAGAGTATATAGACAGCGAGATAACACTGACAGAAAAGGGTCAAATACTAGGCAAAAAAGTGACATTTATAGGAAAGTCAGATTCTTCAAGAAAGGACATAACGTGAGTATTGACTGAACAGAGGTCAAGCGAGGCAGTTGGGAATAAATGAAAAAAGCGCTATGAAGGAATGGGAAAACTATTTCGAAATTCTCCTGAATGGGCCGACGGCACCAACAGCATTGCCACAGCAGCATCAGAAGAAGAGTTGCATGGAGAAGATAGAGTAACAATACAAACAGCAAATAATGAACTGCCAAGCCTGGAAGATCGACGCCATAAAAATACTGAAGAGAGGAATGGCATCAGAAATAGATGGAATACCTACAGAGATGCTGACAGATGGAAGAGATATGCTACAAGAGAGAGTATACCATCTAATCAATTCAGTTTAGAGGAAAGAAAGGATTCCAGAAGAATGGAAGCAGTCTATCATCTGGTCAATTCTAAAGAAAAGATACCCAAGGAGATGCAGCAGCTATAGAAGAATTTCCTTATTATGCACAACTTTTAAGATCCTGAGCGTATTGTTGATACAGTACTTGGATTCCAACAAACAAGGATTAGAAACGGAAAATCAACTTTAGACCAACTACACATAATAAGACAAATTTCACAGTGATTTTAACTGCCTTTTTGTGGACTTCCTAAAAGCATATGATGGTGTGAACAGGCAAACAATGTGATAAGAATTGGAAAGCGTGCAGGTTCCAAGAAAACTAATAAAAATAACACAAGCATGTATACAAGCGACAACATGCATGGTGAAAGTGAATAGAAAGATGTCAGAGAAATTCAAGGTGAAGGCTGGAATGCGACAGGGAGACTGGCTCTCCCCCCCCCCCCCCAAAAAGTTTACTCTGGTTCTGGAAAAAGCACTGAAAACTGTAACAAGCCTGGAGACAGAAATAAAGCTAGGTAGAAGAATAAACACTCTGACTTATGCGGCGATGTAGGTTTAATAGCACAGAATGAGCAAGATCTGGTTCAGATGGCAAGAGTGTTAACTGAGGAAGCAATGAGAGCAGACCTGAAGATGAATATGGATAAGACCAAGTGCCTTTTTGTGAGCCAAGGGAATGATCTTTTAAAGGGTAAAAGAGTTCAGATCTTGGACTGTTACTCAGTGAAAGTAATGAGATGGACTAGGAAAAAAATGCAAGAATCCAGACAGAAAACAGGTCAAGGTTTGCACTTGGAGCGGCGACAAGGCCAGATCACCAGGCAAATGTTGGAAGAAGACATCACAGGCAACAGACCAAGGGGAAGACCATGGCTGAGATAGATTGATGGGATCAGAAAGGATATAAGTAAGATTGGACTAGTTGGAGAAGACCACATGGACTGAGGAAGATGGAAGAGGCCGACAGTGGTTTGTGTGGCCAACCTAGTAAGTAAGTAAAAAATTCTCTCTGTTTCACTAGAATACTTGGACCTTTATTTCCACTGAATAAATCGACTTTCAGAAGTGTGTCGAACTGATAATCAATGCGTCTGACTCCATTGTTTATCTGACCTCTGCAGAAAGAGCACTGCTGAACAAAGATGGCTTGCATTATATCATCGAGCTTTCTGCCCTCTCACCACACCGCCACGCTAGCGGGCAGGTACATGTCGCATCTGACCGGCAGTTTAACTGTGCGCCGATTTAATGACAATGTGTTCACATGGACATCCTTGCTCATGGACCTACTTGGTTTCTCCTAAATTGCAATGTTAGGAGTGTCCATATCAGGGCCCTAATATCTTCCATCAGCTGCACGGTTGGGATTTCGTGGGACTCTACCTATCTTGCTGCTTTCCTTTCTTACTGAACGATGTTTCTGGTACTGAACTGGTGCTACACACTCCGACCCATTCCCTCAACGGAATAGTGTTCCTCAAGTAGCGTTGAGAGCACCAGTTTTTTTATTGCAATCAATAATATCAGTTCCATAATAAGGAGGCCAGTAAAATATTCTTCATTTGTGCATGACTTCGCAGTATTCTGCTCATCTCATGAATATTACATGTGAACTACAGCTGATTGGGCTGATACAACTGATTTTAAATTCTCTACAGAAAAAAACTGTGTGTATTTTAATCATTTGCATCAATCATTTACTTACCAAGACTCTGACTGAGGGGGACTATATTGGATTTTAAGATCTCAGTGTTATTCTTTGTCTCGTCTTTGATCAGATGTTAACATGACTGTCACACCTTCCATGTTATGATTGGGCTGATTGGGCTGATACAACTGATTTTAAATTCTCTACAGAAAAAAACTGTGTGTATTTTAATCATTTGCATCAATCATTTACTTACCAAGACTCTGACTGAGGGGGACTATATTGGATTTTAAGATCTCAGTGTTATTCTTTGTCTCGTCTTTGATCAGATGTTAACATGACTGTCACACCTTCCATGTTATGAAATGTTGTTTTCTGAAAGCACTAAACACTTCAAAAATATCTCAGTGTTAAGGACTGGGGAGCAGATCGGTCCAGTTTGCACACATTCTGCAGAACCTTCGTCCATACATCACTTGATATGACTACATAGCGTATGGCTCAGCTAGACCTTATTTAAAAATAATTGGATGCTGTTCACCATGCATGCATTAAACTGACTACAGGAGCCTACCGAACGAATCCCATTCGAGGAGGCTGATGAGCTGCCTCTTACAGTCTGGTGAGAGCTTCTCATGGTACGACATGTATACAAAAAGAGGTCCATCTTCGAACATCCTGTTGTTGGTACTGGGACTGAACAATCATGCAATGAAGATTAACCAGTCACCATGCAACTAAGCCTTTTTCTGTCCATGTGAAGGGGCGGACTATATCGAAAAATTTGGTGTAGCAGGCACGTCAGTTCTTAAGTAGAGGATGGAGACGAAATCCACCCTGGGTGACTGACAGGTCCACTCTTGGAATTGACGAAGTACAAGGCCACCATTCTGCCTATGGTTTTAAAAAGGATTTCTAACGACTTTTTACCAGAGAATTTCGAGCACATGATTGTTTTTAGCGATGGTTCAAAGCAAGGGGTCAATGTTGGGTAGCGTGTTATGTTCCCAGATTTTATCATTACAATCCACCTACTCAGCTACTTCTTGGTGTACTTATGAAGAGCTCTGTGCTATTAAGTAGGCACATGAGACTTCTTGGTGAAGTTCCTTGTATGCATGGGCTCTCTCAGTGTTCTGCAAGCTATTCAGCAAATGTTTCTAATAAATAGGTTAGTTCAGATAGTCCAGGGCAATATCCATCTAATGCATAGATAGACGAAAAAGATAGCCTTCTGCTGGATCCCTGGACAATTGAGAATCGAGGGATATGAGTAAATGGGCAGAATAGCGAAAGCAGTCTGTCAGGAAAATACCACAGTTCAGCTTAAATTTCTCATACAGGCTGTCATGTTGTAGACGACAAAGATAGTGTTTGCAGTTTGGGAAAGGCATTGGCTGAAAGTGACCAACAACATGCTGCATTCAGTCAAGCCAGCTATTTGTCAATAGTGAACTTCCTTTTGAACCCTCCAAAGGGATGAAGTGGTTCTCACTCCCAATGACGAATGTGTATCTCTAACGGCATGATGGCCCACTGGAATGCAGTATTTGCAATGTCACACCCGTGGTACATCACAATTCGACATCCTATGTTTTGTAAGGTGATAGGAGGAAAGCCTTTGGTCTACCCGAGATCACCCTCAATTTTAGACAGTAATGAAACAATAGCAAGAAAATTGTTAATATATTGTGTGGTGTCAACACTTCTGTGCAAATTAGCTGGACAGAGTGGCTGACTACTTCTTCTAATATTTCGGCTGAATATCGTCCAGCCATCTCCAGAGTGAGCCAAGGTGACTAATGCTCCAGCACTTGCTGCATATACACATACGCAGTGGTTCAGTCCTTGGGTGTAAAAGAACAGAAGAAGTGCTGGAACGTTAGTCACCTCAGCTCACTCTGAAGATGGCTGGACGGTGTTCAGCCAAAATATTAGAAGAAGAACCTGAATTTATGCGGCTGCACGTCCAAAATGTTATGGTTAGTGCCGTGCAGGGTAGCCGTGTGGTCTAGGGCGCACAGTTTATTCCCATAGAACCTTACAACGAATTTTCAAAATTTATGATTAGAAGTTATTTGTGTTTCATTACTTCTGTTCATAATTCGTTCCCAGTAATTTTCGTAAAGGCGCTGATTCCCTCGAACACACTCATACACACACACACACACACACACACACACACACACACGGTGTGATCCATTGATCGTGACCAGGCCAAGTATCTCACAAAATAAGTGTCAAACGAAAAACTACAAAGGTCGAAACTTGTCTAGATTGAAGAGGGAAACCAGATGGCGTCATGGTTAGCCCACTAGATGCCGCTGCCATAGGGCAAATGGATATCAACTGCGTTTTTTAAATAGGAACCACCATTTTTATTACATATTCGTGTACTATGTAAAGAAATATGAATTTTTTAGTTGGACCACTTTTTTCGCTTTGTGATAGATGGCGCTGTAATAGTCACAAACATATGGCTCACAATTTTAAACGAACAGTTGGTAACGGGTAGGTTTTTTAAATTAAAATACAGAACGTAGGTACTTTTGAACATTTTATTTCGGTTGTTCCAATGTGATACATGTACCTTTGTGAGAACGCATGCTGTTACAGCGTGATTACCTGTAAATACCACATTAATGAAATAAATGCTCAAAATGATGTCCGTCAACCTCAATGCATTTGGCAATACGTGTAACGACATTCCTCTCAACAGCGAGTAGTTCACCTTCCGTAATGTTTGCACATGCATTAACAATGCGCTGACGCATGTTGTCAGGAGTTGTCAGTGGATCACGATAGCAAATATCCTTCAACTTTCCCCACAGAAAGAAATCCGGGGACGTCAGATCCGGTGAACGTGCGGGCCATGGTATGGCGCTTCGATGACCAATCCACCTGTCATGAAATATGCTATTCAATACCGCTTCAACAGCATGCGAGCTATGTGCCGGACATCCATCATGTTGGAAGTACATCGCCAATCTGTCATGCAGTGAAACATCTTGTATTAACATGGTAGAACATTACGTAGGAAATCAGCATACATTGCACCATTTAGATTGCCATCGATAAAATAGGGGCCAATTATCCTTCCTCCCTTAATGCTGAACCATACATTAACACGCCAAGGTCGCTGATGTTCCACTTGTCGCAGCCATCGTGGATTTTCCGTTGTCCAATAGTGCATATTATGCCGGTTTACGTTACCGCTGTTGGGGAATGACACTTCGTCGCTAAATAGAACGCCTGCAAAAAATCTGTTATCGTCCCGTAATTTCTCTTGTGCCCAGTGGCAGAACTGTACACGGCGTTCAAAGTCGTCGCCATGCAATTCCTGGTGCATAGAAATATGGTGTGGGTGCAATCGATGTTGATGTAGCATTCTCAACACCGACGTTTTTGAGATTCGCGATTCTCGTGCAATTTGTCTGCTACTGATGTGCGTATTAGCCACGACAGCAACTAAAACACCTACTTGGGCACCCTCATTTGTTGCAGGTTGTTGATGTTTCACATGTGGCTGAACACTTCCTGTTTCCTTAAATAACGTAACTATCCGGCGAACGGTCCAGACACTTGGATGATGTCGTCCGGGATACCGAGCAGCATACATAGCATAAGTCCATTGGGCATTTTGATCACAATAGCCATACATCAACACGATATCGACCTTTTCCGCAATTGGTAAACGGTCCACTTTAACACGGGTAATGTATCACGAAGCAAATACCGTCCGCACTGACGGAATGTGGCGTGATACCACGTACTTATACGTTTGTGACTATTACAGCGCCATCTGTCGCAAAGCGAAAAAAGCGATCCAACTAAAAGATTCAAATTTCTTTACATACTACACGAATATGTAATAAAAAATGGGGGTTCCTATTTTAAAAAACGCATTTGATATTCGTATGACCTATGGCAGCGCCATCTAGCGGGCCAACCATAGTGCCATCTAGTTTCCCCCTTCAAGCTAGACGAGTTTCGTTCTTTGTAGTTTTTTCGTTTGATGCTTATTTCGTGAGATATTTGGCCCGGTCACTATCAATGGACCACCCTGTATATATATATGCAGGGTGTAAATTTTAAGTTGACAAACCAGAATAACTCGAAAAATAAGCTTCACACGAAAAAAATGTGTAGAATCCAAAGTTGATTATTTTCGAGGGGGACATGTGCTGGTGCTAAAATTAGCATGCCACCCCAGCCTCCTGGGGTGGAGCAGGAGGCAACTTTAAAATTTCTTATGGTAACTCTCACTTTTTTTATTGCAGAATTAGTTTCTACATAAAAAACTATGTACATTTTGTCTTAAACATTTGTTTTGATTCTTGGTAGTTGGCGCTGTAATTGAAGAAAATAGTGTTCTCATTTTTGTGTGGAAAATGATTATGGATAAATAAAATATACTTATTTACTTCGTAAATTTTGATTCGCTAAAACTAAAACTCTCCCTTTCTTCCCATAGGGTGGGGTTTGAGAGAGAGGAATTAGAGTTTTACAAATGTTGACCCAAATATTAATTTTTTCCGCAGATTCGAGTAAGTTTTGTTTGTTTTGTGGTCATGAGGCCACACAACTTCTAATTATCAAACAAATCATCTGACCAGCTAACTAACCAAACATCCTGCTTGCTAATGAGTGAACTCATTAACTCACATAGTAAACAAAGTAAAAGACTAACTGAGGAAAAGACTAACCCACTCGCTAACTAAAGATGAACATGCTCCCGTTTAAGATTTGGTGTTCCTGAAATGGAACGATTGGTTTCGTATTATTATTGATATTGATTGTTTGCAAATACTTGCAAGTAAATGAATTTCGGGGTGATTGTTTCCAGTGACTCCCCTCGCTCTCACTTTCGGCCTGCTTGTTGTCTGCAAATCCTGCAAACTGATCCTAATCTGTGGTAAAAATTAATATTTGGGTCAACATTTGTAAAACTCTAATTGCTCCCTCTCAAACCCCACCCTATGGGGAGAGAGGGAGAGTTTTAGTTTTAGTGAATGAAAATTTACGAAGTAAATAAGTATTTTTTCTTTATCCATAATTATTTTCCACGCATAAATGAGAACATGGATTTTCTTGAATTACAGTGCCAACTACAAGAATCAAAACAAATGTTTGAGACAAAATGTACATAGTTTTTTATGTAGAAACTGATTCTGCAATTAAAAAAATGAGAGTTCTCATTTGAAATTTTAAAGTTGCCTCGCGCCCCACCCCCAGGGGGCTGCGGTGGCGGGCAAATTTTAGCACCAGCAGATGTCCCCCTCGAAAATAATCAACTTTGGATTCTAGACATTTTTTGGCCTGAAGCTTATTTTTCGACGTATTCTGATTTGTCAACTTAAAATTTACACCCTGTATATATATTTTTGTATATATATATATATATATATACAAAAAGGTGCGGCCAAACTTTCAGGAAACATTCCTCACACACAAAGAAAGAAAATATGTTATGTAGGCATGTGTCCAGAAACGCTTACTTTCCATGTTAGAGCTCATTTTATTACTTCCCTTCAAATCACATTAATCATGGAATGGAAACACACAGCAACAGAACGTACCAGTGGGACTTCAAACACTTTGTTACAGGAAATGTTCAAAATGTCCTCCGTTAGCGAGGATACATGCATCTACCCTCTGTCGCATGGAATCCCTGATGCAGCCCTGGAGAATGGCGTATTGTATCACAGCCGTCCACAATACGAAGAGTCTCTACATTTCGTACCGGAGTTGCGTAGACAAGAGATTTCAAATGCCCCCATACATGAAAGTCAAGAGGGTTGAGGTCAGGAGAGCGTGGAGGCCATGGAATTGGTCCGCCTCTACCAATCCATCGGTCACCAAATCTGTTGTTGAGAAGCGTACGAACACTTCGACTGAAATGTGCAGGAGCTCCATCGTGCATGAACCACATGTTGTGTCATACTTGTAAAGGCACATGTTCTAGCAGCACAGGTAGAGTATCCCGTATGAAATCATGATAACGTGCTCCATCGAGCGTAGGTGGAAGAACATGGGGCCCAATCAAGACATCACCATCAATGCCTGCCCAAAAGTTCACAGAAAATCTGTGTTGATGACGTGATTGCACAATTGCATGCGGATTCTCGTCAGCCCATACATGTTGATTGTGAAAATCGAGGAAGTACAGTACATATTGACGAAACTAAAATGAGCTCTAACATGGAAATTAAGCGTTTCTGGACACATGTCCACATAACATCTTTTCTTTATTTGTGTGTGAGGAATGTTTCCTGAAAGTTTGGCCGTACCTTTTTGTAACACCCTGTATATATCTGTATTGAGAAAACAAGATGGCTGGAGCATGCTTTACATTCGAGCAACGAAAATGTATTGTGAAATGTTTTTTCAAGTTTGATTATGCCGTTGAAGTGCAACGTCAGTGGAGGCAGGAGTTTGAAACAGAACCGCCAACATGCCTAACAATTAAATGCATCATTGACAAGTTTAAATTGCATGGAACGATTTGTGATATTCACGAAGGAAGATCAGGAAGACAGCCTACAGCTACAAGTCCTGCTTCATCGGCTCTTGTGTTGGGAACGTTTGCTAATTCTCCATAGAAGTCTGCTACGCAATGTGCACTTGAAGTGAGGGTCAGCAGTAAAAGTGTAAGAAAAGTTCTGAAAGCTGCAAAGTGGGAAGTTTATGTTCCACTTTACTGCATGCGATTAATGATGACGATCCTGATTGCTGAATGCAATTTTGCGAATGGTATCAGCAAATGGCAAATAATGATGAACCATTTGTGAGGAAGATGTGTGGAGTGACAAGGCACAATTTAAACTTAACGGAACCGTGAATCGGCACAACAGTGTGTACTGGGCACTGAAAAATCCACATATTTATGTGGTTAAAGCAGTCATTTACCAGGGATTCATGTATGGTGTAGACTGTCATCTAGGGGCTTAGTAGAACCCTTTTTCTTTGATGCTACTGCCACTGGCGAAGTGCACCTGGAAATGTTACGCACATCAGTTTTGCCAGGTATATGTACGCTTTATGCAGCTGATGAAGAAGTCTTCTATCAACGGGACGGGGCACCTCGGCACTACCACCTAGCCATACGAGCTTTCCTGGATGACAATTTTCCAAGGCACTGGATTGGACGAAGAGGGCCCATTGGGTTCCCTCCATGGTCGCCTGATTTACGATGTATGGACTTTTACTTTTGGGGAACTGTGAAAGGTAACGTCTATCGACGTAACACACGCATGCTGGAGGAACTTTGCCAGGAGATTACAGCGACATGTGCAGCAATCTCCACTGTAACATTGACTGAGGTAGTTGTGGCGACCGCTCGTCGTTCTGTTATGTGTATAGCCGCCAATGGTGAACATTTTGAACATTTAAAGTAACCATACGCTAAACTGAACGATGTATAACATGTGTGATCAATTATTAAAAGCTAAATAATCACATAGGTAATACATTTCGCTCCTTAAAGTATGTATACGTTTTTCTGGCGGACTCTGTATACATAGTATGAATCTAATGCTGCTATCCTACTGAATGCACAATTAGACTTAAATCTATGCTAAGAATCTACTACTGGTTCTCTACTGCCAACATCACATCATTTGTTAAGTGTTGTAGAGAAAATAGGATCCAGCTATTCATTAGAAGATACAAGGCAGTATATGAGAGAAGCAGTACCTACTGAAATTAGGGAAATAATAAATTCACTCAAAAGCACTTGGAATTGATGGCATTTCCAACAGAATACTAAAAGCTTGTTCCCAACAAATAAGTTGGAATCTCAGCCACATATGTAGTAGCTCACTGATACAGGGCATTTTTCGATATAGACCGAAATACGCTATTGTTAAACCATTGCATAAAAAAGAAGATAGATCTGATGCTAATAATTACCACCCAATCTCACTACAGACAACTTTATCCAAAATTCTTGAAAAAGTAATGTATTCAAGAGTAGCATCACATATATGTAAAAATGAAGTACTAAAAATATGTCAGTTTGGTTTTCAGAAAGGCTTCTCAACAGAAAATGCTATATATGCTTTCACTGATCAAATATTAAATGTACTGAATAACTGAACATCACCCATTGGGATATTCTGTGATGTCTCAAAGGCTTTTGATTGTGTGAATCATGAAATTCTTCTAGATAAGCTTAAGTATGGTGGCATGAATGGGACAATGCACAAATGGTTTAATTCATACTTAACAGTAAGAATGCAGAAAGTTGAAATTAACAGTAGAGATAGTCTGCAAAAACCAACAGAGTCCTCTAACTGGGGAGGTATCAAGCATGGTGTTCCACAAGGTTCAGTCTTGGGTCCCTTATTGTTCTTAATATATATTAACGACTTGCCACTCTATATTCATGAAGATGCAGAGCTAGTTCTTTTTTCTGATGATACAAAGCTAGTCCTTTTTTCTGATGATACAAGTATAGTAATCACACCCAAGAAGCAAGAATCAGCTAAGGAAATAGCAAATAATGTCTTCCATAAAATTATTAAGTGGTTCTGTGCAATTGGACTCTATAGCACCATTGATAAATATAGACTATGAGCAGAAGTCTGTTGCTAAGGCACAATACTCAAAATTTTTGGGTGTGTGCATTAATGAGAAATTGAATTGGGCGAAGCACATAGATGATCTGCTGAAACGGTTAGGTTCAGCTAATTATGCTATTAGGGTTATTGCAAAGTTTGGTGAGAAACATATCAGTACATTAGCCTATTATGCCTATTTTCATTCACTGCTTTCATATGGCATCACATTTTGGGGCAATTCGTCATTAAGAGCGAAAGTATTCATTGCACAAAAGCGTGTAATCAGAATAATAGCTGGAGCCCACCCATGATCACCTTGCACACATTTATATTCACATTACTTTCTCAATACATATATTCACTTATGAAATTTGTCATTAATAAACCATCCCAATTCAAAAATAACAGCGAAGTGCATAGCTACAACACTAGAAGAACAGATGATATTCACTATTCTGGATAAAATCTCACTTTGGCACAGAAAGGGGTAAATTATGCTGCCACTTTATCTTTGGTCATTTGCCAAATAGTATTAAAAGTCTGACTGATAGCTAACCAACATTTAAAAGCAAATTAAAAGAATTTCTGAATGACAACTCTTTCTACTCAGTAGATAAATTCTTAGTATGAAGTAGTAGCTGTAAAAACAATAATTATTTTGTGTAAAGAAAACTTACATTAAAGTGACACATTCCACATCATTATGAAATGTCGTATTCATGATCTATGGAACAAGGATTAATGTATATTTTAGGCGCTCATTGGACATTGAATTCCTTAAATAAAGTTTTACACAGCGCATACGCGAAAATGTTCATTTACATGTTAGAGAGGAGACTGGTATGCTCACTACCATTTTGTACAAATCATGTATCCCAAGTTTATACTACTCTAACGACTTGGGAATGCAAGTAAATTGTCATTCTTCACTCTGCTTTAATGTTCATGTCTTATTTTTTAGTATATTACTGTCACCTCCAGAAATTCAGTATCGCATGAATAATTTTTTTCCAGCAGCAGAAACATGTATGTATGTATAAAATTTTACTTTTTGGGTTTGGACAAGTATACCTTAATTATTTAAGTCTTTGAAGTAACACTTCTTTCTAATTCACTGCCTATAATATGAGAAACTTTATCAAATACTAAAGATCTTAAATCAGTTGTTTACACAGGCTCCAGGCTATCCTTATTTGGCAAATCACAAACCTATACCCCAAGATATTTTGTCAACTTTCGAATTCTACCAGTAGAAGAGGAATCTGTTTGAATATAATCAACTATTATTGTTACCATATCTACAATTTGTTTAGATGCATAAGTGAAATCTGAGTCAAATCTACACTTTTGGTTGGAACGATCCCTTGTACCTTCTATTAAGTTGATAACAATAAGAATATCACAATCTTTGCTCTGAAGGAAATGAGATTGTTACTTGTACTTCTCTAGAAAATTTATGAACAGGTTTAAATGAAAAATAAACAAAAGTTTAACTTTGTACTAAATTCTAAAGCTTCTGCTGCATGTTCTGAATATTCTGACTGAATTTTTATACAGCTTCAATTGTCTTCTTCAAAGCCAAATGAGAAGCATACTTAACTTTTTTAATTCCAATTCTGCAATCTTAATTTTTGTCTATCAATAAACATTTGATGCACTGGCGACCTACTGATATAAACACATACCCTGCACCTTCATCAAAAAATCTATAGCTGACTTAATGCCTCTACATGTTACTACTATGATGAGGTTTAACTTATAGTGCATACAGTATGTGTAGATGGCTTGTGGGACTTCCCTGCTTAAAAGAGCTCGAATAACTGCACAAGAACCACTTATAACTGCAGCTCCATCATATGTTTGTGCAACACAGTAATTTAAATTAAATTCACAGTTCGCTAGTTTTTTTTGTTAATGCAGACTAACAAGAAGAAGCATACAAATCTTTTGTGATTCAAAACCTAGAAATCTTTCAAATATGTTACTCTGTAAATAGTACCGAATGAAAATTGATAACTGCTCAGTTTTGGAACAATCTTTTGACTTATTAACCATTAGAATAAAATAATGCATTATTTCACTTCATCTGCAATATGATCTAGCACAGTATTGCTCATGGGAGTAAAAATTTGATTTTGTACATAATTATGTGTGTATTTTATTATTTTAGGGTCACGTTTTTTTCTTACAATTTTAACGGTTTTTCCTATAAAATCCTTTACCTTTAAAAACTTCCCTTATTTGCATTATTTTTCAATTCATTATTACTTCTATTAGCTGTACATTTAAGGTCTGTGTACCAAAGTACACTGGCTACCATTTCTATGTATCCTGTGTTTCCCTGAACTTCTAGATCGTATGTTTCATTTAACAGTGAAGTGCCTGATTCATTCCTTACAAACTTACTTCTTTAAATTTTTGAAATACTCCGAAGCAGCTACAAAGTTTTTGTGTGTGTTGCATAAAGCTGGAATTGGATTCCATTGTCTTTTCAATTAGTGAAACTCTCACTTAGAAAACTAGCAATCCGCTTTTAATGGCTGGAGATTGAGGATGGAATAATCGGTAGACAAAAGAAAACGCAATATCATTTATGATACCATATTCCAGCTATGATTGAGTTTTGTACCAACCTATCTGGAAATTTCTTTTTCTGTCTCCAAACATGCAAAGAGTAAAATGCCTTAACAGAAGTTGTTTTGGTTCATCAGTAGTTTTCGTAGATCTATCACAATGTGAAGTAGACAGATTAGTGCTGCTACAGCTGCTGCTACTACTAGAAATAGAAAACAAATCTTTGACTTTATTTTCACTGAGTTTTTTTTCATTTTCTATATGTTTTAATTCTTCTTCTACTTGAATTTCATCTTCTTCAAAAACCATTTTTCCTGCTTCACTTTCTGGATAGTGAACACTATCCTGTGCCGTTACAGACCGAGAAAGTCTAATGTCTTCATAAAATTTTTTTCCCAACTGAAGAAATCTAATATGCTAGGCCATTTTGCTGTGTTACTACATTCACTTTTAGTAACACATAGACCTACAATTTACTACAAAATATAATGCAAACCATCTTGATACGAATTATGCTTTTATTGTTTACTACAAACTATGACAAACAGTCACGAAACTCCCACAGTTTCTTTGAAATCGCTACTGCAGCGCTGCCAAGGGCTTGCTATATATAAACACGCTGCAAAACGATTGTGTGGATTACGAAGTGTAGAAACATGTTAAAAACGCGAATGAGGTCGTATTTCGTAGTTAACTGTTCCGTTATACTCTGTAGCATCAATAAAATTATCTCCAATATAGTAAAAAAGTGCCTACTAAGTCTAATGTATTAAAATGAGTATGAAATCCGCAAAGAAACTTGTGAAACGATGTGCAAGCAGGCAAAGCATTAGAATTTAGAAAGTACATGCCAGACACTCGGATAACATTGTAATCAATTCCTTTTGAACTTCAACACATCAGATCACAATTCATTTACCATCTTAAACAATTTTCGATGGTAAAATTACGATTTTACTACTGTGAATTGCATATATTACATTCCTCTGATATTTCATTAACAGGAGTCAGGATATTAATTTTGATTAAATTTTCCTTTTCATATTAGAAAAGTCATCGCCTCGTTTAGTAACTGTGAAATATGGAAGTGACAGCAAATTCTCTGTTTATATTATTCAATTCTTCTATTACATGCCTGTTTCTTGGAACACGTGTATCACTTCAGCTTTCAAAATTTTTAACAGCTGAACTAATGTCAGCGCTCCAAAGGGCTGGCATGTAGTAACTTGACACAAAACATAGGAGTTTTCATCCTATAGTATTTCGCGACTGTTTGTCGTAGACTGTGTGTTTACCATTAATGCAAACCATACAACACACAGACAAACACAAAACAGACATTGGATTAGAACTTTTCGTTCGATAGATCGATCTACTTGTTCGTCTGTTTCTTGTACAACATGTACAGATCAATGGATAGGCTGATGTTAACTTAATCACGAAATGCACTTTTATATTACGGTTTTAATATGGAACAATAAAAAAATGTTTAACAAATTAAAAGAATGATTTTGCCTTATTCCTACACATGGCTTAAGGCCTTTCATTGTCGAACAGTACCACTGCCAGTTGTTATATATAATACTAGAACAGGTACCACAGCAAAATCGTATACATCCACTGCCAACCTCCATTTAATAAACATCAGTTGTTATAGTTACTCCCACATTTTACTTAAATTCATTCCCAGTTTTCAATCACAGCATCATTCTTGAACCTATTAGTACTTATGTGGTTTTCTACACACATCTCAATACTCTATTTTAATACAAAAGAATACAAACATTCAGATGCCATATCCACATCCAGTCTTGCTTTCAGTTTAATTATTAATAAGTCACATCGGTTTATCGTCAGATATGAAGCCAGATTATTGTCTTGTTGACCCTGTCTATGTGTGACCTTCTACGTCACAAAAAACTTCTCAATTTTGTTTTCGAACATTTATTATCCCATGTCACACACTACTTTATAACTGTTATTACATTTTCTGGGATTTTTACTTGTTTTCCACTTTTTCTGCTTGTTAAATCTCTTCCAGATCTGCAGTGAATAGGCACTTGGTGCAGGGAGTGGCAACTGACCCTTAACATAGACAAATGTAATGTATTGCGAATACATAGAAAGAAGGATCCTTTATTATATGATTATATGATAGCGGAACAAACACTGGTAGCAGTTACTTCTGTAAAATATCTGGGAGTATGTGTGCGGAACGATTTGAAGTGGAATGATCATATAAAATTAATTGTTGGTAAGACTGGTACCAGGTTGAGATTCATTGGGGCAGTCCTTAGAAAATGTAGTGCATCAACAAAGGAGGTGGCTTACAAAACACTCGTTCGACCTATACTTGAGTATTGCTCATCAGTGCGGGATCCGTACCAGATCGGGTTGACGGAGGAGATTGAGAAGATCCAAAGAAGAGCGGCGCATTTCATCACAGGGTTATTTGGTAACCGTGATAGTGTTAACAAACTCAAGTGGCAGACTCTGCAAGAGAGGTGCTCTGCATCGCGGTGTAGCTTGCTCGTCAGGTTTCGAGAGGGTGCATTTTCGGATGAGGTATCGAATATATTGTTTCCCCCTACTTATACCTCCCAATGAGATCACGAATGTAAAATTAGATAGATTCGAGCGCGCACGGAGGCTTTCAGACAGTCGTTCTTCCCGCGAACCATAAGCGACTGGAACAGAAAAGGGAGGTAATGACAGTGGCAGACATTTTAGAATTTCTTCAACATCTTAGAAGTAGGAAATAATTAATTTATGACTATGTTGTGTTACACTACCATAGGTCCGACTGCAAACTGCTGCTATTGTACATAGTCTTCAGTAGGCCTGCATCTTTCGTAATAATAGCATTAATTAGCATTATCATTGTTTACATTTTCTAATATATAACATGATTCATTACATTTGTGCCTCCTAAAATGATGCCTGAGAACAATTTAAATGCAGAAATCTTCAATTTGTAGGTGTGTTGTGCCTTAAATCATGGTTATATCTAATTATTTGTTTTCAGACTGTATATTTGCCTGATTAGCGCAGTAGTTTAACTAATGCATATTTTTCTGAAGTTATAAGCCTGCTCAGGTTAGTTTTACAATCTCAAATTATTAGGTCTACAATCTCAAATGTCAACTATTATAATCCATTGAAGTCTAGCATAGGGATATATGCTTTAGAATTTTGCCCACTAATTTGCTGCGTATATGTATGTATGGAAATTAACTCAGTCTTTCTTTTACATTGCACGTCCCTTTTTGCAATATTTTGATATCCTGTGAACTGATTTGTGCCCTTGAGCGTTCTCTCATTTATTAATCTCAACTAAGAGTGGAAACACCGCATGTTTCGCACTGCTGAGGTATTCGACAGACATTTTAGGATTTTTTCGACAACTTAAATATGGAAAATAATTAATTTAGACTCTGTTTCGTTTTTGAAACATGCAGCAATCTGCTTGTGGTAGTAAATAGTTGCAATATAGAGATCGAATATTGCTCGACTTTACAGTACAACCATCTGCCAGTGGCAGTAAGCACTCATCTTCTACAGAGTTGCCATCTGCTGCTGATGGAAGGAAGCATAAAGTGAAACAGGACTTGTTTTTATTTCGCATTTCAGGGTTTGTGGGACAGTATCTAAGATAAAATTCAGTTTCAACAAATATAATCTCCTGTTTCATTACTTATATTTTATAAGCAAGTGTTGGTTTTTAATTATTAATAATTATTAATTAATAATTAATATCAACTCATTCCAATATTCCGTGGGGAATAGTATAGAGTTCAAATTAAATTTACCAGCGTGACTGGTGAGTCAGGTGTTAAACAAATGTTTGCGAGTAACTAATGCAAAGTAGTCGAGAAAATTGTCGACAGTGCAGATACTATATTGAGTCTGGCTGTTGAGCAGGGGTATGGGCATGGTACCTCCCACTCCTCTCTCCCTACATGCCATTGGCATGTGGTTGGATGTGCTGTTGCTGATGTCATGATTACTGTTTTGGCCTTGGCGATATGGTAGTGCTGATGCTGACATGATGTGATTCCCAGTCCCTCTTTTTCTCCACCCCTCCTTGGCCTTCCCAGAATGATAAGGAAGTGCTGATGCTATTGACAGCAAAATATGATATGCGTGTGAAATTCAGTCAACTCCAGCTCCCACAATTGCTCTTCATGCTCCATTGGCTGCAGAGTGAGGCTGGTCGGTGTCTGTATGTGTGTGGAGGGGGGGGGGGGGGGCTTGGCCTTGGCACATGGGTGGAAGTCATTATTTCTGGAAAAGCCTTGAAGATAAGGAAGTGCTGATGCTGCTGTCAGTGAAATAAGATATGCACAGTAGTCTCAGCTCAAATATGACACCTAAGGTAAGAAATTGCTTATGCTGACGTCAGCACGTATGGGCCATAAGTTTTTCACTCATCCTATTCTCGGCATTGTCGCAAATGATGAACTTCCACGAGAGTGCGATTGTTGGGAGTCACCAGTGTAGATCAACAAGGTAAAGCACATGATCACAGTGAATAACTACAAGCTCTTTATGCGCTGTGGAACAGTATTTATTACCATTAAGGGCATCCATACATAGATGTGCAAACATACTCAAGTCACCAGACTGACTGCTGTGTCTGTTGTACCAGAGCCGAGTCGACCACCAGTTTTAATACCTCTAGGGACAGTGTTCCCACAAGCAAATAGAAGACTGCAAGATTGATCTGCGATCAAAAATTTGTTTAAGACATTTTAAAAACTTGGTGCGTGTTGCACAGTTTTGTTCATGATCGAGACAGATATAGATCTGAAGATAAATTGAGTACTTGTGGATTACATGGTGTGTCAACAGACTCAACACAAGTGGGAAGAAAACTGAGTGACGCTCACCACTCGTCTTCTTCTCTGAAGACTTATTGCTTCCAACGTCTGGCGAAAACTTTAATTTTCTACAACTTATCTGAACATTCCTCACACTACATGTTGCATATCGATGGTTGCTTTTCAGCTATGAAAATGAAATTTTCTGAACTGACTTCCATCTCTAGCCAACAGTATGACCTACATGACTGTACTACCAAATAATAGTGAGGACCAATCCCAATAGGTCACGAGCCAACAGTTGACATGTGGCTTTACCTGCTGCTTGGCTGGATGGTAGCGCCACTGAGTGGCTTCATGTGAAGGATGCTATTGCAAGCAATGTTCCACCACTTCTGTGCCACTGGTGATTATCATTCACCACAGAATAGTTGTTTATTCTGAAGTACTTCTTGTAATTTTTAGTAAATATTTGGAATCACACTGTTTTAACCATACTATGAACTTCAGAAAATGTTATGTACAATCAGCCTCACTTTGCAGGTGGTGGAAGCTGCTTGCTTTGTGTAGGACTCAGTGAAGTATGGAGTACCACAGAGTTCAATCCCATGATGTAGAGACAAAAATCACATCTCTTCCTCTTTGAACATGGCACAACCATTATGACTGATAAACTACCTAGTTGCAGTCCAAAGAACACTGCTACTGTTGCATTCAAAGAAGCTGTAGGCTGATTTATGTCAAATGGTCTGTGCTTCAATGTTAATAAGACACAGTTCATTCAGCTTCACACAATTCGTAAACCACATGTGGCACGTGGACATGAGATACAGCAGGGATGGCCAGTGGAAGGTAACTGAGATTCTTCCCCCACTATCACATCTACATGCTCCCAAACCACCAATCATGGCGCTGGGCCAGCAAGGTCTGAGCTCTGGACCGGCAGGTATAAATACTGCAAGTCCACAGCAGACACTTCATTCCATCAGCACCATCTGATGATGGCAGAATGCTTGTCCGCCAAATTATTATAGACTTTTGACAACTGGATGTAGTAGTAAACCAGAGAAACATTGAAGCGGATTAATGAATTCCTTGAATACATGGAACCTTCTAAGAAAATCACAGTTTGGGTTCCAGAGGCTTTATACTACTGAATCAGTCATAGTTGAGTTCACAATAGTAGTACCCAAATCCCTTGACAAGTATCAGTGTGTCAGAGACATATTCTTAGATCTTTATAAGGCTTTTGATACTGATTACCATAAGATTCTGTTAAATAAGTCAAATCATGACATTGTAATTCTGTCAGAGACAGACAAGGATCTAAAAAGAGCAATTGAACAGAATGGACAGTGTCTTGAAAGAAGGATATAAGATGAACATCAACAAAAGCAAAATGAGAATAATGGAATACAGTCGAATTAAATCAGGTGATGCTGTGGAAATTGGATTAGGGCATGAGACAATTAAAGTAGTAAAGGAGTTTTGCTATTCGGGGAACAAAAGAATTGATGATGGTCAAAGTAGGGAGGATATAAAATGTAGACTGGCAATGGAAAAGCAAAGCTTTTCTGAAGAAGAGAAATTTGTTAACGTCGAGTGTGGATTTAAGTGTCAGGAAGTCTTTTCTGAAGGTATTTGTATGGAGTGTAGCACTGTATGGAAGTGAAACATGGATGACAAATAGTTTAGACAAGAAGAGAATAGAAGCTTTCGAAATGTGGTGCTCCAGAAGATTGCAGAAGATTAGATGGGTAGATCATGAGGAGGTACTGAATAGAATTGGGGAGAAGAGAAATTTGTGGCACAACTTGACTAGAAGATGGTATCGGTTGATAGGAGATGTTCTGAGGCATCAAGGATCACATAGTTAATATTGGAAGGCAGTGGAGAGCTGCATCAAACCAGTCTCTGGACTGAATACCACAACAACAACAAGTCAGAATCATTAGTGACAAGAGGTGTTACTAATGACTGGCTCTGATCATACCTAACACTTAGAGTACAAACAATAAAGATAAAAGAAACTTCGAATAAGGCAAAATATTTAGTGAAACGATTATCAAAACCAGAATACAAATAGATTTCCTTGAGATAGGATATTAGAACTAATATTGTTCCTGATTTACATCAATGACTTCCCCAATAATGTTATTATGGTGGAAAAACCCTCTTTGCTGGTGAGATCAATATTATTGAAACTGAGGAAACAAGGGAACTCCTTGTAGCTAGAGTAAACGAAACATTCAGGGAAGTTTACAGCTTGTCAGTAAGCAGTAATTTTACGTTAAACACAAAGAAAACAAAACCATTAATTTCAGTCTGAAGAGGAAAAATGATAGCATTAAATTAAATTTAGATAGTACCGCAATAGATTGTATGACAATTACAAAATTTCTAGGAATGAATGTTGACTCTCAGTTAAGCAGGATGAACACACAAATATACCTGCAAACAGAATGTCATCAATCTGTCACACACTTAGGGTGCTGTTAGTAGAATACAACAGCCATTACCTTTCTGTTACATAAATTCATATGTACCCTCACTTCTTAGCCACGGAGCACTTTTCCAGGCAACAAATGCACAAAATATGAAAACAGTTTTCCAACTACAGAAAAATGCCATGGGAATAATAACAGAAAATTGTAATCAAGTCCACTGGAAATATTTATTTAAGTAACAGGGATTTTAACTATGTAATGTGATTATATTTACTAATCAATTATGTACAAAAAATTACATTGATAATTACTGCACAAACAGCTCTGTCCATGACCATGGAACATGATCTAAAAGATTTGGCAAGAAATAATAAACACAAAGTTCAAAACCATATTTTTATAGTAGATTAAAACTGTACAGTAAGTTCTCCAAGGAGATAAACAGATTGCTGAAACGAACTCATTCAAAAGAGAGTCAAGAAGTACCTGTTAAACAATACATAGTATACACTGAAGGACTATTTAGATTCCACAGACTAGGGGTTTGATATAATAAGTAACACAAGTAAATAATAATAATAATAAAATGACAATAATAATAAACATCTGTTTTGGGTAGTGTTTCATGCAAGGCATTCTATAAATTTTCTACTTAATCTGACACAGATATGTTTTTTTTTTCATTTGTAGGGACATGTGTATTAAGTAACTGTAATATTTGGGTAGTTCATCATTCATTGGTTTGAAATTTGTGACAGATTTAAAAAGGCTTATTCTGATGGCAAATGCAATTACAGGCATTGCATATGCTTTGAGGATTCCTTTTTGAGCTTCTGATTCAAGGGTCTCTACATCTGGGTACCATGTTTGTTGTATGGAAATTATGGATATTAGTAGGGCTTAAATAAGAACATTCAGTTTGCCAGTTTGTGTAAGGGGGCTTATGTGAAATGTTGCTGGGAAAGTTTTTGATTTGGTTTTGATTTTTGTTCTGTTCACAGTACACCAGGACACTCCAACTCATCTCTTGCATGACGCTGAATCTCCCCAAGTATCCTAATGAGACTCAAGTGTCATGGCTTTCATGATGAGGGATTTATCCAAGGACTCACCCCCTGGGCTATCTTTTTTTAAATATTGAGCAACCGTTCAGCTTGTCTTCAATTTATATTGGATGTGTAGATTTTAAGGCCCAAATTGGTTGAGATCAAAAATACAAGAAATGATTGGAAACTATGATGTGCAAAGAAGAACCAACCAAAATGGCAATATATTGGTCTCCGTTTGTGAGTCACAACCTACAGCTCATGTCAACCAACTTTCGACATCTACCTGGAAAGCAGACAGCTTGGCAATATCCCATTCAAACAGTACTTAATTCTTAAAATTTTAGGTGGCAGACTGCACGTCTTCAGCCGCACTACCATCCTTCCCTCCTGCCATAAAAATCTTGGTATATTGTGCACACACACACACACACGCACACACACACACACACACACACACACACACACACACACACACACACACACACACACACACACACACACACACACACACACATATATATATATATATATATATATATATATATATATACACACAAGCAGTACTTCACTATATATATATATATATATATATATATACACACACAAGCAGTACTTCTCCCCTTGCCCATCACAGCACTTTATAAACTTTGACAACAGGTTGTGAAGTTCCAGGAGAAAGCTAGACAAAGCGACTAAAACTGTAATAACACCAAAAGGCGCCTGACTGAGGGGGTCAAAAAAGATGTAGAAGTCAAAAGAAGTTAAAAAAACATGGATTGACGAATGATACTTACGAACTACACTCCTGGAAATGGAAAAAAGAACACATTGACACCGGTGTGTCAGACCCACCATACTTGCTCCGGACACTGTGAGAGGGCTGTACAAGCAATGATCACACGCACGGCACAGCGGACACACCAGGAACCGCGGTGTTGGCCGTCGAATGGCGCTAGCTGCGCAGCATTTGTGCACCGCCGCCGTCAGTGTCAGCCAGTTTGCCATGGCATACGGAGCTCCATCGCAGTCTTTAACACTGGTAGCATGCCGCGACAGCGTGGACGTGAACCGTATGTGCAGTTGACGGACTTTGAGCGAGGGCGTATAGTGGGCATGCGGGAGGCCGGGTGGACGTACCGCCGAATTGCTCAACACGTGGGGCGTGAGGTCTCCACAGTACATCGATGTTGTCGCCAGTGGTCGGTGGAAGGTGCACGTGCCTGTCGACCTGGGACCGGACCGCAGCGACGCACGGATGCACGCCAAGACCGTAGGATCCTACGCAGTGCCGTAGGGGACCGCACCGCCACTTCCCAGCAAATTAGGGACACTGTTGCTCCTGGGGTATCGGCGAGGACCATTCGCAACCGTCTCCATGAAGCTGGGCTACGGTCCCGCACACCGTTAGGCCGTCTTCCGCTCACGCCCCAACATCGTGCAGCCCGCCTCCAGTGGTGTCGCGACAGGCGTGAATGGAGGGACGAATGGAGACGCCAACACCCAGCATCATGGTGTGGGGAGCGATCTCCTACACTGGCCGTACACCACTGGTGATCGTCGAGGGGACACTGAATAGTGCACGGTACATCCAAACCGTCATCGAACCCATTGTTCTACCATTCCTAGACCGGCAAGGGAACTTGCTGTTCCAACAGGACAATGCACGTCCGCATGTATCCCGTGCCACCCAACGTGCTCTAGAAGGTGTAAGTCAACTACCCTGGCCAGCAAGATCTCCGGATCTGTCCCCCATTGAGCATGTTTGGGACTGGATGAAGCGTCGTCTCACGCGGTCTGCACGTCCAGCACGAACGCTGGTCCAACTGAGACGCCAGGTGGAAATAGCATGGCAAGCCATTCCACAGGACTACATCCAGCATCTCTACGATCGTCTCCATGGGAGAATAGCAGCCTGCATTGCTGCGAAAGGTGGATATACACTGTACTAGTGCCGACATTGTGCATGCTCTGTTGCCTGTGTCTATGTGCCTGTGGTTCTGTCAGTGTGATCATGTGATGTACCTGACCCCAGGAATGTGTCAATAAAGTTTCCCCTTCCTGGGACAATGAATTCACGGTGTTCTTATTTCAATTTCCAGGAGTGTAGTTCTCAAGGGAAACAGTATTATTTGGCAAAATTGGAAACTGATTCGGAAACCTACAAAATCCAATGGACCCACGCAACTAGAGTGATCAGAACAGATAAACGTAAATATGAAATTTTATGAGAAAGGAAACCATAGAGTATTAAAGAACCTTTAAAAGGAAACTCATGAGTTATAAACTGCCATCGCTATGCTTACAGCAAAAGGATACTACACTGGCTATTTCAGATGAAGAAAACTCTAACATTCTCATAGACTGCTCATTCTCTGGTGCTCAACTCCAGACCACATGACAAAGGTGAAATCGAATGCCCCATTAGTCATATCAAAAACAGGGGAGACCAAATTCACACTGTCCATCATGCCACCATCACGCAAGGTCTATTCACACTGTCTGTCATGTCACGACATGTCAAGTCAAATCAAGTCACATTATCTCTACTCGCATTGCTGTCCTACACTGTTCTTTTTGCCAGTACTGCGATCTTTGCAGGGTGATTTTCCAGTGTTTTTACACATGAAGTACACATACACAACATGGTAGCTTATATATGTGGATGCTGGTGTCTGTATGTTTACGAAATTGAAATTTATTGGACTCAAATGATTTGCAGCTTGCAGGGGATAGCTTGTATATTAGAGAAGGGAGACAGAAGTGCAAAACAATGCAAAGAAAAAAAAGTGCATGGATCGAAAAAAAGTCATTATGTTGTACAGAAGGAGTATTTCACACATTATACAAGCAGATTGAGGAAAAGGAATTTGATTTTATATTTTTGAAAGAACATAACATAACATATGAACATCAACAAAAGCAAAACGAGGATAATGGAATGTAGTCGAATTGAATCGGGTGATGCTGAGGGAATTAGATTAGGAAATGAGACGCTTAAAGTAGTAAATTAGTTTGCTATTTGGGGAGCAAAATAAGTCATGATCGTCGAAGTAGAGAGGATATAAAATGTAGACTGGCAATGGCAAGGAAAGCGTTTCTGAAGAAGAGAAATTCGTTAACATCGAGTATAGATTTAAGTGTCAGGAAAGTATTTGTATGGAGTGTAGCCATGTATGGAAGTGAAACGTGGAAGATAAATAGTTTAGAGAAGAAGAGAATAGAAGCTTTCGAAATGTGGTGCTACAGAAGAATGCTGAAGATTAGATGGGTATATCACATAACTATTGAGGACGTATTGAATAGAATTGGGTAGAAGAGGAGGTTCTGGCACAACTTGACTAGAAGAAGGGATCGCTTGGTAGGACATATTCTGAGGCATCAAAGGATCACCAATTTATTATTGGAGGGCAGCGTGGAGGGTAAAAATCGTAGCTGGAGACCAAGAGATGAACACACGGAACAGATTCAGAAGGATGTAGGTTGCAGTAGGTACTGGCAGATGAAGAAGCTTGCACAGGATAGAATAGCATGGAGAACTGCATCAAACCAGTCTCTGGACTGAAGACAACAACAACACAACAACAATTTTTGAAAGTGAAGGCATCCTTTTCTTATTTATTACATCAAACTACGTGCAGAATTACTAAAAGGAACACAGTATTACACAGGTTAACTTTAGTTGCTAATCCAGTGCAAATTTTTGTGTATTAGTTATATGTTAACTTGCAGTGTCTGAAGGTTTCAGTGCATTTCCATATATAACAATAAAATACCTCACAACATAGAAATAAGTTCCACTTGCTAATCAGTCTGATTCTATCCACAGTGCTTTTTTCACTTCAATCTGCAGCCATGTTGCAATTCATTACATTGTAAAATATTAAATGCGGCACCAGTATCTATAAAAATCCGATTTATGAATGTAGCAGAGGGCACATAATTTAGTAAGCTCATGTTGTACACTGCAGCCTGTGTCTCACTGCTTCAGTTAATCTGTTGTCATTTATTATAAATTTTAACTAATGAAAAATGAAACGAAACAATTTAGAGTAAATAACGAACAATCAACAACTGCTATCAATCACAAAAACCACAATGAAACGAAATATGGAGGTCTTCCTAGGGCCGTGTATTGGGAGAAAATTAATTTTTGGGTCGTGTGGTCAGCAACTGAAGGGTGGCGTCAGCCATTAGAAGTTTCCTGCAGAGGAATGTTGTTGGTGCCATGACATGATATGAAATGGTGGAGTGGCTATTTGAAATGCACTGCAATAAATTTTGATAGGATGGGACGTCACATGACGTGTTGGCCAGCGTGAATTGCCCTCAAAGCACCTTAGTAGAGTTGGTATCGCAGAACTGTGGAGATATGCCCCAGAGGTGTCAGTTGTAATGTTGGAAAAGCAAATAACAAAACATTGGATTCAGAAACCCTCTTCGAAAATTGGGAAACGCACCTAATCGACCCATTGCACAAGAAAATCAGTGTGAAAGACTCAAACAACTACAGGGAAATATCCTTGCCACCAATAACCTACAAAATTCTCTCACTGACCGTCCTGGAGGATTTAGATGGACAAGTCGAACAACAAATTGGGGGATACCAAGGGGGCTCCAGAAAAGGCTGTTCAACATCTGAACAGATCCATAACCTCAAAAACATCATGAGATATTATACCCTAATATTTAAAACATATGTGTCAGCCTTTGTGGACTCCAAAAAAGTCTAAAATTCAGTAGACCACGAAACCCCATTAAACATCCTTAATTAATATGTAATTGACCTTTATCTACTGGCATTACTTCGAGCCTCACTGTCAGATATAAATTCCAAGATAAATTTCTAGGATGAGTCCCAGCTCTTTTATTATCGAAACAGGAATCAGACAGGGTGATGGGCTGTCTCGAATGCTTTTCAACTGAATTCTTGAAAAAATAATCAGGACCTGGGGAATGAGATTGATGGAAATCGACTACAGACTGATGGGAATGGGAAAAAAATCCAAGGGCATTGTGATAGGCTGTCTAGCTTTTGCTGATGGCATAGCCATTCTGCCAATCGATGTTAAAACCAATAGGATTGAAATAGAACTGTTAAATAAAACTGGCAAACAAACTAACCTGAAGACATCCTTTGGAAAAAGGGGAGTAATGGCTAATGTCAAAGATACACACCAAAAACTCCAGACAAAACATGGAGGCCTCAGCAGATTTGAAAAATTTAAGTAGCTGATTGAGGTCATTATGAAAACTGGACCAGATAAGGAAGCACTTAAGGAACCAACATGTAAACCTAAAATAGTCTACCAAACGTCACAGATGATCGGTAATTAAACATTTCTTTCCCAAAACACTGGAATATATCACTATAAAATGGTTCTGAAGCTGGTAGTTATGTATGCAGCAAAAAACCTATCCTTAAATGGAAATAAAGGCCTTCTACAAGAATTTAAAAAAAGAACATAGAATCACCAGTGAAACCAGGTGATCCAATTACGAAAATTGCATCCACTGAATAAAGAGCCAACAAGTAAGTACGTAGGTTGGAACTTAAATAGTGCCAACGCTGCTGTGGAGACACTATGCAATGGAATCTACTATTGTTGCTGATAGCACACATTGTTGACATACCTACCTTACCTCCAAGCAAATGGACTCGCCCATCCCACGTAACCGGCATGCGCACAATCGAGGGAAACACAGTCACTTGTGAGAAAGTAGTCTAACGCAATGGTGTCGCTATGTTTTCGAAACAGGAACAACAGAGTTGGATCAAGATTGAATGTGCCAGAGGTCGTACAGCACGACAGTGTGAGAGATTGCAGGGCACTCTCACTCCTAATTCGGTGTTACGCCGCTTCATGTTCTTAGGGAATATGATCTTTATTGCGATTTTGACTTCATACATCATGATGAAATGGTGGGCAGTAGTTAATGCTCTTGCTTGCACGCTCTAGGGAAGGAATAACGGTAAGCTTTACCTGCGTTCAGAGGAATAGGGTGCCGATTTAAACAACTGCAGTAAAAGTGCATGCTGACTTTGGGCCGAGGGAAGTGCGTTTTTTCTGCGGGACCTGAGGTAGACATATCTGGACGGCCGAGTTCCGCGGTCTCATTGTGCAGGCACGTTGGTTGGCGCCGGTCAGGAGGCAGCCACGTCCAGGTAGACTGACTAGCCCTGAGAAGTCGCCGCTGCAGTGGCCAGTGTATTGTAGACATGCAATAAACCAGAGGATGGGCCCTTGTTACTCAGGAATCCGACAAAACAACTGTGAGAGTTCTGAGAATTTCCGGGGGAGAGGGCCACTGGGGAACAGACGTCTAGACTCTGTTACAAAACATATTTGTGAAAGCACGAGGCTTTTAGTGAGTTTATGGCCGTTCTTTGGAAACTTTGAATTGGACGCAACAGGGGAGATAACAAGCTTTTTGGAGGGATGAGTTCCATCCTAGTCATGTTGTTAACAAAAGACATGGCAAACGCGTGGGAAAGAGGCCGTGAAGCTGAATCTTTTTTCCTTCTCTCCCAATTAACTTTAAAGTCTCTGATTGGTCAAATCAGTGTATGCGAGTAAAGGCCGCTCTCCCAGCTTCGAATGTTGGGCCCCAGTTCGTGATTCGCTTGTGCTACTAAGTGGGGGAAGTCTAAGATGCGAATGTGCTTTGCTACCGAGCAGAGGAGAAGAGAGGTCACTCTTGTACAGGTGCTTCGCTAGTAAAGAACTGAACATCTCTGCCTAAACAGGGAGACTTGTGTCCTTTGCTAGTGTGCCACTTAGAGCCTGTGCTAGTCACCTTCTAAACCGTCAGAGGTACTGCTTCTAGCACCACGCACACAAAGAGTGATGCGTGGGTGTACTTATTTGTCTTGAGTCTGCCGTCTAAACATTTGACATATTCCGTCACGCACAGTCGTGGCACGGAATCAAATTGGTTTGGCAGACCAGCAAACGGGTCCACCTGCACACTGGAATCCACTTGGGTTTCAGAGGCTCATAGGAAAGTACCTGCGTTCCAAATTAACCGAACGCGAGACTGCGTACATGCATTTCTCGGGCGCGCGCCATTAATAACAGATTGCGGCTGTCCGTGACTTCAGTTGCCGAACGCATCGTGGTGTGCCGCCCTGACCAGCAGGAGGGTAAGGTATTCGCTGCTACGGCGAAGGGCTCCAATATATGTTTCTCAGCACCCTGTTCTTTCGAACCATATATTTCTTTTTGGAATGGTAGAATATAGATGCTTGATGATGGCGCTGTTTTTGTGCCATGACCCGGATTCACGTGTATGAAGTCAGATAAAGCGATTAGTGTTCCGGTTAGTGTCGTGTTTCGATCCCCATCTGATCACTTTGTCCACCATAGACCCCATGTTAGTGAAAGCATGCCGCGCGGGGTTAGCCGAGCTCTCTGAGGCGCTGCAGTCATGGACTGTGCGGCTGGTTCCGGCGGAGGTTCAAGTCCTCCCTTGGGCATGGGTGTGTGTGTTTGGCCTTAGGATAATTTAGGTTAAGTAGTGTGTAAGCTTAGGGACTGATGACCTTAGCAGTTAAGTCCCACAAAATTTAACACACACACACAACAGTGAAAGCGTTTGTCAAATAAAAATGTTAGTGTGATGTTTCTTTAGTCATTTTTGTTGTCATGTGATTTTAAGGATAAATAAATCTATTGTCATTTAGATCACAACTTCTCCCTGAGGTCTGATTAACAGTTCCTTCACATTTTATTATTAAAGTCTAGATTTGATACATGAGTAGAAGGTTTTCACGTGTCATCAGAATCTTCAAGACGCGCGCGGGGAATCGGCATTGCCGTACAGAACAGTAGCACGTTGGGTAAAAGCCTTCAATGAAGGTCAGCAAACTGTGGCAGACATGCATTGAGCTGGTCGTCCTAGCGTCTCTGAAGAAGACATGCATGCTGTTGTCACGTTAGTGGACAGTGATCGACGCCATAGGATTCGTGAGCTCGCCCACGAAACCGGAGAAGCACATACGACTGTGCTTCGCATCCTGAAGGAACGCCTGGGCATGTGAAAAACTGCATCACGATGGATTCCGCATGACTTGACGGAAATGCAGAAATGGATGCGCTACGACTCTGACGAGACGCACTTGGAGCGCTATGAGCGCAAAGGAGTGGCTATCTTACGCCATACCGTAACATTGGATGAGACATGGGCCATATCATAAGAGCCAAAACTGAAACTCCAGTCCAACGAATGGCATCATTAGGGGTCGCCGCGAAAGTCGAAAGTGTGTCAGAGCCCCAGTATGCTGAAAGTTATGGTGATTCTCGTGTACGACTGTGATGGTATTATCTAACGCATTACGTTCCTCCACAGCATACCTCAATGCACAGTATTAATGTTCGTGTTTGGAGCATCACCTGCTACCAGCTTTGCGAAGGAAGCAGGTGACACTTTCTGCACAACCCACCCATCATTTTGCATGACAATACGTGGACGCATACAGCGCAAGCTGTGGCTGCTCTGTTCGGTCGGTGGGACTGGGAAGTACGTATAACATGCTAAATCTGCCTCAAAGCTGGTGCCTTATTTACTGTTGCGAATTAATTAAGAAAAGTGTTACTCAGAGGTGTTTCAATTAGCATAAAACGTGATTTTCAAAGAATAGGAAACAAAGAACAGGAAACACGATGTGATACCGCATTCAAACAAGCACACAAAGACAGTTCAAGGGTTCACAAAAAAAGAATCTGAACCATCACCAATCCATTCTATTTAAGCAAAGAAATTCTGCTCCTGGCGTAGTCATGTTCCCATCTGATAACGCCAGACTGGTATTGGGAGTTTAGACAGAGATCACATGTTTCAATATATCCACAATATTACCAAAATGCTCTATAAAAATCTTTCTAGAAATCGTGAAATAGGCAAACTGTTTGCGATAGCGATTAATTAAGTCTGAATACACAAAATATTTTGCAAAAGAGTAGCTGAGGGCTAGTTGTTATTACAATGCATGTTCAATGTGCACAAGTACATTTACAGAAAATGTGTAATTCCACGAAGATTTTAATGACGAAATCAAATCCAAACACATTAGTTACAAAAGAAACTTGAGAACTGTGTAAATAATGGCATAGTATTGACCTGATGACTCAAACAATTTTACGAGCATGTGTTACTGCTACTACAAAGCACACACCAAGTGGGTTGAACACAAAGAGTAATTATTAATTTCAAGAATTTCAACGAGAGAAAACACTTGTACACGCATTCACACTAAAGAGCGATGATTTTAATCAGAATTACACCTCATGACAACGTGCTTCCACTTTCCTTTTTTTGGATTGCAAACAAAGCAACTACCGCAATAACTCCGAAACCAACACTGAAATCGCACTGCATCCTGATTTAAAATAATATATAAAACTTTTTTGATGTAGATCTGTAAAAAAGTAATTAATACTTCAGTTAGGCTGAAAACGTAAGAATTTCATTGCCCTTTGGACTCACCAAACACGCGCTTCCTTGGAGATGTTACGCTTTTAGGAAATGCCCACAGGCTGACTAGCGTCTGAAGGTGTCCCACAGATACAATAGGAAGTGACCAGAGAGGTAGCTTCCTTTACCAACCTGACATGCGACAGACAGAACCACACCAAGGAGAAGCTGGCCGGGGTGGCCGAGTGATTCTAGGTGCTATAGTTGTTCGAATCCTGCCTTGGACATGGATATGTGTGTTGTCCTTAGGTTAGTTAGGTTTAAGTAGTTCTAAGGGACTGATAACCTAAGAAGTTAAGTCACATAGTACTCAGAGCCATTTGAACCAACACCAAGGAGACAAACTTCTTTGCCTTAGAAATCGTATCTACCTACTATGCAACTACAAATACTCTCACTCATTCATCCTTTCACACCAGAAGGGAAGGAGATGACAATATCTTAAGACATCATATAGACTACGTAAAGGAAGCAGATGTGGGTTTCGTAGGAAACTGTATGATAAGAATTACATATAACAATGTGTTTGAAAATGTTGTATGACAAGTTGTTCGTGTTTGTATGTCAATATAACACATTCCACTGCTCAGTCTCCTCCCAGATGAATTTAGAAATACCACAGTAAATTTTGAAGTGCAAATGTATGACGTGAACTACAATAAATCGAGGAAAATAGCATGAAAGGAATCTAACAGAGACCTTTCAATATGATTTATGTCACTTTGATGTTGTTAAGCTGTAACACTGTGGAATGTAGATATACTTGTGAAATCTATCCATGGATGAATGGAAATATTAATACTACTACTACTAGTACTTCTATACCACAAGTTCGCGCCATTTGATAGTGGTATTGAATTGGCTTCACCTGAATAATTCCGGTTTGTACATGAAATTATGAGGTGATGCTGTTGCAAATAGTTTTCATCTGTAATGTAAAGAGTATCTGCTAATTCAATTTTCATCCTTTTCTGCCAACCAATGTAACAATATGTGTGACATCAATTCCTTTAATGGGTTAATTTTCGTCATTTTCCTCTACCATTTGTGAAGTTAACATCAGTCTACACGAATTCATTGCACATGGAAGCTTAGACAGTGATGATACACTAAGTTCATTACACTAGTCATTGCTTATTACTTTATCTGATATGGGTTTTGTGAATCACATTTTATAATTTCCCAGTGAGTTGCTGCATTCCTTGGTAATGCTGTGATAATTTATTTTGTAATATGATCATACATTTTATAATTGCAGCTCCTCAGTCCCTTGGAAAAATAGTGAGCAGAGATTGTGGTCACTTTAATATTCGCTTGATGATCTGTGAGCTATTGTTAGAATGACAGTACTTTACATACTTTGTTTCCTACAACAATTTCGCCTGCAGCTATTACTACATTACATTTCACTAAACCCATATCATTAGTGTGTATGCATCAGGTAGCCCTACCAATAGGGTACATCCTATCCATTCTTCTTTCATTTCAAAGTTTAGAGTTTTTAACTAATTAAGTATGTCAATTATTTTGGATGCATGTTCTTCTACTGATTTGCAGTTCTCCAACACACACATCTATCTCATTCATTATATTACCTGAGATGCATTCTGTACTTTTCATATTGAAGAAATATTTTCATATCAAACTGCCACAGACTGCAGTTGTCCTTTCTTGTATAAGCTGTGATGTTCCTAGCTTTATCACAAATTGTATTTTTGGTGAGACAAACAACTGTGTTTTCCCTTGTGTTGGAACACTTTGTACAATAATGCTCACCTCATTCCTTACCTCAGTGCATAAATTGACAATGAACAACCCAGTTTTGAGAGTAGCATTCTGTATGTCATAGGGTTGAGATGCACACCATCACACTAGGCCCTACATTTGAACTCACTGAAGTAAATTGGTTTTGCAGCCGAAAATTTTTTTAGAACAGCAAGTTTTGCAAATTAAAAATAAATGAGAATGAATAGCTTATAAATAAATGGAATAAATTATAAATACTTTAGGATAAATAATAGCAGGATACATCAAAGGCTTGAATTTTAAATAATTTATGATTTATTCATCGAGTAAATAATAAAATGCAATGGTGGCCCTACAAAAAGCATGCAAATAAGGCATAAATAAATAACAATAGCAGAATATGTACAGTTAGGTTTACATAAATGAAATACAAGTGTAGTATAGTCCCTCGATTAAACTAATCACCTCAAATGCTCAAAAAGCCACACATAGTCAGAGTTAAGTTGTATGTTAAATGCCTCTAAAATACCGCAAGCATTTGTACAGTCTTTCAGGCTAATCTGCTGTATTTCTAAAAAACACCAAAGTCCGTTTCTGCACATCGTGAGATCTAGCAAAAGTTAGAGTTCCGACTGACTGCCAGATTGTAAGTTTATCTCAGTAGTGAATTTTACTAAGTTTCCTTTAAAATGAAAGTATTGTGTGGCCCCTTGACCCCAATTTCTATGTTTTTATCCTCTTAAATCTATCTGAAAAGGCCTTCACACACAAGTTACCTTTGTGATGGCTTGGAACAGAATGACCAAGAACAGCCCTCAGCATCCCCTTTTTTATGCCTTTCCTAATCCCACCAAAATACATGTAATGAACAACTTAGACTACCATTCAAAATATATACAAAATACAGGTGTATATACTAGACTCTCAGTAATCCGGTCATTCCTGGCACATAAGGGTGCCAGATTAGTGGAAGTGCCAGATTATTCAGTGTCTGAAATTTATTTTATTCATTTATTTTTTAAATTTATTTTGAAAACATAGGGGATATAGTGTACTGTACTTTATTAAACCGAAGGATACAATTTTAAAACATAGAGGATATACTTTATTAAATCCAAAAATACATCAATTTTCAAAGAAAAGTTAGTCCTTGCATGTACAATATATAGTACATAATTATACAGTACTATCACTCACAATGAAACATGTCTATAATTTTTAACTGTCACAATCATGATACGTGATGATGTTATGCTTTATCATGCAACTGCCTTACAAGCATTACATTGGTACTGCATGTATCTGGCTGTTGCATAATGTACTTCAGGAAGACCTTGGCAGCTTCAATACCAGCAGTGTGATAAATCTTCATGCTCTCTCCTGCTATGTCCTCTCCTTCATCACTTTCATCATTACTTTCTTGCAAGCTTCTGATTGTTATGTAATCTGTTAAAGTTTGGTCCATATCACAGTTTTCCTCATTCAGCTACTTAGTAACATCTTCATCATCAATTTCTTCTCCTCCTGGAAGGTTGTGGAATATGCCAGTGTACAAAGTAATTGGTAATTCCGAATTGACTGGCTCATCGCTGTCACTCACTACTGGATCCCACTCACCATCAATGGATGGCCACAATTTTCTCCAGCTCTTCATTATGGTAGCGCTCTCCACTTTATTCCATGATTCTGCTGCTTGGAAAACAACAGCACGTATGTTAATTGCTTTACACGCCTTCAGCATAGTCTTGATAGAGTCGTTTTCACTTCTGTTCAGCAAGAAGACGAGAAGTGAATGTCGATAATGGCGTTTAACTGATTCCAAAATTCCCTGATCCATGGGCTGAATTAGGGCTGTCACGTCGGGTGGGAGAAAGAGTGCTTGTACACCATTGGACTTTAGAGAAACATCTGAAGGATGACTGGGAGTATGGTCAGTTATAAGGATAGCTTTCAGTGGAAGCTTTTTCTTCTTTAGCTCTTTTCTCACTGCTGGTACAAACGTTTCATCGAACCACCAAGAGAATATTTGTCTGTCCATCCACACTTTCTTCAGAGCGCAATACTGCACTGCTAGGGTCTTTATGTCAGTGTGTTGAAAACAACGTGGATGTTGGGATTTTCCAGTCACCATAAGCAGTAGTTTATGACTCCCATTTGCATTACAACACGCCATTAATGTTATACGCTATATCTGTTGCTGCTAACCACGAGCTTCCTTCTCGTTGTTGGCAGCTAATGTTTTTGAAGGAAGCATCTTGCAAAAGAGTCCTGTTTCATCAGCATTATACAAGGCATCAGCAGTTAAATCTTCTTTCTCTATTATCTTCTGTATCTTGATTGCAAACTATTCAGCATCCTTATCACTAGCTGAGCAACTTTCCCCAGTGACTGTCAGCTGCCGAATGCATGTCGTTTTTTCCAGTTTGATAGCCAACCTTCACTTGCTGCAAACAAGTTACTTCCGCCAAGTTGTTTGTTAAATGCAGCTGCTTTATCGTTTATAATCGGGCCACTCAATGGAATTCTTTTACTATGTTGTTGTATGAACCATCCATAAACAGCTACGTCCAGTTCTTAATTCTCACTCTTTCTCCTAACCTTCTGTTTTCCCAAACCACTTTCCATTTGTGTTGAGTACTGTCGAAGAACATCATCATTCTTTTTGACATCATAAATAGTTGCTCGTCCAACATTGAACTCAGCAGCAATGGCTTTCCGTGAAGAACATCGATATAACTTATCTCAAATTTCGAGTTTCTGCTTGAGGTCTAGTGTAACGTGTTTCCTTTAAGAAGACATGATTCCGAACTGTAAAGAAAGCTACAATTTCAAATACAATGTATAAAGCATTGTTTAACTAACCATTGTTGCGCACGATAATTCATTGAACACGTGTTTCTGGATGTGCGCCGGATTACTGGGAGGCTGGACTACTGAAGGCCGGATTAGTGAGTGTCTAGTGTGCAACTTACAGGTAATATTTGTATGCTGAAAGAGCTCCTCTCTCCATTAGTCCTTCCCAGTCTACATGTCTACACATGATAGTTTTTTTTACAAATAATTTTAAAATAAACTATGTTCAAACATGCTTACCATTTACAGGAATGAAAATCAGATAAACAATCAACAATAAATATGGCCTTCTCATAAGAGGCATATTTTGAGTGTCTTTGACATGCACACCCTTTTCCGCCACTCCAATCACCGTACTCCTTCGTCACTACTCCGGGAATTTTGATCGACGGATCTCTTCCTGCCGCCCGCCACATCAGGTCTGCCCTGCTGCCTGCTGTGCCACCTCAAATGTTTGTAGAGTACAATCTCTGACAACTTGGCAAATGGGTGTTACTCCACAAAGTGATATTGCATTTCTTCCAGAAATCAAAATCTTTTTCATGCTTCCAATAGATCGCTGAATTCAGTGTAATTTTCAGCAAACCTCATGTACTGGGCCCATATAACCTATTGTTTTACTTTAATTTGTGCTGCAAACTGGTGATGATTTGAAACAACACATAAATTACTTTGTTACTTTTATAGAACACAAAACATGTAAGTGACATTAAAAAACGTTCATAGATACATCGGCAAAGAGTCCATACACTAGTGGAGATTCTCATGGGCAACATTTATGAAGGTTTTTGGAATATTGCTAATATACTGGTAAATTTCTCATTCACAAAGTTTACTGTGTGAATCATTCGTTAGCTCAATCACGTCCTTAATCCTAAGGTTGTTTAGTATTTGTTTATCTTTACCTTTTTCTGATTTCACGGTATTTCGTGTTGCTTTCCTTTATTCGAATCATTAAATAATACCTTGTTATTTATTAAACTATTTCTGTAGTTGTCGTTTCTTCCTGTGAATCAGTAAGATAAATGTGATAGGTGATGATTATCATTCAATATGGAATTGAAGGGACTCAGAATCGAGATTCAAGTAATTGTATCGAATTTTGACGTTCTGTGCTTCCAAATACTCGATATGAAAAGATGTATATGTCTTCGACTATACAATTCATTGGATTGTTGTTGTTTCTGAGAGAGTGGATAATAATATTGTTAAGAGATGTCTATAGAAATCGAGTCTGCGGAGTGAGTATAAGGAGCGTGTTAACGCTGTACATTTATAAATTTCTTGTTGTGAAATATCGTGACACATTTTCTTTTTGTAGCGTTGTCCGTCTAATTCAGCAGTACCTGAAAGAATCCAACCTACTGAGAACTCTACAGACGTTGCAGGTAAAGCAATTTTTTGTGAATAGGAAAAAAAAAAAAAAATCTTCACTTACGTCGACAGACTTTTTTGCTGGCATCACTACGTTGGCTTTTACTGTACCCACGTTACTCATTATTGGCGCTCACCATCACGGGGTGTACGAAGTGTTGGGAGTTGTATGGATTTCATCTTTGCTCTTGACTGGGTTAATCAGTTCTAACTAGAATTGACATAGAAGAGTTTAGATGCCGTGTTCCCTGTTAAGAATTGGAAAAACTAAGCATATTCTTCCTAATAAAATAATGCTTTAACCAGGTGTCAATATTTCGCACATAAGTACTATTCAGGCAGCTGGATTATTGTGATAACATGGAGCGAAAGTAACTTAATAACTACAAAAAGTAATTTTGATATTGATGGTTGTGCCTGTTGAATTCCAGGTTCTTTGTCGTTACGAACATATTTGCAACTTAAGAAACTTTTGACACAGTATGACTTCTGTTCACAGAAGTTGCTACAGATGACAAAAAACATAGCATTCAGTGTGTCAGACTAAGTGTAACAATCAGTTTAGTTTCTAAAGAGCTGGACTTGCATTTGGAAGGACTACGGTTCAAAATCCATCTCCAGCCATCCAGATGTATGTTTTCCATGATTTCCCAAAATTGCTAAACGCAAATGAAGGGAATACTTTGAAAGGACACGTCCTATTTCCAAATCCATCCTATAGTAATCGAAGTTTGTGCTCCGTCTCTGATGACATTGTTGTTGACAGTGTGTTACAATCTTAATATGCCTTCGTCCCATCTACTTTACTGTACACTTTGTAACTGTTGGTTTAATTGAAAGCCTTGGTACCACTTCGCCAACTTAGTCATCTTCATCCTAAACCAGATGTTTGGCTGCACTACAAATCAGATCTGAAGTTATGTATTGAACTGTTCCTGAAATCTTTGAAGTGATGACAGACTGATCTGTAGCACAGCGTGAGGTCTAGGTTAGGTTAGAAGGTGACAATTTAGTTGAGTGTTGGCGATGCCAATGAATGTGAAAGCAGAAAATCCGGTTGTGGTAACAAATTGACTTGTAGCTAAGACTGATGTTTACATCCATGTTATATTGAAAAGTGTAAGGGAGTCCAATATGTATCCTTTACCACTAATCAGTATGCCACCACAGTTAAGATTTTGTATTCACATTCATTGGCTTCATCAACTCTTTCAGATTGTCATGTTTCATTGTAGCCCATATTTTGGGGTGTGCTACGGAGCAGTCTTATTACCACACCTGCATTCCAAATTCGTGTTATGTTCTCTTCCAGTTTGTGCATGTATGATGTCACAACACCATTACATCTTGAGGGGAAGTTAACATACAGAATTTGTAGATTCAGTTGACCCTAAATGTTTATTAATGGGTTCTATCAGTCTCCATTTTGTTGCTACTGACATTTCATTTGTCTACTTCAGAACATTATTAATTTTATTTGATGGTTTATTGTGTGGGATCCTACAATAATTCAAGGGTAAATAGGGGGCGGGGGAGAGGGACCTGCAGCTGCTTTGGACCACTGTACAACAACTGTACTTAAATATTCATGGTACTATGCTTATCTTTGGCAGATACAAATTCTTTTCCAGTCTTAATTATTTATTTCTTAAATGCATATTTTGTCTCCAGTATATGAATATTCGTCATTTTCACTGTCATTTTAGTTCACTACAGATTTACAATTCATAACACACATGAGCGCTGAGTGACATTCATGTGTTTTTGTGTATGTACTGTAGCTCTGTATTGTGGGGGTCGGTATGTGACCACTGCATAAGCAGCTGATGGATACCCAGGAAGATTTGGACGTGGACTACAGAAGTGATGATGATTGTACTCATAAAGTGATCTCCCAGTAAAACAGCCTTGATTAACTTTATACATGCTTATTGCAAGCTTGAAGGGTGGATGTAGGACACTGTGAGCGCACTTCATATTGACATCAGTATTTCACCTGCCAGATAGGAAACACATGAAGAAGCTGCGATTGCTGATATAAGAGCCGTCTTGGAGCCCTCATGCGAGTGAGGTGCCGGCATTAAGGGGAGGCCACGACCACAGTGGAAACACACTGGAATGGATTGTGTTGAGCTGTGTCTTCAAGCATGTCCATAGTTGAAGGCCTATGTCTGTACCGGTTGGTGATCAGCAACTTAATGGCTGTCAAGGAGTGATGGATAACAACAGCATATCCGGGCAGATCCTAGTCCAGGCTCAAACACCCGATACACTTTGGAGGTGTGGTCACGAGGAGGAGAGAGTCATTGAGCAATGTGAAGATGACAAGTTTTCTGCATTCAAACTCTAGCTCCGGCAGGTGCCTGCAGCTGCTGGAGTCAGAAGTCTGTGAAATGTGGCTGCTGCTTCATCCGGTACTGCAGCTTCTTGCTCTTGAAGTTAGTGGTTGGTGAGACTGTATTGTTCATCATCAAATTCACATGTGGATACTGCATAAGTGAGTGAGTGTCTGATTTGGGAGGGGGGGGGGGGGTGTATACATGAATCAGTTAATGAGTTTCTCTCCAATGCTTGCACTTCTACCACAGATCTCCGGGCAAAAGGGCGTTGCCTTTGGGTGGCAATGATTTGATTCGCTCAGGTTTTCTTGTTTTGTCAGATCCCCCAGAGTCTTCTTAGATTTGTCATCCACTTTACCTTTCTGAGGTGCTGCTAGGCACTTCCTACATTGCCAGTGTCCTGTATGTGCATTCTCTCTTCTCTCTCTCTCTCTCTCTCTCTCTCTCTCTCTCTCTCTCTCTCTCTCTCTCTCTCTGAATACACTTTCTTGTGAAACGGTATGTGGGCTTCAGGCTGACGACGAGTTCCTCCTTCATGATGTCATTCCACTGAGTGGCACCGGAACAGTACATTCCCCTCTGCGAAACCACGGTGCAACATTCCACCCTCTTTTGAAGAATCCTGTCTCTGGATTGTGATCTGTTTACAGTATCAGACAAAATAATCTTACCACATTTCACAGGTTGGCATAATAAAAACAAATAAACAGCCTCCATTTCTCCTTATTGTGATTAGAGATTTAGTATAAACCACATGATTCATTGGCTCTATATTAATCTGAATTCAATTTTGAATTATCACACGACAAACTACCAAACTAAATTATGAGAGTCTGTTCTTCTTAATGGATTTCTTAGCAATCGTTTAATAGCAAATGGTTCCATGCAATTAATTTCTCATGTGTGGCATTACATCTCTTAATTGACTGTTTTGACAAATAATCCGTAACTTTGCCTTCTATGCAACTGAAGTTACCCTTAAATTTTCACAGCAAACACATTCTTAAAACTATGTTCACACAATAACCACATATACAATATACTGTCTAGTAGTTCCACCTATTTCCATTACTTTAAAGCTAATTAAAGATTGACTGTCACTCATCCATGTACCTTTGCTCATCCAAAACAACTTCCCTGTGTCCTGCAGCGCTTTTTATCACATGAATCTTAATGATTTTGTGTGTTGTGTAGCTGATGCTCTCCTCATGTCGATACAACAATGGGACAGTATATTATTTGCAACTGTCTGCTCCTGCTGAAACAATGTCTCCCTGAGTTTGGTGGTGCATTGCTGCCAAAGAATGATTAACACAGTGTTTTTTTTTTTTTTTTTTTTTTTTTTTTTTTTTTACCCTCAGTACACATAACATTGCAAATACCATCAACTTTACAAACCTCCTGTATGTGCAAATTCCTGAAGGGATTCTGTTTTGTTGGCACAATCATCAGCCATACAAGCATGTCCCCTCTTCGTTTTGTTCCTTCTTCACTCCCCTGAGGAGATGGCGGCACCACAGGTGGCAACCTAACTAGGCCTACATCCTTTGGAAATACTTCCTTATCCACTACAGTTGCAGCACAGCTGACATCACCAATAGCTTCCTGTGCATCCAGTGTCTACAACAAAGTTATCACCTGCAGTTCCACTTTGCGTGACACAAAAATCATTGGCACATGTAATTGCCTGTTCGTACAGCCCAGTTTCAGTGTTCTCTACATAGCACCCAATAGGGTAGACATTACTGCACCTAAATCAATATCAGCCATCTTGCTGTTCACACACTCAGTAACTTCAGTACAGCATACATTCACTTTGTCTGGTACTAGCATGACTCAGACACTGCATTATCATAATGTATTGGAGCTGATAATTCTACCTTACTCTCCTTAACTTCTGCAATATTATTACTTTACACATCACTTAAACTTACACTTCTGACTTCTTTCTCCTTCCTTTCTGGTCCCGCATGAACAGTTTTCTATTTTAATCTTGTAATACTTTGCACAAACACATCATGAATTGTTGGCAGATGACCACACAGCTGCCTATTTCTAACCCATCAATTTGCTGCATTTTCTCCACTACCTCTGAAGTAATTCTATGGTGGAATGCTACTTCTCTCTCACAACCTTCATTTTCTCTGCTATAACTACCTGACCTCATCCCACAGCCTTCATTTGGCTTAGACATGTCTGCACTGTTTGCTCACAAGTGTGCTACTTGGACTGCTAAAACTGGCATTGTTTCATCCAGGGTGGCTCCCCGCAGTATCAAAGACAATGTGGCGTACCTTGCAGTGATTACACAAAGAAAACAAGAGCAGAAAACAGAATGTTGATGGGAATGTTTAAATTAAGAGAAACTTCTTATTGTAGTGTACTATTTCTTCCTGAATGGCTGACCATACATACTTAAAAAGAATAAGCCATAGCTTTCCTCAGCACAGAACACATAGCCTGTTCCAAATGGCACAAACTATCACATATTCTCAAAACAGTATCTTCAGTTTACTTGCCTCATTCTGCATACAATACAGGTAAAGTATATTAAAATTTAAGGAAACAAAGGTAGCTACTACAAGCACTAATACATAAGATCAGGAAATTATCTCAATTTCTGCAATGAATTGTGAGCTGTCTCAACTCTGAACACTGATGTACGCCTTGCCCATAGCGTCAGCGCGTTCAGCATGTGACAGGCTGCTTGTGGTCCTGCAAATTGTTCTGCTTACATCTTACTCGCTGTGAATAGTATTCCTTAATTTTACTTTTAAACTGAGACATATATGCAAGTCCTTGTGCTTTCACAAACCACACCTGCAGATGTCTATGTTTGTACATAGAGCACAAGCTCAATCACCACACTCGTACTGTTGAAGCTGTAAATTGGAATGGTGGTGATGTGGCAGCTGGAGTGTGCTCTCGATTGATAGCGGCTGTCAACATAGCAGCGAGCACTTTTGACGCCGGAATGTTGAGGCAGGATGTGGCTACTACAGTAACAAGTGAAATGGCTGATGGCAACCCAGAATGCACGACATCTTCCTACCTGAACGTGGGCTGCTGTGTGGTGGTGACTATATTTGTATGACAAATGTTCAGTAAAACACTCCTGGTTATCATAATGCTTTGTTCATTTCAATTACAAGGATGGACTCGTCTGGATGTTAGGTTATTGTTGGTTGGTTGGTTGGTTTGGGGAAGGAGACCAGACAGCGTGGTCATCGGTCTCATCGGATTAGGGAAGGATTGGGAAGGAAGTCGGCCGTGCCCTTTCAGAGGAACCATCCCGGCATTTGCCTGGAGTGATTTAGGGAAATCACGGAAAACCCAAATCAGGATCGCCGGACGCGGGATTGAACCGTCGTCCTCCCGAATGCGAGTCCAGTGTCTAACCACTGCGCCACCCCGCTCGGTAGTAGGTTATTGTTGTTGGTGACATAGGACACTGCAGCATGCCAGCTTCAGCACTTCAGTGGCCTGGCAGGCAACATATGCAGTAGTTGTCACTGCTGATGACTATGCTACCATGGGGACCAAGCACCATTGTGTTTGTGAGGGAAGGCCCTGGCTGCAGGGACAACACACAGAAACAGACAGTGTTAAGCCGTAGAACCCAGGATGTCCAAAGTTGAAGGCATATGCCTGCACAGTGCTTTTATTGGCAACAGTGAGTGCCCAAAAGGACCGGTGAACAGTGATGGTGTAGCTGGGCAGCCTTTAGCACAGGCTCGAGCACATGACCCAACAGCAAGATGGTTGCCGGCACAAGGAAGTAACCCATCATGTGGTGTGAAGACATGAAGTTGTCTGCAACATTATTCTTCTTGTGCAAGGCTGTGTATTCCCTCCAACCCTGCATCATGCATCCAGAATATTAAACCTGTTTTTATTTCTCAGAAGATCCAAATTCCAGCAACCCTTGAAAGTGTTTCGGGTGTTCAGTGATGAACGGTGGCTGTTCTGGTATGCTTAACTATCCTTGCTTTGTTGTGACAACTGTCACATGGTAAGGTTCTGATCAGGCCAAATTTCTCGTTATACAGACTGATAAATTTATGTCTCATGTGAGTGGTTCAGTGCTTGCTTCCGGAGAATGATTTTAGGCTCATTTCTGATGAGCTGCTGAATAAACCACTTTTTGTTTATCCTGGGATGTGATACCTGTTTGCTTCTTGTGTGTTCTTCACACAATTATGATATTACTTTAATAGATCTGTATTCATTATAATAATTACAGTTTCAAATAAGACCATTGCTGATGGGTGTAAATAAAACTGGACTATCAGTTTAATAAGTCATGATCATAAAGTACTACCACATATTAGTTGTGGAAGAATGGAAAAACTTGCTTATGTATTTGTCTTTTGGATAGTTCAGTGGCTGCTTTCAGAGAATGGTTTTAGGCTAATTTCTGATGAACTACTGTGTAAACCACTTTTCGTTATCCAATTTTTTAAATATTTAAACTATTTAAACCATCACTTTAATAAGTTATCAGTGTAAAGTAGTAACACGAGTTATTTACAGAAGAATGAAACAACTGGTAGAAACCATACTAGAGGATGCAGTTTGGGTTTGAGAGAAATGTAAAAACACACAAAGTAGCACTGTAAGAAAATTTTTCAGAAACTCTTTTCTTATTATTACATTTGAGAGAGTGCAAAAAAGTTGTACAAGGTGGCCTAGTTTTGTTTCTTTCAAGATATTGCCAGAGATTTTGTGTCTCAAACTTGCCAAAAACTCATGGATGCCCTGTTGACAGCTGTGCTGCGGGATCAAACAAATGATTATATCCCCAGAATATTGGATTAGTTATTGTAAAACTTTACCAATGTTTATTGGGGGTATATGCAAATGTTCATACAAAATTTCATCAAAATCCGTGGTGGCCGTGTGGGAACCTCTAGACCACTTTAGATGGAATGACGCTATAGGTAATAGATGAGTTTTGTTATTTGGGCACAAAAATAACTGGTGGTGGCTGAAGTTCTAGGATATAAAATATAGACTAACAGTAGCAAGAAAAGCATTTCCAAAAAAGAAAAATTTAATTGGATCAAATACAAAAATGTAAATGATAGGAAGTGTTTTCTGGAAGTATTTGCTGGAGTGTATCCTTGTACATAAGTGATACTTGAGTGATAAGCTGTTCAGAGAAGAAGAGAATAGAAGCTTTTGATATGTGGTGCTACACAAGAATGTTGAAGATAGGAAGGGAAGATCGAATAGCTAATAAGGAGGTAGTGAATTCGTGAAGAAACAATTTGGGTTCTCTTTACTTCCTCTCTTGTTTTGCCATCTGCCTCCATAAATTAATTTTTTTCATTTTTGGCTAGTTACCATTAACATACATGAGTATAATCTGCTATATAAGAGAAAGGTTGGCCGTCAGTCTTAACAAATATGGCACCAGAACTAATTTTATGCTTAGTTTTGTGTATGTAATTAATTTCCTGATTTACTGTGATTATTCCTAGTTATGGAATATAGTCGAATTAAGTCGGGTGATGTTGAGGGTATTAGATTAGGAAATGAGACACTTAAAGTAGTAAAGGAGTTTTGCTATTTGGAGAGCAAAATAACTGATGATGGTCGAAGTAGAGAGGATATAAAATGTAGACTGGCAATAGCAAGGAAAGCGTTTCTGAAGAAGAGAAATTTGTTAACATCGAGTATAGATTGAAGTGTCAGGAAATCATTTCTGAAAGTATTTGTATGGAGTGTAGCCATGTATGGAAGTGAAACATGGACGGTAAATAGTTTGGACAAGAAGAGAATAGAAGCTTTTGAAATGTGGTGCTACAGAAGAATGCTGAAGATTAGATGGGTAGATCACATAACTAATGAGGAAGTATTGAATAGGATTTGGGAGAAGAGAAGTTTGTGGCACAACTTGACCAGAAGAAGGGATCGGTTGGTAGGACATGTTCTGAGGCATCAAGGGATCACCAATTTAGTATTGGAGGGCAGCGTGGAGGGTAAAAATCGTAGGGGGAGACCAAGAGATGAATACACTAAACAAATTCAGAAGGATGTAGGTTGCAGTAGGTACTGGGAGATGAAGAAGCTTGCACAGGATAGAGTAGCATGGAGAGCTGCATCAAACTGGTCTCAGGACTGAAGACCACAACAACAACAACAACAACATTCCTAGTTATATCTTTTGTTATAGGGTGAAATCAGTAATTGTTTCATGACTTAGATTCTGTTGACTTACAAGCAAATATAAATTCTGTAATAATTATAAACATTTGGAAGAAGCACTACTAGGATTCTTAAAGTATTTATTTGGCTCTATTCAAAAACATGTTAGAAAAGCCAGCCCTTATTTAATTCCAAAATTCTGTAAATTAAACATCGAACGATGTACAGTTTCAGTACTTATTATTGTGAGGATATATAAAGACCCGATTTTTGGTCCCGAGACAGTCAGTCCCCGGCCGATTTTCGGATGGGAAGTCTGTATCACTTAGAGCAACAATAATGCAGTAACTTAACAGTGGAATTAGTGGAACACATGTAGACTGTGTGTTAAAACAATGACAGTGTCTGTTCAATTTGTTTGAGAAATAGTGTCACACTTACTGTATTATTATGCTTGAACTGTGTGGTTGGGTTTTTACTGCTCATAGATGTTCAACAGCAAACTACCATAGCAGTGTGCTGATGTTTACCTGCAACTATTAATGAGGTTTATCAATGGTGAACTGGTCATATAACTGTGTGATTTAAGGTTGTAAGCAGTGAAAGAAAAGAGTTGTGAAACGCAACTGTCAGCCACATCATTTACAGTAGTCAGTGTTGAACTTCCAACCGCCCATTTTTAAGCGAGTATAACAATGCAGTACATCAACACCGAGGACTATCAACGAAGAAATAAAGAAGGCGAATGTCACAAGTTGAATTGGGCAGAAAAGAAACGTCTGGCACAACTTGAGTAAAACAAGGTATCGGTTGATAGAACATACTCTGCGGCTTCAAGGAGTTGTCAGTTTGGTTGGGGAGGAATACCATTCGGCATGTGAAACAATTGTGTGTGTGATTCATTTGAAGTGATTCCCAGTGTCTTTTACCTATAAATAATCTCCTATAAATAATCTTGAGAAATCCAGGACAGAATAATGACAATATTCTGGTAAGGATGCGTTGCTACGCCCTCAGAGATGCTGAGTTGCAGATAGGTACAACAAAAAGACTGTCAAACAAATAGACCTTCATTAGAATTAGACAAAACACACACACACACACACACACACACACACACACACACACACACACACACACACACACAAACAAACCACTATCTCTGGTTGCCGAGGCAGCCAGAGACAGTGGTCATATATGCATCACTGCAGTCCACTGGATGATGGAAAAGGTAGATACATCTTTAGTGTCCACACTCACTCCTTTTCTCACTTTGATAGAGTAGTGTTTCCATCAAAGATCAAAGCAAGCTATGAAGTCATCACAGTCCAACCATACATTTTGGACCTGATGCGCTGCTACCAGTGTCATCGTTACAACCACACTTGAATGTCTTGTTGACACCTGGTCAAATGTGTTACAAGTGGTTGGTATGCTCACGACTGCAATTGCCCGCCCCTTCGCCCCACTGTATCAATTGCAATGGCGGCCATGCAACCTCCTCCTGAGAATGTCCCGTGTATCTCGATTAGTGTATCATCCAGGAGATCTGCGTGAATGAAAGTGCCTTACCCTGTCACTAGCAACTTGTTGGGTTGTCAGAGGGCCTGCATTTTACCGTTCTTGCTACATCTTGCTACATCTCGCTCCAAGAAGGACATGACCACACAGACTTGTGACCTCAGATTCAGCACTGTGGTTGTAAATTCACCCAGTGTCACCGAGTATCCCTGTTCTTCTCCTACAGCTGTACGACAAGCCACCAAATTTCTGCCTCACACAGTGAAATCACCTGCTACACTACTAGCAGGTCAGACAGGATGGAAAGAACACTCCCACAAAGAATTTTTGTGTCCCTCCAGCCAACAAACATCTGAATCTTGATCTGCCAACTGCAAAGGCTGTGAGAAATCAAACAAAGGCAAATGGTCTTCTTCGCTGACTTGGAGATCCTCTTCAATGGTTTCGCCACGTGGTAGCCTCACCCAGCCGACCTTCGTGTCGCACTAGAATCTGCAGATTGACTGAGGAAGAAAGTCGACACCTCTGTAGATATCATAGAACAGGATCCTCCACCATCTGCACCCTGTAGCTGAGAGTCTTCGATGGCTGGCGATCGGCAGTTACTGAGGTGGCACCCCTTCATTTTTTCCCTCTTCCCCTTTCCCCATCGTGACTCTCCTCCAATGGGACGTTTGTAGCCTTAGATCCAACAAGGAGGAATTACGGTTGCTCTTTGAATCGCAGCGTCCACATGTTCCCTGGCTCCAGGAAACAAAATTGCGCCCTCACAAACACTTTGACCTCTTGAATTTGTTTCCACCTGCTTTAACCTTCCCCCCTGAGGATGGCAATCCATCTCGTGGAGGAGTCATGCTGCTTGTTGGGATGACATTCACACCCTACCCCAACTATGTGCAAACCCAAATTGCAGCTTTCTATAAGGCCAACAGAAGGCTTTACTCCTCGCTGAAGACCTTCTGTGAACGACATTTTCCCAGTTGTGATGACGAGGTAGAATACCCTGCAGACGTTATCCTTACCGCCGCGGAATGGTCCATTCCTCGCACTTAATCTTTACTGTGCCATATCCCGGTCCCTCAGGGGACTGAGGTGTGCCGCATCGAATTTTGCGTTAACAGTCATTCTATTATGGTGAACTGCATTTTTAGTAAACAGTTGCATGTGCAGTGTTGTAGTGTACTGTGGGATAGCGGAAAAGTTAGCTGGATTTCCTTCACTAGTTCTTTTAAGAGTTCCACTCCCTCGTCCATCGTGTGGGCCGACCTCCAATAGCTCTGTGGGACCAATGTCCATTCCCCAATTTCTGGCCTGACCATGGCAGATGTTGTCATAGTGGACCCGGTTGCTACCTCCAACACCTCGGGTCTCTATTTTGTGGAGATTTCGAGCTCCACCCACTATCGTACTGCTTTCCTCCTTCAGAAATAAGTGGAGGAGGTTCCGACCACAGCCTTCTCTTCTCAGAATCGTGAGTGCTACAATGCTGCCTTTACTATGAGGGAGTAGATCATGCTCTCACTTCATCCCAGTCCTCTGCCCCAGAGCTGAAGAGTGTTCACATTCGGATGCTGCAGTACCATTCTCCTGCGGGCAAGCACTTTCTCCTACATACATACAGTCGCATTTGGGCAGAGGGCACGTTTCCCAGTCACTGCCATGAAACCACTGTCATATTTATACCTGAGCCCAATAAGGACAAACACCTTCCTTCTACCAACTGCGCCAATTCTCTCTTCAGCTGTGTTTGCAAGGTGATGGAATGTATGGTTCATGCCCGCCTGGCATGGTGGCTCGAGTCTCAAAATTTATTAATCACTGCACAATGTGGATTTTGAGCATGGTGTTCTGCAGTTGACCATATTCTCACTTTGTCCAGCCATGTGATGAATGTTTTTCTGCAGAAATACCAGACAGTGGCTGTGTTTTTTGATTTGGAGAAAGCTTACGACACCTGATCTGAGGTCTGTTATCCTCTGTATCCTCTATACGTGGGGCTTCTGAGGTTGCCTGCCCCGTTTCCGTAAGGAATTTGTAGAAGACTGGGCTTTTGAGGTACATGTGGCTTCTGTCTTGTTGGACACCTTTATCCAGGAAAACGGTGTGCTTCAGGGTTCTGTCGTGAGAAATCTTTGCTGTTGCCATAAACCCTATTATGGTCTGTCTCCCACTGGGCATCTTCGACTCCATTTTCATTAATGATTTTGCGATCTATTGCAGCTCTCCACGTTCTTATCTCCTGGGGCAGTGTCTCCAGTGATGTCTTGAACAACTTTACTTGTGGAGCATCAACAGTGGCTTTTGCTTTTCTCCTGACAAAACTGTTTGTATGGATTTCTGGTGGTGCAGTGGCTTTCTTCCACTGTCCTTACATCGTGGGTCTATTGCTCTTCCATTTGTTGAAACTATGAAATTCGTGAGGATCATGCTTGATAGCAAACATTCTTAGTCCTCCCATGTGTCCTACCTGGCAACCTTCTGTACCCGGTCCCTCCGTATACTAAGTGTCCTCAGCAGTACTTCATGGGGAGTGGATCGGACCACGTCCCTCCGTTTGTACCTATCCCGTGCCCATTTGAAAATTTGAAACTATACTATGGGTGTTTCGTTTATGCATCTGCAAGTCCGTCCATCTTATGCTATCTCAATATGATCCACCATTGTGGCATCCGCGTGGCCACTGGCGTGTTTTACACGAGGCTGGCTGAGAGTCTGTTTGCAAAAGCTGCTGTACTACCACTGTTTTACCGCCGTGACTTTCTCCTCAGCAGATGTGCATGCCGTTTGTCTACCATGTGTGGCCACTCATCCTATGCCACCTCCTTTGATGACTCCTTTAGCCGCCAGTATGGGGCACATCCCTCTTCTCAGTTACCTCCTGGAGTTTGCTTTTGGCTATTGCTCTGGCAACTTAACTTCACGCTACCTGCCTCTTTCTCAATGGGTGTGAATCCTGAGCACCATCTTGGCTTTGTGCGGCAGCTATTGTTCACCTTGGACTTCATTTGCTTCCTGAGGACGCTACTCCAGGCTCAATCTATCGCCATTTTTTTGTCGACCTTCGCAAAAAACTTCGCGATAGTACCTTTTTGTGCACTGATCGCTCTCAGATCGACTGTGGTGTGCCTTTGTTATTGTCACCAACGAGTTTTGGTATTGGCTTCTGGAACACTTCAGAGCCAGTACATTGGCCCCAGGAAAGCTTTCACTTGCACACTGTTGATGGATACGCTGTGATGTTGTTGTGGGTCCCTGGTCATGTCTCTCTGATGGGAAATGAGGCTGCTCACACTGCTGCCAAGGCTGCAGTCCTCCTTCCGCGGCATGCTAGTTCTTCCATTCCCTCCAATGATGTCTGTGTTGCTGTCTGTCGGCAGGTGCTGTCCCTTTGCCATCACCACTTGTCTTCCCTTCATGGGAACAACTTCTGGGAAATTAAACCTCTTCCAGCAGCTTGGCTGACATCCTCTCAGCCCGCTCGCTGCAAGGAGATCATTTTAGCTAGGTTTGCTTATTGGGCACTGTTGTTTCAGTCATTACCATTTGTTAAGTGGTGTTCATTGTGTTCATTGTCATCAACTTTGATGGTTTGCCATTTCCTCACCAAATGTGCTTTTTTTTACCACTTATTTTCTAATTTGTTTTTGCTGTATGAGTTATCGATTGGGCTTGACATTTATTTGTTTTTAACACCTTTTTTGTCTTCATGTTCTACAATTCTAACATGGACGTGTTTGACGTTATTTGTTTTTGTGCCCTAAAACAAAACAAACAAACAGGATGCAGCATGTCCAAAACATGGGAATTCTTGGTGCTGAGCCAACAAACAAAATTGTGTAAACACCCACACTTTAAGGAAGGTAAAGCTGTCTGAAAACAGTATGGCAACAGTGCTGCCCATGGAATGGAAACTGACTTCTGATGCACTAGTGGAAAGATGTACTAAAGGTGAAATGCATAAAGTGAGTGAATCCCTCCACTGCATAACATGTAGATGTAACATGGGTCATTTCGGTTGCTTCCAAAAAAGTTACTCACAAGGTTTGAGGCAAGTAACACTTGTAGATTCTGCAAGAAGACTTTCAGTGTTGTGGGATCACAGTTGTGTCATATGAGCAACAAGAGAAATTTTGCAGAAGAAAGATAATGAAAGAAGAGGGAGACAGCAGATAAGAAGATTATTGCTTCTGACAGCCCCACACACAAACCAAGAGGCTTTTTATATCAGTCTGCAGCTCATGGTCTTGCGGTCGCGTTCTCACTTCCCGAGCATGGGGTCCTGGGTTCGATTCTCAGCGGGGTCAGGGATTTTCACCTGCCTCGATATGACTGGGTGTTTGTGTTTTCTTCATCATTTCATTATCATTCCTGAAAGTAGCACGATTGCGTCCTACAAACCAATCATCATCATTATTTTCATATCAGTCATCATCATCATCATCATCATCATCATCATCATTTAAGACTGAATATGCCTTTCAGCGTTCAGTCTGGAGCATAGCCCCCTTATAAAATTCCTCCATGATCCCCTATTCAGTGCTAACATTGGTGCCTCTTCTGATGTTAAACCTATTACTTCAAAATCATTCTTAACTGAATCCAGGTACCTTCTCCTTGGTCTGCCCTGACTACTCCTACCCTCTACTGCAGAACCCATGAGTCTCTTGGGTAACCTTGCTTCTCCCATGCGTGTAACATGACCCCACCATCTAAGCCTGTTCACCCTGACTGTTACATCTATAGAGTTCATTCCCAGTTTTTCTTTGATTTCCTCATTGTGGACACCCTCCTGCCATTGTTCCCATCTACTAGTACCTGCAATCATCCTAGCTACTTTCATATCCGTAACCTCAACCTTGTTGATAACTTAACCTGAATCTACCCAGCTTTCGCTCCCATACAACAAAGTTGGTCGAAAGATTGAACGGTGCACAGATAACTTAGTCTTGGTACTGACTTCCTTCTTGCAGAAGAGAGTAGATCGTAGCTGAGCGCTCACTGCATTAGCTTTGCTACACCTCGCTTCCAGTTCTTTCACTATGTTGCCATCCTGTGAGAATACGCATCCTAAGTACTTGAAACTGTCCAGCTGTTCTAAATTTGTTCCTCCTATTTGGCACTCAATCCGTTTATATTTCTTTCCCACTGACATTACTTTCATTTTGGAGATGCTAATCTTCATACCATAGTCCTTACATTTCTGATCTAGCTCTGAAATATTACTTTGCAAACTTTCAATCGAATCTGCCATCACAACTAAGTCATCCGCATATGCAAGACTGCTTATTTTGTGTTCACATATCTTAATCTCACCCAGCCAGTCTATTGTTTTCAACATATGATCCATAAATAGTATGAACAACAGTGGAGACCGGTTGCAGCCTTGTCTTACCCCTGAAACTACTCTGAACCATGAACTCAATTTACCGTCAACTCTAACTGCTGCCTGACTATCCATGTAAAGACCTTTAATTGCTTGCAAAAGTTTGCCTCCTATTCCATAATCTCGTAGAAAAGACAATAACTTCCTCCTAGGAACCCGGTCATATGCCTTTTCTAGATCTATAAAGCATAGATTCAATTCCCTGTTCCACTCATAACACTTCTCCATTATTTGCCGTAAGCTAAAGATCTGGTCCTGACAACCTCTAAGAGGCCTAAACCCACACTGATTTTCATCCAATTGGTCTTCAACTAATACTCGCACTTTCCTTTCAACAATACCTGAGAAGATTTTACCCACAACGCTGATTAAAGAGATACCTCTGTAGTTGTTACAATCTTTTCTGTTTCCATGTTTATAAAGATTGGTGTGATTACTGCTTTTGTCCAGTCTGATGGAACCTGTCCCCACTCCCACGCCATTTTAATTATCCTGTGTAGCCATTTAAGACCTGACATTCCACTGTATTTGATGAGTTCCGACTTAATTTCATCCACCCTAGCTGCTTTATTGCACTGCAATCTATTGACCATTTTGTTCACTTCCTCAAATGTGATCCTATTTCCATCATCATTCCTATCCCATTCTACCTCGAAATCTGAAACATTACTGATCATATTTTCACCTACATTGAGCAACTCTTCAAAATATTCCCTCCATCTGCCCAAGGAATCCACAGGATTCACGAGCAGTTTTCCTGACCTGTCCAAAATACTTGTCATTTCCTTCTTATCTCCCTTTCGAAGACTGCTAATTACACTCCAGAATGGTTTTCCAGCAGCTTGACCCATAGTCTCTAACCTATTTCCAAAGTCTTCCCAAGATTTCTTCTTGGATGCTGCAATTATCTGTTTTGCTTTGTTTCTTTCTTCAACATAACTGTCTCTGTCTACCTGAGTTCTAGTATGTAGCCATTTTTGATACGCCTTCTTTTTCCATTTACAGGCTGCCCTGACTGTGCCATTCCACCAAGCTGTTTGCTTCATCCTACTTTTACACACTACTGTTCCAAGACATTCTTTAGCCACTTCTAGTACTGTGTCCCTGTACCTTGTCCATTCCTTTTCCAGTGACTGTAATTGACTACATTCAACTAACTGGTACCTTTCTGAGATCGCTGTTATGTACTTGTGCCTGATTTCCTTATGCTGAAGTTTCTTCACTCTTATCCTCCTACATATGGACCTGACCTCCTGCACTTTTGGCCTCACAATCCCAGCTTCACTGCAGATTAAATAATGATCAGTGTCATCAAAGAATCCCCTGAATACATGTGTGTCCCTCACAGCCCTCCTGAATTCCTGATCTGTTATTATATAGTCAATGACAGATCTGGTTCCCCTGCCTTCCCAAGTATACCGGTGAATGTTCTTATGTTTAAAAAAGGAGTGTGTGATTACTAAGCCCATACTAGCACAGAAATCCAAGAGTTGTTTCCTGTTCCTGTTGGCCTCCATATCCTCTCCAAATTTACCCATAACCTTTTCATACCCTTCTGTTCGATTTCCAATCCTGGCATTAAAATCACCCATGAGCAGAACACTGTCCTTGTCCTTTACTCTAACAACTACATCACTGAGTGCCTCATAAAAACTATCCATCTTGATCTGTCCCTTCACAATGCGAATATACTGACACAATCCTAATTTTCTTGCTAGACACTGTCAAATCTATCCACATCAGTCGTTCATTTACATACCTTATTGCAACTACGCTGGGTTCCATTTCTTTCCTGGTGTAAAGCCCTACGCCCCATTGTGCTATTCCTGCTTTGGCTCCTGACAGGTAGACCTTGTATTCTCCCACTTCCTCTTCTTTCTCACCCCTTACCCGAATGTCGCTAACAGCTAAAACGTCCAGCCCCATCTTACTTGCAGCCTCTGCCAGCTCTACCTTCTTCCCAGAGTAGCCCCCATTGATATTAATTGCTCCTCATCTCATTACCATTTGTTTGCCAAGTCGTATCTTAGGAGTCCCTGGTTTGTCAGTTAGAGGTGGGACTCCGTCACCTCCAAAGGTCCAAGGCATTTTGCTCTGATTGTTGCCAGCATCATATTTAAAGTACCAGGGAAGCAGGTTGTTAGCCTTACTTGCCCCGAGTCCCATTGAGTTTTACCCCTAATGGTTGAGGGACTAACCGGTGGATTTGGTAGTCTTTGCCGTATGAGCACAAAGGTGACCACGACTCAGAATATGTCCGAGATGCCCACCTTTATTCCAAAGTAACTGGTATCTCGACTGTCGGGACCACTTACTTGGCCACTCATACGTTGCCCGTGGTTCGTGAACTGGGACATGACTACAGGAACCCACACCATGAACCACAGTCTGGACATTTAAATTTTTTATTGCTGTTTTCTTGAAATTTTTTCCCTGTGGGTTATTCTTCCTATAAAATGTTCATTGTCCAGCAGATTACATGACAGGGTACTGAAGCTGATGGGTTCATGTATTCAGACATGTGATGAATCAAGATTTCCCTGAATTTTTATATTGTAAGTAACTTGTAAACATTTTAAATAAATAATAAAATAAAGTTTTTTGTTTTGTCTAATGGTGTGACATACTTCAGAAATTTCAGACACTCATTTGTCATGAGAATACAAAAACCCAGGTAAAATGCAAGAGATACTATACAATCAGAGTGAGCAGGTTCACAATTTTAACTCCACTAACTTAATTTTGTAGTGTGAGTAACTTTTTATAGTGATGCACAATAAAAACAACTAATTTACCTAACTACACAAAGATATTAGTTACAAAATGAACTATGAAGGGCCGCTGTTTATCTTATTAAAACTATGTGGTGCAAATTTAATAAAGCTGGCATTTGCAGTGTAGAAATACAAAGTTTCGGCCATGCATATCATTAAAGTTTTATTGTATTTCATGGCCTGTATTTAACTTGTTTAGTTGTTAACATGGAAAATAAGTCTTTCAGCATCTAAAATTGTCAGCCTTCATTCATGCTGGCATAATGATCTGTTTCCTTAACAATGCCCAAAGCTGGAATGTCTAGGTGTACACATATCTTTTAACTCTATGTGTCTGCATCTGCGTTAAGACTGCTGGCTCCGGGCTAAAATATGCTGCTCATTAATGTATGTGCATATCTTTAAAATTAGTCCCAATACACTGTAAGTTTATCTTCTGTTAGTATCGGAATTTATTCTGTTTTACATAGTACACTACAAGAACAGGACTTTTTCAGGTCAATAATAGAATTTTACCTATGGGAAATATCTGTGAAGAAAATAGAATTCAAACTCTATGATGTAATTAATGTTAATAGATAAAGAAGCAGCCCATTAATATCTTATAGCCCATGTACGGAAAGCTTTAAAATTTTGGGAATAAATCTAAAAATAATAATGGCAATTCAAACATTACAATTTCTCTGTATCTGAAATTAAAATTGGCTGTATGTATCACATAGTTTTCAAGTAACAAAGCTTATGTCATAGATGTTGTTTTTCATGCACATTACTTAAAAAAATACACAGATGAAGCTCTGCTACAATGAAAGAAACATTTTCAAAAATATTTGGATTCCAATAAATAGACGAAGATAAAATGAGAAAACATGGTTAAACTGAAAAGTAAAATAAATGACTCTGAAAAGTGATGCATAATGGATGAACGAATTGGCCTGTGCTACCTGTGTGTACTTTTTGGTGGTCTTTGTGTCAACTTTGAACCATTATTGCTCTTAATAATATGTGATATCTGTTGAATATCCAGGTGTTCCATGTCTATAAACAAGTGATCATTATACAGGGTGATTCAAAAAGAATACCACAACTTTAAAAATGTGTATTTAATGAAAGAAACATAATATAACCTTCTGTTATTATGGCCCCCTCCAGACACTCGAGCAATATCAACCCGATACTCCAACTCGTTCCACACTCTCTGTAGCATATCAGGCGTAACAGTTTGGATAGCTGCTGTTATTTCTCGTTTCAAATCATCAATGGTGGCTGGGAGAGGTGGCCGAAACACCATATCCTTAACATACCCCCATAAGAAGAAATCGCAGGGGGTAAGATCAGGGCTTCTTGGAGGCCAGTGATGAAGTGCTCACGGGCTGCCTGGCAGCCGGTCCATCGCCTCGGGTAGTTGACGCTCAGGTAGTTACGGACAGATAAGTGCCAATGTGGTGGCTTTAACACCATACTTCGTTCGAAATGCACGCTGAACAACTGTCGTCGATTCACTTCTGCCGTACTCAATAACACAAAAAGCTTTCTGTTGAGCGGTCGCCATCTTAGCATCAACTGACGCTGACGCCTAGTCAACAGCGCCTCAAGCGAACAAATGTACAACTAAATGAAACTTTATAGTTCCCTTAATTCACCAACAGATAGTGCTTAGCTCTGCCTTTTGTCGTTGCAGAGTTTTAAATTCCTAAAGTTGTGGTATTCTTTTTGAATCACCCTGTATTATAGTATTTGTTATTACCCCTCAAATCAAACTGAATACCTGGCTGGGGTGGAATCACCGTTGTGTATATGCCTGAGAAATTTGGGGGAGATGTAGCAATAACACACACTACAATATTGTTACAAATGTAGAACTGTCAAGCGCTACTTGTATGAATGAAGTGCTTATGTAGAATAAGGATAGAAATAGGACGTACAATATACCTCATTTTGGCTGTTCATGACACTTTGCTGGCATTATGTGAAAGTTTCCTTCCCTGATGATGTTGCTGTTGTCCACAACTTTGTGTTGATCCATTGTCAGCTGTTTCAGGTACAGATGATGATGCTGACTCTTTATTCAAATCCATGGCAACTGATTTTATTATATTTTCAGCTTCTTCGTCTGTAAGAGTATCTTCCCTCCAGTTGTCAATACACTTGTTCGGAATGATACATGGCCTTTCTAATCTTCCAATGTTGCAACAACGAAATCTAATGTCAAAGCAGCAGAAGCAAATTGACCATGTGATCTAGTGGTTAGCGTTTTTGGTTAGTAAAGTTGAGGTCTCAGATTTGATTTCTGTTGACCACCTTTTCTTGGTGGAAAGATCTGTAAGGAGGTTCACTGAGCCTTGTGAGGCCAACTGAAACACCACTTGAAAGTGAAATCATCAAAATTTAGGCACGAGTTGCCGAACTGTTGTTTGTCAAAAGGCTTGTGCCAGGTGAAGTAATGGATGACATTTATTTATTAGCAGTAAATGTGTGAACCGTTATTTTTCAGGTTCGAGTGTGAGATGCTTGATATATTACAGCTACAGGTCTTACTTTTTGCAAGATTGCAGGCTAATTCTACAAGTTTTAGGTCTATATGGTAGGGCTTCAGTATAAAGGGAACCATTTTCTTTCAAAATTTTGTAGTGGAATTAACTAACTAATACTCATTGAAAGTACCTTGTAACATATATTTTGTGGTTGCTTTCTGAATTTGAATATAAATATTATGTTGTCTCATTGAACTGATGGACAATGTATTTTTCTAGTAAATTACCAATGCTTTTTGGCTTTTCTCCTCACTTTGTCTTATCTGACACAGTACGCATTTTTTGAGTAACTTGGTGACATCATTACCATAAAAGCATGCTTACTTCTCAGTGAAGTTGTTAGAGAGTATTAATATTTGAAGATTTTGCTTATGACAACTATGAAATTGCAGGAAGGAAAATTTTTGTAGTGCATATCACATAAAAAAATAAAAAATAAATAAAAATAAATAATAATAATAATAATAATAAAAAAAACGGTCTGCTGACACAGTGGGGAGACACAAGTTTGTGATAATGTTGCATAAAGTTAGTAAACCCTGATGCCAAATCGAGCAATGTGGCTCAGTAGTTAGCACACCAAACTTGCATTTGGGAGGATGACAGTTGAAATCTGTGTCTGACCATTCTGGTTTAGATTTCCCTCGATTTCCCTAAATTGCTCCTGGCAAATGCTGACATGGTTCCTTTGAAAGGGCACAGTAGATTTCCTTCTTCCATCCTTGAAACGATCCGAGCTGGTGCCCCACCTCTGAGACTTTGTAGTAGATGGGCTGTTGAACTGTAATCTTTCATATTTCCTTCCTGAAACCATTGATTGTGTACTGTACACATAAATGCAAGATCTGTAAGAATTTGAATGATAGTTTTTTTTTTATTCTGTAGATTTATATTCATATTAACCTAACGATTTTGACAGCAAATGATAACCCTGTGCTGAATTTTCTATAGGTCACTACTCACTGTTTTGAGATAAAATATGTATATATAGATCATATAGTGTGCAGTGATAAAGGTTTTGTTGTTTATGTTCTAGGATGAGACTGGTGTTTCCCTTAACACTGTGGACAGTGTTGAAGGTTTTGTGGCTGACATCAATAATGGCCATTGGGATACAGTGCTTAAAGCAATTCAGTCACTTAAACTTCCAGACAAGAAGCTTATTGATCTCTATGAGCAGGTAAACTTTTACAGCAGCTCATCACTGTACCTTAGTCTTTTACTGCATTGTCAGTTATTAGTGTATTTTATACAAATCCCTTGTTTCATAATTTTTTTAATCCGCTTTCTGTGAATTATGGTAGTGATTCATTCAGTGTGTGAGTAACTTTGGTTCCAAGGGTTCCATTAAATTTGGTATGTAAGATCATCTGTATGGTTTGAAAGAATTTAAAATCAATTTTGAGTCTTTCCTTCTCATCCTGTATGTTAAGTCTCCCGTGACCCATGGTTCTGAGTGACCTTCCCAAAATCTACCCCTTTTCCAAGACCTCTCCAGTCCTTTTCCTTTACCCTATTTCCATCCCCTTCAACCCTTCTGCTCCAAAAGTTTACCAATTACAACAGTATTTTATGTGTGGGTTCTGCGGCTGCTTGGTAAGTAGATTTTTTATCTACCCAATTAAATAATTTTAAAAATAACGTTGTAATTATGTGATCTTATCAGTTTACATGCATGAACTCTGCCACCTCTTGTGGGTAGGGATAACAAGACAGTTGTCTTCAAATATGTAGTAAGGGCAGTTCGCTAAGATCTTAAGCTGCAAAAGGATAAAACAATGTTACTTGTATCACGTATAGTTTGCCAGAAATAGCTGAGGATACACTAGTGTAAACTTTTCAGATGTGCATTCCTTGAAATTGCATGCTGTGTCAAAATAATACATCCCTGTATTATTTTAGTGTGCAGTGTGTAAAATTGTTAAGAATGTTGTTAAAATAAAACTGCAGGAATGATATGTGTGAATGAAATTAACTTTTTCCATGAGTTAAATACACAGCAGTTGGATATATGTATATGATTCCACATGGGGTATTAAGCATGGTGTGAAGCCACTACAGTCAGTACCTCTAAACATCGTGGCACTGAATGAATAAGGAATGGGGTATGTTCCTGAGGAATTCGCCTGCTTGTGGTTTGTATGTGAATCTACAAAGGCAACCTTGGCTGCGGGAAGAGTGTGACTGACAAAAATTTGTACCAACCATTCTGCAAACATTCTGCCTGGGTAAGCAAGTCTTCCGGTGTTGCATTTTCAGCTGCCTCCTCCAAAAGGCATTCCACTTCAGTCAATGCAATTTTTGTTTTGTTTTCTGCAGCAATATGACATTTAATGTGCCCCTAATCAGCTCTTTTGCGTGGAAGTGGCAGTAGTAGGGAGGCAGTCTGAGCACTTAATGCCTGTATTTTTTTGTTATTTCATCCACAATGTAAACTGGATTCTGTGGCTTGAGTTGTGACAAAAGTTCTAATAATTGTGCCCTTGTCAAATTACTACCAGCCCATATCATACCTGTCTAGCCAGCAAACGATGTCATTTTTCTTCATAGCTTTTGTGGGCATTTTATCTTGTACAATCAAATGATATATAGTGTTATCCATAATAATTACAGAGTCTTTCATTACGTTCTGATCATGCACAAAGGTATTGTGATTTGTCTCCTCATGGTACTCTGAAGTATTGTTTGAACTGAATAACAGCAGACAATGAAAGCTTCGAATTTGCAGCACTTGCTATAATTATTCCTTTTCCTCTGCCTATCGGAGCTGCCATACTGTTGCTGACAGTATTGTATATCCAGCTATTTTTCAAACTGTGTCTTGCAGCCACCCATGTTTCATCAAGCCAAATGATACAGTAAAAATTTGTTCCTATGTATTCTTTAAGAAAGCGGCATCGCCAGGCTGCAATTTCTTAGCGATACAATAATAACTTGTCGCCAGAAATGGATTTATAGCGAAATTGTAACTTTTTCACAATTCTTAACATGGAGGACCATTGCTACACAGGTAGCATGTCACTTTTTGTGTCGGATACTCCTTCTTTGAATAATATGCATATATCTGACAGTGAATTGCATTTTCCTGAAAACAGTTCAGATTTGTGACCCTCTTCTCGAGGTACCTCTTCTTCCCATGTGTCTCCAGGTCAGACGACTCGCCTGATTTTTCTTTCACAAGTTTCTCCTTGCAGATTCTTATCACTTATCATTCACTGATCTCTAGAGCTGCTGCAGTTTGCTCGACCTCTTTATCCAAAGGAACTAGAGGCACTCCTGAATCCCCATCTCTCTCAAAATACTCCCTCAAAGAACACTTGAATTCAACCATCTGACTGCGTATAATCACGCCATGTCCGACATTTTTTGAAAGTTTTCTAGGTGTGTACAGCATTAGGGTGCCCATCTTTCAACTACTTTCGTCGCACATTGTAAGGCACATGAAGATAAATGTCACCCAAACCTCTCACTACAACGGCTTCGTGAGGACTTTCTGGCACAATGCCTTAGGCAGGGCAGTGCAGTGGAAGTGGCAATGCTGTGGGAGCTGATGGTGACACGCCCTGTTGGTTTGTTTGAGGCAGGAGCCATGCAGGCTGTGAACTGTAAAGTAACCACTAGTTTAAATCAGACTGTAGAGAACTCTTTAGTGTCAAGTCAGCCTAATGATGTATCTTTGTTGTTATCCTATTGTGGTCATTGTATTTTTCTTGCCCTGTTCATTGCCCTTTTTAGGAAAAGCAACCAGGTATTGGCAATGTGTAATGCTTGTTTGTTTTTTCAGGTTGTGTTAGAACTGATTGAACTACGTGAACTGGGTGCAGCTCGATCACTTCTTAGACAGACAGATCCAATGATTATGATGAAGCAGCAGGAACCGGAGAGATATATTCATCTAGGTTGGTTACATGAAATGTTTTTTTTTTTTTTTAAATGCCTTTGTTTGCAGACGTTAACTTTATGTGCAAAATAATCGATAACAACTTTGAGTTGTTGTTCTTTGTGGATGTGTCATTTTGTTCATGAGTATTGTGGTTTGTAAGAACTTCTATAACTGGAGACTAGCAGACTGCAAATTAACCCTTCCTCACATGTTGGCTGAAATGGTGACAGGGATTGCTATAACTGAAGTTTTGAGTGTACATTATATTTAATCAACATTACGTGTCAGTTCGACACTGATTTGGAAAATGGCATAGTATGCTCGTGTTGAAGTAAATGTCAAATCTATGCACACGTTGATGGATTTATGAAGGATAGAGTGTTGCTTCGCCAATGGCCTTGCCACTGTGGTAACACCGGTTCCCGTCAGATCATCGAAGTTAAGCGCTGTCTGGCTGGGCTAGCACTTATTTGGATGACGATCCGGTCTGCTGAGCGCTGTTGGCAAGTGGGGTGCACTCAACTCTAGTGAGGCAAACGGAAGAGCTATTGATTGAAAAGTAGTGGCTCAGGTCTCATAAACTGACATATGGCCGGGAGAGGAATGTGCTGACCACATGTGCCTCCATATCTGCATCCAGTGATGCCTATGGGCTGAGGATGGCATGGTAGCCAGTTGGTACCATTGGACCTTCATAGCCTGTTCAGGCAGAATTTAATTTAGTTTGGTTTGATGTGTCACCTCAGTCTGTTTGCTTCCAGTGGAGGTACATTATACAGCTGATGACCAGACAGTGAAAGTGGAGCTACAACAGCACACCTTTAATAGTCTTTTAAATTAACAAACACAATTTCAATCACTGTTTCCATGCCTCTTCATCTTCTGATATTCTCTGTCAGTTCTTCAGTTTTTTTTTTTTTTTTTTTTTTTTTTTTTTTTTTTTTTTTTTTAAATCTCAATGGTCAGGTGGTCCACCTCATGATCTTTCTGTGGGCCTCCAGTTTAGTACTGCCACTGTGTTGTTTATCATGTTTATCACTTCTTCATGCAATATGTCGTGCCCATTTCCATTTTAGAGCCCTTCCCTTTCCACAACATCCTGAACTCCTGCTGGTGTTCATATGCCATCACTTCTTTTTCGATCTTCTTCGTGAGACATAATTTCCCTAAATCTCTCTAGACAAATGATGGGATGATTCCTTTGAAAAGGCACAGCCGATTTCCTTCCCCATACTTGAAATATTCAGAGCATGTACTCTAGTCTCTAATGACCTTGATGTCGACAGGATGTTAAACACTGATTTTCCTTCCTTCCTTCCTTCATTCCTTCCTTCCTTCCTTCCTCCCATCCTTCTCAGTGAGACATAGCAGTAACCTTCCCATAGATCTCCGAGCTGTTAGGAGTTTTTTTTGAAAAACTTGTTTAAAATCTAAGCTTGACAACCATACATTAGTACAGGATGAACACACTTTTTGAAAACAACCTTTTTTGATTTGTTAGCATTTGTGTTTCTTTCATGAATCCTCCAACATAGATTGTTTCGGTGAAAAATTTCAAATTTTAAGTTTCCTTGGATACTAATTAACTGTCTCATATATACATATTTGTTAAAATTTTTTTCACCAGTGTCATTCAACATAATTTGTCTTGCAGTTACGTATTTCTTGTGCATGTTATTTGTTTTGGATAAATTTAGCTTAAGGACCACCTTTTCGCAACTATCTGATAAATCTGGTATATAGGATTGCATATATAAATTTCTCCCAGTAACATATAACATTATCTCTAAATCCTTGCTGAACCAACTTGATCCATAACCAGAGCCACATACTGGCGAGCCTCAGGCAAGATTCAGGAAAGGGAGATCCTGTATTGAACAGATCTGGCAACTCATACTGCACATCAGACAATGCCAGAACACTACAGTCACATTTGTGGATTTCAAAAAGCTTGACAAACAAAAGTTGTTTAATAGCCCATAAGCATCAAGAGTTGATAAACAGACCAGGGCCATCATCCACGTAACCTTATCAGGAAACTCTTTAAAAATGAAATTTGTGGGAGAAATCTCAAACTCATTTGAAGTTCACACAGGAGTCCAACAAGGTGATGGCTTATTGCCAATCTTGCTCAACATTGTTTTGGAAAAATAATCAGGAATGGGAGAAGCACATCAAAGGTATCCAAATTGGAAAACAAGAGAGGAAATGCTTGGCCCTTGGCCTTGGTCCTAACCGCCGTCTGCTTCACGTCTACTGTGCAGCGAGCTACCTTAATTTAAGTATTAACTGTATTTTTCTTACTTGTCACTTCTTCTTCCATGTGTTTTTGCTTTTAGGAAGCTTTAATTGTCGAGTGCTATTAATAGTGTTCCATAGATTTCGTGTTTGTTTTGAATACAGACAGAGAGAGTCCCTTTAGTCAACCATAGTGCCAGTAGTGCTAGTGTTTGTTTTCAATACAGTCCAGAGACAGGTAGTGCTATTTTCATTGTTTTCTACAAGAAGTGGCTAGCAATCACAGTTTAGTCAATAATCAGCCGCCTTTAGTGAATTAGCAGTCTAGTAAAAGTTGATTAACTCTCTTCAGTAAATTGATTCCTTAGGATGGATAGGACGTGTGACTGCTGTGTACGGACGCAGGAGGAGCTGGCCACTGTTCGCGAACAGCTGAACGTGTTGATGGCCGCGGTCAGCCGTCTTCAGGCTGCTGCATTGGAGTGTAGCGGCAGTGGGGAGTCTGGTGTGTCGCAAGGTACACCCCAGGTGTTACATGCTTCACCCACTGTCCCTGCTGTCGAGACATCTTCGCGGGTACCGGGCGCGGTTGGGCCACCCTCTCCCCAAGGGGAGTGGCGGGTTCAGCGTCGTTCGCGGCGCACGAGGCGAGGCGGAGGCGGAGGGTAAATGTGGAGGCTGGCCGTGTGGCATCGCCCGCTCTGCCTGTGAGTGGACATGTGGCTGCTCCTTCAGCAAGGTCCGAGCAGGCACATGGGGGGAGGGGTTTATTAGTTATTGGGAGCTCCAACGTTAGGCGGGTGATGGAGCCCCTTAGGGAAATAGCGGAAAGGTCGGGGAAGGAGGGCATTGTTCACTCTGTCTGCTTTCCGGGGGGGTCTCATCCGATATGTGGAGGAGGCCCTACCGGCGGCGATAGAGAGCACTGGGTGTACCTGACTGCAAATTGTTACTCATGTCGGCACCAATGACTCCTGCCATCTGGGTTCAGAGGTCATCCTCAGTTCGTAGAGGCGGTTGGCGGAATTGGTGAAGGCAGAAAGCCTCGCTTGCGGGGTGGAATCAGAGCTAACTATTTGTAGTATCGTTCCCAGAACCGATCGCGGTCCTGTGGTTTGGAGCCGAGTGGAAGGCTTAAACCAGAGGCTCAGACGATTCTGCGGAGATCTGGGGTGCAAATTTCTCGACCTCCGCTATTGGGTGGAGAAATGTAGGGTCCCCATGAATAGGTCAGGCGTGCACTACACGCCGGAAGCGGCTACAAGGGTAGCGGAGTACGTGTGGAGTACACATGGGGGTTTTTTAGGTCAGAGAATTCCCTCCCTAGGCCCGACAAGACGCCTCGTGAGACGCGGCAAGGTAGGAGTAGGCAAAATGCAACAGGGAATAACAATATTAATGTGCTAATAGTAAACTGCAGGAGCGTCTATAGAAAGGTCCCAGAACTGCTCTCATTAATAAACAGTCACAACGCCCATATAGTACTAGGGACAGAAAGTTGGCTGAAACCAGACGTAAACAGTAATGAAATCCTAAACTCAGATTGGAATGTATACCGCAGAGACAGGCTGGACAGTGAAGGGGAAGGTGTGTTTATAGTGATAAGAAGTGCAATAGTATCGAAGGAAATCCGAAATGTGAAATGATTTGGGTGAAGGTCACGGTTAAAGCAGGCTCAGACATGGTAATTGGATGTCTCTATAGGCCCCCGGGCTCAGCAGCTGTTGTGGCTGAGCACCAGGATAATTTGGAAAATATTTCGAGTAGATTTCCCCACCATGTTATAGTTATGGGTGGAGATTTTAATTTGCCGGATATAGACTGGGAGACTCAAACGTTCATAACGGGTGGCAGGGACAAGTAATCCAGTGAAAATTTTTTAAGTGCTTTATCTGAAAACTACCTTGAGCAGTTAAACAGAGAACCGACTCGTGGCGATAACATATTAGACCTTCTGGTGACAAACAGACCCGAACTATTTGAAACAGTTAACGCAGAACAGGGAATCAGCAATCATAAAGCGGTTACGGCATCGATGATTTAAGCCGTAAATAGAAATATTAAAAAAGGTAGGAATATTTTTCTGTTTAGCAAAAGTGACAAAAAGCAGAGTACAGAGTACCTGATGGCTCAACACAAAAGTTTTGTCTCAAGTACAGATAGTGTTTAGGATCAGTGGACAAAGTTCAAAACCATCGTACAATATGCGTTAGATGAGTATGTGCCAAGCAAGATCGTAAGAGATGGAAAAGAGCCACCGTGGTACAACAACCGAGTTAGAAAACTGCTGCGGAAGCAAAGGGAACTTCACAGCAAACATAAACATAGCCAAAGCCTTGCAGACAAACAAAAATTACGCGAAGGGAAATGTAGTGTGAGGAAGGCTATGCAAGAGGCGTTCAATGAATTCGAAAGTAAAGTTCTATGTACTGACTTGGCAGAAAATCCTAAGAAATTTTGGTCTTATGTCAAAGCGGTAGGTGGATCAAAACAAAATGTCCAGACACTCTGTGACCAAAATGGAACTGAAACAGAGGATGACAGACTAAAGGTTGAAATACTAAATGTCTTTTTCCAAAGCTGTTTCACAGAGGAAGACTGCACTGTAGTTCCTTCTCTAGATTGTTGCACAGATGACAAAATGGTAGATATCGAAATAGACAACAGAGGGATAGAGAAACAATTAAAATCGCTCAAAAGAGGAAAGGCCGCTGGACCTGATGGGATACCAGTTCGATTTTACACAGAGTACGCGAAGGAACTTGCCCCCCTTCTTGCAGCAGTGTACCGTAGGTCTCTAGAAGAGCGTAGTGTTCCAAAGGATTGGAAAAGGGCACAGGTCATCCCCGTTTTCAAGAAGGGACGTCGAACAGATGTGCAGAACTATAGACCTATATCTCTAACGTCGATCAGTTGTAGAATTTTGGAACATGTATTACGTTCGAGTATAATTACTTTTCTGGAGACTAGAAATCTACTCTGTAGGAATCAGCATGGGTTTCGAAAAAGACGGTCGTGTGAAACCCAGCTCGCGCTATTCGTCCACGAGACTCAGAGGGCCATAGACACGGGTTCACAGGTAGATGCCGTGTTTCTTGACTTCCGCAAGGCATTCGATACAGTTCCCCATAGTCGTTTAATGAACAAAGTAAGAGCATATGGACTATCAGACCAATTGTGTGATTGGATCGAGGAGTTCCTAGATAACAGAACTCAGCATGTCATTCTCAATGGAGAGAAGTCTTCCGAAGTAAGAGTGATTTCAGGTGTGCTGCAGGGGAGTGTCATAGGACCGTTGCTATTTGCAATATACATAAATGACCTGGTGGATGACATCGGAAGTTCACTGAGGCTTTTTGCAGATGATGCTGTGGTGTATCGACAGGTTGTAACAATGGAAAATTGTACTGAAATGCAGGAGGATCTGCAGAGAATTGACGCATGGTGCAGGGAATGGCAATTGAATCTCAATGTAGACAAGTGTAATGTGCCGCGAATACATAGAAAGATAGATCCCTTATCATTTAGCTACAAACTAGCAACTGGAAGCAGTTAATTCCATAAATTATCTGAGAGTACGCATTAGGAGTGATTTAAAATGGAATGATCATATAAAGTTGATCGTCGGTAAAGCAGACGCCAGACTGAGATTTATTGGAAGAATCTTAAGGAAATGCAATCCGAAAACAAAGGAAGTAGGTTATAGTACGCTTGTTCGCCCACTGCTTGAATACTGCTCAGCAGTGTGGGATCCATACCAGATAGGGTTGATAGAAGAGATAGAGAAGATCCAACGGAGAGCAGTGCATTTCGTTACAGGATCATTTAGTAATTGCGAAAGATGATAGATAAACTCCAGTGGAAGACTCTGCAGGAGAGACGCTCAGTAGCTCGGTACGGGCTTTTGTCAAAGTTTCGAGAACATACCTTCACCGAAGAGTCAAGCAGTATATTGCTCCCTCCTACATATATCTCGCGAAGAGACCATGAGGATAAAATCAGAGAGATTAGAGCCCACACAGAAGCATACCAACAATCCTTCTTTCCACGAACAATACGAGACTGGAACAGAAGGGAGAACCGATAGAGGTACTCAGGGTACCCTCCGCCACGCACCGTCAGGTGGCTTGCGGAGTATGGATGTAGATGTAGATGTAGATGTAGATGACCTGGCTATGTCAACAAACAACGAAGATGAAGTGAAACTAGCACTTGATAAACTATATCAAATCTTCTGCAAAACTGTACTCCAAATTTCCTATGAATAAATTCAGTATAAGGACACCAAATCAGAGGAGAATCCATCCAACCCAAAGGACTGAACACAGTCTCCAACACAGAAAGAATATTCAAATTGCAAAAACCAAACTGACATGGAGTCACAACAACAAAAGACAACTCGTAATGCAAGACTACTTCATTACAATATGGTTGTCATACCAAAAGCCTTGCATGCAGAAGAAACAACTGTAATTAGAGGGATGACAAAAATTTATCACATAGGAACCAAGAATGAAAAAATTTCAGAAAAATCTATAGCACTGTTCTCAGAGATGGCATTTGTGTCAGACAACCTGCAAAGCTACTCTAAGAACACACAGACATCACATGTGAATTTAGGAAAAAGATGCATACACTTCTGTGGACATCTATGTAGGATGGATGAAAACAGACACACTAACAAAAAAGTAGCTTTGTTAAAGCAAGCAAATGGAAGACCAGGTGGATGAAAGGAACACAAGAAGACCTCCAACAATAGAAAAATTTCAGAAGAAGAAATTGAGGCCAGAAAACAGTTCAGAAAAAAGATCAGAAATAAGAAAACTGGACAAATCTCAACAAAAGAAACATCAGGGGAAAAATGGGCAGATGAAAGGAAGAAGAAGTGCAGTGAATTAATGAAGAGGTTTTAGGCAGAATAGAAAATAAAACTTTGATTGGCTCAAGTTCACATGCTCTCATAAAAGGGAATAATCCTTGTTCATTGGTCCATAGAGAATTGGTAATCAGATTTTATTAAGTGGGTCATGGTTCCAGTTTTAAAGAATTTTGCTTATATCTATGTTATATTCATGTTGTATGTCCCATACAACCTCCCACCACCACCTTCTCCAGTCCGGTCACTAACACCACCTATCCCATCAAAGGCAGGGCTACCTGTGAAACCAGTCATGTGGTCTGCATGCTAAGCTGCAACCACTGTGCTGCATTCTATGTAGGCATGACAACCAACAAGCTGTCTGTCCGCCTGAATGGTCACCGAAAAACTGTGGCCAAAAAACAAGTCAACCACCCTGTTGCTGAGCACACTGCCAAACATGATATCCTTCATTTCAATGACTGCGTCACAGCCTGTACCATATGGATCTTTCCCACCAACACCATTCTGAATTGCGCAGGTGGGAACTTTTCCTGCAGTACATCCTTCGTTCCCTTAACCCTCCTGGCCTCAACCTTCATTAGTCGCTGTCCTCACCCATTCAGCCCCTTCCATGCTCCCATTCCAGCACTAGACAGCCGTCATTCCACCACCACACCCTGTCTTTTATTTATTGTATTTTATTTAATTTGTTTATTTGTTTCTCTCTATTTCTCTCCTTTTCTGCTACTCCCCCCTCCCCCTCACCTCCCCCTGCCTGTTGTCCAACCTGCAGCACTTCACTGCCCACCATACTATTCCTCCCCCACCCCAGCCTCCTCCTTTCCCCCACCCAGTCGCCACTCCCATCACGCTCTGGTGCTGCTGCTCGCAGTGTGGTTTCAGTTGCCTAAGACTGCAGTCGTGTGTGTGTGTGTGTGTGTGTGTGTGTGTGTGTGTGTGTGTGTATTGTTGACAAAGGCCATAGGCCGAAAGCTTTAACTGTGAAAATCTTTTTCTTGTGTCTGTCTGCAACTCAGCATCTCCGCTATATGGTGAGTAGCAACTTTCCTTTTCAGAATATTGTTGTAAAGCAACTTGGGTATCTCCAGATGGAAAGACAGTGAATTCTGTACTGGTATAGACAAGAATAAAGAAGGGATACAAAATGTCAAGGCGCAAGAGGTGCTGAATGTGGATCGGACCACTTGCTTGTAGAACAGTGAAGAAGGCAATGTGGTGACCCAGAAAATGCAAAGGAATACAAAACATTACTAGATATGATCAGGAAAGCCCTGAACAAAGACAGGCGGCACTTTATAGATCAAATTGAGCAATGGTTTTGAAGCATTGGAGAATGAAGATGACGGAAATGTTGAGATAGATCAGAATTGGAAGGTAATTGCAGGTGTAATTAAAGAAGTAGCCCAAGAAGTAATTCCCAAGTGAATTAACCCGTTCGCTGCTTCAGATGTGCTCTCTGCATTCCACACTGAGGAGGCTTTTCTTATGGCTGTACATTTGCCTAATTATGTTGCCTGTGCTGAAGAGATGGCGTTCTGGCCAATATGAAATACTAATCGTCCAATATTTCAAAAGCTATTAGATGAAAAAATTAGATTTTTCCACGTCTTACAGTCTTTATACCTTCACTCGATATGTAACTAAATTTCTTTTCATTATATGTCAAGCCTTCAAGAAGGCTTATAATAGTATCCATAGACCAAATCTGGTTAAAACCATAACAGAATTTGGCATATTAAATAAACCGGTGAGATTTACAGAGATGCGCTTAAATGACACAAAATATAAAGTTAAAATTGGCAATGAAATGACAAAAAGTTTCCAAGCATACATAGTGTTAAGCCTACATGGAATGATACATAGTGTTAAGATTAGGAGATGGATTATCACCTGTCCTTTCCAATCTGGCACTTGAAAAGCAAGAGTTCAACAAAGTAATTTTTATGGTTGTTCAAATCAACAACTAAAATACAACCTATCTGGCATATGCAGCTTATTATCCTAATAGCCTGCACACAAGAAGAACTGAAAAGAAGTATTTTGACCCTGAAATCAATGGCATCACACACAGTATTAAGATAAAGAGTTGGATTATCACCTGTCATTTCCAATCTGGCACTGGAAAGACAGAGTACATGATCAAACAAAGATAGGCTTGCAAGTCCCAAAATCAACAATGAGCTGTACCAGGTACAAATCTGTGAAAGAATTCAAATATATTGGATCGATTTCAATTGAAGTAATGTTAACTGAAGCAGAGATTAAGGCAAGACTGCTGGTAGGAAACACATGGTATTATTCTCTAAATCCTGAATTATGATCTAGAAGTGTATCACAACTACTGTAAGTAAGACTTTTTTTAGTGATGCCAGTAGTACCATGTTGTTGTGGTCTTCAGTCCTGAGACTGGTTTGATGCAGCTCTCCATGCTACTCTATCCTGTGCAAGCTTCTTCATCTCCCAGTACCTACTGCAGCCTACATCCTTCTGGATCTGCTTAGTGTACTCATCTCTTGGTCTCCCTCTACGATTTTTACCCTCCACGCTGCCCTCCAGTATTAAATTGGTGATCCCTTGATGCCTCAGGACATGTCCTACCAACCGATCCCTTCTTCTGGTCAAGTTGTGCCACAAACTTCTCTTCTCCCCTATTCTAGTCAATACCTCGTCATTAGTTATGTGATCTACCCATCTAATCTTCAGCATTCTTCTGTAGCACCACATTTCGAAAGCTTCTATTCTCTTCTTGTCTAAACTATTTATCGTCCACATTTCACTTCCATACATGGCTACACTCCATACAAATACTTTCAGAAACGACTTCCTAACACTTAAATCAATACTCGATGTTAACAAACTTCTCTTCTTCAGAAATGCTTTCCTTGCCATTGCCAGTCTACATTTTATATCCTCTCTACTTCGACCACCATCAGTTATTTTGCTCCCCAAATAGCAAAACTCCTTTACTACTTTAAGTGTCTCATTTCCTAATCTAATTCCCTCAGCATCACCCGACTTAATTCGACTACAGTCCATTATCCTTGTTTTGCTTTTGTTGATGTTCATCTTATACCTTCCTTTCAAGACACTGTCCATTCCGTTCAACTGCTCTTCCAAGTCCTTTGCTGTTTCTGACAGAATTACAATTTCATCGGCGAACCTCAAAGTTTTTATTTCTTCTCCATGGATTTTAATACCTACTCTGAACTTTTCTTTTGTTTCCTTTACTGCTTACTCAATATACAGATTGAATAGCATCGGGGAGAGTACCATATGGCTGTTAAACCTGGAGCATCCAAAAACAAGAATTTAACTGATTGCTAGGAAGGTCCTCAAGTAAATACATGTACCTGTCGGTGACCAACTTTTGGTGAACGGAGAAGGCATCACAATGCAGAACTAGAATAACTAACTATACAAGGAACCTATTATCTTTGGAGTGATGGAAAGCAAAAGACTCCAGTGAAATAAACACATAACAAGAATGACAGAAAGGAGATGGCCCAAAATTTCTGTGGACTAGGTGCTATCAGGTGGCAGAGCAGTCAAAGACCTATGAAGAGATGGAAGGATAGAGTAGACTGGCAGCCTTGATAGAGTAGACTGGCAGCCTTGGAGAACTTGGGACAGATAGCAGAAGACAGAAGCAGATAGAGAGCTTTAACTGTGACTGTGCATGATCGTCTGGGGCTGATCGCATAAAGTAAAGTAAGTAGTGGATTAGGATAGCTTCTTTGCACAGTATTAAATCTTGCAAGTATTTAGGAGCCACAGTAGAGTATGTTTTGTTAAAAGATCCTCTGCACACAGATACTAGAGAGAGGTGGTCAGCTTTAGAAATAGCACTTATCATTTTTCTCCTTAAGATTTCTGACTGAACAGTTCCTTGGCAGATCACTCCCTTGGGGACTAACTGCTCTTTTGTGAGTACGTATGTGGGAAGTGTCTGACACTGAGCTAGTGCAGGACTTGGTCCTTATCCTGTGCTGCAATCTTACTCTTTGACTAAATCTTTTCTCAGACTTCACCTCTAAAATCAAATACTTCACTTCATATCATTACGAGCCGAAGAACTTTCCTTCCTTGACCATTCCATGGAAGGAATGCAGAACCAAGAAACTGCAGAAACTTGTTCACCTCACATTCTGGTTTTCTCCCAATCCCTTTCTCGTCCTGTTCAAAAATGGAGCAAGGGAAAAATGATTGTATGCCTCTGTAGGAGCGCTGACACTCTTATCTGACACTTGAGTAGTACTCAGGAATGGGTCACACAGGTAATCTATATGCTGTTTCATTTGTAGATGAGCTAAACTTCCCTGTAATTCTCACAGTAAACTGAAGTCAACCTTTCTCCTTCTGTACATTGACCTTACATGCTCATCTTTGCAACATTTCACCTACATATTTAACCAATATGACTGTGTTAACCCTTTTCACTCCCAACAGCGAATGGCACTTGTCATTGCAAATTTTGTTTTCCCCTCCTGTGTTGAACTTCAGTCAACACGATTTTTCATAGCTCTCCATTGCACCAGTCTCAAATCTGTCTGTACTAGGCATCAGTGCTGCATAGTGCTACTATCACAGGAAGCCTATATTAACCCAGTGCCACACTGTAACAATTGTGTTGAGAGAAAGTTTGTAATTATTATGTTCAAGTTAGTAGGTGTAAAATGGCTAGTTCTTTGTGCCCAGTCCTTTCTGAGGAAGAGATTGTAAAGCTTTTAGAGGAATGTCTATGTGCAAACAAATATAAGGACGATTTTGATGATGACAGTCATTCATTTTAAACAATTAAGGGTTTCAATAAATATCACACAATGAATGCTTTTGTATTGCAATGATTACGTAAATATATTTCAGTGAAAGCACACTTTTTGTTTTAATGTATACTGTAATTGTTTGTTAGTGGCCTCATTATTTCCACAAAGAGACTTGCACAATCCTCTGTGGCACATTTGCTGCCCAGGTGGTGAAGATTTTAATAAGAGTGCACTGAGACACCCTGTTTCTGCATTATGGAGTGCAAATGATTAAGCAGCATACTGCCAATACTGTGATCAAACATTAATGTTTTTCCTACTCGCTGTCATTATCTTTTATTTTCACTCATTGTGAGCAAGCTGCAATTCATCACTAAAGTCATTCAAATTTCTGGCTGATATCACAAACTCCACATGGACAATAAGTTGAATGAGGGAGTGATCATCTCAGTGTTTCAGTGTTCAGCCCGTGACACAACCCCCCCCCCCTCCCCCTTTCCCCCTTCTCCCCTTCTCCCACCTCCCTTGCTCCTCCCTTCTGTCAATCTCAACCTTCACAGGTGCTGCATTGAGTTCCTGCAAACATTCAGCTATATGCAAAGCTAGAAAATGTTACATATATTGCATAGCATACAGATGGTTCAGCAGAAATCACAGCCTAAGCTGAAGGCTGCACCAACCTTCCAGTTGATTACTTTCCAATCCTCTTTCAAGACTTTCGGGTTTTGAGAAGTATTTCTGTTTTCTTTCATGTTCATTTTGGTCCCACGAGAGTTGTGGATCTAATCGGTCCACACCAAGGAAACCTCATGCGGTGCAAGGCTAATTACTCAGGAAGGTCGACTGGTATCCCTGAGGCTCCATTCACAACACATCTTCCCATGTGCCATGCACCCCTCGGCATGGATCACAACAAACTTTGGGTTGGGTATTAAGGAGTTGGGAAAGGACAAGGAATGGATGTGGGATGACAGGTCGTTGTGGGACACGCTTAGTCTGGCCCATGGGCCAAGACCTTACCGACCAGGGGGTTCCTACAGCCGGCAAGCCCTCAGCTTCATGCGAACACACAAGCCTCTCCATCCACACGGACTGTGCTACTTCGAGGTGGTGTCCTCTGGAGAGGATGGAAGCGTCACAATTTTACATAGGACCAGAACTTTCTTGAGTTCTCTTTCATATTTTTTACTGAGATGTGATGGTGGTAGTTGTATACTTCATGCATAAATCTTTTCACAGATGTTTGAATCTGTATTAACCGTCACTTGCTGTCATTTATGCATTCTCTATTGAACTGAGAGTGCAACAGCCTCTGCTTCCTCAGCATCTTCTGAATTTTGTTATTAAACCTTGGTGGATCTTTTCCATCCTTATCCACTGACTAGGTACATAACTCTTCAGAACATGATTTACAGTGACCGAGCGAGGTGGAGCAGTGGGTAGACACTGGACTCGCATTCGGGAGGACGATGGTTCGATCCCGCGCCCAGCCATCCTGATTTAGGTTTTCCGTGATTTCCCAAAATCGCTCCAGGCAAATGCCGGGATGGTTCCTTTCAAAGGGCACGGCCGACTTCCTTCCCCGTCCTTCCCTAATCCGATGAGACCGATGACCTCGCTGTCTGGCCTCCTTCCCCAAAAAAAACCCATCAACATGATTTACAGTCTGCTTAAACTTTTCCCATAATTCCTCTGCATCTGTCGTATTGGAACTAAGTGATGTCAGTTCACTGTCTAAGTGAGAGGCTGACAACTGCTCGTGTGCTGTATCTAGCAGAAACACTCTCCTAGTCTTCTTGACTCATTCATTAACTTTAGTAATCATAGTTGCTATAATGACATCATGATCACCAATCCCTGATTCTATATTGGCATTGTCAATAAGGTCTGTCCTATTTGTAGCTACAAGGTCTAAAATATTTCCATTGTTTATAGGCTGCCAATCTAGTTGCTGAAGACAGTTTTCAGAAAACACGTTCAAAAGTATTTCGCATGACTTTGTCTGTATCTCCTGCAATGAATCCATAGACATCCCAGTCTGTACTTGGGAGGTTAAAGTTGCCTCCAACTAGTATTGTACGATGTGAGTATTTACGCACAACTGACCATAGACTTTCTGTGAATGACTCTAGAACTGTCACAGCAGTATCAAGTGGCTGGTAAAAACATCCAGCAATTAATGTGGTTTCACCTACACATGTCGTATGCAAGCAGATAACTTCACTGTGACACTCAACTTTTACCTCAGTGGAGACAATAATTTTGTCAACTGCTGTGAACACTCCCTCTGATTCAGTATGAATAAAACTAGTGAAATTTCTGACAAGCGGAGGCCATTTTCCATTTTCTGAAGTGTGTTCTACAGCATACTTTGAGCTGAGTAAGTTTTTTCGAGGTTAAGTTTTACCCAGTTTTTTGGAAAAATTCCAGAATTTGTATTGCACAGAAGGCAAATAAAGGTATGTGTAATATGAAGAAATATTGAAGAGAGAAACTGTATAATTTATACAGGTTTAAAAAAAACCTTGTTTTTCCAGTGAACTTCTGTCCTGAATATTTTGAAAGAAGTGGGCAGTGACCTGTCAAATGAAGGGAAAATGAAGCATTTTAATGCTATTTAGCAGACCCAGGTTTTGGTGTAGGGAAAGGCTTCGGTATACACTAGACAACTGTGTCACTGAAATTTTCAGATGTTCTTCATCTTGTTTTCTCACAGCATAAACCTTATATTCTGTGATGTTAGAAATAAATAGGCGGATCTGAAAAATTAATAATTGGTTTATTACAAATTGAGTGAGTCTCATAATGAAACCACACAGGTTATGGTTTAAGTACTTGTCACGGGCCATTATGCATCATATCTCATCAGACAGTTGAATGTACCAATATTATGAAAAGGATAATTGATACTCACCATATAGCGGAGGTGCTGAGTCGCAGATAGGCATAACAAAAAGACTGTCGGAAAGTGAGCGTTTGGCCAGAAGGGCTGAGTTTCAGTTTCGCGCGCGCTTTGCGTGCGTGCGTGCGTGCGTGCGTGCATGTGTGTGTGTGTGTGTGTTTTGTCTATTTTTGAAGAAGGCCTTGTTGGCCAAAAGCTCACTTTCGACAGTCTTTTTGTTGTGGCTTCCACGACTCATCATCTCCGCTATATGGAGAGTAGCAACTATCCTTTTCATAATATTATTACAAAAGTATTTCATGTTAAAAAACTCTAACAGAGCTCAGTTTCAGAGTAGATAAAAATGTGATGTATTCCTAAGATTTTGTTTGCAAAAGGTTTCCCACAAGTTGAAAATTTGATAACATGGTCATAAAATGCGAACTGTTTGTAATCATCTGAATAATTTGTTGCCTCACATAAACTTAAAATTGAAACATTGCGTGACTCTTCCAGAACACATTTACGCCAGTTCAATATTTGTACATTAAATAGTTTCCCTCTTTGAGTGAGGTGAATGAAATGTAAGATTAAGTGTGTGTTCTGTGCTGGATGCGGCAGACGACACACACTGAGACACTTCTCAAGATGGAGGGGAGGAGGTAGTGAGAAAGATCTCCCTCATCACGGAATATGCTTCAAATATTTTATTCATACAAAATTGAGAACTTCCTCAGAGAATGTTCTTTTGGTCTGAGAACCTTCTCCGAAGAATGTTCTCTTTTTATTCATACAACTCATTGGGTGCTATTCCATAGGTCTGTACCTGTCTCTTTGTTTTGTTGATATATCTTTGTTTTTTAAATTCTGATTTTCTTCTTTTTTTCGTAAAGGATTTTATGGTAAGGAATATATGTATTGTCCACATATTCTTTACTTTCTTTTCAAGCTGCTTGTATTAATTGTGTTATGTCAGATGGCCACCTGTTACGACTTATGCAGTACTTGTTATGGCCGTTTGCTACATGTTACGACTTCTGCAGTACTTGTTAGCAGCAGACACAGTGGCTGTGCCAAAGACTGAGACGGCGTGGAGTTTTACAATTATTTATTGAGCTTTCTTTACAATTTCTCCCTCGTCATCGTTGCCCAGCCGTGCAGATCCTTCCGCCTGGCTGCTACTGTGTAGATTCTCCGACAATACGCACACCGCGTGCCACCAGTGCTCAGCTGAAGTCAAGATGCCCTGTGGCTGAGATGAACTCGTCGCCGCTCAGCAGCCCAGTATGGCACCCCCACCAAGCTGCGTTGCTGTGAGGTCAGCTGCCACCACCTGCTGCACCGGCGGCTGGGAATCCGTCAGTAGCGATGTTCGCGAGCTCCCGTCATGGACGGACCACGTGCTGTGGGTCCTGGTCGCCGTGGAGTCCGGGTGTCAGTCCCCATCGGCGCCTGTGCCCAAGACCGCGCTGCGGCCGGTCCCACTGGAAGTTCTTGCTGTAGTTAGTCAGCCATGGTGCCGACCGAACTCGGGCCGACCCCCAGACCTGAAGTAGACATCTGGCGGCAAACGGATGACTCCTGCGAGCTGGAACAGACTTCCGGAATTGTCACCTACGAAGATTGAATATTCGGACATGGACAACGTCCGTCCTCAGATCCAAACTGCTTCCTAATAGCTTCTGTCCGTTGCTGCCTGCGCTCCACTATTTATATCCGGCAGGAGGACGTTTTTTACCCTTGGTGGCAGCTTCTTGTTATTACTCCTGCAGCATATTGCAGCGTAACTTAGTGTGTTGGCCTCACTTCCCTTACTCAGCACTCTCCAGGCTTCACTCGGCGCTCAGTCTGCGTGCGTCCTTGCATCAGCCGGTTGGTAGACTGCAACTGTCAGCAAGGCTATCTGTGCCGCGCCTACTTCGCAGTGCCACGATCGCCGGCTGCTTATGTTTTGCCATTCTCCACTGCGTGAAGGAACGCTTACTACATGTGGCCGCAACAATTGTTTTGGCCAAAACTTATTCCTGCAAACCAAGAACAGGAAAGCATCAGAAATACCCAAGTGTTGGCCATCAATGTTCTCTCTGTGACACATCTACCTCGAACATTCAGACTAGAAATTTCTGCGTGTAAAATTAAACATAAAATCATTCCGGTTTAGGTTGCTTTCCCTATACTGTTCGTGGTTGGGCAGTGCAGCTTTCATTTAATCGGTGTGAGAGAAACTGGGAACAGTTATATAGTAACTACACAATACGCTAACCACTAGTTATGCAAATGTGTTGACTGTGCAGGTACTTATTGTGGTTAAATCAAACAATGGAAAATCCAAGGCGGAATGCAAAAATATTATGAAATTGAGATGTTGAATGTAAAAGTTAGGAAGGAAACGGCTATATGTTCTATGGAATGATGTTGCCAGCCCTTAATTTGGGGTATGACAGAACTGCAACGTGGTATTTCAGCAGCTAGTTTTAAGCACCTCCTCTATATGGTAAACATTGTGGTTAGGAAGAGACATGAAATTTGGCTTAAATTGCTGTATTGCTATACATTGTTGATACCCATTTTATTATTGCTAGTGTAGATAGTAAGTGTTTTACAAAATGCATTACACTGTGCAGTTTGTGATAATGATATTTATTCTGCTGTCGGTTTCATTCCTAAATCATCTTCAACAGCAGAAAACTTATCACAGATTTCACGTGTCACACATGGTTTGGCATGTGTTAATTCTGAAAATGATAATTGCCAATATAAATGGAAAATCGTAGCAAGAATATAATATGAAGGCTCACTCACAAAAGGATAACATGCGTAGCATGCTATAAGTTTTCTGCAATTGAAGATGTTTTAAGACTGAAACTGCTAGCAGAATAAATATCATTATCACAGACAGCACAGTGTAATGCATTTTGTAAAATTCTTACATGCTGTTGACCAGCGCCTAAACAAGATGTTTAGATCGTGAGTAGTTAGGGCAAAAACATTGCTAGAAAATGTGCCATTGTCTTGTTCTCTCACTAGATACTTAAAACTAGCTGTTGAAATACTACCTTGCAGTTCTATCACACCCCAAATCAAGGACTGGAAACATCATTCCATAAAACATATACTCGTTTCATTCCTAACTTTTACATTCAACGTCCTAACTTCTACACTCAAGATCTCGATTGCCATTGAATTCTAGTCAACATTTATTTCCTTTGCTTCATTGTGTATAAATTATACCATATCCATGTGAACAAAGTTTCCCTTTACTCTCTTACCTTAACATTGTCGTTCTGTGGTCTCCCAAATTGTTCCCTACTCTCCTCGGAGTATGGGACATCATCATCTTCAGTTGTTATTTTTTTTTTTTCAAATATTTTAATGAAATACATTGAATTTAACCTGTTCATGGTTTTTCTTGTTCCTAAGCTGCCTGAATATATAATTTATATATGTTTCCATTATTTTCAGAAAATTTGTTAGCAAGGTCATATTTTGATCCCAGGGAGGCGTATCCTGATGGCAGCAGCAAGGAGAAGCGTCGTGCAGCAATAGCACAAGCCCTGTCAGGCGAGGTGTCTGTCGTGCCTTCGTCACGTCTGCTCGCTTTGCTTGGCCAGTCACTGAAATGGCAGCAGCATCAAGGCTTATTGCCGCCAGGTGGGTTGAGTGAATTCTGTTATATTTCATACAGCTGTGATTACAAATATATATATAAAAAATGTGCTGTAGTTTTAATTATTTTGTTCACAAAGATGATGTGAATATGTTGAGTCTTAATTACTGGTGCATTAAAAAATATAAAAATTAAAAAAAAAGAAGGGAAAGGAGGAAATGTGTAGTCATGATGTTCATAGTTCGTGGTTTTATTAATTTTAACTGTACATTTCCTATGGGTATGGGAGATGGTGAGCTCACACTTGAGGCCATCTGGTTTGTTTTTAATTTTGGTGCCGTTTTTTTTAGTCAGGAATGCTCATTTTCAGATAATGATTCATGACTTTTCAATCCTTTCTGCTTGCTACATCCAAGCTGCAGCTTATGCATAATTACTGAGTTGTGAAAAGATTAATTATGCGTATGTGTGTAACGTTGGAGGGAGAGATGGTGGGTGGCAGGTAATTGGGGTTATACATATTGTCAAGTAAGTCCATATTTCCACATTTTGTGCTGAAGTTATTTGATGCTGAGGTAGTGAACTATGCTGATGATTCATCATTTATTGTCTGGGGCCATCCAGAGTAGTTAGTATTCCAAAACAACAAAGAGAACTTTGAACTGATCGCAGGGTATCTATTCATGTATAAACTTACACTGAATGAGGACAATTTGTGATGAAATTCTTGTTAGTTTGTAACCAATCTCAAGTGGACATAAATATTGAATCACTGTCTACACCTGAAACATCTGATAAATATAAGTTTTTTGGCGTTTTGTTTGATGAACATCTTAACATGGAAAGAGCATATCAGCTACATCTGTAAAAAGATTAGCTGTGATATTTACTTACTAAAACTCTCACTTTAATATAGTAAGCTCTCTTGCCCTTAAACTAATATTCTGTGCAAACTTCCAGCTTGCTGGAATAACTACAGGACATCGACTTGTGTTAATAAATACAATGGAAAAATAACCAAATTTGCAAATTTCTCTTTTACTTACTTCAAATGAACAGTTACAGAGCATACAATCTTGACATGGTTCTTATATTTTGGAAAATACCATTTCGACTATCTGGATTATTTGAAAATGGGCCCCAGCCCGAAACTAGTTATCAAGTAAATTAAAGTTAAATTTCCATTGTATTAATATTCTGTGGACTAATCCACTTGCATTTCCAATATGGGATTGAAATTTGGGGTGGGAGCACCCACAGTCTACATGGGTGGGATATTCAGGCTTCAGAAGGGACCAGTTAGGAAACTGCTGCTATAAACAGACACCAGTCCTACAGGGATTACTTCATCAAATATAATTTACTAACTAAGAAACTAACTAACTTTTTATTCTTTGTACGTCCTCAAGGTAATTCAGTTTGTAAAAGAGAATGATAAAATAAGCATAATGATAAGTGACATTCACAATTACAATACATGAACCAGAATTATCACAATATTCCCAGCAATGAAAGAGTTACATATCACATTTTGCTTGCTTCTGTAGTAGGTTACCAAATAATATAAGGAACTCTGTAGACGTCTTTTTAAGGGCCAGTTGAAAAAATTGTTAATTAAAATGTGTTTATGTTTATTCAGAGCTTTCTTAACTCCATTATCCATAGAACTGCTTTACTGTATTGCAGTGTATTAGTTTTAGTAAATGTTTTATATAATATTTCAGTAATGTAGGGAAAAGAAAGGTAGGTTGCTACATAATGTAAAGATGACATATGGAGTTGCAGAGAGGTGCAATTAAAAGACACTTACACAAAATCTTTTGGCCACTGCCTTTGTCAGAAAAAGAAAGAGAAAAACACACACACACACACACACACACACACACACACACACACACACTTATTTGTTCAATGAAGCATACCCCACACACACACATGACCGCCATCTCTTTCAGCTCGGACTAGAATGCACCTATCACATGGAATGGAAGCAGAAGTCTTGAGGAGTCGGGGAAGGGAAAATGATAGCCGTATATGGGTGGTGGGAGGAAACAAGTGGTGGGAGAGAACAGCATCGATGTCTGGTAGAGCATGCAGGGTCTAGACTGCCAACAGATGCAGTGTCGGGAGCTTTGGGGGCAAGGAGATGGGGAGAGGAAGAGGGGGGGGGGATAGAGTGAAAAAGGGGAGGAGTGGGGAAGATGGGCAGTTGCATTGGCAGAGAACGGCACGCAAAGAAGGTGGGAGATAAGAATCAGGAGGAGTTAACAGGACAGAGGGGATACAAACTGTTGGGTGGAGGATTTGGGGACAGTATGTAAGTGTAAGATGAGGCTGGAATAATTTTGGGAGTGGGGAATGTGTTGTAAGAGTAATTCCCATCTGCACAGTTCAGAAAAGCTGGTGGTGGGAGGGAGCATCCAGATGGCAGGAGTAGTGAAGCAGCCATTGAAATCAAGCATGTTATGTTCTGCTGCATGTTGTGCCACAGGGTGGCCTATTTTGCTCTTGGCTACAGTTTGGTAGTGGCTGTTTCCTGGTAGATAGCTGGTTGGTAGTTATACCATTGTAAAAAGGTATACAATGATTGCAGCATCTACATCTACATCTACATCCATACTCTGCAAGCCACCTGATGGTGTGTGGTGGAGGGTACTTTGAGTACCTCTATCGGTTCTCCCTTCTATTCCAGTCTCATATTGTTTGTGGAAAGAAAGATTGTCAGTATGCCTCTGTGTGGGCTCTAATCTCTCTGATTTTATCCTCGTGGTCTCTTCGCGAGATATACGTAGGGGGGCGCAATATACTGCTAGGCTCCTCGGTGAAGGTATGTTCTCGAAACTTCACCAAAAGCCCGTACCGAGCTACTGAGCGTCTCTCCTGCAGAGTCTTCCGCTGGAGTTTATCTATCATCTCTATAACGCTTTCGCGATTACTAAATGATCCTGTAACGAAGCGCACTGCTCTCTGTTGGATCTTCTCTATCTCTTCTATCAACCCTATCTGGTACGGATCCCACACTGGGGAGCAATATTCAAGCAGTGGGCAAACAAGTGTACTGTAACCTACTTCCTTTGTTTTCGAATTGCATTTCCTTAGGATTCTTCCAATGAAACTCAGACTGGCATCTGCTTAACCAACGATCGATAATTTATGGAATTAACTGTTTCCAGTTGCTGACTTGCTATATTGTAGCTAAATGATAAAGGATCTTTCTTTCTATGTGTTCACAGCACATTACACTTGTCTACATTGAGACTAAATTGCCATTCCCTGCACCATGCGCCAATTTGTTGCAGATCCTCCTGCATTTCAGTACAATTTTCCATTGTTACAAACTCTCTATCTACTACAGCATCATCCACAAAAAGCCTCAGTGAACTTCCGATGTTATCCACAAGGTAATTTACGTATATTGTGAATATCAACGGTCCTACGACACTCCCCTGCGGCACACCTGAAATCACTCTTACTTCAGAAGACTTCTCTCCATTGAGAATGACATGCTGAGTTCTGTTATCTAGGAACTCCTCGATCCAATCACACAATTGGTCTGATAGTCCATATGCTCTTACTTTGTTCATTAAACGACTGTGGGGAACTGTATCGAATGCCTTGCGGAAGTCAAGAAATACGGCATCTACCTGTGAACCCGTGTCTGTGGCCCTCTGAGTCTCGTGGACTAATAGTGCGAGCTGGGTTTCACATGATTGTCTTTTTCTAAACCCATGCTGATTCCTACAAAGTAGATTTCTAGTCTCCAGAAAAGTCATTGTACTCGAACATAATACGTGCTCCAAAATTCTACAACTGATCAATGTTAGAGATATAGGTCTATAGTTCTTCACATCGGTTCGACGTCCCTTCTTGAAAATGGGGATGACCTGTGCCCTTTTCCAATCCTTTGGAACGCTGCGCTCTTCTAGAGACCTACGGTAAACCGGTGCAAGAAGGGGGGCAAGTTCCTTCGCGTACTCTGTGTAAAATCGAACTGGTATCCCATCAGGTCCAGCGGCCTTTCCTCTTTTGAGCGATTTTAATTGTTTCTCTATCCCTCTGTCGTCTGTTTTGATATCTACCATTTTGTCAACTGTGCGACAATCAGAGCTCGTATAAGACATTACTACTTCAACAGGTGGCTCAGCCTCTGTGGCATAAGTACACCTGTGACAGGGCTTGAATAGGAAGTTCGTGGTGGCCGGATTGGGCAGACATAGCACCTGGGTCTTCCACGGAGATACGATCCTTGTGGCAAGGGGTTGGGTTTGGGATAGGGGTGGGCTAGGATGTTGTGGAGATTTGATGGGCGACGGAGCACTGCTTTAAGAGGAGTGAGAAGAATCTTGGGCAGGATGTCCCTTCCCTTATGCTAGGGCATGATGATAGGTAATCAAAACACAAAGCTCTGCAGCACCTGGAGGAGCATTCCAACACCACTTCCATAAGTTATCCAACCTGCTGACATCCTGCTACCAATCCAGGGACCACTATCCTACCCACAATGTTTTTCCTCATTAAAACCTCATTGCGCCCAAACACAGCCTAGCTGACATTTTCAACTTGCCTCGTCCCCCAAAACTCCCTACCATTGCTCCACCAGATCCAGAGCCCAAACATTCCCATGACACTGTTGTTAACCTGTCCACAAAACCCATCAGCCCCACAGAAATTTCATCCTTATACAATGCCCTCACCTCCTTTAGCACTACAGCCCCCCCCCCCCATCCAACCAAAGCCAACCTGGTCCCAACTTTGAACCCTGCCTCTCCCAGTTCACACCATCATCCAAGCATGATTACTACTCCCCCCTCCCACCTAACCACCCACTGGTTACCTTCGGGGAATTTCATACCTCCAGCTTGGCCTAACCATCGTTGCCCAGGTTCCTTTCTCAGAACAACAACCTTTCAGCAGGAGAAAGGACAGCCATACACAACCTCAAAACAAATCCTGACGTAATTATCCTACTTGCAGACGAAGGTTGCAGCACTGTTTTTATGAATCACAGTGACTACTGGCACAAAGCCTCTGGCAATTATCTGATTCCACCACCTATAAACTCTGCCAGTGTGATCCCATTCCAGAAGTCCAGCATAAACTCCAATCCCTGCTTAAAACCTTCGGCCCTTCCCAGAACCTCTCCCCTGAATCCATTTCCCTCCTCACCCCTGTGACACCTTGCACACCTATCTTCTACATGCTCCCCAAAGTCCACAAAGCCAACAATCCTGGGTGCTCCATTGTGCTGATTATTGTGTCCCCACTGAAAGGAAATTGGCCTTCATTGATCAACACCACCAACCAATTGTCCATAATCTAGCCTCACGTCACATACACCAACCACTTCCTTCACTGACTCTCCATCATCTCCACCCCTTAAAATCCTGGATCCCTACTTGTTGCTGTTGATTCCACCTCTCTATACACCAACATCCCTCATTCCCATGGCCTTACTGCTACTGAACACTAACTTTCCCAATGTTCTTCAGACTCCTAACCCACTGCCTCATCCCTCATACACCTTACTAACTTTATCCCAACTCACAGCTGCTTTGAAGGGAAGGCATATGAACAAATCCATGGCACAGCCATGGGCACCCACATGACATCCTTCCAAGCCAACCTGTTTATGGACCACGTAGAGGAGACTTCCCTAGCCTTCCAAAATGCCAAACCCCTAGTCTGACTCAGATTCATTGATGATATCGTCATGATCTGGACTCATGGCCAAGAAACCTTATCATCATTCTTTCATAACCTCTTCTCTCCCATCTGCATCAACTAGTCCTCCTCAACCCAGTATGCCACGTTCCTGGACATTGCCCTCCTCCTCTCTGATGGCCCCACCCACACTTCTGCCCACAATAAACCCACCAACCACCAACAGTACCTGCATTTTGACTTTGCCACCCCTTCCACAAAAACACACACACACACACACACACACACACACACACACACACACACACACAAATCCTTGCTGTACAGTGTGGCCTCCCAGGGATGGCATATCTACAGTGGCAAGAAATCCCTGCCCAGTATCACAATATGTTGAGGGTCCCACCAGGGCCTTCAACCCTCCAATCAACAGTTTCCACCCCCTCTGTCCTATCACCTCTTCTCTATTCTTGTCTTCCACCCTGTTTGTGTGCCAATGCACCTGCCCATCTTTCCCCGCTCCTCTCCTTTTTTGCACCATCTCCCCCCCCTCTCCATCCCCCCTCCTCTCCCCACGGCCTCCCGACACTGCACCTGTTACCAGTCTAATTCTCCTTCTTTTATCAATATTTTGAAAGTGAAAAGTGTAAAACAAGGTGATTAACTGTTAACATTCAGCATCATCAGATAATAAATTCAAATTATAAAGTTTTGAGGGTGCAGTTTCTATCCACAACCCATCAGCCTTTTTTTCTTCTCTATATGGCAGTTCATGTAATACATCTCCTAGGCTGATTGTTGTGGGAAAAATATGTTGATTTGTAGTTGTTTTTGTTTATAAGTGCTTCATTTATTTGTAGTATATAAAATGTATGCTTTTTTTTTTCCAGGAACAACAATTGATCTGTTCCGTGGTAAGGCCGCTATACGTGACCAGGAAGAAGAGAAATATCCTACACAACTATCAAAGCAGATAAAATTTGGACAAAAGTCACACGTAGAGTGTGCTCGATTTTCACCTGATGGTCAGTACCTCGTAACAGGATCTGTGGATGGTTTCATTGAGGTCTGGAATTTCACCACAGGAAAAATAAGAAAAGATCTTAAATACCAAGCACAGGCTAGTAAAACATTTCATGAAGTTTTATTTCTTTTTTTCATGTGCTTAATCCATTTTAATTACAGTTCCTCAGAATGGTTTTTTGGATTTGCAGTGTCATCTATCCAGTGGTGGCTCATGAGTATACATTCTGGGTGTTCACAAATTTTTAGATTCAGGAAAATTTGAGTGTGTGAAATTAACAGCATCTGCTGTGTAACAGTTATGTTTATCAACAAATTTGTACAACTACAGCCACTGTCAATAATAATAACAACATTATTAATAATAAGATGTGTAACTTAACTGACAAATGAAAGAATTGTTTTTGTGGAATTTTGTTATTTGTACATAATTAAGTACAGTTTAGGGCAATACTGAAATAATATGTAAGCTTTCACAACTCTCCATTTCACATTTTTGTGTAAGTGGGAGTTTTCACACTTTTCCATTTTTTTCAGACTAATGTACAAGATTCCTAAGAGATGTATTAGTTCACGAATTTACTTCCAGCCTCAAAAAGCTTCTACCTATTACCCAAAATCCACAAAGAGAACCATCCTGGGCGTCCCACTGTAGCAGGCTTCAAAGCCCCAACAGAATGTCTCTCAGCTCTGGTAGACCAACACCTCCAACCTATCACCTGCAGACTCCCATCCTACATCAAAGACACAAACCACTTCCTAGAACACCTCAAATCCATTCCCACTCCCCTCCCACCTGAAACCTTTCTTATCACCATAGATGCTACATCACTTTATACAAACATCCCACATACCCATGGTCTGTCTGCCCTTGAACATTACCTCTCCCAACGCCCACCTGAAGATCTTCCAAAAACCTTGTTCCTTATCACACTTACCAACTTCATCCTCACCCATAATTACTTCACTTTTGAAGGCCAGACCTACAAACAAATCAGGGGAGCAGCCATGGGAACCAGGATGGCTCCATCCTATGCCAACCTCTTCATGGGCCGCATGGAGGAGGCTTTCCTGAAGACCCCAGAGCTGCTTCCCCTGGCCTGGTATAGGTTTATAGATGACATCTTTGTGGTCTGGACTCATGGTGAAGAAACACTCCTTAATTTCCTCAACTCCTTTTCGAATCTGAATTTCACTTGGTCCTTCTCCAAAACCCAAGCCGCCTTCCTGGATGTTGACCTTCATCTTGTTGAAGCTCACATCCTCACCTCTGTCCACATCAAACCCACAAACAAACAACAGTACCTTCACTTTGACAGCTGCCATCCATTCCACATCAAACGCTCCCTTCCCTACAGCCTAGGTATTTGTGGCAAACGTATCTGCTCCATTGACGAATCCCTCAACAATTACACCAATAAACTGACCAGTGCTTTCCTCTCCCGCAACCATCCTGCAGACCTTGTCCACAAACAGATCTCCCGAGCAATACATTCCTCCCCATCCAACAACAATGTTCCTACACCCAGACCACACAGAAGCATCCCTCTTGTCATCCAATATTATCCTGGCCTCGAATACATCAACAAATTACTCTGCCAGGGATATGACTTGCTCAAGTCAAGCCCTGAAATTAGATCATCCGTTGACAATATTCTCCTCACACCACCCAGAGTTGCCTTTCATCGCCCACCTAACCACCATAACATCCTTGTCAAACCCTACAATTTTCCCAGACCACCTTCTCTACCCAGCGGTTCCTGCCCCTGTAACTGACCCCGCTGCAAAACCTGCCCCATGCATCCTCCCACAACCACCTACTCCAACCCCACTACTGATAAAACATACACAATTCAAGGCAGGGCCACATGTGAAACAACACATGTAATTTATCAGCTGACATGCCTGCACTGCACAGCCTTTTACATTGGTATGACGACAACTAAAGTGGCTGAGTGCATGAATGGGCACAGACGAACTGTTCGCTTAGGAGATGTCCAATACCCAGTAGTAGAGCATGCCCTCCAGCATAATTCTAGGGACCTAGGAACCTGCTACACCGTATATGCCATTTGGCTTCTCGCACCCAACACCAATCCCTCAGCACTGCGGAGATGGGAACTTGCACTCCAACACATCCTTTCATTCCGCCATCCCCCTGGACTGAACCTACGTTAACCAACCTCACTCCCATTTACTCTTCTGTCTTCTCCTCTTTCCCTCTCCTCTTTAGCCATTCATGCATCTTTTCTTCTTACATAGTTGTGTTTGTCTTTATACTATATACCTCTTTACTTCTGTATGCATCCTCTTTGGTTTGAAGCTGGCACAGTACTTACAGTAGAATATCTTTGGCTTCCCTCTGACGACCATGCCTCCATCTTTACTACCCTCCCTGTTTACCTTTCCCTGTTGCTTCATAACCTGGGCAGTGAGTAACTGAATCCACTTTCCCTTCTTCCCTTTTTTCCCCTCTCTCCTCCCTGATGAAGGAAAAAAGTTCCAAAGCTAGGAATGAAAATTTTCTGTTCTGTTTTGTGTATCTATCGGCTGTACTGAGCTGAGGTAAGTACTGGCCAGCCCCTCTATCTCTTTGTTAAAACCAGTGGTACAGCATTTCTTGAGTTTTCATATACAAAATGTGGGCCTGCAGCAAAGATAAACCTGATCCACCATAAGATCAACAGATTTCAGCAGCTTGAATAAATCTTACAAGCTCACAATAGACGATGATGTGTGTTGGGCCCCTATGATTCGCACAGAGGAAACTCCCCATTGCATCCCCTTCAGATTTAGTGGTAAAATGGCCTAGTGAGTAGCCCATCAAAAAAGTGAAGGGTTCAAGCTTAACAAGTGCAATATTAAGCGCACATTAAGAGGCGTGACGTCCCAGCTAAGTGGTCACGGTGTTGTACTGTGAAGCGGACAAGGAGTGTTCAAAACTCTTTCGTACCATGTGTTTTTATTTATTTATTTTTTTCACAACATTATGAACTGTCCGTCTGGTTATTGAAATGTCTGTTCTCTTTCTGTAGTCTTGGCAGCCGTGATACTATTCATTAGTACAGAATACATACTATTCATTGGTACAGAATACGGGTCCTATGGTAAGAATACATTACCGTCGCAAGTAAATGTGTGACTAGTGATAGCAGGTGAGACCCGACATAGACATCTCACAGAAATGAGAGCAACAAATAAATAGGTGTGAACTATGTTACAACAATGGAATTCAAGAGGCAGAACTTCCAAAATGGAAAGAATCTACAAAAACATTAAAAACATATGTTTTGACGGAGCTCAGAGAAACTGTCTGATTGTGAAACGGTTGCATTCAATTTTTGTAGCTTATGTGACAACCTATTAACTGGGAAAATGTGGACTTAATGATTTGGTTGAACCCGAGAAGACGTGAATAAAAAGTTTTAATTCCTACAAAAATCTGCAATTAAGTGTTTATAATTTATACGCTACAATTAGTGTCATACATGTTTATTGTATCAAAAACAATATGCTATCCAAAGTTGCTCTGAATGAAATTATCTTAAAAGTGTTGTCTGCAAACTATACACAATAAAAAAGAAGCAGAAAAAGCATTATGTCAGTTATGCAATATAGTATGTTTTAATTTTCCATGAAAATGCAGCACATAATAGATCACAACAGCAAAAATAAAATAAAATAACTAAATTTTTTGATACCTTGGTAACCAAACCCAAAATATATTATATCCACCTTATATGGTTTTGCATCACCCTCATACTTTGCATTTTATTTATTTATTTATCAGATTAATCTTTTTCAATACTCCTTCCAATACGGGAAATCACTACATAGGAGGTTAAAGTAAACCAGCATTCTCTAAGTAGGTCAGTGCAGCTCGCTGTGGCTCCGATTGTGAACAGGGCAATACAGGTTGTGTATGCACTGTTCTGTCTGGCAACACGTCTCAGAGTGTCTTATCATCAGGAGTAACAATGCATTTGGTAGTCATAGGTTAGCTTAATTTATCAAAAAAGTCTTTCCTGGCCATTCTGTCAGTCACACTACGACCTTGGTGACACTCCCACAATTCCATTCACCTCACAGCACTGTATTCAGATGGCCTACTATTCATGTTCATTAACTGTCAGGATGACACTCGTCATGTATCAGACCACTGGAAAATGTGGGTGCTAGAACTGTGTTTGGAAGATGTATAGGTAACTATTCTAATAAATGCCACAGGTGTTTGATGCAGTTGGTTGTCCCCAGACGTGTTCTTTTACCAGCCAGAACTGCTCAGCTGAGCTCTACATTTGCTAGAATGCCTGATATTAATTTGACATTTATGTCACATATTAATGTCTAAGGTCTCTTGGCAGTATAATAGATGTACATGTCTAAGTCAGTGTAATCAAAAGATATGGCCATTTAGGTCACATATTTTGATATTTGCAAACACTCTCATTGAAACCTGTTGACCTGAAATTGTGAAATTTTGGCAAGAAGCAAGGTATCACAGTACAAGTAAAGAAAAAAAAATCTGAAAATTGTTAAATTGTAATTGCCAAACAATGGGAAATCCAGGAAGGAATGTAACAATATTATGAAAGGAAAGTTGCCACTCACCATATAGCGGAGATTGCTGAGTTGCAGATAGGAACAACAAAAAGGCTGTCACAAATAAGCTTCCAGCCAGCAAGGCCTTAATCAGAAATAGATCACACACACACACACACACACACACACACCTCCGCTGTATGGTGAGTGGCAACTTACCTTTTCATAATATTGTTTAATTGTAATTATGTAACACAAAAATTTACTTTTAATGTACTGGATAGATACAAAATCTACTCACCAAGCGATGGCAGGGTAAGACACACACTAAAGGATTTTCGGAGCCTACTGCTCCTTCTTCTGGCAGAAGAGTTGAAGGGGAAGGAAGAGGGATGAAGGAAAGGACTGGAGAGGTTTAGGGAAAGGGCTACAGTTCAGAAAAGTCACCCAGAACTACAAGTCAGTGGAGACTTACCGGACAGGATGAGAAGGAAATATCTTTTTCCCTTTTTACTTACATTGCATTCATCATCTGTCAAAAGTGTAATAGACAAATATTACTGCAGGAAACATGAAATGTAAGTTGTTGTCATTTTTAGCAAGTAAATAAAAAATAATTTATTAAGGGGAGTTGGAATGCCCTATCCCAACAATGTTAAATTTAGTGAATTGGCTTCCCTGTATTTCAGGAACCATTGTAGCCATTGACATGAAACTTTTACAGGACATTAAACTGTATGTTCTGAGTCTATATTTGCATTTCAGCCACTGCTTTCGGAAACACAATTTTTTAATTATATGGTTAAAATTTTATGTATCTTTTTTGTATGTTATCCTAAGGAATTTTAATTATAGATAACATTATGTTCTTCTTCTTTTAGTTCAGTAGACTCAGGATATGTATGTCATTACTCCCTGAAAATTTGAATACTCTACTCGAAGTGGTTTTTGAGATTCAGGGAAAAATGCAACAGAAAATATAAATTTTCAGGAACGGCTTCTAAAGTTTCAAAAGACTGTAACTCACTTAATATATGCTTAATTTTTTATTTTTAGTCACTCAGAAGCACCCTGCACCATACTGTATATCATCCTCTTGATCTGTTTCCAACTTTTTTCTTCTTTATGGACTCCTTAGTGGCCAACTGTGCTGCAAACTCTGCTTTATCAGTGCGAACCTTGTACATCCGTTAAAGTTATCTGATGCAGTTTGCTCTAGGATTAATTCCCTTATGCTGTATCCCTTTCACCCTACCAATGTTGCCATCATTAAAAGCAATACTGACCCCCCACTTTAGTGTCTTTATTCCAACAGAAACATTTTTTGGTAAGCGAGTCCATATAAGATTATTGAACGAGTCACTGGGATTTTGAGTCTGACCATGCAGACACTTCTTCAGTGATTCAGGATTTGCTAGGTCTCTGTAAGTAGGTTTTATCATATCCATGACTGCTGCTGGGATGGAATGTTTATGGCTGTATGGATTGTTTGAGTACTAGTTCACAGTCTGGAAGGAGGTAGCCCATACTGCCTGCTTCATTTTCAACAAATCCTTAGTATTATTTCTAATGGCCATCCCATAATACTGCTGTGACATGACCAGCACATTCCAATTTTGTGATAATCTTCTCACCATAAGGCTGAGCGGCTACTACACTGTTATATGCTTTTGAGTCACCATTACCTAAAAACTTAGTGTAACACACTCTCCTTTTGTTCAAGGATCAACTAAAAATTTCAATAGCTGTAGAGGTCTCCATACCACCATTTGTTCCTTCATAATTTCTGTCACAGATATGCTCTTCTTCGTTCCCTGATTTACACTTATAACAATGTTTGGTTAAAATCTGGAAATCTATTACCTTTCCAGTACTCGCACTGGTGACCGTAGCAACAGAATTCTTAGAGCTGTAGCCACAGTTCTGCCAAGTGCCATCAGAAGCTACTGGTATGTCAGTCATACCATCATTTATTTCAGCAGCTTTGTTTGCAGCACCCTTCATTGACTCACATGCAACAGATTCCGCAGCAGCTCCAATAAATCCTGCATACTTGTCGATTTTACAAGGTGGACATGGCATATTCATCACGGTACACATTGTTTCTTCTGCAGTGAGTCCTTTGCCAATAGCTCTCAATCCATAAAACCACCTAACATTTACTTCAAAATAATTATCTTTGCACTTATCAGAATTCCAAAATGAATGAGTATATTTACAACTGGCACAATTAATGATAAGTTTTCTGGCTAGTCCATTTGATACCTCACTGTCTTCATGTAGACTAATTGACATATTTTAGAACACATACATTCACCTAACACCCTTATTAGGATGTGTAAATCTATCAGAATATAACCCAACCTACCCTTTACATCACTTTCGTTTTGAGAAAACTGTGTATCACAACGTTTCATTTTAATCTTTGAAGCACTAATGGGTGTTTCTCTAGATACTAACAAGTTTGCTTGTATTTCATTGTCTGTAACTTCACACGCCACGTGTTGAACACAATATTTCCCTTTATTCGAAAATCTATTACCATGAAACCCACATTTCTTAAAAACATTTCATTTTGGTGTCATACTTTACTTTTTGAGAGATTTACCAATCTATTGTCACTTTTCCTCGGAAAAGTGTTAGCACTTTGACATACAACGCATGTTTATACTATGAAACGATACAATACTGTTTTTGACAGTGCTACCAATACAAACACATATTTAACCTTTATAACACAACAATCTACAGCCTTCTATATAAAAATTACCGATTTTATTAGATCTTGAAGTAATACAAGAAAAAATTTTAACATCTTCAAGCGGTGTACATTATATTTAAAAAAATAAGATAAAATACTTTCCTTGTGAGTTTATAAGTGACATATATATCATTTTATTTGGAAAATTGCAATTATAGTGAGATAAAAACCCAAAAATGTTTAAAAAAATTCTGTTGTAACTCCCCTTAAGTGAATTGTGAATTGTGTTTTATTCATCTCATGACGTACATTTGCAGGCCATTTGGTTTGCGTACAGGAGACATGTCAAAAATTTGTAATACAGTTACAATGATTTTTACATTAATAAATAATAGCACTAAATGAATAATAACACTATAAGGATATTTCTTGGAATATGTAACACATTGTATCCAGCTCAAATTTCTTGTTTGTCCTGCATGAATTCATCCCTCTCTGCATGTATGAACTGAAGTCCCTGGCTCACTTCTTTTTGTGTGTCTAATCTAGTTTGAGGAACTACTGTAGAGCTTTTGATATATTCTTGAAATGTCTGAGACTGATATCTCGCCAGTATTGATATCAATAACAGGCAAAAATCATTGAGATTCTCAGTTCCAGATATGGGTGAACTATCTGTATACAAAATTAAGGTTGTACAGAACCGTCAATACACAAATCCTACTTGCACTTGGCCAATTTTTTATTGCAGGAGTCACTACATTCTTGCATCATTTGGGAATTTTTTTTGTCCTGCAGATCTTGTTAATAAACTTTGTTTTGCTGACTTATAGTATGTGATCTCCTCACTTTATCATCTCAGTCGCTATCCCCTTGCTAGTCCTCAGATGTCTTGTGGCTTGGATGTGTATTATGATGCAGTTTGTCTCCTTCAAAATAGACATCAAGGGCCAGTCTGTTGGACAGATGAAAATGTGCAACTTTGTTTTATATGAGTTTGGTTGTAACATCCAGTTACGGCGTAAGATATCTAGATCAGAAGTTAGGATATCTTCAGTTGTTTCGAATGTTTTGTGTTGGCTAGCTGTTGTCCCCCCCCCCCCATGAACCATGGACCTTGCCGTTGGTGGGGAGGCTTGCGTGCCTCAGCGATACAGATGGCCGTACCGTAGGTGCAACCACAACGGAGGGGTATCTGTTGAGAGGCCAGACAAACATGTGGTTCCTGAAGAGGGGCAGCATCCTTTTCAGTAGTTGCAGGGGCAACAGTCTGGATGATTGACTGATCTGGCCTTGTAACATTAACCAAAACGGCCTTGCTGTGCTGGTACTGCGAACGGCTGAAAGCAAGGGGAAACTACAGCCGTAATTTTTCCCGAGGACATGCAGCTCTACTGTATGATTAAATGATGATGGCGTCCTCGTGGGTAAAATATTCCGGAGGTAAAATAGTCCCCCATTCGGATCTCCGGGCGGGGACTACTCAGGAGGACGTCGTTATCAGGAGAAAGAAAACTGGCGTTCTACGGATCGGAGTGTAGAATGTCAGATCCCTTAATCGGGCAGGTAGGTTAGAAAATTTAAAAAGGGGAATGGATAGGTTAAAGTTAGATATAGTGGGAATTAGTGAAGTTCGGTGGCAGGAGGAACAAGACTTTTGGTCAGGTGATTACAGGGTCATAAATACAAAATCAAATAGGGGTAATGCAGGAGTAGGTTTAATAATGAATAAAAAAATAGGAGTGCGGGTTAGCTACTACAAACAGCATAGTGAACGCATTATTGTGGCCAAGATAGACAAAAAGCCCATGCCTACTACAGTAGTACAAGTTTATATGCCAACTACCTCTGCAGATGATGAAGAAATAGATGAAATATATGATGAGATAAAAGAAATTATTCAGGTAGTGAAGGGAGACGAAAATTTAATAGTCATGGGTGACTGGAATTCGTCAGTAGGAAAAGGGAGAGAAGGAAACATAGTAGGTGAATATGGATTGGGGGGGAAGGAATGAAAGAGGAAGCCGCCTTGTAGAATTTTGCACAGAGCATAACTTAATCATAGCCAACACTTGGTTCAAGAATCATAAAAGAAGGTTGTATACCTGGAAGAATCCTGGAGATACTAAAAGGTATCAAATAGATTATATAATGGTAAGACAGAGATTTAGGAACCAGGTTTTAAATTGTAAGACATTTCCTGGGGCAGATGTGGATTCTGACCACAATCTATTGGTTATGAACTGCAGATTGAAACTGAAGAAACTGCAAAAAGGTGGGAATTTAAGGAGATGGGACCTGGATAAACTGAAAGAACCAGAGGTTGTAGAGAGTTTCAGGAAGAGCATAAGGGAACAATTGACAGGAACGGGGGAAAGAAATACAGTAGAAGAAGAATGGGTAGCTCTGAGGGATGAAGTAGTGAAGGCAGCAGAGGATCAAGTAGGTAAAAAGACGAGGGCTAATAGAAATCCTTGGGTAACAGAAGAAATATTGAATTTAATTGATGAAAGGAGAAAATATAAAATCGCAGTAAATGAAGCAGGCAAAAAGGAATACAAACGTCTCAAAAACGATATCGACAGGAAGTGCAAAATGGCTAAGCAGGGATGGCTAGAGGACAAATGTAAGGATGTAGAGGCTTGTCTCACTAGGGTTAAGATAGATACTGCCTACAGGAAAATTAAAGAGACCTTTGGAGAGAAGAGAACCACTTGTATGAATATCAAGAGCTCAGATGGCAACCCAGTTCTAAGCAAAGAAGGGAAGGCAGAAAGGTGGAAGGAGTATATAGAGGGTTTATACAAGGGCGATGTACTTGAGGACAATATTATGGAAATGGAAGAGGATGTAGATGAAGACGAAATGGGAGATAAGATACTGCGTGAAGAGTTTGACAGAGCACTGAAAGACCTGAGTCAAAACAAGGCCCCAGGAGTAGACAACATTCCATTTGAACTACTGATGGCCTAGGGAGAGCCAGTCATGACAAAACTCTACCATCTGGTGAGCACGATGTATGAAACAGGAGAAATACCCTCAGACTTCAAGAAGAATATAATAATTCCAATCCCAAAGATAGCAGGTGTTGACAGATGTGAAAATTACCGAACTATCAGTTTAATAAGTCACAGCTGCAAAATACTAACACGAATTCTTTACAGACGAATGGAAAAACTGGTAGAAGCCGAGCTCGGGGAAGATCAGTTTGGATTCCGTAGAAATGTTGGAACACGTGAGGCAATACTGACCTTACGACTTATCTTAGAAGAAAGATTAAGAAAAGGCAAACCTACGTTTCTAGCATTTGTAGACTTAGAGAAAGCTTTTGACAATGTTAACTGGAATACTCGCTTTCAAATTCTGAAGGTGGCAGGGGTAAAATACAGGGAGCGAAAGGCTATTTACAGTATGTACAGAAACCAGATGGCAGTTACAAAAGTCGAGGGGCATGAAAGGGAAGCAGTGGTTAGGAAAGGAGTAAGACAGGGTTGTAGCCTCTCCCCGATGTTATTCAATCTGTGTATTGAGCAAGCAGTAAAGGAAACAAAAGAAAAATTCGGAGTAGGTATTAAAATTCATGGAGAAGAAGTAAAAACTTTGAGGTTCGCCGATGACATTGTAATTCTGTCAGAGACAGCAAAGGACTTGGAAGAGCAGTTGAACGGAATGGACAGTGTCTTGAAAGGAGGATATAAGATGAACATCAACAAAAGCAAAACGAGGATAATGGAATGTAGTCAAATTAAGTCGGGTGATACTGAGGGAATTAGATTAGGAAATGAGACACTTAAAGTGATAAAGGAATTTTGCTATTTAGGGAGTAAAATAACCGATGATGGTCGAAGTAGAGAGGATATAAAATGTAGACTGGCAATGGCAAGGAAAGCGTTTCTCAAGAAGAGGAATTTGTTAACATCGAGTATAGATTTAAGTGTCAGGAAGTCATTTCTGAAAGTATTTGTATGGAGTGTAGCCATGTATGGAAGTGAAACATGGACGATAACTAGTTTGGACAAGAAGAGAATAGAAGCTTTCGAAATGTGGTGCTACAGAAGAATGCTGAAGATAAAGTGGGTAGATCACGTAACTAATGAGGAGGTATTGAATAGGATTGGGGAGAAGAGAAGTTTGTGGCACAACTTGACTAGAAGAAGGGATCGGTTGGTAGGACATGTTTTGAGGCATCAAGGGATCACAAATTTAGCATTGGAGGATAGTGTGGAGGGTAAAAATCGTAGAGGGAGACCAAGAGATGAATACACTAAGCAGATTCAGAAGGATGTATGTTGCAGTAGATACTGGGAGATGAAGAAGCTTGCACAGGATAGAGTAGCATGGAGAGCTGCATCAAACCAGTCTCAGGACTGAAGACCACAACAACAACAGCTGTTGTCCATTCGTCCATACAGCCGAACTTCCCGGACTGAGTTGGTAGAATACCAGCTACATATAAATTAAACAGGTGAGGAATGAGGATGGATCCCTATGGCGAGCTGTTATTCAGTACTTTTGCACAGTTACTGTCTTTTCCTGTAGTTACAGTAAATGTCCTTCCAGCTAACATGTTGTCAGTTACTTTTGTTGTCCATCTGCTTGAAATAAACTGTAATAATGTATAAAACAGGTCATGCCTCCAAACTGTGTCATATGTTCCACTTAGATCAATGAAAGCTGGTCGTGGTTTCTGTTTCATTTGGTATCCTGTTTCAGTAAATGTTTTAATGATAAAACTTGATCAGTGCAGCTACATCCTGGCCAGAATCCAGCTTCAACAGGAAGTTTCTGAAAGATCACTGTACTACTCCAGTTTTGTAGAATTCTTTCAAGGAACTTATAAATAGTGTGATTGGGTGATAGTTCTTTGGCTGGACTGATGGCTTGCCAGGTGTGAATATTGCTGTGATTTTTTTATTGCTTTATTTTTTGTGAGGTTGGACCAGATATAATGTCAGAGAAGAAACCTACCAGGAATCTTTTTGCATAGTTCCAACGATACAAAAGAAATTCAGGATGGATTGTATCACTTCCCATTGCTTTTCTGTGTTTTTGAGTTTTAAGAGCAGCACAAACTTCAGATACAGAGAAAGTTCTTGAGAACTCAGGTTGTTTGTTAGTGTTCTTATTGAGTGGTATATGTTGGCACCTGATGTATCTTGTATGAATTTTATCCTGTGCCGGCCACGGTGGCCGAGCAATTCTAGGTGCTTCAGTCTGGAACCATGCAACTGCTACGGTCGCAGGTTTGAATCCTGCCTCGGGCATGGATGTGTGTGATGGCCTTAGGTTAGTTAGGTTTAAGTAATTCTAAGTTCTAGGGGACTGATGACCTTAGATGCTAAGTCCCATAGTGCTTAGAGCCATTTGAACCTCCCCCCCCCCCCTCCCCCTGTGGTGCTCTGGATGTAGACAGTTAAATGTTCATTCATCCTTTGCATCATAAGTTATTGCCTTCTGCCCAGTTTACGACAACTTCACCATTTTCATTATAAGGTGATTAATTAGAGTACAGTGAAGTATTGTGTGTTGTGACAAAGCAAGCTGGGATATTTTTACTTCCCCTCTTGTTTTGCCATCTGCCTCCTTAAAATTCATTTTTCCATGTCTGACTGATTAACATTAACATATGTGAGTATAATCTGCATTTTCATAAAAGAGAAAGGTTGGCCCTCAGTGTTAAAGAATATAACACCAGCTCTACTTTTGTGCTTGGTTTTATGTATGTAATTGATTTTTAATTTATTTTGACTATTACTAGTTAATGTCTTTTATTATAGGGTGAAATCAGTAATTGTTTCATAACTTAAATTCCATTGTTGACAAATATAAATTCTGTACTAATTATAAACATTTGGAGGACCAACAGATAGCATCCTTAAAGTATTTATTTGGCTCTATTCGAAAATACGTTAGCAAAGCCAGCTCTTAATTAATTCCAAAGTAATTACCAGTTTTGTCCAAAGTGTTGTTTGTGTAACTATATCTGTTAATTTCATCATTGAAACAAATAATTCAGCCTAACTCTCGTGCGAGAAGAAACCGTAAGAACCAATTTTTTGATATATGCAGTTATTTGAATGAGTTTCAATTTTAATTTCTGTAAATTACATATCAAACAATGTATAGTTTCAGTGCCTATTATTGTGAGGATGTATAAGGGCCTGATTTTTGGTCCTGAGACAGTCAGTCCACGGCCTGTTTTCAATGAGAAACCCATATTGGTTAGATCAACAACAATGCATCCATGAAATAAGTGTAACACAATTGGGCCATGTGTTAAAACAATGACAGTATCTGTTCAGTATGTACCATGTTATTCTGCAAGAACTGTGAACTGTGTGGTTAGGTTTTTACTGCTGTTAGATGTTCAACAGTAAACTATTGTAGCAGAATGCTGATGTATGCCTGCACACTATTAATAAGGCTTATCAAAAGTTAACCAATAGTGCACTGACCACACTAATTGTGTATATTGGGGGGGGGGGGGGGGTTGTGAGCAGTGAAAGTAAAGAACTATGAAACACAACTGTGCATCTGTTGACTACATTATTTAAAGTAGTCAGTGTTGATCTTCCACCCTCTATTTTTCAGCCAGTATAACAAAGCAGTACATTGACACCAAGGACTGTCAATGAAGAAATAAAGCAGGCAAATGTCACAGTGTGTGTGTCGAGAGCAGGGGCGAGATGTACTGTATTTTTAAATTTAAGTAATTGTTGTGTATTTTGTTTCTGATTTTATAATAAGTCACTTGTCATTGAAAAGGATAGAATAAAACATTCATTATTTTTTAAATTGCAGGATAATTTCATGATGATGGAAGAAGCAGTTCTGTGTATGTCATTCAGCCGTGATTCAGAAATGTTAGTATCAGGATCCCAACAGGGCAAAATCAAGGTATGGCGTGTGCAGACTGGGCAATGTCTTCGGCGATTCGAGAAAGCTCATTCAAAGGGGGTTACATGTCTCCAATTTTCCAGAGATAACAGTCAAGTCCTGAGTGCATCTTTTGATACAACTATCAGGTGAGGAAATATTCAAATTTATTGTGATTTTCTTCTTCATTGCATGTCTTATGTTTACAGGAAGATGGAATGACTTGCCAGTATTTGCCTTCAGGATGAATAATTCCTAGGACTGCTAATGGAAGTGCATACAATATAAAATATTAATCCCAACTTTCAAAACTTGCATGTTCTCTCTTGAGAGAGGAAAGGTTGGTAAGGTTGGAAGGGGGGGGGGGGGGGGCACACACACACACACACACACACACACACACACACACACACACACACACATACATACTCTCTCTCTCATCTAGGCTCTGAGCAATCTCCCTTCCAGTGCCCCCCCCCCCCCCCCCCCCCCTTTCAATTTTTCTTTTTCCACCCTTCCCAACCAATCAGAGAGAAGAAAGAATGTGCAAGTTCTGAAAGATGGGATTAGCATTTTCTGCTGTTAATATATATATTCAAAGTACATTTTGCCTCATGAAGGTAAATATTAGCACATTATTCTGTCACTTTGTAATTTAAACAGTTTTCTCAATTGAATTTTTCCATTGATGTGTGTGATACGTACAAAGCAGCCTGAGCTTAAAACTTGAAGTTCTGATCATTGTTATATTATTTGCCATTTCATTATCAATTTCTGGATATTAGAACTTGCGTGATGCATTCTCATTGAGTGAGACATGATGTTCTCATTGAGAGAAATCATAAAGTGGACAAGAGCTCACACAACCCACTAATATTTCAGTAGATGTTATGGTGTAAGATATCACTTTGGTAAATTACCAATGAATGGTGGTCACCACCACGAAAACAGTTTTTACTTCAAATAGTGATTTACACTGGTATACTGCTTGGGAGTTTTATCTTGTTTGTGTATGATTTCTGGTGCAGTTGGAGACATTGCTTCTGCAAGGCGAGGCTGTTGCTCTAAAGATAACTGTCATTGAAGTTGTACTGAGCACATCTAATATCATAGCACATAATGTATATGAACATTATGTGAGGTTTTTAAGTACTGTAATTGATGGTTCAATATAATCACATATGAGAAGGAGCGATTTCTGTTAATTTAGTAGCGCGTCAAAAATTACATAAGCACTTTCAGATTTTCAGCACAGATGTAGTTGTGGGAGAGAAGTAGTCATCCATCAAGAGAACGGCACGGCATAGCTAGATGATAGTTCAGGTGATATCCATACAGAATTTAAGGGTGTAAGAAATACTAACCTGAATTTGTACACAGTTTCCACTTACGTAACTCAACAATGTGAAGTGCCAAGAAAGATACTGGTTAAATTATTAAGACTGTTACTAAACAATGGAAAATCCAGGATAGAATGTAACAATATTATGAAAAGGAAAGTTGCTACTCAACATATAGTGGAGATTCTGAGTCGCAGATAGACACAACAAAAAGACTGTTACAAATAAAGCTTTCAGCCAGTAAGGACTTCTTCAAAAATAGATGACACACACACACACACACACACACACACACACACACCACACACACTCACGCAAACCCAACTCACACACAAAAGCTTTATTTGTGACAGTCTTTTTGTTGTGCCTATCTGTGAATCAGCATCACCACTATATGGTCAGTAGCAACTATTCTTTTCATAATATTGTAAGAATGATATTGTCATTATTAAACTTGCGAACTAGAGTCTGATAGTGTATCTGTACCACCAACATGCCTTTGTATAAAAAACATGGTGGGCCAGGATTTTCAGTATTTGTTGACTTGTAGATCTAAGTTATTTCAATTTGTGTATTTGTAAATTAACAAGAGAAACTTTTTTTGTTCCTGGGGTACAGTGATTGCTATTGCATGTCTGGCATTGAGACGCATAAGGTATCAAATATACTTTCGTGACGGATGAAATAATTCACACACTTTAATAACATTAAACAAATTTGTAATAACATTAAACAAATTTGTGGTGTTAGTAGTAGATGTTTACATTTCAATATGAGAATCTCACCACAACAGAGGATTTCTAGTTAACATTTCAATATGAGAATCTCACCACAACAGAGGATTTCTAATTTTACTGTGTCACTGGTCATGCCATTGATTTCATTATCTAAGATAATGTAAGGCTTTAGTTAAAATGTAACGTTGGAATCTCAGTCAACCCTGTGACTTATCTCAGTAGGTAGACTGAAGAAAGGCAAGCTTAGGTTTATAACATTTGTAGCTATAGAGAAATTCTTTGATATTGTTGAATGGACATACTTTGAAATTCTGAAGGTAGCTGGGATTAAATACAGAAATGAAAGGTTATTTACAACTTGTATAGAAACGCGGGCTGCAGTTATAAGTCGAAGGAATGAAAGAGCAGAGTTAGTTGAGAAGAGAGTGAGACAGTGTTGTAGCCTGTCCCTGGTGTTATTCAATCTGTACACTGAGTAAGCAGTAAAGGAAATGACAAGAAATTTGGAAACAGGCTTAAAGTTCATGAAAGAAGATAAAAACTTAAAGAAATATTTTATGGAGCTGGTATTGCACAGCTTTAACGCATTTTAAAAAATGCATTATGCAATACACTGCTGTGTCAGTATATTTTATTAGAGATGACCAGTTTTAATCTAGAATCAGACCACCCCTGGGTCCAAAAACCATCTTAGCTATACATTTGCATAATTGGAATAACAGTTATCAGATGTACATGGTTCCATTGCTAATAATAGCTGTATATATGTAACATACATGTCCATTTAACCTCATAATTTAATTTAATAACAATAGGATTGTTGTATGCAAATAAAAATGGACTCATCTACGTGCACGGAAATCAGTACTAAAAGAGATGTAGGTGCAAAGTGTTGATTAATCTTGGTGATACAGATAAATAAACGAACAGATTAGCACATAAGGTAGAAAACAGAAACAGTTTGAATCAGATGGATGACAAAGAAGATTGAGAAGAGCGTTACATAAGAAGGAATGGTGGCCACATGGGCTAATATAACAACAAAAACAAACAATTTTTGACAAAATAATATAATTGAATAGCAGGGTGTATATGACCCGGGACAACCGGGAGATTCGGGAAAAACCCGGGAATTTTTTCATCCGGGAGAAAACCGGGAAAAACCCGGGAATTTTTTATAATTCCGGGAATTTTTTGTTGTTTTAGTTTTCCGTTAAATTTTTTTATTTTTTAACCGGTAAGAACCGATACTCTAACAAAGTGTATTACTGTATCCCGCTAATGCAGAATAATACCACGGCATTAAAACATGAACGAGAGAAAAAAAAAAAAACAAAATTAAAATTTAAATTGCAAAAGAAATGCGCCATATAAAATAACACAGTGCACGTACAAGCGTCTGCCAATAGCAAAATGTGTCAAAGGCTTTAGGAAGACTATGTAATGATTCATAACAACGAATAGCCTCCGATGAGCGTGACGTCACAACTGTTTACATTGGATTCATTTAAGCAATTATGAACAGGCTCATGCACGCGCGCAGTTGTGTCGCATATGAGTAATAAATACCTTCTCCCGCTTCTGGCTACAGGAATGTGGCTGTTGGCTGTGTAAGCAGCAGTAGCAGCAACCACCCACATGGGGTACCCGGAAAAATTTTACTGGCGCGCCCAAGCTGCCAGATTCACACGTGCGCAGCAGGCTCGGATGCAAACCGGGGTATCTGAACTGGGCAGCAGTTTCGAGGGAGGGGACAAATTTATATTCTTGAGGAAAAATCCTTGTTTCACAAAGCACCTAGCATCCAGCCCACGTTGATCTATCGATTATTCATATGATTTTGAAACGCACCCCTGCTGGTTTTTGGACATTTTTGAACACATTTTAAATTGATTTCTGAATGAATTATAAGTTGATTTTTGAATGCGTGCATAGTGTACGTGATATCTCTGCCAGGGGAATCCTCATCGCATCTAGAAATGAAATTTCCTGCAGACAAAACGGGACGGGGCTATACGAGCTGAGCGGAATAAGGTCGAACCGGTGAATGCCAACTGCTGCTTGTTTATGTGGTTGATTCGGTTTGAAAATTTTCGCTGTTGTTACAATTACTAGCGAAATCCATAGATTCAGACTACCAGAGTGGAAATAAACGACTAACAGGATTAACAGGTAAGAAATATTATGTATTATCTTCTCGGTGTATCGAAGAAAGTGAAAGTCTGACGGAAAATGTTAGACCAGATTGCTACACTAGACAGGGCCAGCTGTAGTCCCTGGCTAGCAGCCGCTTAAGTTCCATTCTGGGAGTAGCGCGGGAACGTATTATACAAACACATAGTAACGACTAACGGAGAATAATCACTGGATAACTAAACCGGTGACTGGCAGGATTAGTAAAGTTAACCGGAGAATGAGTTTTGACAGTGGTAGGAATAGTTACAGAATTAGTGATGACAAGATTATTTGTTAGAATAAGGAAGGATAAGAAACGGGGACATCACACAAATTATGGAAGAATATGACGATTCCAAGTTTATACAAAAATTTCGTTCTACTACCTTTTGGTCTCGTTCGAGAGAAATTGGAGCGTATGAATGAAATGTGAAACTATTTCCTGACATAAAGCATTTTGATTGTAGTAGGCCAAATAGGTATTTTGTATTGGTACTTCATGGATTATATTGTCGTACTATAAAAATGATCATTATTGCCAAAACTGTCTCGCTTATTTTGTGTGTATTACAATTGCTGCAATATTAGAAAGGCCTATTTTGTTTTTTCCAGCACACAGTGACAAAATAGACCTAATCAGATCGATAAACCATACCAGTCTTGGGTACTGTTTGTATTAATAGCTTTTTCAGTATTATACAATATTTTAATTTTTCATGTAGCTAAACCTTTGACGAACTTTGAGGTAATAGTCCTTTCCCAGAAATGAAAGCACACCATGTAAAGCTGTAGCAAGATTAGAGAGAAAAATCGCTAGGACATGAGGATTGAAGAAATGTGTACTATCTTGCCTGTCTCTTGTCTTTACTGGTTTTAGGTATCTTATATTTAATTTGTCACACAGAAGAGCAAGTTATTAGTTAATAGACAAAAAGAGTCCAGATTTTCTGAAGAGTTCTTGTTCTCCCGGTTACAAATAATCCCGTCCAGTATTAATTGCATTTATTTTTAATTTTTTAGAGGGGCAGGATGTCAAACCGGCCGACTGGAAGCAGGAGAGGCTCTACAGGACATTTTAATTTCCACTATCCTGAAATAGTTTGATGGCATACATTGCAAAATATACATGTTTGAGTTCCACAGAGCGCAATACAGTGACGTGCGGTATAAGAATGTTGTTTGAAGAGGCGTGGCACTTCACTTCGACACAATTAAGACCAAATAACATATCTTAAATTTCCTCGAAGATATATGTTTACTCTTCAGAAGGGAAAAGGTTTTTATTTTTATTTTTTTTATTTTTTATTTCATTTTTATTTTTGAGGTGCACAGAGCAGTCTAAGTTATAGCGGGGCGGGGGGTAGTCTCCACGTGACCCGTGTTTACATTTAGTGATTTTTCTATTTCCTCTTTGTTTACTGCTCTCACGTCAAATGAAAACAAGACGGATTTATGTGGCTGGAAGCTATCAAGTGAAGTAAAACACATTCACATAATTACAGAAGGCTAAAATATGTTACTAGTTTCAGATTTTATTTTATTTCCACCTTTCTGACAGTCAAGCATTAATCACCTTGCAGAACAATAAAGTTATTTTTGACAGTTTGCTAAAGAAATTTGGCCTTTATTAAGCTTACCTGCTGAGGCAGTAAATTTATTTGAAACGAAGTGTTTAATTCCACACTATTGGCTAGTTTCAACTGTTCGCTGCATTTCAAGTGCACATTTTCATCTTCGAGCAAGTATGGCATTATGCCATAATAAAGAACCAAACATGAGATAATACAGTACTGGTACTCCTAGAAAATTTACGTCCCGAAAACCATACCGAAAAGCTTAATATCAGGTCGAGGCCTACGTCATTGGGAATCTGGACATACGAATGTGCGCTCTAAGGCGAACTATGCATTTTAGTATGGTTCACGAAATTCCGATGCTCATGGAGTATCCTACGAAGTTGTGTTTCTTTTATGACATAATGTAAGTAAGATCTTTTAATGTTTTACACCTATGAACATATGGGCTTCCTACGTCACCGTAGCTGCGCAAGCGCGGTGACGCCTATTTTCTGGCGCTCTCTGGCAACTGCTGAAATGAATCTACGTCTAACAGGTCGCGAGAAAATATTGCGAATTGTGGTTCGAAAAGCGTTATTCCCATCTTTTACGCAAGATGAACTATGTAGGAGAATGTACGATGAATTTCTTAAATCACAGAGCGTTTGCTCTCATTTAAAAATCAACTCTCATGATGAGTCATTTAGAATAATTTTGAGCCCAGAAGATCAGAGATTTATGTCGGTATTAAAAATTTTACTGGCGTATTTGTATGATGTATCGTAAAGTTTAAGATGCGCTAAACAGATCAACATTATATGTGAAAGCTTAGCTTCTCTTGTAGCTTATTAATCTTAGAGACAAATATTTTATGCAAAAGCTTTGCTTTTCTTGTAGCAACACTATGTATAGTAACTTAAACCATTAACTATTCCTGTTGGTGGAATTCGAATTTATACTTCGTAATACGAAAATTTGCAGCGTATATGTTGCTGCATATCAAAGATCTTTCCAAAACGTGTTTTTTTCCCCTTGAGTTTAGTTTTCTAAAGTGCCGAGAAATTCTACGCTGCTGTATAAAACCATATCCATTCAAAGGATTGATAAGTTTTACAGTTCCGACGGAAAGTATACTGTCACTTAACATGGAAAAAGTGTATTTTCACCCAGGAGAAAACGTACTTTTAACCGGGAGATCTGGGAAAAATCAGGGAATTTTTTTTCCTTGTCCACGTATACACCCTGAATAGATAAAAAATCTACTTATGAAGTGGCAGCAGAACACATACATAAAAGAAGGCTGTAATTAGGCAGGCTGTTGGAGCCAGTGGCTCCTTCAGGCAGAAGCGTTGAAGGGGAAGGAACAGGGATGAAGGAAAAGGAGTGGAGAAGGCTATGAAAAGGGGTAGATGTTTGGAAACTCACCCAGAGTCATGGGTCAGCGGAGGCTTACTGGATGGGATGTGAAGGAAGGACTGATAGTTGGGGACTGAGTTGGACGAGGTTTTAAAATCTGAAAGATTGAAGGTGGAAGACAGGGTAATATGCAAGACATAGATTACTGCTTAAACATTGTGCATGAGTTAATAAAAGTGAAAAGCTAAGTGCACTGTACCTTTACATCAGTATCTGCCATCTAGATCCCATCCCTGTGATTTAAAGTGGCCAGTAGTCCCTCCTTAAAACCACAGGCACCTCGCAAGGGCTAACACCTCAATCCATAGAAAATCTCATCTCTCCCAAACCATGCACCTCCACCTTTTACCTCCCTCCAAAGATCCACAAACCCAATCATCCTGACGTCCTATAGTTGCTGGCTTCAAAGCACCCACCAAATGTAAATCTGCCTCAGTTGATCAGCACCTGCAACCCATAGTACAAGGACATCCCTCCTACATCAAAGATACCAACTATTTCCTAGATTGTATGAAACCTGTGCCCATCCCACTTCCACCACACACTTTGCATGTCATCATTGATGCCACCTCCCTCTATACAAACATCCCCCACCTACATGGTCTGTGCTGCTGAACATTTCCTCAGTCAGTGCCTACCTGATTCCAAACCCATGACATCCTTTTAGCTCACCTTAATCAACTTTATGCCTACCAGCAACTACTTCACCTTTGAGTGGCAGACGTACAAACAATTCAGGGGTAAGGCCATGGGAACCAGGATGACTCCTTCCTATGGCAACATTTTCGTGGGCCACTTGGAGGGGGCTTTCCTGGGATCCATGTCTTTAGCCTCTTGTTTGGTTTAGATACATAGATGTTATCTTTGTCATATGGAGTCATGGTGAGGCTGACCTGTTAAAATTCCTGGAATCTCTGAATACCTTCTCTCAATTAAATTTCACATGATCCTATTCTGAATCCCATGCTGATTTCATCCTCACCGAAGGTCAGCTACACACATTCAGTCTGTCCACATTAAACCTACTAACCAACAACAGTACTTACATTTTGACAGTTGCTATCCATTCCATGTTAAATGTTTCCTCCCATACGGCCTTGGCTTTCAACGCAATAATATTTGTTCAACTGCAGACTCTTTATAGCAATACACCACCATTCTCACCACAGCCTTCACTGGACGTAATTACCCCACAAGCCTAGTTCGAAACAGATTTCCTGGGCCATCACATTCAATCCTGATACTGCTGATCTCTCCAAAAGGCATCTTAAGAGCACACCACCAGTCACTCAGTATTATCCTGGTCTGGAATTTATTAATCAGCTACTCTGACAAGTCCATTACTTCCTAAAATCATGCTCTGAAATGAGATCCATTCTGTCTGAGATCTTGCCCACCACAGCTAGAATAGCTTTTCGTCACCTTCCCAACCTCCACAACTTCTTGTCGGACCCTATGCTCCTTCTGCACTCATCTCGGTACCCTATGGCCCCTACCACTGTGACCATTCCCACTGTAAGACTTGCCCTATGCACCCTCCAATCACCATCTATACCAGCTCTGTTAAGTGGCAAAACATATACTATGAAAGGGAGAGCCACCTGCGAAAGGACGCAGGTTATGTAAACAAGTGTTTTTCCTTTTACATTGACATGACTACTGCAAATTATCAGTTAGGAGGAATGGGCATAAGCAGAGGGTGTATACTGGAACATGCAATATCCTCCTGCAGAACATGTTCTACAGAATGACAGTCGTGACCTCAGTGGTTGTTTCACCACACGCGCCATTTGGATTCTTCCCCCAGACACCAGTTTCTCAGAACTCAGCAGGTGGGAACTAACACTATAACATGTCCTTGGTTCTTGCCAACCACCTGGCCGTAATTTACGTTAATTTCTTCTGTCTCAGCATTTCTTCACAGTAACTACTCTTTTATTCACTATTTTTGGCATCTTTCATTGTCCTACCCGTTTATCTTACCCCCCACCCCCCCCACCCCCCACCCCCCACCCCCCACCCAACCTCTGTTATGTGCAGTGCACTTTACTTTTCACTCTTATTAACTCATGCACGATGTTTAAGCAGTAATCTCTGTCTTCCATATTAACCTGTCTTCCACCTTCAAGCTCTCAGATTTTCAAATCTCATCGATGCAATCCCCATCAATCAGTCTTTCCTTCTCATCCTGTCCAGTAATTCTCCCCTGACCCGCAGTTCTGGGTGACTTTCCCAAAATCTACCACTTTTCCTAGACCTCTCCAGTCCTTTTCCTTCACCCCTCTTTCTTCTCTTTCAAACATTCTGCCTGAAAAAAGAGCCACTGACTCTGAGAGCTTGCCTAACCTTCTTTTATGTATGTGTTCTGCCGCTGCTTGGTGAGTAGATTTTTTATTTATCCAGTTAAATTATTTTGTCTGAGATTGAGTGTTTTCATTTAACCTCATAGATGTTTGTGTCAAAAATGTCTGAGGTTACATTTATACATACAGCTCTATTAGTGGTGGAACAATCTACATCTGATTACTGTCATTCCAGTTTCAAAAGTGCACAGCTGAGATGGTTTTTGGACCTTATCATGGTCTGATCCTAGACTGAAATCAATTGTCTCTGATAAAATATATTGACACAGGAGTGTATTGCATAATGCAGTTCTTGAACAACTTAAAAATTTGCAAGTGACACTGTAATTCTGCCAAAGGTGACAAATGATTTGGATGAACAGTTGAATGGAATGGATAGTGTCTTGAAAAGAGACTATAAGATGAGAATAAACAAAAGTAAAATGAGTAATGGTATGCACTCGAATTAAATCAGGTGATGAGGAAGGAATTACATTAGAAAATGAGACACTTAAAAGTAGTAGATGAGATTTCCTATTTGGACAGCAAAAACTGATTATGGCTGAAGTTGAGAAGATATAAAATGCAAACTGGCTATAACAAGAAAAGTGTTTTCCAAAAAAGAGGAATTTATTAACACGGAATATAAATTTAAGTATTAGGAAGACTGTTCTGAAGGTATTAGTCGTGCATGCAGCTTTGTATGAAAGTAAAATGTGGGCAATAAACAGTTCAGATAAGCAGAGAATAGAAAGTTCTGAAATGTAGTGCTGCAGAAGAATACTGAAATTTAGATGGGTATACAATATAACAAATGACGACGTACTGAATTGTGTATGGGAGGAAAGGTACTTATGGCAAAACTTGCCTAAAAGAAGGGATTTGTTGGTAGGATATTCTGAGGCAGCAAAGAATCATCAGTCTGGTAACTGATAGAAATGTGGAGGGAAAAAATTGTAGAGGGAGACCATGGGATGAATGCAGTATTTTCAAATGTATATTATTTGCAGTAGTTGGACAAAGATGAAGAGCCTTGCACAGGATAGAGGAGTGTGGAGAGCTGCATCAAACCAGTGTCTGGACTGATAATATGACTACAACAACAGCAGCAGCAGAAAGCTGTGTTCTGGTTTCACGGTTAGGATAATTTACACCAGCGTACCAAATGAAGGAGGTGGGAAGTGACACTGAAAGACAAACTCTTGATCGGATATAGAGAACCTTGATGAATGGATAACCTTGGCTCTCATTAACAGTTTAATGTTATTTCTACAAATTCTTTCTTTCTTTCCTCTTCTTCATTCACTTCACATCCTTTGTATTCTATTCAGTGTACATTCTATGTTCTCTAAGTATATTAATATCTGTTTCCTTTCAATTACATTTTCTTGTTAATACATTTTCGTCCATTTGGAAGTGTCATATCCATTTGTACATGGTAATTTGTTTTTGAGTGAAGAACTTATATTTTTGTGGATGAGTGGGTGCTTGTTACTGTTACATTGTAATTTATATAAGCTATCATCTGTTGAAAGTAAACATTGTTTTTCTTGTAACTTGAGTCTACCCTGTATCCTACCATTTCTTTTTGCACTGTGTTTTATGTATTTCCCTTTCTTCTAAAGAAGGAACTGTTTAAAACATTGTATTATTAAAGAGGCAGTGTATGCTTTTTCTTTTATTCAGAATCCTTGCATCAACTGTTCTTGTTCCTACATTTACAAATTAGATGTTCATCTGTATCAAATACTGACAGTTTACCATTACTAGTTACAGTTACAGTTAGAAAGTAATCCTCCTGTGACATTTATGGGTACAAGTTATGAAGCTCAAGGTGTGGTAAAAAATTCTTATTTTCCTGTCTTTTTCACAGTTTCATAGCCCTTCTTTTACTGTCATCAAATAATATCTCTCCTTCATTTCCCACCTGTGCCATGATAGGACCTCAATACCATGAAGTCAGTCTGCAGTTTAGTCTTGAGATTGGTCTGTTTTATTTATCATCATGATTATCTTCAATGAATTTTATCTCAATTTCATTACCTTCTAAAATAAACAGATTTGCAAATGGCATAGATAGTTCCAGATGCAGATTAGGTGATCTGGTTAGTTAACTGCAGTGGAAAATGTGTGGCCTCTATGAAAGCTATTACATAATACACCTTCAGGAGCTTGGTAAAGAAGGTAGACAGAAAGAAAAACGACTCTCTCTCTCTCTCTCTCTCTCTCTCTCTCTCTCACACACACACACACACGAGAGATTGCAATTTGTGTTTTACTTGTAGGCATTGTGGAGTCAGTTATTATATTAAATGCATAATAATGTGATGACATGTTAATCACAGGGAGTGATAAAGTTTATGGCATTGGCTTTGAAGGATGTAAAAAACTTTGAAAGTCTCATTTGGAAATAGTATGATCTGGACACAATTCGAAGTTCTCATTACCTATCAGTTTATCCTAAATTTGTATTCAAAAATATTTTTAGCTCATGTAAATAAATTTTAAATATTTTTTCTTTAAGTTAGCCTTTGTATTGTTAAGGTTGTAATCGTCACTGCACATTTGTGATATTTCGATATTGTTATGATGTTAACTTCCTATGTTTCAGGATTCACGGTTTGAAATCTGGTAAGACACTCAAGGAATTCCGGGGCCACAGCTCCTTTGTGAATGAAGTAGCCTTTACACTAGATGGACATAATGTTTTGAGGTTTGTTTTCCTTTTGATTCTTAATGCCACAGCATTTTTACCTGCAGATAGGCCTTAAAAATATTTGCTTGTTTAAGAAGCTGTAGTCATAGTGTTTGTTTCAATGATTCTTGCTGCATTTTGTCCTTTAATGATTTATTCAACTAAACTCTTTAAATTGAAATAATGCTATTTATTTCATGGAGATATTAATCCTTCATAATAGAATTAGAGATTTTTAGAATTTGACAAAATTTTTATCTATGACAGTTCGCACTGTTACTCCAGTAAATTTCCCTACATTAGTATTAATCTATGTTGATGAGAAAATTATGGTAGTGTTTTCTTGTAGGCTGCCTAATATAAACAAGGGAAAGAATTTTTGTACTTGAAATGTTGATACAGCTAAATAGATCATTCTAGCACGAAACCTGCCAAAAAGATCTTTATAGTGTGCTGTGTGTATGAACCCATATGCTGTATGTGTGTGTGGGGGGGGGGGGGGGGGGAGAGGGGGGGGCACTGTGTCCTTTGTGTAGAGTAGTGAGGAGGACCTAGTCTTGGCTGCATTGTTGCTTTTACTAGCTATGGCTTATAGTCATTTCCAGCTGTTTTTCATACCATGACGCCATACCTCAACAGTGAGATGGTAGTATCCAGGGGAATGGTACACTGAACTATCTGATTAGGACTGTATGCCTCATTGGTTGCTACATCTGTTAATACATTTCTCTGAACTCCCGTATAGCCTGGTACCCAGTGGAACGACATGTCCTTTCCCAGGCTTTGTAGGCAGAGAAGGGTATTCTGGACTACTTTATCTGCCAAGTAAAAGAATTTATAGAGTGAAGGATATGCAGGGAGACTGAGTAGATGACGAATTTTGCACTCCAAACACCCATCCTCTCTTCCAAAGGCATCGAGTTTTCTGCATCATAATCAGTGCAAACCACAAAGCAGTTAAGAGAAATGCTTAGACTCAGCTGTGAATTAAAAATTTAATAAAATATTGGATTATAAACATAGGCAGAAGAGCAGTTTCTCCTGTACTTCACTTGCTCTTGCCCTCTTCGGTAACAAGGACGGCACTGTCTTCCAGCTCTGTGTTTGGGTTGATAGTTTCCCCACATTTTGAGTTCACATTACACACTGTCATAGCTCACAGCCAGTATGAGGAAATTTGTTCTGCAAAAGGATGAACAACAGTTGCCACCAGATCGTAAGTGGCAGATCTGCAGCATCAGTACAGAGACTGGGTATGGGTATGTCACTGTAACCACCTGTGGCCAGCCTAATTACCTCATGGTGTATAGTGTCAGTGATCTTAAGTCCCATAATCTAGTTGATGCCTCACAAAAGCAGATGTTTCCTGTTTCTCCCCTTCAGGGGCACCATTCTTTTGTTCAAAACTGTTGGCCAGTGCTTTGACAACTCAGTATGTAAAAAAAGCATTGTGATTGGAAGCACTATGTGAATATGCGCAGATGGCCGCAAAAGCCCTGTTGGTGAAATTATCCTAAAACTTTCTGTCTCCAAGTAGTGTCTTATGCCTTACTTATGTCAAAAAATTTTGCTGTGCAATGATGTTTACATAAAAAAAAAACCTGCTGTATAGTTGCAGCCATCTGTATCAGGTTGACAACTTTATTTGACACTTTCTGAATATGCACTGAGATTGGCTAAGAAGTTGCCTGTTCTTTTATGTTCAAACCAAATGACAGTTGCTTCAGGATCATTCCTACACAGCTCATTAAGGTGATGTGTCTGTAACAACTGAGACACATTTGGTCCATTCATAGTTTGAAGCAGGATTTCCATTGATTGCTTTTGCAACACCTTTTGCAAGTGTTGCGGTATACTGTATTGGATTTAGTTGTGACTGGGTGCAGTATCATGAGCCTCAGGCAGTGTTAGTTCCAGCACCCATACAGAGAAGGGATAGTTAGGTCTTCCACCCCTCTCCATAGTTGCAGGATTGTACCATTGTTTGGAGACACTCCTGCCTCAGCATCACTGCTATAAATAGCTGGCTGCATTTGATGGAAATCAAAGAAACATTGGCCCTGAATCTTTTCTTTACTCTCTTGTATTATTTGTCAAGCTTTAGTCTTAACTTCTCGAAAGGCTGTGAAGTGTCTGTCATTGGTTGGTATATAAACGGTTGTAGAGCTACATGCCTGACCTTGTCTGCTGAGTGGCACTTGTCACTCTGCTAATGTGCTGACTGCTTCCTAAGGTGGTCAGAGGAATCTGGGGTCAGGGTTTCTACTGGTTGTCAACATTGTGAAAAAGTAATGAAAAAGATAACATGATTTTGAAAGTAATGAAATTGAATGAGCGATCATGAAATTTGTTTTGTGTGTCATTGAGGTGCAGTTCCTAGGGAATAGCAAAGTAGCACCAAAAATGTTGTATCCAGCAGCCAATTTAATAAACAATAGTATATATTTTATAAAGATTTGTCAGAACTCTTATAAAGTATTTGCTGTCTGTAGGGACCTCATATGTCCGTCCATCTCTGTAAGCCATGTTAACATTACCTCTGCCTCCAGAAGTTTCGAACCTTAAGGTGCAGAGGAGAAATTTGGAGGTCTAGCATTGTTAACACATACTTATGGGTATATGAAGTATATACAACTAGTGAAATGATGTGTAAACTGTAGCTTTGCTCTGTTGCTGGAGGCATATCAGTTCGTGGAGCTGTTTCTTTAGGTCTGTTTGCTTCCTCTTCTCCTTACATTTCTTGAATTTGCATCTTTGTTGGAAAGGCTTTGCTGTAAAGGTTTTTAACAACTCATATAAAAGTATTGTAATGTCATTTAGAAGACAGTCCTTTGTCCAAAACTTGAGTTTCTTATATCATTATCAGTTAAACTAGAGGAGTTTGTAACTAAGTGTCAGTGAAATATCTCTATCTCTCTCTCTCTCTCTCTCTCTCTCTCTCTCTCTCTCTCTACCCCTTTTTGTACAAAGATTTGTTCAGCTAATGTAAAGTGTTGCTTCTCAGTTCATAAAGAAAACTGTTAAGGAAATGACAACAAGTTCTAGCATGTTACTTGTTGATTTTACCAAAGCACATAATCATAAAAGAAGTCATAATGTAGTTATTGGATTTCGTGCTATTGCTGCTAGCAAGAGCTACATCGAAAATTTTCGGAAATGACTGCACAGATGTTTTGCAAAGTGTGTATCTAAAAATTGCTGAGGAGAGTCCTTTGAAATTAAAGTATGTCAGAGGTGGCTCGTGTTTATTCCTGAAGTAATGAGGATTTTCATTTTGAGAAATTTTCGAGTGACAATTGCATTGGAAGAATGTGTGTCAAGAAACAGAGGTAGTGAAGAGCAAATATTTTAAATTTTTTGAATACTCTGAAATACAAATGAAAGAGTACAGTCCTAAGAAGGGCGAACACAGTCACTTTCTGGTGAATTTACTGCAAAGCGTAAACCATGACATCAGGTTTGTACAGATGGTGTTATGCATGTTTCATGGAAATGCTGCAGTTGAAAAAGGCTTTTCTGTTGACAAAGACATGTTGTTGAAATAAGAGAAGAAGTACAACTGTTGCAGAAAGATATGTTTGCAATTAAGCAGTTTATTTAATAATGAGGAACAGCTGAAAGTGGACATTACAAGAAATGTTTGCAATTAAGCAGTTTATTTAATAATGAGAAACAGCTGAATGTGGACATTACAAAATCATTGATACTAGCTGTGAAGAACACTTCATCAAAATGAATACAAGCCTTAAAAAAGAAGAAACAGGTGAAAATGAAAACGACGTGACCAGTCTTAAAGGGAGAACAGTCCAAGAAATAAGAGCTCCAAGATAAAAAAAAAGGATGATTAAAGAAAAGGCAAAGTAAGAAGCTGGAGTTTTAGATGTTGAAATTTCAGATTTGGCTAAGAAACTTAAACTCTAAATCTCTTACTGCAAAATTTAATATTTGACGTAAATTTTGTGCTTTCATAATTGTTAACTTGTCAAAAGGATAACTGTTTGTTTTCACTACATTACTATGTTAAAAAGATTTGTATTTTAGGTGGTGTAATGATAAACATATCTGATAACAGCCAAAATTCTTCCAAGGTGAGAGTTGAATGTTTTTATAGTATTTGATGAATGGTATACAAGAATTCATACACATGTGGAATAAAACGGCTTGGCTGCTCTTGTAAATAATTTAGTTAATGGCCAGCTTTGTAGTGTAAAAGGCACATCATAAGGTTAGATACCGTATTTACTCGAATCTAAGCCACACTTTTTTCCGGTTTTTGTAATCCAAAAAACTTCCTGCGGCTTAGAATCGAGTGCAAAGTAAGCGGAAGTTCTGAAAAATGTTGGTAGGTGCCACCACAACTAACTTCTGCCATCGAATATTTGTAGCGTTACACAGGCATGCTTTGCAGGCACAAAGATAAATACTGGTGCCAAAACCTCTGCGTCAGTAAATAAATTTAAAAAAAGGTGGAAAACGAGCTTTTTTCTCCGCCCCAAGTTTCGACCACTGCATTTTCATACATTATACAACGAAGTAAATACAAATTCCGTATTGTTCATCTTCAAATGTAGCAGCATTTTAATGTACTATGAAAATCCGACTGGCAAGACTGCTTGGGATGATTGTCAATATGGCCAACTCTACATTCTCAATTTTTTCCTACCTGTGAGAAGAGATGGTTGCTAATAGGAACTTTTATGAATTGTGAATGACATGCAGTAGGCCTATTCTCCTCACCATAAGAATAATACGAATATAAACTTTTTGCCATGTATTCTTTCGTATTTGCTACTATCTCATTTAAATCCTGTCTGCCTAATACACTACGAAACTAGAGTGAGACAACAGCAAATGCGGAAGAATATACATATCATGTCATGTTTATATTTGTATTACAGGGTGTCTACGACCCGGGACAACCGGGAGATCCGGGAAAAACCCGGGATTTTTTTCATCCGGGAGAAAACCGGGAAAAACCCGTGATATTTTTAGAATTCCGGGAATTTTTCATTGTTTTAGTTTTCAGTTAAATTTTTGTAATTTTGACTAGTAAGAACCGACACACTAACAAAGGATATTACTGTATCCCGCTACTGCAGAATAATACTTCAACAAAAAACGAAAACGAAAATAACTTAAATTGCAAAGGAAATGCGCCATATACGACGACGACACAAGTGCTCATGCAAGCGTCTGCCGATTGACAATGTGTCGAAGGCTTTAGGAAGACTATGCAGTGCTTCATAACAACAAATTGCCTCCAATGAGCGTGAAGTCGCAACTGTTTACATTCGGTTTGTTTTAGCAGTTAACGCGCGGGCTCATGCGCATGCACAGTAGAGTCACGTTTGAGTAGTAGATTCTCCCGCTTCTGTCAACAGGAATGTGGCTGTTGGCTGTGCAAGCAGTCGCAGCAAGCAGCTAGATACTTCCGGGAAAAGGGGGCACCTAATTCATATTCTTGAGGGGGAAAAAAACTTGTTTCACAATGCACCTAGCATCCAGCGCACATTTGCCTATCAATTAGTCATATGATTTTGAAACGCTTCTCTGTTGGTATTTGAACACATTTTAAGTTGATTTCTGAATGAATCGTAAGCTGACTTTTGAATGCATGCATAGTGTACGTGATGTCTGTCAGGAGAATCCTCGTCGCATCTAGAAATAAACTTTCCACAGACAAAAGGGGACAGGGCTATGCGAGCTGAGTGGAGCAAAGCCGAATGGATGAATGGCAATCGCCCTTCTGATTATGTGGCTGATTGGGTGTGGGAATGATCAGCGTTGTTATAATTACTAGCGAAATCCATAGATTCATACTATCAGAATGGAAATAAACGACTGACAGGAATAACAGGTGAGAAAGATTATGTATTATCTTCTCGGTGTGTCCAAGAAAATGAAGTTTTGACAGAAAATGTTTGGCCAGATCGCTACACTAGTAAGGACCAGTAGTACAGTCCCCGGCTACCAGCCGCTTAAGTTCTATTATGGAAGTAACACGGAAAACGTGTTGTACGAACACGTAACAACGAATAACCGGAGAATAATTGCGGGAGAACTAAACCAGTGATTCTGGCAGGGTTAGTGAAGTTAATCGGCGAACAAATTTTGACAGTGGCAGCAATAGCTACAGAATTGGTGATGACAGGATTGTTTGTTAGAACGAGGACGGAGAAGAAACGAGGACATCACACAAATTATGGAAGAATAAGACGATTCCAAATTTATATAAAAATTTCGTAATACTAGTTTTCGATGTCATGCTAGAGAAGCTGGTGCATATGAATGGAACGTGAAACTATTTTCTAACATAAAGCTTTTTGCTTGTAGTAGGCGTAATAGGCATTTGATATTGATAGTTATTGGATTATATTCTATCGTGTTATAAAATGACCATTTGTGCCAAAACAGTCTTGTTTATTTGGTGTGTTATAAAATTGCTGCCGTATTAGAAAGGCCTATTTTGTTTTATCTAGCAGACAGTGACAAAATAGACGTAATCAGATCGAGAAACCACACCAGTCTTGGGTATTACTTGTATTAACAGCATTTTCAGTATTAGATAACTACATTTCGATTTTCCATGTAGCAAAACGTTTGACAGACTTTGATGAGGTAAAAGATTCTTTCACAGAAAGGAAAACACGCCATGTAAAGCTGTAGCCAGATTAGAGAGAAAAAAATGCTAGGAGCTAAGGTTTGAAGAAATGTGTAATTTCTTGCTTATCTCTTGTCAATACAGGTTTTATATATCCTATATTTAATTTTATGACACACAAAACAGCAAGTTATTAACTAATGGGCAATGAAGAGTTCAGATTTTCCAAAGAGTTCTTGTTCTCTCGATTACAAATAATCCCATCCGCTATTAATTGCGAGATTTTTTTTTTAAGAGAGGCAGGCTGCCAAACCGGCCGACTGGGAGCAGGAGAGGCACCACAGGACATTTCAATTTCCACTCTCCTGAATATAGTTTGGATGTGCAGTAGAAAAATGCTTTATGAAGAGGCATGGAACTGCACTTGGGCATACTTACGACCAAATAATATGTCTTACATTTCCTCGAATACATACGTTTTATGTTTCAGACTTTTCAGAAAGATGTGCGCTACAAGATGAACATATTTTGAAAATTCGATTTTTTTTAGTATTGACACGGTTCGCAAATGTTGTAGATCCGGGGCTGATGCGCAGAGCAATCTGAGCTATAGTGCGTAGTCTCCACATGACCTGTGTTTACATTCAGTGATTTTGCTGTTTCCCCTTTGCTTACTCTCACGTCAAATGAAAACAAAACGGATATCCGTGGCCAGGAGCTATCAAGTGAATTAAAACGCATTCACATAATTACTAAAGGCTGAAATATGTCATTAGTTTCAGATTTTATTTTATTTTATTTCCACCTTTCTGACAGTCAAGCATTAATCGCCTTGCGGAACAATGAAGTTATTTTTGTCTGTTTGCTAAAGAAATTTGACTTTTGCTAATCTTTTCCGCAGAGGCAGTCAATGTAACTGAAACGAAATGTTTAATTCCACAGTACTGGGTAGTTTCAACTGTTCGCTGCATTTCAAGTGCACGTTTTCATTTTCTAGCACGTATGGCATTATGCCATAATAAAGAACCAAACATGATATAATACAGTACTGGTGCTCCAAGAAAATTTACATCCTGAAAACCACACTTAAAAGCTTAATATCAGGTCGGGGTCTACGGTACTTCATTGGGAATCTGGACATATGAGTGTGCCTTTAAGTATGCACTTTAAATGTGCACATTTTAATATGGTTCACGAAATTCCGATGCTTTTGCAGTATCATCTTTCATTGACGATCTTTTACACGTACGTACATACGGGCTTCCTACGTCATGATATCTACCCAAGCGTGTTGTCGCCTGTTACCTGAGCTCTCCTGCAACTGCTGAAACGAACCTATTTGTAACAGGTCGCGGGAAAATATTACGATTGGTGGTTTGAAAAGCGTTACTTTCAAAGTAAATATCCTTTTACTTAAGTTGAACTACGTACAAGAATGGACCGTGAATTTATTAAATCACAAAGCGTTTGACTCTCATTTAAAAATCAGGTGTCTGATGACGAGCCATTTAGAAGCATTTCGAACCCTCGAACCCTGAAGATCAGACATTTATGTCATTATTAAAAATTTTACAGGCACGTTTGTATGATATCTCTTAAAGTGTAACACGCGCAAAAAAGATCAACAGTATATGCGAAAGCTTAGCTTCTCTTGCAGCTTGAGACCAATATTTTATGTGAAAGCTTTGCTTTTCTTGTAACAGCACTATGTATATTAATTTAAACTATTAACTTTCCCTGTTTGGCGCGCTACTTAACACTGATGTTGCTATTGGCTGACTATCCTCTCAATATCCTCTGCCATCGGCTGGCGAGATCACGTCACATGAGCTACGAACGGCTTACAAAAGCGCATCGAAATCTCGGTTTCAATGGTTCGGAAAGTAACATGCGGTGTTTGGTGGATTTTCTAATGTATGTTTTCGTAATACGAAAATAAGCAGCGTACATGTTGCTGCACATCAAAGATATTTCCAAAATGTGTCTTTTTCTCTGAGTTTCGTTTTCTAAAGTGCCAGGAAATTGTACGCCCGTGTACAAAACCATAACCATTCAATGGAGTGATAGGGGAAAATATGCTGTCATCCGGGAGAAAGTGTGTTTTTAACCGGGAAATCCGGGAATTTTTTTTCCTTGTCCACGTAGACACCCTGTACTATTCTTATGCCTAATAGTGAAACAGTCAGAAACTAAGATGACTCTAATTTCTGTACTAAAGAGGCGTCTGCAAAGATTTTCAGACGGAGAAAAAATTTTGCTAAACTTCCGTTCAGAACATCTTCTATCATATGCAATCTATTATTTGGTTCATTATCAAAGAAAGCAGCAGTGTAAGTAACAACAAATAGCAGTCCCTTGCCATTGTTTCGCTAATGAGGCGATTCCTCTTTTTTTTTTTTTTTTTTTTTTTTTTTTTTTTTTTTTTTTTTTTTTTTCAAGCGGCGGTAGCGCACACAAAAGCAAGCCATGCTGCGAGCGGTGACAGGCCGTAAACACTCATTATCAGAATGTGACAAACAATGCATGACATATTAAAATAATGCATTTTCAGCTTAGAGTGATGTAAACACCTATAACAAAGAGAACGGCACTTATCAGATCAAAGAAAAATAAGCAATCGATTCAAACCAGACGAAGCATGTGAAAAAGGAAGGGTACCCTTATAAATACGGATGGAGCTACCTGGCTACCTGGTTAAGCTTAACTGCTAACCTTACGACTCGAACCAAACTACTGTAGCTGTATCGTCATTCATTCGACCTAAATTGTGTCTCATATTACAATGGACCAACTTTGTTTCGATTTGGAGGTGCGGCCTAAAACTTTTCTCTCCCCTTGAATTTCGAGTCTCAGATTTCAGGTGCGGCTTAGATTCGGGAAAAATTTTTTTCCTTATTTCGAATCTCATTTTTTAGGTGCGACTTAAATTTGAGTGCGGCTTAGATTCGAGTAAATACGGTATGCTAAATACAAAGAGTGTTCACTACAATTGTGATCGAATTATACCTACAATCAATAGTGAGGAATAGAGAAAACTACTTACATGGTGAATCATGACATTAAAGTTGCAACATGGACAGGACTGAACTTTCCTTGTCTATGAATAAATAATGCAGTTCGTGGGTCATCGTGTAAGCAGAAAGTATAGATCCACAGTTCCTGAAATGTGCCTTTTTCTCTTCTTTTCTCTCTCTCTCTCTCTCCTTTTTTTGCTATCAGAACCGCAGAACCGTCAAGAAATCACCTCCCATTCTAATGCGAAAAAAGACTAATAATGGGCTAGAACATCCATATTGCAACTTTCATGTTAAGATTCAACATGCCCTGTTTTTCACTATTGACTGTAACTATAATTCCACAACAATTGTAGGTAACACTTTTTTCTAATTTAACAGATCGAACCTGATGATGTGGCTTATAGTTTACAAAACTGGTTGTTAAAGAAATTATTTACAAGAGCAGCCAAGCAGTTATTATTCAAGATGTCTACTTATGGCTGCAATTGTCCCTCATACAACATAGTGTGTAAGTCATTGATAGTTACAAACAAAGGAAAATCCAGGATGGAATGTAACAATATTATGAATAGGATAGTTGCTACTCATCATATAGCAGAGATGCTGAGTCGCAGAAAGACACAAAAAAGACTGTTGGAAATTTAGCTTTCAGCCAACAGGGCCTTTGTCAAAAATTGACACCACACACACACACACACACACACACACACACACACACACACACATACACACATATGACCACAGTCCCTGGCAGCTGGAGGTAGACTGTGAGCAGCAGCGCATTATGGGAGAGGTTACCGGGTGGGGGTAAGGAGGAGGCTGGGGCGAGGAGGGGGAAGGATAGTGATATAGTGATAGCAGGTTAGGGGTGGGGGACAGTAAAGTGCTGCTGGGAGCATTCAGGGATGAAGTGGAGAGTAGGGCAGCTAGGTGGTCAGGAGGTTAGATGGAAGGCAACAGAGAGAGGAGAAGGGGTAGCGGAAAAGGAGAGAAGTAAAAAGACTGGGTGCGTTGGTGGAATAGAGGGCTGTATTGTGCTGGAATGGGAACAGGTAAGGGACTAGGTAGGTAAGGACAATGACTAATGTAGGTTGAGGCCAGGAGGGTTATGGGTATGTAGGATTCATTGCAGGGAGAGTTCCCACCGTTGCAATTTGGAAAAGCTGGTGTTGGTGGGGAGGATCCAGATGGCACAGGCTTTGAAGCAGTCGTTGAAATGAGGAATGTCATGATGGGTGGCGTGTTCAGCAACAGGGTGGTCAGGTTGTTGTGGTTTGCTTTTTTTAGCTGCTTAAAGGAGTTAGGCTGCTTTGTAGCTATTGTGCCACTGCAAATATGTTGGCAGGCCCATGTTTTCTTTCTCATCACTGATATCTGTAATTTGGCATCAGCTTTTTTGCAGCAGATACAAATGATAATGTTGAAAACTTAAAAAAAATAACCACAAAAACCTGTAAATAAAAAAAGAAGTTAACAGCAGCTATCCTTTCTAGAACACATTCTTTCATTATTGCTTGGTATAAGCCTCTTCTGTTTGACATCATCTCTACTAGTCCTATATGTCACACATCCACACCTCAAAATAGCGAGTGAAGTTATAATTACTTATTATATAAAATATTAAAACCAATCCATCTGTTAGTAGCCTAACATTGTTAAAGAATAGAGTAACCTATTTATTTTATACCTTATTTTTACCTAGTTACACAAGTGAGATTAGTTTCATGCATTAATCTAGCTTACGAGGCCTATGCCTTGCAGTGGTTTGATGATAATGTATAAATCACACTTAATTAAATCGCGAGCACAAGTTTTGTAGTGCGTGGTATGTGGCACCTGGGGTGTGACCATGTGCAGTGACCCAAATGGGCTATCTTATGAGCGCAGGCTTTGTTAATGATTGTGTCTATATTGCAAATTTCTCAGAGTAACATTTTGATGTTGTTTTGATATTTACCTGCGTTGCCTAAGTAGCTTACTGGTATTTTAATTTCATATTTTATTATTTTTAGATGTATTCTGTTATTATTTTATTTACTTATTAGTCTACTGAAGTGGTCCCACCTGGATCAAAATATTGCTACTTACATTAAACATATAGTTGCAACATATATTATTTTTTAATTCTAGGGTTTTTTGTCCTTTTTAAAATTTTTAATTTAAGTTTTATTTCATGATTTTTGCACTTTTTATTTAGCTGGGTTGGAATGGACTTCACAGAGATCAATTAGAAAAAGAGGAATTTGTGAAAAAGATATTTGTGGAATTCAATGACAAATTGATTGGGGGGAGCCTTAAAGACAAAAATGAATAGATTCCAGGAAGGCCCCGAAGTCTTGACATTTCAAGGTCTTAGAGAGTATGGCAACATAAAACAAATAATGTTTCTGATAATTGTAAGTTGGGTCTGTTACTGTCCTTAAGTTGCAAGGGACCACTGTGGAAAAATCTATAATTTATTTAGGCAAAAGTACTTTTGTAGAAGGGCAAAATTATGTGACCTTAAGTTGCTTACAAAGCTTGTAGGTTGTTGCTATTTGTAAATTCAATCAGAGGAAACTGTTTAATAATCCATCCGACAGATTGGTTTTAGCAGAATTGCAAAGACTGAGAAACAGTTCTTCAGTACTCTAATTATGTACTGAGTGTCATACTTCATTATTTAAAAAATATTTCTATATTTAGAATACTTTTGCGATTCTCACTTGCAGCTACTGTTAATAATTAAAACACATTAAACATTATAATTGTATTTTACCATTGAAACTTGTGTGATGTTTGTTTTATTAATTCACCCAGATATTAATTTAGTATATATTTAGCTAATTTAAATAACATAAGCAATAAGCAATGGTGATTATTCTAAATCAAGTTGGAAGAAAGTCAGCTGCCATGCGATCTCGTGCAATAGGCTGCCGTAACTATTAGGGCAAAATCATTTGATATAGTACTGAATTGTAGACCTTAAAAAGAATTACAGAAACATCTGCAAGAGCATATGTTTATATTTTATTTTGAGTCACAACCTCCCATTTTCTGCTTTGTAGCTGCTGAAGTGGGCAATTTCAAAAGGCAAAAATCATCATTGATGGTCAATCATGAAAATGAACATATGTTCCCATGGACTTTTCTTTAGATCTTTCTGAGCTCTACAATCTGGTACTACATAACTTGATGATGTTGCTCTTATGTTATTTAGCATATATTAACGGGGCTCACTGGTGGAAAACATTTGTACTCAATTCAGCTGATGAAGTTTGATTGACTGAACAAACTTTCATGGAACATAGCCAAGAACCATCCTGATTGAACCAGCTTTAAAAAAAAATTTAAAAAAAAAACTGGATTACAATCGGGCCTTTCATTTGGGAGCTGCGATGCCACAGGCAGACAAACACATTAAATTTATGTACTGGGAATTAAAAATAGGTGGTTGTTGCCTTAAACATCTTTTTTACTTTGCTGTACATCATTAGTTTGTTTACATTGATTTGCTGAGATTTCTTTCCAAAGTAAATGGGACAATCTCACCTTCAAAGAGCAAGGCTTCCGCCAAAATTATAACTCATGACAGCAGAGATGTGCATGTGATGCCAAGGTCATGGGCAGCTTTGGTCCATGTTTTGCAAGTTGCCCGATCTTTACATAATGGCGTAGTGAATCCAAAATGTTGGTATATTGAACACCTGAAATGATGATTTCCTCATGGGGTGTACCACAGCCGTATCTTTGTTAGAAGATACTTTGAAATTTTCCTCCTGGGCTGTTCTTGACAAGTGTTTACTTTATTACAGTTTACATGATTGGCCAAATTTAGCCTTAAAATGCATTTTCAAGTGCAGTTGATTTCAATATGTTGAACAATAACAGGTAATTGAACAATACATTGACATCCACTGCTCTTGGTAATGACCTGTAAGGCCAGAATTAGCCAGTCGTGCAAGGTGTAATAAAGTGAATACCTGTCAACAACAGCTTAGGAGGAAAACTTCTTAATGTGTTTACTGTCTAGGGCTGGACTCCGAAACAGATAAACCATTCAGAAAGAAAAGACATATTTAAAGTCAAAATAACAAATTTAGCTGTTCTCTGCAGTTCCACCGTTGATTTTTTTTTTTCCCCCATGATGACATTTACAAATTTCACTGCCTCGATCTCCCATTTTTCTTTTAATTAAGTCTATTATACTGCTACAAGTCAGGGAATCTGTGCTAAAATGTAAGGTGTTACTGAGCCCCTTCATGACTTAGTACTCATCAAGTTGTTTTGCAGTTTGCAGCAGTGTTGCTTGATGTTAAGTAGTAGTCTCTACTATCAGTATTCCACTTTAGAGGCATTTCACTTCCTTGAGGTTTCCTGATAAGGAATATAAGGGCTTCTAAACGTAGAAAGGTGACAAGCTTTCCAATGTACCCTCTTCACTTTATAATTAGCAAAACACATCACGGTAGTTGAGTTGTCCCGTTATCATCTTCTTACATCTTACACAATGTGTTTTCAGGTGGTATAAACTTATGACTTCTCTTAATGAATTGGGTATTAAGTAGTACCTAACGGTCCACTCAAACGGCAGGAAGTGTTTTTATTGTGTGTAATGGGATCCATGAACATCCCGTGAGCAGGTATGAGAACAAGAAATACATCTAGACAGAGCCTCCAGTGTCCACCCAGACAGAGCCTTCATTGGCCGGGTAAGCAGTATACAGGGTTATTACAAATGATTGAAGCGATTTCACAGCTCTACAATAACTTTATTATTTGAGATATTTTCACAATGCTTTGCACACACATACAAAAACTCAAAAAGTTTTTTTAGGCATTCACAAATGTTCGATATGTGCCCCTTTAGAGATTCGGCAGACATCAAGCCGATAATCAAGTTCCTCCCACACTCGGCGCAGCATGTCCCCATTAATGAGTTCGAAAGCATCGTTGATGCGAGCTCGCAGTTCTGGCACGTTTCTTGGTAGAGGAGGTTTAAACAATGAATCTTTCACATAACCCCACAGAAAGAAATCGCATGGGGTTAAGTCGGGAGAGTGTGGAGGCCATGACATGAATTGCTGATCGTGATCTCCACCACGACCGATCCATCGGTTTTCCAATCTCCTGTTTAAGAAATGCGGAACACCATGATGGAAGTGCGGTGGAGCACCATCCTGTTGAAAGATGAAGTCGGCGCTGTCGGTCTCCAGTTGTGGCATGAGCCAATTTTCCAGCATGTCCAGATACACGTGTTCAATCGTTTCTTCGCTCACTGCAGGCCGACCCGTTGATTTCCCCTTGCAGAGGCATCCAGAAGCTTTAAACTGCGCATACCATCGCCGAATGGAGTTAGCAGGTGGTGAATCTTTGTTGAACTTCGTCGTGAAGTGTCGTTGCACTGTTATGACTGACTGATGTGAGTGCATTTCAAGCACGACATACGCTTTCTCGGCTCCTGTCGCCATTTTGTCTCACTGCGCTCTCGAGCGCTCTGGCGGCAGAAACCTGAAGTGCGGCTTCAGCCGAACAAAACTTTATGAGTTTTTCTACGTATCTGTAGTGTGTCGTGACCATATGTCAATGAATGGAGCTACAGTGAATTTATGAAATCGCTTCAATCATTTGTAATAGCCCTGTACAAATGGAATGGGGCAGGTTCCCCAGAGGTTGCCTGCTAACTTCCATTCTGTCTCAGCAGCCAGCCACCCCATCACCACATTGCATACCGTGATGTGTAGTTTTTAGTCTAACAGAAGTTTGTACCATCATGGTACTCAGGCAGTATGACACATAACATTCCACTACCATACCACACTATAATTGCTGAAGCTTGCACATTACCTGCAGTTACAGAGTATTGGCAGTACTCACCAGCCCCAGATTGGAAAACATAGAATCGCCAAATCTGTACCGGGCAATGGAGACCGAGATTTCTGTGAAGCTTGATATTTGACATGACCAAAGTGGCACATGTGGTTAGCCAGCAGATGTGGCAAGCATTGCCTGCTCCCCCCTCCCACCACCACCACCACCACCACCACCACCACCACCACCTTGCAATCATATGTCATTTACTTTTTTAATAAATTGGATTTTTCCATCTTGTTTCTTTTTGATCTTGTTTCGTTGCTTGTCTGTAAACATCTGTGGTTTGTATTTGCTATACATCCCATACCCGATTTCTAGTAGAGGATGTAAACAAATGTAGGTATACTGTTGGCTGTCATAAATTTTGTTTTCTTGTCTGTATATAATATTGAAGTTGAACAGGTGTTAGATGCTACATCAATAAGTGTAGTATTGTTTTGCTAAGTGCATCGTTTTAGTACGGCCTTGTATAACAAGAAGTGATAGGTATTTTGTTATGACTGCACTGAATTATGATATTGATGACTCAGGGGGAGTGAATGAAGACCATTGTGTTCGAGACATAACAAGAAGTCTGCTGTGACTTGAGTAACTGTTTTTAGGGTGTCCTATAGATCATATTCACAATATATTGCAATGATGTGGAATATATCATTTAGTTTATAAAAGTAATACATTTTTTTACTGATTATATGGTTCTATATGAAACTAGGATAGATTGTTAGTCACCATTAAAGGAGGCATTGGATAGCAGAAATGCATGTTTAATAGTAGTAGTCTATCTTAATATTCATACTTTTATTTCATTCTGGATTTTCCGTTTTTTGATCATATGGTTCATAGGGCTTGTATCACGTTTCACCCATTGACATTCTACTATATAAGAAAATATTTGCAATATGAACAGAATCTCTATTTCTGCTCTTGTTTGAAGTATTTTGTCTCGGACTTTGCGCACTTTACAGTACTGCAACTGGTTGAGGATTGTAACATATATACTGATCCGTGACTTATATTGGAATTCTGAGGTATGTCATCAGCTGTATGTGTATTAAGACATGGATGAGATTATGTGCTGAAACATTTTCTTCACTGGCTATAGAGGCTGTTCATCATCCAGTTATTGTTGCCCATGTTAGTATTGCTTTGTTCAATCTTACTGTTATGTATATGACTTGTAGTTGTCCTATTCTGATTGTCGCTCTGTGGAACGCCTTCATCAGCTATAAATTGCAATTTGTTATATTCAGAATTATTGATTACACCTTTCACTGTGAATGTAATCTTTGTTTTTCTCTTGTGTGTGACCCCTTATGCATGCAAATTTTATTTAATTTGTACTTTATTGCCAATTACTTAGACACAGAAAATGGACTGGGTTATTTGTGTAAAATTTGGCTTACCTTGTTACTAACTGTGTTTTACAATTTCTTAACTTCCGTAGTGTTATTTTTAATATATTTATCTACTCATATGGCTTCTTTGTCCCAATGTAGTAGCTTTTCTCCCTGTTTTGGGAAGTAGGTCCCTTCATACACATGTGGGTCAAGTAGCCTATGCCATTGTCATTCCTTTAGTGGTGTCAGTGGTCAGCTTTCTCCCCTGGTAGAATGTGACCTGTTATTGGCACTTGATTTTCATTTTGATTTGTCTGACTTCGTATATTTATGCATGTTACTACTGAGTTGAAGTTGTTACCAACATTATTGTAGAACATTTGTTTCCAGTTACTTAGTGTGTAAGTGAAGAACTTCCACAAAATTTTATCTTCTATGATACTGATGAATGGAAATACAAAGAGTAAGTTTTCAGGCAGTTTCATTTTCAATAATGTACAGAGTAAGAGTTTTTGAAATTGAGAATTGAAAGCAACCTAAAATGTTTCTAGCTGTTATTAGCATATATAATAGAGAAATTGAACTACCGTATTTACTCGAATCTAAGCCGCACTTTTTTTCCGGTTTTCGTAATCCAAAAAACCGCCTGCGGCTTAGAATCGAGTGCAAAGCAAGCGGAAGTTATGAATAATGTTGGTACGTGCCGTCACAACTAACTTCTGCCGTCGAATATATGTAGCGCTACGCAGGCATGCTTTGTAGGCTCAAAGATAAATACTGGCGCCAAAACCTCTGCGTCAGTAAATAAATTTAAAAAAAAAAGTGGAAGACGAGCTTTTTTTCTCCGCCGCGAGTTTCGACCACTGCATTTTCATACATTATCCAACGAAGTAAATACAAATTCCGTATTGTTCATCTTCGAATGTAGCACAATTTCAGTGCACTACGAAAATCTGACTGGCAAGACTGTTTGGGATATTTGTCAATATGGCCAACTCTACGTTCTGAATTTTTTCCTATCTGTGAGAAGAAATGGTTGCTAATAGGAACCTGATGAAATTTGAATCACATACAGTATTCTCTTCACCATAAGAATAATACGAATATAAACATTTTGCCATGTATTCTTTTGTGTTTGCTGCTATCTCATTTAAATCCTGTCTGCCTAATAAACTACGAAACTAGAGTGAGACAACAGCAAACGCGGAAGAATATACGTATCGTGTCATGTTTATATTCGTATTATTCTTATGCCTAATAGTGATACAGTCACAAATGAAGCACGGCAAGTGACTAGATTTTTAAATCTAAGATGACTCTAATTTCTGTGCAGAATTTGATGTAATAAAGAAGCGGCCGCAAAGATTTTCAAACAGAGAAAAATTTTCGCGTAACTCTCGTTCAGAACATGTTCTATCATACGCAGTCTATTATTTGATTCTTGTTGATCATTATCAAAGAAAGCAGCAGTGTAAGTAACAACAAATAGCAATCTCTTGCCATTGTTTCGCTAATGAGACGATTCCTCTCTCTCTCTCATTCTCTCTCTCTCTCTCTCTCTCTCTCTCTCTCTTTTTTTAGTTGTAAGCGGCGCTAGCGCGCACAAAAGCAAGCCATGCCGCGACCCGCGACAGGCCGTAAACACGCACTATCAGAATGCGACAAACAATGCTTGACACAGTGCAGTAATGCATTTTCAGCTTAAGAGTGACGCAAACACCTATAACAAAGAAAACGGCACTTATCAGATCAAAGCAAAATAAGCAATCGATTCAAACCAGACGAAGCACGTGAAAAAGGAAGGGCACCGTATAAATACGGACGGAGCGCCTGACGCATAGCAATGGCTACGGGGTAAAGCTTAACTGCTAAGCTTACGACTCGAACCAAACTACTGCAGCTGTATGGTCATTCATTCGATCCAAATTGTCTCATACTACAATGGACCAACTTTGTTTCGATTTGGATGTGCGGCCTAAAACTTTTCTCTCCTCTTGAATTTCGAGTCTCAAATTTCAGGTGCGGCTTAGATTCGGGATTTTTTTTTTCCTTTATTTCGAGTCTCATTTTTCAGGTGTGGCTTAGATTCGAGTGCGGCTTAGATTCGAGTAAATACGGTAACTGATTCACCTTAACCATTCTTTAATGTTATGTCCTGTATCACATAGCGTTTTATTTACTCATTTTCTGTATATTAAGTGGTATTGCTTTTGCAGAAAAATAATTAGCAGTTTTAGTGAAAATTCTATGTAATATTCTCAGTGCTGTTTTCACACTGTATGAATTACTCATGAAGTGTATATCTCTGCAGTAATATGGATTGCTTGTTACAGACTTTAAATTAGAAAAAAATGCAGTAGTGTTTCTTAAACAGTTGTTTTGTTTATATATTATAGTGCATCATCTGATGGTACAGTGAAGGTATGGAGCACAAAATCAACTGAGTGCACAGCAACCTTTAAATCACTGGGAGCAGCTGACATAACAGTTAACAGCATACACCTCTTACCCAAAAACCCTGAACATTTTGTTGTATGCAATCGATCAAATACTGTTGTCATCATGAACATGCAAGGACAGGTATGAAGTTATCAGATTTCCTCTATCATAGGTTGCTCTCTCTTTGAAACTACAGTCTGACTCTTAATAGTAACAATCACAGAAATGACTGCATTGATACAATGATCTATGCTACTGCAGATGAATGTACAAATTGCTTTTGAAACACTTACCCAGATTAATTAGACATAATAGCTTATAATCTTTTTATTCCCAACCTGATGGTCTGTTTATGGAAAGTCATGACACTTAATTGTTGCTAACTATTCAGAATGTATATATTTTAAATAGGGACTGATTTTTCTGAAGTCTAGGCAGTTCACTGGTGAACAACCACTTTTAAGGATGTATGTGTTATGATTGCTATGTTGTAAGGCAAACATAAGCTCTTTTTACAGTTATTGTAATATCTTGAAGGTGCTATTTCTTTGAAAAGGTAGCCAATGAGCCCATAACTTTTCATTTCTACATAAATTATTATGACTTGTTTACTGTATGTAAATGTATCAAATGTTATGTTTTAAGATTCATTAAATGTGCAGAACTGTATGGTGAATAACCAACTTCTTTTCAGTATATTTTAGCTCCTTTAACATTATTATCAGTGACATTTTAGTAGTGTATTATGCTGACAGAACGCTGGACCCTCATATGTAAGGTATCTGTGCCTTAAGTGCTCTTCGGTTTTTTGAGGTGTGGAGCACATGTAGTTTGCACATTATTCTCATGACTAACATCATACCAAAAGCTATTGTTGTCAGAAGTAGAAACGCGGATTGTTAGGCTTAGTGCACTAAGAAAAAGTGTATGTGCTTGTATTCATTTTGTGATAAAGAACCAGTTTCAAGATAATAAATAATTTTTGGTGTAACTGTGGCATGTGAATGGTTATTTTTCTTTCTGAAAGATCAACATATAGAGTGCCTCAGTTCTCCACTGTTCAGTATTTACTCCACTCTCACCAATACCTCACATAATGGTTCAAATCCTTGTTCAACTGTATAGATTAGATTTTATGCGGTTTCCCTAAATCTCTCTAGTAGAATCCCAAGAATGTATGTTTGAAAAGGATGTGGCCAATTTCCTTTCTCAGTTCAGCACATAATGTCTGTAATGGCTGTCATCAGCGTGACATTGAACCTTTAGTTCCCTTCCTTCTTTAAATTGACTGGATTAATATATTACATGTAGGTCTTCGACCCACAGCTCCTTGTATGTTGTTGACATAAGTCATGTACTTAAGGGGACCATTTCCAGAACAAATTGAGAAGGCCATTAAATCATGTTGTAAATTGTCATTGTTAACTCACCTGTTAAAACTGAAGAAAACAGGTGAAAGAAAAATATGTAGAACAAATGCAATTAAGATTATGAGGAGCTATGAATAAAAGGGTGAGGTGTAAGGTACTTAATGTGGTACAGAGATGGCATTGATATCAATGAAAATTCGTTGTATTTTTGTTGGTAAATGTTGCACAATAATTTAAGTGAAGTTTCAACTTGATCTCCAAATATATAGTTTTTATGTGCTTGTTAAAATTAGTTTTTTATGTTTTGTCTAAATATACTGCAGTACTGTGCATTCATAAATTTTCTTATTTAGGACAGTGGAAAATTGTCCACAGCTAAAGAATATTGTAAATGTTCTTCACATTGATTCTTAACACTTAGAACATGGATAGTTGTTTTTAAACATAAATGTGGTAATTCTTTTTTGGTGTGATGCATTGATTTATCATTGTGAATGACGTGTTTCTGTTGCTTCATGCCAGAAACAAAACAACAAGCATGTGGATTGGAAGCTGATGGTCTTACACTAAAATGGAATGTATTTTAAGTGCTGTAAAGATTATAACCAATTTTTTCTGACGTGCAAAAGGGATCTGTCTTATTGTGTAGAAAGATAGAATTATAACAAAACTAAGAAATTTGAAGTATGAATTGTTGGGAAAATGCACACAGTGACTTCCACCTCTTACAACAAAAGAAATTTGGTAATGGGAAGTGGAGTGACACAACCCCTCTCACCAGTAACGTGCACTGCTGGCACGATGTAGTATTAATGACTCAACACCTCAACTATTCGATGAGTTGTTACCTTTACTCCCTAAATGGGCTAAAAGAATTTGTGGTTTACACATATTTTTGAGTCCAATGATGGGTTATGATAGCTGGAAGTGCATATGTTGCAGAACTTCCTGACCTACACTCAGAATGGAATCTGCTCAAAAGTGGATTGACCTAACAGTTGACAACATAAAAAAATAGATGCATTTGTTACCTAAATGTCTCAGTCTTTGTGTTTGTGCCAAAAAATCACATTTCAGTCATGTTGTAGACAGCTGTGTTTGATAAAATTCTTTTTAAAATAGTTTGTTAGGCACAATTGTATAAAATTCCACATGGAAATTACCAGTTTGACAATATCTCACCATATTCAGATCATAAGAGGAAGTAGGAGCTCATTTATAAGCACTTTCCAAAAACTAGACTGTCAGTTAAACGAGCTGAAGACCGTGGATGATGGTAGAAACCAGATTCCATTTGAAATTTCATATAATTGTGCAAAAGAACGAATCATTTTAATCAGTTTTTCACTACCAGGCTGAGATCTACTCACCTTACCCATGCATGCAGTTGCTATATAGTGATTTCAATGTGTATTTTACTTCTTTTTATTTTTTTTTTTTTTACCCTGTATTAAGTGATTCTTATTGGTCACTTTGTATATATAGCCTTCCTAATGTGTATACTCTGTTCATGTTGTTAATTTTATTTCAGATTGTGCGTTCATTCTCCAGCGGTAAGCGTGAAGGTGGTGATTTTGTGTGTGCTACTCTCTCACCACGTGGTGAATGGATATATTGTGTTGGTGAAGATCTAGTGCTTTATTGTTTCTCAACAGCCTCTGGTAAACTGGAAAGAACTCTAAATGTGAGTGTTATGTCTCCTGTTTGGATCACTTATTTGTTTAGTAATATGGTGTTCTGTCTTAAACTATGCACAGAAATATGGTTCCTGTGTGGTTGCATATGTGAATGTGTGTACATTTACCAGAAAATCAGAGCAGAGACTTGAAAGCCACTGTGAATAATATTTTCCGTTATGTCTTTCTATGGTTCACACCGATTTTCTACTATAGTTGGGTGGTTGCCTTGTCCTTATATTCTCCACTGAAGTGTGACATGCATGGATTAAATTTTGATTAACAGTATTTGGAAAAGGATAGGTTGTCACTCGTTGAGTTACAGACAGGCAAAATGAAAACACGGGTACACATTTAGTTTTCGACAAAGGCCTTCTCTCTCTCTCTCTCTAACACAAACAATCACACCTTACACACACATGATCGCCATCTCTGGCAGCTCAGATCAGAGTGCAACTGTCGTGGTGAATGAAACCAGCAATTTGGAGTGGGACGGGGAAGATTCTGCTACTCTTCCTAGCCCCTCTCCAGATTGCTTGCTTCATTCAACATGACAGTTGCATTCCGGTCAGAGCTGCTGGAGACAGTGGTCATGTGTGTGATTTACTTGCTTGTGTGTGTGTGTGTGTGTGTGTGTGTGTGTGTGTGTGTGTGTGTGTTCTTTCCTGATGAAGGCTTTGGCTGAGAGTTAAATATGTAACTGTGTTTTGTTGCGCCTGTCTGCAGCTCAGTATGTCATCTTCATGGTGAGTAGAAATCTATCCATTTCCTAGTATTGTTGATATTCCAGCCTGGAGTTTCCTATGTTTGATTTAAACTTTGATTAGATAGTGATGATAAAGGTCTGCACTTACAGCATGAAAACTTCGTGTTTAAGAAAGGCAGTAGAAATGAATTGTGACCTCAAACACAACCAATTTTACGATAAGAAACAAATTAAAGAAATAGAAAAAGGGCATACAATAAAATAACAGGGAAAATGAGAAATATTCACAACTGGGAAACTAAAAATATTAGCAGTTTTATATCTTAAACTGAATTAAGATCTAGTCATGATATGTAAATCGAGAACAACTCTAGAACATTTATATGAGCTCTCTTGGTCTTTAAATGTGATGAAAGAAAGGGTGTGTGTGACAAATGTTTTAAGACCAGGTGGATACTTGGGTAGGATCCTGCAGTAAGAACAACACTGCTAAATAGAGTGCCTCAAAAATTACAAACAAACACCAGGGTCATCTGACAGAGGATTTTGGAAGGGATATTGGAGACACGGAGATCAAAGAAGGAAAAATGAAATGGGAATCAAAATCAGATGGGTGAAAGTACCAATTATAAGATAAGTTTTTTTTCCAAAGTCATAATTTGAGAAATCTATGATTGACTTACGCGGATTAAACTAATGCTACTGATGTCAACATTTTTTCATTGTTTAGTAATGTAGTAGTCTTACATTTATAGGGGTCATCTTACATTTAGAGATGAAGCTTTGGCTATTGAGATCATGCAGATGTATTTTGAAGAATTCGGAAGGGAAGGGCTTGGCAAATGATACTCACATTGAACTAACCAATACAACAGTCTTATAGCAGTGGTTAAAATTTGACAATTTTGTGAAACACAAGAGGAAATAGCATTAAATTCTGTCATCTTACAAACTTTTGTAGTATTTGAACAAGTTTGTGATAAACATTCTCGTACATGTATGGATACTGTATACAAACATTAATGCAGCTTTTTAAGTAAAGGTAACATTCAAAAACGTAACTGTTGTCCTCCATTAGTTCATTCATAACCCAGACCAATATTTTATTTGGTTATGAGAGGCTGTGATGATTTACAAAGTGGATGGCAGATGAGAAATTCGGTAGCTATTCATGTATTAGAACACAAGGTAAAAATGTTACCAGCTTTTAATCAGCATTAAACATGAGGGTGACATGTAGTTTCGAATAAGAAGGAAAATTAATCCAGAATGAAATGTCTAACAAAGTAAGTAGATCATAGTAAACTGACTGTAATTGTTTTCGCAAGAATAAATTGCAGTGGCTAGACCTGTTGTGGAGATAGTACCAACAAATGTCACTAGATTGTGGGACAAGGGAAAGCTCAAGAATGGGACGGAATCATACTTGTGATCTTTTACGTATGCATTAGTTGGTGTTGTTAGATATGACCTGCACACTAGAAGATATTGCAGTCTGTTTTTCACAGTTGCAGTCTGTTTTTCACAGTTGTTCAGGCTTAGCAATGAGAAAGGGTTGGAAGCAGAACAGACACATGAGCTTGGCTGAGAGCAAGCATGATTGTGGGGAGCTGAGCAGTGAGCGAGCAGCAAATGTTGTCATGTTGCCAACCATGGGCATACATACTACATACTTTGGCTTTTTATGAACATCGACCATGTTTAAACTGCAGTTTGCCTGAATCCACTTGTAGTCAGAATCAAACTGACTTAAAAATTGGACAAATACTCAACAATAGTATTCATTTCTGCAGGAGATGGTAGAAGTCTAGATGGGGCCGGTGGCATACTGAAGCATTTCTTGCTGCAGTGTTGTTGATGCTTGCCGTGACATATGACGGGAATGAAAGGGGCATTTCAGCTGTTTCCACACAGCCAATGGGAGAGCAGTGGGCGGTGATTTGTTTGGAATTGTTGTAACATTCTCATGTCAGTACAGAAGCGAAATCTGATATGTATTTGGAAAAAAAAAAAAGAAAAACACCGTGTTCTCAGGTCCCACTATAGCAGCAACCTCAGAAATAGCAACATATTCAGAAGAAACTGCCAATTATTTGTGATGATGAAGATATAAATTTCACAGCTGTGCTGTTAGGATGATGATGATGATGATTATGATTATGATTAAGATTAAAAATAGTGACACCATGGACTACAGGGTTAATAAGCAAGAAGGATAGAAAAGAAAATGGTCCAAAGATTAATGTAAAGCATTTCTTTTTATTTATTTTATTTCTCCTAGTATTATCAAAATGTAGACAATTGCATTAGTTTAGAACAGGCATAATGTTAACTTTTTGGTAGATAGTTTAAGACGGTGAATCAGGTTTGATTAGTCAGAACACATTAAAAATCTATTTTTCTCAAGGACCCTCTTAAAAAGTGGGGGATCGTCTTATATTCAGGGACATCTTATATCAGTATAAGATCTGACACAGAAAATAATAGAAATGAATGTTAACTGAGGAAGGAGCTAAATAGAAGACTGTGATAAAAAATTTATAGGGAGATGTAAGCAGAGTAGGGACAAAGTTGGTGGAAATAAGATATAAGGACTGCCTTTTACATTTTTACAGAATCAATTAAAAATAATGTATTTTGGTAGAAATTATCTTACTGTTCCTCGAAACACTCATCTTTAAAATTTACACAATTCAGATATCCTTTTTTCTAGTCTGATAATGTTTGTACCTTAAAGACAACCTTTTGAAAAGATTTGGCAGCTTCCTGATGTGGTGAAAATCTCTCTCTACATTTTTTTTTAAATTTCCCACAAGGGAATGAAAAGAAGTCATTAGGAAGTAAATCAGGTTAATGCCGGCAGTGCCACATTAATGTGACATGTGAGAGCTGGAATGATGCGATTGTGAGAGCTGGAATGATGCGACATTTTTGATTGTGCTAACTGATTCTTCTGTCACCACTTAGTAGAGTAACATAACAATAAATGAAAAACACAATAGTGTGTGTGTCCTACAGGATTCTATAGAACATACACAGTATTGAGCTTTTTATTTATTTGCTTATTCGAGACGTGCTGCCATGGGATGGTAGGTTCACAGCTGTTCATTTCTGGGCTGAATGTTATGTTAATGCAACTGAGATGGACAGAATAAAAATAAATTACCAAATTTTAATTTATTATTTTTGTTTGTTTTTCTTGATTTCCTCCATAATCTATAGCAATCAAATACATGTATTAACTGTTTTTTGATACACTAAAGTAATGGTTATGACATGGCCAGTGTAACCACTGGAATGAGAGATCATTGTCTTGGAAGTGGTCTGCCTGCAAACCATTTGTGTTGGTTTTGGTTTGTTTTGTAATGCACGATCATACAAATCTGTTAAAGATTCATTTCCTATTACAGTATTAATTTTTTTTAGCATTTTGTTATATCTTTTGGCACAAGCATGTTTTTGAATTTTGGTTAAATTGTGCAGAATCCATTGGGAACACATTTTTAGCACAGCTAAATGTTGATACAGAAACGAATGTACTGCAGTCTTCAATATGCGTAAGGATGCCGCTCTCTATAATGGTAAGTCGTATGCTGACTCTCTTCAGTCGTGTTGCACATAGCGTCAATGTTTTCTTGGCGCAACTGATTTGGGTCGACCTTCACAAAATTCATCTCCAGTGGAAGCCTCCCAGAGGAGCGGACAGTGGCAAGGTGGCAGTGGTATTATTTTCTGAGAGGTAAAAACAGAAGGGATGTAATTGTGATTTATTGTACATTTGCGTAACATTATTACTCTGTCATTAAAACTTAAGTGTTTGGCAGAGGGTTTGTAGAACCACTTTTATACTATATCTCTACCATTCCAGACTCGAATAGCACACGAGGAAAATGAATTCCCAAATCTTTCTTTGTGAGCTCTCATTTATCTTATTTTTTATGACTGTCATTTCTTCCTAGGTAGGTGGGAGTTGACAAAATATTTTGGCATTCAGAGAAGAAAGTTTGTGATTGAAATTTCGTGTAAAGATTTCACCACAATGTAAAACCCTTTGCTTTAGTGACTGCTATCCCAACTCACTTATCATATCTGTGATACACTCTCCCCTACTTTGCAATAACACAAGTGAGCTGTCCGTTTTTTGAACTTTTTTGAAGTCTTCCATCAATGCTATCTCTGGTAAGAATTCCATACTACACAGTAATGTGCCAGAAGGGGTGGACAAGTGTAGTATATCCCACCACTTCAGTAGATTTTTCCTGCATCTTCTAAAAATTTGTTATTTTATTTACTAGGCCTTCAGGTGGATTTACAATGGTTAAATTTGTGTTATTTATTATGCAACCAAAATTTAACACAAATTTGTAGCAGTCATATGGAGAACCTCACATGTTTTATTGTTTAGATTTAATTGCCACTTTTTGCACCATATAGATGTCTTATTTAGATAATTTTGCAATTTGTTTTGATCTTATCATATGTTTACTTAATGATAAACAACAGCATCATTTATAAACAATCTGATAGAGCTTCTTGGATTGTGGAGCAGCAGAGGGCCTATAGCACTTCCTTGGGGAATTCCAGATATCAGTTACATTTCAGTTTATGTCATTCGGTATGATCTGTGACTCTTTTGACAGAAAATCTTGAATCCAGTTGCACAACTGCACTAGTACTCCATAGGCATGCAATTTTTTTAAAGTGGAAACTGTGTCCAGAACATGGAACTCCAGATACATGGAACTAATTTGATATCTTCTGTCAATAGAACTCATTACTTTGTGTGAATGAAGAGCCATGCATGTTCCTCAAGAATGAGATTTTTTGAAACCATGCTGTCTCTGTCAGTAGATCATGTTGTTGTTGTTGTTGTGGTCTTCAGTCCTGAGACTGGTTTGATGCAGCTCTCCATGCTACTCTATCCTGTGCAAGCTTCTTCATCTCCCAGTACCTACTGCAACCTACATCCTTCTGAATCTGCTTAGTGTATTGATCTCTTGGTCTCCCTCTACGATTTTTACCCTCCACGCTGCCCTCCAATGCTAAATTTGTGATCCCTCGATGCCTCAGAACATGTCCCACCAACCGATCCCTTCTTCTAGTCAAGTTGTGCCACAAACTTCTCTTTTCCCCAATCCTATTCAATACCTCCTCATTAGTTACGTGATCTACCCACCTTATCTTCAGCATTCTTCTGTAGCACCACATTTCGAAAGCTTCTATTCTCTTCTTGTCCAAACTAGTTATCGTCCATGTCTCACTTCCATACATGGCTACACTCCATACAAATACTTTCAGAAACGACTTCCTGACACCCAAATCTATATTCGATGTTAACAAATTTCTCTTCTTGAGAAACGCTTTCCTTGCCATTGCCAGTCTACATTTTATATCCTCTCTACTTCGACCATCATCGGTTATTTTACTCCCTAAATAGCAAAATTCCTTTACTACTTTAAGTGTCTCATTTCCTAATCTAATTCCCTCAGCATCACCCGACTTAATTTGACTACATTCCATTATCCTCGTTTTGCTTTTGTTGATGTTCATCTTATATCCTCGTTTCAAGACACTGTCCATTCCGTTCAACTGCTCTTCCAAGTCCTTTGCTGTCTCTGACAGAATTACAATGTCATCGGCGAACCTCAAAGTTTTTACTTCTTCTCCATGAATTTTAATACCTACTCCGAATTTTTCTTTTGTTTCCTTTACTGCCTGCTCAATATACAGATTGAATAACATCGGCGAGAGGCTACAACCCTGTCTCACTCCTTTCTCAACCACTGCTTCCCTTTCATGCCCCTCGACTCTTATAACTGCCATCTGGTTTCTGTACAAATTGTAAATAGCCTTTCGCTCCCTGTATTTTACCCCTGCCACCTTCAGAATTTGAAAGAGAGTATTCCAGTCAACATTGTCAAAAGCTTTCTCTAAGTCTACAAATGCTAGAAACGTAGGTTTGCCTTTTCTTAATCTTTCTTCCAAGATAAGTCGTAAGGTCAGTATTGCCTCACGTGTTCCAACATTTCTACGGAATCCAAACTGATCTTCCCCAAGGTCGGCTTCTACCAGTTTTTCCATTCGTCTGTAAAGAATTCGCGTTAGTATTTTGCAGCTGTGACTTATTAAACTGATAGTTCGGTAACTTTCACATCTGTCAACACCTGCTTTCTTTGGGATTGGAATTATTATATTCTTCTTAAAGTCTGAGGGTATTTCGCCTGTCTCATACATCGTGCTCACCAGATGGTAGAGTTTTGTCATGACTGGCTCTCCCGAGGCCATCAGTAGTTCTAATGGAATGTTGTCTACTCCCGGGGCCTTGTTTTGACTCAGGTCTTTCAGTGCTCTGTCAAACTCTTCACGCAGTATCTTATCTCCCATTTCATCTTCATCTACATCCTCTTCCATTTCCATAATATTGTCCTCAAGTACATCGCCCTTGTATAAACCCTCTATATACTCCTTCCACCTTTCTGCTTTCCCTTCTTTGCTTAGAACTGGGTTGCCATCTGAGCTCTTGATATTCATACAAGTGGTTCTCTTCTCTCCAAAGGTCTCTTTAATTTTCCTGTAGGCAGTATCTATCTTACCCCTAGTGAGACAAGCCTCTACATCCTTACATTTGTCCTCTAGCCATCCCTGCTTAGCCATTTTGCACTTCCTGTCGATTTCATTTTTGAGACGTTTGTATTCCTTTTTGCCTGCTTCATTTACTGCATTTTTATATTTTCTCCTTTCATCAATTAAATTCAATATTTCTTCTGTTACCCAAGGATTTCTATTAGCCCGCGTCTTTTTACCTACTTGATCCTCTGCTGCCTTCACCACTTCATCCCTCAGAGCTACCCATTCTTCTTCTATTGTATTTCTTTCCCCCATTCCAGTCAATTGTTCCCTAATGCTCTCCCTGAAACTCTCTACAACCTCTGGTTCTTTCAGTTTATCCAGGTCCCATCTCCTTAAATTCCCACCTTTTTGCAGTTTCTTCAGTTTCAATCTGCAGTTCATAACCAATAGGTTGTGGTCAGAATCTACATCTGCCCCAGGAAATGTCTTACAATTTAAAACCTGGTTCCTAAATCTCTGTCTTACCATTATATAATCTATCTGAAACCTGTCAGTATCTCCAGGCTTCTTCCATGTATACAGCCTCCTTTCATGATTCTTGAACCAAGTGTTAGCTATGATTAAGTTATGCTCTGTGCAAAATTCTACAAGGCGGCTTCCTCTTTCATTCCTTCCCCCCAATCCATATTCACCTACTATGTTTCCTTCTCTCCCTTTTCCTACTGACGAATTCCAGTCACCCATGACTATTAAATTTTCGTCTCCCTTCACTACCTGAATAATTTCTTTTATCTCGTCATACATTTCATCTATTTCTTCATCATCTGCAGAGCTAGTTGGCATATAAACTTGTACTACTGTAGTAGGCATGGGCTTTGTGTCTATCTTGGCCACAATAATGCGTTCACTATGCTGTTTGTAGTAGCTAACCCGCACTCCTATTTTTTTATTCATTATTAAACCCACTCCTGCATTACCCCTATTTGATTTTGTATTTATAACCCTGTAATCACCTGACCAAAAGTCTTGTTCCTCCTGCCACCGAACTTCACTAATTCCCACTATATCCAACTTTAATCTGTCCATCTCCCTTTTTAAATTTTCTAACCTACCTGCCCGATTAAGTGATCTGACATTCCACGCTCCGATCCGTAGAACGCCAGTTTTCTTTCTCCTGATAACGACGCTCCAAATTACACTCCTGGAAATTGAAATAAGAACACCGTGAATTCATTGTCCCAGGAAGGGGAAACTTTATTGACACATTCCTGGGGTCAGATACATCACATGATCACACTGACAGAACCACAGGCACATAGACACAGGCAACAGAGCATGCACAATGTCGGCACTAGTACAGTGTATATCCACCTTTCGCAGCAATGCAGGCTGCTATTCTCCCATGGAGACGATCGTAGAGATGCTGGATGTAGTCCTGTGGAACGGCTTGCCATGCCATTTCCACCTGGCGCCTCAGTTGGACCAGCGTTCGTGCTGGACGTGCAGACCGCGTGAGACGACGCTTCATCCAGTCCCAAACAAGCTCAATGGGGGACAGATCCGGAGATCTTGCTGACCAGGGTAGTTGACTTACACCTTCTAGAGCACGTTGGGTGGCACGGGATACATGCGGACGTGCATTATCCTGTTGGAACAGCAAGTTCCCTTGCCGGTCTAGGAATGGTAGAACGATGGGTTCGATGACGGTTTGGATGTACCGTGCACTATTCAGTGTCCCTTCGACGATCACCAGTGGTATACGGCCAGTGTAGGAGATCGCCGGTGTTGGCCCTGTGTGCCTCGGTCGTATGCAGTCCTGATTGTGGCGCTCACCTGCACGGCGCCAAACACGCATACGACCATCATTGGCACCAAGGCAGAAGCGACTCTCATCGCTGAAGACGACACGTCTCCATTCGTCCCTCCATTCACGCCTGTCGCGACACCACTGGAGGCGGGCTGCACGATGTTGGGGCGTGAGCGGAAGACGGCCTAACGGTGTGCGGGAACGTAGCCCAGCTTCATGGAGACGGTTGCGAATGGTCCTTGCCGATACCCCAGGAGCAACAGTGTCCCTAATTTGCTGGGAAGTGGCGGTGCGGTCCCCTACGGCACTGCGTAGGATCCTACGGTCTTGGCGTGCATCCGTGCGTCGCTGCGGTCCGGTCCCAGGTCGACGGGCACGTGCACCTTTCGCCGACCACTGGCGACAACATCGATGTACTGTGGAGACCTCACGCCCCACGTGTTGAGCAATTCGGCGGTACGTCCACCCGGCCTCCCGCATGCCCACTATACGCTCTCGCTCAAAGTCCGTCAACTGCACATACGGTTCACGTCCACGCTGTCGCGGCATGCTACCAGTGTTAAAGACTGCGATGGAGCTCCGTATGCTACGGCAAACTGGCTGACACTGACGGCGGCGGTGCACAAATGCTGCGCAGCTAGCGCCATTCGACGGCCAACGCCGCGGTTCCTGGTGTGTCCGCTGTGCCGTGCGTGTGATCATTGCTTGTACAGCCCTCTCGCAGTGTCCGGAGCAAGTATGGTGGGTCTGACACACCGGTGTCAATGTGTTCTTTTTTCCATTTCCAGGAGTGTATTTCACAGTGTTCAATTACAGTGTATGCTACAAAATCCTATGGCAGATGGATGTCAGTGATATACATTTACAAGTCAACAGATTACATTATTGTGTGCTGGTGACAGCTGTGTAATTTTGCAGTCTTTAGGTATGGATATTTTTTCAAGCAAGCAGTTGATTGCTAAAAATGTATATTCTGCAGGGAACCCGACTGTTGTGTAATCTAGACTGGAAGATTTGCTTTTATTAAGTGATTTCAGTTGCTTCTTCCTTAAAAGTAACATCCATTAACACTAATTCATATGGCTCTAATATTTATTAGCTCATTGGCCATCCACTGCTGGGTAAAGGCTTCCACCAAAGTCCCACTACCACAATTCAGAACTGGTAATGCATACTGTTTGTATATATATATTACTGTTTCAGACAAAATGGAATATTTTTTTATGTAGTATGCCAGAACCACACCTCACCAGGTTTACTCTTACATTTATTTCATTTGCTGTGCATCCAGTCCTAGTAGTCTGTACTTGTCATTTGTTCTGCTTTGTATTAGCATCTGTTTACCTGATTTGGAAACTCCAGAATAAATGCATGTATACTAGGCCCATTGTCTATGAATAAACGAGTGAATGAATATTTTCAGAAAGCGAAATTCGATACAAAGCAAGATTTCTTAGGTCCCACGAGGATAACACACTGAAAATAGGCTTTTATAGCACAGAAACAGTAACGTTTTAGTGAAAGGTTGGTGGTGAGCATGCATTCTTATCAGAAAAAGCATGAAGAAAAATGTTAAATTGGACTGTAGAATGTAGTAGTCATGAAAACAAAGATGTGACATGAAATGAACTTAAAGCATTACTTACAATGTACGTTGAACTAAGATAGGTGGATAAGTAGAGAGAGAGAGAGAGAGAGAAGGGGGGGAGGGGATATTACAAAAGAGCAGTACCACCAATCTAATTGACTTACTGTTTCTAGGTATTATAAAATGCTTCCAAAAATACCTGAGATTTACTTATTCTGAGAGCCTTGGTACATTGAGGAGAAGGCATTTGAGATGCTGAAAACCTACCGAAAGGACCAAGCAACTTAAAGACGGCTACAACAACCAATAAATTTCAGAATCCATTTTGCTGAAGATCCGTAATCACAAACCTTCTCAGGATGTCATGAAGGAGCTTATGTTTTTGCCATTCTGTGACTCAGTAACAGGAATGATTAGCCGGGTCCTAAAGAGGCACAGAATTGATTCAGTCTTCGTGCCTCCAGATGAATTTGACAACTCTTTAGACCTGTGAAAGATGATGTAGGACTCAGAATGCGTGGAATGTACAGGGCTATTACAAATGATTGAAGCGATTTCATAAATTCACTGTAGCTCCATTCATTGACATATGGTCACGACACACTACAGATACGTAGAAAAACTCATAAAGTTTTGTTCGGCTGAAGCCGCACTTCAGGTTTCTGCCGCCAGAGCGCTCGAGAGCGGAGTAAGACAAAATGGCGACAGGAGTAGGAGTCAAAGGGTAGGGATCATGAAATCCTCCCCACTCCACCAAGAGTGTCTTTCCGCCGTCCACCTAACCTTCGTAACCTCTTAGTTCATCCCTATGAAATCCCCAAACCACCTTCCCTACCCTCTGGCTCCTACCCTTGTAACCGCCCCCGGTGTAAAACCTGTCCCATGCACCCTCCCACCACCACCTACTCCAGTCCTGTAACCCGGAAGGTTTACACGATCAAAGGCAGAGCCACATGTGAAAGCACCCACGTGATTTACCAACTGACTTGCCTACACTGTGACGCATTCTATGTGGGAATGACCAGCAACAAACTGTCCATTCACATGAACGGACACAGGCAGACAGTGTTTGTCGGTAATGAGGATCACCCTGTGGCTAAACATGCCTTGGTGCACGGCCAGCACATCTGGGCACAGTGTTACACCGTCCGGGTTATCTGGATACTTCCCACTTACACCAACCTGTCCAAACTCCGGAGATGGGAACTTGCTCTTCAATATATTCTCTCTTCCCGTTATCCACCAGGCCTCAATCTCCGCTAATTTCAAGTTGCCGCCACTCATACCTCACCTGTCATTCAACAACATCTTTGCCTCTGCACTTCCGCCTCGACTGACATCTCTGCCCAAACTCTTTGCCTTTGAATATGTCTGCTTGTGTCTGTATATGTGTGGATGGATATGTGTGTGTGTGCGCGCGAGTGTATACCCGTCCTTTTTTCCCCCTAAGGTAAGTCTTTCCGCTCCCGGGATTGGAATGACTCCTTACCCTCTCCCTTAAAACCCACATCCTTTCGTCTTTCCCTCTCCTTCCCTCTTTCCTGACGAAGCAACCATTGGTTGCGAAAGCTAGAATTTTGTGTGTATATTTGTGTTTGTTTGTGTGTCTATCGACGTGCCAGCGCTTTCGTTTGGTAAGTCACATCATCTTTGTTTCTGGATATATAAGGTGATAACTAGCATGACTGGCATTGACAAAATTATTTCAGAGTATTCATTACTCTCCTTGACAGCATCTGCAAGTTCTGTGTTGCCCAAGTTGTTGTTGTTGTTGTTGTTGTTGTTGCAGTTGTTGCAGTATTGCTGTCGCCACTCGTGCCTCCTTCACCCAAATCCTCTATCTCCTGGCAGGTTGAGATACTTTGTGGTGGCTCGTTACTCAGCATAAAACAGTTTTCCAAAACTGTTAATACAATGGTTACCCCCAGTTTGCAGCCCTAATTCCATCACTCAGCGAACATCTTATGGTATTGACCTAGGGGGGTGGAAGTGTATGGCTGGTGTAGTCAGACCATTACAACATTTGCAAGCAATATCTGGAATACTCTTCAGTTTATCATACTTGTAGTATTTTCAGTAAAGATTTCTTTGTTACAAAGGTGAAATCTCTTGCAGCATTTAAGTGTGGTGAAGGACTTGTGAAATGAAGTACTATTTCGTTCTACAGGTAATGGTGTCTTACAAACACACAAAAAATATTGTGAACATATTTTCCCAGATTAAGTCAGTGACTTACTGGGTGAAGCTAAGGAGTGATTTCGTTACCAAGCAGATGAGAGTGTCTTCTGTTTGAGAGTATCTGTTTGTGTCTGAATAAAATGAATTTATTAATAAGAGTCATTGTATATCTATCTTGTAAAAATATGTTGGTTGTCAGATCTGAAACACAATGAATGATTTAGAATATTAATATCTAACTCACTACAAAGGTGTCTCTAAATCAATGTTTTCTAATGTGCTGCTGTGAGCTGTGGTGCATGTAGTGTGACATAGTAGTAAGCATTCTGATGGTGCGCTGTGGGTCACAAGTTCAAATCCACCACTGACAAGTATTTGTAGTTTAGAATTTATCATTTCTGGAAGGTTCTTGAAATATACGTTCTTGAACATGTGATGTTTGCATAAATACCAACGATCTGGAATATTCAGTGTTTCTATTGATAGGAGCACTCTTCATCAAGGAGGTTATTTCGTTTTGGCTGTACTTTGGTGTTGGTAATAAATGTGCTTGCAGGTCTAAGTGTTGTACTTCATTGACAACCGTGCCTTCAGATGTGGATGATGTGATTGTTGTTTTGACGTGATAGCATTTCGTTTCATATTTGATATTGTTTCAGTATCTGTACTGGATGAAGCAAAAGCCATAAGACATAAACATGTATTTGTTGTAAAAGCTGGACATTATCTAGTTAGTTAGTTGGATATAAACAGTGCAATTTTTTTTATAAAAACACAATAAAATATTTCACACTTATTGTTGAGAAAACTAAATTCTTCTTGACAGACCAATATTTTGTCTTATAGTCCTGTGAAAGTGGTGAACTAACTGATTCTCAGTGCAACATACATGAGAATGTAAATTACCAAAGAACTGTAGTTATATAGCTTGTAAAGAGAGAGAGAGAGAGAGAGAGAGAGAGAGAGAGAGAGAGAGAGAGAGAGAGAGAGAGGTGGGGGGTCAATACAATGCTTTCTACTGTTTGTTACCCTTTCACCCAGCAAAATAAAGAAATTATAACCAACGCATTAAGATCAAGAATTTCAAAAAAAAATTAGATTAAGTGTTCCACTAAATATGTAACACTAATACAAGAAGTTGATCAGTTGTTAAAATCAGTGCTTGATTTCAGCGATAAATGAGAAAAACTGTAAATATTGGCTCCGCATTGCATAATGTGTAATGATGGAAACTCAACTTTTTACCTTCTGTCACATGACTCGGTTATTGGTTTCAAACTTTTAATATGACACAGATAGATGTGTGCATGGTGTTAGTTGACTCATAAATATTGGGACCAACTGACCTAGGTAGTAAAGCTGGAGCCAAAGATATAAAATAAAAAATTCCACAAAATTATACTCAAAGAGTGTGTGAATTAACGATCCTGCCTTTGTGTATTCACTGGAATAAGTGTGAGGTAGAGGAATTGATAAGTAAATAGAATTTCCTTAATGTTCCTGCTGCGTTATCAGACCTTCTCTGGCAGCATAACACTTTTGTGTGTTTATTAATGTGATGAATAGGAGGAACCCGTAAGTCATACAAGAAACCTCCGAATTTCTAGTTAGATATATACATGCTCTCTTATTGGTTCAAAAAAGATTTTTGTTGTGGTTTTTCTGGTAAATACATTTGTAGTTTGTCTGTGAAATTACATCTTAGTATTTCAACTGCAGCCATGTATTTTATTGTACTAAGTGTTCATGCTGTTTTTCTGTCATATTTTGTTGGAGAAATGAAAATAATTTTTCTGTGATTATTTTTTCCAGGTACATGAGAAGGATGTCATTGGAATTGCCCATCATCCCCATCAAAACCTACTGTGCACATACAGTGAAGATGGACTTCTGAGGCTGTGGAAGCCTTAAGGCCTCCTATATCAGTTTAGAAGGTGCCTCTAAAAATGCTACGGAAGCATGCAGTGTAATAAATAGACCTGGAAGTGTCTTGGACACTTTGATAAAAGTGAGAAGTTAGTTATACAGCACATTGTTCGTGGCATCTAAAACGAGGTGTTTTGGTGTCTTAATGACTTTTTTTCCTACATGTCTTTTGAGAAAGTTTGCTTCTTCGGATCATTCCAGCAGTGCCTGATTACAGCAACTAAGACTCAGTTATCATACATACTGTGATTTCCTTGAAGGTCGTCACAATTGCCGAATGTTTCAAGTTATAATTTAATTATTCCAGAAATATTTTATTAATGGATATGAATTTGTGTTTGTTTGAAATAAACTGATGTTGGTGAGACACCCATCAGTCCTGAAGTGGTTGTCTATGTCAATAGATATTAATCTTTTGTTTCTATGATTTATTTGCTCTGTGGACAAATTGTGTATGTATCAGGATTTTTGTACATGTGGTTTCCTTTCTTCTCAAATTGCTTAGTAGTAATTATCCATAAAAATTATTGATACACAAATGTTTTCTGCAGTTTGCATTGAAATTGCCTCGGTTTTGTAACATTTTTGGCTCCTTGAAAAGATGTTCTTTATTTTTCGTAATCGCAAGAGGTTACTGTGGAACATGAGGCAACTTTGTTTAGAAAATTTGAAATGATGTTTAGCAAGAATAAATTCCACTCTTACATTCTGTTTTCATGTAGATTTATGTTTGTATGATGAACATGTTATACTAGGGCAATAAAACAAGTGTCTCTTGTGAATGTGTTTGTGATTACGATTGTGACACCAGTGTCTATCTGAACATCAGATTGATGTAATGTTGGCTTACATAATTGCCAGATTTGATTGTTTCTGGACATCTGCTACTGTTACTGGATTCTTTGTTTGATGTCTTGTATTTTGACGATGGTGACCAGTGGCAGAGTAAAAACAAACATTATCATTTGTCGTTGTGGGTGTTTTTAAGAACATGCCAGTAATTTAAAGATGATTTGTGATATGTATATAATAAAAAAGTTTTAAGATATTTGGTGTAAATTACTTTTATATTCACTTCAAATTTTTTATCTTATTTTGAAAACAAAATTTAAGTTCCATTGTAGTTGAACTATAATTACTTAAATAGTTTTTCATATAAAGACATTGTTTAACACTTTAAATGTTTCCTTATCCATATAAGAAACAGATACAGATTACACTTCACGTGTACACTGCTATCTGATGCCCATTTTCAGAATATGTTTATTCACAGAATGATTATAGCAGCTTTGGTGTCGTATCTGTTTTTTTAGAAATGACTTAAGTAGTGCACATTTCAGGACGTATGTAATCCATTTGGTGCCAAATTGCTCTAATTATTTTGAAAGAGTTTGATGTAATGCGGCAGTCATTATTTAATTGTGGTAATTTTCTTCTTTTTTTCCTCCAAATGAAGGTGAAGGTTTTAGCAACTTTTTGTGTTAACATAAGAGGGATTCAATGATCTTTGTAATTCATTTTGCTTGAGAACATCTGTGTTGTCTTTGAGGCACTCAGTTTCTTCAAGGAAATTTGTGAGGCTGTAATTGATTTTGTTGAGATTGTAGAGAACGATATGACTGATGAGTTTCTTGGTTGTACAGTAACGGATGCGATTTCAAGTATCTAGGAATGGACACACACACACACACACACACACACACACACACACACACACACACAGACTGCAGTCCCAGGCAGCTGAAACCACACTGCGGGCAGCAGCACCAGTGCATGATGGGGGTGGCGACTGGGTGGGCTGTGCCATATGAATCCTTCCCACCAACACCAGCTTTTCTGAACTGTACAGGTGGGAGCTTTCCCTGCAACCTTCCTGGCCTCAATCTTCGTTAGGCACTGTCCTCATCCTTCCAGCCCCTTCCCTGTTCCCATTCCAGCACTCCACGGCCATCATTCCACCATCACACCCAGTCTTTTTATTTTCTCCTTTTCCACTACTTGCCCCCCCACCTCTCCCCTGCTCTCCATCTAACCTGCAGTACTTCACTGTCTGCCATCCCCACCATACTATCCCTCTACCTTGCCGCCCTTACCCCCAACCAGTCATCACTCCCATCATGCACTGGTGCTGCTGCTTGCAGTGTGTTTTCAGATGTCTGAAACTGCAGTTTTGTGTGTGTGTGTGTGTGTGTGCTACTGTTGACAAAGGCCTTCATGGCCAAAAGCTTTATTTGTGCCTATCTGCAGCCCAGCATCTCCACAATATAGTGAGTAGCAACTTCCCCTTTTCATAATATTGTTCAAAGTATTTAGTATTGATGAAGACTTGTCTCTAATTTTTTCAGTAATATGATAATATTTTAAGGCTCTCACAGATCTTACAGAACAAGTCCTTGATCATTCTTTCCAGTGGGAAAGTGAATAACCGTAATCTATTAAGAGGCTCATGCCCTACCTACCTCACATGCTGAGTTTTAGAGAGTTTTATGATGTCTCAGCAGCTGTGTTGGCCTCATCATGGGCCATCCCACTCATTTCGTTGCTGCCGTTGGGTCATCCTCAGCCGTAGACCTCTGTTTCTGCTCTCTAGCCTTTGCGGATTCTGCTCAGTGGGGACTCGCTGATGATCTTCATGCCAATGACCATTTCCAACTGTGGGTCCACTACCGTGGGTCCACTACCAGATGGAGCAGTCCTTGAAAGGAAGCTGCCAAGATGGATGCTGTTCAGCCAGCTGGCTGTGTTTGAACACCAAGGCAGTGTCCAGTAATGGATGGATCACATGTGATCCACCATCTACATCTAAATTTACCTAGACAATCCGCAAGCCACTGAAAGGTGCATGGCGGAAGGTACCCTGTACCACTACTTGTCATTTCCCCTCCTGTTCCACTCGCAAATAGAGTGAGGGAAAAGCGACTGTCTGTACGCCTCCTGACGAGCCCAAATTTTTTGTATCTTATCTACGTGTTCCTTACACGCGATGTATGTTGGTGGTAGTAGAATTGTTCGGCAGTCAGCTTCAAATGCCAGTTCACTAAATTTTCTCAATAGTGTTTCTCAAAAAGAAACTTACGTATACCAAAGTCCTCAGTTTGTCTTAGAAGGCAGCCTGTACCTTGATAGACATTGAGTGCCCCTCAGCAATTCATGTGAGGTGTGCATTTGTGCAACAGTTTAAGGGTTTACCAACAGCAGAAAACCACAAGTAGCAATAGCTGAAGCTCGACGATTAATCGAGGGGAACAAGAAAGGTTCACGGCAAGTGTTTCTGGACTCTATCGACCACTGCACTTTTTCAACAAAAGTATGGGAAGCCAGCAGGATGATTTCTGGTAAATGCAGTTGTTTACTTATACCAGCATCAGTTTTACCAAATGATGCCCAGAGATGTTGCCCACGCAATGGCAGAACATTTTGCAGTGACTGCTGCCACTGTCCGCCAGGATCCGCTTTCTGCTGCTTCGTTGATTGAAAGTGAAATCTCATAGTAATTTTGAATATAAATTAACAAGCTTTATTATTAGAATTGTATGCATTTTTATTATCGAGGATAATTGTTCAGAATAAAAAGTTTTAATTATCATGTAAGAAGATTTATTAGGAGACAAGTCCTGTTTTGTGTATTTTATTATTTGTATGAGGTATTCCACCTGGTAGCCAGTCCTTTCCAATAGAATTGGAGACGTACTTGGAGTCTTGATAGGCAAAGTAGTCAAAGGTGGTAAAAAGCCTTCTGTGCCAGTCACACTTTTAAAGGTTACCAATGACCAGAAGTTTATATCAATAATTTTTATATCTGTGTATTGAAAAATCACTTGTTCACTACTCAGGTCTCTTGTAACAAGATACTTACCTTCTAATATGTGTTGTATATAAAAATGCTGTAAAAGACTTAAAAGATCAGAATTGTGCAAAATCCTGTTTTTAGTAAAAATTAAATTATTCTACAAATAAGAAGAATATTTAGCAACTCGGGGGTTTGAAGACTACTCCGAGCTGTACATCACAACAAGCTAACTTAAAATATAAATGAACCCTCGCAAGACTGGAAGAAGAGTGGCTGGAAGTGACAGACATTAAACTGCACCTAGTAAACTGGACAGCTCGGCTGTGGCAAACATCCTTCCAGCCAGCCAGCCAGAATGTATTCTTTCTCAGTTGTTTCTACATAGGAACAGCCTTGTGGTGATTGGCTTCTAGCTCCAGGCGAATGACCCTTCAGTGTGTGGCGCTTGTGGCACATGGATAAGTGTGTGCTGCATTTTTGTTGACTTTGTGTTAATTCGCACAAGAGAACAGCAGCTAATTTACCTACAGTTTTGTCACCTATTTTAAAAGTCACTGATATGTATGTGGTACAATTCTTAGGGTTCTGTGAAATATCCAACTTGTTTTCATTATTTTTGCTGGATCATCTATGTTTTTTGTAAGTGAGTAGCCAGCCATATATCACTGTGTAATTATTTTAGCTTTTCTCTTGTATTACTTGTGTTTTAATTGACATTTTTAGTGTTTAATCAAATTTACATTGTCTTAAACGATATAAGATACTGTTATCATAGGAGACTGTGAGTGAGATTTGGAGAGAGTGAGCATACTTTTGTGTGAGAATGACTATTTATTCTATAATATTTTAGACTTTTTATCCTCATTCATTTCTACCAATTTTTGTAAGGGCACTGGTAACTTTACATTGAGTGTACAAGCATGCGCGCGCACACACACACACACACACACACACACACACACACACACACACACACAGCTTTTAACAACAGGAGTGTCCAGCAGCACAGTCATTGCCCACAACACATGCATGAAAGGTCTTTCTGTGGCCCCCAGCAGGTGGCACAAGGAGTGCCGCTTTCCTCCAACTGTGGGCGTCTTCCTGCACGCGCGTATTGCCTATTCCTGGCATGATAAATTTCGATTCTGCCACGTGTCTGCCACGTGATTATCGTCAGTCATGTCTTGCAGTAGTGACAACAGCACTATCTGAAGACCACCACCTGAAGATGTCAAACGGTTGCATCAGTGAAATATGGGGGATTCACACAATGTCATCTGGCAGCAAACCTGGGTATTGTATTTGCAACAGATCCACTGGGAAAGCCTGAAAAGTCATTTCTTACCGATTGTCATGATATTATTGCCCTAGTCACCCACTGAGAAAACTTCATTTAGAATGTGGATGTTTTGAATACAACATCTGTAAAATTTCAATATCCCTTAAACCAAACACTTCTTTTTCCTCATCAGGTGACAATAAATAGTACAAAAACTGTACAATACCCTGGCTAGAGTCCACTAAAAATACTTGTTCTTTCATCTTCCCTATGAGAGTGTGGTATAAGCTAGAGAACTGTTTATTTCAGTGCACCACTTCCACACCTGGGGCTGCTAACTCCTGAACTTGACAACTGTTATCTTCCTGCACCATGTTTAAATTAACCATACTACCTTGCACCAAAGTAGTTCCAGCCTACATTTTAATGTCAATTTTATGTGTGCACCCTTTGTGTGCAGTCCCTCAATGTTTACACCATTTTTAGTGAAAAATGTTAATTCATTCAGTCAAACCAAATATTGTGTTACCCAGGTCTATAACTCTTTAATTGTGACTGGGAGCACATTTCACCTTCCAAAAACTTGATTAACAATAAAATTTTAGTTGAGGTTAACTGTATTGTAGAACTTGCACTACTTACATACAGCTGCTTTCCTGATGCTAACCACCTCCGCTCCTTCACTACCTGGTGAAGCTGCTATGTCTGCTTGGACACACTACCTTCGAGGGACCTCTGTGCGAATAGCAGATTTAGGGGCTAACTCATCCGTGTTGAGCCAGTTCAATCCAGGGAACACTCTAATTACTGTTCTTGCAATATGATTGCAAAACAGTGCAAGCATACAGGAAATATCACCAATACCTTATGTACTAACAACATGCCAGCAAAATGCACAAACATGCTCAGCTACCAATTATGGTGCAGGGAACTATCAGAGTGAAAAGTGACTGGGGTTGTGTGGGTGTAAATAATTAACAAGTTTTAAATAGAATTATCGACAATAAAATTCAACAAAAACGAACTCATAAATAATATCAAACTCAAGTAAAACAGTATGCCCTCAATTCACAAATTGCAAAATTTGATATCTTGTGCAACATAACAAACAGTAAAATCCTCTGCTTCTTAAAATACCTTTAGCTTCACAATAATAAGCATTTATGAAATAATATACAACAATATGAATATAATAGAGGGAAACATTCCACGTGGGAAAAATATATCTAAAATGTCTGCTTGTTGCTGTGTATGTGCGGATGGATGTGTGTGTGTGTGTGTGTGTGTGTGTGTGTGTGTGCGAGTGTATACCTGTCCTTTTTTCCCCCTAAGGTAAGTCTTTCCGCTCCCGGAATTGGAATGACTCCTTACCCTCTCCCTTAAAACCCACATCCTTTCGTCTTTCCCTCTCCTTCCCTCTTTCCCGACGAAGCAACCGTTTGTTGCGAAAGCTTGAATTTTGTGTGTTTGTTTGTGTGTCTATCGACCTGCCAGCACTTTTGTTTGGTAAGTCTCAATATACAACAATATTATAAAGTATATTTGAGTTGAAGATAGAGCGGGGAGAAAGGAAAGGAAAGGAAAGGAAAGGAAAGGGAAGGGAAGGGATAACTGATGTCAGCTGCATTGGAACATTACGCAGAATCAGTGGCGACGAGTGAAACTGTGTACTGGACTGGGATTTGAACTCGGGATCTGCTAACCAGCTAGGTGCATTAACCACTGCTCCGTCCAGGACACATTGTTATTGCAACTGTGCAGACTATCTTAGCATGCTTCATGGCCAACACACACAACCACTGAGTGCCACCTATTCCACAGTCCCTGTACATTTCCTCCATGCTCAACTCTGTGATTCCTGCAGGAGGTAAGGATGTACCTGTGCATCCAAACTGAAGAAGGTGGATCAATTGCCCATCTAGGTGAATTAATTATATGAATGCATGGTGTCTGTTCTTTTGGACATGTCCGCTCAGGACATAATATCCAAAGAATACCCCAGTAGAAGCTGACCACCAAAGCCCCAAACTAATAAGCGAAATGCATTCAAAGTTCCAAATGTGGACAACAGCTATATAATGGAGTAACAATGAAAATTTGTGCCGGACTTGAACTCGAACCCAGACTTATTGTCAGCAGTCACCTTACCATTAGGCACTCTGAGCATGACTCATGGCCAGACCCAAACTTCCTTAACCTGTACTCGTACATCCATTATGTATGTTCCCATACAGGGGAGACATTTTAATTGAAAGTCGCTTGCCCGGTGTCAGCAGGTAAATATGATAGTGCGGTGCCTGTGTTGTTCAGAAGAATGATGAAATGTTCCTTCAGACATGTATGCATGTCCAAAGGAACAGGCACTGCAGTGACTACTGCTATTAACAAGTACATTAAATGTCATCCCCTGTACAGGAATTACATAATACGAGGGTTGGAACCTAAATAGTGGTAGTTATCTATTCAGAACATACAAGAGAGTTCCGTGGTTGCACCTGTTACTGTCCTTCAGAGTAGTCACCAACGTTGTGTAGAACCTGTTGTGAGCAATGTGGAAGGCGTAGTATACTGTTAGCAGTGCCTGTTCTGTTGATGGTGTGAATGGAGTGGTCTTCTGCCTGTGAAATCTCTGGAACAGTTCTGAAGTGAATACCATGAAGTGGCTCCTTCATCTTCAGAATCAAATCATTTATAAGGACTTAAGTCCGGGGAGTATGGTGGATGGTACAGTACTTCCCAGTCCCATCGACCGAACAGAGCAGCCACAGCTTGCACTGTATGCGCCTGCGCATTGCCGGGTGAAATGAGGGGTGGGTTGCACAGAAAGTGTCACCACTTCTTTCACAATACTGATTGCAGGTGATGCTCCAAAAACGAACATTAATACTGTGCATTGACGGTATGCCGTGGAGGAACTTAATGTGTTAGGATAACACCATCACAGTCATACACGAGAATCACCATAACTTTAGACCGCTCCATTCTCACCACCAACAGAACAGGCTCTGCTAACGGCATACTACGCCTTCCACATCGCTGGCAACGGACTCTACACAATACTGGTGACTACTTTGAAGGACAGGAACAGGTGCAAACATGTAACTCTTTTGTATCGGTTGTGAATTAGTAGATGCCACTATTTAAGTTCCAACCCTTGTATGTGTGTAGGAGTACAGGATGTGACGGATTGATGACATAAGGAAATTAGAGCCCAGCCATGAATCGTGCACTGATAGCCAAAGCAGTTAAGGCGAGCAGTTGTGTAAAGCAGGAAATCCAGGTTCAAGTCCCAGCCTGCAAAAATTCTTATTGTCATTCCAATATACAGCTGATGGTTGTCCTTATTCACAACTGCAAATACCTTTCATATATTTCATAATGACTGTAGTTGCTGCAGTGCCTGTTCCTTCGAACATTGCATCGTACTTCTGAACAACACAGGCACGTCAATATTGTATTCAAACTAATAGTAATTCAAGTAATTAACAAGAAAAGTAGTAAACAGACCCTAAAAATACGCAGAATCAGGCAACCCATTGCTGACCACAGTAAATGGGATCAATAATTCAACTAACCCCAGCAATAAAAACTAGAACAAAAAATTCTTTGAGTCCAGTTAAAAGTAAAATACAGATTCAATAGTGCTTAACACATTAGGACCGTGCAATGGCCTCGCCATTATGACAATATGATAACTTGCACAACTTAAACTGAAACCCAGCCACACACAGATGTCAGCACAACTATAGTTTTGCACTGAACACAACCAGCAAAATCTCATTTAACACTGTCACTACCGAGCACAAACATTGGCTAAAATCATCTTGTCTCTTGTCAGCACCGCCTCTGCTGGACCCCAGACTCGAGCAGCATCCTTTTGCCCAAACAAAATTTGATGGTCTGTGTTGACGAGAAGCCACCAAAGCCCACACCCAAGAATCCAACCAGGCTGCCTCCACTGCTTTGTTATACAGTCTTCTTGCTCTGCCATGTCCAGATAGCTGCTTTCTCAGATACATGCTTCCTGTAGTACTGACCCTATTCATACTGTTGCGTCTCTATTGATGCTCTTCCTGTCATCTTGATGTCACCACTGCTCATTAGCCATGCTGGAATGTAAACAACACCGAATGGTGTGTCAACTGTGGCCCAGCACCGTATCTAAAGTCTTGCCCTCCTGCTGCCCACAGCCCTCAGAACTGGCTCAAGTTGACGCAGCTTCCCTGTTCCAACACCTACTCTCTCTGTGCTGTCACCTCAAGCCACTCCTAGCGTCAGGATGGCTCTGTGCTCTTCAGTTTTGCACTAGTGGGTGCATTTTTCTCTGGCAGCAATGCAACAACATTGCTGGCACCAGCTGCTGGCAGGGTAGGAACTTCAGCTGGCCAAGAATGACTCATTCACAGAACTTACACAACAATGTAGGACTGAAGGTCAGATTAAATGTAGCCATCTTTCCTAATTCACCATTCACTTGCTTTATTTAATTTTGACATTTGTCGCACCAACATCTACCGACATTTCCTTCAGTTCCTCTGCATCTAAATTCAGTAGGTCGTTGCATGTTGCAAACCTTTTGCAGAATTGCTGGTGTTATATAATTCAGTAACAATAGTGAAATTCCTAAAAGCCTCTGCTTTTTGTAATAATTCAGCTTAATGTATCAGTTCACACTAGTAGTGTGCCATTCCTCAAATGCTTGACAAATCATGATGTACAGGGTGACAATTATTGAACTGTATGAAAAAAACACAAATTATTTACAAACTATGGCGTTTACACATTCTACTCAACATGTAAATGGCACTACAGATATTCTTATCTAGGTTATGACATGTTCGATATCCCTGCCATCATTGGCAATGATGTGGTACAGACGAATAGCGAAATTCTGCATGACCTGCTGAAGTGTCGGAACATCGATGTTGTCGATGACTTCCTGAATGGTTGTTTTCAGATCAGCGTTGATTTTGGGGTTATTGCTGTACACCTTGTCTTTAATATAGCCCCACAAAAAGCAATTGCACGTGTTCAGATCCGGTGAATATGGCGGCCAATCGAGACCCTTGCCAGTGGCCTCTGGGTACACCAGAGCCAGAATGCAGTCCACAAAATGCTCTTCCAGGACATGAAACACTGTCCTGCTTCGATGGGATCGATCTCTGTCTTGAATAAACCACACCTTGTCGAAATTAGAGTCACTCTGGATAATGGGGATGAAATAATCTTGTAAAACCTTCCCGTACCGTTTGGTAGTCACCATGTCATTAAGGAATATTGCACCAATTATTCTGTGACAGACCCTGCACACCACACAGTGACCTGTTGAGGGGGAAGAGACTTCTCGATCGCGAAATGCGGATTCCCAGTCCCCCACATGCGCCAATTTCGCTTACTGATGAAACCATCCAAATGAAAGTGGGCTTTGTCGCTAAACCAAACCATATTCACATCAAAGTCCTGTTCGTCAATTCTGTGGGCAATAGTGTTGGCGAAACACTATTGCTGTTCTGTGGTCCTGTGTCTTAATGGCTGGTGGGTCTGAATTTTGTATGGGAAGAGATGCGGGTCTTCAATTTGTCACAGTGTCTCCCGGTTGATTCCCAACTGTTGTGCAGCTCGTCTGATCGATTTGCTGGGGCTTGTTTGAAACACAGCGCGTGCCTTCTTGATGTTTTCAGGCGTTTTCACCGTTTTTGCACGACCGACATTTCCAACACTGTCATCACGAACGCTATCTGTTCTCTCAAACTTGCGAATCAAATTCATGAATGTCAGCGCACTTGGACCGGTTGTCTTCAGCTTGAACTCGGTCGCAAACTTCCTTTGAGCCGCAACTGGGCTGTTATTGTTCGCATAGTAGCCTTCACGAGTGCTATAAGCTCAAGCACCATGTACCTTGACATTTTCGTGTGAAAATGGCAAACAACAAGAAGACGTGTGCGCGTGTGCACACTAATTCCCATCATGCCCCATAGCCAACCGTGCAGTTTGAACGTCCTAACGCAAACCGTTCAGAATTTGTGACGATTTTATTTCATATAGCTCAATAATTGTTACCCTGTACTTGCTACACATGTATGTAGGAAGATGATACTATCTCAAAGCTTTCCTCCTGTCTTTCAAAGATAAAAAATACATTCTGAGATGCAATAAGTGTCCTGTTACTGAAAAGCATTTCTTTTTTGAGCTGAAGTTCTTGGTGGGCTACCTGAAGAGACAGTACACGCATGGCATTGAGAGTGTTTTTTGTGATAAGTCCGCCAAAGAAAAAATCCATGGGTGTTACATCACAAGGCTGTGGTAGCCACTTCACAGATCCACGTCTTGTGATGATCCAGTCGCCAAACTTCCCCTCAACAAATCGACTGTAGCATCAGTTGTGTGGCATGTAGCGCCGTCCTGCTGGTACCACATGTTTAAGTACACTACTGGCCATTAAAATTGCTACACCAAGAAGAAATGCACTTGATAAACGGGTATTCATTGAACAAATATATTATACTAGAACTGACCAGTGATTACATTTTCACGCAATTTGGGTTCATAGATCCTGAGAAATCAGTACCCAGAACAACCACCTCTGGCTGTAATAACGGCCTTGATATGCCTGGGCGTTGAGTGAAACAGAGCTTGGGTGGCGTGTACAGGTACAGCTGCCTGCGCAGTTTCACCACGATATCACAGTTCATCAGGAGTAGTGACTGGCGTATTGTGACGAGCCAGTTGCTCGGCCACCATTGACCAGACGTATTCAGTTGGTGAGATATCTGGAGAATGTGCTGGCCAGGGCAGCAGTCGAACATTTTCTGTATCCAGAAAGGCCCGTACAGGATCTGCAACATGCGTTTGTGCATTATCCTGCTGAAATGTAGGGTTTCACAGGAATAAAATGAAGGGTAGAGCCACGTGTCGTAATACATCTGAAATGTAACGTCCACTGTTCAAAGCGCCATCAATGCGAACAAGAGGTGACCAAGACGTGTAACCAATGGTACCCCATACCATCACGCCAGGTGATACGCCAGTACGGCGATGACGAATACATGCTTCCAATGTGCATTCACCGTAATGTCACCAAACACGGATGCAACCATCATGATGCTGTAAACAGAACCTGGATTCATCCGAAAAAATGACGTTTTGCCATTCGTGCACCCAGGTTCGTCGTTGAGTACACCATCGCAGACGCTCCTGTCTGTGATGCAGCATCAAGGGTAACCGCAGCCATGGTGTCCGAGCTGATAGTCCATGCTGCTGCAAACGTCGTCAAACTGTTCGTGCAGATGGTTGTTGTCTTAGAAACGTCCCCATCTGTTGACTCAGGGATCGAGACGTGGCTGCACCATCCGTTACAGCCATGTGGATAAGATGCCTGTCGACTGCTAGTGATACGAGGACCTTGGGATCCAGCACGGCGTTGTGTATTACCCTTCTGAACCCACCAATTCCATATTCTGCTAACAGTCATTGGATCTCGACCAATGCGAGCAGCAATGTTGTGATGTACTTGTTAACAGCAGTAGTCGCAGCAGTGCCTGTTCCTTTGGACATGCATACATGTCTGAAGGAACATTTCATCATTCTTCTGAACAACACAGGCACCGCAATATCATATTTTCCTGCTGACACCGGACAAGCGACTTTCAATTAAAATGTCTCCCCTGTATGGGAACATACATAATGGATGTACGAGTACAGGTTAAGGAAGTTTGGGTCTGGCCATGAGTCATGCTCAGAGTGCCTAATGGTAAGGTGACTGCTGACAATAAGTAGCATATCTGGGTTCGAGTTCCAGTCTGGCACAAATTTTCATTGTTACTCCATTATATAGCTGATTATTGTCCACATTTGGAACTTTGAATGCATTTCGCTTATTAGTTTGGGGCTTTGGTGGTCAGCTTCTACTGGGGTATTCTTTGGATATTATGTCCTGAGCGGACATGTCCAAAAGAACAGACACCATGCATTCATATAATTAATTCACCTAGATGGGCAATTGATCCACCTTCTTCAGTTTGGATGCCAGAAATTCTTACAGACGGTTTTGTCAGTGGAGAAACGAAAGCCATTGTCAATGCTCCAGGAGTAAAGACGATCAGAACATCGCTGAGGTTGTCGTTCAGTGAGACAGGTCGGTGGAGAACTGCAGTAGATGGCAAAATCGTCAACAAAAAAGGAGCTGGAGATGCCCGGCGGGAGACAGGCCATCATAGGGTTAATGGCGAAAGCAAAGAGGATGACGCTCAGGACGGAACCCTGAAGCACACCGTTTTCCTGGATGAAGGCAGAACCGACATGCACCTTGAAAACTCGGTCTTTTAAAAATGCCTGAAGGAAACAGGGTAGGTGGCCACTGAAGCCCCACATGTAAAGACTACAGTGGGTACCAGTTCTCCAGCAGGTGTGATAGGCCTTCTTCACATCGAAAAACACGGCCACAGTCTGTGATTTCTGCAGCAAACCATCCATGACATGGGTGGACAAAGTAACGAGATGGTCAACTGCAGAACGCTGCACTCAAAATCTACAGTGTGCATTCGTCAGTAAATTGCGAGACTCGACCACCATACCAGCCTGGCATGAATCACATGTTCCATCGCCTTGCAAACACAGCTGGTAAGAGAGATGGGGTGGTAGCTAGAATGAAGGTTTTTGTCCTTACTGGCCTTAAGTATGGGTATGACAGTGGCTTCATGCCAGCGTGCAGAAAATGTGCCCTCTACCCAGATGTAGCTGTACGTGTTAAGCAGGAAGTGCTTGCCAGCAAGAGAAAGGTGCTGCAACATCTGACTGTGGATGACGCCTGGCCCTGGGGTGGAGGATCGGGATGAACTGAGAGCGTGATCTAGCTCACTGACAGGCGGCATTGTAGCACTCACGATTCGGAGAAGAGAAGGGTATCGCCCAGGCCTTGTCCATTCGTTTCAAATGGAGGAAGGCAGGGTGATAGTGGGAAGAGCTCGAAACCTCAGCAAAATGGGGGCCCAAGATGTTGTAGATACCAATAGGGTCCACAAGAACATCGTCTGCTACTGTCAGGCCGGAAATTGGGGAATGGATCTTGGTTCCAGAGAGCCTCGGAGGTTGGCCCACACAACAGAGGAAGGATGAACTATTGAATGAAATCCAGCTAGTTTTTTTGTTGCCTCGAAGAACGTGACGACACTTTGCACGCATCTGTTTATAAGAACGCAGTTTGCCATCTTAGGATGATGGTTAAAAACGCGGAGAGCACGTCTCTGTGTGCGAATTGCGTCGTGGCATGCCTCAGTCCACCAAGGGACTGGGACGCAACATGATAAAGAGGAAATATGAGGAATGGAATGTTCTGCAGCACTAAGGATAACGTTTGTGAGATATTCCACCTGGTCATCACAACAGGGGAGATCTTGTTCTCCGAAGGTCGCCAGGGAGGAGTAAAACTACCAGTCAGCCTTAGTAAGCTGCCATTTGGGCGTAGGCATCAGCAAACAGATAGCACACAGAAAATGGTCGCTCGAGTAGGTGTCAGAAAGAACGGACCACTCAAGACAATGGGCAAACTGGGCGGTCAGTGCAGAAGGATAGGTCCAAATGGGAATAGGTATGTGAGGAGTTGGAAAGGAAAGTGGATGTCCCAGTGTTGAAGCAGAGGAGGTTAAGTTGGTTAAGAAGATTGGCCAAGAGGGCACCTCTCGGACAGGTCCTGGGAGAACCCCAAAGGGGATGATGCACATTAAAGTCATTGAGTAGCAAAAATGGAAGAGGTTGCTGCCCAATAAGCTGAAGGAAGTTTGACACTGAATGACGGAGGGACATAAATGGTACAGGGGGAAAAGGTCAAGTGAGGAAGGAAAAGGCAAACTGCAACAGCTTGAAGATGAGTAGTGAGGGAGATGGGTTGACTATGAATGTCGTCCCATATGAGCAGCATGACGGCCGCATGAGATAGAATGCTGACCTCAGGGGAAGCTCAGAACGAATCAGTAGGAAATGTGAAAGCTCAAAGTGGTCATGAGGGCGCAATTTTGTTTCCTGATGGTAGAGTACAAGGGGACACTGCGATGCTTAAAGCAGCCATAAATCCTCTTTATGGGACCAAAGGCCACAAACATTCAATTGGAGGAGAGTCATGATAAGAAAGAGATGTAGGAGTGCCACCTTGGCAGCTGCTGAGTGACAGCCGGTCAAGAGTTGCTACTACAGGGCACAGAGGCAGGAGGAATCTACTCCATGGTGTCCACAGAAGCTTGCTTGTGCGGTCAGTCTGTGGAGTCCAACACTGAAGAACTGCTGGTGGCACGCACCGGCAACAAGGAGGCCGGCTGGGCTAAGGTATCACGTGGCGACACCGTCGAAGAGGATCTTCAAATTGGCAAAGGGGAAGACCGTTTGCCTTTGTTGGAATTCTTCAAGCCTTTCCAATTAGAGGAAGACTCAGGTGTTGTTTGGCTGGAGGGATGGAGAAAGTCTTCACAGGAGTACTCCTTCTGTCCTTCCCGGCCTACTGATTGTGTAACTGGTGGCTTCAACCCTTGAGGCAAGAGTTGTTGCACAGCTGGACGGGGAGATGGCGATGCTACCTTGACACTGGGCGATTTCACGACCTCAGAGCTGAGTTGGAGGTCACATGTCTTCATGGCCATGTCCATGAAGGAGCGAGTGGTAGCAATAACAGAACTATAGGTGCCAGACGGGAGAATGCAGGGTTTGCTACTAACCAGTCTAGCGAGCTACTGGGTAATGCACCTTCTCCTTTAGCTAAATCTCTTGGACAGCCCACCCATCAAGATACACAGAACAGTCCAGAGAGGAGGCGACATGGCCGCCATTGTAGTTGATACAGCGGGGAGAAGGAGGCAGACAATCGCCCTTGTGCACATTTCTACCCCAAGTGACACATTTGGCTGGGTGTCGACAAGACGTTCTAGTGTGGTTGAAACGATGACACTGGTAGCAGTGCATCGGGTTCGGAATGTATGGCCGACTGTGATAATTTCATAGCCTGCTTTGATCTTGGATGGAAGCACCATTCTATCAAAGGTGAGACAAAGAGTGTGCGTGGGCACTAAGGAGGAATCTAACATTTTTCATTACACGATGGACAGCAATGACACGCTGATTAGAGAGTTAAGATTGGATTTTGGCATCGGTTAAACCGTCGAGCAGCCTGGTGTAAATTACACCACGGGAAGAATTCACAGTTCTATGGGCCTCGATATGAACAGGGTAGCTGTGGAGAAGCGAGGCAGCAAGCAGTTGTTGTGCTTAAGAATCAGAAGTAGTCTCTAAAAGCAAAGTGCCATTCCATAAACGAGAGCAGGATTTCACACGGCTGGCAGTTGCATCAACACCTTTCTGAATAATAAACGGATTTACTGTGGCAAAGGACTGACCGTCCTCAGTATGAGAGACCATGAGGAACCGTGGTGCAGCAGGAAGGGTCTTTGAATCAGTAGCCTCATAACGTTTACGTTTTGTAGACATTGATTGGGAAAATGACTGACTCATTGCGAGAAAATCCTCCATAATTGCCAGCGTCGCCGATGCTGCACTCCTTCCAACTGGGGGCCCCCCTCACAAGGCGGCGCACCCGCCTTAGGTGATTGTTCACACCTCAGGTCACAACTCCTGAACACAATTGACAGAGGGACCAATCGTCAATTTGAGAAGGTTGCAGCTCAGGCAGTCGCGCCTTCCTGGCCTGTATCAAGGGGTATGTGCGAACCCTACCTGTCGATCCGGGGCTGAGAATTGCTCATTACCCAGCCACCTGTTACACGTCAGACGCGTGGGCCGGCCTTCAGGAGCGCATAGCGAGGAAGAAGAGAAAGAAGAACCTCAAACGCGGAAGAGGAGGAACGAGGGGAGAAGGGAAACAAAGAAAGGAAAAGGGAGCTAAAAACAAAGGTGAGACTGTTCTTACGCCAGTGACAGACATTGCAGAGCATTCGCAATAACGTCCCAGACATGTTTCCCAAGTGAGGGGAAAAAGAATATCAAGAGGATAGACATGCAGCACAGAAGGGAAGAAATGCTGCAAAGGTTGGGGCCTCGTGGTAGCCAAGCACGAACTCGCTGAAGAATGGCGAGCCCCCTGGGGGGCTTGGTCTCTGTGGTTATTATGCGACCAGCATAGTCGGCCACTTCGGAAATATTATTAATTTGAACGTGCTCATGAGGTTAACGAACGAAAAATGACTTTTGTAAGCGTTACTCAAAAAGGAATTACTTTGACAATTCGATCCAAACTTAACCCTCACAATGAAAGTGGTTACGTAGTCAGAGGGCCTGGCGAATACACAAAATTGTTCAGTAAAATTTACACAAATGTCAAGTTTACAATCCTTCAGTTCTCGACTAAGCCGATGGCGTAATAAGGCCAGTCAATGAAGACCAAAACAGGTCGAATGTGGGAAATACGTTATGAAGTCGCAAATTTTTGTGCAGGGGTAGGACGGACTGTCATGAACAACATACTGTGTAGAAATCCTGACTCATGCAGGCTGCGTGTGGGATGGGTGTGCGCCTGAAGGTTACTTTTGTATGTTTTTGTTAAATAAGTCGAAAACAACGGCCTCTAGCGAAAATGTGCGAATCGTGCAGAGTACGAGGGGGAGGAGATCTCTTCTGAACAGCAGGCTGCAAGGCATCCCAGATATGCTCAATAATGTTCAATTCTGGGGAGTTTGGTGGCCAGCGGAAGTGTTTAAACTCAGAAGAGTGTACCTGGAGCCACTCTATAGCAATTGTGGACGTGAGTGGTGTAGCATTGTCCTGTTGGAATTGCCCAAGTCCGTCAGAATGCACAATTGACATGAATGGATGCAGGTGATCAGACAGGATGCTTATGTATGTGTCACCTGTCAGAGTCGTACCTAGACGTATCAGCGGTCCCATATACTCCAACTGCACACGCCCTCAGCATTACAGAGCTTCCACCAGCTTGAACAGTCCCCTGATGACATGCAGGGTCCATGGCTTCATGAGGTCGTGTCCATACCCGTACACATCCATCCGCTCGATACTATTTGAAATGAGACTCGCCCGACCAGGCAACATGTTTTCAGTCATCAATAGTCCAATGTCGGTGCTGACGGGCCCAAGCAAGATGTAAAACATTGTGTTGTGCAGTCATCAAGGGTATATGAGTGGGCCTTTGGCTCTGAAAGCCAGTATCGATAATGTTTCGTTGAATGGTTCACATGCTAACACTTGTTGATGGCCCAGCATTGAAATCTGCAGCGATTTGCCGAAAGCACTTGTGTCACGTTGAACGATTCTCTTCTGTCGTCGTTGGTCCCGTTCTTGCAGGATCTTTTTCCGGCCGCAGCGATGTTGGAGATTTGATGTTTTATTGGATTCCTGATATTCACGGTACACTCGTGAAATGGTCGTACGGGAAAGTCCCCACTTCATCGCTACCTCAGAGATGCTTTGTCCCATCGTTCGTGCGCCGAGTGTAACACCACGTTCAAAATTTCTTACACCTTGACAATCTACCATTGTAGCAGCAGTAACCGTTCTAGCAACTAAGCTAGACACTTGTCTTATATAGGCGTTGCCGATCGCAGCGCCGTATTCTGCCTGTTTACATATTTCTGTGTTAGAATACGCATGCCTATGCCAGTTTCTTTGGCAGATCAGTGTAGAACTGCGGATTGCATAAAACGACACTGGCAGGGGCAGCTGATTTGCAGTCCATCCTGGAGTTGTAGATATAATGGCCAGCAGTATAGTATGGGAAGGCTACTTATGAAAAGTGTGAGCAAGATCGGTTCGAGAACATTTTCCACACGTGCGACTGGTCATTCATTAGGTACTCCACCCCCACCTGCCCTCTCCTTCCCTTCCCTCGTACACTTTCCCCAAATCTTACACTTAGGTGGCCTTGACGCCCATCAGCTTGCGGCGTCAGGCGGCCTCTGCTAATATTGCAATAGTTAACAGAGAATGGTTATGCACTTTATAGAAATCTTTACAGTTGTGGCCCTCTCAATTTGGCGCCCCAAGCGGCGGCCTTCAAGCTGCACTGTTTGGGAGTAGCCGTGACCTTGAAAACTTCACACTTCTTTATTTACATTCGATTTGTACCGAAATAAAACTTCGTTAATCTGATATTGTTTGGCAGAGATAATACCACGGTTCTGGAAAGTATTGTGGGAAAGCAATTAACTGCGTAGTTCAACGACTGGTCATTTACTAGAAAAGAAGACTGACACTTTTCCATCGATTGTTTCCGTATTTCTCTCTGTCTCACGACTGTCTTACTGCGACTTACAAACTGTCACACGCACTTACCGCACACACTTCTCACCAGAATGCGTAGGTTGTTGCTTGCGTTCTCACTAAATCTGGTTATGTAATATTTGGTGTTGTTGTTGCATATCGATATTTTTAACACTTGAGCTAAACGTTCTTTCTTTGTGACGATTAGGAAAAAATTTCTCTACCATTTTACATGAAACTTATTTTTATATCCAATATTTTCAAATATATAATCAACAGATTTTGCGTATCTTATCATGGTTCATCGACATGATATCATTTAAATGAGATGTATAGCTCTGTAAGTTGCTGATTATAGTATCCACTTTATCAGTGCAGCTACAAGGCCACTAACGAATGAAAATTAAAAACATATACATGATAAAATAAATTAAAATTGTTGTGTAATGTTGATGTCGTTGGTACGTTTTTACGCACTTCTGGTATGTCTCAATATCTGGACAAATATCCTCACTGGAATGACGCACTTGGCTGTGTTCCGTTAACAATACCAGGTGAAGCTACCTAATCAATCATACTGTCGTTGAAAAAAAGGGTTGTGCATTCTACATCAGTATGACTGCACTGCGATTCACGTTTAAGTGCCTAGCAGAAGGTTAATCGAACCAGTTTCAGACTACTTTTTTACAGTTCCACTCCCAGCGCGCGATAAAAACGGACACTTACAAATGTCCTCACTGGAATGGCGCAGTTGGTTGTGTTCGGTTAATAATACCAGGTGAAGTTACCTAATCCAATAAACTGTCATTGGAAAATAAATTTGTGCATTCTACATCAGTATGACTGCACTGCGATTCACGTTTCAGTGTTTAGCAGAAGGTTAATCGAACCAGCTTCAGGTTGCTTCGTTACCGTACCACTCCCAGCGCGCGAGAAAAACGAACACTTACGTCTTTCCGTTAGAGCTCTGAATTCTCTTATTTTAAAAGATGGTGACTGAAATTTCGTGAAAAGATCTCGTCAGGCCGAAAAATACTTTTGAAGACGGTCATCCCATGTCGCGTATCACATCAGTGACAGTCCCCATTCGCGATAATACTAAACGACCTGCCCTTCTTTGTGCTTTTCCGATGTCCACCGTCAAACCTACTTGTTAAGGATCCCATACCGCGCAGTAATACTCCAGAAGGCTTTTGGTTCCTCGAGTAACTAATAATTGTAAGTAATACACAATACAAAGTCGAGATGTTTCATAGACAAAGTTCACAACAAATATTTAGGTTATAATGTCTTATACGGTATCGCCAGCTGTTTGAAAATAAATTTTCTCCCTCATCTTGATGAATGATTATTTTATGACCTCCAATATATTAGACAATGAACGCATCGGGGCAACGACAGATGAAATTATACAGCCAAAATGCGTTCGAAAATATTCAGCGTAACCAGCTGAGTTTTTGGAAGTTATCACTCATGTTAATAGTGGTTTAAGTTCATACAGTTCTCATGCTGCGAGATTAGTTCTCGCGTGAGCGATTCTTATGTTAATATATTAGACAATGAACGCATCAGGGCAACGACAGATGAAATTATACAGCCAGAATGCGTTCGAAAATATTCAGCGTAACCAGCTGAGGTTTTGGAAGTTATCACTCATGTTAATAGTGGTTTAAGTTCATACAGTTCTCATGCTGCGAGATTAGTTCTCGCGTGAACGATTCTTATGTTAATGAGATTAAGTTGTTACTTCACGTTCCACGCCTAGCAAAGGAAGGATATATTCATTATATGATTCCCCATCGATAGATTTGTTCAATGAATACAATCTTGCTTGCGCTGCACGCTTGGCAATATGTTACGTCTTTTTTGTTCGACACCCTGCCTAGAATGACAGGGACTATGCCACGATGTTGGTCACTGGGAGATAAAATTCTTGAAGTTACATCTTCCATTACGGGTTCGCAGCAGCTACTAGCACTTGAGTTTACATTTGGCTATACGCTACCAATCATAAACGTAATTTGTATTTACTGCTGGTTGTGAAAAACCCAATTCACTTGGTCTTTAATTTCATTTGTTTTCTGAAAATATTACAGATGTACACAGTTTCTTTTGGTTCTATCGTATGAATATCATTCGCTCCGCCCCTTATTTTGGCGTGTATATCAACTACAGACTTGAAATAATTGGCAGAAACTCGTGCTATGATAAGATCCCTACTTGCCTCAGAGCATTAGGCAATACGCATAAAATTCCTTCGAAGTTACTTTTCTATTTGTTTGTGCACCTGTATTGGATTAACTTTTTTTAGACTGAAGTGGTAACGCCTTGTCCTATAATAAAAATTGATCTATAGTGAAGTGCATCGTAAAAACGGTGTCATTCTGCGATACGTTGTAATCCTTTTCTTATTCGTTTAAAAATTGTATCATGACCTGTGTACTCACTGGCCACAATTAAAACGTCAGTTTCACTTACTTGACGGTGCATTCAGTGGACATTCGTGTTCGCCATCTGGTCTTTCGTCGGCTCGAGTCACAGATTTATACGCATCGGATACAACTTGATCTAGTGCTGCTCTAAATGCGTGAATCAATTGATTGTACATGAATAAAATCCTTTGCAGTTCTTCATGATCTCTTACCTCACTCGGAGCAATGTTTGACTTCATTTTGTTCGTCGCCAATGAAATATAGTTGCAAAAATTTGTGAGATTAGTTTGGCACAGTGGCGGCTCGCGAGTGTACATTTCGGGTATTCACAAATTTTTAGATTCAGAAAAATTTGAGAGTGTTCAATTAATAGCATTTGCTGTATAATAATTATGCTTATCAACAAGTTTACGCAACTACAGCCGCTGCACAAATAATAATGATAATAATAAAATGTATAACGTACCTGACAAAAAAAGAATTGTTTTGTGGAATTTTGTTGTTTTATACATAATTAAGTACGGTTTAGGACAATAACGAAATAATGTGTAGCTTTTGGCAACCCTCCATTTCAAATTTTTGTGTAAGTGGTACTGTTTGTGCTTTTCCATTTTTTCGGACAGATATACAAGATCCCTAACAGATGTATTAGTTCATGAATTTACTTCCGGGCTGAAAATCAGATATTCTTACGCTGTACTATAAAACACCTTGTGATAACTGTACACTTCTTTCTTAAATGTTCGCTTGTAGTCAAGCTAATCTGATTTTGTCACTCTCTCAATCAAAGGATCTGTTCCTTTGCAGCTAATTTTCTGGTAATTTATTTTTCTCTTCCCAGAATGAGATTTTTCACTCTGCAGCGGAGTGTGCGCTGATATGAAACTTACTGGCAGATTAAAGGTGTGTGCCGTAGCGATACTCGAACTCAGGACCCTTGGCTTTCGCAGGCAAGTGCTCTACCGATTGAGATATTGAAGCACGACGAACAATCCCTCCCCACGGCTTAGCTTGTCTCTTAACATTTAAAACGGAATCAACATAGTTCATGTTTATATTGCCCAAGAAAGCTGACTCCTGCACAGTAAACAGCCAACTCCAAACACAAAGTGCCGTTTGTGGTAATGATTAAACACAATTAGTAATGTCTACCAGCACGGTCACTTGACTAGAAAACAAATGAAGAGCTGAGGTCCATAAGGGCCTAAAGCACATGCCGTCGATTCCACAATTTAGGGACTGTCAGACAAACCAGTGAGAACAGCTTTTCGTGAATTTTGATAAATACATCGTGGGCCTACAGCACAGGTAAACCTGACTCACCATAAGATCAATAGATTTCAGAAGCATGAATAATTGCTAGTGTTTCACAATCGACAGTGATGTGCTTTAGGCCCTTATAATTCTCAAAAGGGAAACGCTCCATCGCATCCCCCTCAGATTTAGCAGTAAGAGGCCCCAGTAGACAGCCCTTCAAAAACTGAACACAGATCAAGCATGAAAACAGGAAGAAGGTGTGTTGAACTGTGAAAAAGCAAAGTAGAAACAGTGAACTGTCCAATTTTAGTAAGTGCAACATCGAGCGACGTAGATCAGCCACGGCGCCGTGATTACGTGGTCACGGTGTTGGACTGCAAAGTGGGCGAGCTGTGTTCAAAGTTCCCTCGTGCCATTTCTGTTTTTTTTTTTCCCTGTCGCTGTATTCAAATTTGTGTCTGTGTCGTGGTGTAACGTCCTTTTGAATAAAGAAATTTGATTCTGCACAACTAGTCTATTAGCAGTCGAAAGGAAGTGGCTTTCGAAAGGAAACTGCAAATGTTTGATGACAAGGTGACAAGTCAACCGAATCCTTCACCTGGAAACACGTCTGGTGTGTCATACAAGGCATTAGTGACAATGCGTGTGTCATACGACAGAAATTGCTTATCGACGCAACTAATTTGTACGCCTGGTGAGTGAGTGAGATATGCCTCGTTGCCCGATTTAGGTGTTCATCATATGAATGTAATGACTGCCAGGGAAATGCTGAAGACATAATAGTTTGTCATCTAAGCTGCAACAAATGAAGGCAAGAGTTTCACAATCACACAGTTTTCGCCGTTTCTATCAAAATAGGTGTTTTTAACGTTTTTAAAGTTGCTATTGGAAGTTTTGACTCTTGAATTCGTTTGTTCAAATGGTTCAAACGGCTCTGAGAACTATGGGACTTAATATCTGAGGATCTGAGGTCATCAGTCCCCTAGAACGTAGAACTACTTAAACCTAACTAACATAAGGACATCACACACATCCAAGCCCGAAGCAGGATTCGAACCTGCGACGTAGCGGTCGCGCGGTTCCAGACTGAAGCGCCTAGAACCGCTCGGCCACTCTGGCCGGCCGAATTCCTTTGTTGTAACATAGTCGACATCCGTTTATTTGTTGTTTTCATTTCTGTGGAACGTCTATGTGGTATCTCACCTACTCTCAGTATTAATCCCATTTACTTGCGACGTTAATACGTTCTTACTACATGACTCATATTCTATAACCAATGGATAGTATGACAACAGCCAAGACTACACAAAGAGAACAAAAATTTCAATGACCGGATGAACAGTTCATCATGTTGTGAATAAATAGCAGTAGTGAATTTTGAACGCAGCTCATCCACTTTGCAGTCTAACATCAGGGCCACTTAACCAGGACACCATTGCTGTTCCAGCTTGCTCAATGTTGCACTTGCTGCGCTGAGCTTGGATCTTTCACTGTTTCTATTTTGCTTTTTTCCACAGTTTTCCTATTTTCATGCCTGATCTGTGTTCAGTTTTTGACAGGCTATACACTCGGCCATCTTACCACTAAATCTGAGCGGGGTGCGATGGGGAATTTCCCTTGTCAGCGCCTCAAATGGATTACTGTATGATAATATTCACAACTTAATATACTATAACTCCTTCAGAAACCCACAAAATAGGTTTACTGCCAGTACAACTTCAACGTATACTGACGTCCGATCTAATTTTACTACAGTATATAGTATCTAGCAGGATTCACGCCGAGCGAACGGGGATAGAAGTCTTCCGCAGTGTGCTGCCACCTGGCAGCTCTGACGCCAACTTCTAGTTGAGTGGCCAGGGCTAACTGCGCACATCATGAACCATGCACGTTTTTTTTTTATCGAATCCGTATATATTTGGCCCGTAAGGCAATTACGTCATGCGAGTTGCACATGCGCAAAAGGACCTTGAAACCTGCTCAACTGAAGCTGTACTCACGACCATGATGCCAAGTTTCACAGAGTCTAGAGGAGCAGAAGCGCGGTAGATTTAAGTGCCGTATCTTTCAGATTGCAGCATCTATGTTATGTTTAATAGGATTCAAAGAAAAATAACCAATACATCCGCAATGTGTCGAATGTTAAGGGTGTCTCGTGCTCTTGTGCTCTTATACAGCAGCCGCCACTGGTTTGGCAATTGTAACAATGATTCCACTCTATGCTGGACATTTCCTTTGATTGAAAACACTGGAATGAATTGATGCCCATCATTTCGTTATCTTATTTCTTCAGAACTTCCTTTGTGCCTGCTTGTTGAGTGTCTCATTGGTCCCCTTCTCTAACTTCATTTCGATCTTCGTCTGTTAAATTTTTTTCTCAGTCTATTCATTCTCTTCCTTTATGAAGCTAAATTGCTTCTCACTGCTCATCCGTTTCATTTCTTCGTTGTTTCTGCTTTGACCTTTCAGTTCACCACTGCAAGATCCTTTTCTGTTTTATGTTTCGGCATGCTTTTAAATGTTAATACTGTACTACTTAACACACTGTTTAGTATCTTCAGCAATCCACTTTCACTTCAGTGTATTTCAGTTTCTATTGGTTTCACTTTTCCTGATCTATTGTGATCGATTCCCAAAAGTTTGCTGACACGTGCATTCGACATTTCGCTGGATAATATCTCCACGACAACAGTGTAATGAAACAATCTAGAAACTTCTGGAAGATTCTGTAATGTTCTGGAACATTCTACAACATTCCCCAACTTCTCCAATATACTAGAAGGAAGACTCTGGTCAGTCTCTTCCACATCGCCATTCTATTTGTAATATCAAATGTCTCAGGAACTGTTTTACACAAATATTATTACCGTTTTTTACGTAACATAAAAACGCCCACTTCATGATATAGCCTCGTTGGTGTAATTTAATGAGTCTTCTGTTTTATCAATACATTGGAACTTTCTCCTTGTCTCTGATCGTCTTCCACCGGCATATTTCGTTAGAGTTGGACGCAAACACGACGGCTCTCGCTGAAGTAGTATTTGAACTGAAAATATACATTGAGATCCGTATTATTATGTACGCTCAGGAGGCGTAGACACTATTGTACTTCGGCTGAATAATTAAACTGGTAAGCTCTCTTTGCAGTATTCATCATTTGTCGTTTAGATTACCGTCTGTCATTATTAATATATTTTGTTGAAGTCACTCAACCATAGATGTTGTGGCGTCCGCCGTACAATATAAATTACGAAGCTGCGAGCAAAAACTGAGTAACGTATTTCGGCAGTACGCTTGCTTTCCCGAAGACTGCGTTGTTTCTATAATGATCCTGCATTTATTACATGATAACCCGAAATGGATATCACATGTGGAATTAAAAACAATTGTCCTGTGTTTAAACTACAGTCCTGCAGCTTGTTTGCTACTATTTTGAATACATCTGCCCACAGCAACGCGCAAAACTTTAAGTAATCCGTCTGATTGTTTTCTGACTCACTCAGGTGCACAATTTGTAAATAACAAATGAACTGTTAATTAGCTCTCCCAATTTGTCCAGGGGAAATCATCGATTGACTGCCTCAGTCACTATTATTATGACTACTACTACATGTCTGAATGGTCTTGTTGTCGTCATCATCAGGTGAATTGCGACGTTTTTACACAGTGAACTTTACTTGTCACATGCACGAAGTTGTTTCGTTGTTAAACATTTCAAATCCAGAATATTTTGCAAATCTTAGAACGCAAAAATGCCTCACGTTATCCAAGTTGGAGAGCGAATAAATCGATCTTCACAAAAATATGTCTTACCCTAGCTGCACTGATCAAAGTACCTACCCCTGCAGCAAGGTAAGTGTGCTCAGAGGCATACGTTTTGACTCTAGACTGCTACAGAGATCTATTTTCCTATGAATGTATCTTCGCTACTGTCACAAGACGAGTATCGAACTGGGTTGAACTGTTCTGTTGTATCTGCCGGCTTGCATTAAAAACGATGTTCTTTTAGACAGCCCTTAGATGTGTTGTTGTTGTTGTTGTTGTTGTTGTGGTCTTCAGTCCTGAAACTGGTTTGATGCAGCTCTCCATGCTACTCTATCCTGTGCAAGCTTCTTCATCTCCCAGTACCTACTGCAATCTACATCCTTCTGAATCTGCTTAGTGTATTCATCTATTGGTCTCCCCCTACGATTTTTACCCTCCACGCTGCCCTCCAATACTAAATTGGTGATCCCTTGATGCCTCAGAACATGTTCTACCAACCGATCCCTTCTTCTGGTCAAGTTGTGCCACAAACTTCTCTTCTCCCCAATCCTATTCAATACTTCCTCATTAGTTATGTGATCTACCCATCTAATCTTCAGCATTCTTCTGTAGCACCACATTTCAAAAGCTTCTATTCTCTTCTTGTCCAAACTATTTACCGTCCATGTTTCACTTCCATACATGGCTACACTCCATACAAATACTTTCAGAAATGACTTCCTGACACTTAAATCTATAGTCGATGTTAACAAATTTCTCTTCTTCAGAAACGCTTTCCTTGCCATTGCCAGTCTACATTTTATATCCTCTCTACTTCGACCATCATCAGTTATTTTGCTCCCCAAATAGCAAAACTCCTTTACTACTTTAAGTGTCTCATTTCCTAATCTAATTCCCTCAGCATCACCCGACTTAATTCAACTACATTCCATTATCCTCGTTTTGCTTTTGTTGATGTTCATCTTATATCCTCCTTTCAAGACACTGTCCATTCCGTTCAACTGCTCTTCCAGGTCCTTTGCTGTCTCTGACAGAATTACAATGTCATCGGCAAACCTCAAGGTTTTTATTTCTTCTCCATGGATTTTAATACCTACTCCGAATTTTTCTTTTGTTTCCTTTACTGCTTGCTCAATATACAGATTGAATAACATCGGGGAGAGGCTACAACCCTGTCTTACTCCCTTCCCAACCACTGCTTCCCTTTCATGTCCCTCGACTCTTATAACTGCCATCTGGTTTCTGTACAAATTGTAAATAGCCTTTCGCTCCCTATATTTTACCCCTGCCACCTTTAGAATTTGAAAGAGAGTATTCTAGTCAACATTGTCAAAAGCTTTCTCCAAGTCTACAAATGCTAGAAACGTAGGTTTGCCTTTCCTTAATCTTTCTTCTAAGATAAGTCGTAAGGTCAGTATTGCCTCACGTGTTCCAGTATTTCTACGGAATCCAAACTGATCTTCCCCGAGGTCGGCTTCTACTAGTTTTCTCATTCGTCTGTAAAGAATTCGTGTTAGTATTTTGCAGCTGTGGCTTATTAAACTGATAGTTCGGTAATTTTCACATCTGTCAACACCTGCTTTCTTTGGGATTGGAATTATTATATTCTTCTTGAAGTCTGAGGGTAAGCCCTTAGATAATTCTTCAAAAGTCTTGCTTAATAGATGTGCTGCTACGAAACGTGAGATTTGCGTTATCAAAGAAATCGTGAACTATTACTACCTAGCAGTGCTTTACTAAATGAGAAACTGCTTTCCCCAAAACAATAATAATAATATTAATAATGAAACGTGTGTCACTCGCAGGTACTTTTTCTAAACAGCAAGGATTTAACATTGTAAATAATCGCCTTAGAATTGAAATGGTATCGTTCATGTCTACAGTTAGAGTCATTATTCATATATACATGCCGATTTCGTTCAGCTGTGCTTTGCTGGTTATACGGATTGCTAGAAGAACTGAGAAATGAAAGAAGTACGCTCGGACATGAATTTCACATAAAAAGTAGGAATACTGTTGCGTGAAACTCTTACTGTCAACGACAAATACACTGTGTAAGTGCAGCAAGTTGCTAAATTTACTTTGCAAACAAATACACTTTCACATACACCAGGCTTTCAGTCTTTTGCGTGACACATTTTAATCCAGAATTAAATAAAAAATAGCTGCCACCCCTCGGTTATGACGAAGGTTTTCGGGAAGTCTCCCCTGACTGTATGACAAATGGCGGAATCTGAACCTCTTCGCTGATTTCGCAACTGGGTCTTCGCGCCCTCACTATCACGTCGCCTAGTATTTGCCTGAAGAGTCCCTCACTCTGCGATGGGTCGTTTCTCAAACAGCCGCTGTGTTTAGAGAATGAAAAAATAAAATAAAAAAAAAGATCCAAGGAAAAGGGTGACCACCTGGATGGGAAGATTCTCTTCTTGGTTGTAACCGGCATCTTTCCTTCGAAAAGGCCATACGCCGTTTTCTGCAGATGACCGACTGGTGTATGTGGTCTGATGTAGTGTTTATATCGTTGCTGACGATGGCAAAGAAGTGCCTAATGAATCTCAGTATAGGCGCATAGCTCACCCCTCGCCATTAGCACCAAACAGGCCGTCGAGTTTAAGAACCCCATTCGATGGACGGATCAGCACGACAGCTTCACAGTCTCACAATCCGCTAGAAACTGCCTGGGACTCAACAAACAGCATGGGCGTTCAATTTGCGGACCAGTAGGTACGCCACCACTTCTGCTGCTGTTGCTGGCCAAATTCCTTCGGGTGAAAACATCCTGCGGCGCCAAGAATCGAACCAGATGCCTCCCAGATGAGCGCAACGCGAGGGTAGTAGTGACTTCAGAGGTGGGTGACAGCAGAGGGCAAGACCAAGTCAAGTTTCAGGGCATTGTCACAGTTTGACGCGGGAAACACCACGGTAGTAAAAGCCCGTAGCTCTGACAAACTGTGGGGACTCCTATTCAGAAATGTTGCGTTGTGGTCTTCAGTCCACATACTTGTTTGATGCAGCTCTCCATGCTATTCCATCCTGTGCAAGCTTCTTCATCTCTGAGTAACTACTGCAACTTACACCCTTCTGAATCTGTTTAATTTATTCACCTCTTGGTCTCCCTCTACGATTTTTACCCTCCACGCTTCACTCCAGTACTAAATTGGTGATCGCTTGACGCCTCAGAACGGGTCCTACCAATCGATCCTTTCTTTTAGCCAAGTTGTGCCACAAATTCCTCTTCTCCCAAATTCTATTCAGTACTTCCCCTTTGTTAATGACCTACCCGTGTAATCTTCAGCATTCTTCTGTAGCATCATGTTTCGAAAGCTTCTATTTTCTTCTTGTCTAAACTTTTATCGTCCATGTTTCACTTCCATACATAGTTACATTCCATACAAATACTTCCAGAAAGGACTTCCTGACAAATATATTTCGATGCAAACAAATTCCTCTTCTTCAGAAACGCTTTACTTGCCATAGCCGGTTTATATTTTATATCCTCTCTACTTCGACCATCATCAGTTATTTTGCTTCCAAGATAGCAAAGCTCATCTGCTACTTTAAGTGTCTCATTTCCTAATCTAATTCTCTCAGCCTTGCCTGATTTAATTCGGCTACATTCCATTATCCTTGTTTTGCTTTTGTTGATGATCTTACATACTCCTTTCAAGACACTGTCCATTCCGTTCAGCTGCTCCTCCAGGTCCTTTTCTGTTCCTGACAGTATTACAATATCGTTGGTTAACCTCAAAGGTTTTATTTCTTCTCCATGGACTTTAATTCCTACTCCAAATCTTTCTTATGTTTTGTTTAATGCTTGCTCAATATACAGATTGTCTCACACCCTTCGCAATTACTGCTTCCCTTTGTTGCCCCTCGACTCTTATAACTGCCATTTGGTTTCTGTAAAAATTGTAAATAGCCTTTCGCTCCCTGTACTTCAGCCCTGCCACCTTCAGTATTTCAAAGAGAGTATTCCAGTCAACATTGTCAAAAGCTTTCGCTAAGTCTACAAATGCTAGAAACGTAGGTCTGCCTTTCCTTAACCCATTTTCTAAAATAAGTCGCAGGGTCAGTATTGTCTCGCGTGATCCAACATTTCTACGGGACACAGAACGAACTTCCCTGAGGTCGGCTTCTACCAGTTTTTCAATTCGTCTGTAAATAATTCGTGTTAGTATTTTGCAACCGTGACTTATTAAACTGATAGTTCGGTAATTTTCACATCTGTCAACACCTGCTTTCTTTGGGATTGGAATAATTATATTCTTCTTGACGTCTGAGGGTATTTCGCCTGTCTCATACATCTTGCTCACCAAATGGAAGAGTTTTGTCATGGCTGGCTATCCCAAGGCTATCAGTAGTTGTAATGGAATGTTGTCTACTCCCAGGGCCTTGTTTCGACTTAGATGTTTCAGTGCTCTGTCAAATTCTTCACGCAGTATCATATCTCCCATTTCATCTTCATCTACGTCCTCTTCCATTTTCATATTGCCCTCAAGCACATCAGCCTTGTATAGACTCTCTATATACTCCTTCCACCTTTCTGCTTTTCCTTCTTTGCTTAGGACTGGTTTTCCATCTGAGCTCTTGATATTCATAAGGTGGTTCTCTTTTCTCCAGAGGTCTCCTTAATTTTCATGTATTTTCGGTGTTATATTTGAAGGAGACGTAAAAAATTTTGTGCAACTCACTTTATTAGACAAAAAGATGCTGTACGTTGTGGTCTTTGATTTCTGAAATCTTACAGCAACAACATAATAAGCGTTAGTGGAGGCATTGACATTACTGGCCCTAGTTGATGTTAATGGTAACATTCACGTAGCACGGAAAGGCGCTGTTTAGACAATTACACAGTCAAATGTGATACCGTGTTTTGTGTCCTTTCCCAGTGGGAAAACTGGTAACGCGCTGAGGTAGTGAAAAAATAATATGTCAAGACCTTCAGACGGTAGGGGCGAACGATGTCTCGATTCGAACCCAGGTCGTTCCGAGTCGTTTCCGTTGATCAGCCTCAATTACCCGCACTCTGATAGGTACTAGCAGATAGTGTAAGCTTTAATAGACTTTATACAAAGAGGACAAATACAAAAAAATCACGTGTACTTAGGAACACTAATATTGTTTTCAACAATTATCATCATCCTGCAGATTTAATCATCAATTATCCTATTTTGAAAAAAAAAGAAGGACATTTATAAAGAGGAGAGAGGAATGTGTCAGATTCTGCATCTGTGCAATTAGAGTCATGAATATTAGTGTACATATAAGGTATCAGCTCCTGCCTACAACTAAAACCTTTTTCCGCCGCCTCTCACCAAAACATAATTTGAAATTAAAATTAAAAAATTTAAAAAAAATGAACAAGCCTCTGCGTCATTCTTACGGCAACCAGTATTAAGTGAAAAATTATGACGGAGACCTAGACGACAGACTTTCTTAGAAAAAAAGCGCAAATAAAATTACCTCATCGTTTCTAGAAATGATTGGTTAGTTAGTTGGTTTGGCGGGAGGGGACTAGACAGCGAAGTCATCGGTCTCGTAGGATTAGCAAAGGACGGGAAAGGAAGTCGGTCGTGCCCTTTCAAAGGAACCATCCTTCCTAAAAATGAAATCGTTCGCCAGCTAAGTAGATATCACTCTGTTGTCTACATTGCACAAGAATGATGTGTTTTCAGAAAACTGACAGTTTGCGTCGGGCCAAAGTGCAAAACTGTCATTCATTCTCTTGTCGAATACATGTGCCCAAAAGCAATGCTATGAAAACTTATTTATCTGAAAATATTTTAACTACACCGCGTATGTTTCATTTAGGAAAAGGAGATCGGGCAGAGTGACTGCAGGGACCTCAACTACACAGAGCCCTTAGCTTGTGATGCTTCGATGAAGTGCTTCTGAAAGTGCAAAGTTGCATACAGTAGCTTCTATCGGACAAGGAAAGGCTGTTTAGAGCCAAACGTCTCCTAGGACAGCACTTGTTAAAAGATAATAATGGTAATGATGATGATGATGATGATGATGATGATGATGATGATGATGACAGTTCTAGGGTGCTCAAAAGCCTGGTCATCAGCATCCTTACCACGTGGTTCAAAAGCGAATTTGCTGAGACGATTCCTCAACAACACACATTAGCATGTTTCTCTGGAGGACTCGAGCCCTGCTCTCAAGAGCTGATTGGCCTCCTCTTCCAGCGTTTCAGGTAGGAGGTCAGACGCCTCACAAAATTTGAAATGCTTATGACACAGGTCCCATTGTCAGCTAGGATTATAGACAGCTGAACGGTTCAAAGAAAACTTGAATGTCATTACAATAAGTGGAGACTTCAATCTACCCTCGATTTGTTGGCGAAAATACATGTTCAAAGCCAGTGGTAGACAGAAAACATCTTCCGAAATTGTACTAAATGCTTTCTCTGAGAATTACGTTGAACGATTAGTTCATGAGACCACACGAATTGTAAATGGTTGCGAAAACACACTTGACCTCTTAGCCACAAATAATTCTGTTCTAATAGAGAGCGTCATGACGGATACAGGGATTAGTGAACTCAAGGTCATTGTAGCGAGCCTCAAAACCATATCAACCAGAACCACTAAAAATAAAGGCAAAATATATCTATTTAAAACAGCAGATAAAAATTCACTTGATGCCTTTCTAAGAGAGAGTCTCCATTCCTTCCAAGCTAATTATGTAAGTATAGACCAGATATGGCTCAAATTCAGAGATACAGTATCGACAGCAATAGATAAATTCATACTGCATAAGTTAATAAGAGACGGGACTGATCCACCATGGTACACAAAATACGTCAGAATACTGTTGCAGGAGCAACGAAAAAAGCATGCCAAATTCAGAAGAACGCAAAATCCCCAAGACTGGCTAAGTTTCACGGAAGCTTGAAATTTAGTGCGGACGTCAATGCGAGATGCTTTTAATAGTTTCCACAATGAAACATTGTCTCAAAACATGGTAGAAAACCCAAAGAGATTATGGTCGTATGTAAAGTACATCAGTAGTAAAACACAGTCAATACCGTCACTGCGCGATAGCGATGGAAATGTTACCGATGATGGTGCCACTAAAGCGGAGTCACTAAATACAGTTTTCCGTAATTCCTTCACGAAAGAAGATGAAGTAAATATTCCAGGATTGGAAACCAGAACAGCTCTTAGCATGAGTGACATAAAAGTAGATATCTTAGGTGTTGCCAAACAACTCAAATCACTTAAGAAAGACAAGTCTTCCGGTCCAGATGGTATACCAATCAGGTTCCTCTCAGAGTATGCAGACACAATAGCGCCTTTCTTAGCAACCATATACAACTGCTCACTTGACGAAAGGTCTGTTCCTAAAGACAGGGAAGTAGCACAGGTCACACCAATATTCAAGGAAGGAAATAGGAGTAACCCACTGAATTACAGACCCATATCACTGACCTCAATTTGCTGTAGGATTTTGGAGCATATACTGTACTCGAACATTATAAATCACTTTGAAGAAAATGAATTGTTGATACATAACCAACACGGATTCAGAAAATATTGTTCTTGTGCAACGCACAAATTTAATAGGTAGTACCATGAAGTAATCAGTGCTGCCGACAACGGATCTCAGATCGATTCCATATTCCTAGATTTCCAGAAGGGTTTTGATACCGTTACTCACAAGCGACTATTAATCAACTTGCGTGCATATGGAGTATCGTCTCAGTTGTGTGACTGGATTCGTGATTTCCTCTCAGAGAGGTCACCGTTCCCAGTGATAGGCGGTAAATCATCGAGTAGAACAGAAGTGATATCTGGCGTTCCTCAAGGTAGTGTCATGGGCCCTCTGCTGTTCCTGATTTACATAAATGATCTAGGTGATAATCTGAGCAGCCCCTTTAGATTGTTTGCAGATGACGCTGTAATTTGGTTCAAATGGTTCAAATGGCTCTGAACACTATGGGACTTAACATCTATGGTCATCAGTCCCCTAGAACCTAGAACTACTTAAACCTAACTAACCTAAGGACAGCACACAACACCCAGTCATCACGAGGCAGAGAAAATCCCTGACCCCACCGGGAATCGAACCCGGGAACCCGGGCGTGGGACGCTGTAATTTACCGACCAGTAAAATCATCAGACGATCAATTCCAATTACAAAAAGATCTAGAGAGAATTTCTGTATGGTGCGAAAAGTGGCAATTGGCACTAAACAAAGAAAAGTGCGATGTCATCCACATGGGTACTAAAAGAAATCCGATAAATTTTGGGTATACGATAAATCGTACAAATCTAAGGGCTGTCAATTCGACTAAATACCTAGGAATTACAATTACGAGCAACTTAAATTGGAAAGACAACATAGATAATATTGTGGAGAAGGCGAAACAAAGACTGCGCTTTGTTGGCAGAACACTTAGAAGGTGCTACAAACCCACTAAAGAGCCATCCTACATTACACTTGTCCGTCCTCTGCTGGAATATTTCTGCGCGGTATGGGATCCTTACCAGGTAGGATTGACGGAGGACATCGAAAAAGTACAAAGAAGAGCAGCTCGTTTCGTGTTGTCGCGCAATACGGGTGAGAGTGTCACTGATATGATACGCGAGTTGGGGTGGCAGTCACTGAAACAAAGGCGGTTTTCTTTGTGCCGTGATCTCTTAACGAAATTTCAATCACCTACTGTCTCTCCCGAATGTGAAAATATTTTGTTGACACCCACCTACGTAGGGAAAAATGATCGTCAAAATAGAAGAAATCAGAGCTCGAACGGAAAATTTAAGGTGTTCTTTTTTTCCCACGCGCCATTCGAGAGTAGAATGGTAGAGAAGTAGTATGAAAATGGTTCGATTAACCCTCTGCCAGGCACTTAAGTGTGAATTGCTGAGTAACCCTGTAGATGTAGATGCAGATGTAGATTTCCAGCCAAGCAGAAGTTTGCTCTTTTGTCAGCATATGAAATACAAGTTGTTCAAATATGTTGTGTCGACGGTGGTACTGCACCGATACATATTGGTGGGACACCCCGCTGCAGAAGGAATCTGTCTATCTGTGGATACTTTCTTATTTTCAACCTGGTGAGCATCGCTTTCTTCCGCGTGTACGGCTGCCCAGAGGTTCGCCACGCCCAGGTAGTAGTTTTGATTGACTGCGCCGTCTAAAATTTCGAACCTTCTTGGATTAGTGAAGGAAGATTGGTTGTTGCGGATAACGCGTGGCTCTCTATCATTTCCACAATCTGCTCCAGGCGAAAAAGACAGAACAGCCGATGGTCAGAGCCAAACCTGTGGACAGCTATGTACCGCAGTTCCACCATCGAGGTTGTAAGGTGACTATAATTTCGCACATTAAAAGCACTCATCCACATACTTTGCCGTGATCTACAACCACATTAGGTATTATTTGATAGGTAGTACATCGTATATATGAATATTTAAAGGAGACTGACAGTGCCACATATGCCTTGTAAATAATTGTTAACGCTTATTGCATGAAAGGTGACGGAGTGTCTTCATTATAAAAATGGCGTAATGAATGATTGCCTATACTAGTAGAGGTTGGAACGCCAGTGGAGATGAAATGGAAGGCAGAACTCAAGCTCTGGGTGGAAGGCCCGCACAGGTGTTGGGCCAGCTTAAACACGGGAAGTAGCTAGACGGGCATCGTGGTACCTGAGCTCTGGAGCACAATAGAGTCGCGACAGGCCAGAAGCACGGGAAGGATTATCCTCGCAAACTTTCCGCGCTGGACGACAAAAAACTAAAATAAGGTTGGTCAGCGCTTGGAAGAATCTGTAGAGAGGGAGAATATTCTGTGGTTTCGGGAATATGATTCGTTTTTGAAGTTACAATGGTGGGGAGCCGAGCCTTGCTGGGAGGCCAGCGATGGAGAGACGAGGTCTGCCGTTGTGAGCGCCCGTGTGTGACAGTCGCTCGATATCAGCTTTGTTGATACAGACGGATTTGCTGTCTTTGCCCTCAGGAGAGTTTATAGTTAGAACAGTTAGGCACTGTACTGTTGCGGACCTATACTATTCTGGACTTCACCTCTGGGTTGGAAGACGTCGTTGAGTACTGTAATGGTACTTGAATTACGTAACCATTACGGCACCTCACCTCAACCTCTCGATACCAGCGATATTCTACTGTGTTTCTGTTAACTACTTACCATATTTCTGAGACAACATTCAGATTTGATTTCATTAATGTAGAGGTACTTTGATATATCGATATGTTTATATTGCAATGATATTATTCTTATGTGTCTTCTTTCTTTTGTCACTATGATCATTGATCTACTTGTAACTCTGAGTTTTTGGCGCGTAAGCGGTTATTGGAGAGTCAAGTCTTGGACGTCATGTTGAAAAGATGCAAATTGTAGTTAGTTTATGAAATGTGAACTTTTACAGTGAGGAAGATATTTTCAAGTATGTTTTATATTGTGAAGTGATGTTGCAACAAAAGTAATAAAAAGGAAGTGTAACTTAAATTCGGAGTGCTGATTACTTTTTTACATCACCATTGTCCTAACTTGCAAAAGTTTAATCTTCAAGAATGGTTTATGAAACACATCTATAAAACTTTTGAATATCGCAGAATAACACCTAGGCCTCTTTGCATCCGAGCTTGGAATCATCACCACCTAGATTTTCGACGATTGCGCCATGAATTCACAACGAGACCAGCGTGGGAAACACGAAAAGATGAGTGCCTAGTTTATCCATTATTTCATGAAATGACTTTATGAACTGTGCTCTAATGACACCTGCCACATAATATAACTTTGATATTGCCCGAAAATGCAATATTTAGTAGCGTGAGCAACACTACAATCATAATTAATTTTTGACCTTTGTTGTGGTAGGGTTATTAGAGTATGCAGCGTTCAGTAATTGAGAGCACTTCTTCTGCCTATACTTACGTTGAGACGTTATCTGAAGTAAGTCCTTGTGGCTGGGAGTTCGCGTTTCTCGTCTGTAGAACACAGAGAGAAGACGGTATTAGAGTATATTAGTGAGATGACCGCCTTCTGCAGTCTAGCGTTTAAAAGAGTTTATTTGTGGCTGGAGCTCTTCTATCGTCGCAGACGAGTACGGAACCATTACGTCAACGTACCGGCCGCACTACATACAGTGATATCGCAAATTGCTTCGGCTTATTAGGACTATAAAAGCTAAACAGCTGTGATCACGTTAGTTTATTTCCACTGAGGTTTCACACCACCACAGATCATCTTTGAAAGTAGTGTCTTCTAGTGTTTGGTACGCAGATGATGTCAGTCATTTCGCGTTATTGAAATTAGATCGCGCAGTCATAATTAGGGGCAGAGTTGGGCAACTGATCAGTAATTTTACTTAGGAAATGTAATTTTGCAATATAAAGGTTTCTTTAAATCTGCAATAAATATGTAAGCAGGAACAAGGTTTATCATGTAGTAGGATTAGTTGCCTTCATCATTCATTTATGTTTAGATTGTAATTTATAGAATTAAGAGATCCTAAGATCTGCTTCAGGGGGTATTCATACAGGGCCAAATCTTCATTTTAGCGTTTATTATTCTCCGTTGCGCGCATTCATTTTACACCCGCCTGGAGTAGCATCTTGGAAGGTGCTGCCTGCTGTGTAGTGCGGTCAATGTGCCATCACTATCTTGACATATGCGTGGTATTCTCACAGGGCGGGACAGGGGAAGACTTCTTCAGTCTTCGACGGCTCACTTGAAGATTGCTCGCAGATTCCAGTAGATTTATTATGGACTGTAGTTAACGACGACCGCCAGCAAACTACACACTTCTTCATGGCCTTGAATTTTCGAAGTGTCGAGAATTAACACGATAAGAGAACGAAAACTAAGTTCTTTAAACTTTTTGTTGAGATGTGCAGACCTCTTCACCTACGTCCATACTCCGTAGACCACCGCAAGGTGCATGGTAGAGGGAACGTTCCACTGTACCAGTTCTTTGGGTTTCTTCCCGTTCCATTCACGTATGAAGTGCGGGAAGAGTGATTGTTTGAATACCTTTGTGCGTGTTGTAATTATTCTATCCTAGTCCTTTCGATCCCTATGTGAGCAATAGGTATACTATTCCTAGAGTCATCACATAAAGCCGGTTCTTGAAATTTGGCACAACGCTAACACTTGCCAGAGTGACATATTTTCTTACGACTGCTGCTGCACAGAACATTGCGAAAAAGGCCAGTCACGCTATTGTGAAAGAAAGTATTTGTTATACGAGAAGATGGTTTTATAAGAAACGAACTACTACCATCTACATGCTGCAGTACATGTCACTCCTGTCTCACACCGGGCGAGGTGGCGCAGTGATTAGCACACTGGACTCGCATTCGGGAGGACGACGGTTCAATCCCGCGCATGGCCACCCTGGTTTAGGTTTTCCGTGATTTCCGTAGATCACTTCAGGCAAATGCCGGGATGGTTCCTTTGAAAGGGCACAGTCGATCTCCTTCCCCATCCTTCACTAATCCGAGCTTGCGCTCCGTCTCTAATGACCTCGTTGTCGACGGGACGTTAAACACTAATCTCCTCCTCCTCCACCTGTTTCACAGGACTGAGTTGGTGGAGTGACATAGGGCAAATTCGACGGGATCCATAAGGATGAAACGTCTCAGTCGATGACAAAATTTGATCGCCTGTTATCACAGCAGCCGGCGCCAAAGGAAGTAACTGCGCCATCAACTTCACGGACAAAAATTTGGAAATCCGGATGATGAAAATGCATTTTTTATGAGCTCCCAAAGTGAATACCACATGTGGTGAGCTCTGGTCTTCGTGGTAGCCTGAACACAATACGTGTGATATTCACTTTGGGGGTTCGTAAGACGTGCAGGTTCAGAAAACGGTTGCAGAACCACCGACGACCCAAAAGTCACTGCAAAAAGAACTCTCACTATCAATCCTCCGCAAAGCGTCGTTCAGAACCTGGCGGCGTAATATCTTTTGCCATGAGGGTTACAATGCACAGACTGATCTTCTGGACAAGTAATGGCTCGTATCTCAACAAAACTACTCTAAAGAACTGTTGTTCTTCTTCTTTAGGGGTTTATGTTGATTACTACGGAGTGTTCAAAACATCTCTCCACTGTGCCGTATGATTGTTAGCCGCGCGTGCCGTATGATTGTTCGCCTGCCTGGGTTACTTCCCTTCAAGTGGAATATCCCAACATTCCACTGTTTCGCTTATCTCAGCCAGCGTCGGTAGTATCGTTGGCGTGTGTTGTTACGTGTTGACGTGAATGTTAAATTTAGTTCCTTTGTTCGTTTGTTTAGTTTTTGTCACTGTTAAAATGCTAATCATTGAAGAACGTGTGTTTTTAGTCGAACAAGTGTTCAAAGCTGGCGGTAAACACACAGTTTCAGTTCGCCAAACATTTAATTCATTTTTCCCGAAGACAACACTCCCACATCGCGAAACTGTACGAGATTTGATTAACAAATTTCGAAGTACGGGTTCAGTGACAGATGCACCGAGCACTAGTCGTCCTAGCGTTTTGTATGAGGATAAACTACTCGATATTTCCGATAAAATGTCCATGAGGCCGAACAAGTCAGCCCAGGATGTTAGTGTCGGAACGGCCCACACAGTTGTAAGGAAAAAATTAGAACTTTTCCCATATAAAGTGACAGTCGTGCAAGAACTGAAAAATACTGATCATGGCAAGAATAAGTCAGTCAATGGTTCAAAAATTTCGTTCAACAAAATGGGATATTCTTAATGAAACGTTTTTCAGTGATGAGGCTTGGTTTCATTTATCCGCGTACGTGAACTCGCAAAATTATCGTATGTAAAGCACTGTAAATCCATTGTGTATTCATGAAGAACTACTTCATTCTGTGAAAATAGGAGTTTGGATTGCAATTTCCTAGACGTTGGATTGTGGGTCCCATATTTTTCAACGAAACAATAAATTCACAACGATACTGCAGTGATATTCTGTACCCATTCACAGGAGGACTTATGTTAAGTGAAATACTGAACGGTTATGGTGCAACCGCGCATACAGCTCGCATTTCAATGTCACTGCTTGCCGATGTTTTTGCTGATCGCATAATTCCACAGGGACTTTGGCCTCCACGTTTGCCTGACCTAACACCACGTGACTTCTTCTTCTGGGGTGCAGCGAAAGCAACTGTCTATAAAAACAATCCAAAATCCATCGATGAACTGAAAACTGCAATATCCACTTTCACTGCTTCTGTTACAGAAGAAATGTTACAGCTTGTGTTTGGAAACATGATTAGACGAATTGAATTGTGTATTCAACAACAAGGGGGGGACACTTTCAGTATTTAATGTGAAAATTTGTAAGTAAAAATGAATATTCAATGAATTAATAACGTGTATTTCACTGAGTTTCATTTCGGCATATTCCTTGCGGCATACAGCACGTGCGGCTAACAATCATACGGCACTGGCTCTGAGCACTATGGGACTTACCTTCTGAGGTCATCAGTCCCCTAGAACGTAGAGCTACTTAAACCTAACTAACCTAAGGACATCACACACAGCCATGCCCGAGGCAGGATTCGAACCTGCGACCGTTGCGGTCGCGCGGTTCCAGACTGTAGCGCCTAGAACCGCTCTGCCAATCAGGCCGGCTACGGCACTGGGGAGAGTTTTTGAACACCCCGTATATGGGGTAACAGGAATTTGTGGCCACCCTGTATATTACTACACGGCTTGCAGCGGCCACAAAAATTTTGTTTATACCATTCCATACACTTATTAAAAATTTAAAATGTTATCATAATCTGCCCATTAGGACATATAATCTTCCGTTAGAGGCTTAGCAATAAACTACCAGCGCACAAATTATCGAGACTAAACGCACCCAGTATTTAATAATGAGAGCGACTTTCAATAGACATTAAGCATAACTTAAAAACTTTTTGAAAATTTTTCTCGATGATCTGCTGCACAAAAACGGGAAAAACTTAATCACTTACTGCATTTTCGCTGTTCTTGCAGTAAAATTTCAGCATCAGATACGACATTTTAATGTACTGCTTCTTTACTACTAACTCTGTATGCAAAACATTTTGCAGGCGGTATGCACACGTACTGCTGAATGTACCTGCAAAATTATGTCGTTGCACGACACTAGTTCAGGAGATATGGCGTCATGAAATTGAGATGCTAGAAAAACTAACTTTTCTTAAAAAGGAGTGCAAATTACCCGATTATATTCGTACAGAGTTTGACGATGAGAGCACTAAGCGACTTCAGGAAGTTTCAAACATAATTTCAAACGTTTTCTAAACATTTCATTGCTAGACAGCTGAATAACCCGAAACTAATACGATCAAGGCCATAAAAGTCATGGGATACCTCCTAGTATCGTGTCGGATCTCCATTGCCCGGCGTAGTGCAGCGACTCGACGTGATTGGATTGGATTGTTTGGGGGAGGAGACCAGACCGCGAGGTCATCGGTCTCATCGGATTAGGGAAGGACGGGGAAGGAAGCCGGCCGTGCCCTTTCAAAGGAACCATCCCGGCATTTGCCTGGAGCGATTTAGGGAAATCACGGAAAACCTAAATCAGGATGGCGGGACGCGGGATTGAACCGTCGTCCTCCCGAATGCGAGTCCAGTGTGCTAGCCACTGCGCCACCTCTTTCGGTCGACTCGACGTGAAATAGACTCGATAAGTCGTTGGAATTCCCCTGTAGAAATACTGATTGATTCTGCCTCTATAAGCTTCAATTATTGCAGAATTCCGTGCACCAACTGACCTCCCGAATATGTCCCATAAATGTTCGATGGAATTCATGTCGGGCAATCTGGGTGGCCAAATAAATTGCTCGAACTGTATAGAATGTTCTTCGAACCAGTTACGAACAATTGCGGCGTGACGACATGGCGCACTGTCATCCATAAAAATCCCATCGTTGAACGGCTGAAAATGGTCCCCAAGCAGCCGAACATAACTGTTTCCAGTGAATGATCAGTTCAGTTGGACGAGAGGACCCCGTCGATTCCATGAAACATAGTCCACGCCATTACGGAGCTTGCACGGTGCCTTGTTGACAATTTGGATCCGTGGCTTCGCAGCGTCTGCACCACACTCGAACCCTTCCACAGCTCTTAGCAGCTGAAACTGGGACTCATCTGAGCAGGCGACGAGCCCAGGGGAGGCGATGCGGGCGATATCCCGCTGTTACCAAAGGCACACGCGTCGCTCGTCTGCTACAATATCCCATTAACACCAAATTTCGCCGCACTGTCCTAACGGATACGCCCGTCGTGCGTCCCACATTGCTTGTCTGTTAGCACTGACAACTCTACGGAAACGCCACTGCTCTCAGTCATGAAGTATTCTTGCCACTCTCTTGACACTTGGGATACTAAATTCCCTAACGATTTCCGAAAGAAAGTGTCCCGTGCATCTAGTTGCAACTACCATTCCGAGTTCAAATCCCGTTAATTCCTGTCGTGCGGCCATAATCACGCCGGAAGCCTTTTCACACGAATCACCTCAGTACAAATGACAGCTTCGCCAATGCACTATCCTTTTATACTCTATATACACGATATTACTCCCATGTGTATGTTTGCATATCGCTATCCCCTCAGTTCTTTCACCCCAGTGTATACCATATACCATTCAAAAAACCATAACATGATCACGGACTCATTTACAGACGTCATGCCTTCAACTGATAAAACCAACATAATCACGGTTTTGTGCCATAAATGTTTTACACCTTTTAAAGGCACATTTTTAGTCACAGCATGTAAATCTATTTTTTTAATCAGAGAACCCTGTTTAATAAGGCATGAAGGCCAATGCAAGTTATCTTGTGCGCAGTCGCATGTGATCGCTGGTGAGACACAGAAAGGATGTCTAGTCTTATGTTAATTACTACGTCTGTTATCTGTTCTGGAAGGGAGTCGAGGGAGAGCCTCGCGCGTTAGACTGGCCGCTCTAATTTAAACTCTTTAATTTTATAAAAAGTCATTGCGTACTGCAGGGCGCATACTTGCGCATACTAGTAATTATATAAGGAAATTTCCACTGCGCACGGACGAGATACCGACGTGCGGATAATCAACATATCACTAGTGATTAATACTGTATTCCCAATGTAAGTAGCATAGTGCACTTCAGTAATTATAGTTATGATTAACGCTATTGTGATTTCATTATTTGTTTAATCCATGATCCTAAAATTTCAACGTTATATGTAAACTGTATTTTCAGTATTTATCTCATTTTAGCTCAGAAATAACGTGGCCCACGAACCTCCTTCTTACGGCGACGAAATTCTCAAAGTATATGTCTGATGCCACCTTATCATGGTTTAAATATATTCACTGATTTTTTAAAAATATTTCCATCCATCTCAATTCAGTTCAACAAAAATTACATAAAAAAACCAAAATCATATACATAATCAGACGTTTGAAGCTATTTGGTACTTGGGAGTTCGATTATGTAATCGCGGGATAGGTTAGAGAGCGGGAGGCCCATACGAAGCGTGTAGTAATTAGTACATGCTGTGTGCTTATTGACAATGTAAAAATAACAGTAATAATAAACAACTTAAAAAACCAATGTCTTTTATTTACAAAGCAGTAGGACGTAAAACGAAGAAACCTGCATTGGTGCGAGTGTGAATGCTAAATCAGCCAGACCTAGAAGGCACAGGCCCAGGGCAACGTACGCTGAAGGACCAAAGAAACTGCGTGATCAGATACAGAGATATGTAAACAGACAGAATACGGCGCTGCTGTAGGCAACGCCTATATAAGACAACAAGTGTTTGGCGCAGTTGTTAGATTGGTTGCTGCTGCGACACTGGCAGGTTATCGAGAGTTAAGTGAGTTTGAACGTGGTGTTATAGTCGGCACACGACCGATGGTACACAGCATCTCCGAGGTAGCGATGAATTAGGCATTTTCCCGAACGACCATTTCAAAAGTGTGCCGTAAATATCAGGAATCCGGTAAAACATCAAATCTGTGGCATCGCTGCGGACGGAAAAATATCCGGCAAGAAAGGGACCAAGGGAGAAACGTTCAGCCTTCCAACGTGCTGTTCAGAAGAGATCTCCGCCCCCCTCAGACACTTACAGATTTATGGAGAGCCCTGTAGGATTCATGGTGTCTATTCACTCCAGCACTACTTCAGACTTAGTCGCGTCCATGCCATGTCGTGTTGCGGCACTTCTGCGTGCTCGCGGGGGACCTGCACGATATTATATAGGTGTACCAGTTTCTTTGGCTCTTCAGGGTATATGTATGACATCGTGGCATTCCTAATTGTTATATTCAGGTAGTGAAGGGAGATGAAAATTTAATAGTCATGGGTGACTAGAATTCGTCAGTAGGAAAAGGAAGAGAAGGAAACATAGTAGGTGAATATGGATTGGGGGTAAGAAATGAAAGAGGAAGCCGCCTGGTAGAGTTTTGCACAGAGCATAATTTAATCATAGCTAACACTTGGTTCAAGAATCATGAAAGAAGGTTGTATACATGGAAGAATCCTGGAGATACTAGTAGGTATCAGATAGATTATATAATGGTAAGACAGAGATTTAGGAACCAGGTTTTAAATTGTAAGACATTTCCAGGACCAGATGTGGACTCTGACCACAATCTATTGGTTATGAACTGTAGATTAAAACTGAAGAAACTGCAAAAAGGTGGGAATTTAAGGAGATGGGACCTGGATAAACTGACTAAACCAGAGGTTGTACAGAATTTCAGGGAGAGCATAAGGGAACAATTGACAGGAATGGGGGAAAGAAGTACAGTAGAAGAAGAATGGGTAGCTCTGAGGGATGAAGAAGTGAAGGCAGCAGAGGATCAAGTGGGTAAAAAGACGAGGGCTAGTAGAACTCCTTGGGTAACAGAAGAAATATTGAACTTAATTGATGAAAGGAGAAAATATAAAAATGCAGTAAATGAAGCAGGCAAAAAGGAATACAAACGTCTCAAAAATGAGATCGACAGGAAGTGCAAAATGGCTAAGCAAGGACGGTTAGAGGAAAAATGTAAGGATGTAGAGGCTTATCTCACTAGGGGTAAGATAGATACTGCCTACAGGAAAATTAGAGAGACCTTTGGAGAAAAGAGAACCACTTGTATGAATATAAAGAGCTCAGATGGAAACCCTGTTCTAAGCAAAGAAGGGAAAGCAGAAAGGTGGAAGGAGTATATAGAGGGTCCATACAAGGGCGATGTACTTGAGGACAATATTATGGAAATGGAAGAGGATTTAGATGAAGATGAAATGGGAGATACGATACTGCCTCAAGAGTTTGACAGAGCACTGAAAGACCTGAGTCGAAACAAGGCCACGGGAGTAGACAACATTCCATTAGAACTACTGACGGCCTTGGGAGAGCCAGTCCTGACAAAACTCTACCATCTGGTGAGCAAGATGTATGAGACAGACCTCAGACTTCAAGAAGAATATAATAATTCCAATCCCAAAGAAAGCAGGTGTTGACAGATGTGAAAATTACCGAACTATCAGTTTAATAAGTCACAGCTGCAAAATATTAACCCGAATTCCTTACAGACGAATGGAAAAACTGGTAGAAGTCGACCTCGGGGAAGATCAGTTTGGATTCCGTAGAAATGTTGGAACACGTGAGGCAATACTAACCTTACGACTTATCTTAGAAGAAAGATTAAGGAAAGGCAAACCTACGTTTCTAGCATTTGTAGACTTGGAGAAAGCTTTTGACAATGTTGACTGGAATACTGTCTTTCAAATTCTGAAGGTGGCAGGGATAAAATACAGGGAGCGAAAGGCTATTTACAATTTGTACAGAAACCAGATGGCAGTTATAAAGAGTCGAGGGGCATGAAAGGGAAGTAGTGGTTGGGAACGGAGTGAGACAGGGTTGTAACCTATCCCCAATGTTATTCAATCTGTATATTGAGCAAGCAGTAAAGGAAACAAAAGAAAAATTCGGAGTAGGAATTAAAATCCATGGAGAAGAAATAAAAGCTATGAGTTTCGCCTATGACATTGTAATTCTGTCAGAGACAGCAAAGGACTTGGAAGAGCAGTTGAACGGAATGGACAGTGTCGTCAACGGAGAATATAAGATGAATATCAACAAAAGCAAAACGAGGATAATGGAATGTGGTCGAATTAAGTCGGGTGATGCTGAGGGAATTAGATTAGGAAATGAGACACTTAAAGTAGTAAAGGAGTTTTGCTATTTGGGAAGCAAAATAACTGATGATGTTCGAAGTAGAGAAGATATAAAATGTAGACTGGCAATGGCAAGGAAAGCGTTTCTGAAGAAGAGAAGTTTGTTAACATCGAGTATAGATTTAAGTGTCAGGAAGTCGTTTCTGAAAGTATTTGTATGGAGTGTAGCCATGTATGGAAGTGAAACACGGACGATAAATAGTTTAGACAAGAAGAGAATCGAAACTTTCGAAATGTGGTGCTACAGAAGAATGCTGAAGATTAGATGGGTAGATCACATAACTAATGATGAAGTATTGAATAGAATTGGGGAGAAGAGGAGTTTGTGGCACAACTTGACAAAAAGATGGGAACGGTTAGTAGGACATGTTCTGGGGCATCAAGGGATTACAACTTTAGCATTGGAGGGCAGCGTGGAGGGTAAAAATCGTAGAGGGAGACCAAGAGTTGAATACACTAAGCAGATTCAGAAGGATGTGGATTGCAGTAAGTACTGGGAGATGAAGATGCTTGCACAGGATAGGGTAGCATGGAGAGCTGCATCAAACCAGTCTCAGGACTGAAGACCACAACAACAACAGCATATTGAGCACTCTGAAAAATCATACTTGCTTTCTGCTGCACCGCTATTCATTACTGGTAACCATCGTATGTGGTCATTTAGCATGTACGAAATATACCATCCAGCGGCGAGACAGATTACTTGGTAGCAGGTGCCGCCTCTACGTCAACACTCCGCCAGCAGCGTGGCAAGCTTTTGAGAATCGTATTCGTGACCAGCTTGTATGGACGGTACGGTGATTTTAGCCGTGTGCTTTTTTATCATTTGTATGCACTTTACCAACTGTGTGTATCTTATCGACTGGACACTTATCAAGCCATGTACACATAGAGTGTGCCTTTCATACTTTGACTTCGTATAACGTGACAATTTTATAACAGGTTCCAGAAGGTGCGTGGAATAATGTATATTTAAGGTATCTGTCATATGAATTGTAGTCTCCCACCACCTCCCTTATTATCTTTGTTTTCCGATCAGATCAGATGATGGCAGCGTAAGATTGTCGAAGCTGGTCATATTGGAGCAGTGAAGTATCTACACTACGATCGTGGCGTATGAAGTGCACTCATTTTCAGTCACACTCATCGCCCCACAGCTCAGCATGTGTACCTTAAAAAACCTCTAGATTACATTTACGAGCAAATTAAATTGGAACCACCACATAGAAAATGTCGTGGGAAAGGCAAATCAAAGACTGCTTTTTTGGCAGAACACTTAGAGGAGAAACATATCTACTAAAAACACTGCTTACATTACGGTTATTCATCCTCTTATTGACTATTGGTGCGCTGTCTGCGATCCTTCTCAGATAGGATTGACGGAGGATACTGAAAAGTTCAAAGAAGGGCAGCTTGTATTATTTTGAAAAAAAAAAAAATGGCTCTGAGCACTATGGGACTTAACTTCTGAGATAATCAGTCCCCTAGAACTTAAAACTACTTAAACCTAACTAACCAAGGACATTACACACATCCATGCTCGAGGCAGGATTCGAACCTGCGACCGTAGCGGTCGCGCGGTTCCAGACTGTAGCGCCTAGAACAGCTCGGCCACCCTGGCCGGCCGTATTATTTTGAATTTGGGGAGATAGTTTCACAGGTATGATACGTAACTCGGTGTCGCAGTCAATGAAACAACGGCGTCTTTCGTTGCAGCGAGATCTTTTCACAAAATTTCAATCATCAACTTTCTGCTCCAAATGCAAAAATATTTTTTTCACAGCCACCTACGTAAGGAGAAATGTTCATTGTAATAAAATGAGAGAAATTAGAGCTCGTACGTCAAGTCTGAGGCGTTCATTTCTGGCAAGTGCTATTCGAGAGTAGAATGGTCAAGAAATTATTTGAAAGTGGTTCTACTCTGTCAATTACTTAAGTATGAATTACAGATTAATAATCGGCTGGTTGGGAAGGCTAGTCGAGATGCGATTGCTTGCCTGAGTTTTTGTGTGTGTGTACAGTGTTATGAACAAGTTTGTTATCCGCATCGATACACCAACAACTTGGGCAACTTCATTCATCGTGAGGTCACGGACTCGTGTCCTCTGCTCCTCGACTCATCATACTGCGTTGACTCCATAAACCCAACTGTCACACACACACACACCGCCATCACAGCATTCAGAAAGGAAAGCAGAAGGCGGCTCCCTTGACTTGTATCAAGTCAAGCATTGTGTTCGATGCCATATTTAAACCGAGTAAACGCGAAACGTTAGCTGTTTACTGCTGTGATGGTGATGATGTTTGGTTTGTGGGGCGCTCAACTGCACGGTCATCAGCGCCCGTACCAGGTCCCAATTTTTTCACACTCCAATTTGTTTCACAGTGTAATCTAGCCACTGTCACAAATGATGAGGATGATGATATGATGACAACACAAACACCCAGTCCCCGGGTAGAGAAAACCCCAACCCGGCCGGGAATTGAACCCGGGACCCCGTGATCCAGAGGTAGCAACGCTAGCCACTAGATCACGAGCTGCGGACGTTTACTGCTGTGGATCACAATGGACGTTCTTGCGACACGGAGGTAATCTAACCAACTAAAGGAAAACTTTTACGAAAAAACACTCTAATTAAACAAGCTGTGCCAAATATTTAGTAAAAAAATTATAGTATAAGTCTGTACAACCTGTGAAGCTACTTTGTTTTGTAAATATCGTTTTATTCCTTGCAGTGATTTTATTTAACTTCTTAAGTTTTCTTGTATGGGACTTTGAGCTGATAAATCAGTTTAACTTAAGACTGATGCAGCTGTTATGAGACACTGCGGAGTCGGTATTTGTATCAGTGCTGGAATTTTCATTCGTGTTTTCAACATGAATTTAACACTTGCACTTCTGGATGAACAGTCATTCGTGACGATTGACAGCTATCAGAAAGCAATTCGAAAAAGAGTGGCGTGTATGGATGACCGAAGTGGTAGCTTTGAATTCTGGGCGTTTCTCCAGGATCGTCGTACTGCTTTAATGGGCCATTCGAGATATCGTCAGTATTATGACAACTTTTTGGGTAGTGTCTTCCTGGATTCTCCCCGCATCTGGGGCTTGTCAGGTACGAGAAGATGAATTCTAGTTTGGTGTCATTCCGGAACTTCAATTGTGGAATATTAATTGCGGCGATGTGCCAGAATCACGCCCACTGGGATCAACGTCAACCTACTCAACTCTCATTGGTATGTGGTCGCTGTTTTGTTTTGCCAGGAGGATGTTCCTATGTTAACTATTGTTATTTCTTGTTTTGATGATGTTCACAGTTCTTGATTGAACCCATTACATGTTGATAACCCGATAAAAAAGTAATACTGTTAATGGCATTGTAATAAATTCTGCAGTCATATGTGTGTGTGTGTGTGTGTGTGTACGTATATACACTCCTGGAAATGGAAAAAAGAACACATTGACACCGGTGTGACAGACCCACCATACTTGCTCAGGACACTGCGAGAGGGCTGTACAAGCAATGATCACACGCACGGCACAGCGGACACACCAGGAACCGCGGTGTTGGCCGTCGAATGGCGCTAGCTGCGCAGCATTTGTGCACCGCCGCCGTCAGTGTCAGCCAGTTTGCCGTGGCATACGGAGCTCCATCGCAGTCTTTAACACTGGTAGCATGCCGCGACAGCGTGGATGTGAACCGTATGTGCAGTTGACGGACTTTGAGCGAGGGCGTATAGTGGGCATGCGGGAGGCCGGGTGGACGTACCGCCGAATTGCTCAACACGTGGGGCGTGAGGTCTCCACAGTACATCGATGTTGTCGCCAGTGGTCGGCGGAAGGTGCACGTGCCCGTCGACCTGGGACCGGACCGCAGCGACGCACGGATGCACGCCAAGACCGTAGGATCCTACGCAGTGCCGTAGGGGACCGCACCGCCACTTCCCAGCAAATTAGGGACACTGTTGCTCCTGGGGTATCGGCGAGGACCATTCGCAACCGTCTCCATGAAGCTGGGCTACGGTCCCGCACACCGTTAGGCCGTCTTCCGCTCACGCCCCAACATCATGCAGCCCGCCTCCAGTGGTGTCGCGACAGGCGTGAATGGAGGGACGAATGGAGACGTGTCGTCTTCAGCGATGAGAGTCGCTTCTGCCTTGGTGCCAATGATGGTCGTATGCGTGTTTGGCGCCGTGCAGGTGAGCGCCACAATCAGGACTGCATACGACCGAGGCACACAGGGCCAACACCGGCATCATGGTGTGGGGAGCGATCTCCTACACTGGCCGTACACCACTGGTGATCGTCGAGGGGACACTGAATAGTGCACGGTACATCCAAACCGTCATCGAACCCATCGTTCTACCATTCCTAGACCGGCAAGGGAACTTGCTGTTCCAACAGGACAATGCACGTCCGCATGTATCCCGTGCCACCCAACGTGCTCTAGAAGGTGTAAGTCAACTACCCTGGCCAGCAAGATCTCCGGATCTGTCCCCCATTGAGCATGTTTGGGACTGGATGAAGCGTCGTCTCACGCGGTCTGCACGTCCAGCACGAACGCTGGTCCAACTGAGGCGCCAGGTGGAAATGGCATGGCAAGCCGTTCCACAGGACTACATCCAGCATCTCTACGATCGTCTCCATGGGAGAATAGCAGCCTGCATTGCTGCGAAAGGTGGATATACACTGTACTAGTGCCGACATTGTGCATGCTCTGTTGCCTGTGTCTATGTGCCTGTGGTTCTGTCAGTGTGATCATGTGATGTGTCTGACCCCAGGAATGTGTCAATAAAGTTTCCCCTTCCTGGGACAATGAATTCACGGTGTTCTTATTTCAATTTCCAGGAGTGTATGTATGTATGTATATGTGTGTCTAAGTGGTTAAGGCAATGGCTTGTAATAAGCGGGAAATCCGGGTTCGAGTCCGAGTTCAGCACAAATTTTCACGTCACTAAAAGGTAGATCATGTGTACCTAACAGGTATTACTGGTACCTTAAATGAAGACAGTAGGCTGCATTAAAATGTAACTTATACAAATGTTCTGAATTAGATCCAAATCGATAAATTCGCTCTAACGTATTATGTAATATGAATTATATTTGTTTAATAAATGGTGATTAATAAGTTTTGCAAACAAACATTTGTGAAGGTTGTTCTAAATGTGAGATGTTCCAATATGTAACTGATGGTGTGGAATGTCTTCTTCTTCATCACTTTGTTCCATGAGTTAAGTACAACAATAAATCGTGATCACTAATTTGAGAAACGTGCGTCTATTTGCACTAACTGTTGACGACTGAGCTGTAAGGTACTTGCATGTCAGACACTGGGCGCATATAAAATACTTTTAACTTCTATTTTCTCCATACTGTAGTGTGACGTGCCTTCCCTTCCAACTTTAAAAACAATTTCGATAGATTAAATACATTTAGTGCACAGTAACATATCACCTATAAGGAGCCAAACGTAACTCTGGTGGATATCGTTACCCTACAAAATCCAACAACTGGAGCACAGTCTGGATCAACAGCTGTTCAAAACCGTCGCACATATAGTTGTATCACCTCAGTTCTGGACATTACAGCACTCCTCCAAACATGAAATAAGGTGTGGAGCTTCCTATGCCAGGCCATAAATATTGTTCCTCATACAAGGACATCACAATCGCAAATCTGGTATCGAAAGAAGTGGAGCACTGACAAGACGCTCAACTAGTATTCGAGAGGATGGCGGTTGAGATCCCCATCTGGCCATGCTGGGTTAAGTTTTACGTCATTTCCCTAAATCACCGAATGTGAATATCAGGATCGTTCATCTGAAAGAGCATGGCCAATATCTTTCCCCAATCCGAGCTTGTGCTCCATCACTGATGACCTCGTCATCGATGGGACGTTAAACCCTGATCTTTCTGCCTTCATTTTCTCCCAGTGTTGTGTCTGTCCATAATGTTCCTCTGCTTATGTGGGAAACCAGTTTCTGTCCAGTCCAGTTTATGATGGGAATATATATACATACTGGGTGTTTCTAATTAAACTGATGGACTGCTGAGCGCTGCAGTGCAGGCTGCATACACTGCAGGTATGTTCATTAATTGCTGCGCTTGTGGAGTATGCTGACAAAAATAATAGTTGCACTTTCTGCCAAGTAGTGTAAATATGGCGCTGTAAGCAGTCAGAATGTGGTGTCAGTGCAGCGAAAGGGGAAGAACGGGCAAACACACGATGATGATGGTTCTGGCATGTTTGTGTTCAATACAGTCTCTTGATTAGCAACATGCTGCATCCATAACACGACATGGTCGACAGTTCAAAATGATTCAAATGGCTCTGAGTACTATGCTACTTAACTTCTGAGGTCATCAGTCGCTTAGAACTTAGAACTAATTGAACCTAACTAACCTAAGGACAGTACACACATTCATGCTCGAGGCAGGATTCGAACCTGCGACCGTAGCGGTCGCTAGGTTCCAGACTTCAGCGCCTAGAACCGCACGGCCACTCCGGCCGGCAGTCGACAGTTGCTCGCTGCATATCTAGTGTAATCATAGTGATATGCATCTTATGCTGACCTTCAGATCTGAGATAATCTGGATACATTCCTGATAGACACAATCTTTCACATATTCCCTCAATTACAAGTCACATGGATTCAGGCTGGGGAATCCAGAAGATCATATATCTTGGAAATGCCTATAGATGATGCGGTCATTATCGAATGCTTCCTCAAGCAAGTCTTTCATCTTGTAAACCGTATGTGGTGTCATTCCATCTTGCATGAAAATAGTGGTGTGGACAAGTTACATTCTTGTAAAGCCGGAATCACGTGTTGCAAAGGAGATCATTATAACACGCAGATGTCACTGTATACCTAATACATCCACGAGATATCATCTCCTCCAAGAAAAACAGACCGAGAATGAAGGAGATAGTGAAACCACATCACACAGTCACATAAGCTGAATGAAATGGATATGTCTGGACAACATGTGTCAGAGCAGAACGCCATATGCGACAGTTCCTTGCAGTCACAGTTATATGAAGAGTAAAATGTGCCTCGTCCGTCCAAAGAATATTCCCTGGCCACATGTCCTCCATTTCCATGTGTACCAATACCGAAGGGCAACATCACGGCTTTTAGCCTCTCTTAGGGGCTTCATTTGGTGCATACTCTGAATCTTATAGGGATACCAGTGTAAAATGGGAGAGATAATTCCTGTGACACAGCTTGAGCACTGGCTGCAGAATTTGAGGCATATACTGAATAGTTGGCTATAGTTTCAGCAACTTCATCAACAACTGTCATGGGAACGAGATGCCCCCTTCTCCATGAATCACCACCTAACTCACCTGTTTCTTTAATTTTCTTGATTATATTCCTTAGTCCATTCATTGACGTGGGATCTCTTCACAGCTGTTTCTACCGGCGATGTTGCCGCAATACAATGCTGCTGTTGCTGTCTTTATGATAAAACAACTTTTTTCAATAGCCATTGCGTTTTGCAGATAAAACATTAACCCTTTAACCAACAGTCACTTCACAAAATAAATCAACATGCATCGCCAAGCGACTCACAACATACAGAAGTCAAAAGGAAACATTTCACATTCTCACTGCTTACAATGCCATTTTTTCATCTGGTGGCAAAAAATGGAACTATTATTTTTTACATCGTAGTCCACTATTGCACTGATTAACGACCATACCCTCAATGTTTCAGCTTCCTGAGACACAAGCAGTGCGCACTGCTGCACTCAGAACAACATCAGTTTAATTATAACCATTCAGTGTATACATTTATAGAAATACATTTGTGTGTGGGTATTGAGTATGTACACTAAGTGATGACAGCTCAGCGGAGGTTCAAGTCCTCCCTCGGGCATGGGTGCGTGTGTTTGTCCTTAGGATTATTTAGGTTAAGTAGTGTGATAGCTTAGGGACTGATGACCTCAGCAGTTAAGTCCCATATGATTTCACACACATTTGAAATTTTTTTGATGACAGCTTGATGACAGCTTCCACTCTCACAGGCATACGTTCAGTCAGGTGCTGGAAGGTTTCTTGGGGAATGGCAGCCCATTCTTCACGGAGGGCTGCACTAAGAAGAGATATCAATGTTGGTCGGTGAGGCTTGGCAGGAAGTCGGCGTTCCAAAACATCCCAGAGGTTTTCTATAGGATTCAGGTCTGGACTCTGTGCAGGCCAGTCCATTATAGGGATGTTTTTGTCGTGTAACCATGTGCTGTTCATGTCCCTTCACGTTTCCTCTTCACTATCACATCGGAAACAGGCCGTGCATTATGAACAGATAGCGATCGTGTTGGAAGATTCAATCGCCATCCCCGAATTGCACTTCAACAGTGGGAAGCAAGAAGGTACTTAAAACATCAATGTAGGCATGTGCAGTGATAGTGCCATGCAAAACAACAAGGGGTGCAAGCTCCCTCCATGAAAACCACGACCATACCATAACACCACTGACTCCGATTTTTACTGTTGGCACTACACAGCCTGGCAGATGACGTTCACCGGGCATTCGCCATAAGCACACCATGCCATCGGATCGCCACACTGTGTACCGTGAATCAGCACTCTACACAACGTTTTTCCACTGTTCAATCGTCCAATGTTTACGCTCATTCCACCACGCGAGGCGTCGTTTGGCATTTACCGGCGTGATGTGTGGCTTATGAGCTCGACCATGAAATCCAACTTTTCTCACCTCCCGCCTAAGTGTCTTAGCACTTGGAGTGGATCCTAATGCAGTTTGGAATTCCTGTGTGATGATCTAGATAGATGTCTGCCCATTACACATTACGACCCTCTTCACCTGCTGGAGGTCTCTGACTGTCAACAGACGAGGTCAGCCTGTACGCTTTTGTGCTGTTCATGTCCCTTCACGTTTCCTCTTCACTATCACATCGGAAACAGTGGACCTAGGAATGTTTAGGAGTGTGGAAATCTCGCGTACAGACATATGACACAAGTGGCACCCAGTCACCTGATCACGTTCAAAGTCCGTGAGTTCCACAGAGCACCCCATTCTGCTCTCTCACGATGTCTAATGACTGCTGAGGTCGCTGATATGGAGTACCTGGCAGTAAGTGGCAGCACAGTGCACCTAATATGAAATACGTTTGTTTTGGGGGGTGTCCATATACTTTTTATCACATAGTGGATGTGTATGTGTGTGTGTGTGTGTGTGTGTGTGTGTGTGTGTGGAGGGAAGTGAAAATGGAGAGAGAGAGAGAGAGAGAGAGAGAGAGAGAGAGAGAGAGAGAGAAAGAGGAGGAGAACATGCGCAGAAAGAGGGCACAGGAGGTGCTAGAGAGGAAGAGGGAGCTGGGAAAATGAATAGAGAGAAGTGGGAGCACAAGACAGAGAAATTGAGAGGGTGAGATGTGTGGAGTATATGTGACACAACATACGTGGGCGAAACCGCGGGAATAAGTCTAATGTATTATAAAAATGATATGTTAGGTAAGCAGGGCGTGGGCTGCTGGAATGGAACTACTGAACCGAAGTTGAGGATACAGGATAAATATCTTTTTTTTATTTGCTAAGACACTTTGTTAAGATGCACACTGTTAAGATGCACACTGTTAAGATGCATAGAACAACTATTCACAATATGGTTTTACAGAGAAGCTTAGCAATCTGAGTCATTAAAATGGGGACTCAGAACAAATGTTTAAATAGACTTTCATTAAAACGAAACATTACTTGACTTGAAATCTAAGAATACAATAAATTTTTTAGTGCAATAAAACAGAGAAAATTCAGATACCTGGAAGTACCCATGCAGACAAGATCCATATATTTACTAAAGATTCAACAGCAGATGGTGGTGTGTGACACTTTTACAATACCAATGTTACGAGACTCAATTTTTCGTGGGACATGATTCTGATGTTCTTCAACTATTTGCTCAACAGTATTAAGAAAAGTGTATGACATGATAATCACACACAAACGTTTTCAAAATTTTAAGCAGATGTCCATCCTTGCTTAAATTTACTCTAAGACACTTATAAGGGTGTATAGAGGTCATTCAATCCGGAGGCGCCTTTAAAGACGAATTAAAAAAACTTTTCAAACTTTTAAGGAAATATTCACAATGAAGAGTTACAGTGAACTCTCCTTTCAAGAGGAAATTAAACCTCTCAATCTTTAAACAAGTGTTTGACACTAGTAAGGCTCCACTGAACCACCTTTAAAGGTTCAAATGGTTCAAATGGCTTTGAGCACTATGGGGCTTAACAGCTGAGGTCATCAGTCCCCCGAAACTTAGAACTACTTAAACCTAACTAATCTAAGGACATCACACACATCCATGCCCGAGGCAGGATTCGAACCTGCGACCGTAGCGATCGCGCGGTTCCAGACTGAAGCGCCACCTTTAAAGGGAAGTGAAAACTTTTCAATAAACAAAGTTCACAACAGCAGCGTTACAATGAGCCACCTTCTAAAGGTGGACCCACAAACTTCCAGATCGTCTTCAGTTCAGGTGGAGAAGCTCCAGAATTACTGTTTCCAACTAATAATTAGGAAACAAGAAGCTACCTAGAACGTGACACACTGGAGGGGACTGAGAACGCTGGCACAACCGAGCCACATCAGATAGCTACTATGCAGGCGTGGTGTAGGGAAACACAGTATTCGACCGGTAGGGGAGCTCTAACGGTAACCACTTATGACGAGAACCGAAGAACAGCTTACAAACGAGTAACGTTCAAATAAGGTGGCTCACCACTGAGCGTGAGCAGCTGACACGGACCCAGTACTGCAGGCCGTGCCCCGGCGACAGCCAGGTCTGCCACACGAGCCGCTGCTTCAGCGCAGCGTTCCGTCAGCAACTGGCCGCTCCAAAGTCTCCATTGTAGTGCGGCCGCACCCTTTGCCCGCGCTGCTCCGCCAAGCCCAACTGCCGCCTCACGCACGCGGCCATACTGCCAGCATGTGTCTTTATTTACGTGTAAGTAACGAGAGGTATTGCGGCTGTGCTTATTTCAAAGATATACTTTGGCTGAAGCACCTGGGTGAGGCCATATTGGATTTCGTCAAGCTCGTATTTGGTGCGTTTTATATTATAATCAACTTACAACTTTACGACAGTACTGGGCACTACCCATAGAAAATTGAATAGTTTGGCTCGAACCCCCACGTGGTGTGGGACGAAAAAATATACCGGGTGATCAAAAAGTCAGTATAAATTTGAAAACTTAATAAACCACGAAATAATGTAGATAGAGAGGTAAAAATTGACACACATGTTTGGAATGGCATGGGGTTTTATTAGAACCACCCTATATTGCTAGACGCATGAAAGATCTCTTGCGCGCGTCGTTTGGTGATGATCGTGTGCTCAGCCGCCACTTTCGTCATGCTTGGCCTCCCAGGTCCCCAGACCTCAGTCCGTGCGATTATTGGCTTTGGGGTTACCTGAAGTCGCAAGTGTATCGTGATCGACCTACGACTGTAGGGATGCTGAAAGACAACATCCGACGCCAATGCCTCACCATAACTACGGACATGCTTTACAGTGCTGATCACAACATTATTCCTCGACTACAGCTATTGTTGAGGAATGATGGTGGACATTTTCAGCATTTCCTGTAACGAACATCATCTTTGCTTTGTCTTACTTTGTTATGCTAATAATTGCTATTCTGATGAGATGAAGCGCCATCTGTCGGACATTTTTGAACTTTTGTATTTTTTTTGTTCTAATAAAACCCCATGCCATTCCAAGCATATGTGTGAATTTGTACCTCTCTATCTACATTATTCCGTGATTTATTCAGTTTTCAAATTTATACTGACTTTTTGATCACCCAGTATATTTGTTGCACTTAGTTTAATTGAGTGGCCCAGAGATGTGGCTGGTCTCAATGTTTGGCTGCGTATTCCTTCATAGGGTGTCACCTAACACTCGCCTTAAACTCAGTTTTTAAGCTGAAATAAAATATAACAAAACAATGCAGGCAGGTACTGCGGTGAAATTTAAAATATTAAGTCACTCGCGTTGATTTATAATCTGATAATCTGAGCAAGTACTTTATTTTTCTTCAAAATATTCACTTAACACATAAAATACAGACTGAGGGGCTCTTACGTAAGGGCGGCCGTTAATAACTGATGCTACAACACTTCACTATAAAATTCATATGTCGCAATCACGGCACTCGGCAGTCTGTTCACAATTCACAAAATACACTCTTGTCTGCTGTTCTAAACACCTATATTGCGCTCAGCTTGAGCGTTTTCGAACGTCGCTACATACATACTTGTCCCCGAACGTGGCTACCAACCCTCTGCTACCCCACAGATGGGCGACACGTCTGTCTCTTAGCGTCGCTCAAACCCAGCTGACCTCAAAGATGGTCGCCCTGTCGACTTCCGATGTTTGACACAAAATTACGAATATTCTAAAACTAAACACAAAACGCATATGATACATTGAAAAATACGGAAAATTTCCAGACAATAACAATTTAAGGTTCAATTTTCTGTATCTGCCACCGTTATTTCACAAATAATGTTCTTGTGGCGTGATATTGCTTTTCCTGTATTTTTGATACTTGGCATAAATAAATAAAAATACATACTTAATTATCCATCTACCTCTTTAAACTTTAGAATGCTGCCGCTAGTTTCGCCTCTTTAAATTTAGGTATTACCAAAAACACAGTTTCTCTACGTCGAATCCCATATTACGACCTCTAATTAAAAAATTGTACAGATTCTGCAAAATCGGCTGTGATTGCTACTAGCCGCATCCGTAGGCATTTTGTTTATATTAATCGGCCAAAGCACTGCCGAGATATTAGCTTTTGAAATTTCATAAATTTATAATTCTTAAGACAACAATAACTTTTAAATTATTATATATTTTTGTGGCGCGTCTAGATAATTTAGTTTTACATATTTTTCTGTCCATGAGTGCCAACTCGCACCTCCGTGTCACTCTTGGTTCTATTTTTATCAAATTTTCTCTGGCATATAAATTGCTCCAAACGTGCAAACACGGCCATATGCACCCCTGCCTAGCTCCGGCTCAGGTTTTTCCAAGGCCGCGTAACACTAGCCGCTCGCCATGGCCCCATAGCAACCGCCAGACACGTGCTCTGCGGCGGGAACCTGCCCCTCTAATATCACCCTACAGCTTGTACGCTCACAACTTGTTGTTGTGGTCTTCAGTCCAGAGACTAGTTTGATGCAGCTCTCCATGCTACTCTATCCTGTGCAAGCTTCTTCATCTCCGAGTAACTACTGCACCTACATCCTTCTGAATCTCTTAGTGTATTCATCACTTGGCCTCCCTCTACGATTTTTACCATCCACGCTTCTCTCCAGCACTAAATTGGTGATCACTGGATGCCTCAGAATGTGTTCTACCAACAGATCCCTTCTTGTAGTCAAGTTGTGCCACAAATTGCTCTTCTCCCCAATCCTATTCAGTACCTCCTTATTAGTTACGTGATCTACCCATCTAATCTTCAGCATTCTTCTGTAGCACCACATTTCTAAAGCTTCTATTCTCTTCTTGTCTCAACTATTTATCGTCCACGTTTCACTTGCATACATGGCTACACTCCATACAAATACTTTCAGAAAAGACTTCCTGACGCTTAAATCTATACTCAATGTTAACAAATTTCTCTTCTTCAGAAATGCTTTCCTTGCCATTGCCAGTCTACATTTTATATCCTCTCTACTACGACCATCATCAGTTATTTTGCTCCCCAAATAGCAGAACTCATTTATTACTTTAGCGTCATTTCCTAATCTGATTCCCTCAGCATCACCCAATTTAATTTGACTACATTCTACTATCCTCGTTTTGCTTTTTTTGATGTTCATCTTATATCCTCCTTTCAAGACACTGTTCATTCCTTTCAGCTGCTCTTCCAGGTCCTTTGCTGTCTCTGACAGAATTACAATGTCGCTGGCAAACCTCAAAGTTTTTATTTCTTCTCCATGGATTTTAATTCCTACTCGAAATTTTTCTTTTGTTTCCTTTCCTGCTTGCTCAATATAAAGATTGAATAACATCGGGTATAGGCTACAACCCTGTCTCATTCCCTTCCCAACCACTGCTTCCCTTTCATGCCCCTCGACTCTTATAACTGGTTCTTGTACAAATTGTAACTAGGATTTCGCTCCCTGTATTTTACCCATGCCACATTCCGAATTTGAAAGAGAGTATTCCAGTCAACATTGCCAAAAGCTTGCTCTATGTCTACAAATGCTAGAAACGCAGGTCTGCCTTTCCTTAATGTATCTTCTAAAATAAGTCGTAGGGTCAGTATTGCCTCGCGTGTTCCAACATTTCTGTGGAATACAAACTGATCTTCACCGAGCTCAGCTTCTACCAGTTTTTCCATTCTTCTGTAAGGAATTCGTGTTAGTATTTTGCAGCCGTGACTTATTAATCAGGTAGTCCGGTTATTTTCACACCCGTCAACACCTGATTTCTTTGGGATTGGAATTACTATATTCTTCTTGAAGTCTGAGCGTATTTCGCCTGTCTCATACATATTGCTCACTAGATGGTAGAGTTTTGTCAGGTCTCGCTCTCCCAAGGCATTCACTAGTTCTAATGGAATGTTGTCTACTCCCAGGGCCTATCCATTTCCCTTTTTAAATTTTCTAACCTACCTACCCAAATATGCGATCTGACATTCCACGCTCCGATCCGTAGAACGCCAGTTTTCTTTCTCCTGCTAACGATGTCCTCCTGAGTAGTCCCCGCCTGGAATGGGGGTCTATTTTATCTCCGGAATATTTTACCCAAGAAGACGCCATCATCATTTAACCATAAAGTAAAGGTTACCCTGTAAGTAAATGCTGTTCCAAAAACACCAGCACATTGAGCATCTTTCGATAAGGTACAATTTATTAATATTAAATGTCAAATAATGACTTTCCGGCGTTTAAAGTTTTCAGTTGCTCTATGACACAGGACAAAGTTACTACATACGTATCACCACTGAGATGCAATGTTTTACATCATTAATGGAGGTCGAGACGCAAATGTCCCAATTTTGGATCGCGTCGTGCCGTCTTTAAATTTTTTATAATTCATCTTCACGTTTCTAACAGCTTCTTCCGTGGCTTGTCATTGCCAATAATTAACAAATTTAGAGTGAATATTCAAAACACGTTGATTATCTAGTAAGAAAAACTACCACTCATCGTGAGAACGACAAACATAGAAAAGGCTGCTGACAAATGTGAGAAAGAATTAAAGGTGACTTATTATCACTATTAGCAGCCTATAATGTATAAAAGAAAGTTTACAAGCTAGTTATTTTAGGAGACTTATTTTCCATACAAGAATGTTTTCAAACTAAGCACATATGCAGACGAAATATAGTCTGGTACTGGTGTGGAAATATTTCTGCTGGTGTTTTTTCCAGTTGTTTCAGTTACTTTCAATAGCAAAGGAAGAAGTTTACTTTTCTGGAGATGAATTGTAATTTTTCGCGCAAATTAGAACATACTTCACACAACCAGTAAATTTATTTACTAGTAGGTGAGCTTCCCCCTAAGTACTTTTTGTAACCCTTACCACTACATAAATAACAAGTGTGTAGTTGACAGGTTCTCAGTTTCAAAGAAGAAAATACAGTAATAGTTGTAAATTTTCTAACAAATTAGAACACACTTCACGCAACCAGCACGTTATTTAGCGTTGAGGAAGTTTCTCAAGTACATTTCCTACTACATGCAGCTATGCGGATGAGTATGAAGTGGGTACGCGGTCACTTTCTGAGAAAGAAAAGACAGCAATAGTTTCCAGATTTGCAGTGAATGAATTAGCTGCACATACAAAGAGCTTCTGCTTTAATTCGTCTGCTAGAATGGCTGACACAGTCTCGAAGATTCCGTGACAACAGAGATATTATGGAAGCCTTCGAGAAAGCCAAAGTATATCTTTGAAAGGAGGTCAGCCATAATCCCTCCCTTGATATGCATACAAATAAAGGCACGTAGCACTGGCAACCAGCCCTACCCTCTGTGTGTCGCGGGCGAACACCGACTGTCCCCCATCTACCTCTCCAGACTCTCAGCATAACTCCACGATGGCTCCCACTGAAGATCCCAGCAAACCAAAAAACCGACGCGTTGTTGGCTCCGGTAATTGAATAAAATGACAGAATCTGTGAAAATCGAATTAACAGATGACTACAGTTTCTTTTTCACTGAGCAACGGAGCAACTGCCATTGTTGATAGTAGCGCGTTCTTCCTACTGCATTTCATGCGCATCTGAAAGAATGCAATAATTTCGAAATAAAATAGGGTCCTGAAGTTTTCGGCGTTTACGTGCCGTAGTAATGTAGTACTACCATTAGTTCTGTGAGGCCTGTACCTGACAGAAGCGAAAGCAGCAGATTGGCAGTTCAGAGACAAGTCAGGTCATATGTAATTTGTGCTTCCTCAAAATGATCGCCAGTCACTGTTAAATGATCCATAAATAATATCAGCGAAGCTCTTTGCTAATAGCGGAATGAAATCAAAGGCTGAACGCGAAATGCATTCGGCACGTTGCGTGTCTGTACCACGATGTGCTGAGCTCGCAGTTCCAGCTGGCTTTTCTGAAACAAATATTACAAAAATCATAAATCATACACCACTTAATAATTTCGAGTAATACATTTTCCTTTAAATTGAACATAAATGTAACCCGTTTTTAACATATTGAACTATAAATCGAAACTAATTCTACTACAGAGAGACTTACATAAAATACGCGTACTCAGTCGACAGAGACAAGAGAAAAGAATACTCTGATTGACTATTCCGTCGGTTCTTAGCAGAATATTTTATACATTATGAATGAAATACACACAACACTGGTGTAATATTCTACAATATTTATTATTTTGTTCAGCCACAACTTTAAAATATGTCACCACGGTTTACTGTTCAGTTATTTTCTTCTGTGTACAACTGTTGTAATTTGTCTAATCTTCAGCAACTAATGTATCACACATTTCATCTTAGTTAAATAATCTTACATCGCATTTATTCCTAATTCCAACATTAACATTTTCATCTCTGGAGCAGCCAAAAACAAGTTCGTCTAGAAAATTACACCAGTGTTGTGCGTATTTCATGCGTAAAGAAAAAAGTACAGTTTTCTGAGAGGAGCTTTACTCCTCCCTTACATTATGTTGTAGAACAATTGAAAATACAATTCCTCCGGTTCGTTTCAGCCACAGGCTGATTTCTCTGATGTCTTTGATCTGAGTTCACACTTCATATTCGTTGTATTACATTTTCCAAAGACAATATGAATCATTTTCTTAAGAAAAGAACGCACATTCGCGCAAGAAAATCATTTTCAAATATTTGTTATATTTAAAAAGAGACGGCTTTCTTCAAGTAATGCTTTAGAGCACAGTATACGGAACACACGTATCAGCACATAATACGTATGTTCCACATCTCCTTGCAAACCACTGTATCGATTTAAACCAGACTGAACACATACCACTTACCACCTGGAAGTCCGCCTCCGGTAGCTGAGTGGTGCGAGCACGGTAGCTCAGCGTGTTCGGTGTGAGGGTTACGTGCCCTCTGTAATAAAAAAACTCAGTTAATCGATCATCAACGAACTTAAACGGTTGTCCTACGACGTCCGCCCCGAGCAGACGCAACGAACAAAAGCGAACAAAATGAGATAAAAAAACAGTGGTCAGCGCGACAGAATGTCAATCCTAAGGGCCCGGTTTCGATTCCCGACGGGGTCGGAGCTTTTCTCCGCTCAGGGACTGGGTGTTGTGTTGTCCTTATCATCATCATTTCATCCCCATCGACGTGCAAGTCGCCGAAGTGGCGTCAAATCGAAAGACTTGCGCCCGGCGAACGGTGTACCCGACGGGAGGCCCTAGTCACACGACTTCTCTCTACCTGGAAAGATCATTGTTGGGCTAAAAACCACCTGCCTCCCACAGGGACATGTATGTGGGCGAATAGGGGGCGCTATGGAAGCATACCCCAGCAAGAGCTAGAGCCATTTCAAACAAATTTGGTATAAAATTGCTGAACATTTTTTATAAAAATATAGTGGCAGTAATATACGCCTAATATCGCTAGTGGGCCTGAGAAGCCGGGGCATAAAAAAAGTTAGACAACAACCGATGTTAGTATCGAATTCACAGTTTTCAGTATCATACGTACACTGGTGATAGTCCTGATGACGTTTCACACCTAGGGGCGGGAGGGCGGTTAGGGAAGTGGGGCAAAGGGCAAGGACAGTGACATTTTGGCATATTTCTGTCATGCCTGAATCAGTTTATGCTGAAACTGACACATGTATCGCTTGATGTCTGGAAATAAAATTGCTGTGAAAGTAGTACAACCCCTTTGGGCGAGGCTGGGCGTGAAAAACTATTGACATAAAAGCTTAACTCAGAAACGCGTGGAGCAGTTTCAGCCAGATTTGGTAAATACACGACTCATTACATGTTCAAAAATGATGTGGGGGTAAGATATTCCTACTGACACTAGGGGTGGAGGTGGAGACTATATGGGGCGACATATAAAAATGTTAAAAGACGACTTATTGGTATTTCTGCCCTGTAATTAGCTGGCTTGAAATAATTTAAAAGTACGAAGCACAATCTGAGTCTGATTACAAGGTACTAGTGGCAGAAGTACAGATACTGCGATCTTTTGTACATTAATATTTACTCACTTCATTGTGTTAGTTGCTATTTATCTGCATCTAACAGTCTTCCCATAAATATGTCACATAATTTACTACCTGATGTTTTCTGCATGATCGTAACTGCACCGCTAAGTGGACTACGCCTGTAAGTATAGACGAACTATTTTGCGTCCACACTTCAACTGACCTTTTTGAGGGGAAACTTGTCGTTTGTGGGGAATAATGTTCTCGAAGTGTCCTTGACTGCGCCACCCTATACTTCAGCACTACGAAGAAGCAACTTTTTTCCTAAGTGACTGTTATAATGAGTACTTCACATGTCATGGCAAATGTGGAACTATATCTCTAATTATATCAGATCCGTATCAATATAGAAATTGGATAACATGATATCGTTTTGTCAGAAAAGAGCCCACTGTTCTGGAGAAGTGACGTGGAGAACTAATTAGCTACGTAGTAAATCGATTGGTCAGTTACTTCAACGGAATCAGATAAATTTTTCCATCGAGTGTTTAGATATCATTCTGTCTCATCACTGTCTTATTATCGCACACATACTGTCACGTGCTCGTGGGTCGCACACGCTGCAGCAGAATGCGTAGTTTGTTGCTTGCCTTCCCACTACTTCTGGTAAGCAGTATTTGCTGTTTTCGTCACGTGCCTATATTTTTAACACTTGGACGAAAGTCTCTTTCTTCTGAACGATAAATGTGAATTCTTTGTTTCCATTCACACCAAACTGATTACTTTTCTGCCTAAAATTGTCTAGTGTGAAATCTACGTATTTTAATGTAGATCAAAACGAATCGATGAGCTTCACGGTTCTGTGAGTTGCTAATTGATGTATCCATTTTTCCACTGCGACACTCGGCCGGTAATACATTAAAGTTAAAAGAACGGATTTGTTGATAAATATCGCCAAAGTGGTCACATCACGCTCACGTAGATCATTCTTATACATTTTTGCACAGTGCTAAGAAGTCTGAATATTTTGAGAAATGCTCTCATTGTAATTATACACGCAGGAGAACGGTGATTCCTAATCAAAATGACACCCAGGTAGGAAAACTTTATTAAGGCTTACAATTCGAGCTTTCAAGAATGGTGTCGCCTATTATATTGCGATTCACAATAAATCAACTTGTTTATGTATATCTAAAGTACTGGATAATAAAAAGAAGAAGGTTAAAAGACCTTTCAACTTGCGGTCGACTGAACCTCTGGACTGAGATATTCCGTAAGAAAGATCTAGATCCTTCCTTATAAAATTTTGATAGAAAACTTTATCTGGCAATTTCTTTTCTTTCTTAAATCTGTGAAGCAATTTTAAATTTTCATGCCAAATTCAAGCCAACGTTATAAACTCAATCCTAGTTAGGCCCATTAACCTGTAATCTAAATCTCTGATGTGTGCTACAAATATTTCTTTCTAAATTTCTTCAAATGTTCATTTGGAGAGCCGGCCGCGGTGGCTGTGCGGTTCTAGGCGCTTCAGTCCGGAACCGCGCGACTGCTACGGTCACAGGTTCGAATCCTGCCTCGGGCATGGATGTGTGTGATGTGCTTAGGTTAGTTAGGTTTAAGTAGTTCTAAGTTCTAGGGGACTGATGACCTCCGATGTTAAGTCCCATAGTGCTCTGCAGACATTTACTGAGTATTATCACCAAAGAAGTTAAATGTTAGCAGACAACATTCGAAGAGATGTAACACATCTAGACTGTAGTAGAAACATACAGTAAGTAACATCTTTGCAATGAAATAGTAAAAACTGAAAAGTACATAAATAACAATGGAGTTGACAAGAAAACCTTTAGCACAAAATAGGAATAGCATGCCTACATAACAGTTTCTATTAATAAACAAAACTAATAAAATAAGATAAAATTAGTACTAGACAAGGTTGCATCAAGGTTTCATACCTCTTGATGCAACCTTGTCTAGTACTAACTTTATATCTTATTTTATGTTTCTACTTCAGTCTAGATGTGTTACTTCTCTTCCAATGTTGTCTGCTAACATTTAACTTCTTTGGTGATAATACTCAGTAAATGTCTGAAGATGGCCTTGTAAGCAGAAAACCGGCTATCAATAAAAGTAATATTGTAGAACAAAAGCAAACTGGTGCTTTTCATTTATTAGAATACAGAGTAACTGAAGGCTTTGCTTCTGACTTGTGTAATAATTGTGAACATCACAGTTAGTTTGAAACGTTTTAGTTGTTCAGTACAAAAAACGTCAGCGAGTAGACGTACTGACTTGTGAGCGCCAACATCCCAAGTGTGTTGAATAGGTGTCTACAGCATGTACGATTTGAAACACCACAGCTCAACCTCACATCTCGTTTTTGTATTTTAAAAACTTTTTCTAGTTTTGCAGCATCTCCCCAGAATATTATACCATACGAGATAAGGTAGTGGAAATATGTGAAGTATGACACCATTATTGTCTCTCTGTAAACATAATGTGGAATAGCTCTTAGCGCAAAGAATGCGGAGCTTTCATTCCATCTTAATTTATTATTCATTTGTATTCCTAGAAAACTTAGAAGTTAAGTTTCATTCATTTTCTGACGATTGATCTCTATTTGAAGAGCTTTAGCTTGTTATTTGCTGTCTAAAAACTTTATTAAATTTATTTTCGAGAGAATGTTTGCTGTAAAACACTTGTTTACTTGTTGCGTTATTGTTTCAGCTGTAATCTGTATTGAGGATTTCATGTCTTTGATCGAGATACTTGTATCATCAGCAAACATTACGATCTTTGCATTGTTACTTATTGATGCTGGTAGGTCATTAAGGCACCCTAAGGAGATCACTGATTCAAGAATCGAGCCTTGCGGAACACCGTTTTTAATAGTTCCACACTCTAATTTTGTTGTTTCACCTGAACCTTTTAGCACAGCTCTTTGTTTTCTGTTATGTAAGTAGGATTCTACCTAAGCTAATGTTGGTCTTTGATGCCAAAGTGTGAGAGCTTCTGTCCTAATGTGTTATGTTTTACACAGTTAAATGCTTTAGTGATAGCAAAGAAAATCACTACAGAATACCTTCAACAGTTTAGTCTAGAGATGTATTATGAATAAGGTTCATTCTTAACTTAGAGATTTATATCCTACAAGTTAATGTCAGTAGTCTGAAAACCAAATATTTCTCTCATTTGGATGTGGGATGTGTGTTGTCAACATTTTCACTGTTAAGGTATTGGAGCATTGGCAGAACAAGAGAAGTTTCACGAAAATATTCAGCGTAAGAAGCAAATAATTTTTGGAGGCTATCACTGCTCCTAATATTCGTTTGAATTCAGACTCAAGAAAGTTCTCATGCTGTCAGCTTAGCTCTCACGCTAGCTGCTTTAATCTGTATAATATCGAGCTGTATGAATTCAGCTTTCACATCTACCGAAGGAGGGAAACTTATTATCTGAATCCCTATACCAGCATTTTTTGACGAGAAAAAGGAAATAGATGGAAGGTAGTTTGCTTGTCTTGCTTTTTCACAGGTTACGTGTTTTTGGTTCGAGACCCTACCTAGAACGCTTTGGACATTCCACGGTAACGGCCAGTCTCTGTTGAAGCAAATGCAGAAAATTCCAATGCAAAAATATTGAGGAACAGATTCTTGTTTCACTCATGCACGGGTGTGAACATTCATGGGATAAGGAAACTTCGTAATCTGAAGAATAATGGTTGTCTTTGTACACTACAGTTCACTACGAGTTGCGTATCCTGCAACAGCTTCCAACAATAAATGCTACCATAGTACTAGAACTTTAGAAGCAGGTGCCACAATAAAACTTCCAGAAATTAACACATTCCTAATACCGGGTGGTTATAATTAAACTTTCCCTATTTAATACTGTATAATATCGGAAACTAATTACCGCACGAGTACGAAACTTGGTAGATTAATGTCCAGACTATGGGGTGCATGATTTCCACGCGTCACAGCACAACCGTTCCGTTCCAAGTATGGCCACCAGGCGCCGTGATCAGTCATCGTGATTCGTAGTCTCAAACACCTGACCAGTCGCAGTGCGCTTGCTGACGTGTCAACATGAGCTTGGACAAAAGGAGCAGTGGTGAAGCTCTATTATCAAAACAACAGTAACGCTGCAGCTGCACTTTGAGAATATCGTCGTCTGAAAGAATTAGGGAAGGGTCCTACTTGTACACCTGCTGTGCGGAGCACGATGAAGAAGTTCGAATCAACTGGAGAACTGAGCGTCGCTCTGGGAAGAGGCCGACGACCGGTTGCCCCATAGGTGGTTGATGAAATAGCCGTTGCTATGGTAGACAACGCTGCGCGCAATTTCCGATAGTCAGGCAAGCGTGTGCTGTGTCACGACAGTTGAACATCCCGTGGTCCACTGTACGGAAGGTGGTTCGAACCACTCTCAAATGGTATCCGCACAAGATCCACATCGTACAGCAACTTGCACCACAGCACGCACAATGTCGTGTTGACTTCGCTCTCCACTTTCTCGCAGGGATAGAAGTTGACGAGGGCTGACCCAGGACCATCCTATGGACAGACGAAGCTCAGTTTTCTCTGACAGGTGAGATGAACTCACAGAGTTCCCGAGTATGGGGTTCTTCAACTCCGCTCACTGCGCATGAAGTTCTTCTGTATGCTGTATTCACGGCTACGTTCGTCATTGGACCATTCTTTTTTGAACAGGCTGGCGCTCAAGGAGCACAGACGTGCAGTGTGACTGGGCAGCGTTACTGCGATATGCTTCGCCAGCACGTCACATCTGCCCTACCGGAGAGTGACGCTTTGAACTCAACAGTTTTCATGCAAGATGGGGCCCCACCGCACATCGCTCATGAAGTTCACCTGCTTCTCCGAGACATATTTGGAAACGATCGAATTATCGGCCGATCGTTTCCAAATGCTTGGCCAGCACTATCACCCGATCTGACTCCCTGTGATTTGTGGTTGTAGGGCTACCTGAAGGACAGGGTTTACCAGGGGAACATTCACACACGTGCTGATCTGAAGCCCAAAATATCAAGAGAGGTAGCCAGCATACTTACGGACATACTTCGTTTTGCTGTGCAGAATGCAATTCTGCACTTTGAGACTCTTTTGGTCACTGACGGGCGCCATATTGACCCCCTTTTGTAGCAGTAATGGTACCGGTATGTAATGGTATGATGTACCGTAGGAGCACATTAAAAGTGTTCGATTGAATTGATTCTGCATTATTTCTCTTCCCCATGTCCCTCACATTAATGTTACCAAGTTTGGTACTCGTATCTTAATTAGTTTCCATGTTATAACGTGTTATATAGGGAACCTTTAATTATAACCACCCGGTACGTTCGCAGGATCCGCAAATGAATTCAGGAGGAAGATTTCACTTCTCAACAGGACTGTTGTCCATTTCTCTGTTACCGAAATGTCAGCGGAAACAGAATTAGAATCTGCCAAAAAAGCTAGGGAGGATACACAGGGCAAGAGGATAATGCGTTTATGGGGCGGCCGACTTCCTCTGTAGGTTTAAGCCTACACGTATTGGAAATGGCTCTACGTGCCTCAACGTCTTCCCAACACACACGCTCTTCGCAGTAGCGTAAACGAATATTGATACTCTGAGCGCCTTGTCAGCACGAAAGAAACAACTGGGAATATGCCTCTCTTACAATCTAAATTTTCATTCAAGTAATTCATTTACAGCATTTATTTAAAATATCAGTCATCAAGAAAATATTTCTTCCCACTTCTTGCGAGGATCCCTTGTTCTAAAATAGCCTCTACCGAGAGCCGTGCACTGTCATAACCACTTCGGGTTTTCTAAAGAATGATGTGGGGCTTCCATACTTTGCCAAGCAATTCTATTTCTCACCACTTCCACAGTCTGAGAGCAAAATTTCTCTTCTTGTCCAAATAATTTCTCATTCGGTCTCGCAATGTTGTGGGGAACCCGTTCCAGACCTTTCCTCCACAAAAAAATCTGAAATGGTCATCGGCAAACGAACTACACTGAAGCGCCAAAGAAACTGGCATAGGCATGCGTATTAAAATACAGAGATATTTAAACAGGCAGAATACTACACTGCGGCCGGTGACGCCTACATACGACAACAAGTGTCTTGCGCTGTTGTTAGATCGGTTACTGCTGCTACAATGGCAGATTATCAAGACTTAAGTGAGTTTGAACGTGGTGTGATAGTTGGCGCACAAGCAATGGGACACAGCGTCTCCGAGGTAGCGATGAAGTGGGGATTTTCCCGTACGACCGTTTCACGAATGTACTGTGAATATTAGGGATCCGGTAAAACATCGAATCTCCGACATCGCTGCGGCCGAAAAAAGATCCTGCAAGAACGGGACCAACGTCGACTGAAGAGAATCGTTCAACGTGTCAGAAGTGCAACCCTTCCTCAAATTGCTGCACATTTCAATGCTGGGCCATCAACAAGAGTTAGTGTGCGAACCATTCAACGAAACATAATCGACAGGGGCTTCCGGAGCCGAAGGTCCAGTCCTGTACCCTTCACGACTGCACAACACAAAGTTTTACGCCTCGTCTGGGCCCGTTAACACCGACAACCACATGAATCCATCGACACTGTCTGTCAACAGGGGACTATTCGAGCTGGTGGAGACTCTGTAATGGTGTGGGGCGTGTACAGTTGGAATGATATGAAACTCCTGATACGTCTTAATACTATTCTAACAGGTGACACGTACATAAACATCCTGTCTGATCACCTGCATCCATTCATGACCATTGTACATTCCGACGGAGTTAGGCAATTTCAGCAGGACAACGCGACACCCCACACGTCCTGAATCGCTACGGTGTGACTCCAGAAACACTCTTCTGAGTTTAAACACTTTGCTGGCCACCAAACTCCCCAAACATGAACAGCACTGATCATATATCGGAAGCCTTGCAACGTGCTGTTCAGAAGAGATCTCCACGCCCTCGTACTCTTACGGATTTATCGACAGCCCTGCAGGATTTATGGTTTCAGTTCCTTGAAGTATTACTGAAGGCATTAGTCGAGTCCGTGCCACGTCGAGTTGCGGCACTTGTGCGTGATCGCGGGCCCCTAAACGATGTTAGGCAGGTGTACCAGTTTCTTTGGCTCTTCTGTGTCTATTACTGCGAAGTACGTTGGCTAAGTCAAGGGGCATGCCTGGAATGATTTTTCGATTTAAATCTCGCAATTGTTGAATTTATGAAGGAAAAAGGAGTGGAGGAACGAAAATGAGAATATCTGGAATAGATTGCAGACTTCGTATTTTAAGTGGACTTGATTACGCACTACCCACAGTAAAGCATCCCAAGATAACTTCTTCCTGATTTGATGGGGATGCATTTAAAAAGAAAATCGTGTTTAAGAAGGGACAAGTTCTGTCAAAAACAATCCAGTTTCCTAAGCTCACTGGCGTTAAGGAAACAGTGAGGATTAAAGAATTCATTGTGGTTTTGCAAGAATTAATACGATAGATATATAAAGATTTGAGGACACTGTCAATGTTATATCTGTTTTCGAGCTGTTTTCGAGACCGTTTGCTGTTTCACTTGAAAGAAAGCCCCTGTGCATGTGCGGTTGTAACTGGATGACCTTAGAGGTAATTCTAGTTTTCATAACAATTTTTTTTACGTTAAAACTGTCCAGGACATCTACATTACTTTTCCAAGTCTCCATAATGTTGTTGCAAAAATGCTACAATATTTCGATCGACGTATTTGGTGATAGATCTTTTTTTCGGTTATGAAACTAAATGAGCCACGATTACGTGGCAGCTTAAGTGCGAAACTCTGTAAAAACTGTCAGCGTCTGTCCGTATGCCGACAGTTTGTACCAGGTAAAAATTCTACCACTTCTTCAGCCCGTAAAAATTATGAATACTGAAAACTCGTTTGTGATCTTTGTTGCTGAGAAATCTGAAATCGTATGCAGTGTTCCTGTTCTGCCATTTGAATGCAGCATGTTCGCTGTTTTCCCCTCTCTCCCCCCCCCCCCCCCCTCCAGAACTCACGCACCCAGACAGTACAGCGTAGCAGTGGGGGAAATGTGAAGCGCGGCTGAGCACTTTGACACTCGGCCCGAGAACGGTCCATGAGCCAAAATCTTGGCCAACTGTGGTGTAGGGCCTACACAGGGAGAAGATGTACTTTATGATCACCACAAAAGATTTAAAAAAATACAGATTTCGTTAATGATCGTTAAGTTTCATACACAACATACTTTTTAAAGATACATAGGTGTTAAAAACGTGTAAGGTTTTGAGGACAGAACAACAACTGTGTAGGCTGTAAATATTTTTGGTTTAGTGTAGCAATCTTATCACAGAATACACGCTTTTACATAGTTTACAATGTGACAGTGGTACAACAGTTGTCTAACGAATGCATCTCTTCCTCAGAAAGTGAAATAATCTTAAACAGAACAATGGTAAATTTTAACTACAAGTATCTTTACAAAATTATTCTTACGACTACATCATGATGTTGGCCAGTACTACTATAAATTATCCGATTCCGGTTCAAAGTTTGGTACTATTTAGGATCACAATCAAGTCTACGGAGGATGGTTAGTTTTGTGACAAGTTGAGCAAAAGATTACCCAAGGTCTCTCGAGTTTACAGTGGACACAAGCTGGTGAACCAGCAAGTTCATGCCTCTGCTCGCGGTATTTACCTTAGTTGCGATGAGCTGTCGTCTGCATGGCTCTCTCATCCTCTGAAATTCCTATAAAAACTAATAAGCCTTTGCTGATTTTTCCAGCAGAACCTCTCGCTATGTTTCTCATTATGCGAGAAAACATGAACTCATCTCTAGTCTTGGAATACGGCGATTTGCGTGCGCATGCCTGGAGCAGCATGCATATTAAAATGCCCTCTCAATCCTTGCAATCCTTGCAAGAACAATTAACTAACTGGCTGGTTCATTTCTCCACAGTTGGGGCTCAACGACGCTACAGCTAATATCTAGCTGAATGTCAGCTGCAGTGAACACAGTGTTCACACAAATTTCTTCTCTGCATCACACAGAACGTCATGCGCCCCATTCCGCACTGGACGCCAGTTCAGAGAAGAGTCCACGAAAATTTCACTCTTGTCTTTCTCGTAGCCGGACTGTGTCTCCACCTGGGTTCTTTCGTTCTCCACGTCACAGCTTTTTTCGACGAATAGGAGCGTTCCTCTTATTTTGTGGAAACTCTCTCTGTCAATCGCAAGAGCCCTACCATTAAACTGCATCGAAATATCGGCACTTTACTCCTTACTAGTTCGTTTCCGCCCATCGGACGTTTTGTGCCCACTCCAGATGCCTAAAAGTTACAAGCGTCCATCACATGTGTACCACTCGCTGTTCACATGATAAACTGCATCACTGGTTTTGTTCGTATCCATTTGGAATTATGAAATGCAGTTTTCTAAAGCTTCTTTCTGTCCTACTTCTGGTGGCCCGTTACTTGCTCTCCAGTATGTGTCACCTGTCTGGTCGCTGACTCCCACCATGGGATGCCCCCTAAGAGGTTTCGTGGTGCCTCCCATGCTGCGGCCTCTGCTTCTGGCAAAGCCTGCTTCCACATAAAAGGTTTCCTCTCGCTGCTTGTGTCACCTTCTGTTCATTGACATACCTTATATAGGAGCGGTGTGTTAATACCGTCGATTGAGTGTCATCCCTTTTGCATTAAAGACTTTTAGGCAAATCTGCTCATTACCACCGAAGTAAGTTAGGTGTCATATTCACCTTCCCGTTATGATTTGTGAAGTTCTCATGTAAGGTGCGGAATTGACCTTCATTTAATCTGCTACGTTACGTATCCTGCTCCTTCCACATTCAATTTTGCACTGGGTCAATCAATGGTTGAGAAATTGATTGAAGTCAGTGCAAAATTGTTTGCAACTGCTGACTGTAGCAACTGACATGTTTACTGAGTTACTTCCTATTTTAATATTTTGTACGCCTTAATCAGTGGTTCGATCTAGTCTTCTTATCATTCTGTTCTACATTGTATTTGATTTCATGTTTGTGGATGTGAGCTCGTAAGTTATGCTCATTTTTCTTTCAAAATTTAAAATTCTTTCTAATTTCCCGATTTTTATACAATTATATTTAACTAATCTAAGGTCCTTTTCCTTCAATATAGTTGTCCAAATTTTAATTTTAATTTATATTCAAAGAATTTGAGCTTGTCTATCAATTTGTGTCATCCCTAAAATTTTAACTTTGAGACTGATCTGTATTTTGATTACCTAATTTATGTTAAATGACAATGGATATGTATTGAAGTTGAGGAACCCTTCATTTAACATTATCATCACCTTTTTCACTATTTTTCACTTTATCTCCAGCTTTCATAACAAGAATAAGCTAAGAAAGTTTCATTTCTTACAATAAAGCTTTATGATCTATATTAAACTCAACTGAATCATTCCCATGACTTTGCAGTATTCATAAACATGTTTATATTCCCCAAAAAATTTTAAATTTACATATTATAACTCTACAAAAATTTCCAAATTTGACTTTTACAAACATATTTAAGTTCTAATCCTACAAATTACTTTACAAAGTTTAAACTGACGTCATGGAATACCTAAACCCATTCATATGTATATATCCTCTATTTTTGACAAACATGTCACACATTAGAATCTTAATCTCCCATGAAATGTTAATATTAGCTTTTCTTAATTTAAACATGTTGAAAAATATGAAATAAAAGGAAATATTATTGATATGTCAAGATTAAAGTTTTGAAAACGTTGCTGATAACAAAGATCTATTACTAACACCTAAAAGTCTTCAATTTTGTTTTGTTTGGATAGTAGTCTGTCACACACAGTTCTTTCTCCTACATCTTTAACATGGTTAAGTGAGATCGTCATTTTTTTAAATGTGTTTCGACTTGCCTCCGTAGAACACGGAATGACGGTCGGCCGTGTGCCTCGCCGCGTCTCTGTTGAGCATAGAATGACGATTGGCACGCGCCTCGCCTCGTTTCTGCTGAGCATGGGATGACGGTCGGTAGAGAGAAAGGTTGCTGAAGGTCTGAGCATGTTGTGAATGAGTGGTTGCCTTTGTTCCATTTTTCATGTGCCCAAGGTGACTTTGTTTTGGAGATCCGTTTTTTTTGCAACATAAAACTTTTCTTCTTCATTCGTCGAATCTTTATGTCGGTTCATCGTTGGTCTATTCGTCTCTAGGTATTTATACGAGTATGACATCTAAGGATGTTGCAATTTGCCATAAGGTATATTGGATATTTATACTGCTAGAACAGTTAAATTGGATTCTCGTTGTTAGGTTAAATACAATAACGGTCTTGTATGGGAAAAGATTTGAAAAGGTTTCTTGATCTCTTCTGGTCCAGACTCTTCCTTTTTGCTCTTCCTTCTTACAAAACTTCTACGTGGCATCTTCTGTTCTTGGTACACCTTGTTGTATTCTCACTTGTGTCTTCGTTCTTCTCTCGACTGAATTGACGACCTGTTTAATCTCGTTATCGTTTAATCCGTTCTTACGGTGTCTTCTTTGAAATTGTTGTGTATTCTTTTATTGTATTCAGATGTTCATCTAGATAGATTGGACAGCCTTCCGTCGTTTTCTTGCTTCGTCCCATGAGTATTCAGGGGTTGTTTCGCAATTGTTGAATTCCGTATGGTCTGATAACAGTTTCAGCTATTCTGCACGTTGAGTTACAGAAACTCATCTCTTCTTCTTCCTGTGGTGAATTTAAACACTTGTTCGTCCTTGCTGTAATATGACCGCCTCCATTCCGGTTCAGTGGACATCCATCATCTCTCTATATGCTGCTTTAAACAGTTCGTGATAGAAGTGCCAAGTATATAACACTTTCGCAAATCTCTCTATATGCTGCTTTAAACAGTTCGTGATAGAAGTGACAAGTATCTAACACTTTCGCAAAACCATTGTTATAACGCTTGTATGTGGCTGTCGTATGAATAAAGCTCACGTCAGGGTACATGTTGATTGTATCCAGGATGCGTCATAGCTCTCCAAACTTTTCCCCAGAGGTGTTATCCTCTTGGACCGTTGCTTCCGCCAAGGCCTCTTCTGTCGCCATCTTGCAAGGTGACGTACCAGGCGCTCACACTCAGCGTCCCTTCCCCTCGCGCCTAATCGCTCTCCCCAGACCTACTGTCGATCTGGCCGCAGTGATGCTGCACCTTGTCTGCTGACTGCATATCTAATACAATATTTGTCCCTGATTTGATTATCTTACTTCTCTTATATCCTCACCTACTCTCTATTTCACATGACATCATTATTTATTTTATTATAATTCTCTCTACCTTAAATTACGCTACAACTTCACAAACATTAAAATTTTTAATAAACTTTACAAAAGTTATTATTTACTCAATGAAAATGTTTTTCTTATCACTATTTTTATTTATTCATCTCTTCTCCCCATTCTACTTAATTTTCGTCATCACGATGGATAGTAAGAGTGACATTAATGGCGATGATGGTTAGTAAGATAGTGAATTCCTTCCACCACCTCATTTTATTATTCTAACTACAAGTACTTCATATTATTTTTGAAAACTTCACATCTTGGCTCCGACTCCCGCGTCTTTTTCTCTCAAGCTCTTCTTTTTGGCAATAGCTGTAACAGAACTTCAAAGTATAAAATACATCTCTTCTCTTTTCCTATCCTTTTCAAAAATGTTCTCTATAGCTCTGTTGCACTATTTTAAAGCTTAATTTTTTTTCTCAATTGTACTTATCCCTTTCTCCTCTTTCTCGATAGTAAACTTTTATGTTCCTTCCTTTCGCCATCATACTCTCCCTTACTGAAATCTTTTCTGGGCTAATCTTACTTCCTACTGTTTACCTCCTTCCACGAAATAACATGTTTCTTTCTTAGCTTAATAATTAAATTCTCTTTCCTGATTATTACCTCCTAACTACTTCTTATATTTATTTCACTCATATCTTTATTTCAGTATCAGTTTGTGCTGTCTTCCACAAATCACATATGCTTCACCTATTCCTCCAAAATATCTCCTCAATTATTTGTTCATCAATCTCAACGGAACAAATTAGGAATCACTATCTCCTTCTTACCTAATTCTTTATTTCCTTCCTACTTCTTTACCACCTTTCATCCACAAAACTCAACTTCATTCTCCTTTACACTACGTCTTTAAGAGAGAATCTACTACTATTTCGTCCAACTATCCACATGCTGATCTCTACCTACCTCCTATCTTTCTACTCATTCCCCAGAACACATTTAGTTTGTAGAAGAGTTACTTTAGTTGTTACTTTCCTGTCTTTTCTTCATAATTTCCTTTTACCTTCCTACAAAATTTGCTTTATTTATTTAACTGAGATGAGTACAAGTTAAAAGTCTTATATACGTGTGCATTTTGTTATCTTTCATACTCTTTGATTTTTGGACATTTAATACAACTAAATTCTCGTGTGGAGTCACTCTTTTTTCTTTTGTTTACCCTTTACACAGTTTCAAATGACTCACATGGTGCAACCCCAATGACTTTTCTGTTTTTGGATTAATCATTTCGACTGCATTATCATGGACTACTTTACTCACTTCCATGGGGCCTTTGTATATAGAAAAGAACTTATGGCTTTGGTGTTTTTTCCTGCTAGAGAGATGGTGGGTTTTTACTAGTACCTTTTGTCCTAGTAAAAATACTCGTGAGTTTGTTGTTCTGTCAGCTCGGTTCTTTCTCTTTAACGCCGCATTCTTCAAATTGTTCAGTGCTAATTTTACTAGATGCTGATGATGTCCTCTGGGTACTGGTGGGAATTTTATTATTTCTTGGATTTTATATGGTGCTGATTTATTCTTCAGAATGGTGATTGGAGGTAATAACGTACTGCTATGTGGCGTTTCGTTTATAACATTTTGGAAATCAGACAAATGTCTGTCCAAAGTATTATGCTGCTTGCTACAATACAAACGACAGAGGGTTCCTAAATCTTTCATGGTTTGTGCAGCTAGTTTTGCTCTTGGCTTGTATCTGGAAATATAAATAGGTTAAATTTTATGTCGCCGCAGCGTGTTTTGCCATTGTGCCAAACAATATTGTGGTCCATTGTCCGATAGCATTTTATCGACCCTACCAACTTGTCGAAGGAAATCTCGTGCAAGCACTTTGCTTTGCTTATGCTCCTCCCCGTTGCTTTCTTCAAGGGTGTAAACGTCACGTATTTTGATGTTAATTCTAGAACAACCAAAATGAATACATGCCCTCTCTGTGTATGGGGTAATGGACCCATGAGATCTGTTGCTGGTATGTGTCTCAATTTCTTCGGAACGATAGGGAACATTGATGGTCTCATTTGAAAAGTTACATGTTGAGCTCTCTGGCATCTCTTACGTTTAGCTAGAACCTGTCTGATTCTTCGCTCCATATCTGCGAAGTGACAAGACATTTTTAATTTTAAAAAAACATTTCTTAGGACCAAAATGGCTGTTACTCAGATGAGTGTACCAAATGTGTTTATTTATCAGTTCCTGTGGTATACATGCTACCCATAAACTTGTATTTGTGTTATGTCTGTAGAATAACACATTGTGCCTTACGAGATAGAATTGTCTAATGTCCAGTGATTGTTTTTTCACTTAATTTTAATCTTGGCTAGGTCTGGGTCTTTGCCTTGTTTCCAGCCTATCTGTTTTAATGTATTGGTGACGTAATTTTCAAATCTCACATTTTTTAGGTAATATATGAGCGCTTGCTCTTCTTCCCTTATTCCTCACTCTGCTTTTGTTAACTCCTTCTGGCAATCAGGAGAGATATCAGCTTTGACATTTGATGGTCCAGGCACGTAAGTGATACGAAAATCATATTCCTTCAGCGTTAACATCCACTGACCTAATCTTCCTGGCAAACATTGGTTTTTCGCCCAAACGAAAAGTATCTGAATCTACGAAACCCCCATACTATTGCCAACGCTTCCAACTGCGTGATTGAATAATTTTTTCACATTTAGTAAGGACTTGACTAGTGGAAGCTATTGTCTTTCTTATCCGTTGTCCGTCAACCTCATATTGTTGAAACAGTACCACACCCAAGCCCGTTTTCGCACTGTCGGTTGCCATACAGGATTCCTTCATTAAATCGGGATGGGCTAAAAGTGGTGCCTTTACCAGTAACTTTTTTTAGTAGCTGGAACTCCTGTTCTGCTTGGTCATCCCACACCCGGGGCATCTTTTTCTAGTCAATGCACATAAACGTGGGGTAGCAAGGGATCCTATACAAATGAATCTTTTGTAGAAGTTAATGAGTCCCAAGAAGCCATGCAACATCTTTCTATTAAATGGCCTACCTATGTTTTGTATCGCTTGCAATTGTTAGGGTTAGGTTCAATCCCTTGTTCCGTGATAACATGGCCTAAAAACTCAACCTTTTTATTCCCAAAACTGGATTTCATTATGTTTACAGTTACTCCATATTCTTTTAATGTCCTTAGTAATTTTTCAAGCACCTCATTATGGAGTTCCCATGATGGTTCAAAATGGCTCTAAGCACTATGGGACTTAACATCTGGGGTCATCAGTCCCCTAGACTTAGAAATACTTAAACCTAACTAACCTATGGACATCACACACATCCATGCCCGAGGCAGGATTCGAACCTGTGACTGTAGCAGCAGCGTGGTTCCATACTGTAGCGCCTAGAACCGCTCGGTCACAACGGCCGGCTTCCATGATGGCTCTGCTACTAAAATATCATCAACATAACAGGTGAGACGCTGTTGGAGTTCTTTGTCCAACACAGTCCCTAAACCTCTTACAAAAGCAGCAGAGGATATGTTCAGTCCGAAAGGGAGTCTTTTGAATTGATAACTTCGTCCAAATGTGACAAAAGCCGTATACTTTCTGCATTCAGGTGTTAGTTCTATCTGCAAAAAACTAGCTCTCAGATCAAGGGAAGAGAAAATCTTAAGTCCAAAGAATTCTTGTAACAGCTCCTCCAATTTTTCTGGGTGATCGTTCTCAGGAATGATAATAGAATTTATCTGTCTTGCATCAATTACTATCCTAATACTCCCATCCTTCTTATCTATAATTTCCAAGGGACTGTTGTATGTTGAGGTTGAAGTTTCAATACTGTCATCTTCTATCATCTTGTGTAATTCTAAATATACTTGTCTTCGGTAACACAATGGAATAGTGTGAGGTGGTACTCTAAATGGCTTCTGTTCTTTAACCTGGAATTCATATTGAAAGTTCTTAATGGCACCAGGTTTTGGTAGAAACACCTCGACATTTTGTCGTAATACCCCTTCTAATTCGGCTTTGTCTGTATCTGAAATATCCCTTTCTTGTCGCAAATTATTATCGCTCTCTTGATGAATTTCCACCATTACCTCGTGATCTACAGGTATTGTTTCTTTCGCCCTCCTATATCGTGGTTGTCCCTCCTCCGATTGATTCAGATCCATTTGCATCTCTTCATGTCTGAGTTTCTCTTCAAAATTAAGACGCACCTTCCCGAGCATCATATACCCTTCGCCCACATTGAGTGTAACTCGATTTTGACCCATGAAATCGGCTCCTATGATTATGGGTACAGAAAGTTTTGGCACAATTACCATGTTCGCTGCTATTTCATGCCTCTGACATGAAAAAGTTACACGGGTTTGTCTACTAATTACCGCTGACGCACCCATGATCGGTCCTTTGAATTTAACACGTTTTGTCCGCAACACTGGTAGTGCCTGTTCAGCGTTATTTTTCTCAAAAAGTTCTTCCGAAATCGCCGTCATTTCGCTTCCCTTATCAAGAATGGCGTCTACAAGCGTGCCACCTACCTCAGTCCGAACGATCGGTTGCACCTCATGAGGAGCTTTTGTTTCATTTTCATGTATTAATGCCTCCTCGTTCGAGTCACAGGTTAACCTGTCAATATGTCTAGTCTGGTTCTCCCATTGGTTTGTTATCGTTACTTTATTCTCCTCATTACTTTTAGCACCTGTCAGTTTAGTGCTTTGGGATGAAGTTATTTGCCCATAATCTTTATTAAACGCCTCTATTACTTCTTCATATGAAGAAGTGTTATCATTTGTGCTTTATTTTTTGCTTGGCAGACTATTTCTCTCTCCGTTTCGTATAAATGAGCTACGTCTTTTACAATTTGGTCATCATCAGTTTTTGTACTACTGTCTATATTCACCGTTAATAACTCCTGTTCCTCATTATCGGTCTATTCCCAGTCAATTGAAACCCAGCATGCTGGTGTTTGTATCTGATTACCCCCTAAACCTAATTCAGAATCTTGCTGATCAAAACTAAGTCTATTTACTTGTTTAATTATATAATTAACTTCATTTTGCGATTGAATTACTTGTGACTGGTCTTCGCACCGTTCATCTCGTCAATTCTGTCTTTTACCTGGGTTTGGTGGCCTCAACTCGATTTCCTGTACCGGTTCATTTCGCGTGTTTTGTCCTGCTAAAGCTTGACTTTACCAACCTTCCTGCTTTCTGGCCATTCCATTTCCAACTGAGTAACTTGGATTTTGTTGTTGAAAGCTTCTAAACCTTCCTGCCTCGTTTGCACGGTGATTATATCTCGGATCATAGTTACCACCGTAGTTTCTAAGACCAAATCCATTATTGTAATTCCGCAGCCCACCAAAATCATAATTATTATTCGACCTCTGTGAATTTGGGGGATTACCATTCTTTCCAAAACGATTACCTCTTCCTACTTTATTATTGCCATTGTTATTATTATTAAAGCCTAATCGGTTGTCATTAGCGCCCCTACCATTGTTTTCTCTCACTGTACGTTGTTTCTTCGCGTCATCTTTACTGAAGATGAATTTAAGTTCTCTTAACATCCCTTTAAATGCTTGTATATTATCTCCTGCCCTACCAACCAATGACTGCTGGTAACGTAACGGTAACTTCACTGTGCACATACGTATCAGGTCCCCATCACTGTATGGATTATCTAAACACTGATTCTTTTTTGTCATTTCTTCGAAAAATCTATCTGTTTTCTTTTCTCCTGAATTTTCGAATAACTCTTTCTGTAACAATCCATACTTTATTCTGTTCTGGGTTTCCGTGGAACAATATCGCCCCAAGAATGCGGATTTAAATTGCTCGTATGATTGACAGTTTGCAGCTACTCTTTGCATAGTTTCCGCTATTGCGCCGTCCACATGCCCACAAATGAAGTCAAGTTTATGTCTAAGTGGCCAATGCTCTGGTAAACCGATCTGGAATTGATTTATAAATGTGCGTGGGTGTAAGCCGTTCCCGCTTTCTTTGTAATGTTGGAATTTTCTGACTGTCAAAAAGTGATCATCGTCAAATTTTTCTATTCCACCATACGGCGTTTGTGTTTTCACAACATTATCCGTTCCCTTGAACTGTGTCATGTTTTCTTGTGTTCGTTCTACCATATTTGGGTCCTAAGATGACAGACTTACGTCCCATCTAGCATCGTGTCTACATTGTGGTGTGCAGTTATCCAAACCATACCGTTCCTCATGTATCGGACTGAAAGATCCGTTTAAATTTTCAGTAGCCGGCCGCTGTGGCCGAGCGGTTCTAGGCGCTTCAGTCCGCAACCGCGCGACTGCTACGGTCGCAGGTTCGAATCCTGCCTCGGACATGGATGTGTGTGATGTCCTTAGGCTAGTTAGGTTTAAGTAGTTCTAAGTTCTAGGGGACTGATGACCACCGATGTTCAGTCCCATAGTGCTCAGAGCCATTTGAAACTTATTTTTAAATTTCCAGTAACTGGCTCAGTGTTTTGTCATCCTATTTGATTCATATTGACTTGCGGTCTGTAACCTGTTGCACCATAACTTGGAAACTGAGAAACTGGTACATGTGTCGTCGCGACTTGCTCTGTTCTCGTGTCACTTGCGTACGTTCGGAGGGTCGGCTGCCACTCTGTTGGAATGCTCGCGTTTACCGGTTCTCGCTCCATTGTCTGTTGTGACCGCACTTTACCTGCTTCGCTCACCTGTGTTAACTGTTCTCTTCCCATTTTATTCTGTTTCGTTTCGGTAATTATTGATGAAACCTCTTGTGGATATACGACTGGAATCTCATGACTTTTTGTTTCCGCTACTGCTGCGGAAGATTGCACAACTGACTTGTTTACTTCTGGATTTCTGTCCATCACTATGTCGGATGATACTACAGATTCCGTTGCTTCACTACTGCTTTCTGTACGGTTCTCGATACACTGTTTCAGTTCTGTACGAAGCTGTTCACACTGTTTCTGATTTTTCGAGACGACGTTTTCAATGCTTGTACCGAATCTTTTTAATTCGGCTCGCGTGACGCGTTTTCTGACATTGAGCTCTTTCACGATTTGTTGCGCCTTACCAGACGTCTTACGTGCTAAATTATCAACTCTTTGATTAATATTAGACACTGCATCCTGCACCTGGTCAACGTCAAAACGCATCTTTTTCTGGTCAGCCATTACCGATTGTATAAGCTCGCGCGGGCCTCTTGCCTCTCTCCGGATTTTAGTAAACTGTTCATTAACTTCCGTTCGTAGTTTTTGCTGATCTTCGCGGACTTTTTCGAATCCAGCATAGGTTTCAAATTTGAGACTATTTAAACCAGCATTTTTTTCTGTTTTTAAATCGGCTAACCTGGCATTTGTTTCAGTTTTTAAATCTGCTAACCCCGCATTTGTTTCAAAGTTTTAAGTAAGCTAACCCAGCATTTGTTTCAAAGTTTTAAGTATGCTAACCCTGCATTTGTCTGCTTTACAACCATAGTGAGTTGCTTCAATATTGCGACCACACTATCTGACTCTTCGTCATCGTCATCTGTCACTATTTGATGTAAATTTTGCCGTTCGCGTCTTTCACGTGGCGTCTCACCGATTTCCGTACATAGTGCGGACGCACTTACACACATTCTTTCTGTTGGAAACTGTCCCGTATGATTTAGAATTACTATATTTGGTTCAACGTGCTGAAGTTGCTCGTCCTCTGATTCTACTTCTGACCCAATAGATCCTTCAATTGTTTGTTTTTGTGCATTCTCAGACTGTGATACCAATCGCGCAACTACCACCATTCCCTCTGCACTATCACTACGTTCCGTTCCGTGACTCGCACTCGACACTTTTGGTTGTACATCAATCACTATCCTGTCAAAATCTTCAGTTTTCCCCATATGCGATAATCTCTGTTCTTCCGGCATCTGCGATCGTCTAAATAACCTCTGTCTTTCTCGAACTGCGCGAGCCTGAGCTCTCGTCACATCAAGTTATATGATCTTACACGTTTTCAAAATATCATAGAAAGTTTCTTAGACTATGTACACATCATTAGCAACGCCGTTCTCTTTGCAGAATTTCAAACCAACTCAACAACGCCGTGAATAGCTTCGCGCACGACAGCAAGGTCATGGACAAGCTACTTTTACACCAACATAATCTTATTTATTAATGCAGCTTTTCTACACTTTGGATCACAAATTTACTGTATTCTGACCACTATTCATACACATACATTGGGTGACCTCATCACAGAAACAACAAAATAAAAATTAACTTTTCTTTCAATTCAAAAATCATAATTTCACTTTCTAATTTGACTAATTGCCATCCAGGCAGACCAACTGCCATCCTGGCAGGGTCGCCATTCTGTAAGGTTTTGAGGACACAACAACAACTGTGTAAGCTGTAAATATTTTTGGTTTAATGTTGCAATCTTATCACAGAAATACACTCACCTGCACAGTTTACAATGTTACAACAGTTGTCAGGCAAACGCGTCTCTTCCTCAGAAAGTGAAATAATCCTAAACACAACAATGCTAAATTTTAACTACAAGTATCTTTACAAAATTATTCTTACGACTACATCATGATGTTGGCCAGTACTACTATAAATCATCTGATTCCGGTTCAAAGTTGGTACTATTTAGGATCACAATCAAGTCTACTGAGGATGGTTAGTTTTGTGACAAGTTGAGCAAAAGATTACACAAGGTCTCTCGAGTTTACCGTGGACACAAGCTGGTGAACCAGCAAGTTAATGCCACTGCTCGCGGTATTTACCTTAGTTGCGATGAGCTGTGGTCTGCATGGCTGCTCTCATCTTCTGAAATTCCTATAAAAACTAATAAGCCTTTGCTGATTTTTCCAGCAGAACCTCTCGCTATGTTTCTCATTATGCGAGAAAACATGAACTCATCCCTAGTCTTGGAATATGGCGATATGCATGCGCATGCCTGGAGCAGCATGCATATTACAATGCCCTCTCAATCCTTGCAATCCTTGCAAGAACAATTAACTAACTGGCTGGTTCATTTCTCCACAGTTGGGGCTCAACGACGCTACAGCTAATATCTAGCTGAATGTCAGCTACAGTGAACACAGTGTTCACACACATTTCTCCTCTGCATCACACAGAACATCATGCGCCCCATTCTGCACTGGACGCCAGTTCAGAGAAGAGTCCACGAAAATTTCACTCTTGCCTTTCTCGTAGCCGGACTGTGTCTCCACCTGGGTTCTTTCGTTCTCCACGTCACAGCTTTTTTCGACGAATAGGAGCGTTCCTCTTATTTTGTGGAAACTCGCTCTGCCAATCGCAAGGGTCCTACCATTAAACTGCGTCGAAATCTCGGCGCTTTACTTCTTACTAGTTCGTTTCCGCCAATCGGATGTTTTGTGCCCACTCCAGATGCCTAAAAGTTACATTAGTACATCACATGTGTACCACTCACTGTTCACGTGATCGGCTGCGTCACTGGTTTTGTTCGTATCCATTTGGAATTATGAAATGCAGTTTTCTAAAGCTTCTTTCTGACCTACTTCTGGTGGCCCGTTACTTGCTCTCCAGTATGCATCGCCAGTTTGGGCACTGACTCCCACCATGGGATGCCCCCTAAGAGGTTTTCGTGGTGCCTCCCGTGGTGCGGTCTCTGCTTCTGCCCATCCTGCTTCCACACAAAATGTTTCCTCTCGCTGCTTGTTTCACCTTCTGCTCATTGACATGCATAATATAGGAGCGGTGTGTTAATACTATAGATTGAGTGTCATCCCTTTTGCATTGCATACTTATAGGCAAATCTGCTCATTACCACCGAAGTAAGTTAGGTGTCATTTCACCTTCCCGTTAGGATGTGTAAAGTTCTCATGTAAGGTGCGTAATTGACCTTCATTTAGACTGATGACCTCAGATGTTAAGTCCCATAGTGCTCAGAGCCATTTTTTGACCTTCATTTAATCTTCCACCTTACAAACGGTCCTGAACTTGAAAATACACTCCTGGAAATTGAAATAAGAACACCGGGATTTCATTGTCCCAGGAAGGGGAAACTTTATTGACACATTCCTGGGGTCAGATACATCACATGATCACACTGACAGAACCACAGGCACATAGACACAGGCAACAGAGCATGCACAATGTCGGCACTAGTACAGTGTATATCCACCTTTCGCAGCAATGCAGGCTGCTATTCTCCCATGGAGACGATCGTAGAGATGCTGGATGTAGTCCTGTGGAACGGCTTGCCATGCCATTTCCACCTGGCGCCTCAGTTGGACCAGCGTTCGTGCTGGACGTGCAGATCGCGTGAGACGACGCATCATCCAGTCCCAAACATGCTCAATGGGGGACAGATCCGGAGATCTTGCTGGCCAGGGTAGTTGACTTACACCTTCTAGAGCACGTTGGGTGGCACGGGATACATGCGGACGTGCATTGTCCTGTTGGAACAGCAAGTTCCCTTGCCGGTCTAGGAATGGTAGAACGATGGGTTCGATGACGGTTTGGATGTACCGTGCACTATTCAGTGTCCCCTCGACGATCACCAGTGGTGTACGGCCAGTGTAGGAGATCGCTCCCCACACCATGATGCCGGGTGTTGGCCCTGTGTGCCTCGGTCGTATGCAGTCCTGATTGTGGCGCTCACCTGCACGGCGCCAAACACGCATTCGACCATCATTGGCACCAAGGCAGAAGCGACTCTCATCGCTGAAGACGACACGTCTCCATTCGTCCCTCCATTCACGCCTGTCGCGACACCACTGGAGGCGGGCTGCACGATGTTGGGGCGTGAGCGGAAGACGGCCTAACGGTGTGCGGGACCGTAGCCCAGCTTCATGGAGACGGTTGCGAATGGTCCTCGCCGATACCCCAGGAGCAACAGTGTCCCTAATTTGCTGGGAAGTGGCGGTGCGGTCCCCTACGGCACTGCGTAGGATCCTACGGTCTTGGCGTGCATCCGTGCGTCGCTGGGGTCCGGTCCTAGGTCGACGGGCACGTGCACCTTCCGCCGACCACTGGCGACAACATCGATGTACTGTGGAGACCTCACGCCCCACGTGTTGAGCAATTCGGCGGTACGTCCACCCGGCCTCCCGCATGCTCACTATACGCCCTCGCTCAAAGTCCGTCAACTGCACATACGGTTCACGTCCACGCTGTCGCGGCATGCTACCAGTGTTAAAGACTGCGATGGAGCTCCGTATGCCACGGCAAACTGGCTGACACTTGACGGCGGCGGTGCACAAATGCTGCGCAGCTAGCGCCATTCGACGGCCAACACCGCGGTTCCTGGTGTGTCCGCTGTGCCGTGCGTGTGATCATTGCTTGTACAGCCCTCTCGCAGTGTCCGGAGCAAGTATGGTGGGTCTGACACACCGGTGTCAATGTGTTCTTTTTTCCATTTCCAGGAGTGTATGAATACGAAATTTCTTGCAAAATGTTACATCTATTACTAACTTTAAATTTTTGGAGTGGTGTTTCAGTAAAAATTTTAAACTAATCATGGAATCTGGTATAAAAAGCTGTTAAATAATACACACTTATTTCAAAATTTTAAAATCTGAAATAGATAAATAGTCAACAATATTTTGAAAAGATTGGCGTAAACACACTGCTCCACTTCCCTGCCTCTCTGGTATTGTGAGTATTAATACATGATATATTGTGCCTGCGATATCTTGCGTGCTTGGCCTTTTGTAGGTCTGAATCTCGGGGAGCTTTCCTTACAACTTCACAGCTACTACTGCTGTGCTAAAACATAATCTACGCCCATTTGTTCATATGTTACATATAACTCTGCCCCCTCATGCAAATTACCCAAGCTCGTATAAAGCAGGCTCTGGAGACATACAAATAGAGGGCGTTTTAAAGTGAATATAGCGATTACAAATGGCTATAACTGTTTGTTGGAGAGCGAAACATCGATGCCAATTACAAGGAACGTAAAACAAAGTTCAAAATTTCGATTGTTGCGCAAGCGCAGTGAATCAGAAACCGGCGGATGCACTGTGATGTATAAACGAATATGGCGGTTTGCATACACTGTCACAAAATTTTTTTCCCTTACACTATTACCTTGGAGCTTTTATCACTCTGCCCTAAATCGCGCTACTCTTCAGCCACTTTTCGTCAATTTTCTGTCTCGTTCATGGGCTCGTGTTGCTGGATAACCCTACCCAGACGCACCGACAACGCCACATATCTTCATCCTGTGAGCTATTCGATCAGTACTAACAAACAAAGGAGCGGTGGTAGAGCTTTTGTGATCGCCACTGTGCCTGTGCCCTGTGTGGGAGTGGTTGGGCTCCAGATTTGGTTTTTTTAAAGGTATCTGGACGCACAATGTAATGAGAATTTGACCACTAGGTGTACCAGGAGGCAGATCTGGCAGTGTAAAAAGGAGGGGAGGGAGTATTTTGTTGTAAGCAGTAACATCAGAGTGGGTCAGTCAGGAGAGCTTAGTGAAATCGGATGTGGACTGGTCATTGGGCGCCACATCAGTAACAAATCCATCAGGGAGATTTTAATCATTCTTAAGCTGCCCAAGTCCACTGTTGTGGATGTGACTGCGAACTGGAAATACGAAGGAACAACAGCAGCCAAACCAAAACCAGGCGTACTGCACGTACTGACTTACAGAGACCATTGAGCACTGTGAAAGGTGGTTGTAAGAAATCGGATGAAATCAGTGGGAGGAATCACTCGTGAGTTGCAATGTGCTACCAGGTCTCCAGCTAGGACAGTGACTGTGTATTGGTAATTAAGAAGAATGGCGTACAACGATCGAGCAGCTTCTCTTAAGTCACACGTTACTAAGCAACACTTGAGGTGGTCTAAAGAAGGAAAGCTGCCGGACATTGGATGACTGGAAACGAGTGATCTGTGGTGGTCGAAGCACGCTGTACCCTTTGACTGTCTGAAGGCAAGGTTTGAATTTGGAGAACATATGGAGAACGTTACCTGCCATCATGTCGAGAGCCAACAGTGAAGTGTGAAGGAGGTGATGCTACGGTTTGGGGATGTTTTTCGTGATTAGGTTGTGGCAACCTTATTGCAATTAAGAAAGCGCTAAATGTGGAAGGATATGAATCACAGTCAACAGCATTGTGGTAGAGTGTATGGTAGGGGAACAGTTAGGAGTCAATCACTGTGTCAGTATACAAGCACACTGTCATAAAGCATGGTGTGTGAGGCAGTGGTTTGAGGACAATAACATTCCAGAAATGGACTAGCCTGTCCAGAGTCCTGACACAGTCCGTATTAATGTCCACTGATAGGCGTCTGAATGCTTTTGATCAGATATTGTATTCACTCTGAATTTCGCTATATTGTTACAGTAATTGCTGCGTTTTAACTTGCCTGGTTGTGGGTCCGTGTTGCAGGTAGCGGCGTCCCAGGTCGGCGCGTCGCCAGCCCAGAGGTCTCTGCGGGACTTCCTGCTGCAGCTGGGCCACGTGCTGCCGCTGGCAGACTCCCCGTGCAGCCAAGCTGGGGAGACGGTCTGTGCTACGGGCTGCAATGGGGTAGGGAGCAACTAAGCACCACATATCCTGCTGCTCACAGAACAAGTTCCTAGGTCGAGAATCTCTTTTCAGTCTTTCGTTTGCCTCGGAGTACACAAAGAGGATAGAAAAAAAGTTATTATCCTCATGTATGCACTGATTTCATTAAAATAGTTTTGTGGCCAGTTTCACGTTGTTGTGCACTGTCTGTGCGAATAACTTAATCCGGGGAAATACGGGATTTTCAGAACGATTACTCTGATTTCACGAGCCTATATCTCCCACATCAATGAAGATAAAAGTTTTGTAGACCTGTGTGTAAGTTAAAATTTTCCCAAAATACCTAGTTTCAAAAGAATCGATTTTGCAATATTGTATCTATTGTATGCACACGTGTACACCCTTGGGGCACTGTTTTACAATTACGTTTAGGATCAAAGTTTTCATTTACTTTTCACAAATGACGTCACTGCTCTACAGGAGATGAGATGCGCTGTGCTGCAGAAAGATATCGTGGAGAAATGTGAAATTATTTTAAGTTTTCTCCAGGCAGCACTGAGCCAAGCAGAGACAGGCTCGTAAGCCGTGTCACAATCAGAATGACAAATAGACAGAGAGCGTACACTGCAAATAGTGTAACACAAAGCCGAAGCTATTGGTACACCTTGCACGAGCATGAAATCTGAATCATAAATTCAGCAACGTGACCTCACTGAAGAGGGAACATAACGTCGTTCTGACAGCACAGAAAGGTGCCACAACAACGAGTAAATTTTACACAAGAACGCCTATCAGCCCAGTGACATGGCGGAAAAGTACTAAGGTGAAGCACTGAGAGAGAAAGTTGTGACACTGAGGTGCAATGAAGAACGCCGATGAGATTGGAAGAATAGGCCAAATTCACTCGTCCCTAATAAGAGGTAAAGGCAGTGGCTCAGACGGACTGCTACAAATTCTTGGACTTCCAAGTTCTTTTCCTGTTCACTTATAGGAAGTCAGTCACACTGCAGAGCCTGTTATGTGATGCCTACCATCCACCAGATGACGTCTACCTTGGAGACTGCGGCCTGCCTTGTCTTCTGTACTTGGCTGCTGTGAGTGCCGACGTCTCATCTACTGATGTGAAGACTTCGAGTCTTCTACCACCGGCTTGCTGATGGTGTCTGGCACACCGTCACCCTGTCTCTGTACTGCCGATGTGTGGTAGCTGCTGCTGCCCTTCAACTTGCATCTGTGAGCATAGGCTGTGCATATCTAATGGAGAGGCCATGCTGAAATCCTGGACCAACACCTTTGTCCCATGCAGAGCTGGTGGAAGTTTACTGCAATACCCACCAGTGTGCCCTAGTAACAGGGAGTTGATGACTTCATGAACACCACCATCATACAAGCTATGACTGCTGCCTGTTCAACCAGCTACCTGCATGACGTCGCACCTGCTATGTGAGCTGTCGTAGCCAAGCAGATGGCACCGGGAAGACAGGCAATGCGTCATGTTCGAAGCCCGAGTGATGTGTCCACTGCCTCAGCACTGTCACAGAGATTATTCAACTGTAAAACCTAAACTAATATACGTATTATTTGCTAACGTTGTTTTTAGTACGCAGAGTACCTGATTGGCCTTCACGCTGTGCTTCATCATCCTGCAACTGTAAGAGTCCCAGTAACAGGCTTTGTAGTCAGTGAATTGTTGCACAATTGAAACAGTTATACAGAGTCAGCATGTGATACAACATACTGTATTTGAATGTGGATGATCTGGTTTGGTAATGAGAAGCAATGCGTTCTTTTATATTGTTCGTATTTGTGCGCACACAGTGCAAATTGCAACAGCTATGGCGAAGGATGATGAGTAAAATGAAACAGGAGATTAATATGACTCTCCCAGTATGCAGATATGAATTCTAATTTATATGTGTGAGAAGATACAGCACCTACATTACTTTTATATTTGAAATACAGCAGTCCATTAATAACTTCTATCATATTTACGATGCAAAAGAAATCAAGCGCTCGAATTATATTTTTCAGTAGTGTGCATCGATTGAACTAATTAATCTGTGAGAAACTTCTTAACCGAACTTTAATAAAAATCTACATGTAATTTAATACAAGACACATACACAATTAGCAAGGCAGTACGTGCTAGAGGACATGTATACACGTCACATTTAACATTTAGTTCGTAAGATTTACATATTTTATTCTGTTCTTTTTTTCTTTCAGTTAACTGCTTAAACTGTTACACTGATCATAATTCTGAACAGTGCAATGGAAATATGAGGAAATATCAAAGAATGAAGTGGCGCCATACCTGTATTTGTAGTAATTATTGATACCGCAGAAAGTATGAACCGAATTTTAGCTCTGCAACAAAACTTTGCATTTGTTTAACTTTAAATTTTGGGAAAACTGCTTCACAAAAAATTAAGCGTAAGTTGTCAGTTTGGCTTAGAATTTTAGATCGCAGCTCATTCAAATTGTGATATAATTTAAGTAAAAAAAGTTGTGAATGAGGCTGGAGAAAGTACAAAGTCATTAAGCGATGTAGATGCAGCGTGTTCCCGTGGAGGAACACCGTTAAAAGGCCATGGCCATCTTACAGCTTAGTATGATGTTGAAGAGGCAAGATCTATGCTGACATGAGTGGTGATCCAGCCACGCACGGTTTCAGTGATGAAGTTCTTTTGCCTCGTCAGTCGTGACACTTAGAAATATTTTGTGTGAGTTTTTTTAAACTTAGAATTTTGTTACAACAGTCTGAAAAGTGGTCAAGTTGAGTCAAATGATGTATGAGAACTTAAGAGCGATGCATTTTCGGTGGGGACAGCCATTAGGCAATGGAAAAGCAGACAGTAACGGAACACTACGGGAGTCAAGTGGAGACTGGGACCTTTTCGCGTGAAGAACTCAAGGGATCGATTCTGGACACTTTCGCGTGAGTTCTGAAACGAGGCAGACCTGCCTGTGGTAACGAGTGGTATTCGATGGTGGAGGCGTTTCATTCTGGGTGGTGAATGGCCGCTAACATACTTTAACCTCTTAAGGGACTTTATATTTCGAGAGGTCTGAAAGTGCTCCTGTGTAGGACTCTAACTTTTTCCAGTCGTGTCACGGAACTGAGAACAGACAGAGTTACTATTCTTTGTATCATGTGTGATAATTTGTAAATCGTCCTGTTAAACACTGAACCGTTCTGAGATGGTGCATATTTCGTGTATTGTGATTACGAAATGGACTCAGTTTTCGCGTATCTTTGGCGACTGTTTGAGGATTTTGTTACCAGACTCGTAACGCTCTCAATGTAACTTTTCTACATTTAATAAGGATATTTTCTGTCTATATTTTAACTTTATATCATAGGACCACTTCCCGTTTATTTGAGATGTCATTTTTCATAATAATTCTCTATCGTCTACATCAATTACAGACGTTAGAATAGAGCCCTTGGTATTAAATTATTCATGTAACTTTTATTTTGTATTTCTGTGTGTTTTATCAACTCGCAATTCTAGCCAGTGCGTAGACTTTTTGACTGCAGCGAATTAGCTGAGGATCATGAAAGTAGACGTGAGCGGCTTGACCCTACGACCGCATCGAGCTATTCTTTTTAAATTGAGCCGTACATAGACCAAGTACTTAAAGTACGAGTAACTACATGTAAAGACGAAACTGGTTTGGTCGTATGAGATGCTATTTGGAAGAACAGCTAAACTAGCACTAACTCTTAGGTACCGTCTCATGAGATTCGTGTTTGCTCTGAACCATGTATTTTCACAGGCTTATATCATGGCACGTTTTCTATTTCACTCAAACTGCGTGATGTATTTAGATTCCGATTAGCCTATATTTACCGTCCCATTACGTATCTATTTTTTAAATTGTGGACATGTTCCGCTTTGAGTGTCACCTCCTCATTTGCCTGTTTGATTAATACATCAGAGTCGAATTCATTAGTTCATCTTATTTAAAAAAAAGCGTAGAATAATTAGGCGAAGACTGTATATCATCCCCAAAACAGACAGCGAGGAGCCATAATTGTCGCAGCCGTCGGGCATAAATACGGAGATATCACACTAGTGGATGCGCAAGTACCAACAGAAGTTAGTGAAGAGGACGAGAAGAATCATACTTGTCGAGAGTCAGAGAGTAGTAGCTGTTGTTGTGGTCTTCAGTCCAGAGACTGGTTTGATGCAGCTCTCCATGCTACTCTATCCTGTGCAAGCTTCTTCATCTCCCAGTACCTACTGCAACCTACATCCTTCTGAATTTGTTTAGTGTATTCATCTCTTGGTCTCCCTCTACGCCGGCCGGAGTGGCCGAGCAGTTCTAGGCACTACAGTCTGGAACCGCGCGACCGCTACGGTCGCAGGGTCAAATCCTGCCTCGGGCATGGATGTGTGAGATGTCCTTAGGTTAGTTAGGTTTAAGTAGTTCTAAGTTCTAGGGGACTGATGACCTCAGCAGTTAAGTCCCATAGTGCTCAGAGCCATTTGAAGCCATTTTCTCCCTCTACGATTTTTACCCTCCGCACTTCTCTCCAATTCTAAATTGGTGATCCTTTGTTGCCTCAAAATATGTCCTACCAACCGATCCCTTATTCAAGTCAAGTTGTGCCACAAATTCTCTTCTCCCCAATTCTAGGCAATACCTTCTCATTAGTTATGTGATCTACCCATCTAATCTTCAGCATTCTTCTGAAGCACCACATTTCTAAAGCTTCCATTCTCTTTTAGTCTAAACTATTTATCGCTCACGTTTCACTTCAGAAAAGACTTCCCGATACTTTAATCTATACTCGACGTTAACAAATTTCTCTTCTTCAGAAACGCTTTCTTTGCCTTTTCCAGTCTACATTTTATATCCTCTCTACTTCGACCATCATCAGTTATTTTGGTCCCCAAATAGCAAACTAATTTACTACTTTAAGTGTCTCATTTGCTAATCTAATTTCCTCAGCATCACCCGACTTAATTCGACTACATTCCATTATCCTCGTTTTGCTTTTGTTGATGTTCATCTTATATCCTCCTTTCAAGACACTGTCCATTCCGTTCAGCTGCTCTTCCAGGTCCTTTGCTGTCTCTGACAGAACTACAATGTCATCGGCAAACCTCAAAGTTTTTATTTCTTCTCCGTGGATTTTAATTCCTACTCCGAATTTTTCTTTTGTTTCCTTTACTGCTTGCTCAATATACAGATTGAATAACCTCGGAGAGAGGCTACAACCCTGTCTCACTCCCTTCTTAACCACTGCTTCCCTTGAAGTAGCTATCTGTTTAATTTCTGTTTACTGTCTTATTGTTATCGGCTTCGGGAAATACTGTAGTTGTTAGGGGGCACGCAGCGTATATCGCTCGCTGTCTGGTTGGAGTCCAAACAGCGAGCAACGAAATCTGCACTCGACATCTAGGAAGACAAGCAGTCACACACACACATACACACACACACACCTTTTTTTTTAGACTGAACGAAATATGTTACATATGTTCTTGACCTAACGGAAAGTAGTCCCACCCAATCTATCTGACTAACAAGGAAGGGAAGTTTGTCTGAGTTGTCGTAGGAACTGCGTTGCAGATACCTCTCTAATTGTTCTCAAGTAGGAATGAATTCGCCCCAGTCCCAGCGTTTGAATTGGCTCAAAAGGACAAAACTCTACAATAGGCCATTCTGTGCTCATGTAAAACGTAAATCTGGTCCACAAGCCCAGGCGGCCTCATCGGTACGGATCGACCCCCGCGCCAATTTCCGCCAACGGCGTCACTGGACGCGGTACGAAGGAGTGTGGTGCCACCACAGCGGCCTCCCGGCCGTCGTCAATTCTCGCGACCTGCAGCCCCTACCACTCTGCTAAGTAGCTGCTCAGTCGGCCTCGCGAGGCTGAGGACACTCCGTACCCGTTCTCCCACGAAGGAAAAATCATTGGCAGTGCCGGGAATAGAACCCGGGTCCCCCATCCGGCAGCCAGTGCCCTGACAATTGAACTACTGATGCGGACGCTACGCTAACGAGAAGAGAAATGAAAACAACTCTTACACATCTAGAGATACAGCTGCACGTGCACACACTAGGCTTTCATATCAAAATAAAAATACACTGACGGAAAAAAAATCGCAACATTAAGGAGTTGCGCGACATAAACGAAAGTTGGTAGGCATCTTCCTACATCTGAACACACGCTGTAACTATCGTGAGTGTTACTTACCTTTGAGAGTGGGCATGGGGAGTCGATATTAGTTAAGAATACCTTCAAGGAGCAGTGGTTGTAAAGGGAGTGAGACAGGGTTGTAGCCTCTCCCCGATGTTATTCAATCTGTATATTGAACAAATTGTAAAGGAAACAAAAGAAAAATTCAGAGTAGGTATTAAAATCGATGGAGAAGAAATAAAAACTTTAAGGTTCACCGACGACATTGTAATTCTGTCAGAGACAGCAAAGGACTTAGAAGAGCAGTTGAACGGAATGGACAGTGTCTTGAAAGGAGGGTATAAGATGAACATCAACAAATGCAAAACGAGGATAAAGGAATGTAGTCGAATTAAGTCGGGTGATGCTGAGGGAATTAGATTAGGAAATGAGACACTTCAAGTAGTAAAGGAGTTTTGCTATTTGGGTAGCAAAATAACTGATGATGGTCGAAGTAGAGAGGATATAAAATGTAGACTGGCAATGACAAGGAAAGCGTTTCTGAAGAAGAGAAATTTGTTAACATCGAGCATAGATTTTATGTGTCAGGAAGTCGTTCCTGAAAGTATCAGGTGTACCGATATGAAATGAGCGTTAAGATACAATTGTGTCGATAGGGAACATTTGTTGTGAACGAGCCTTAATTTTTTGTTTGTTTGGTTGGTATGACATCTGTCAAAGGTATTTAGTATACATCAAGTCATGGAACAACCAACATTATATGTTTTCATCGTGTTAACAATGTCGAATTTTGTAACAGAAAGTGATGATTTGCGGAAAGCATTAATTTTTTGTTTTCATTTGGAAAAAAGTGCAGCACAGTCACATGGAATGCTTGTCGAGGCATATGGTGATCATGATCTATCAGAAGCAACATGCAAAAGATGGTTTCAACGGCTCAGAAATAATGATTTTGATGTAATAAATGAAGAACGTGGAAGACCACTAAAAAAGTTCGAAGACACCGAATTGCAAGCAATATTGGTTGAAGATGATACTTTGAGTCAGAAGCAAATGGAAGCAATGCTAAATGTTGCACAACAAACAATTTCTGACCGTTTGAAAGCTGTGGGAAAGATCCAAAAGTGTGGAAAATGGGTGCCACATGAATTGAATGAAAGACAGATGCAAATCCGAAAAACCATTTGTCAAATTTTGCTTCAAAGACATGAAAGAAAATCGATTTTGCATCGAATTCTTACTGGCAATGAAAAATGGATTTATTTTAAAGATCCTAAACGGGAAAAATCGTGGATTAATCCGGGACAACCATCAACATCGACTGCAAAACCAGATCGATTCGGCAAGAAGACAATGCTCTGTGTCTGGTGGGATCAGAAAGGTGTGGTGTATCATGTACTTCTAAAACCCGGTGAAACTGTGAATACTAATCGCTACAGACAACAAATGATCAATTTGAACTACGCATTGATCGAAAAAAGACCAGAATGGGCCAGGAGACATGGCAAAGTAATTTTCTTACATGACAATGCACCTGCACACAAAGCAATACTGGTTCAGGATACAATCAAAACACTTGGCTGGGAGCTGCTACCCCACCCGCCGTATTCACCAGACTTGGCCCCTTCCGACTACAATTTGTTTTCATCAATGGGACACGCATTGGCTGAGTAACACTTCGATTCCTACGAAGAAGTCGAAAATTGGGTGTCTGATTGGTTTGCTTGAACATTTATATTTGCGTGGTGTCCACAAATTGCCAGAAAGGTGGGCAAAATGTATAGAAAGCAATGGTCAGTACTTTGAATACAATGTTTTTACTTTTCAATTCAAAATTAGTTTTTCATTTTCACAAAAAAGAACGCTCATTTCATACCGGTACACCTGGTATTTGTATGGAGTGTAGCCATGTATAGATGTGAAACATGGACGATAAATAGTTTGGACTAGAAGAGAATAGAAGCTTTCGAAATGTGGTGCTACAGAAGAATGCTGAAGATTAGATTGGTAGATCACATAACTAATGAGGAGGTACTGAATAGAATTGGGGAGAAGAGGAGTTTGTGGCACAACTTGACAAGAAGAAGGGATCGGTTGGTAGCACGTGTTCTGAGGCATCAAGGGATCACCAATTTAGTATTGGAGGGCAGCGTGGAGGGTAAAAATCGTAGAGAGAGACCCAGAGATGAATACACTAAGCAGATTCAGAAGGATGTAGGCTTCAATAGGTACTGGGAGATGAAGCAGCTTGCATAGGATAGAGTAGCATGGAGAGCTGCATCAAACCAGTCTCAGGACTAAAGACCACAACAACAACAACAAACCTTCAAGACGACAAAGACGCCATTATCAGCACCTCACTGAGTCTGAAAGAGGTCATGTAATAGGGCTACTAGAAGCTAGATGTTCCTTCTGTGATACTGCAGAAAGACTTGACAAGTATATTGTCACTGTACATGATTATTGGCAGCGGTGATCACGGTCGTAAGAAGACCGGGCTCCAGACGACCATGTGGCATTACTGAGAGGGAAGACCATCGTGTTCGATGTATGCCTCTGACGCATCCTACTGCATCTGCAGCACTAATTGGCACCACAGCGACACGACGAACTATTACAAATGGGTTACTTCATGGACAGCTCCGAACCAGACGCCCTGTAGCGTGTATTCCACTGACCCCACGCCACCGCTGTTTGCGCCTCCAGTGGTGACGAGTGAGAGCTAACTGGAGGGCAAGGTGGAGGTCTGTTGCATTTAATGATGAAAGCTGGTTCTGCCTCGATGCCAGTGACGGCCGTGTGTTGGTTAGCAGGTTGTCAGCTGAGGGCCTGCACCAGCCTCCCTGCTTCCTAGACGCTTGCAGCTACACGTGGAGTTATAGTCAGGGGTTCTGGGGTGCGGTTTCTCATGACAGAAGGAGCACTCTCGTAGGTATACCACGCACTCTGACTGCAAATTAGTACCTCGATCTGATGATTCGACCTGTTGTGCTGTAATCATAAACAGCATTCCCAGGGACCATACAGTTATTGTAACCCAACATGCTATAAAGAATGTCGACATGTTGTCTTGGCCTGCTCGATCAGCAGATCTGTCTCCAATCGAGCACAACAATTCCACCGTCATCCACAAACAGCATTGACTGCCCCTGTATTGAGTGACCAAGTGCATCAAGCGTGCAACTCCATCCCACAAACTGACATCCAGCACCTGTGCAACACCATGCATGAACGGTTGCGGGCTTGCGTTCAACGTTTTGACTGTTACAGTGGTTATTAATGTACCAACATTTCATATTTGCAATGGCTTACCTCGCGCTTGCATTAACCTCTGATCTTGCAACGTTAATCACTTAAATATATCACCTAGACAAATGTATTCCCGAAATTTCATTACTCTGCGTTTTTTGGTATTGCGACTTTTTTCCCGCCAGTGTAGTTTCGATGGACAAGTCCCAATAAAAGTTTCTGGGAAATTCTTCTGTGTTGCATACATAGGCTGGAGCCGAAAATGCCTGGCAAATAAAGTGTTAAAAAATTGGGCATAACCTTCATATCTGTGAATGAGTATGAACACTTTTTCATGTGGCGCAGAGAATGAAGGGATAAGTCTTATACAACTAATAAAATGTTGTCCTTAGAAATAAAAACGAATCAATAATCGAAACAGTGGCAGTTTGTTCGAAACTGCGTATATTTGACTGCTGGAATGGGTGCTTTCCACACATATAAGGTAATAGATGTCTACGCACAGGTCATGCAGTTCCCTTAAATTATTCACCGCTGATTTGTGGGAGCGCAGTTGGTGCCCGATAGCAACCTAGATGTCTTCCATGGGTTTCAAATTAAGCGAATTCGGTGGCCAGCACATTATGATACTCAAACCAAAATGTTACGATTCTGGTCTCGTGACACAGTTATGCTACTGCAAGATGCCATCGCTTTCGCTGCACCAGTGCTGTACACCGTCGTCTAACCTGCTACCGATCGACGCCTATCCTATTTTTCCGAGAGGGCCGACCTCGGACATTCATGCTCTGTGATGAAGCGTAGACATCCGACATCTTGTTGTCTGCAGAATGAACCTTTCGCTTTTCAGCAGAGTGTGCACTGATATCAAAGTTCCAGGTAGATTAAAACTATTTGCTGGACCCAGACTCGAACCCGAGAGTTTTGCTTTTTGGGGGAAAGTGCTCTTGTTCTAACAGCTGATCTACTCAAGCACGAATCATGATCCATGTCCACAGATTTTCTTCCGCGAGCTCCTGATCTCCTACCCTGCAAACTTCTCAGAAGTCCTCCTGCATAGCCTACGGCGCTAACACTCCTGGAAGAAAGGATATTGCAGAGACATGACTTAGCCACAGCCTGATGGGTCGCTTCCAGAATGAATTCCTTACTCTGCAGCGGAATAAGCGCAGATATGAAAGTTCTTGGCAGATTGAAGCAAATGGGACTTTAACCTAGGACTTTTGTCTTTTATGAACAAGTGCTCTTCCAGGTTTTCCTTCCTCTTCTTCAGCCCATCCTTCCATTCGCCATGCTTGTCTTTTCGGCCTCGCTACAATGCCATTTGCTTAAGTTATGAAGAACTTGCATTTTTGTAGAATCATAAACAATAACTGTCTCTGTTTCTGGTTTGTCCTTTTCCAGATGACCACCACTGTAGGGGAACACTTTCGGCTCAGTTCGTAGATTGGTTTCCAATTTATTTCACAATCTCTTCATGATTTATGTGGTGCATCGGTTTCCTGAGGCTTGTTTGTTGAGTTTGGCTTCTCTTAACTATGAGCACGCCACTCGCCAAAAGCTCCGTACTGCCGTCTTGGTTGCCCCAGATTACGATGAATGTATCACCGAACAGCAGAAATTAAGTTAATCGCTTCTTCTTGGTAAAAGAAATGTTTACATAATCTTTAAAAAAAAAGTGAACACACCACTTCGTCTGATGTGAGGATGGAGTTCCTCTCTGAGATTTCTTCAGCATAAAAAATAAGGTACTTCCGATATTTCTACTTTAGAATAAATGTATGTCACCTTTCCAGAAAAAACTGTACCACGTATGAGAAGAAATAAGTCAACACACTAGAATTATTTTGTCCTTGAGTTTGCGTCTTTTTCGATTCACTCTGTTCACTAAATTTCACAGAATTGTGTATTTTTTTAAAATTGCAAAGAATTACATAAATTTTTAAAAATTTTCCAATGTTTTCTGATAGTCTTTTGTCTTTATCGTGCAATGAATCTGAAGTGCAGGACGTTTCTTTTTCTTTCTTTGTCGGGAAGTAACGTATTGTATGGTCATTAGCCAAGCTATGAGACCCCTTTTTGTATATGCATATGGCTCTTCATTGGGATTTCGCAGAGCAATGTATGCAGTTGCAATAGTTAGTAGGCACATCAGGTGGAATAAATGCATATGATGATGCTATAGGTTTGTGGGCCGCTCAACATCGCGGTCACCAGCACCCGTACAAGTTCCCAATCTTTCCAGTTCCAATCTCGCCACTTCCGAAAGATGATGACAACACAAAAACCCAGTCCCCGGATGGAGAAAATCCTCGTCCCCGCTGAGAATCGAACCTGGGACCCTGTGATCCAGAGGTAACAACGCTAGCCAATAGACCACGAGCCGCGGATGAATAAACACAGATGCTCAGTCTTAGGCAAAGCAAATGGTAGACTTCAGTTCACTGGCAGGATACTGGGAAACGCAATCAGCCTATAAACGATTGCAGTCATTCTTCCTGCAGCCAGTACACTAACGGAACAGGAGGAAATCTTAAGAAGTGGTTCAGTGGTAAGTATTCTCTCCCATGTGCTTCACAATGATTGGCAGAATGTCGACGCGGATGCAGATGCAGATGTGAATCAGTGTAGTTTAGAAACGCACTCCGTTTCTCCAATCGTGAAAGGGTCGATAAGACTTGTGAACAAAGTTAAGTTTGTCGTCATGACTCAGAAGGTCATTTCACGCTTAGGTCGTGCGTTAACTATCATTTTACAGAAAAAAGGATGTCTATGCTGGAAGCTTCCCTCCAAACAGGCGTGTACCACCGCGACCTCATTCGAGCAATCGATTGCTATCGTGAGGCGCAAAAAACAGTTCTCAATGATAAGAGCTGATGTCAGCCATCTACAACATTTGGTTAGTAGGTGGAGAATTCAACAGCATCAGTTCGGCGTTTATCTGTCCGTTACGAGATTCGCTGCAAATTCCCCCTCAGCATCGAGGTATGCTGAGGAGGTGATCAGAAACCTAGATCTTCACTGGCACACACGGGATCTGAATGATGCCCGACGATTCTTGTACAAGACTGTGGATCAATCTTCTTATAGTGCAATGATTGGAGCAACATGGTGTTGAATGTTACGCAACACCACAGTTTGTTTTAACAGATTTGAAAAGATACGCAATTTCGAACAAACTGCCACTGTTTCAATTGTTGTTTCGTTTGTATTTCGAAAGACAACTTTTGTTTTTGGTTGTATAAGACTTATTCCTTCAATGCTGCGCCACATGAAAAAGTGTTCAAATTTATTCCGAGATATGAACGTTGTGCGCCATTTTTAGCAGTTTATTTGCCAGGAATTTTCAGTTCCAGCCAATGTATACAACAGAGGAGAATTCCATCGATATGAATTCCTCTGAGTATAGGCAGCACTGAATTACACAAGATACACATGTACAATCGGATAGGTAGGTTAGAAAAATTAAAATGGGAAATGGATAGCTTAAGTTAGATATAGTGGGAATTAGTGAAGTTCGGGGGCAGGAGGAACAAGACTTCTGGTCAGGTGAATACAGGGTTATAAATACAAAATCAAACAGGAGTAGGTTTAGTAATGAATAAAAAAATAGGTGTACGGCTAAGCTACTACAAACAGCATAGTGAACGCATTATTGTGGCCAAGATAGACACGAAGCCCATGCCTACTACAGTAGTACAAGTTTATATGCCAACTAGCTCTGCAGATGATGAAGAAATTAATGAAATGTATGATGAGATAAAAGAAGTTATTAAGGTAGTGAAGGGAGACGAAAATTTAATAGTCATGGGTGACTGGAATTTGTCAGTAGGAAAAGGGAGAGAAGGAAACGTAGTAGGTGAATATGGATTGGGGCTAAGAAATGAAAGAGGAAGCCGTCTGGTAGAATTTTGCACAGAGCATAACTTAATCATAGCTAACACTTGGTTTAAGAATCATGAAAGAAGGTTGTATACATGGAAGAACTCTGGAGATACACAAAGGTTTCAGATAGATTATATAATGGTGAGACAGAGATTTAGGAACCAGGTTTTAAATTGTAAGACATTTCCAGGGGCATATGTGGACTCTGACTACAATCTACTGGTTATGAACTGTAGATTAAAACTGAAGAAATTGCAAAAAGGTGGGAATTTGAGGAGATGGGACCTGGATGAACGGAAAGAACCAGAGGTAGTACAGAGTTTCAGGGAGAGCATAAGGGAACAATTGACAGGAATCGGGAAACAAAAACAGTAGAAGAAGAATGGGTAGCTTTGAGGGATGAAATAGTGAAGGCAGCAGAGGATCAAATAGGTAAAAAGACGAGGGCTAGTAGAAACTCTTGGGTAACAGAAGAAATATTGAATTTAATTGATGAAAGGAGAAAATATAAAAATGCAGTAAGTTAAGCAGGCAAAAAGGAATACAAACGTCTCAAAAATGATATCGACAGGAAGTGCAAAATGGCTAAGTAGGGATGGTTAGAGGACAAATGTAAGGATGTAGAGGCTTATCTCACTAGGGGTAAGATAGATACTGCCTACAGGAAAATTAAAGAGACCTTTGGAGAAAGGAGAACCACTTGCATGAATATCAAGAGCTTTGATGGAAACCCAGTTCTAAGCAAAGAAGGGAAAGCAGAAAGGTGAAAGGAGTATATAGAGGGCCTGTACAAGGGCGATGTACTTGGGGACAATATTGTGGAAATGGAAGAGGATGTAGATGAAGATGAAATGGGAGATACGATATTGCGTGAAGAGTTTGACAGAGCACTGAAAGACCTGAGTAGAAACAAGGCCCCCGAAGTAGACAACATTCCATTAGAACTACTGACAACCTTGGGAGAGCCAGTCCTGACAAAACTCTATCATCTGGTGAGCAAGATGTATGAGACAGGTGAAATACCCTCAGACTTCAAGAAGAATATAATAATCCCAATCCCAAAGAAAGCAGGTGTTGACAGATGTGAAAATTACCGAACTATCAGTTTAATAAGTCACAGCTGCAAAATACTAACGCGAATTCTTTACAGACGAATGGAAAAACTGATAGAAACCGCCCTCGGGGAAGATCAGTTTGGATTCCGTAGAAATGTTGGAACACGTGAGGTAATACTGAATTATCTTAGAAGAAAGATTAAGGAAAGGCAAACCTACGTATCTAGCATTTGTAGACTTAGAGAAAGCCTTTGACAATGTTGATTGGAATACTCTCTTTCAAATTCTAAAGGTGGCAGGGGTAAAATACAGAGAGCGAAAGGCTATTTACAATTTGTACAGAAAGCAGACGGCAGTTATAAGAGTCGAGGGGTATGAAAGGGAAGCAGTGGTTGGGAAGGGAGTGAGACAGGGTTGTAGCCTATCCCCGATGTTGTTCAATCTGTATATTGAGCAAGCAATAAAGGAAACAAAAGAAAAGTTCGGAGTAGGTATTAAAATCCGTGGAGAAGAAATAAAAACTTTGAGGTTCGCCGATGACATTGTAATTCTGTCAGAGAAAGCAAAGGACTTGGAAGAGCAGTTGACCGGAATGGACAGTGTCTTGAAAGGAGGGTATAAGATGAACATCAACAAAAGCAAAACGAGGATAATGGAATGCAGTCGAATTAAATCGGGTAATGCTGAGGGAATTAGATTAGGAAATGAGACACTTAAAGTAGTAAAGGAGTTTTGCTATTTGGGGAGCAAAATAACTGATGATGGTCGAAGTAGAGGGGATATAAAATGTAGACTGGCAATGGGAAGGAAAGCGTTTCTGAAAAAGAAAAATTTGTTAACATCGAGTATAGATTTACATGTCAGGATGTCGTTTCTGAAAGTATTTGTATGGATTGTAGCCATGTATGGAAGTGAAACATGGACGATAAATAGCTTAGACAAGAAGAGAATAGAAGCTTTCGAAATGTGGTCCTACAGAAGAATGCTGAAGATTAGATGGGTAGATCACATAACTAATGAGGAGGTATTGAATAGAATTGGGGAGAAGAGGAGCTTGTGGCACAACTTGACTAGAAGAAGGAATCGGTTGGTAGGACATGTTCTGAGACATCGAGGGATCACCAATTTAGTATTGGAGGGAAGCGTGGAGGGTAAAAATCATAGAGGGAGACCAAGAGATGAATACACTAAGCAGATTCAGAAGGATGTAGGCTTCAATAGGTACTGGTAGATGAAAAAGCTTGCACAGGATAGCATCAAACCAGTCTTAGGACTGAAGACCACAACAACAACAACACACGTACAAAATATTTCCAGTCGTAAAACTTGCATCTTACAGGTACCATATATAACATTAATATAAGAGCGATAAAATTAATAAACACGGAAAAAAGAATTCCATTTCAGTCCCTCTCATTAAACGACTTCAGCCGCCTTCCTCCAGCATCTTTAATTAAATGCTTTTGGGGCGAGGGACTGAATACAGTCTCTTTTCCATCCTTTGTGCATCTAGGGCGTTGCTACATGGACGGAATGTACGATACAGGGGGATTTTGGCACACAGTGAACCATACTGAAGGAAAAAATGCCACAGGCGTTACAGCAGTACGTGACAGGACTCTCGCAACGGCATAGCACTAATCTACGGTACACGCTATCGTAGCCAGACTGCGGTGTTACACTACTGGCCATTAAAATTGCTCACCACTCAGATGACGTGCAACAGACGCGAAATTTAACCGACCGGAAGAAGATGCTGTGATATGCAAATGATTAGCTTTCCAGAGCATTCACACAAGGCTGGCGCCGGTGGCGACACCTACGACGTGCTGACATGAGGAAAGTTTCCAACCGATTTCTCATCTACAAACAGCAGTTGACGGCGTTGCCTGGTGAAACGTTGTTGTGATGTCTCGTGTAAGGAGGAGAAGTGCTTACCATCACGTTTCCCACTTTGATAAAGGTCGGATTGTAACCTATCGCGATTGCGGTTTATCATATCGCGACATGGCTGCTCGCATTGGTCGAGATCCAACGACTGTGAGCGGAATATGGAATCGGTGGGTTCAGGAGAGTAATTCAGAACGCCGTGCTGGATCCCAACGGCCTTGTATCACTAGCAGTCGAGATGTCAGGCATCTTATCCATATGTCTGTAACGGATCGTGCAGCCACGTCTCGATCCCCAAGACAACAGATGGGGACGTTTGCAAGACAGCAACCATCTGCACGAACAGTTCGACGACGTTTGGAGCAGCATGGACCTTCAATTCGGAGACCATGGCTGCGGGTACCCTTGACGCTGTATCACAGACAGGAGCGCCTGCGATGGTGTACTCAACGACGAACCTGGGTGCACGAATGGCAAAACGTCATTTTTTGAGATGAATCCAGGTTCTGTTTACAGCATCATGATGGTCACATTTGTGCTTGGCGACATCGCGGTGAACGCACATTGGAAGCGTGTATTCGTCATCGCCATACTGGCGTATCACCCAGCGTGATGGTATGGGGTGTCATTGGTTACACGTCTCGGCCACCTATTGTTTGCACTGACGGCACTTTGAACAGTGGACGTTACATTTCAGATGTGTTACGACCCATGGCTCTACCCTTCATTCGATCCCTGTGAAACCCTACATTTCAGCAGGTTAATGCACGACTGCATGTTGCAGGTCCTGTACGGGCCTTTCTGGGTACAGAATATGTTCGACTGCTTCCCTGTCCAGTACATTCTCCAGATATCTCACCAACTGAAAACGTCTGGTCAATGGTGGCCGAGCAACTGGCTCGTCACAATGCGCCAGTCACTACTCTTGACGAACTGTGGTATCGTGTTGAAGCTGCATGAGCAGCTGTACCTGTACACGCCATCCAAGCTCTGTTTGACTCAATGCCCAGGCGTATCAAGGCTGTTATTACGGCCAGAAGTGATTGTTCTGGGTACTGATTTCTCAGGATCTAGGCACCCAAATTGCGTGAAAATGTAATCACATGTCTGTTCTAGCATAATTTATTTGTCCAATGAACACCCTTTTATCATCTGTATTTCTTCTTGGTGTAGCAATTTTAATAGCCAGTAGTGTATTTATACATTATACACGCTGATAAAATGCGCCAGGCGTGTTCGAAGTGGCGCCAGTAACCAAACGACCGCCATGCTGCCGGACGCCCGCTGAATCCTCCGTACAGCCATTGTGGTTATCGGCCCATACGTTGAGGTGCTGAGCCAGAGGTACTGAGTGCTGTGGACCATGCCAGCCAGTCCCAGTGGAGCTGCGAGGCCCGTGCACAAGCAGCCGTCTCAGCGCCACCGAGCAACCACGTTGTATCGCTGCACGAAGTGTGCCCTTCATGCTCATCCGAGTCTACTGTGCAGGAATCAAGATGCCGTTGGTCGACGCCAGGCTGCTCCCACAAGATGAGGGCACGCACCTCTCTCTGCTCCAGCCTCGTGAATAATGAAGAGTTTTCACGAACTCTACCTTGCTGTGGCCATCTTCACCACTGACAGTCTCCTGTCTCTTTCACCAGCCCATCGGACCCATAATGGCTGGGTAGGTGAGCAGCCATACTATCCTGACAAGACACAAAGAAGACACTGGTTGCTAGTTGAGCTTTGATTTATGTCAAAGGGGCAAATTGGAAATTTGTGCCGGACAGGTATTCGAACCGAAGTCTCGTGCATACTAGGCAGATGTGCTGACCAGTACGCCACCTGGACACAGTGGTCACCACAGCCACATGGACTACACTAGCACGCCTACCGACAGACCGGAATTATCAACTTATACCACATACTTCTGATGTAGTGCCCTGCTCACTAGCCTCACTACTCACAGCATCTCGTCCATTCCTGTAAGAGTTCGAGCTTGCTCTGGATCTGCACTGAAGGGCCCATTTCCCATCATCATCTTAATTATACGGGGTGGTCCATTGATCGTGACCGGGCCAAATATCTCACGAAATAAGCGTCAAACGAAAAAACTACAAAGAACGAAACTTGTCTAGCTTGAAGGCGCTATGGTTGGCCCGCTAGATGGCGCTGCCGTAGGTCAAACGGATATCAACTGCGTTTTTTCAAATAGGAACCCCCATTTTTATTACATATTCGTGTAGTACGTAAAGAAATATGAATGTTTTGTTGGACCACTTTTTTCGCTTTGCGATAGATGGCGCTGTAATAGTCACAAACGTACGTGGTATCACGTAACATTCCGCCAGTGCGGACGGTATTTGCTTTGTGATACACTACCAGTGTTAAAATGGACCGTTTATCAATTGCGGAAAAGGTCGATATCGTGTTGATATATGGCTATTGTGATCAAAATGCCCAACGGGCGTGTGCTATGTATGCTGCTCGGTATCCTGGACGACATCCTCCATGTGTCCGGACCGTTCGCCGGATAGTTACGTTATTTAAGGAAACAGGAAGTGTTCAGCCACATGTGAAACGCCAACCACGACCTGCAACAAATGATGATGCCCAAGTAGGTGTTTTAGCTGCTGTCGCGGCTAATCCCCACATCAGTAGCAGACAAATTGCGCGAGAATCGGGAATCTCAAAAACGTCGGTGTTGAGAATGCTACATCAACATCGATTGCACCCGTACCAAGCTTATATGCACCAGGAATTGCATGGCGACGACTTTGAACGTCGTGTACAGTTCTGCCACTGGGCACAAGAGAAATTACGGGACGATGACAGATTTTTGCACGCGTTCTATTTGGCGACGAAGCGTCATTCACCAACAGCGGTAACGTAAACCGGTATAATATGCACTATTGGGCTACGAAAAATCCACGATGGCTGCGACATGTGGAACATGAGCGACCTTGGCGGGTTAATGTATGGTGCAGCATTATGGGAGGAAGGGTAATTGGCCCCCATTTTATTGATGGCAATCTAAATGGTGCAATGTATGCTGATTTCCTACGTAATGCTCTACCGATGTTACTACAAGATGTTTGACTGCATGACAGAATGGCGATGTACTTCCAACATGATGGATGTCCGCCACATAGCTCGCGTACGGTTGAAGCGGTATTGAATAGCATATTTCATGACAGGTGGATTGGGCCACACGTTCACCGGATCTGACGTCCCCGGATTTCTTTGTGTGGGGAAAGTTGAAGGGCATTTGCTATCGCGATCCACGGACAACGTCTGACAACATCCGTCGGCGCATTGTAAATGCGTGTGCGAACATTACAGAAGGCGAACTACTCGCTATTGAGAGGAATGTTGTTACACGTATTGCCAAATGCATTGCGGTTGACAGACTTCATTTTGAGCATTTATTGCAATAATGTGGTATTTGCAGGTAATCACGCTGTAACATCATGCGTTCTCAGAAATGATAAGTCCACAAAGGTACATGTATCACATTGGAACAACTGAAATAAAATGTTCAAACGTACCTACGTTCTGTATTTTAATTTAAAAAACCTACCTATTACCAACTGTTCGTCTAAAATTGTGAGCCATGTTTGTGACTATTACAGCGCCATCTATTACAAAGCGAAAAAAGTGGTCCAACATATTTATTTACGTACAACACAAATATGTAATAAAAATGGGGGTTCCCATTTTAAAAAAACGCAGTTGATATCCGTTTAACCTATGTCAGCGCCATATAGCGGGCCAACCATAGCACCATCTGGTTTTCCCCTTCACGCTAGACGAGTTTCGTTCTGTGTAGTTTTTTCGTTTGATGCTTATTTCATGAGATATTTGGCCCTGTCACTATCAAAGGACCACCCTGTATATGTGCTGTTTTCTCTTTTGGACATGTCTAAAAGAACAGGCAACATTTTGATCCTGCAGCCACCATGAATCAAGACACAAAGGAATTAAAGGCGTAAGCTGTCAATGGGTGTTGATTTATATCAATGGGGCAAGTTGAAAATTTGTGCCAGACCAGGATTCGAAACCAGGTCTCCTGTTTACCAGGCAGATGCTGTGCCGAGTGGCAGCTAATTTCTTTAATTCCTTTGTGTCTTGATTCACGGTCGATGCAGGATCAAAATGATGTCTTGATTTGTAGTGGCTGCAGGATCAGATTGGTGTCTGTTCTTTCGTACGTGTCCGAAATGACAGTCATCACATATACTATCCCGACAAGCTGGAGGAATGTCTCTCCACCCCTCCGTAGATTCAGTCTGGTGAAGAAAGCTTTCCTTAGCTGAAAGGAGCTTTTGCGCCTTTTTCTGCACATAGGTGATCCTCTGCGTGTCAAACGGCCAGGGAGGCTTCCAGGAGGTGGTGCTGGAGACGTGCACGCAGGGCAGCACGAGGTGCAGCGCCGAGCAGGGGACCTGCGTGGCTGGCCCTACGGCCTGCGGTGCCGACACCACTGGCAGCATCCCCTGTCACGGCCTGGGGTACTTCCCAGACCCGTACAACTGCAGCGTCTTCCACTTCTGCTCCCAACTGTACATCAACTCCCAGCGAATGGAGTGCGCTGCCGGCCACGCCTACAATCCTCTCACGAGTGACTGCAGGTAAGTTTTAGTTGTTACACGACTGGGACAACCTTCGTTTTAGAGAACATTCAGCTAGCACTGTTGTAACGCCCCCTTAGAAAAATTAATGAATTACTGTGCTGATAAACCCCTACGTTATTTGATTTTCAAACAGCTGAGCAAAACTGAACGTACTCAGACATTCACTAAAGTGGCACACAATATTTTTAGCGAAACGCAATCTGACTTTCAGTAATCCCTACAAAAGAATGGCCCTAACAATAACCTATGCCTTTCATGAATTCTTACCTCACAAAAATCTTCATTACTCGAACTACTGCAATACAGCGAGCGCCAATACTGCCAGCTAAATAAAAGATTCAAACTACTGAAGGCACCAACTACTGATAGGCATAGTTTGCAAATGAAAGATTTTGATAGAGAACAAACAATGTAATCACCTTAATAGTGTTCAAAAGTCATAACATATATAACAGTTCATGACATCCAGTCTTACAAATTTACTGTCTCTGTCCAGATCACCCGCTCTCAAAACTCCGCCATCTCACTCCCCACATCCACCACTGCTGGCGGCTCACCTCCAACTACGCGCTGTTCACATCCAGCTGCCCAACACTACAATAGCCAACAACAATGCAAACCAGCCACAGACTGCACACAGCACAGCCAGTGATTTTCATACAGAGCGCTACGTGGCGTTACCAATAAAAAAAACCTAAACAGCCTACTTACACTGTAACCCTGTGAAATAAGTACATACACGATGTAGAAGTTCGGTACATACCCGTCCAACCTCTGGTAGTACGTACACGCATGGACAAAGTATTCATTCAGAGTCGTCTTATACCTCCACATTACTGCGACGAATAATGCTAGTCTACTCGTGATAACACGTAACACAGCATTTCTGTGTATTGAAGTAACTATCCCATATATTATCAAATTCGCTTGCACTTCTGAGGTACATACAAAAACATGGGCTATAAACCACAGGCGATTGAATGTATGATTCGATTTCGTTGTGCAAAACAACAGACTGCTAATAAAGAACTCCGTAAGTCTATAACGCGACGTAAAATTGAAACTATAGAAGAAAATTTGTTGTTTCATCTCAAAGCTTTTGGCCTGGGTGAGTAACTTGAACTAGCTGCTACACATCATCAGCCATTTGACATCCACTGAACACTCCTCTAAACGCATCGCTACGTCACAGTCTCCAGCTATACACATGCATTTGGTTTCTGATTCCCCGGGTCCATCTATAACCTTTATTGCTTGCATACATGTTTCGCCCGCCACTCCATTGTATTTTCTTTCATGTCATAGCTACGTTCTTCTTTTCACTGTGTTCCCTGATTATTCGCTCCTCGTCTTGTCTCTTCTATTAATGGTCATCATGAATTTTTCTCCACTGTTCTCTCAGCGACCATCAGTTTGAGAACAGTTTCGCACTGGCAGCACATGTATGGCTGCCATAAGTCAAATTTGGTAGTACATACAGATTGTAAGCAATCATTGTCAGACGTATAGGAAACCTAGCTTTGCAACCCAGCTAAGTTTACAAAAATGAGTTCAGCCCAATTTTACTCTTTCGTTTACTTTTTTTCCTGTCAGTCCATTTGTCTTCAACTGCCATCGACATACAAAATCATCAGCTGGTTCTATGAGTTTGTAAAACCCCCATTTAAATTTTGATTATTAAAGTTCGGAATATTCCAGCAGTCTAACCTTTCGCCCATGTAAGAGTGTCTTAATGGTTAAGGAACATCGGTTTTTGGCACAAGAGACGTTACAACGAGTTATAGCTGCTCAGGAACATCATATCTGGGAAATATAAGTTCTGCAGTTATCAAGGGCACTATGAGTTGGCGGTATATGAAGCATTCATGGAGAGGAAAAATTTGAGCACGCGGACTTCGCAGTGTTATTCCTCATGTACCAGCAATACAAAAATGTCTGTCACAAAATTCCGCCGTGGGCATATTTCCGGCAGTAAATGGACGTTAAAGATGGGCAACGTGGCAAAACTGTAATCAAATTTGTGGTAACTACCTCTATCAGCACATAGCCCTTTCAGATCTGAATTTTTGCTGAAGGAAGAAACTTTTTCTTTTTTGCTGTAGTCCCCTTAGGTGATGTTTTAGGGAGTTTAGATGCAAGACTTATACAAAAATATGCACCTGTTCTAAACATATACTTTGTACGCTTACTTCCTTTTTTTGAACTAAAATAACTAATTTTGAAATATTCACTGTTGTAATAATTAAACTGGTCATTTAATAATTACCATGCAATATAACAATAATAACAATAATATTGGTTTGTGCAGTGGAATGTAACTAACCAACTACTTCCGGTATCCTGGCAGTCACAAATTGCTATGTACTGCTACACTGACTAATTGATATTCTTATAGTGAAGCACAACAGTTGCGAGCACTGGTACATGATAAGAAAATTGAACATTCACAGTGGGGAAAAATATTCCTGTTCCAACTAAGAGACAGTATAATTTAATGTACACAGCTGTAGTCAGTGGTGTGAAAGCCACAGGAATAGTGCTGTGCAGTTGGTGAAGTGGACAGTGTTTTGTGTTAGCATGCGGGCGGTCGTGGGTGCAAATCTGGGTCCAGGCGTATATGTTTTCATTTTCTAAATGTAGTCTACAGTACCTGGCGTCTTAATCGTCATACAGCAATTACTGTGGGTCTTCTACAAAACATTTGCACTTACATACTACAAACACAGAAAAGGAAGTACAATCGTTTCCATTGGGAAGCATTTAAAGAACCGTTTTCACGTCGTAAACGAAAATTGTTTCACACCATATACTAGATTCTAAACCTGTTTTCCTGTGTACCCTCCCGCGATGGTCCCATCGATTAGAATCGACTATTATTCTTGCCACATTCAGGTTCATTACATTTTGTTGGTGCCTTATGTCACCAGTAGGGCTAGCATCATGATGGTCGCATCCGAGTTTGGCGACATCGCGGTGAACGCACATTGTAAGCGTATATTCGTCATCGCCATACTGGCGTATCACCCGGCGTGATGGTATGGGGTGCCATTGGTTACACGTCTCGGTCACCTCTTGTTCGCATTGACGGCACTTTGAACAGTGGACGTTACATTTTACGTGTGTTACGACCCGTGGCTCTACCCTTCATTCGATCCCTGCGAAACCCTACCTTTCAGCAGGATAATGCACGACCGCATGTTGCAGGTCCTGTACGGGCCTTTCTGGATACAAAAAATGTTCGACTGCTGCCATGGGCAGCACATTCTCCAGATCTCTCACCAATTGAAAACGTCCGGTCAATGGTGGCCGAGCAACTGGCTCGTCACAATACTCCAGTCACTACTCTTGATTAACTGTGGTATCGTGTTGAAGCTGCATGGGCAGCTGTATCTGTACACGCCATCCAAGATCTGTTTGACTCAATGCCCAAGCGTATCAAGGCCGTTATCATGGTTCTGGGTACTGCTTTCTCAGGATCTATGCACCCAAATTGCGTGAAAATGTAATCACATGTCAGTTCTAGTATAATATATTTGTCCAATGAATACCCGTTTATCTTCTGCATTTCTTCTTGGTGTAGCAATTTTAATGGCCAATAGTGTATATATTACCACCATGGAATCACTGATCCAGCATGGAGTCTGATAAGCACATGCTGCTTAGTAAGTATGCCCATGCATTACTGTTATTATTATTATTATCAACGACGAAATGTAGAAACATCAGGCCCATTACCATTAGGGAAACAGTGTAATTGGAAATCGAACATTTCACACTTAGCAGCACCGGGATGAATGATGCAGAGCAAAAGCTGCGAGAGGTGATGCGGGTTGGGTGGAATAGCCCTCTGCGTCTAATGACGTGTTTGTACTCTATACTCTGCTCACCAGACGTGGGCTAGTTGGTAGTGGAGTAATGCCACCATGAGAGACTCCGCGTCCATTCATTCACATATCGCAATTTCTCCTTGTCTTATTATAAAACAGTGTGGCAGGCGCACGGCATACACAACCGATGAATATGTGGGTATGCTTCTGATAACCAGACTGGTGTTGCCGCTCGTTAACATGCTGCTAGATATCTTGGTCGACGTCATCCAAATAAAAATCTGTTTCGCTCTGTGGAGCTTCACCTTCGGGAGACAGGTTCTGTCTTTCGCGTGACAGCGGTCATCCACAGACTCGCCGTTCTGCAACTAATGGCGAAGCTATTCTGGAGGTCATGCACCAAGAAACCCAGCGAAGCACCTGTAGGTAGCAAGGCAGTCATTGACGTGGTGAACATGCGCGGGCTGCACCCCTATCATTATTGTTTATCGCAGCACCTACATCCTGCAGACCGCCGTCTGCGGATGCAGCTATGTGAATGCTTCCAGCAACAACGGGAAGCCAACGATGACTTCATGAACACTCGGATGAACCAGCGTTCACTTGTGAGGGCATCTTCAATATGCACAATGCCCTTCTTGGTGTGGCGTTAACCCGAACGTCACCCGCGACCGTGGATATCAAGTTCGGTTTGGCATCGACGTCTGGGCCAGAATATTGGGAGACAGGAGTTTGGGTCCTTACTTATTTGCTGACGGTTGACAGAACGAAGGTATCGTGCACTCCTCTCAAACGATTTGCCTGACACACTGGAAGATTATCCCCTACATGTTCGGCATAGACTGTGGATGCAACGTGGCGGTGCACCTCCACACTTTGGAATTAATGTGCGACGGTATTTCGACAGAATATTTCCAGGAAAACAACTTGGAAGTGGAGGGCCAGTTGCATGGCCTTCGCTTCCACCTGACCGAAATCCCCAGATATCTTCCTGTGGGGTCACTTAAAGGATCGCATGCAATCTTCTCTGCCGATACATGTGAAACAACTGATAACAGGTGTTCTTGCTGCTCTTGTATCTGTGGATGCGCCTATGTTGCGAAGAGTCCAGAGCCGTATGATCCAACGGGTCGCGCAATGTTTGGACGTAAAGAGAGGCCGCTTTGAGCATCTGCTCTAAGGACAACGTATTCTTTTGTGAACGTCATGTGATCATTAATATAGAAATTATTGTTGTCACTGGTTGCTGATGTGTTACATTTGAGTCGATGTACGGCGTGTGGTATAAATGACTAGTAGCTGTAGAGTTATTTAACTGTGCAGCCATCTTTAACATCTCGAAACTAATATTGTTTTTGTAGTTATTCTGTCCTATGACAGATTATTTGTTGAAACTGTCTATTTAAGACTTGTCTGACCACATTTTTGTTGTGTTCATCGTTACAAAACACTGTGATATGTAGATGTCGGATACGTGTAGCTTAAGAACCTGTGTATACAAGAGTATTACATGATAGAATGAAATTGGCAGATAAAAACAAATACGCGTCGATCCAGAATCGAGCCCCCGATCTTCTGCAAGCCAACCAAAAACGCTACCACCTGCACCAACTACACTGCTGACAGAGGTAGTTACCGTACATGTGATTACAGTGTTGCTAGACTGCCAATTTTTAACTTCCATTTACTGCCCGAAGTATGCCCACGACGAAATTTTGTGACAGGCATTTTTGTATTGCTAGTATGTGAGGAATCGCGCTGTGAAGTCCAAGTGCGCAAATCTTCCTTCACCCTGTGTATTCTCATTAAACACAATGGGAGACAGTCACTACCTTCGCATTACACATTTACTCGCGAGAAATCTCAATAAATAAAATGTTCTCAGGTTTCCAACCACGTCAATTGCTTAAAACTACACGAGCTTTCGGCCAAGCACTCCTTGGCCATTGTCAAGTGTTATGACTGCCAGTGGGCTGTTGCTGCGCCCTTATATACGCTAGATGTCGGCTGTGACGTCACTGGTGCCCTGACATTGCCATATACGGGCATGTTTTGAGTCGGCGTTCGATGTGCCCTCTTCAACCGCGCGATCGCTGGATCACACGCAGCACTGAGCTGCAAGCCACCGTCTCTATTCAGGGTGTTTGCGGTAATTTTTATTTCAATAGCTTCCTTTATTAAACTGTCCCAGAAGCCGTTAGTGCGAGCCACGACAGAGGCATCGTCAAATTTTATGTGGTGACCATTTTCTATCGCAAGCTCAGTTAACGCCGATTTCTCTGGAGAACGTAGGCGATAATACCTCTCATGTTCATTCCTGCGTTGTTCCACAGTGCGCACTGTTTGTCCGATGTACTTCTGGCCACACTCACAAAGTATTTCGAAGACTCCAGGTGTTCTGAGACCTACTGCGTCTTTAACTGAATTGACGGATTTTCGTTGGAGGCCTGAATATTGATTGATCTTGTGTCTTTTCAACAGGCGGCTTATCTTACCCGACACAGAGCCACAGAATGGCAGCAAAGCAAGTTTCTTTTCCTGCTCTTCGTCGGTGGTCTTATTCTGATATTTCCCAGAAATCACTTGTTTCACTTGATGGGCGCTGTAGCCGTGAGTAAAAGAACTGAAAGAAGTGATTTCTGGGAAATATCAAATAAGACCACCGACGAAGAGCAGGAAAAGAAACTTGCTTTGCTGCCATTCTGTGGCTCTGTGTCCGGCAAGACAAGCCGCCTGTTGAAAAGACACAAGATCAAATCAATCTTCAGGCCTCCAACGAAAATCCGCCAATTGCTGAGACCAGTTAAAGACGCAGTAGGGCTCAGAACACCTGGAGTCTACGAAATACTTTGTGAGTATGGCCAGAAGTACATCGGACAAACAGTGCGCACTGTGGAACAACGCAGGAAAGAACATGAGAGGTATTATCACCTACGCTATCCAGAGAAATCTGCATTAGCTGAGCGTGCGTTAGAAAACGGCCACCACATAAAATTTGACGATACCTTTGTCGTGGCTCGCACTAACGGCTTCTGGGACAGTTTAATAAAGGAAGCTGTTGAAATAAGAATTACCGCAAACACCCTGAATAGAGACGGTGGCTTGCAGCTCAGCGCTGCGTGAGATCCAGCGATGAAGGCGGTTGAAGAGGGCACATCGAACGCTGACTCAAAACATACCCGTATATGGCAATGTCAGGGGCACCAGTGACGTCACAGCCGGCAGCTAGCGTATATAAGGGCGCACCAACAGCCCACTGGCAGTCATAACACTTGACAATGGCCAAGGAGTGCTTGGCTGAAAGCTCGTGCAGTTTTAAGTAATTGACGCGGTTGGAAACCCGAGAACATTTTATTCGATGTTATCGCCGCGAGTCTCTGCATTCATACAAATCTTAATAAAGGTTCAGTACGACGAAATATCGTCGCACGTTGTCCACGCCGTGATCCATTGGCTGGTGCGGCTGACGCGTATGTGTGTAATTGGCACTGTGCACTTCGATGTTCACTTTTTGTTAAAAACTAATACTTTTTGCCACCAATTCATATAATTTTAACGGTATGCTGCGAGTCAACCAACAGCAACGGTGGCCCACTCTGCCGATAATACTTCCAGTACACCATCTCAGGCTACAGCACCACACTCCAACCTCACCGGCTCACCTCTCTCAGTATTCGACAATCGATCATTTACCTGTTCGCAAGCTGTGTGAGCGACATGAATCCCTTACAACTTCACTGTTCGTTTGTGCAATTTTCGTTTTGGTATGTTATATACAGGTTGGTCCATCTGAAGTTTCGGAAGAGATTATCTCGAAAACCATACATCATGTAAAAATAGTGGGTAAGACAAGTTCGTAAGCTCAAAGGGGGACATCAAATGATACTATACGTGACCCCTTGGGTGGGGCGGGGGCAACTTTTAAATCTTAATTGGAAACCCCCATTTTTTATTGCAGATTCGGATTCTTCATAAATAAAGTAATCAAGTTTTGTCTGAAACATTCTTTTGAACCATTGACAGATGGCGCTGAAATCGAGAAAAATTAAAATTGGGGAGAAACCCCGATTTCTTTAGAATGATCCGAGAAGAACGCACCAAATCGATACAAAATGTGCATCAGTTCTTTCATTACACCAAATTAAGCTATTAGCAAGGATAGATTAGCTATTAGATAGGATAGATTAGATAGGATAGATTTTGTAAAGAGGAAGCCGCCTGATAGAATTTTGCACAGAGCACAACTTAATCATAGCTAACACTTGGTTTAAGAATAATGATAGAAGGTTGTATACATGGAAGAACCCTGGAGATACTAGAAGGTTTCAGATAGATTATATAATGGTGAGAGAGAGATTTAGGAACCAGGTTTTAAATTGTAAGACATTTCCAGGGGCAGATGCGGACTCTGACCACAATCTATTGGTTATGATCTGTAGATTAAAACTGAAGAAACTGCAAAAAGGTGGGAATTTAAGGAGATGGGACCTGGAAAAACTGAAAGAACCAGAGGTTGTACAGAGTTTCAGGGAGAACATAAGGGAACAATTGGCAGGAATGGGGGAAAGAAATACAGTAGAAGAAGAATGGGTAGCTTTGAGGGATGAAGTAGTGAAGGCAGCAGAGGATCAAGTAGAAAAAAAGACGAGGGCTAGTAGAAATCCTTGGGTAACAGAAGAAATATTGAATTTAATTGATGAAAGGAGAAAATATAAAAATGCAGTAAGTGAAGGAGGCAAAAAGGAATACAGACGTCTCAAAAATGAGATCGACAGGAAGTGCAAAATGGATAAGCAGGGATGGCTAGAGGACAAATGTAAGGATGTAGAGGCTTATCGCACTAGGGGTAAGATAGATACGGCCTACAGGAAAATTAAAGAGACCTTTGGAGATAAGAGAACCACTTGTATGAACATCAAGAGCGCAGATGGAAACCCAGTTCTAAGCAAAGAAGGGAAAGCAGAAAGGTGGAAGGAGTATATAGAGGGTCTATACAAGAGCGATGTACTTGAGGACAATATTATGGAAATGGAAGAGGATGTAGATGAAGATGAAATGGGAGATACGATACTGCGTGAAGAGTTTGACAGAGCACTGAAAGACCTGAGTCGAAACAAGGCCCCCGGAGTAGACAACATTCCATTGGAACTACTGACGGCCTTGGGAGAGCCAGTCCTGACAAAACTCTACCATCTGGTGAGCGAGATGTATGAAACAGGCGAAATACCCTCAGACTTCAAGAAGAATATAATAATTCCAATCCCAAAGAAAGCACGTGTTGACAGATGTGAAAATTACCGAACAATCAGTTTAATAAGCCACAGCTGCAAAGTACTAACACGAATTCTTTACAGACGAATGGAAAAACTAGTAGAAGCCGACCTCGGTTTAGATCAGTTTGGATTCCGTAGAAATACTGGAACACGTGAGGCAATACTGACCTTACGACGTATCTTGGAAGAAAGATTAACGAAAGGCAAACCTACGTTTCTAGCATTTGTAGACTTAGAGAAAGCTTTTGACAATGTTGACTGGAATACTCTCTTTCAAATTCTAATGGTGGCGGGGGTAAAATACAGGGAGCGAAAGGCTATTTATAATTTGTACAGAAACCAGATGGCAGTTATAAGAGTCGAGGGACATGAAAGGGAAGCAGTGGTTGGGAAGGGAGTAAGACAGGGTTGTAGCCTCTCCCCGATGTTATTCAATCTCTATATTGAGCAAGCAGTAAAGGAAACAAAAGAAAAATTTGGAGTAGGTATTAAAATCCATGGAGAAGAAATAAAAACTTTGAGGTTCGCCGATGACATTGTAATTCTGTCAGAGACAGCAAAGGACTTGGAAGAGCAGTTGAACGGAATGGATGGTGTCTTGAAGGGAGGATATAAGATAAACATCAACAAAAGCAAAACACGGATAATGGAATGTAGTCGAATTAAGTCGGGTGATGCTGAGGGTATTAGATTAGGAAATGAGACACTTAAAGTAGTAAAGGAGTTTTACTATTTGGGGAGCAAAATAACTGATGATGGTCGAAGTAGAGAGGATGTAAAATGTAGACTGGCAATGGCAAGGAAAGCGTTTCTGAAGAAGAGAAATTTGTTAACATCGAGTATAGATTTAAGTGTCAGGAAGTCATTTCTGAAAGTATTTGTATGGAGTGTAGCCATGTATGGAAGTGAAACATGGACGGTAAATAGTTTGGACAAGAAGAGAATAGAAGCTTTTGAAATGTGGTGCTACAGAAGAATGCTGAAGTTTAGATGGGTAGATCACATAACTAATGAGGAAGTATTGAATAGGATTGGGGAGAAGAGAAGTTTGTGGCACAACTTGACCAGAAGAAGGGATCGGTTGGTAGGACATGTTCTGAGGCATCAAGGGATCACCAATTTAGTATTGGAGGGCAGCATGGAGGGTAAAAATCATAGGGGGAGACCAAGAGATGAATACACTAAGCAGATTCAGAAGGATGTAGGTTGCAGTAGGTACTGGGAGATGAAGAAGCTTGCACAGGATAGAGTAGCATGGAGAGCTGCATCAAACCAGTCTCAGGACTGAAGACCACAACAACAACAACATCCTACCCGCCACAGTTGTTGATGGAGGGAGGCAGAATGGTATTAAAATCTCGTTAGGGAACTCTTCACAACTGCATTACTCACCCGACTGTGGCGCTACCGTGGCCAAACTGCGTACTATGGCTCAGTGTAAGAGTCGGTGCAATGCGATCAGACGTCACTTCACTTTCAGATTGTGAACCGTAAGCATGATCTGACGAAAGTTAATTATTTTTTAGCGAAACATGGCTCACTATCCTCCTACAGAGATTGTTGATATGATGTTACGTTTAGGTGAATGCCATAACAATTAGGCTGCAGCTGCACAATGGTATGCGCATCGTTTCCCAAACAGACGACATCCAAGCGAAAACATTATTCGAAATTGCACTCAACGAGCTCGAAATGGATACATGCACCGTCCACCTCGTCATCGCGAATACAATGAAAATGATGCTCGTAGCCTTGCGTACTCGGCTCTGTTCAACTGGATCCCGATATGGGCAGTCGTGCGATTCAGCGACAAACTGGAATATCGACATGAACTTTTTTGAGGATTTTCAAGGCACATAAATATCATGCGTATCATATCACACTGACACAGGCATAAACGCCGAAAGATATGCAAATACGCGTGCATTTCTGCCGATGGGCCTTGGAAATGATAAGAGGTGACAATGATTTTTTTAGATACGTTTTGTTCGCCGATGAACCCACATTAAAAACAATGGCGAATTAAAGTGTCATGTTTGTCGTTATTGGTTCCCTGTCAATCCACAATGGCACAGACCTTGACAATCAACAAAAATGGTCATTAATGGTCTGGTGTGGAATTTTAAACTGTCACTTGATAGGACCGTATTTTTTTGACCGAAATGTTACTGGGGAATCTTATTTACAACTTCTCCACAATGATTTGTTGGAGCTAATGGAAGATGTTGGTTTAGAAACTAGGCAACGAATGTGGTTCCGACAGGACGGAGCAGCTCCCCATTATGCTAATAGTGTGCGGAACGTTTTAAATTTACAGTACCATGGTCGGTGGATAGGATGCAGCGGACCAATTTAGTGGCCTACACGGTCACCAGACCTTACAACTCCTGATTTTTCGTGTGTGGTTATTTAAAAAATGTTGTTTAATGCTGACAGCCAACAACCCGAAACGATATGGAGCAACGCATTCGAAGAGCGTGTGCAGCCATACCACGGGATGTGCTGCTCCAAACTGTGGACAACTTTCGCAGTCGATTGACTTTATGCATTGAAGCAAATGGGGATTATTTTGAACAATTTCTTCGTTGATAATTTCATTAATTAAGCACCCAAAATTGTGGGAGGCAAGGGGACTCACAATAATGAAGCACCCCAACATGCGAGAGACAAGGGGACTCACACTAATGAAGCACCCCAACATGTGAGAGGGAAGGGGACTCATCCTAACGAAGCACCCCATGGGAACATCATTCTACTACGTCCATGTCGGTGTTCCTGGGTAACGCTAAAAGTAGGATACAGTACATTTTGTACAAAAAATGCTTAATATGGCATAACGAAAGAATTGGTGCACATTTTTTATCGATTTGATGCGTCTTTCTCACATAATTCTAAATAAAGCAGAATTCTTCCCCAATTTTACTTTTTTCTAGATTTCAGCGCCATCTGTCAATGGTTTAAAAAAATGTTTCAGACAAAACTTGGTTACTTTTTTTATGGAGAATCCGAATATGCAATAAAAATATGAGTTTCCATTTAAGATTTAAAAGTTGCCCCTCGCCCCACCCAAGGGGGCGTGGCTAGGGGTCACGTGTAGTATCATTTGGTGTCCCCCTTTGAGCTTACGAACTTGTCTTACCAACTATTTTTACCCGATGTATAGTTTTCGAAATAATCTCATCCGAAACTTCAGATTGACCACCCTGTGTACATTATTTTCCTATTACTTTGATTGTTTTTTATGGTTGCTTAACTCTATAAGTCCCTCCGCTTGTTTTTGAAGCTGAACTGTCTTACAAGTAAACAGTAGAATGTCAACAAACCAAAGAATGTGGTTCGAACATCATCCATCAAAGCGTTTTCTTTCTTCATGCTCGTCATTGAAGGATCTGAATATTTCCTCAAGAACAGTGGTTCCCAATCCTTCTTGGGTCATTACCACTGAGTGCAATCAGATATTAGCTAGTAACCTCCCTCCATCCCCCCCCCCTCGATCCCCACACCGTCATCAGTGTTAGCGCTAATTACACTTTAAAATAAAAAATCGATTTCCCTGAATACTTTTATTTTTAAAATGATGACAAATAAGTTATATTTAGTTAATGTAGGTGTTTTATTAAGCCTCAATCTAATGAGACATTTAGTACTGCTTATTTATAGCAACCTTTTTTTATCGAATGATGAAATAATTCTCACTGCAACCTACAACTGCTCCTCAGAAAAGACGTTGAAAGCACACACTTGTTACAAAATGTGGTTCCTGTACACTACTCCTGTCCCTAGTGACATTTTCTTCACCCTCATCAAGTACCCCATCCAAAATCAACCAAGCTAATATGTCTGCACTATTCTTATTATCTGTAATGACTTGTTTTTTGTCACGCTTCTGCCCTCTACCCTGTCACATGCCCAGAACACAATTTCTTCCTTAATATGGCTCTACTTCACTTAGTTGCGGTACAGGTATTCAATATTTGGTTTTAACTCATTTGATTTGACAATAAACATAATTTCTCACATTTGAAGCAACGTTTTAATAATATGCAAATTTTCAGTTTCCTGCACCACTCTATTACTCCTAGAGTCCGTAGTTTCCGATTTACTCCAGAGGAATGTGAAAAAGTGACCTTTGAATGTCCTCACCGCTGCCATGCTCATTCTCCACCGGTCAGGATTATTAGCGTGTTATTCATTGTCCTCCATGCAACGACCGTACGGAAGTTATTGACCGATTGGTCTACATTCACTGGACAAAATGATTTCTTCTTCAGAGGCCGTTAGTACCGAACTGAATGTTTTCTCAAAATCAGTATATTGCAGACAGAGCGGTAACTCATACTCATTGGTCTGTTGCGTAATTTCTGTCATGAGTGAAGCACCACTCTTTGCAGACACGATGAACAGTGCCCTTTGATACAGAAAAAAATGGGACAACGCTACTCAAAGTGTGATTACCCGCGCCTACAAACACGGCAGTTGGTTCCTACCACTCGGTCATGCCTGAGCGTCGACCCACCTTACAGCAGTGGTTCCGCACCCAACAGACCATACACTGCTGTAACTACTCCTTTCTTAGTGTATCTGTCTTATGACAGGTTTCAACTGAAGGCTCTCCATCGTGTCCTGTTCTGAGCATCTTCCTTCATACGCTCGTAATTTCGTCCTCTTCTAATGTTGTCCATCATTCTTGTTCTCTCCCTACATCTTCCTCTCATTTTTTTCTAATTTTCCCTACATAATTCTTTGAAGGAGACAGTTTCTACGCAGATTTCTTCCTCTTTCTGATCACTTCTAACGATCTTCTATCTTCCCACATATTCTTCATTAATTCTTCATTCTTAAGTCTGACAATTTAACTGTCTATGGATTACTGCAGCATAACGCTACACTCAAGACATAACATTTAGCAATCTCAATTCGACTGGATTTCTTCTAGATTTTACTGACCGCTTCACCCTTCCAAAAGCTGTCTCTACAATTGATATCCTCCATCTTACTTCTTGTACACAGATTCCGATCCATACCAACAAATTTCCCACGTACAAGAAAGATTTTACTTGTTCTGTATTTTTCCCATCAAAGAATACATTCATTACCTCTCCACAAAAGTTTTCAACCATAACTGAAATCAGCTGAACACTAAAACTTTCAACCATTCTCTGACAGCTATTACATTCATATTCAACATTCTACAACTCACACTGAATAACCACAATCACCTCCACCCCACAAAAAAGTTCCATGTATATACTCTCTCCCTCCCTCTCTTTCATACACACACGCACTTACAGATATAAACATAACAGAAATGAATAAATGCTAGGTTTCAGCATATATTTCATTAGGTTGGCAACATGTATGTAAACAAACCAAACAGGATGGAACACATAGTGAACTCACAGTAGTTACGTCTTGAAATCACAGTTTTAGATCAAATATCTATAAATAGTGACAGAAGACTAATAGTGCATCACAACAATAAGAACAAACAAGGTGAAAAGTGGGAAGAAGAAAGTTCTGAACATAAAAACTTGCTTATGTATCATAAATAGACCTGTAGTGCGACCTCCAGCTTGTGACCAGATGAGAGGATACGCAGATGCAACCAAAAACGCGAAGAACTGTAAGCAATCACTTATGTACATAAAAAAATCTACAAATAAACCACATAAAAGCCAATATGTATCAGTCTAGAACCCAATGATGATGTCTTAAGGTGAAAAAAGCGAAATGCGTCTGGAAGAAATAAAATACAGTGCAGCAAGAAAATGCGGTTTTTATTCACAAACAAATAAACAACATGTTAACTGGAGCGTCATTGTTGCTTACTGTATCACTTTTGTCTTTCCTGTGTTCATCTTCATTCCACACTGGTCGCCCATTCGTGCTATACTCTTCATCATCTACTGTAGCTTCTCTTCTGATTCCGCTAACACTGCTTGATCATCCGAGTACATTATAGTCTTCATCCTTTCTGCTCTAATGACGGTGCCTCATGCGTCCTCTGTGGCCTTACCTGTCTTCTTCATGTATGGATGTGGCAGGAAAGCCGATTTGAAGCAGAAAATTTCATACGGAAATGTGTCCTATTACGAATGGTTTTCGAGATAGAAGACGTGTAATGTACATTTATTTTTGGGCTAATGCGTCCAAGTATGCGTCTTAGCCAGTTAACCTCTTTGACATTTTATTCTAGCCCAACCTACCCCGGTCCTTCCAACCTGGTTTTTCCGGATGTCTTCCCGCCTTTAAACTGGTCCACTGAACACGAAGTTGTCCACGGTGGGTTACGGGTGAAGTAGTGCGAGGGACTGAGAGTGTATCAGAAAGAGGGGTCGCGGCCAGATCCAGAGCGCCCTCTCCGACGTGCACCGCTCTCACACTTTCCAAGTTGAGCCGTCCGTGATCCCAAACATTGTCGAAAGTTCCAATTGACGGCGGCCGCGGGGTCATGCTCCACTCGTAAGATTCAAGGTGCAGTGGAAAATCCCACTAAACTGACGAGCGACACATACCAATCCAATGGGCTCTTGTGCCGCCAATTTCAGGACGAGGCTATCTGACGTCACAGAGCGTTCACTGTGCGGTGTCCAATCGATTTCCTACATCTACGCTGACGCGGGGAAATAGTCTCGCCCCCCGCTACACACATAAGATCAAAAGTTCATCGAACTACCGGTGCCAGAGAGTTGCACCCAGCGGGTCGTCTAGCGTCACCCTTTGGGAAGGTCGGAAATGTTACTCTCTGGTGGTGTCGACCAAGTTAGGCCAAGACGCCAGACTGTAGAAATCATTTACACCGGGTCCGGACCGTCGCCTTCCCAATCGCTTCACAGTGTGTACAGTAGGCCGGAATCGAACTCGGGTCGCATGCGCAGACTTACGAGCCGGCCGCTATTGTCTGCGGATCCTAAAGAACCCGCAGGAAGGCCACTCGGGAGTCAGGCCGGCTGTAGCTTCATTGCCCCCCCCTGCCCCCCCGCGCCCCCCCGCCCCCCCCCCCCGCGCCACCCCCCCCCCCCGTAGCCATAGACCACCCAACTGAAGGCTATCAGTGCTGCAGAGGAAACATGCAGAGTCCCACACCAAGAGTGATTACAGTTCCTCACACTGGTACATCATTCAATCCTCTCTTGCTTGGTCAGTTCAGTTCCTCAATTCATTGTTCAGACTTTTTAGTACTTTCTTCTGCTTTCTTCTCAATTTCCATTTTTTCAATTCCCACCCTCATCCATTTTATCCAACATACGTCCTATTTGACGAGCTACACTACTGGACATTAAAATTTCTACACCAAGAAGAAAAGCAGATGATAAACGGGTATTCATTAGACAAATATATTATACTAGAACTTACATGTGATTATATTTTCAAGCAATTTGGGTGCTTAGATCCTGAGAAATCAGTACCCAGAACAACCACCTCTAGCCGTAATAACGGCTTTGATACACCTGGGCATTGAGTCAAACAGAGCTTGGATGGCGTGTACAGGTACAGCTGCTCATGAAGCTTCAACACGATACCACAGTTCATCAAGAGTAGTGACTGGCGTATTGTGACGAGCCAGTTGCTCGGTCACCATTGACCAGACGTTTTCAGTTGGTGAGAGATCTGGAGAATGTGCTGGCCAGGGCAGCAGTCGAACATTTTTTGTATCCAGAAAGGCCCGTACAGGACCTGCAACATGCGGTCGTGCATTATCCTGCTGAAATGTAGGGTTTCGCAGGGATCGAATGAAGGGTAGAGCCATGGGTCGTAACACATCTGAAATGTAACGTCCACTGTTCAAAGTGCTGTCAAAGCGAACAAGAGGTCAGCAAGAAGTGTAACCAATGGCACCCCATACCATCATGCCGGGTGATACGCCAGTATGGCGATGACGAATACACGCTTCCAATGTGCGTTCACCGCGATGTCGCCTAACACAGATGCGACCATCATGATGCTGTAAAAAGAACCTGGATCCATCGAAAAAATGACGTTTTGCCATTAGTGCACCCAGGTTCGTCGTTGAGTACACCATCGCAGGCGCTCCTGTCTGTGATGCAGTATTAAGGGTAACCGCAGCCACGGTCTCCGAGCTGATAGTCCATGCTGCTGCAAACGTCGTCGAACTGTTCGTGCTGATGGTTGTTGTCTTGCAAACGTCCCCATTTGTTGACTCAGGGATCGAGACGTGACTGCACGATCCGCTACAGCCATGCGGATAAGATGCCTGTCATCTCGACTGCTAGTGATACGAGGCCGTTGGGATCCAGCACGGCGCTCCGTATTACGCTCCGTATTACCTTCCTTAACCCACCGATTCCATATTCTGCTAACAGTCATTGGTTCCCGACCAACGCGAGCAACAATATCGCGATACGATAAACCGCAATCGCGATAGGCTACAATCGGACATTTATCAAAGTCGGAAACGTGATGGTGCGCATTTCTCCTCCTCACACGAGGCATCACAACAACGTTTCACCAGGCAACGCCGGTCAACTGCTGTTTGTAGATGAGAAATCGGTTGGAAACTTTCCTCATGTCAGCACGTTGTAGGTGTCGCCACCGGCGCCAACCTTGTGTGAACGCTCTGAAAAGCTAATCATTTGCATATCACAATATCTTCTTCCTGTCGGTTAAATTTCGCGTCTGTAGCACGTCATCCTTGTGGTGTACAAATTTTAATGGCCGGTAGTGTAACAACCTAGATTATTCCTATGATACACTGAAGCGCCAAAGAAACTGGTATAGCCATGCACATTCAAATACAGAAATATGTAAACAGGCAGAATACGGCACTGCGGTCAGCAACGCCTATATAAGACTACAAGTGTTTGGCGCAGTTGTTAGATCGTGTACTGCTGCTACAATGGCAGGTTATCAAGATTCCAATGAGTTTGATCGTGATATTATTATCGGCAAACGAGCGATGGGACACAGCATCTCCGAGGCAGCGATGAAGTGGGAATTTTTCTGTACGACCATTTAACGACTGTACCGTGAATATTAGGAATCCGGTAAAACATCAAATCTCCGACATCACTGCGACCGGGAAAAGATCCATCAACAACGGGACCAACGACGACTGAAGAGAATCGTTCAACGTGACAGAAGTGCAACTCTTCTGCAAATTGCTGAAGATTTCAGTGCCGGGCCATCAACAAGTGTCAGCGTGCGAAACATTCAACGAAACATCATCGATATGGACTTTCGGAGCCGAAGGCCCACTCGTGTACCCTTGATGACTGCACGACTCAATGTTTTACGCCTCGTCTCGGCTCGTCAACACCAACACTGAGCTGTTGATGACTGGAAACCTGTTGTCTGGTCGGATGAGTCTCGTTTCAAATAGTATCGAGCAGATGGACGTGTACGGGTATTGGGACAACCTCATGAATCCATGGACCCTGCATGTCAGCAGGGAACTATTCAAGCTGGTGGAGACCCTGTAATAATGTGGGGTGTGTGCATTTTGAGTGATATGGGACTTCTGATACGTCTAGATACGACTCTGACAGGTGACACGTATGTAAGCATCCTGTCTGATCACCTGCATCCATTCATGTCCATTGTACATTCCAACGGTGTTGGAAAATTCCAGCAGGACAATGCGACACCCCACACGTCCGGAATTGCTACAGATTGGCTCCAGGAACACTTCTGAGTTTAAACACTTTCACTGGCCACCAGACTCTCCATACATGAACATTACTGAGCGTATCTGGGATGCCTTGCAATTACTGTCCAGAAGAGATCTCCACCCTCTCGTACCCTTACGGATTTCTGGACAGCCCTGCAGGATTCATGGTATGAATTCCCTCCTGCACTACTTCAGGCATTAGTCGAGTTCATGCCACTTCGTGTTGCTGCACTTCTGCATGCCTGCGGGGCCCTACACGGCATTAGGCAAGTGTACCAGTTTCTTTGGCTCTTCGGTGTATGTACATAATGTCATATAAGTGTATCAGGAACCAATGCCTGGGACGAATACGGAAATTTCGAGTTTTACGTAAATTTATGTACATCATCAACTACTCCAGTTACTAACTCGACACCTAAATAGCGAACTACTATTACTATTTGAAAGCGGTGGATGAATTTCTAACACAATCTGTGTACTGAAAGCAGAGAAAAATTAATACACAGACTGGTGTGTGGCTTAGTGACCTGATACGCGATCGTGCAGATGGCGCACGTAAACAACAGTGTGGGACAGAACTTACAATACAACTCTGTGTATTACTAATTTTTTTCCTTTCGATTTTGCTGTTGTGATGTGTCTCTTTCTGTCAAACAGAGGTTGAATTAATTGTGCTAATATTTTTCTTATGATATGTTGAAATCTTGTACTGTTTCCTATTATAAAACTGAATGAAATGTATTTGCAGTTGCAAACACGGACAACCGTCAGCTGTGTAACGGAATGACTACAGCGAAAAGTTGTGGCTGACTGGGACTCGAACCCGGATTTCTGCTTTATGCGAGGAGTCGCCTTAACCACTTTACCTATTCGTGCACGTCTCACGGATAGACCCATACTTCCAGATGTCGTTCCTACGTCACACCGTGTATTCGTACACACAATATGTAATTCCCGTTCAGGGGAGGATATTTTAATTGAAAGTCGCTGTCCAGTATCGACGGGTAAATACGAGGGTCACTCCAAAAGAAATGCACACTATTTTTGTAAAAATAAAGTTTTCATTGTGCATATGTGAAAGTTTTACAGTGGGTAGATACATCCTTCCCGCTTGTTTTCTAACTTAGTTCAACCTGTTCCCGTGAGTGGCGCCATCACAGCATGTCTTCAAGATGGCTGCTACACTTGACGTTCGTCAGAAGCAACATGCTGTCATAGAATTCCTGTACTGTGAAGACGAGACAGTGTGAAACATCCACAAGAGGTTGAAAAAGGTGTATGGAGAAGCTGCGGTCGATCGCAGTACAGTTAGTCGGTGGGCAAGCAGGTTACGTGATGAAAGCACGCACGGCATTATTGAGGATTGTCCTCGCAGCGGCAGGCCTCGTACTGCACACACTCCAGACAATGTGCAGAGAGTTAACGAATTGGTGACTGCTGACAGACACATCACAGTGAACGAATTGTCACGCTACGTTGGGATAGGAGAAGGAAGTGTTTGCAGAATACTGAAAGTGTTGGCGTTATAAAAGGTTTGTGCCAGGTGGGTTCCCAGGATGTTGACAGTGGCTCACAAAGAAACAAGAAAAATGGTATGCAGCGAACTTTTGGAACAGTACGAGAATGGTGAAGATGAATTTCTTGGAAGAATTGCGACAGGTGATGAAACATGGCTCCATCATTTTTCACCAGAGATGAAGAGGCAATCAGTGGAGCGGCATCGTGCAAATTCACTCAAGAAAAAAATTCAAAACCACACCTTCTGCTGGAAAAGTTACTCGTATGGCTACGATGTTTTTCGATTCCGAAGGACTCTTGCTTGTGGACATCATGCCAAGTGGAACCACCGTAAATTCTGATGCATATGTGACGACGCTGGAGAAACTTCAAGCTCGACTGAGTCGTGTTCGACCACATCGGCAAAAGCAGGATGTTTTGCTGTTGCACGACAGTGCACGGCCACATGTCAGTCAAAAAACCATGGAAGCGATCACAAAACTCGGGTGGACAACACTGGAACACCCGTTTAGAGTCCTGACCTGGCTCCATGTGACTATTATCTCTTTGGGAAACTGAAAGACCCTCTTCGTGGAACAAGGTTTGAAGATGATGACTCCCTTGTGCACGCTGCCAAACAGTGGCTCCAACAGGTTTGTCCAGAATTTTACCGTGCGGGTATACAAGCGCTGGTTCCAAGATGGCGTAAGGCAGTTGAGAGGGATGAACATTACGTGGAGAAATGAAAATATTGTTCCTAAAGGATGTATCTACACACTGTAAAACTTTCAAACATGTAGAATAAAAGATGGATTTAAAAAAAAAAACTAGAGTGCATTTCTTTTGAAATGACCCTTGTACGATACTACAGTGCCTATGTTGTGAGGAAGAACGGTCGAATGTTCCTTCAGACATTCATTCATGTCAGAATGTACAATGCATCGTACTTCTAAAACAACGCAGCCACAGTAAAATCGTATCAATCCGCCGATAAAAGGCAGCGACTTTCAATTAAAATTTCCTCCCTCTGATAGGGAGTTACATGATGTGTACGTGTGTAGGTTGTAACGCACGAACGACGAGTGTGGGTCTCGTTGTGAGTCGTGAATGCATGACGAGAGAGGTGAAGGCGGCCGCTCGCGTAATGCAGGAAATGCGGGTTCGAGTCCTAGTCTGGCACAAATTTTCATCGTCATTCCATTATGCAGCTGAGGGTTGTCCGTATTCACAACTGCGATACATTTCATGTATTTCTTGCCGCAGTGCCTATGGCTGCCGCAGTGCCTGTAGTGACCGAAGTCCTTGTTCCTTCGGACTTGCACGTACGAGGGTTCTCCAGAAAGTAAGTTCCGATCGGTCGCGAAATGGAAACCATTGTGAAAAGCCGGTAAAGCTTTGCACAGATGTGTTGGGCAGTGTCTCTAGTATGCCCGTCGATCGTGTCGCGTCGCTCTTTCCAGTTTTGAGTGAACAGTGAGCGCGTAAAGTCTCCCGCCAAGTATGAGGGCCTGGTTAGAGATTTCGCCTGTGTCATGCAGCCCACATAACACAACTGTCGAGCCGTTCCTTCTTCATGCCAATTCTCAGCCGCTCACTGCAGGGGCAGTGAAGACGCTCCAGCAGTGTTTCCGATGAGAAGTGTTTCATCTCCCACAATAGAGTCCGTAATTGCCTCCCCCTGAGTCTAATCTCTACTCACAAGAACCGCTGGCTATGAAGACAAACTTTTTCCACAGACAAGGAGCTGCAGACCAGTGCAGATAACTGGCCGAAAGCACAGGCGGCTGCTTTCTATGACGAGGATATTGGAAAGTTGATACAATACTACGACAAAACTCGAAGTTGGAGCAGCAACCATGTAGAGAAGTAGGTGGAAGGTGTATGTTACTGTTACAAACAAAACGTTTCTGGTTTTCTCTGTGGTTTCCATTTCGCGACCGATCGGAACTTACCTTCTGGACAACCCTCGTATATAAGCGGGAGCATTGGATTGTACTTCTTAATAACACAGGCACAGCAATATCGTATGATAAACGTAAGCTAGTTGTACGTAGACACGCTGGTTTGTTCAGGGTCATACACTGTTATCAAAGAGTATCGTGGAGTTTCGATCCAATTAACGCTGAGCGTGCGAGCGCACAGGCAGTACACTGTAGAATAATGTTGAGATGTTAAACAGTCTGCTTGAACAGTCACGTTGCGTGCAGAGAACGGTAGAGAGAGTAGCGATACGGTGTGTTTGCTGAGACGTGGTCGAATGCCCGCGCTTCTGAAATATGGCTGGACAGAAGTTTGTTGTGGCCCGGCACAGTCTAACGCATTAAGCGTGTTCAGTACAATCACTGCTGGAGGATACCTGTTAACGCGAAGAGTACTGCGAATTCAATTTTATTTATTGTTTAGCTGTAAGAAGAGCCTGTACCAAACACTGACAACGAACAATGCTTTATATACACCGACAAGGGCTCAACACGAAGTAACATCTAACCAATTATCCGATTAGCCTTGTATACGACTAGCTAGCGTCCTACCTAATTTTGTGACTGGGTAATAGCAAGCTTGCTACAGAGTGGCTGCAGGAACACTCTTCTGAGTCTAAACACTTTCACTAGCCACCAAACTCTCCAGACATGAACATTATTGAGCGTATCAGTTCTACCTAAGACAATTTAGCAAAATAGATTCATTTCTATCCATTATTCCTGACCTGCAAAAGACCTAATGAATGAGAAGCATTAGCTATGTTTTTCTATAAAAAACTGAAGTCAAATAAAATAACTAATCAGTGAGTAACTTTTTGCAATGCTGAAACTAGTAACAATAATTAAAGTTCCAATTGTTTACAAAGACAGTGATTAACCAAAGTGACTACGTCTGGTAATTTGAACAGCAGTTTCAAAAGCAGTGCTTAACAGAATAAAATTCAGTAAAAGATATTATTTACCTATTTTTTCAACGATAAATTGGTTTCATTTTACGCAACTGCAATCACTTAGAATTGTTTGTTAAGTCTTGAGTAAATTATTGTAGTAATCGTATAAAGCTGTTTTCAGTAACTGTTAATAAGCAACAGTGAAAGTTGCAGTTATGATGAGATCAGCAACTCAGTGAAGTCATTTCTCGAATTTTATATACACTGATCAGCCAGAACATTATGACCACCGACCTACTATCGATATAAACCCATCCAGGCAACAGCAGCGTCGCCTGCCGAAGAATGAGTGCTAGTCAGACACACGCAGTGTTAATATAGTATCAATGAGCGTGTGGTCCTTGTGTAGAATGGCGAAGGCGAGCGATCAAACTGAGTTTGGCCGAGAGATGATTGTGATGTCACGGAGGTTCGGCACGAGCATTTTGGAAACTGGACGGCTTATCGCGTGTTCGAGGAGTGCTGCGGTGAGTTTCTTCAACACGTGGCGAACCCAAGGTGAAACGACGCCCACACGTCGTGGATTGGGTGGCCACCCCTCATTACGGATGTCGGACGCCGTAGGCTCGGCGGACTACTAAAACAGGACGGGCGGCGAACTTCGGTGAAACTAACATCAGACTTTAATGCTGGGCAGAGTACAAGTGTGTGTGTGTGTGTGTGTGTGTGTGTGTGTGTGTTGTGCAGGATTTCATTAATGATTTAGAACGAAAAGAGTATGAAAAGGAATGAAGGTAATATGTTTTATTTATTGACACTGCAGCAGCGCGTAGTTACCATTCATCGTTGAATGAGACATCCATATTAGGAAAGTTTAGATTTTTCGTTAAAGATTGAGTAATTTTCAATGTAAGGTATTTTTCGTGTTTATTAATGATTTGTCTAACATTTGTGAGCGTAAGAATTTGTCAAAGTTAATGAGTGTTGTAACATGAATTGCATACAAGTAATAATATATCAGTTTAAAAAACATTTTGTTAAAAGGATATTTCACCTAAGAGCATTGTCCACATCCTCGATCGAAGTCATTTTTTATTTAAAAGAGTGTCTAACTCAATGATGCGTAAAAAAGGTTTACTTGTTGTCTGGAGCATTGCACTAAGCTTTCAGCAAATGTAGTTAGTAATTTGCAGCTGGCGCACAGAGAACAGCAATAACCGTGTTTGCAAGCAATTACATTACATGGTAAGACATTTTCATTTCAGTATCACTTTGGTACGAAAATTATCAATGCACAGGTGCAATTTCATCAACAGCATTAGTAGGCAGGTCGTTAACGCATAGGGACCACTTTGTTTAATTAGAGAAATTTATAGTAAATTTCAGGATTTAATCAGTTTGCACATTTTGTTAGAAAGATTATAAAACAGGTCCAAATTCATGTTGCATTCTCGCAGGCAAACATATTTGGTCTCTGTCGCAGTTGGAAACGCACAAAGTCGCCCAAAGCTAACCAAGAGCAAAGCTACAACCAACCAAGCAAGCCAGTACGCAAATCAAATGAAGAGAATAATATTAATAAAGGAAATTTTCGAATTTTTTTTGTTCTCTGTTTATTACTAAGTTGTTTCTAGGCTTTACGATGTGATTGAAAAATGTTTGCCCACTGTGACATATGCATTTGAAACTGTTCTAATGTAATCATTAACAATATCGTGCTATTTTCGCCTGATAAAAAACAGCTATTCTTACATAAATTTACCAGTAATACAAATCACTGAATACAAGAACAGCAATTTTGTTTGCGTATTGAGCTGGCGACCGTTAATTTTCTTTATTCGTTTGCTAAATTCACAAAATTTTTCCAATTTTTACTGACTACTGTGATTTCAATTAATTCTTTATTTTCTTTTAACTTAAACCGAACATTCTTATCGCCATTGCTGAAAGCACAGAGGATTGGCGATTAGTTTATTGCGTGTCTTACGTTTCACAAATTTCATTTATTCTTCTGAGTAGATATCTTCCCTGCGCAACTGGGAACTTTGGATACGCGGCTCATTTAAATCCTGATTAGTCGGAAGTGTAAAGGGCTGTTTAAACTCCCATTCTACTCTGCGCAGCATGTTTACGGACGATCAGTACAGCCCCGTACTAAATGACTAAACACCGCTGCGCCACTAGTGTTTCTGGGCGGCTTTCTCCATAGGCTGGTGCGCATTCTGTTTCAGCTTTCTGACGTCGGATCCAGTCTGCACGAGCGGTCCCCCAGTCCCTGCCTGTGCCAGTGTGGGTCAGAATGGAGCACTGGCCACCAATCCAAGCATGTACTACGTCTGCACAGTCGACGCTAATAACGTACTGATCCCATCGCTCTACAAGTGCAACAACGGAGAAATATATGACGCCCCAACATACACGTAAGTTGCCAGTCAAACAGCTTACAACAGTCAGTGCGAAGCTAAGATGAAAAGATGCTACTGATACTAATGAAATTTTTGGTTTGTTGGCAACAAAGTTTTCTGTAATAGCAGTCGTGTACAAAATTCTCTCGGCCTTCAACTCGTGTGACCCCAGCTTTCGAATATTAGCACAGTCTTCATCTTCTGATTTGCCTCATAGGAACTGTAACATCTCCCAAGCACTCTTAGCGTTAATTATTGTTTTTTACCATTCATTCCAGTCGAATAAGCGGCCTAATTATTCAGCATCTGGGTATAAGGTAAACAGAGCTAAGATGAAAAAGAGAAAGAACCTGTCGGTTTGTTACTTACGGAGACACTGTAACAGAAAAAGTGAAGATATCTATTTCTTAGGCAGCAGGCTATATAGAATAAAAGTGACGCTGTTTATTGAACTATAAGGAAGCTTTTGCAGCATGTAAATTCGACTGGTGACCAATACGGAGATGGAATGCTGGAATTACTCCTAAAAAGTACAGATGGAACGCAGTATGGTATGAAAGTGAAACCTGAACCGTAGAAAGACGAAACTGAAAAAGTTGCATACGAGGTTAAGAGGTATTATAAAGAATAAAGGAAAAGAAAAGAAATCTATGGGAAGTCCCTAACAGAATACATGACAGGTTACTAGAACCTTCTAGGACATCAAGAAGTAATTAACCTGGCTCTGGTATGGAAATTTATTATGGCTAATATTATAGTACAGGTGAAAGAGACTATTGGGTTATGTAGAGAAATAAGTATTATCACATGTAGAAAAAGCTGCAACGTACCATGAAAGTTGTCGAAGGAACGAAGATAGCCGGCCGGTGTGGCCGTGCGGTTCTAAGCGCTTCAGTTTGGAACCGCGTGACCGCTACGGTCGCAGGTTCGAATCCTGCCTCGGGCATGGATGTGTGTGATGTCCTTAGGTTAGTTAGGTTTAAGTAGTTCTAAGTTCTAGGGGACTGATGACCTCAGAAGTTAAGTCCCATAGCGCTCAGAGCCATTTGAACCATTTTTTTGAACGAAGATAATAAAAATATCTTCTCGGTGAAGAGAATGATGAGATGCAATCCAGCATGTAAATTACCTTTATATCAGTAACACTAAACTGAAAGAACTAACGCTTTCTGTTTCTGTAATCGAAAAGTATTGATATAAAGTTGTTTGTGCACCGTATTTGAACATTAAATTTAGTAGTTTTCAATCGTTCATCCAAATATTAGCAGTGTGTTTATATTTCGTAGCTTGCAGTTGCAGCTGTAGCAGTTCTTAAGTTCTGACAAAGCTGTTTGTGCGCTGTTATTCAGGTATTAAAATTAGTAGTTTTCAACGGTGTCTCGTTCTGTTTCTGGCGAAATAACGGTTTAATAAACTTTCTAAAACTTTTGCCCACTGTATTTTTAGTTGTTTAGTGTTGAAGCCGTTTATTAAATTTAGTACGTTAGTTTTCAGCTGACGTTTCTTCTTGTTTGTAGTGAAATATTTCAATAAAACTTTCGTTCACTGAGTTTGGTTTCGTTGAGTGTTCCAGTGGTCGCTTGAGTGTTTGGTTTTAGTTAAAGAATTGTGTTAAGTTTTTGTTGTATTGGTATTAACTGTGGTTTATTACTCTTAATCAAAATTAGTTGCTTTCCTAGTAGAGAGCGAAATTCGAGATCACTATGGTTGGTTCTTTAAATAGTGCTTCTGTTGTAATTGAATTTAGATAATGTAAGTAGTAGGGCAACAACGACATCTCCCCACATTGTGGGTTGCCTACATCAGGGGCAAGTATACATTCAGGGACAAACATATTGTTCTCCTTTGACTGATAGGTCCTTAACCTATTGTTCTGATAAGAGGATTAAGACCCCCTGTGGATCATCATCATCATCATCATCATCATCATTTAAGACTGATTATGCCTTTCAGCGTTCAGTCTGGAGCATAGCCCCCCTTATACAGTTCCTCCATGATCCCCTATTCAGTGCTAACATTGGTGCCTCTTCTGATGTTAAACCTATTACTTCAAAATCACTCTTAACCGAATCCAGGTACCTTCTCCTCGGTCTGTCCCGACTCCTCCTACCCTCTACTGCTGAATCCATGAGTCTCTTGGGTAACCTTGCTTCTCCCATGCGTGTAACATGACCCCACCATCTAAGCCTGTTCGCCCTGACTGCTACATCTATAGAGTTCATTCCCAGTTTTTCTTCGATTTCCTCATTGTGGACACCCTCCTGCCATTGTTCCCATCTACTAGTACCTGCAATCATCCTAGCTACTTTCATATCCGTAACCTCAACCTTGTTGATAAGGTAACCTGAATCCACCCAGCTTTCGCTCCCATACAACAAAGTTGGTCGAAAGATTGAACGGTGCACAGATAACTTAGCCTTGGTACTGACTTCCTTCTTGCAGAAGAGAGTAGATCGTAGCTGAGCGCTCACTGCATTAGCTTTGCTACACCTCGCTTCCAGTTCTTTCACTATGTTGCCATCCTGTGAGAATATGCATCCTAAGTACTTGAAACTGTCCACCTGTTCTAACTTTGTTCCTCCTATTTGGCACTCAATCCATTTATATTTCTTTCCCACTGACATTACTTTCGTTTTGGAGATGCTAATCTTCATACCATAGTCCTTACATTTCTGATCTAGCTCTGAAATATTACTTTGCAAACTTTCAATCGAATCTGTCATCACAACTAAGTCATCCGCATATGCAAGACTGCTTATTTTGTGTTCACATATCTTAATCTCACCCAGCCAGTCTATTGTTTTCAACATATGATCCATAAATAATATGAACAACAATGGAGACAGGTTGCAGCCTTGTCTTACCCCTGAAATACTCTGAACCATGAACTCAATTTACCGTCAACTCTAACTGCTGCCTGACTATCCATGTAAAGACCTTTAATTGCTTGCAAAAGTTTGCCTCCTATTCCATAATCTTGTAGAACAGACAATAACTTCCTCCTAGGAACCCGGTCATATGCCTTTTCTAGATCTATAAAGCATAGATACAATTCCCTGTTCCACTCATAACACTTCTCCATTATTTGCCGTAAGCTAAAGATCTGGTCCTGACAACCTCTAAGAGGCCTAAACCCACACTGATTTTCATCCAATTGGTCCTCAACTAGTACTCGCTCTTTCCTTTCAACAATACCTGAGAAGATTTTACCCACAACGCTGATTAAAGAGATACCTCAGTAGTTGTTACAATCTTTTCTGTTTCCATGTTTAAAGATTGGTGTGCTTACTGCTTTTGTCCAGTCTGATGGAACCTGTCCCCACTCCCACGCCATTTCAGTTATCCTGTGTAGCTATTTAAGACCTGACATTCCACTGTATTTGATGAGTTCCAACTTAATTTCATCCACCCCAGCCGCTTTATTGCACTGCAATCTATTGACCATTTTTTCCACTTCCTCAAATGTGATCCTATTTCCATCATCATTCCTATCCCATTCTACCTCGAAATCTGAAACATTACTGATCATATTTTCACCTACATTGAGCAACTCTTCAAAATATACCCTCCATCTGTCCAAGGCATCCACAGGATTCACAAGCAGTTTTCCTGACCTGTCCAAAATACTTGTCATTTCCTTCTTACCTCCCTTTCGAAGACTGCTAATTACACTCCAGAATGGTTTTCCAGCAGCTTGACCCATAGTCTCCAACCTGTTTCCAAAGTCTTCCCACGATTTCTTCTTGGATGCTGCAATTATCTGTTTGGCTTTGTTTCTTTCTTCAACATAACTTTCTCTGTCTACCTGGGTTCTGGTATGTAGCCATTTTTGATATGCCTTTTTTCCTTTTACAGGCTGCCTTGACTGTATCATTCCACCAAGCTGTTTGCTTCGTCCTACTTTTACACACTACTGTTCCAGGACATTCTTTAGCCACTTCTAGTACTGTGTCCCTGTACCTTGTCCATTCCTTTTCCAATGACTGTAATTGACTACATTCAACTAACTGGTACCTTTCTGAGATCGCTGTTATGTACTTGTGCCTGATTTCCATATCCTGAAGTTTCTCCACTCTTATCCTCTTACATATGGACCTGACCTCCTGCACTTTCGGCCTCACAATCTCAATCTCACTGCAGATTAAATAATGATCAGTGTCATCAAAGAATCCCCTGAATACACCTGTGTCCCTCACAGCCTTCCTGAATTCCTGATCTGTTATTATATAGTCAATGACAGATCTGGTTCCCCTGCCTTCCCAAGTATACCGGTGAATGTTCTTATGTTTAAAAAAGGAGTTTGTGATTACTAACCTCATACTGGCACAGAAATCCAAGAGTTGTTTCCCGTTCCTGTTGGCCTCCATATCCTCTCCTGTCCCCCTGTGGATAACCCATCCTTTTGATTGACAGGTTATGACACCATGGGGATAATCCTTCCTTTTGACTAACAGGTCCTTAACCTATTGTAACCCTCCTCCACCTCTCCCTCCACCTCCTCCTCCCCTATCCCTCTGGGAATCGCCTCGCCGATACACCACACTTTTGATATCAATTTGGTTGACTGCTTAATTAAATTGCTCAATTAATTAACTCCCGCCCCGCTACGAAACCTTCCAGCCCTCCACCTCCCCTCCACCGCGTGGAAACTGGTGGGAAAAAGACCCAGTTGATTGACCATTTGGCGAGAAATCAATTGCAGTATATGGAATATTGTTTAAACAATTTGGACAATGCGTGGAATATTGTTTATTTACTTATGGCAGTGTATCGAATATACCTTATTTATTTATTTAAAGAATTTGGTGGGAAATCGAATGCAGTGTATGGAACATTGCTTAAACAATTTAGACAATGTGTGGAATACTGTTTATTTAAATAATTTATGGGATACAAGGCGCTGTTTGTAATATAGTTTACTTATTTAGTTAAAGAGTTTGTCAGGAAATTGACTGCACTGCATAGAGTACGGTTTATTTAAACAGTTTATGGGTGGCAAGGGAGTATGGAATATTTAAACGATTGCGGCGCTTTTACAATCTGTTCACATATGGAAACGCTGAATGGGCTTAGTTAATATTTGCTGCCAGAGTCGGGGATGTTAAGGCTCTTATTTTTTTACTTTCTTTACTTTTCTAAGTCCACTGGTGTCCATGTACAGACGGGAAAATGCGAACAATTACGTAGCAGTACCACCACCATCAAACTTGAACACAGACTCTAATGGAAAAATTTCGCGACACAGTTGTGAAACTGTATCAGAGACACATCGCGCGCTTTTGTGGGAACTATCCTTGTCTTCGAGCAGGAGCTGCTTCAGGAGCTACTAAATCCAATTAATATGTCTCTAAATGATCGATGCACAGTAATTTGCTTCAATTTTGCGATGTTTACAGCCACACTTGAAAATGGTCTCCAAAAAACGATAGCTGCGCACTTGTGAAACCTCCGTGAGATACTTCACACACTTTTGTGGGAACCTGGTCCCGACACCAGGATCAACTGAAATATCTGATTTTACACGCCGAAGCTAGGATATAAGGAGGTTGAAGGAAATATCTCTGTAACTCTAAACAGCACGCTCACCATTTTTCAAGTGTAAGCTGCTTGTTTGAAGGTACTGCCAGAAACAGAGAAAAATTTCTGAATCCTACAGCTGCTGTGGTGTTCATCACTTTTCTGAAACGGTGAGTGGGCTTATTTTTATATTTGCTGCTGCTGGAGTCAGGGATGTTATTTTCCTCACTTCTACAAGCGCACACTTGTGTCTAAGCACAGATGGGAAAATCAGAACAATTAGAAGCAATGTCCTACTGATGACAAAAGGGCTGGAATTTATGGTGAATTTTCGGTGTCCTATAGCTGCTGGTCTGGAGATGCTCTGAAGCCACAATGGTGAATGAGGAACAGCATCACGCCAAAGATGGATGGTCTGGTTGGACATGTCTCTGAATACTCAAACGAAGAAGACATCAGATTACTCTCAGAGCTTTCCATAGATACCGTGCCCTAGTCTTGTCAAAACAAGTCTGTAGAGACTCCTATGCCCTGTACAAAGGACGTCTTGTGAATGGAACATTCTGATTGGCTCCTACTGAATTTAACCGCCAAAATGCTGCTGCTGCCAGTGTGGGAGCATTGTCCGCCATTTTCTACAGATGGGAGTTTCAGCAGCAAAACAATTTTGTAAAGATAGAAAAACAAACATACAGCGGTTATCTTGCACACGCTGCAAAAGTGGTCTACAGATCATGAAATACTGAACCTACCTCTAGAGACACTTCCTCTATTACAATGCTCTGCTACTGTCGATGAGAGCTTGAATTTTTCAGCTTGAAACAGATCGCCAGCCGTGTTATATCACCACATACCATGTTGATGTAGTAAACAAACAATTCGTATCGTGCACCATACAATAGCACTACTCCTACATCCTGCATATAGCAGACAGATTCCAAAAAATGCAAGCACATGTAATCCTAGAGTCTGGAGATGGCTGCATAAAGCATGGCAGCAAGCAAGCAGGTTGAAGCTGGAAACAGTAACATCTTTGTACCGGGGGGTAGTGGGGGAGGGGGGGGGGGCTGGAGGAAACCAGACCAGCCTTTGTACACCAGTTCTAGCCCTTTCAGCTCTAGATATTTCCTGTGAGGTCGCTTAGTCATCCATTGCAGCCAACAGTCACGAGTCAACTGCCCCCACACACATGTTGCCCCCGACACGCGACCAGAGCGCTCTCAGCAGACGGTTGCCACTCTCCGAACAAGTGTACAAAGGCTGGACTGGTTTCCCCACCCTTTTTTTAGTAGTAGCCATACCTGGAAGGCGTTTCAGCTCCACCAAGACTCTTTGTCCGTCTCAAACAAGCAATGTCAGTCAATCAGTTTGTGGTAATGAACAGCGTACCAGTGGAAGGAGGGAATCGAAAAGACAACACCGATGTACCGTTAGAAGCATCACAGTTGATAGTGCGATCAGTTTTAGCAGTTCTACCAGTTTTTTTACAATGCCAACCAATGACACAGCGGCATGCTTCCCAATTTCTGTATCATCGCTAAACTACCCCTCCTCTACTTAGCGAGTACCATTGAGAATGTAGATAGATGACTGAGCAGTACGTCCATTCTTTGTTGATTCTCGAAAATATACACCAAAATATACCAGACAGCAATCTACATATTTCTAGCACTTCGATCATAGTACGTAATTTTCGATCTGTCCCTGTGCAGAAGGGAGTCACAGTGCAATTTCGCATTCTTAGCATAGAGACTGAAATATCTCCTTGCATTGTCTTTGACCAACGCTCCCTGCAACACTGCCACCGATTTGATCTGCAGCTGACCAGAAGTAGACCATTATATTCCACGTTTCGTGGAGAAACAGAGCGAACTGAGTCCTTAACTGCTCGTCCCGCACCCATCCAAGAGCAAAAGATTTCTCCAGATGCGCGCATGTCAAGGATGTTAGCACCCCTTATCGGTGTACAACAGACACGAAAATGCTGTGATGTAACAGCAGACGTTTAAGAAGAAGATGAAGCGGGTGTTTTTATGCATGATGGAGCTCCAGATGGACGGTGTTTGAAGAATTTTACCTAAATCAGCTGTACTATTGATTCTAAATAATTGTTCTAATGTCTGGGGGTCAGTACCAAGAGGTATTGGTAAGAGAGAACATAGACATACGCACTCTACACGGTTCTGTACTTGAAACATGCTTAATGTTAAATCTTTGCAGTTTCCAACCTATTGGTCATGTGGACGGTACCACTGTTACTATCCCAATGTAAGAAATGTATTTCCAGCGCCTGACATACATTCTCCTATCAGGTTTCTCTACGATAAACTATGGTGACAAACTGTAAAATGAAAAAAAAACTACTTCCTTAGAAGTCGATACTTTTTGATACATGCACAATATAGCCTACCAGAGGTGTATAGCACCCATTGTTTACGGTTCAGAAATTATACTATGCTTGCACCTGTCCTATATAAAATGATCGTTAATAACAGAGAATTCCTCTGACAAGGAAACAGCCAAACGCATGTCAGCGGTGTTTGACATGTGAAATTACAAGTCATGCCGCCACTAACTCCACAAAAAGGACTTCAGTCAAACAGATGTGCACATGGGGATTGCAGTAGCTCACAAACACTTGTCGCTAACTTAGAATCACTGTAGTTATGAAACTGAGCACTCGATTTTATCCCCAAGATGCTGCAAGGGTGCGTAAATCTTCGTTCGTCTAGAGGAAAGTGCCCAAAGAGGATAGACAAGCTTCTCATCAGGACATGGAAGTCCTGTGATGACTGAGAGGTCTGCTGTTAACGCAAGTAGATAGTGCTCCAAGTCACAGACAGAACACGCAGTTGTATACAACTGAAGCACCCGACAGAGCAACAGAAAAAGAAATCGTTTAATGACCTGCAACAACATCTCCCACTCTCTCTAGAATGCATAATCAGTCTCCCATTAATTCGTACTTCAATAGAACTCCGTCTCAACCGATCACTCGATCGACATTCTGTCATCTTTCAGCCCATATGCAGATAAGTTTAGAGGCAGAAAAGCATCAAAGACAGCACTCAAGTCGCGTGTATCACTATTACCTCAATAGAAGTTCAGTAGAATGTTGCCATACATCAATTGTTTGTTAGCTGACACTGTAAGGCTGTGATTGGCGGAGAGTACAGAGAACCATATTGTAGATACCGCTTGTTAGGATTTAAAACACCTAATCATTCCTGCACAGGGTAAAACACGCAATCCATTCTGTAGCTGTATACTGCAGTCATCCCAACTCGTAATTCAACGCTCTTTAGCTAAGGACACAGAGCGTCCCATCGTCAGCAACAAGCGTCTTTTGCCGGGCCGTGCGACATCGGTCAGGGCTAGCGCTCGGGCAGGCGCTAATCCTAGCAACACTTCCTGTCTCTCGTGAAATACCTCAGCCTTCCTTCTTTGTGACCGCGTGAAGCTGGCAGCAGACCTGAAGCCACTCATTCTCCTCCCTGAACCATCCGAGACACACAGACTCACAGAAAACAGAGCAAATGCAGTACAGCTGCGATCGAGAACAGTCCTATACTACACCGTCCGACAAGAAAAAATAGTGTGTTTGCGGTAGGTGTTGACGACTGTACTACCAAATTTACAAGCAGTTTTAGAACACGTGGTGCGAAGTGACGTCATGATGGCGTCGGCATGTTGTTGTTGTGGTCTTCAGTCCTGAGACTGGTTTGATGCAGCTCTCCATGCTACTCTATCCTGTGCAAGCTTCTTCATCTCCCAGTACCTACTGCAACCTACATCCTTCTGAATCTGCTTAATGTATTCATCTCTTGGTCTCCCTATACGATGTTTACCCTCCATGCTGCCCTCCAATGCTAAATTTGTGATCCCTAGATGCCTCAGAACATGCCCTACCAACCGGTCCCTTCTTCTTGTCAAGTTGTGCCACAAACTCCTCTTCTCCCCTATTCTATTCAATACCTCCTCATTAGTTACGTGATCTACCCATCCAATCTTCAGCATTCTTCTGTAGCACCACATTTCGAAAGCTTCTATTTTCTTCCTGTCCAAACTATTTATCGTCCATGTTTCACTTCCATACATGGCTACATTCCATACAAATAGTTTCAGAAACGACTGCCTGACACTTACTTCTATACTCGATGTTAACAAGTTCCTCTTCTTGCTTTCCTTCCCATTGCCAGTCTACATAAAATTACGAAAAAATTGATGGAACATAGTATAAATTGAGGGAGCAATGCGCCGAGATGCGAGAATACAGGCATGCCTTCATCTTGATGCCACATACAAGAACTGTCCAGCACCAATCACAGGTTATACCCCAGAGTTATCGGCAATCTGCTTATAAATATTTATAAAGTATCCTTAGCTAAAGGGCATTGTGTTACGAGCTGGGATGACTGCAATATACAACTACAGAATCGATAGCGTGTTTGACCGTGTGCAGGACTGATTAGGTGTTTTAAACCCTAACAAACACTATCTACAGTATGGTTCTCTGTACTCTCCGCCGATCACTATCTTGCGATGTCATCTAACAAACCGTTGCTGCTACATCACAGCAATTTCATATCTGTTATACACCGATAAGGCGTGCTAACGTCCTTGACATGTGCGCATCTGGAGAAATCGTTTGCTCTTGGATGGATGCGGGACGAGCAGTTACGGACTCAGTTCGCTCTGTTTCTTCATGAAACGTGGAATGTAGTGGTCTACTTCTGGTCAGCTGCAGATTAAATCGGTGGCAGTGTTGCAGGGAGCGTTGGTCAAAGACAATGCAAGGAGATCTTTCAGTCTCTAACTTCATCCTAAGAATGCGAGAATGCACTGTGACTCCCATTTGCATAGGGAAAGATCGTAAATTACGTACTATGATCGAAGTTCTAGAAATATGTACATCGATGTCTGATATATTTTGGTGTATATTTTCGAGAATTAACAATGAATGGACGTACTGCTCAGTCATCTATCTATATTCTCAATGGTACTCGCTAAGTGGAGGAGGGGCAGTTTAGCGATGATACAGAAATTGGGAAGCATGCTGCCGTGTCATTGGTTGGCATTGTAAAAAACAGATAAAATTGCTAAAATTGATCGCACTATTAACTGTGATGCTTATAACAGTGCATAGGTTGTGTCTTTTCGAATCCATCCATCCACTGGTACATTGTTCATTACCACATAATGATCGACTGACACTGCTTGTTTGAGACGGACAAAGAGTCTTGGTGGAGCTGAAACGCCTTCCAGGTATGGCTACTACTAAACCAGGGATTGAGTACATGACTGGAATATGAGGGATTGATCAAATCAGAACACTGACCCATCAGCTATCCTCTCATTGTGAAAAACGAATTTAAATATAGAGGTCATCAATCACCTTCGGACAGCTGTTTGTAAATGCTCCACAATGCTGAAAATTCTTCCAGTTTCCATATGCTGTGACTGTCTTTTATTTCAATTATCCTGTGTGGGTGTCGTGTGAGCAGCAGCAACAAAATTTACACAATGGATGGAAATGTGTTACTGTCAGTTTAGAGACTGACACAGACTTTGAAGTTATAGTTAATTAAACAAAATGTATGGCGTTGTACAAAGCCGTGATGTAGCCATGTTGTAGTAAAAAGAAAAAAAAGATAATGTTACAAACAACAATACAGGCACACAGGGTCGTTCTCTTGTGACTAATGGTATAGTCTGTGGGATATGCTCCTCCCCCTAAGGTACAGGCGATGAAACTTTACACTTGTCTCGGCAGGCGACTGAGTATGTCAGTACCTGTATATTTAATGAGGGTCGGCACATATGCACGATGGCAGCAAACAAACAATATTTGTTTTTGATATCTATATCTGAAGATAGTGACGTGGTAAAAACGTTATCGTGTCCTCCACCTGATTACGTTAGAGGAGTTTTTATAGTTTGTGGTTTACTTTTATTTTTTTCTCTGTTGAATGGTACAAAATACGGGTGATAGTGAGAATGTTAGGTTCAAATGGCTCTGAGCACTATGGGACTCAACTTCTGAGGTCATCAGTCCCCTAGAACTTAGAACTTCTTAAACCTAACTAACCTAAGGACATCACACACATCCATGCCCGAGGCAGGATTCGATCCTACGACTGTAGCGGTCGCGCGGTTCCAGACTGAAGCGCCTATAACCACTCGGTCACACCGGCTGGCAGAGAGAATGTTGGGGGTCAGATGTGAATGCACCCTGAGGAACGCAGTTCTCCTTCAGATTGCAGTACCTGTATGTAGTTTGGGACGCACTGCACTGCAGTAACAACAGGGTCCTTTGGAGAAGCTCCACAATGCCGCAAATCTCCTCCAGGTTCCATATGATATGACTGTCTTTATTTAAAACCATGCAGTGTGTGTTTTGTGGGGGAGAAAGTATGTTTGTCGTTGGTCTTAGACATTGTACACTGTTGGCGGAGCTATGACATCATGTTCCAGTTTCCACCGAATGGTCAAAACACAGTCCTGTCGCACAAACTCAGCTCATGGGTTGAAGAAAGTTTTAGATATACTGCTCTCCGACTTTGGAGATGGGAAGAGGAAGTGAACAGAGATTGGGGGAGGAGAAAATGGACAGAGAGATGGCTGAATTGCCGATGGTTGGAGAGGGGAGCAGGAGGAGATGAACAGAGTGGTGGTGGAGGAGGTGGACACAGAGAAGCTGGAGAAGGAGAAGACCAGCGAGGGGGGCGGACAGAGGGAGGGGCAGGAGGAGATGGAGATCCCACTGGTGGTGGGCAGGGAAGAAGAGGAGGAGGAGATGGAGGTAGAGGCGAGGAGGCAGACAAGGTGGCCACGAAGAGGGGAAGGAAGAGACTAATAGAATTAAAATGAATATACACCTGACCAACGCCAGTTATTCATCTAGTATGGCAATACAATTGTGCAACTGCTTCCCATTTCATATTTCAGCTTGAAAGAGAAATTTAAGAGAATGATAAAAATATTGCTTATAGAAAATCCTTTCTATTCAGTCAGTGAAAACAAATGAAAATACAAGTACAATGTAATAGACATAAAATGTATATAAGCAGATAGGTCATAAATAGAAGAAGATATAGTTATGCATTTGTAATAGAATTAAAATGTATGTATGGAGGTTGTAAAATACACAAAAATGTGTAATTATGTGTGGTGTTATTGAGTTAGAAACATGATAATTAAATAGTGTATGTGCTTATTATTTTGTAAGACTGACAATGCAAATATATACTGGGATCTAATCCTTATACCTGGTGTCCAGCTTAAACATATAATGAAAAGAATGTAATAACTCGAGACATAGGAGAGATATTTTTTGGCAGTTTGTTTCTACATGTATGGCACCTTGAAATGTGGTCCGCCGCTCGTGGTCTCGCGGTAGCGCTCTCGCTTCCCGAGCCCGGGGTCCCGGGTTCGATTCCCGGCGGGGTCAGGGATTTTCACCTGCCTCGAGATGACTGGGTGTTTGTGTTGTCCTCATCATTTCATCATCATCCAGGAAAGTGGCGAAATTGGACTGAGCAAAGGTTGGGAAATTGTACGGGCGCTGATAACCACGCAGTTGAGCGCCCCACAAACCAAACATCATCATCATCACCTTGAAATGTGTTCTGTGTGCACTACAGGCAGTTGGTACCGCGTGCGCATGTATGTCACTGCTTTATTAACGTAAACATACATCACAAGCCATGTGGATTCCACAGCTGAAGGTGTTCTGTGTGCTTAGTCTCGCAGAGCTGAAATCTGTCATTTGCAGCATGAATATGGACTGGGACTAACTGATGACGTTCCTACTTGTGTAGGAAATGGAACAAGTGGCTTCCAGAAACTGGGAGTTTGTTCCAGTGTTGGGCCACCACTCGAGCACGCAGTCCACAGGATACTGTTGAACTAATCCGTATGTCCTTCCAGTGGAGTACTTGCAAGTCAACCCAACTAGCAAATAGTCAGTTACAGTTACCTCGTTCAACGACACACCATGTTGTCCATAAAAGGTTGCGCCCACAGGCGTACAAATTGCAGCTTCATCACAAAATCAAGCCTGGAAGGCATTTGTAGAGACAGTTCTGGTGAAAATGGATGAAAACTAGGCATTCATCGATTTCTTCTGTTTTTCGAATGAGACTACATTCTATACTTCTGGCACAGTAATCATGTACAGTTGCTTCATGTGAGGAACTGTGCCCATCCTCCCTTATCTCCCCTCCCATATAGTGATAGGGTGCGAACGTGACTCTCTGAAAGTGAATGAGTTGTGTGGATTGTTGAATGACAGGGTTATATGCCCATTCTTCTTCGCAGAGCCTACATTTAATACAACAATGTACTGTACATACGCATGTTGGAGCTGTATGGTGTGCCTCAGCTTACTCATGATGTGATCTTTCAATGAGATGTTGCACCACACCATCACACCATTTTGCGAACATTATAGGATTTTCTAGGATCGCGTATTCCCAAATCGCTGGACTGTGGATGTAGTCCATCGATTGCTTACTGCCCTAGAAGCCCAGGCATTACACCACTTGATTTTTTTTCTGTAGGGGTTCATCAGGAATCGAGTTTACCAGACACCAGTTCGTTCTCTACATGATCTGCGCCATCGCATCCATGCAGCTATATGAAATATTACGCCTGCAGTACTGCAAAACATCTGGGGAGTAGTTGAATATGGGTTAGATGTCTATCGCGTCACTAATGGTGCACATATCAAGTTATAATAGGTGTGGAAAAAACATTTTGAGTTAACATACTTGTACAAACAAACAGTCAACAAATATATCAATTACTTCTCACTTTATTACATTTAATATTATTATGCGTTTAACCAGGATACCCTATATGTACATGAAAAGTTGCTAAATAAATAAATATTTCATTTCAGCTGTGTCGACCCCAATTCGCCAACATCTAGCACAGGAGCGGCCACGGCCACGACCACGACCACGACCACGACCACGACCACGACCACGACCACGACCACGCCAGCCCCTCCCACTCCCACCCCTGCTCCCACCAGCACAACCACAGCCAGCTCTGCCCCCATCCCAGGAACCCCCTGCTCGCCACCACTGATCAGGGTCGCCGACCCGGATGACTGCACACGCTACTACGAGTGCAGCGAGAACTGGACGTGGATGCATGCTGCCTGCACCTACGGCACCTACTACAACCCCGTGCACAACCGCTGTGAGTTTGGCTTCTGCTAATGTGGAGTCAACTGTGTCTCTGGAAGACTTCTCTAGTTCTTCACAATCAACATCATGCTTTTACGAATAAAAACATTCTAAAATCTGTTTACGTTTCTCATATTGCACACCTATCCCAAAGGGAATCCAAAATGAAGCAATGCTGTTGTTACACTTACTGAAATATTCCATGCTATAATGCAGTGCTCGCATGAGTTTACTGATGAAACCCAACGTTTCGTCCCCATCTGCGGAGGACATCTTCAAGAGACGTTGTTGCTTATTCGAAGATCTTATCCACACCCTAGCTCCTGACTGGAAAGCATGTTCCACAACTGGTCGATCTTTCTGTTTCTGCTCTTCTGCAGTTGCTCTTGTGTTCTTCTAGACGTTTTTCGATCATTCTTGTGGTAGTACTCTGGTACACCGCTTTACAGCTACATGGCATCATGTAAATTCGTGCTTTTTTCAGCGCTTTGTGAGCAGCCTTGGTCGACTGTAGAAGTTCCTGCATGTTTCGGGTGGGAATGTACATCAGAGCAATCTAGTATTTCGCCAAGATCTTTGCTATACTGCCAGTAACGTCTATAATGAACGGCAGGAAAACCTTGGGTTTTGCTGATGCCTGTACATCGCTACGATTGTCTTAAAGCAATGTTTTGGTTTATTTTTTTATTTTTTTTTATCCTAGAGCTGTCGGAATATTTTTCGAAATGTATTCGCTGAACTGAGAATATTTTTAGCATCTGCTGTACTGGGTATGGCTATACTACCGATCGGCGTCATGTGAATATCTGTGCTGGACTGGGACACCAACTCGGCTTTCCCACAAGTGAATGGTCTCCTTACCACTTAGGCTAACTGAGCACGATTACCGGACCAATCTTCTACACATCACAGTGTGTATCTAAAGTCTACAAGTAATGTTGAGAGCACTAAGGGATGAACAGATTGGACTGCGACATAAGGAGGTATATAGTGTGACACATAAGGGTTTGTGTAGGTCTGGGAAGCATGCTCGGACAGCCTAAGTGGTTAAGCCGAATTCTCGCGATAAACGGGAAATCCGCGCTTAAGTGCCTGATGGTTACAAATTTTCATAGGTCACCAATTGATAGCATTGCTATACCCAATACAGCTTCTGCTGAAGGAATTCGCAATTCAGCGAATATATTTCGAAAAAGAAAGTACTTTTTTGGTCTCCATACCTCAGTTGGTAAAAACGGAACTCTTATAGGATCACTTCGTTGTCTGTCCGTCTGTCTGTCTGTCTTTGTGTCCGACTGTTGAGACCCCTTTTTCTCAGGAACAGGTAGAGGTATCAAATTCAATTTTATTTCACATCTAAGGTCCAAGGCCGATGACGTTGTGAAAAATTTAAGCTTCTAAGCTAGAGCAATCAAAAGACACGGACATTTTTTGATAGAAAATCACTCATGAAAACCTATGTGGTACTTCTCGTTGTGCTAGAATCTTGAAATTTGGCAAGAAGCATGGTTTCACAGTACGAGCAAAAGAAAAAATTCGAAAATTGTTCATTTGAAATGATAACTTATAATTTTTATGTCGTTACAGACTTACACTGCATTCATATTCCATGAAATGTCTCTGGAACTACTGTCGGGGTTTTTATTTGATTTTCAGTAGCAGGTAAAGTGATACACGAGATAAGGTTTGTGTACATAAATTACAAACATTTTGTGCTAATTCGTGAGCTGCCATGAAGTGGAGTTCCTTGCCGCTGTGAAAATGATGCCCTTGGGATAATGAATTATAGTTTTTGAATTAGAAATGTTTTATGACTTTTTATTGTGAAGTTATAAATGATAGTTAATGAAATGCTTTTACGGCCAGCTGACGAGCGGACACCATCAAACATATCTGAAACAAACTTTCTAGGAAACTTAATAGCAGATGTTCTTAGTTGTATATTCTTCTCAGAGGAAACCTACCTCTTCTATCTGCTGCTATGGTCGTTTCGAATACAGCCACAGCATAAGTTGCAAATTGTTGGTAGGTTCGCGTAACGAAAGAAACTCGTATTTCGATGAGGTCGGATGAACTGTTTCTCAAATAAATAGACAACACTGTATTTTAATTGACGTTATTTATATTAACCCAAAATCCTATATTATTAACAACACTCTTACAATAGGAGGAGCGATAAAATGTTTGCGGCTTCTCCTAATCAAAGACACACCACAGACGCCTCTTCTTATGCCGACTTAAAAAAAAGTGGCAGTCACATCTCTCTAGTCTAACAGCGTCTCTGCTGCAGCGCAGAGCTACCTTTTTATTTTATTTATACCTCTTTGGAAACCTCAGCAAGTGCCATTACAAGGCGTAAGGTCACCCGACCCTGAGCCAACCTGGTGCTGGTACCACAGGTCCTTTACAGAAGTGACACTGACAATGACACTTCCCAACACAGAAGTATAAATGTGTTAAGTGCAGTGGAAGTGCTGTGTGCAAAAGCTCAACACATACTCTTGGAAGACGAAGAAAAATGCAACTAAAAAAAAGAAACAGTGCGTAACGAAAAGTATAAAAACAGTTTGTAGTTATAAGTAGAGTGTGCGAACTACTAATGAAAATAACAAACATAATTGTAAAAGAAAAGGACTATATTGTTACAGTGACCACTTGAAGATGCTTTAAAATAAATCGAAACGCATCTGATCTTTATTACAGTTGCTAAAGATAGCAATTGACCTACGCAACTTGAGTACAGTGCCTTTCTTCTTGAGCAATGGAGCAATTGTCATTGTTGACGATGGCGCGCATTCTTCCTACTGCATCTTATACGCAGCTAAAAAGAATGCGATGATTTCAAAATAAAATAGGGTCCTGAAGTTTTTAGCATTTACGTGCAGTAGTAATTTAATACCACCATCAGTTCTGTGAGGCCTCTACCTCACAGAAGCGAAAGCAACAGACTGGCATTTCGGAGACAGTAATCAGAATCATACGTAATTTGTGCTTGCTGAAAATGATCGCCAGCCACTGTTAAATGATCCGCAAATACGAGGACAGTTCAATAAGTAATGCAACACATTTTTTTTCTCGGCCAATTTTGGTTGAAAAAACCGGAAATTTCTTGTGGAATATTTTCAAACATTCCCGCTTCGTCTCGTATAGTTTCATTGACTTCCGACAGGTGGCAGCGCTGTACGGAGCTGTTAAAATGGCGTCTGTAACGGATGTGCGTTGCAAACAACGGGCAGTGATCGAGTTTCTTTTGGCGGAAAACCAGGGCATCTCAGATATCCATAGGCGCTTGCAGAATGTCTACGGTGATCTGGCAGTGGACAAAAGCACGGTGAGTCGTTGGGCAAAGCTTGTGTCATCATCGCCGCAAGGTCAAGCAAGACTGATCTCCCGCGTGCGGGCCGGCCGTGCACAGCTGTGACTCCTGCAATGGCGGAGCGTGCGAACACACTCGTTCGAGATGATCGACGGATCACCATCAAACAACTCAGTGCTCAACTTGACATCTCTGTTGGTAGTGCTGTCACAATTGTTCACCAGTTGGGATATTCAAAGGTTTGTTTCCGCTGGGTCCCTCGTTGTCTAACCGAACACCATAAAGAGCAAAGGAGAACCATCTGTGCGGAATTGCTTGCTCGTCATGTGGCTGAGGGTGACAATTTCTTGTCAAAGATTGTTACAGGCGATGAAACATGGGTTCATCACTTCGAACATGAAACAAAACGGCAATCAATGGAGTGGCGCCACACCCACTCCCCTACCAAGAAAAAGTTTAAAGCCATACCCTCAGCCGGTAAAGACATGGTTACAGTCTTCTGGGACGCTGAAGGGGCTATTCTGTTCGATGTCCTTCCCCATGGTCAAACGATCAACTCTGAAGTGTATTGTGCTACTCTTCAGAAATTGAAGAAACGACTTCAGCGTGTTCGTAGGCACAAAAATCTGAACGAACTTCTCCTTCTTCATGACAATGCAAGACCTCACACAAGTCTTCGCACCCGAGAGGAGCTCACAAAACTTCAGTGGACTGTTCTTCCTCATGCACCCTACAGCCCCGATCTCGCACCGTCGGATTTCCATATGTTTGGCCCAATGAAGGACGCAATCCGTGGGAGGCACTACGCGGATGATGAAGAAGTTATTGATGCAGTACGACGATGGCTCCGACATCGACCAGTGGAATGGTACCGTGCAGGCATACAGGCCCTCATTTCAAGGTGGCGTAAGGCCGTAGCATTGAATGGAGATTACGTTGAAAAATAGTGTTGTGTAGCTAAAAGGTTGGGGAATAACCTGGTGTATTTCAATGCTGAATAAAACAACCCCTGTTTCAGAAAAAAAATGTGTTGCATTACTTATTGAACTGCCCTCGTAATATCCGGGACGCGGTTTGCGAAAAGCAGAATGCATTCGGCACATTGCGTGTCAGTACCATTATCTGCTGAGTTCGCAGTTCCAGCTAGCGTTTCCGAAAAAAATATTACAAAAATCATAAATCATGTGAGACCTGAGTTTCTCCTGGCGTATACAATTTTCAAACAACTCACGGGAATTCAGCCAGGTAATATTTACAGCAACCGCCGGTATTATGGCGGGAATACACACCGCCATCCTCAAGATACAGACTACAACGGACAGGCGAAGTACAAGCAAATTTAAAAACCTCGGTTCTTGGAGTAATCCAGGAAAGCTAACACACACACACACACACACACACACACACACACACGCTGAACACTAGTGCCACCAAAGATCAACAAAGTCGGAGGTATCGATAGTGAAAGTCTACCAACTAGTAGGTGAGGTAACGTTGACTCTATCCCTCCATTTTTTGACAAGGGAGGGAGCAGGATTCCCAGCAGATCTCAGACAAAAACCTCCATCCCTGTCTACAAGGTTGCTCGCTAATTTGATCTCAACAGTTTCGTTAATAACACTGTGGACGTGCATGCCTATATCTCGGTATTGTCATACACTATGTGATCAAAAGTATCCGGACACTCCCAAAAACACACGTTTTTCATATTAGGTGCATTGTGCTGCCACCTACTGCCAGGTACTCCATATCAGCGATCTCAGTAGTCATTAGACATCGTGAGAGAGCAGAACGGGGCGCTCCGCGGAACTCACGGACTTCGAACATGATCAGGTGATTGGGTGTCACTTGTGTCATACATCAGTACGCGAGATTTCCACACTCCTAAACATCCCTAACTCTACTGTTTCCGATGTGATAGTGAAGTGGAAAACTGAAGGGACATGTACAGCACAAAAGCGTACAGGTCGACCTCGTCTATCAACTGACAGAGACCGACGACAGTTGAAGAGGGTCATAATGTGTAATAGGCAGACATATATCTAGATCATCACACAGGAATTACAAACTGCAGCTGGATGCACTGCAAGTACTATGACAGTTAGGCAGGAGGCGAGAAAACTTGGATTTCATGGCCGAGCAGCTGCTCATAAGCCTCTCATCAGGCCGGTAAATGCCAAACGACGCCTCGCTTGGAGTAAGGAGCGTAAACATTGGACGATCGAACAGTGGAAAAACGTCGTGGTGAGTGACGAATCACGGTACACAATGTGGCGATCCGATGGCAGGGTGTGGGTATAACGAATGCCCGGCGAACGTCATCTGCCAGCATGTGTAGTGCCAATAGTAAAATTCGGAGGTGATGGTGTTATGGTGTGGTCGTGCTTTTCATGGAGGGGGCTTGCACCACTTGTTGTTTTGCATGGCACTATCACAGCACAGGCCTACATTGAAGTTTTAAGCACCTTCTTGCTTTCCACTGTTAAAGTGCAATTCGGGGATGGCGATTGCATCTTCCAAGACGATCGAGCACCTGTTCATATTGCACGTCCTGTGGCAGAGTGGTCCCTGTAATTGACTGGCCTGCACAGAGTCCAAACCTGAATCCTACAGAACACCTTTGGGATGTTTTGGAACGCCGACTTCGACATCGATACCTCTCCTCAGTGCAGCACTCCGTGAAGAGTGGGCTGTCATTCTCCAAGAAACCTTCCAGCACCTGATTGAACGTATGTCTGCGAGAGTGGAAGCTGTCATCAAGGCTAAGGGTGGGCCAACACCATAGTGAATTCCAGCATTACCGATGGAGGGTGCCACGAACTTGAGAGTCATTTTTAACCAGGTGTCCGGATACTTTTGATCACATAGTGTACAACATAGGGTGACCAGTATCCAAACAATGTTCGGCAATAGCAAATCTACTTAGCTGCTGTAATCGTGTGTGCCGTTTATGCTCAGTACATCGGTCCTCCGCGGTCCTAATAGTCTGACCAATGTATGCCATGCCACAGCTGCAAGGAATGCGATGTACACCCGCCTTACGCAAACCAAGATCATCCTTAATAGAACCCAAAAGCACTGTAATTGTAGATGGAGGTCGGAAAATGCATTTCGACCGATCTTGTTGGAAGTGCTTGCAACGTAAGGCAAGAAGGCAGTAGACTTAGGTGTCGACTCAGTATTATCATCAGTCACCCGATGCACAGTTGGTCGATAGCGCAACCCACGTTCAATCTTTCAGTATAACCATTCTGACGAAATGTAAATCATGTACAACTTAATAATTGCGGAGAGCACATTTCCTTTTAAATAAAAAACGTACACATATCCCATTTTTAATATGTTTAATTATAAATCAGAATTAAATATACTGCAGAGAGCCTTACATAAAATAGTCTACTCAGTTCGACGGAGACGAGAGAAAAGTGTACAGGTTGCTGAGTGGATCTTCGCTCCTCGCTTATATTTTCTTATACAACATTTTGAAACTACAATTCCTCCTTTTCGTTTCAACCACAGGCTGATTCCTCTGATGGGTTTCATCTAAGTTCACAGTTCATACACGTTTTATTACATTTTTCAAAGACGACATGAAACATTTACTTAAGAAAAGAGCGCACACTCACACACGAAAATAACTTTGAAACCTGTTTTATATTTGAAAAGAAACGCCTTTGTTTAGGGTAGGAGATGCTTCTGAGCCGAGTACACGGAACACACATGTCAGTACAGTATGTGTATATATGTACATTCCACGCATCCGTATCGATTTTAACCAGACTTCAAATACATATCACTTACTACACCTAGAAAGAGCATTATGGGGGTGAAAACCACCTGTCTCCCGCAGGGGTACGTGTGTGTAGACGGATAAGCGGTGGCATAGAAGCATAACTCAGGACTCTCTGAAGCCATTTCATCCAAATCTGGTATAAAAATTTTAGAAGATTTTTTTATAGAAATACAGTGACAATAATATACATCTAACATCGCTAGTGATGTAGGTGAGAAGCCATGAAATTAAAAAAAAAGTTAGATAACGGCCGACATTAGTATTGAATCCATAGTTTTCAGGACCGCTAGGTACACTGGTGATAGTCCTGGTGACGTTTCACACCTAAGGGCCGGAAGGGGAAGTTAGGGAGAGGGGCACAGCCATCCAGCATGTCTCTGTAATGCCTGAATCAATTTCTGGTGCACCTGGCACATGTATCACTTGCTGTCTGGAAACAAAATTGCTGTGAAAGTATTACAACCCCTTTGGGCAAGACTGGATGTGAAAAAATATTGAAATAAAAGCTTAACTCACAAACGCATGGAGTGGTTTCAGCCAGATTTGGTAAATACATGACTCATTATTTGTTCAAAAATAATGTGCGGGTAAGGTACTCCTACTAACACTAGGGGTGCAGGTGGAGACGATATGGGGCGACATGTAAAAATGTTCAAAAGCAACTTATTGGTATTTATTTCCTGTATTTAGTCGACTTGAAAAAATTTAAAAGTATGAAGCACGATCTGACTGTTATATACAGGGTATTAGCTGCAGAAGTGCAGATACTGTGATCTTTGGTACATTAATATTTACCCACTTGATTGTGTTAGTTGCTATTTTCCTGCATCTAACAGTCTTCCCATAAACATGTCACATAATTTACTACCTGATGTTTTCTGCATGGTCGTAACTGTACCGATGAGTGGATTACGCCTGTGAGTGTAGACGAACCATTTTGCGTCCACACTTCAATACCAGATTGGCTGCCCTTAACCAGTGTAAAAACATACCATTCCTAATAGCTATAATTATTTGTCTGCGAACCCACTTATTCCTCTAATGCCCTGTATGATCGCAGCATGAGCTGTGTAGCAAGGTAATTATTTTCTCAGCGTGTTTCAGGCCTAAGCTAATGGTACGTGTCTTAATAGCTGATACATTTAATGTTATCTCTGTAGCTGGATGTTGTAAACAGTGTAAAATCAGCTGCCAGTATGGAATACATGTATGTGACATATGGGTACGCTGGCGTAACCATGGGCAAGACGCTAGTCATTCTGTGAACTAAAACGGGATTAGTCAGTAAAGAGGAGATGCTTCCTTTCATTCATGGTCCAATCTTGATACTGCTGAATCCACATCTCTTCACTGTCACGTACAGAACAAAAATTACGGGTGCTGTAGCTGTAGTTTTATTCATGAGATGATCATTTTCATAAGGATATTGGACATGTAATAAGATTACAATTTAATATCAATAAACACATAATCGATACACACAGCCATTCACAACCAGATATAGTATGATATGGAGGGGACATGTACTGACTGTGGCCCTTTGGTAGCAACCAATCCGGCGTTTGCCTGACGTAATTTAGGGAAAACACCCAAAATCTAAATCAGGATGGCCAGATGGAGAGGGGGCATCCATTCTCCAGTATATAGGGCCAACCTTTCGAGGCTAAAATTTATTTTACACATATTAAAAGTTTAAATCTGCTATTCGTTGTGAGCAATGATAGAAATTTAAAGTTGACCTATTTTGAAAATTGGTGCCTTGGGACAAATGAGTCTCAAGAATCTAACTCAGTCCATGTTTTCATATGGACTTAGGAATTTAAATGTCAAAATTTTGTTTGTAGAGTGATTTTATCGGGATGGGAGATATGGAAACAAGTGCCAGTATAATAAATCGGTACCAAAACGCAGTTATCCTCGTGACTACGAAAAAGATGAAGTACTGTGCACAAATTTTCAGCATAAAATTTCAAGATGGCTTTGACATATCATAGAGCAATGTACACCAATGGTTTCCACATTGTATGAAGTTTGCTGGGTCGTATAAAAAATTATATGCAAACCAGAAGAATTACTGGTTCTTGTAGTATATTTCAAAACAATGTCCATGATGTACAATAAAACACAATTAGTAGCGTCAGACGTTCTTAGAACGAAGAAGGTGACGAATTGATCTTATTTTCATGAAACAAACGTACTGTGACTGCTATAAACAGACGCTGACCCATTTGACTGCTTACAGCTTTCCACATATCCATGGTCTGTAGTATTTTTCTTCGAGTTCCAAAAGCTTATCGTTAGATGGTAGCACTAAATGGGATGGGATATAGACGTCCAACGCACAGAACTGCATATTAATTTTGTGGGACACATTGTCTCCCATCAGTCCCAGAAATAAAGCAACGTCATCGCCTTATCTGTATTTTACAATACTGGATGCAGTCTGTAATGTTATAGGTCTAATTATTCCTTATTTTTCACTTATGTTCCTTTTCCAACAATGACTATTTGTTTGCCTTACAGATAGCACAATCCCAGGTTGTCTGGAAATCTTCACCGTAATTACAGTAACTGCCCACATTCTCTCTTTCCATACCTTCTTTTTTCACACTGTTTAACGTTAAGACACTATTACACATAGCAACTGATCTTGTTGCAAGACTGATTATGGCCATAAACAGTTACAGTGTTGGAAATTACAAGGAAAAAACAGAGTCGTAGTATCCTCAGTCTACGTGATGAAACTTTCACAGCTGCAACTACGGATGTCATGCAACTGACTGCAAGTAGTAATGTGTAAGGATACAAAATAATACTAATTACTACTCTATATTTCCTCGCTTCTAGGTACAGCGAATTAGATGTTTCGATCCTTTCCGAGCATACTGGGTAAACGCCAGTCTTGTTCGAAAGTGATTCCTTAGAAAAAATTTTTACGGCCTGTATGGGAATACTGCTAAAAATGGATGGAAGTCATATTGGGTGTAACCGACAGGGGAGATGATTGTGTACAAAGTCGCTGCCGGCTAGCGGTGCGGTCTAACGTGCTGCTTCTCGAGCGAGAAGGCGAGCCGGTCCGTGGCACGAATCCGCCTTGCGGATTAGTGTCGAGGTTCGGTGTGCCAGCCAGCCTGTGGATGGTTTCTAAGGCGGTTTTCCATATACTTTGGCGAATACTGGCTAGTTCCCCTTATTCTGCCTCAGTTACGGTATGTCGGCGATTGCGGTGCAAACACTGTCTCCACGAACGCGTACATCATAATCACTCTATCTTGCAAACATTTGGGGTTACACTCATCTGGTATGAGACGTTCCCGGGGCGGTGTCAACTGGGGCCGAACTGCACAATAACCATGTGGGGTGGCGGTGGGGTGGGTGGACTGCTGTGTCCTGTTGTGGGGTTGTGAACCACTGAGGGCTACGGCGGGACGAAGCCTCTCCGTCGATTCTAAGTCCCCGGTTGAAATACACAACACACAAGGTAAGGTAAATTCTAAGATGTTTATTTCCTGTGACAGTAGAACAGCTATAATGTAAAAATGATACGAGTTCGAGAAACATTAGGAATTCTGGTAGAGTTTTTGAGAAACATTAGCAACTCTCGTAAATGTGCACAGAAAGTTTCAAAAACCGATATACAAATATACAAACCGATCTACAAATATTTATCAAACTGATGGCGAAGATATAACGAGGTAAATAAAGTACTGTGCAGACTGGAGCAGGTAGAGAGGGTCTACTATTATCAAAAACCGCCCGTAATTTGAGGTAGAAATTTCTGATAGTGTCCGTCTAGAGAACAGCATTGTATGGTAGTGAGTCATGGACTGTGGGAAAAGAAGTAACTTGAAGCGTTCCAGATGTGGTGCTGAAAATTACGTGAACTGATAACATAAGGAATGACGAGTTTCTTGGCAGAATCGAAAAGGAAAGGAACATGTAAACACTGACAAAAAGAAGATAAAAAACGGTAGGACACGTACGAGGGGCGTTCAATAGGTAATGGGGCACATGTTTTTTCATTGTCCAATTTGTGTTGAAAAAATGCGGAATTTCTTGTAAACATCGTGGAATATTTCCGCTGCAGCCACTATAAATTCATTAGTTTCGACAGGTGGCGTTGCTACCATAGCCTTCAAAATGGTGTCTGTAATGGAGGTTCGTTCCAAGTAGAGAGCTACCATTGAGCATCTTTTGGGGAAAAACCTGATCATCGCAGATATTCGTAGGCACTTGCAGAATGTCTACGGAGACCTCACAGTGAACAAAAGCACGGGGACGTCGCTGAGCGAGGCAACTGTCACCATCGCAAGGTCGCGCAAACCTGTTCCATCTCCTGCGTATCAGCCGGCCGCATTCGACTGTTACTTTCACAACGATGGAACGTGCGGACACGCTCATTTGAGGAGATCGATGGACCGCAGTCGAACAGGTCGCTGCACAACTGGACGTCTCTGTTGGTAGTGCTGACACACTCGTCCGCCAGTTTTCATTGTCAAAGCTATGTGCCTGCTGGGTTCTTCACTGCCCAGCAGAAGACTATAAAGAAGAACGAAGGACCATCTGTGTGTAACTGCTTGTGCGTTACGAGGCTAATCGTGACAATTTTTTTCCGAACATCGTCACAGGCTATGAAACTTGGGTTCATCAGTTAGAACTGGAAAAAAATCCGCAATCCATGGTGGTAACCTCTTTGCAGAGGATGGAAAGATAAGGAAGCATGAGAAGGCAACCCAGAGTAGTAATGTGATTTGTCGTTTGATTAGATTTATTCAGATAACAACAAATAATGTTAAACACAGTAATGATCAGACTTCCTCTTAATAAACAACATCCAAAGGGCAAATATATCAAAACGTGTAACAGAGATATACACAGAAGAACAGCAGTAATTCACATTAAGAAAATGGTCAAATTGAGGCCTCAGGGCCTATTCCCACATTCAGTATGTACTCGACCAATCTACATCGGTAGTCGTAGAAACTGCTACAGTTTATAGTACAACCAGTAATTGCTTGAAAGGCAATGAAATCTGATTTCGTAGGACAGAGCGGTTCTGGTTGTGGAAAGGGGCCAAGGTCAATTACTGTTACTTATACAAGAACACACACAACTTTATTCCTCAAACCAATGCACAGTTTTCTCTTTAAAACAACAAAGATCAGTTCACGGCTGAGGGCCCAAGTAACTTCTGCAGAATAAGTTTAAATGATTCCTTTTAAAACAGCAGGATTTAGAGTAATGGCTGAAGGCCTTACATAAGTAAAATTGCAATATCTTCTCGGCTAAAGGCCGAAATAATATCTCGGATCAGCTAAGGAAATTCTTTAAAAGCCAAGCATTTACAAATTTCGACTAAGGCCATATTAAGGAAAATTCAAATTAATTCTTTGGCTGAAAGCCTAATAAAAATTGCATAACAAAAGAGAGGCTTTAAAGATAAGCTTTTACACAGTACAACAGAAAAACATCTTAAGAAAACTTGAAGTATCTTGTTGGCTGATGGCCCAAACAATTACTCACGAATAATTAAAGCTCACCTTAAAATGAACATTTACAGAACACGGCTGAAGGCCGTTTCAAGAATTCAAGATAATTAAAGAGAAAACTTACACACAAGGATTTACATATTAAAGTCACAGATTCTGAAACAAATGCGGTTGAAGGCCGAAAAACAGAGCAACAAGAATTTTAAATAAAACATGGTTGAAGGCCTAATCTTAAAATAGTTGTCATGAAGTTCGGCTGAAGGCCATATACTAAATATAAAACAGACAATATTAATATGTGACTGAAGGCCTGGCACAGTACCTGCGACCAAATAGAAAGAAAACCACAAACAACAAAGTGGTGTTCAGAAGTGTTCCGAGGGTGGGCCTGGAGAGGAAACCCTAACCACAGTTTAGGTGAGACAGGCAGCTAAGCGTAACACTAAACAATCGGGTTGCAACACCACCTAGGGACGGCTGAAGAACCAACCAACAACGTAAACAATTCCCTCTGTAGCAACCGACCAACTGCCTATTCCAGTACGCAGACAGCATTCATGTGCTCAGTGGAAATCACAGTAGCTACAAACGGTTCGACGTAAACACACTTGCACAAGAATTCGAACAATCGTAAAAGCAATCACTATGGAACGACAATGACGGATCAGTTCGCCAACCAGAGAGTTTACACAAGCGGTCAGCGACCAAATACACCTCGTCCGATGAGACGACCGACCAAACGACCAACCCAGGTCGTTCCCACTCAAGTTACGTGTCGGCGACGGTCGGGCGACTCTTGGCTGTCCGAAGCTGACTGCAGCTCCAACCCGACTCAACTCCGTGTCCATTCGGAACTCGCAGAAACGGCGACCCGGGCACCCTGGCTCTGACCCATCCATGCAGAGGTAACTCTTGGCCATTGGCCACGACATCTCTGCAGACGGATGGAACCACGTCCAGCAAGATGACCAAGTGACGAGGCCCAGAAACAGTCAAAAGACCAAATACACGTCGCCCGGTGAGACGAGCAACCGAACGACCGACCAAGGTCGTCCCGCTCCAAGCTCCTTCTGTCGGACAGTTCATGTGTGTCGTCAGCGGCCGGCGAGCATTGGCTGTCTGCACCTCACTGGCGCTCCATCCCCGACTTCACTGCTGCTGCGTCCGGCTCCACAGCTGCTGCGCCCCTACTGAGCTCCCAACACAACACCAGACACACGACGACCCGGAAATACTATCGGTCGCTCCAGAAATGGTAAGACAGTAGACTTATCGATAAGCGCTGCTGCTACCACTCACGGGCAGGTAAGGCAGGAAGTTAGTGATGCCAGTAAATGGAATAAGCAAACGAGATGGCAGTACCGTAAGAGAAGATGACAAACAATAAACGGGATGAACACGAGCCGCACACGGCTCAGGCAACAAGTTATTTCATAGTAAGAAGATGTCTTTCCTGCTGGGAGAAACAGCTGAAGTCGTCTTCTCGCAGTTGAACCCCTTACGTTCCGTTATTAATCCTAGTAGCAAAAGCATAAGCATATGGAGCGTTCCCCATTCACGTGTGGACTGCTATTAACAAAACTGATAAAACAAAATATTTGCCCAGATTTATTTTACAAAATTTTAATAAAATAATAAATAGCAGTAAAGTGAGGATACAAAGTGAAAGTAGTAAACTGGTAGCCCAGGCTAAAGCTGGTTAAGAGAAACACCTTCAAATAAACTATGAATCCCTAATAGTTGAGAAAAAGCTGGTACAGTACATTTACTTAAATCTGAAATTCTAATAAGGAAGATGTTATGAGGGAATGAGTACAATTTTGAATAAGAATACAGGGTATAAAATATATAAGAGAACTTAAGTTGCTCGTTCAAACGTTCGACTTGAATTACTGTACGTAGGCCAATCCCCCGCACCATGAGCCAAGTTAACAAACAAGGCGGCGTGCAACGTCAAGAGGTACCCTCACCCGTCAGGCGTAGAGAAGTCGGCCGCAAGCTGGGGCAAGTGCTGTTAACAAGAGCGCCAAAGAAGTAGTTTAACAAGTATAAATATAGCGCTTACAAGAATGTAGCAGATAGTAGCAACTTATCTTTAACTCTCGTAACAAAGATGTTTGTTCAAGAAAAGAGAACACGACGATTTAAGGGAGCCTCAAGCTTTAATCAAGTAGCTAGTCACAGTTACAATCAGAAGCTCAGCAACAAATCCAGCCAATAACTGTCAGGCTACCAAGCCATTTGTTGGCGTACATTACAAGAAGGCAAGAAGGAACAAGCTTACCACTACAGAACTGGACCTAAACAGTTTCTCACGCTCATTAGCTGCTTAGGCACTTTAAGCAAAGAAATCTATAACACAATTTGCATATGTATTAGACATACAAGGTATAAATCCACCCCCCTACAAATAAAAAGAAATAAAAATGCAACTGCTAAAATAAACAGCAGCAGACAATATAACAAGGAAATTTAATTGACTTCAGACTCAGGTGTTCACCTGGCTAACTAAACATTTCATTTCAATTACAATTGCACGTAGTCATCCATAATAAATCTTTGACCCAGTTACACCACAAAATTGTTTAAAGAATACTAAAGGACTAAACTTACAATTGACAACCCTCTTATTAAAAACGGATTGTCACCTACATTTAAATAAAGCAGGGCAACCCTCAAAGGAATCACCAATACAATAGAAGTATAAATAACGTTAGTTACATATCTGCCTTCGGCCACTGTAACTATACTTCAGCGGCCAAATTACAGATGCAATAAATAACAAAGAAAACAACTCTTAGAGACGCACTGAAAGGCACAAATATGCAGTTAATAAAAAACACCTATGAATAAAAAAGGGGGCTCAATCAGTAATCACATTAAATTCAGTCCTTCAGGAAGGCACCAAGACCAGGTAGAACCAAAACCTCACATAATACGATTATTGTTTATGAAGGTGGAAAAGGCGAAGGTAAGTTGAATATTTTCAGGACAGCATTAAATATCCAGTCACATACAGTATTGAATCGCCTGAATCGCAAACCACCGGATGTCAAGACGAACAGAATTCATAGACAGGACGCCGTCTCATGATGACTGGGTGTTGTGTGCTGTCCTTAGGTTAGTTAGGTTTAAGTAGTTCTAAGTTCTAGGGGACTGATGTCCATAGATGTTAAGTCCCATAGTGCTCAGAGCCATTTGAACCATTTGACGCCGTCTCCCCAAAAACTGCAGCAGGAGAGAAACACTAAAACCGTGACCAAAACAAGCACCCGAGAAATACAGCTGCCGCTGGTAGTAGTCCATGACGCTGGTCGTCCTGGCCCGTCGCACCCGGCTGTTTGCTTGTCCTCGTCGTATTGGCTCTCTCCGCATTCTCCCTCTACCTCGATGCACCGCCAGAGACGCTACTTCACAAGGAGAATCAATACACTTTGGGAAATATGACGCCATAGACACATACTACTAATGGAGGCAGCGAAGACTCGGTAAGGAGCCGTCGCCGCCGCACACATGCAGTGCCCCACACCACCTCTCCTCTGAAGAAAAAATTCAGAGTCTCACCCTCAGCAGCTAAAGTCATTGCAACGGTCTTCTGGGACTCTAAATTGGTTATTCTGTTTGATGTCCTTCCTCATGGTGCAACGATCAACTCTGAATTGTATGGTTCTACCTTCAGGAAATCGAAGAAACGACTTCAACGTGTTCATCACCACAAAAATGCAAACGAACTTCTCTGTCTGCATGTCAACGCAGGGCATCACAAAAGTCTGCGCACCAAGAGGAGCCCACAAAACTTCATTCGATTGTTCTTTCTCATCCACCTTACAGCCCTGATGCCTGATCTGACTTCTATCTGTTTGGCCCAATGAATGATGCACTACGTAGGAAGCAGTAGATAGATGACGGGGAGGTTAATGATGCACCAAGACGTTGGATCTGATGTTGACCAGTCAAGTAATGCCATACAGGCTATCTCGCAGTAATGTGGCATAAGGCTGTTACATTGAATGGAGATTATGTTGAAAACTAGAGTATTGTAGCCAAAAGAGTGCAGAGTAAAATGGTGTGTTGGAATCCTGAATAAAACCAACCTGCTTTCAAAAAAAAAAGTGTTAAATTAATTATTGAACCTCCCTCGTTTTAAGACATCAAGTAACAGTAACAGTGGGGGATACAGAGAATGAAAATGTAGGTTGCGGGCTTTGAAATTAAAATCAAATGGTGTGGCCCTCAACTACCAACCTCAGAGTTGAAATATTGAAATTTTTGACTGGTTTCGTTGTCCAGGGGCTGGGATACGTAGTTGCCGCATTACAAGGCTAATACTGCTGAGTCTGCAGTATACAATATGAATATACACGTGAATCGAATGGTCGAAGGTTCCTATCACTCGGCAATTGCGAATTTTGAACGTAATATAGACATTTATAAACAATAGATCGCAATTAAGTAAATTCTGCAGGTATTATTTTAAAGACTTTAAATGCTGGGTATGATAGCAGAAGTACCTTTAAGAATGCCCTTTATTACTGTGAACCACTTATTGGTGTCGATGGTCCAGCAGTTAAATAAAATATAAGTTGAATGACAGGAAACAATAGATTCCTACTTCACGTAATTAGTTATGAGCAACGACATAGCTCGCGAGGTGTTCACATTGAAAGGTGGCTACAATGAGTCACAGCGCCAGAGATTGCGCCAAAGATTATTATTCCGCCGCCTCCACGGGGGCAGTAGTAGTTCAGAGGTTGCCGCGGGCAGTACTTGTTGAGAGGATGTCGAGAGCAGTACTAGTTCAGAGGATGTCATGTGCAGTTGTTGTTCTGTTGGGCGATTGAGTAGATGCTGTTCAGTTGGTGTAATGTATAGATGGAAGATGTTGCAATGATCACAGTAATTAGGATCGGAATCAGACACATGTTAAAGCGTACGGCAATAGAAGCAAGAGCGTTCCAGAAAAAAAGGCCCCCAAGACGTCGTGTGTGCCAGATAACTGCGAATGAAAGGTTATAAGCCAGTAGCACTGACTTTAGAATCAAATATTGTCCTAGATGGAATTTTAGCCCAATTTGGAGGTGCCTTAAAAGAACACATTCAATTACAATTCCAACTGTACTGACTAGGACAATACTTCATGCTAAAGACAATGGCTGCATATAACCATACATACGTAACTACACTCTAATAAAAAAAAGAAAAAACAGACCCACCACGCAAGAATTATCCTAACAGATCGGACATTGGTAGATGTGATGTGCAAGTATATACGAACAGATGATTACAGTTTCAGAAAAACTTGATGATTTATTCAAGATAAAGAGCTTCACAAATTGATCATGACAATAATGTGTCGGTCCATCGAGGCTCTTATGCAAGCAGTTATTCGGCCTCAGGTCGATTGACAGAGTTGTCAGATGTCCTTCTCGATGTCGTGCCAAATTCTGTCCAGTCGGTGTTTTAGATCGACAAGACCCCGAGATGATTGGAGAGCCATGTCCAAAATGCTCAACACATTCTCAGTAAGGGAGAGATTCGGCGACGTTGCTGGCCAAGGTAGGATTTGGCAAGCACTCAGACATGCAGTAGAAACTGTCGCAGTGTCTGATTGGGCATTATCTTGCTGAAATGGAAACTCAGGATGGCTTGCCATGGAGGGCAACAAAAAGGGACGTAGAATGACGTACCGATATGCTGTAAGGGTGCAGTGGATGACAACCAAAGGGTCCTGCTATGAAAAGGAAAGGCACACTAGACCATCACACGTTGTGGATGGAGTGTGACTGTCACATTGGTACCCCATCGCTATCTGGGACGTCTCCAGATACATTTTTGGCCTGAAATCTCATTGACTGGAGTAGAATTGTCTTCAGTATTGAGTCCTGCTTCGAACTGAGCCCCTATGACCCGCAAAGACATGTCTGGAGACACCCTTGACAGGCATGGGATGCCAAACTGACTGTCATCCACCATACGGCCCAACAACCTGGAGTGACCGTCTAGGGTGCCATTTCTTTTCATAGCACTACCGCTTTGGTTGTCATTCATGGCACTCTTACAGCACATCGGTACATAGACGATATTCTACGTCCTTTTTGTTGCACTTCATGGAAAGCCATTCTGGGCTTACATTTCAGCGAGAAAATGCTTGTCTTCATTCTTGCCAAAACGCACCTTGACCGGTAAGGTCATCGGATCTCTCCCCCAATGAGAACATTTGGAGCCTTAGGGGCAGCTCGGAATTTCGACGATCTAGTGCGCCAGTAGGCCAGAACTTGGCAGGACATCCCTCAGGAGGAGATCCAATAATTCTGTCAGTGAACGTCAATCCGAATAACTGTCTGCACAAGGGCCACAGACAGACCAATGCTGACCCGTGGCTGGCTCATGCTATGGGCTGGAATAAGCCTTCGTTGCGATTCTTTGTTTAGTCTCCCGCAGTTATCGTTCAAATGGCTCTGAGCACTATGGGACTCAACATCTTAGGTCATAAGTCCCCTAGAACTTAGAGCTACTTAAACCTAACTAACCTAAGGACACCACACACACCCATGCCCGAGGCAGGATTCGAACCTGCGACCGTAGTAGTCCCGCGGCAGTTATAGTGATTATGCTGTTATCCTCTCCTTCCGCAGGTGGAATCAGCGTTGTGTGTCGATATTCGCACCTTGGACTATCTTTGACCTGGGGCTTATAGTTTCTGACTGAGCAGTGTCCGGCCAGTCGGTCGGTTGGCGTGGACAGCGAGGAATTCTCCGCGGGACGTAATTTGGCCAGGGCCGTTGGCAGTCTCTACGCATCTCGGAGTGTGTGGGGCTGTTCCCATTGCTACGAGATCAGTGGCTCACCGACCCTGGACACGAAAGTTAAGTTTTGAATTAATCTACCAGAAAGTCAAGACTGTTCACATTGTGTCGTTTGGAGTTCGTTGTCGGCTGTTGGGATATTCTCGCGAGCAACAATGTGGTTTTCAAGTTGGAAAATTCTAGCCACCCTCCGGTGCAGTTTCACTGTATTTGGTTATTTGAACTGAAGTGCACCAGCGGAATCTCCTGCCCTGTGGCTGTTAACGTTCCTGTTACCTGCGCTGGCCGTTGACATAAATTTCAGGCAGTGTAGTTTCCTCATGGTGTTCTTGCTGTACAGCACAATGTGTAGTTTGACAGTTCCATGTATCATTGATTGTGGGCGCCATTATTTTCTACATTGTTCCATTGAAATCCCTGTTGTGCCCTGGTTGGGTGAGGTGGTAGTTATCCTGAAGGTGGGTCCGTCGACTGTCAGTCGGTTGGGTTGTCGTCGAATCGTGATTGGTTGCCCCGACTGCCTGTCTCACCCAAGTGAGCGTTAGTGTTTGAATTCCTGAGCGTCCATGGGTGTACTGCTTTTTTTTATTGTTCTTGTTGTTTGTACTTGTGTGGCTTCTAGCCGATTTTTTTTTAAATGAAGGTTGTTTTGCCCTTAAGGCGTAAGATTCTTTAGGCCTACAGCCTAATTTGAAGAACTGTTTCACGTAAGACCTTTGGAATTTTAAAGGTTTTAATGTTGTTGAATTTTAAGTGTTGGGCCTTCAGCCGATTTTGAGTTTGAATTGTTTTGCTCTTAAGGCCTTCAGCCTAGTCAAAGAACTGTTTCACGTAAGGCCTTTGGCATTTTTAAAAAAAATGAACGTTGTTGAATTTTAAGTGTTGGCCTTCAGCCGATTTTGAGTTTGAGCTGTTTTGCTCTTAAGCCCTTCAGCCTAAATTAAAGAACTGTTACACGTAAGGGATTTGGTATTTAAAAAAATAATGTTATGGAGTTTTAAGTGTTAGGCCTTCAGCCAATTTGAATTTAACTTGTTTGCTCTTGAAGTGTCTGATTCATTGGGCCTTCAGCCTAACTAAAGAATTGTTTTAAGATAAGGCTTTGCCTTTTAAATTTCTGTTTTGGGTGAGTTTTGCCTAATTATGAACTGTTTTATGTAAGCCCTCGTTTTTTTATGTTTTAAGGTTGTTTAGCCTTATGTGTTGGGCTTTCTGCCGATTTAGAATTCAAATTGTTTGCTCTGAAAATCTCAGATTCTTTGGGCCTTCAGCTTAAATAAAGAACTGTTGTAAGATACGGCTTGCCTTTTAAATTTCTAATTATGCTTGCGTTTTAAGTTATTGGCCTTCAGCCGTTTTTAAATTAAAATGGCTTTCAGCCGGTAATGAAGTCTCAAAGATTAAGGCTGTGTGTAAAAGAAAAACTTTTTTGGGTTCTTGTAATGTTTAATTAAATAATAAAGTTGTACGTTCGAGTGTAACTGACAGTCCCTTTCCACAATTTTAACTGCCTGTCCTGTCCTGCAGCTTAAGCAGGGTGTCTCAAACGTGTTACTGACTTGCTCAGTTTGTGAAGCTCTTTGTCTAGAATACATCATCCAAGATTTCTGAAATTATAATCATTTGTTTGTCTATAGATGTACATCATATCTACCAATTTCCATCCCATTCAGATAATTCCATTGGGGTGCATCGTTTTCTTTTTCCTTAGTGTATGTTGCAATGTTCACTGGAACTTTTTTTCTTCTGTTATCGTACACTTTCAGTTATGTTGCACCACAGCTGCTTTACCTGGCATGGCTAAATTACAGTACAGATATCACCCATGGGCTAATGCAAGAAGCATTATGGAAGTAGTTCATACAGGGGGCGGCGAAGTGGTCAAACAGACTGTGCCTATGCTGTAAATACTGCCATCCAGCCTTCAGGTAGTAGCCACATATTGAGGCCCTGAGTGTTAATATCACTGACACTGTGCGTTGATGACCTGACCGCTTCACGACCAAGTTGTGACTCTGTTGTGGCTTAGGCTGCAGTTATAGTGGAGCGTGGCGAGGCGAGCGCAGTAGCGATGACGAAACAAACCAGTGTTGCCGACTGCGCGTGATTACTGTGGCGCTGCAAGTATTGTGAGGGCGGCGGGCGGGGTAGCGGGGGTGGTGCGCAGCAGGGCGGCAGAGATCGGCGGTGAACGAGTCGTCGTTTCTGAGCGCGACGACCGCAGAGCTCGCGTGTGGCTGCGGGTGGCAGCGTCACTGTTGTTTCTGTCTCTTGTGTTCCTGTAGTACTGTTGAGAAAATAATATCAGCAGAAGCCTTGATAGCAGATGTTGGCGTCCATTATGGGACCAACGAAACAACTATCATCAAACTAATTCATTCTGGACAAGTTATGTAATGAGGTGACAGCAGAATTACAGACTATAAGAACAGAACGCATTTCATTACTTCCTTATTCCTATCATTGTCTTAGGACGAGTAGTGATACTAAAGTGGACTTAGCATAGCTGAGAAACACATGAAAATCGTGTTTTATTAAGTGAGAAAAAATTTTCCAGTTCTTACTTGGACAGCTTCATTCGAAGGTCTGTTACACTTTCGGTCTGCCTGATAAATGCCTTTCATACAACGCTCGATGTCTTCTGTATGTTGCTCATCGACACTCAAGGATCCTTGTAGGTCAATGACAGTGCTGTGGAGAACACGTACATTTCACCATATCGTCAGCAAATTCTCATGAAGTATGTATTTGCTACCAAAACATGCTCTACTTAGCGCACATTATTCCAAAAGCACATTCTGTTAATCGTTGTGGTCTGGAAAATCGTTTGTTGAAATATTCATACCGTGCATCTAAAACACTTTGACTGTAATATTTGATAAAATGGCTCAGCAATGGGTATGTTTAATTTCCAATGAATACAAAAGACAATCTAAGCGGTATATTTAGCAGTGGAGAGTCTGATGGTGTATTAAGCTCTCCTTCTTGCACCACGGGAAATACACTAGACGAGTAAAATATACCACCTTCCCTTTACTTCTCATATCCCCCAACATCTATTGTAATGGATTTCTCCTGAGAAAAAAATGATTGAAATGGCTCTGAGCACTGCGGGACTTAACATCTGAGGTCATCAGTCCCCTAGACTTCGAGCTACTTAAACCTAACGACATCACACACATCCATGCCCGAGGCAGGATTCGAGCCTGCGACCGTAGCAGCAGCGCGGTTCCCGATAGAAGCGCCTAGAACAGCTCGGTCACTGCGGCCGGCTCCCCTGAGGATCTGCAATTGCTTACAGTGCAACAGAATGAAAATTTTTATTACTATGAAACTTTGTACCAGAATTTTCTGTGCATTTTAGACAAATGTTTTCTGACAAGGTGACTAACTGCAGTTGGGAATTTCTGTATGTTATGTAAATCATTTGAAGTGTTTAGAAAAAGGCATTTGCATGTGGTGCAACTGTAGGTAGTCCCACAACATTTTCGTAGTTCACGCCACATTACTTACAATGTTTGAGACTCCTATTGTGAATGTCAGAGCGATGTCCCGAAAACTTTTTCTGGTTTCAAGGAACCGCCAACAATTATAATTTCATCGGCTATCGATGGCCCTTAAAAATGACGTTATATCATTGGAAAAATCTGTAGTAGCTTGAATATGGTTAGATATGGAACTTTCGCCTGTTAATCAAATCGCAAAAGAGTCTCCTCTTTTTCCACAATCTTGTTTCGATATCTCAAACCGCTTACGAAATATGGGAAATGTTACAAATATTTCATTCTGACTTTTAGGCTCTCGCTTTTCGAAATTCTTATGTAAATAATTTAATTTTGCCATATCACAATAACTACGACCATTAATGAAACGATAGGAAGTTCATTATGAAGCTGACGAGTAAAGCTATGAGGTGGGCCAGAGTCAATTTGTTTCTTTAAAATCGTTTGGGAAAGACTGCACGTCGGCCAGCTTGCGAGTTTGCCGTCCACGCAGTGAAGCGAGCCAGCCAGCTGCCAAGTTGCTCCCAGCCACCGTACATCAGGACGCGAAGCAGCAGTGTGGCAGCTGCCCTACGTGCTGCTCCGTTTTGCACTGTTGCGCCGCTCCACTATAATCCGGACCTTAGGTGATGGAAACAATGCCTTGACACAACAGTGACGGACCAAGCTTGTAGCACGCGTATCCGTTTTGACTAGTCAGTAAGTCAACACCCGGAGGATTGAGAGGAAGTCTGCGACGGTTATCGTCCTGAAATTGGTTATCTGGATGCTGCTGCCAGATGCTGTCTTCACTGAGCCGTGGGTCTGACTGCTGCACTTAAATCCAATTGACACTGGATGTGGAACAGGTGCCTACCAGACAGAAGGCCACCTGCTAGCCCACTCCCATCAACTTCAGGTTCTCAACCTGGGGGTCCCTGGTCCGCACCTGATCCTGTCTAGCTGTCTCACACGGGCAAAGTCTACTGTTGCCGATTCACCCTGTGCGGGCATACTTCGCCGCTGCCAGCCACTGTCACTGCTACCCGTTCTGGGGTCCACCCTTCAACTCTGTGAGCTCACTGAGTAGCGCATTTGTCCAGCTAACTCTACATACTTTGCAAAGTCTGTGACAGTGGCGCACTGACCGACCGCCTGTGAGTTGACCCTGTGCTAGAGCGCCGGAGTGCTGACCACGCAACCTGGGCTCGGCTGCCGCCTGCTGGGAGAGGCGACGCCACACACTGGCCACTTTCTGACCTAGCTAGGCACACTTCACCCGCCACCTCTAAAAGAAGGACGGCTCCTCCATCCACCGTAGAGGTCAAGTGACCCCCGATCTCTACACATGCATGAGGTTTTGTCGTTAACTGTGATCCAATATGCACTTGCTGGGTGATTCACAACTCCTGCTGTCTTCGTCAGAAAAGTTCCAGGACATATTTAAAAAAAAATAAAAGCTTGCACTTAGCAAGCAATGATCCTAGCTCCTATCGAAGTAGTTCCCTTGGCTATCTACACTACTGGCCATTCAAATTGCTACACAGCGAAGATGAAGTGCTACAGACGCGTAATTTAACCGACAGGAAGAAGATGCTGTGATATGCAAATGATTAGCTTTTCTAAGGATTCACACAAGGTTGGCGCCGGTGGCAACACCTACAACGTGCTGACATGAGGAAAGTTTCCAACCGATTTCTCATACACAAACAGCAGTTGACAGGCGTTGCCTCGTGAAACGTTGTTGTGATGCGTACCATCACATTTCCCACTTTGATAAAGGTCGGATTGTAGCCTATCGCGATTGCGGTTTATCGTATCGCGACATTGCTGCTCGCGTTGGTCGAGATGACTGTTAGCAGAATATGGAACCGGTGGGTTCAGGAGGGTAATACGGAACGCCGTGTTGGATCCCAACGGCCTCGTATCACTAGCAGTCGAGGTGAATGGCATCTTATCCGCATGGCTGTAACGGATCGTGCAGCCACGTCTCGATCCCTGAGTCAACAGATGGGGACGCTTGTAAGATAACAACCATCTGCACGAACAGTTCGACGACGTTTGCAGCAGCATGGACTGTCAGCTCGGCGACCATGGCTGCGGTTACCCTTGACGCTGCATCACAGACAGGAGCGCCTGCAATGGTGTATGCAACGACGAACCTGGATGCACGAATGGCAAAACGTCGTTTTTTCGGATGAATCCAGGTTCTGTTTACAGCATCGTGATGGTCGCATCCGTGTTTGGCGACATCGCGGTGAACGCACATTGAAAGCGTGTATTCGTCATCGCCATACTGGTGTATCACCCGGTGTGATGGTATGGGGTGCCATTGGTTACACGTCTCGGTCACCTCTTCTTCGCATTGACGGCACTTTGAACAGTGGACGTTACATTTAAGATATGTTACGACCTGTGGTTCTACCCTTCATTCGATCCCTGCGAAACCCTACATTTCAGCAGGATAATGCACGACCGCATGTTGCAGGTCCTGTACAGGCCTTTCTGGATGCAGAAAATGTTCGACTGCGGTCCTGGCCAGCACATTCTCCAGATCTCTCACCAATTGAAAAGTCTGGTCAATGGTCGCCGAGCAACTGGCTCGTCACAATACGCCAGTCACTACTCTTGATGAACTGTGGGATCGCGCTGAAGCTGCATGGGCAGCTGTAACTGTACACGCCATCCAAGCTCCGTTTGATTCAATGGCCAGGCGTATCAACGCCGTTATTACGGTTCTGGGTACTGATTTCTCAGGATCTATGCACCCAAATTGCGTGGAAATGTAATCACATGTCAGTTCTAGTATAATATATTTGTCCAATGAATACCCGTTTATCATATGCATTTCTTCTTGGTGTAGCAATTTTAATGGCCAGTGGTGTATAAACAGCTGCCAACGTTTCTGGAAGTCTTGGAAGCAAGCAGGGAAATTTTCAACTGTGATGCTTGTAAGCCCATTTGGCACACCCCATTGGATGTCTGTGATATCTACATCTATATAATACCCCGCAAGCCATCTAATGGTGTGTGGCGGAGGGTACTCGGTACCACTATCTGATCCCCCCAACCCTGTTCCACTCGCGAATAGTGCATGGGAAGAATGATGTCGGTAAACCTCTGTATTGGCTCTAATTTCTCGCATTTTCTCCTCGTCGTCAATACGCGAGATGTATGTAGGGGGAACTAATATGTTGTTTGACCCCTCCCGAAAAGCGCTGTCCCGAAATTTCAACAGTAAATCTCTCCGTGATGCACAACGCCTCTCTTGTAACGTCTGCCAGTGGAGTTTCTTTAGCACCTCCGTAACGCTCTATCGCCAGCTAAACGATCCCGTGACGAAACGCGCCGCTTCTCGTTGGATCTTCTCTATCTCCTCTATCAGCCCTACCTGATAGAGATCCTAGATAGACGAACAGTACTCAAGAATCGGGCGAACAAGCGCCTTATAAGCCACTTCCTTCGTAAGTGAGTTACATTTCCTTAAGATTCTCCCGATGAATCTGAGTCTTGTGTTTGATTTTCCCACCATCTGTTTTATATGGCCATTCCACATAAGGTCGCTCTGGATAGTTACGCCTAGGTATTTTATGGCAGACGCTGTCTTCAGCTGTTTGTCGTCAATAGTGTAGCTGTACAGTAGTGGATTTCTTTTCCTAAGTATGCGCAAATTGTTGCATTTATTAACCTTCAGAGTTAACTGCTAGAATCTGCACCATTCATCAATTCTCTGCAGGTCGTTCTGCAAATTCTTACTATCTTCTGGCGTTGCTGCTTCGGTATAGACAACTCCATCATTTGCGAGTAGCCTTAAAGAGCATCCGACGCTTCCTACTAGATAATTTATATATATTGTAAACAGCAATGGTCCTATCACACTTACCTGTTGTGCTTCAGATATTACCTTTAGATCTGTAGATTTAGTTCCGATAAGAGCGACGTGTTGAGTTCTACCTGCAAGGAAGTCTTGAATCCAATCGCAGGTGTACTCCGATACTTCGTTAGCTCGTATTTTTTTGATTAAACGGCAATGCAGGACGGTGTCAAACGTCTTACTGAAATCAAGGAACACGGCGTCAACCTGAGCGCCGTTGTCCACTGCGCTGTGGATCTCATGGAGGAACAGAGCGAGCTGAGTTTCACAGGATCTCTGTTTGCGGAATCCATGTTGATTTTTATAGAGGAGCTGTTCATTTTCGAAGAATGTCATAATTCTTGAGCATAAAACATGTTCCGTAATTCTACAGCAGATTGACGTCAACGACATATGTTTATAATTGTGTGGATCTGTCTTACGGCCTTTCTTAAAAACGAGAATGACTTGCGCTTTTTTCCAGTCGTTAGGTACCTTTCGTTGCTCAAGGGATCTACGATAAATTACTGCTAGAAGGGGGACAAGTTCTTCCGCTTGATCTTTATAGAACCTTATAGGTACCTCATCTGGTCCCGAAGCCTTTCCACTACTAAGCGATTGTAGCTACTTTTCAATTCCGCGATCGGTTATCTCAATATCTGTCATTTAGACGTTCGCACGACGATTGAAAGGAGGGACAGTGTTACGATCTTCCGCGGTGAAACAACTTCGGAAGATCGAATTCAGTATATCGGCCTTCTCTCTGTTATCTTCCGTTTCTGTGCCTGTGTGGACGCTGAGAGAATGAATAGATGATTTTGACCAGCTTACTGATTTTACATACGACCAAAATCTTTTAGGGTTTTTACTCAGGTGGGTTGACAACGTCTTACTTTCGAAATCATTGAACGCTTCTCTCATTGCTCTCCTTACTCTCATTTTCGCTTCGTTCAGCTTTTGTTTGTCAGCTAGGTTTTTACTTCTCTTGAATCTGAGATGAAGTGCTCTCTGTTTACGTAGCGCTTTTCTAACACGGCATCCCTTAAAAACTTACTCGGAGCATACTTGTCTACTGCATATTGAACGATGCCCTTGAATTTTTTTCCATTTGTTCTCCACATCTTCGTTCTCATCACAGAATATCTGATGCTGGCTGCTTAGATATTCTGAAATTTGTATCCTGTCACCCTTGCTGAGCAAATATATATTCCTACCTTTTTTTTAAAATTACTTGTAGGACTAATCGTCATAGATACTGTCACAGACTTATGATCACTGATACCTTCCTCTACGTTCACTGATTCAGTTCAGGTCTGTCTGTTAACAGGAGGTCCAAAACATTAACCTCACGAGTTGGTTCTCTAACTATCAGCTCAAAGCAATTTTAGGACAAAACGTCCAGAACAATGCCACACGATACCCTGTCTCTGGCACCAGTTTTGATGGCATAACACTCCCAATCTATACCTGGAAAATTGAAGTCAGCCCCTATTACAACGGTATGATCAGGAAAATTACTAATATCTTGATGAAGATTCCCTTTCAATTGCTTTTTCACTCACAGAAACAAGAAAATGCTGCAGGGCGAGGGATCGGGCGAATATGGCGGATGTGGTATGGCAGTCACAGAATGCCTGGCCAGGTAGTCGTTAGCAAATAAAGCAGTATGAGGTCTTACACTATTATGCAGTACGAACCAGTCCTGATAATGCCAAAAATCAGGGCGGCGACATAGAAATTGCTTGTCGGAAACATTTCGAGACTTCGATGTAAAGAGCCTGGTTCTCTGTTTGACCTGGAGAGATGTATTCATGGTGAACTAATCCTTTACCATCAAAGAATGCGGTAAACACTGTCTTTGTTCTCGAAGATTGTCGTTTGACTTTCTTAATGGCTGGTGATCCAGGACCCCACCGCTCAGCACTTTGACACTTCATGTGGGGATCATACTGGTAGCACCAGCTTTCATCCCCAGCAATTTGACTGAATTGTGGGATCACGCCTGCCTCTATGAAGTAGTTCAGGACAAATTTTTCATCTTTTCTCTTTCTGTGGTTCTGTTAGTATATGAGGAACAAGTTTTGTGTTAAGTTTCCGTTTCCATAAATCTTTGCGTCAAATCTTATGATATACCTCACAATTGAAATTAAGTTCATCTGAAATCGTACAGCTCTGAGATCGTCTTGCACGTAACCTCTGCCTCCACAACAACTTTTGTGCCACTCGAAAACACTTCCTGAAAGTGCCTCGCCTGCATATGCTTGCTTAAACATTGTCCACGTGTCACTAGGAACTTAATGTTCGCTCTTTGTTCACGATCAGCATCCGTTATGTCGCCGTAACTAATGCACCGAGAACCCAAACAGTGTGTTGTTACGCACAGCCTTCCACATAGTGTGTTTACATGCAAAAATCTCAAGGCCATTTCAAGGACGCACACATACCAAGTAACGTAAGAGCAACATTTGTTCCTTTCTGGTATTGCAAATTCAGAAATAAAAAAAAGCCTGTCGTGGACAAATGGCATATTACAGGCTTCTAGGGTTTCTAGAGGGAAATTATAGGTAAAGTTCTGACAAGGAATCCACGCCCATAGGTGGTCCTATTGAAGACTGTGTCACTTTCAAATCTACTGCTTCACGATACACACATAACGAAGACAATGAGCTGTGACCTACGTGTTCTGCAGCAACCCATGGTAATGGCAATGTTTCGAATGCTCGTGGTCAGGTTCTCTTCTATGTGATGAAGAACATCCTCTTCAAAACCGAGACTGTGTCGCGTCTGTTGAGCTGTACTATCATCAGCACCCCTATCTGCGAACGTACCAGTTTCACACTCATTGCTGTAGACGAAAGAAAATGGTATGAGGCGTCATAATAACACCAGGGACTGGTGATGGCGCCATCTTGTGCATACCATCAGACAATAGAGCTGACAGGTATTCCTTCTTCATACTATTTTTTACATCGAAACGGTGCATTTCTACATAGATATGTGTTCCTTATGAAAAATGTGTCTATTAAATCGCCTCGACAACCTGTAGAACCCTGTAGTGGAAATTGTGAAACTCTGTGCATAATAACACAACGTTTATCATAATGTTTCTCATCAATATGATCATTTATTACATTAATGGGCCTTTAAGGCTCAGAGCAGAAAAACAAATCACGACACTACAAAAGGAAAAAAGAGCACACTATAAAAGGTTATAAGAGAACATATAACAAAAAGGACAATCAAAAAGAAAGGTAGGGTACCAATAGAAGAGATGTCCACTGCAGGTGGACAGTCCATCTTTGTGAGCCTGTAGCTTCATCTTCCACAGCTGTTAGCTCCACTTGTTTCAGGTTTGTTATTACTCGATCCTTCCATCGCGCCCTTGGACATTCCCCTGGGCGTTTTCCAGCAGGCTGAGAATGGAGAACTCGGTATGTGAGAGATTTACCAGCTCGAAGAATGTGGCGAACCCACTGCAGTCCCTCGAGCTCTAATGTTCGGCCAATGTGTGGCTTCCAAAAATGGCTGGCATGGGTTTTCTTTCGCTCTTCGTTTCCATTTGCCTTCCATGGTACTTCAGTTGTCGCCGATGTCGCCCAGGTTTCACAAGCACAAGTACGCAGCGGCCACTAGTGTTATATGCAGCAGGACCTTCTTCTTCTGGGGTATCAGTCTTGACTTGAATAAAACGTCATTACTAAAATTACTAAACAACATACGATTAGCGTTTATTATTCGTTTATGCACTTTTTCTTGACTTCACTTTTATTAGCCAGTGAGGATTCCAGGCACTAGAACTCTTAAATTTGCTCAACAGTTTGCCCGTCGACAACAGTGGAAGGAAGGAGAACTTGACAGCGTGCTACAATGAGATTTTTGGTTTACCATCATTCACCGCAAGCCCAGTTTTCTTCGCGTTGTGGAGAAATTGGTAAGTACCAGCGCATACTTGCTTCAGGGTGTCTCCAAGAATCACAGCATCAACAGCAAAGCTCACGATTATACACGCTGCCACCATCTCCATTTCTCCGATTTGATCAGTGACATGGTTTTCTTTTTGCAAACATCAAGATGAATAATGTTTATAAGTAAATAAATGTGGTGTGGCTAAGAGGTTGATGCAAATATTTTCATCTGACTCAATTTCAGTGACGGACGAATCTGTTTAAACTGATGCTGTCAACAGCAGTCTAATACATATCCATGGTGTGGTTTGTTTTTCGTACCACATACAAAGATGTGTTATCCTTTTCACTTGCATACATAAAAATTTGAACCATGTTTATCAATTTTCTACAACCTTCATGTAAAGTTTACTATAATATACCTAGTTACTGCAGAGTTTCTTCAAGTTTATCATACAATTTGGGGAGTTAAACAACGTAACAAGTTTAATACATCATAATAAAATTAGATGGTATTTTTTGTGTTTATATCGAAATTTTTCCGATGGAAAATGAAGTAATTTGTTAATCAGAGAATTAAAAAGTTCCATTACTAAACTCAAAAATAGCAGAAATTATATATTTTCATTCTTTCCACCCGATTTAATAAATGGTATGCTTTTATCGAAGGTAGAACAACAGATGTAAGTATTTCTGAAAGGCCACAAATTACGTTAAATGGAAATGAATTACTTCTTCTTTTAATATTTATCACTGTCCTAAGATTCAGAAATTCATTTCCATTAGAGAGGGATGTCTATGTAGAACTTGTTTTAAAGAAAAAACAAGCCTTTACCATTATCACTAGATTTAAAATTATTATTGTAGGTCCTGCCAACAGTACAAGGAAAAAGTAACTGATGTCTGAGGGGAAAGGGGAGGGGGTATTTGTCAAACGATATCTCGTTTGTGTGGGGAAGTGCGCCCTTGACTACGTCAGCTCAGGAAGCAACTTGTTCTCGTAAACGACCTTTATTTCGAAGAAAATGTTGATCTATATCTTTAATTACATCGGATTCGTAGCGATATAAAAATCAGATAATCTAATATCGTTTTCTCAGGAAAAAAGACCAGAATACTGTAGAAGTGTCGTGAACACTTAATTAACTACGTAGTTAACCGATTGGCCAGTTACTTCAAAGGAAACAGATATATTTTTCCTCCGTGTCCAGCTATCATTCTGCCTCATCACTCACTACCCTACTATTGCACACACACTTTCACGTGCTCGTGGGTCGCACACACTGCAACAAAATGCGTAGTTTGTTGCTTGCCACCTCACTACTTCTGGTAAGTAATATTTGCTGTTTTCGTCTCGTGTCTATATTTTTAACACTTGGACTAAAGTCTCTTTCTTCTGAACGCTAAATGTGAATTCTCTGTTTCTATTCACACCAAACTGATTACTTTTCTGCCTAAAATTGTGTAGTGTGAAAGCTACGTATTTTAATGTAAATCAAAACGATTCGATGAGCTTCACAGTTCTGTGAGTTGCTAAATGATGTATCCATTTTTCCACTGCGACACACTGCCGTTAATACACTAAAGTTAAAAGAACGAACTTGTTAACAAATTTCACCAAAGTGGTGCGCCATGCTCACGTAGATCATTTTGATACATTTTTTTCAAACGGTTTTGAGAAGTCTGAATATCTTCATAAATGCTCTCATTGTAATTATACACGTAGACAAATGGTGATTACCAATCAAAATGACACACAGGAAGAAAAGATTTTCTAAGACTTACAGTTCGAAATGTCAAGAAAAGCTTGTTTTGTAAGTAAAACTACTTTTTCTTGCTGCAAATTTATTTATTTTTCCCAGAAACGAAAAGTGTTGGGTATTATGGGCCATACAACAAAGTGTAGGTTTTTAAATAAATACAAGTTTCTGTGATTCACAAACAAATTAATCTGTTAATATATCAAAAGTACTAGATAATAAACAGCATTTGGTAAATAAGAACCTTTCTACTTGTGGTCGACTGTACCTGACACAAAGCATTAAACCTCTGGACTGAAGTATTCCGTAAGACAGTTCTCGGTGGTTCTTCGTACAATATTGATAGAAAACTTCATCTGGCAATTTCGTTTTTTGTTAAATCATTGAGGCAATTTTAAATTTTGCTGCCAAATATAAGACAACTTTCGAAACTCAACCCTAACTAGCGGCATTAACCTGGAATCTAACTCTCTCATGTGTACTTCAAACATTTCTTCATAAATTTCTTCAAATGTTCATTTGAGAAATCCCTCCTGAGGTGTCGCAGATGTCTGCTGATTCGCTATAACGATTTTAATCTCGTTTGAAGTGTGGTTCTAGGAACATTAAAACGACCCGCAGCAGTTCTTTCGGTCATTTCGGTTTCCAAAGCAGTTGAAACCGCCTGCTTCATTGCACTCGCCAACCTCTTCCGTCGATCCCCACCAGCAGGTTTCTCCTTCAAACCTGTCACTATGCACTAAAAGCAAAACAAAAATATTAATTATTGCTACAGTCTGGAACCGCGCGACTGCTGCGGTCGCAGGTTCGAATCCTGCCTCGGACATGGATGTGTGTGATGTCCTTACGTTAGTTAGGTTTACGTAGTTCTAAGTTCTAGGGGACTGATGACCTTGGCAGTTAAGCCCCATAGTGCTCAGAGCCATTTGAACCATTTTTATTAATTATATGGTCCATACCACCCGAATTTGGTATGGTCCATACTATCCGACTGATACTGCGCTCTAAAATGTAGCGGAAACAGAAACCGGCTTCAGTGATCGTAATTTCATTATTACATTGTTATAACACATAATATTCCACGGCAAAAAGAGAAGAAAAGCAAACAATAGTACAAACAATACAAATACACAGTATACAGTACTACATTTGAGGTTTCAAGAAAAACCACAGCACTGCCGACAACAGACATACAAGACTTACACTATTACATACATTAGCATACAGATTACATGTTTTGTAATATAATACATCTTTTACAAAACTTATAGCGACAGAAATTTAAATTGTATACATTATGATTTATGAGGAATTGTTCCACTTTGCTCTTGAATATATGAGGGTTTTCAATGACTTTTGTTATATTCAGTGGGAGCTTATTGTAAATACTTATTCCAGCCTGGATAATTCCTTTCTGTTCTACATGGAACTGAAGACTTTGCTTCTTACTTGTGCCAGACTGTGAATATCACTGTTAGTTTGGAAAAGTTTTTCGCAGTTGAATACAAATATCTTCAACGAGTAGATGCACTGACTTGTGAGCCCCAATATCCGAAGTGTGTTGAATAGGTGCCTACAGCGTGTCCGATTTGAAACGCCACAGATCGGCCTTACAGCGCGCTTTTGTATTTTAAAAACTTTTTTCACTTTTGCAGCATCTTCCATGAGTATTATATCGTATGAGATCAGAGAGTGAAAATATGCGAAATATGACAATATTATTGTCTCCCTGTAAACATAGAGTGCAATAGCTCTTAGTGCAAAGAATACTGAGCTTTCATTCCATCTTCATTTATTATAAATTTGTATTCCTAGACATCTTAAAAGTTAAGTTTCATTTATTTTCTGATGATTGATATCTATTTGAAGAGCTTTTAGCTTTTCGTTTTCAGTCTAAAAGCGCATTAAATTTATTTCTGAGATATTTAATGATAAATTATTTGCTGCAAACCATTCATTTACTTGCTGTGTTATCGTTTCAGCTGTAATCTGTATTGAAGATTTCATGTCCTTGATCGACATACTTGTATCACCAGCAAACATTACGATCTTTGCATTGTTACTTATTGATGCTGGTAGCTCATTGAGATACACTAAGAAGATCAGTGGTTCAAGAATCAACCCTTGAGGAACACCGTTTTTAATAGTTCCACACTCTAATTTTATTGTTTCAGTGGTTCAAGAATCAACCCTTCAGGAACACCGTTTTTAATAGTTCCACACTCAAGTCTTTAGTTTCTGTTATGTAAGTAGGATTCTAGCCAGCTAATGATTGGTCTTTGATGCCAAATATGTCCTAATATGTTATGTTTTACACAGTTAAATCCCTCAGGGATAGCAAAGAAAATCACTATGGAATACCTTGTGTAGCTTTGTCATGAGATGTATTATGGATAAGTTTCATCCTTAATTTATAGCTTATATATTCTACATGCTGCTGTCAGTGGTCAAAAAAGCAAGTCTTTGTCTCATTTTGATGTTTTGTGGTCAACATTTTTACTATTAAGTATTGAGGTAGCGGCAGAACAAAAGAATTTTCGCGAAGATATTCAGTGACAGAAGCAAATAGTTTTTGGAGGCTATGGCTGCTCGTAATATTCATTTAAATTCAGATCCAAGAAAGTTCTCTTGCTACCAGCTAAATACTTACTCTGCGATTGTAGACGGAGCTGTACAAATTCAGCTTTCAGGTCTACAGAAACACAGGAACTTCCATTATCTGAATCCAAATTCCAGGTTTTTTTTATTAGAAAAAGCTAGTTTGTATGCCACACTTGGTTACAGGTTATGTGTTTTTGATTCGAATCCTTGCCTACAATGCCATGGACGATGCCACAGTAGCGACTAGAGAGAGATGAAAACCACCAGCGTTACATGTCAGACCTTCCATTATCAGTCTGCTCTAACTGCCACTCTTCGATGTTAACTTTTTACCACGATTAAACGAATATTTGACTGGTATAATTAGTATGTTCTTTGTCCTGAATAATGTCTTTGAACAATGTCTCGTGAACCACACTGTTCACTATATTGGGAGACTGGGAAGTCAGCCAGAGCCAGATCGTGTCCACAGGTTTGTAAAAGTATTACTGATGCACTCTGTATACAGAGTGAACCTGCACTGCACAGACAATATTTCTTAGTTTGTTGTGGGATGATTTTGATACAAACGACCATGGTCTTGTTATTCAAACAGAATTGCCTCAATGTTTTAAATCAACCACAAATGTGAGGATTGGGCCCTTGTTTATTTGAATAGGTGGAATCACTTTCCGCACAATTTTACTTTGGCCTTACCAAACTGAGTCATCCTTGTCTGTCCATCTCCAGTTTTTCCCTATTTCTGATCATGGTGGACACGCGAATCTCACTGCCATTTTCTCAGATTCCTGGTGGGGATGGCACTTCACCAAAACAGTCATCTGCATGGTATTCAAGGTGGTGTGGAGGCCCCTGAGACTGTCTGGGATTCGTCGCAGGTCTTTTTCAATGTAATCCATTGGCATCTTTTTGAGGTTCTGTAGGATTTGCGAAAACTGATGATTGAGAACCCTCACCATCATCTAGGAAGGAGACTGAGGGTGAAAACTCTTTCCCCATGGAGAGGTTCTTCAGTCCATGAACTATCGTTAAGGAAGGCCAAACTGTCATCACGTCTGTTTTATCTATTGTGTGTGACACTGTAATCAGAATCCATAGAAGAAAATTCAGTTTGACATATTTTGAGAAGTTTTTTCTTCTTCGACTTATCAACCTTAGCCATGTCGCCCTTCTTGATTGTGCTTGGCATTTTCTGCTTAGTTGATCTTTCAACACGATTGAATCTTCGGTGGAATTGTGTGTTAGAATAGCAGTAAACCTCATTTTTCGGCCGTGTTTGGACAGCTGTCGTGGCCCGGCTATGGGGAAACGTCGAATTTTTTCTGGGGCGATGTATACTTATCAATTTTTTAAATTAGTTGTTTCTTTTTTAATGAATATTAATGGAGGGGTTACTTGTTATAGGTGAGAAGCAAGCTGTCACAGGTATGCCAGCTGATCTCATACTTAACCCTGTGCTCTAGCCCCAAGGCGATGTCAAAACCGAATTGGATTGCATAGAATACAAAAATGAGAAACAAAAAACCATCATACAAGAATACAACCACAGTCCACCACTCTTTCGAAAACCGGCGGAGGTAGTACCTCAGTCACAAATAACAACGAAACAATTTACTGGCCAGTCAGAAGAATGATTAATACGTGGTCCTTCCTGCGTGACACTTCCCAAGAGAGTGAAGGTACGGTGGATGCTACACCTTTACATACAACCTGCACTAGCGCGATGCCAGCGCTCTAACTCGGCGGTGGCGAGAAATAGAAGCTGTGCGCCATGTAGCCCCTTATGCCAACCCTTATGCTACCGTACTAAAGAGTGCCTCGCAAGTATTCCACTGCGAAATCGCTTCTATTTCCAAATCTTCACTTATAAAGAACTGGTGGTATTGATGCAGGACAACAAATAATTACCACTTGGCTTCGAAGCAATGCCTACCATGACCAATGTGAGTCATTCTTTATCATAGCGCATAAAGTATAAGCGATGGGAAAAACGGGTATGTATGCCGACAAAAAAACTACCCACTGTGTGTAACGTATACATCCTCAAGTGTTTATGCTGAGGTCATAAATACTCTGTACGCTTAATTCCCACTTCCTTGTCGTTTACAAGAAATTATGGCCTCGAACTCTGATCCATTTGTCGGATAACTATCAAGAATTTTTATTCTGTCGTAAGGAGTTTGTTTTGAACTCCCTCGTTATCTCTCAGGAGCAAAACATGGATTACATTAATCTTAATGAAACCTCTAGCTTTGTTGACCATGGAGTGCTCTCTTCAGCAAACGCGATAACTGATATATCCTAATCACTGAGAACATGTATGGTGGAGAACGTATTTATCATATAAAAAAACTTGCTTGCGCAACTCGAGCTTGTGCTAAATGAAGGCAAAATGTGTTGAAGCCTTTATAATGTATAACTGACAAATTGTCAGGTGAAAAAAGCTTCTTCAAGGACGTCGAGCGTCACGATACTGTTCGGGTGGTCTCGTGGATTATTGGACAGCCAGCGGCGCTCAAACCCGCGACCTGGGACGAGGTGTAGACAGGTAAAAGTAATGAAGGGCGTAATCAAGAGCCCACATAACAATAACTGCTGATACTTCCAGCGATTTTTGAATCTAGGACATTCCAGGCGCAAATCACCATAGGCAAAAGTTATGAGGCATTTGGGCAAGCATGAAGGCTTTCATTACCAGGTGACATAACTGCTGGTAAATCTTTTTGGACGTAAGGTCGTGGTCCAAGAAACACTTTTGTTCCTGACGTTTCGTCCAGGACTGTGCTGGACATCACCAGATGCGCTCCTCGGCTGAGTCGGCAAATCTCAGTGGGAGGAGCGCTTCTGAGGATGTCCAGCGTAGTCCTGGACGAAACATCAGGAACAGAAGGGTTTATGGACCACGACCTTACATCCCAAAAGGTTTACCAACAGCTACTTGGGCAAGAGCCGAAATAGCGGAAAATACCAAAATCTGCAAAAAAAATGCATCTACTGGTAATTGAACCCAGGACATCCTAAGCGCAATTTCTCAACGTAAGTGACATATCCTATCGCAGAATACATGTCCGACTGAGAATGTTGCTGTCATAAACCAAGAACCGACTGGAGAGATAAGGGATTGTACCTAGTAACCGTGCCTACCCTGGTACTTAAAAGCAATGCGCCAGATGCAAAAATGTTTGGCGGACGTCGAATATCGCGAATGACACCTTAGTAAACATCGGATGGTCTCTTGCATTACCAGGGCGGCAGGGTGAGCGTGCCTTACTCCAATTTGTTGCCTGCAAATTGTTAATGTTATGAAATAGTTGTCAGTGTAGGTCAAGAATAGTGACGTGGTAATATCGATACGTCTGTCACAGAACGCTACGAAATCATACTGTACGCTGGACTGAGAGTATTTACTTCCTTCTGAACTTCACTGTGTGGCCAGTGAGTTGAAAGTTGGACTGTTATGTGAAAGTGAGGCTCCTTGGAGCAGGACAACTTAACTTCCGGTTGGCTGACAGGCGCTCGCAAGAGGACTCTGTGGGCTGTTCTGCTGGCGATAGAAGCGGATAAGCAGCCTCTGGTTGAATGCTGTGTTGAAGCCTCTCATGTACACGTTTGGCAGATGAAGAAAATCACAATGGAAAAACATTGTGGAAGAGATTTTTCTTTCACTCATGCTCGGCAGTGAACACTCGTGGGACAAGGAAACTTCATACTCTGGGTAATAATGGTTGCCTGTGTACACTACAGGAGTTCATTGTGGACTGCCAATTATGCAACAGAAACAACAGTACTCGAACTTTAGAAACAAGTGCCACAATAAAACATCCAGAACTTAACATATTCTTAACACTATTGTCCAACTCACTACCTGATTACAAATATTAGACCACTTATCGGCAATGCAGAACTAACTACTGTATGTCACGCGAGGCGGACCCGCCAGTGTAAAAAGAGGCGGGTAGAATTGTGGTGTCAGCAGGGAAGCAGTTGCAGCAAAAATTGTCGGTCACGAGGCTTCATGGACTTCGACCGTTGTCTAGACATCTCGATATCTCCTTGGTTATAAATCCATCAAATAAATCCAATCAACATTTCTAAAGCAGCTTAAGTCGATTATTGGCGATGTGACTGAAGTGGAAACGTGAAGGAACAACCATAGCTGAATCAGGACCACAGGACCAGACGGACATCTCGTACCGGTGGAAAACGATCGCTCGGGATGGTCGTAAAAAGCATGAAATCTGCGGACTGAATCACTCGTGAATTTCAAACTGCTACCAGCAGCCCATCAAGCTTATTGAATGTGCGTAGGGAGTTAAAAGTAATGGACTACAATGGTTGCACAGCTCCACATAAGCCACACACATTTCTGTAGTCACTGCTAAGCGATGCTTGCGGTGGTGTAAGAGCGACAGCACTGAACGGTGGGTGACTGGAAACAAGTGAATTGCTGTGATGATTCACGCTGTGCCCTGTAGTAATCCGATGGAAGGGTTTGACGAATACGTGGAGAACGTTACCTGCCAATATGTGTACACTCAACAGTGACATATGGAGGGAGGAGAGAGTGTTATGGTATGGTGGTGTTTTTACGTGGTAAGGGTGTGGTCATCTTTCTTCACTTAATGAAACGCTGAATGCGGAAGGATTGCAGAGCTGTGTATTCCGTACAGTGGACGAACAGTTCGGAGACGGTAACTGTTAGTATCAGCATCACAATCCACCACGCTACAAAGCAGCTTCTCTGAGGCAAAGCTTTGTGAGCAAAGTTGTTGTTGTGGTCTTCAGTCTAAAGACTGGTTTGATGCAGCCCTCCACGCTACTCTTTCCTCTCCGAGTAACTACCGCAACCTACATCTTTCTGAATCTGCTTAATTTATTCAGTTCTCGGTTTCCCTCTGCGAATTTTAGCCACCACATTTCCCTCCAATATTAAACTGGTGATCCCATGATATCTCAGAATGTGTCCTGTCAACCGATCCCTTTCTTTAATAAAGTTGTGCCACAAATTTTTTGTCTCCCCAATTCTGTTCAGCACACTCGCATTACTATCGTGATCGACCCATCTAATCTTCAGCATTCTTCTGTAGGACTACATTTCAAAAGGTCCTATTCTCTTCTTGTCTGAACTGCTTATCAATCATGTTTTACTTCCATACGTGGCTACACTCGATACAAAAACTTTCAGAAAAGACTTCCTAATACTTAGCTCTATGTTCGATGTTACCAAATTTCTTTTCTCGGGAACGCTTTTCTTGCCATCGCCAGTCTACATTTTATATCCTCTCTACTTCGGCCGTCGTCAGTTATTCTGCTCCCCAAATAAAAAAACTCGTCTGCTATATTTAGTATCTGATTTCCTAATTTAATTCCATCAGCATCATCTGACTTAATTCGACTACATTCCATTATCCTTGTTTAGCTTCTGTTGATGTTTATCTTATATCTTCCCATTCCGTTCAACTGATCTTCCAAGTCCTTTTCTTTCTCTGACAGAATTACAATGTCATCGGCGAACCTCAAACGTTTTATTTCTTCTCCGTGGATTTTAATTCCTACTCCAAATGTTTATTTTGTTACCTTTACTGCTTGCTCATTATACATATTGAATAGCAACAGCGAAAGGCTACAACCCGGTCTCACTCCCTTCCCAACCACTGCTTCCCTTTCATGCCTCGACTGTTATGACTGCCATCTGGTTTCTGTACAAATTGTAAATAGCCTTTCGCTCCCTGTGTTTTACCCCTGCCCCTACAGAATTTGAAAGATAGTGTTCCACTCAACATTGTCAAAAGCTTTCTCTAACTCTAAAAATACTATAAACGTAGGTTTGTCTTTCCTTAAACTGTCTATTAAGGTAATTCGAAGGGTCAGTACAGCCACGCTTGTTTCTACATTTCTCTGGTGTGTCATACCAAGCTCTCCAATCTCTAGATTAGACATACACTTTCAGCACATCTCCTCCTACTCGGCTCCTTTCCATCTCACACAATTAATTCCCATTGCTACCACTACCAGTGTTTGACCAATTTACATCCTTTCATTGGACATTCCCCGAGGTCACGCTCTGCCAGTTACCCCATTCTTCTGTAAGGAATCTGTGTTAGCATTTTGCAACCATGACTTATTAAACTGACAATTCGATGATTTTCAGGCCTTCCAGCCACTACTTTCTTTGGAATTTGGATTACTACTTTCTTGACGTGTGAGGGTATTTCACCTGTCTCATACACCTTGCACGCCAGGTGAAAGAGTTTTGTCATGGCTTGCTCTCCCAAGGCTCCCAGCAGGCCTGACAGAACATCGTCCATTCTCAGGACCTTGTCTCGACTTCGGTCTTTCACTACTCTGCCACATTCTTCTCGCAGTATTCTATCTCCAGTCTCATCTTCATCTACAGTCCCTTCCATTTCTATAATGCTGCCTCCAAATTCATCTCCCTTGTACAGATCCTCTACATACTTATTTCACCTTTCAGCTTTAGTTTGTTGCTTAGAATCGTTTTTCTGTCTGAGCTCTTGATATTCAAACTGCTGGTTCTCTTTTCCCCAAAGGTTCACTTTAATTTTCCTGTATGTGGTATCTGTCTTTCCCCTAGTGAAATACGCTTTTAAATCCTTACTTTTGTCATCTAGCAATTCATGCTTAGTCATTTAGCACTTCCTGTCCATCTAATTCTTTTGCCGTTTGTATCTCCTTTCGCCTGCCTCATTTGCAGCATTTTTATTTTTTTCCGTTCATCAATTTAATTCAAAATCTACTTTGTTATCCATGGATTTCTATCAGGTCCTATCTTTTTACCTATTTCATCCTCAGCTGACTTCACTGTTTCATCTTTCAAAGCTACCCATTCGTCTTCCATTGTATTCCTTTCAGCTGTTTTAATCAATCGTTGTCTAATCCTCCCTCTCACACTCTCAAAAACCTCCGGTTCTTTCAACCTATACAGATACCATCTCCTTAACTTCCTATCTTTCTGCAGTTTCTTTAGTTTTAATCAACCGTTCACAACCAATAAATTGTGGTAAAAGTCTACATCTAATTGTCTTCCAATTTAAAATCTCTGTCTTATCATTATATAATCGATGTGAAACCCACTGGTGTCTCCAGGTCTCTTCCACGTATAAATCTTCTTTCATGATTGTTAAATCAAGTGTTAGCTATGATTAAATTATGCGCTGTGCAAAATTCTAAAAATATTCCACCACATTTAGCGTCTAGCCTATGTCTACAAAATACACTGGTGGATGTTAAAAGCTGCAACAGCAAAGGACAGGAAATAAAGAAATTTTACTTACTGCGCGTGTAATGGGCAGTAGAAAGAATACCTGATTAAATTTGTAGGTGATGACATGTATTTAGTGCAGAGAAATATGTAGTATGCAGGGATATTTGGCACATAGGGGTATTTAATACACAGAGCAGCAAACTCGCTCGCCGTTGTGGCCAAGCGGTTCTAGGCGCTTCAGTCCGGAACCGTGTGACTGCTACGGTCGCAGGTTCGAATCCTGCCTCGTGCATGGATGTGTGTGATGTCCTTAGGTTAGTTTGGTTTAATTAGTTCTAAGTTCTAGGGGACTTATGACCTCAGATGTTAAGTCCCATAGTGCTCAGAGCAAACTCTGGAAGCAACAGTGGCCCTAACACGGCTGGATGACGAGTCGAACTAAGCTTGGATGACAGACACGGGAATGTCATTCTGTGCTGCGTCAACTCTGTGCCAGTTTTAACCATTTCGTGCTTAAACTTTATTTTGCATACGTTTGAAAAATAAAATGTCAAAAATAGTCTTCCTTTGTGATGAATTTCCGCAACACAAAAAGTCTTTAGCTGACAGATTTTGAAAATCGGTGATGTGGAACACACGTATCCCACGAGTTTAACTAGATCCATGTTTTCGTGTAAACCTAGCATTTTCAGAGTTAGATTTTTAATTGTAGAATGATTTTATTAGGGTTGGAGTTATGGATAAAAGTATAGCAAATAAGTACTTGAACACATTTATTATCCTCAGAATGAAAAACATGAAATATAACACACAAGTTTTCAATATAACATTTGAAGATGGCTTTGATGTACCACAAACCAACTTTTAACATTTTCTACACTATATGTTGTTTTCTGGAGCATATACGTGCCACTACATGCAAATTATGTACAAAATAACGAATTATTAAGGTGTGTAGTAATGTTTCAAAAAAATATCTGTGATGTATAAGAAAACACAATTAGTTATTCAGACATTCTTGGAATGGGGAAGATAAGGACGCTAGACAGATATGAGACATAGATAACCCAACGCTCAAAACTGAATATTACTTTCGTGACTCACACACACACATACCACTCACTCAGCAACTCGTGACCAGATATCCTTAAGGCGTCAGGAATCTGTAAAAAGTGCTGCACAGAGCAACACACTAACACACTCTGTATCGAAGTTGGGTCAGGAAAATATGGCCAGCACAAAATTTTGCACTAGACTGTTGTAAGATTAAATCACAGAGACCTCTAAGAAAGGCCGAATACATCAGCCTTAACACATCAGAAATGTACGCCAGCTGACAAACTACTCGCTAAGTAAACCAAAAGTGACGGTATTGCATAACCAACGACAGTATGTACCATCACGCCAGGTGATGAACACGTATAAAGATCGGGATTGCAATCTGTCAACACATGTAAATGTCACAAGATAAAGTTTGACATGTAGTGAAACATATTCTTTTGCAGTATATCAGTTGATAATGCCGTTAAGGCTGAAATTGCAATAGGGAAAATAAATAATTTCTACAGTCCATGACGACTATGATGTCTTTTAACAAATATTGCAAGATTGTGAACCCCAATCACAAAAAATTAAAAAATATAAATTATGAACAACTTTTAAACTGAATTTTGACTATGCAGACAAATAAATTACGGATGGCACTCACAAATTATTATAGTACATCAACTCAACACTATACAACCGACAACGCGATTATAACAACGTACAAGATTCAAAGTAGGAAGGTTCATTCATACACTTTAAGACAAATTTTTACTTCAGTAATAACAGTAATACAAGCCTCTTGTTAACGTCACTGACGTACAATGTTTATTTTATTTTATTTTATTTTATTTGGGATTTGGTAAATAGCACCATACAGCCACTCATATTATGTGTGTAATACATCGCAAATATTAATGACAATGTAATACGTCTTTTAATATTCCTTCCCAGAATTTGTAAGTATGAGAGATATAATCAAAACTATAATTTGAGCTGATGAAGAATACTTGAACAATCATAAGGTAGCAGGACGTCAGCTTTCTTTAAGTCTTCAGGAACACCTGTCTAAGCACGCTGTGTTTGTACAAGCAAACAAGACACGGTTTACACTTGCGTAGGAGGTATTGTCACAGTCACAATAAAGAGAATTCGGGGCAACCATTCGCTGAAGATGGTCTGGAAAATATCCATGACTGAAATGCCCCAGAATTATGCTATTTATTAATTTCCTTGAAAAGTTTATATCTTGGAACCAAGGTTTATGTGGGATAAGCGGCTAATAAGCTCCCCTGATTAGCTACAAATCACTTCCAATATTGTTTCCAATAAATATTAATTTTCTCCTTCATCCAGAGATTGAGGTCTGATTTAGGAACTCTTGAGAGATATTAAATTCCTGCTGTAACTTCTGACTTCGCAAGTTGATCTGCCTGTTCATTGTATATGTTGCTTGACTGAGATTGAATCAAAATGACAGAAGAGACGATTCCTTTGTCGTTCCTATGTATCACCATGAGAATAATTTCAACTGCATATATGATTGTATCTTAGTTCTATTTTGAATTTCCATAGATTGTATAACGATTTTCGAATCTGAAATTTTCTAAAGGTGGGCATAAAGCCGTCCTAGTTGGTATTTTGAGGGTTAATACGCAACATCTTGGCCTTTTGTACATCTGAATCTCTAGGAGCTTTCCTTTCAATTACGCAGCTACTACTGCCGCACTAAAAATATTATCTACGCCCATTTATTCATACATTACATATAACTGCTCCCCTTATGCAGATTACACTAGCTCGTATATAGAAATCTTTTTGAGCCTTACAAATATAGGGCAATTCAAAGTGAAAACAGCAATTATAAACGGCTATAACTATTTTTTTGCTAGCGGTAATCGATGCCAGTTACAGAGAACGTAAAACAAAGTTGAAAATTACAATTTTGTTGCGCAACACAGTGAATCGGAAATCGGTGTATATGCTGTGATGCATAAGCGAAAATGTGGGGTCGCATACACTATCGGAGAGGTTTTTCCCCTTCGGCGATTATCTTGGAACTTTTTCCCTCCGCCCTAAGTGCACTACTTTTCAACCGCTTTTCGTCCACTTTCTGTCACCTTCATAGGCCCGTGTTGTTGGCTAAACCTACCCAGACGCACCGACAACGCTAAACCCTGTGAATTTCTCGATTAGTACTAACAAACGAAGGCGTGTCGGTAGAGTTTCTGTGATGGTCACCGTGTCCGTGCCTTATGTGGGCGTGGTTGGACTCCTGTATTTTTTTTTTTTTTTTTTACGTATCCGGACACCCCAATGTAATTGGAATTTGACCACTAGATGTACCGGGAGGCAGATCCGCCAGTATAAAAGGGAGGATGGCGAGTATTGTGTTGTAAGAAGTAACAGCAGATTGGGTCAGTCAGGAGAGCTTAGTTACATCGAATGTGGGCGCCACATCAGTAACAAATCCATCAGGTAGGTTTCAATCATTCTTAAGCTGCCCAAGTCCACTGTTGTGGATGTGCTTGTGAAATGGAAATACGAAGGAAGAACAACAGCCAAACCAAAACCGGGCGCAATGCACGTACTGACTGACAGCGACCATTGAGCACTGTGGAGGGTGGTTGTAAGAAATCGGATGAAACCAGTGGAAGGAATCACTCGTGAGTTCCAGTGTGCTGCCAGGAGTCCAGCCAGCACAGTGACTGTGCGTTGGTAATTAAGAAGAATGGCGTACAACGATCGAGCAGCTTCTCATAAGTCACACGTTGCTAACAAGGGAACCTCCCCATCGCACCCCCTCATATTTAGTTATAAGGTGGCACAGTGGATAGGCCTTGAAAAACGGAACACAGATCAATCGAGGAAACAGGAAGAACTTGTGTGGAACGATGAAAAAAATTAGTAACATATACAAACTGAGTAGTCCATGCGAAGATAGGCAACATCAAGGACAAACGGAGTCGAGGAGCGCCGTGGTCCCGTGGTTAGCGAGAGCAGCTAAGGAACGAGACGTCCTAGGTTCAAGACTTCCCTCGAGTGGAAAGTTTAATCTTTTATTTTCAGTTTATGTGACAAACTCTTATGTTTTCATCACTTTCTTGGGAGTGATTATCACATCCACAAGAAAACCTAAATCGGGCAAGGTAGAAGAATCTTTTTACCCATTCGCTAAGTGTACTAGTTAGGTGGGTCGACAACATATTCCTGTCATGTGACGCACATGCCGTCACCAGTGTCGTATAGAATATGTCAGATGTGTTTTCCTGTGGAGGAATCGGTTGACCTATGGCCTTGCGATCAAACGTTTTCGGTTCCCATTGGAGAGGCACGTCCTTTCGTCTACTAATCGCACGGTTTTGCGGAGCGGTCGCAGAACACAGACACTAAACTTATTACAGTGAACAGAGACGTCAATGAACGAACGGACAGATCATAACTTTGCGAAAATAGAGAAAGTAAAATTTTCAGTCGAGGGAAGACTTGCACCAAGCACCTCTCGTTCCGCAGCTGCTCACGCTAACCACGGGACCACGGCGCTCCTTAGCACATATATTCCTTGATGTTGCCTATCTTGCGCATGGTCTACTCAGTTTGTATATTTTACTAATTTTTTCGTAGTTCCACACAACTTCTTCCTGTTTTCTCGATTGATCTGTGTTCAGTTTTTCAAGGCCTATCCACTGTGCCAACTTATAACTAAATCTGAGGGGGGTGCGATAGGGAGGTTTCCTTGTAAGTAACACTTGAGGTGGTCCAAAGAAGGAAAGCTGCCGGACATTGGATGACTGGAAACGAGTGATCTGTGGTGATCAAAGCACGCTATACACTTTGACTATCTGATAGAAGGGTTTGGTTTGGAGAGTATATGGAGAACGTTACCCACCACCATGCGTAGTGCCAACAGTGAAGTGCGGTGGAGGTGAAGTTACGATATCGGGGTGCTTTTCGTGGTTGGGTTGTGGCAACCTTTTTGCGCTTAAGAGAACGTTAAATGTGGAACGATATGAATCACAGTTAAGAGCATTGAAGTACAGCGTACAGTAGAGGACAGTTTGGAGGCGATGATTATATCAGTATACAAGAACACTGTCCTAAAGCAGCGTGAGTATGCGGTTCAAATGGCTCTGAGCACTATGGGACTTACCATCTATGGTCATCAGTCCCCTAGAACTTAGAACTACTTAAACCTAACTAACCTAAGGACAGCACACACACCCAGCCATCACGAGGCAGAGAAAATCCCTGACCCCGCCGGGAATCGAACCCGGGAACCCGGGCGTGGGAAGCGAGAACGCTACCGCACGACCACGAGATGCGGGCGTGTGTAGGCGGTTTGTGGACAACAACATTTCAGAAATGGACTGGCCTGTCCAGAGTCCTGACGTGAACCCACTGGAACACGTTGGGTAGGAGAGTCTCGAGTCAGTACACCTGGAGGGCATTAAGGTTGTAACCTCCCCACAAAAATTAAAAAAAAAAATAATATGGATAATGATTCTAATTTTAGTGTAACCTCAAAACAAAATTCTTTCTCAGTTGCAACCTCCCTACAAAATTCTTTTCACGTTAACCTCAACACAAAATTCTTTCTGATTTAATCTAAGCTCAAAACTAATTCACATTTAGCGTAACCTCTCAATTAAATTATCGCTCACTTATGACTTTTCAATAATTCACTGTGAATTTAACCTGGTAAATTTTGGACGACAGCAGTGCTGCGTCATGGCCCTGTAAGATCATTCTGAATAAAAAAAGGAAAAATTCTTACCTCAATAAAGTCGCCGAATATATCTGCTCTTACAATAATTTTTTCCGGTACAGCTCTGTGCAATGCTGGCCGATAGATTGGTCATTTATGAAAGGAAGCAACTGATTTTCTTTTTTTTTCTTTTGCAACAATCGGAAAGATCATGGATTGGAGAAATTAGTAAATTCATTAAATTGAAATGAATGCTTGTTAAAAAAATTATTTTATATGACAAAGATTATTATTAGGACATTTTTAAAACATTTACAAGGGGAGTTCAGATAACATTACTAGATATGCGCGAGGCTGTTTTTTACCTTATACAATAATACTCAGGCTCCGGCATCGATGCACCGCGGCCGACCAGCCAACACAATACACCATACCAGACCAGAGCAGACTCCAGACAAGCGCAGACTAGCCATAACTTACTGCTACAGCTACACAGTTCCTACTGCAGTCAACACTGGTCTCTGGTCAGCGATTCTCTTATACCTTGCGTATCGCAGGCAGTGCATAAGCAATACATCGAAATTACATCTGCTCGGACCTCTTACATAAAATTACATCTGCTCGGACCTCTTACATAAAATTACATCTGCTCAGACCTCTTACATAACCCTCCAGGGGGGGGGGGGGGGCAAAAATTTGACAGCGATGGTGAGTCAATTGGACTTGCCAGGAGCAACAAATTTTTCTTAATTAACTAAGTTTACAGTCATAGAGTATATACATACATATATAAGTGCAGAACATAAAATGAAATAGAGTGCACATGCACTGAGTACAGTACATATCAAGAAATCACAAAATGTATACGCAATGGGTACAAAAATATTAACAAATGACATAAAGTGCACACACACTGCATATATTTTTTACCATTTTACAGGAACTAGGAAAGGAAAGTGAACGATTGCATCATGGTTGTAGCACAGTAGGTTGCACGTAGCTGCACTGAAAGTCCATATCTTTCTACAGAAGCACAACACCAAGTGATACAATCTGAAGTTCTCTTCCCTGAAGTATTAATCAGTGTAGCCAAGACACTGAAATGTCGTATTAATATTCAATGTTATCAATTTGGTAGTACATTAGGTACACCAAACAGTGGGACCATAATAGCATCTCCATCGTTCAAAGTGGTGGACAGCATGATGTGTCAACACCACACTCTTGCAGAATCCATACTCTTTCACCAACGTAGAATTAGTGCAAAAACCAAGTATAGTGCTCCATGATCATGAAGATGGACAGGACAAACGGATATTGCAGTTATTTCTGGTAATTAGGTCAGAAGATGAAGGACATTAAGGCTTATGCTAGTCATCATTGAGAATTACACTAGTCTATCAACCAATTTGAGTAATTGGTGGCACTCATTGCCTTGTTACTAAACATTTCTGTAATATGTATGAAGTATTACAGAATATTATTCACAAGTCATCTGATTACAGTGAACATTGGCACTCATTGGCCAGTTACAAACAATTTTTATGCATTATTCAAAAGTGATCATTCAAAGCAAGAGTTAATTAATGGCATACCATTTACATAATTCATCTAGTTATAGTAATCATTGGCACTCATTGGCCAGTTACAAACCATCAGATGTCATCATTCAAAACAGGAGCTAATGGGTGTAGCATCAAGCTACTGGTATTCATATATAATAGCATGTAAGTGACATAAGACAAATTTAAAATATAAGAAACTGTGGCATTCATTGGCCAGTTACAAAGTATTCATATAGCTTTATAAAACATTATTCAGTATTATTCAGGAGTCATCATTCAAAATGAGAGTTAATTATTGGAATAGCAGTTATACATTGTTACAAAACATTATTCAGTATTACTCAGAACTCATCATTCAAGGGACATAGGACATATTTAAAATGTAACACACTGTAACTATTACTCAAGGTCTGTGGTTAGAAAACATCATTCAGTATTACTCAGAACTCTCTTAAACTTGTAGCATTATTTGGGATTGGTAATACATTTTTTGTGCTAGCAATGCATTGTGTTGGGATAGATAATTAATTGCTGGGGCATGAAAAATTTGCTTTTGACTTATTGCTGCAAATAAGGATTAGTAACGTCATTCGTCATGAGTCTGCTGTAGCAAGGTTATGAAACAAGTAGAGTATATGTGAGCACATTCATGAATGACACACACAAATGGGTAAAAAAATGCAAGTACTAGAACAGGTTTAATGACTAACTGCTTATAGCACATTAATTTCATGAATAGCTTCTCCTAGAAAAAATACAAAATGGATTATTAAGGTGAAAGAAGAAACGCATATTATGCTGAAAAGTAGTGAACTTTGAATTAACAGGTAATGAAACGTGTACTCAATATGTATGTACTCTAGCTGTCCTTTCCAAAACATTCAGTCATTATACCATGTGACGTAAGACATACTGTCAAAACGAACTGCAACAAATACTTAAATAACTACATAGCATCTCTTAACTAATATATAAACTTCATCATTATTCTCATCTGCAAAGAAAAGCTTAAAAGTGGTGTGTTAAGTGGCCATATAAAATTCATCACTATCATCACCTGCAAAGAAAAACTTCATTATTCATATCAGCATATTCTTCATATAGCTATTCATCATCATTTATTATCATCTGCAAAAAATAGACACTTCATTATTCATTATTCATATTTCCATTTACTTCATACAACTATTCATAGTATAGAGTTTCTTATTTCTAGCATATTTCATCACTAAAACTAAGATGTGTAGTTCTGTCTGACGGCCTGCATCAATCGCCTCGTATTCTGAAAGAAAAATAATTAGTTAAGACTGCTATCATACGATGTGTATAGTATATTCTTGTTAATGCTTGTTAATTCTGACCCATTTAGTCTTCATGACAAGGTATTGCATCTTCTTTCGTTCATTCCGGCGGTGAAATTCCCATTTCATAGTAATCCACTGTGGTTTGTTTAAGTTATTTCTTTTACATGTTATTGCTTTCTGAAAATGATGAAAAAGGATTAATATCTTGCATTTAAATCATATACCCATTAAATAAAAACTTGTTTCTAGTGATATAATTAAGCATACAGCATAGCATGACAGAAAACGTATTATGTCAAAAATATAGAGAGTGTTCAGGTGCAAAAATGTACACACAGTCTCATAATGCAGTAGCCAAGAGTGTAGAATAGTCAAGATATTGAGATATCATAAGGAAAAATGTTAAAGTCAACTGGTGTTTGTTATATCTTAAAGATTTCGTAGTGCATACAAACAAAACAGGAAAACAATCATACATACACGAAAAAAGGAAAATGTGCACGGTCTGATATATAACGACAAGAAATGACTTTCGTGTTCAGCTTGTATGTTGTGTAGTTGATAGAAGCGAATGTTGAAGAGTTTAATGGAGAAAGAATTTGATAAAATTAATATGTAATTAGATAGAATTGCATAATTGGTCATAAAATATCTAAGTTTATCTGGAAAAATGTGCATGGTCTGATGTGTAAAGACAAGAAAAGCGACCTGCTAACCTTACCTTGTTGGGCACTTGCCAAGAAAAAATATGATAATCATCAGTAAGTAGTCACATAAAAATAATTGCATCATTGGTCATATAAAAATCAGAAAATGGCATTACAGTGTGATAAATCATAAAGTGTGTTCATTCAATAAAAGGTTTAATATTAGAGACATGGTGATTGCCCTTGCTTTTTCTGGTTCTCAAAGTTTCGACGTGCACTACATTGGGGTGAGGAATGCTGCGAATTCGATATGGACCTGCGTATATAAGCTCAAATTTACTGCATCTACTCTTTCCTCTGTTGGATAAATAATGTGTGCGTACTAATATCTTCTGTCCAATGTGAAAGTCACGCGTGTACAAACCTGTTTTTGCTGTCTTCTCCGGCGCTCTGCGGCACGTTTGATGTTGTTCAGCGCAATGTCTATTATTTCATGGTGTCGTAGTCGACGAGATGTAGGAGAGGATACTAATTCTTTAATTTTGTTAGGTGGTTCAACATTTTTCATTATAACAGTCGGAGATAGCATAGTAGATTCATTTGGTATCGAGTTAATTACATCCTGGAATGACAGTATGTGTGTATCCCAATCAATATGTTTTTTATGGCAGTATATTCTACATAGTTTACCAATTTCTTTCATTAGTCGTTCACAAGGTTTCGAAGAAGCGTGGTACCTGGATATATAGATCGGAGAAATGTTTCTAGCTCGTAACATACGTGTCCATATAGCAGATCGAAACTGTGATCCATTGTCGGAAATTACTTTCAATACATGCCCTACATGAAATAAAAAATGTTTTACAAATGCATTTGAAATCGATTTAGCAGTAGCTTTGCGTAACGGAGTGAAGGTAACAGATTTCGAAGTGAGTTCAACAGCGACAAAGATATAGCAAAAACCTCTATTAGTTCTGGGAAGCGGACCAAAAATATCTACAGCGCCCATGTGTCTCAATTTAACAGGTACAATGGGATGTAATGGAGGAATATGTGAAGTCGTATCTGACTTAGCTTTCTGGCAGATTTTACATGACGCTAAAACTCGTCGAATACGTTTCTCCATGTTGGCAAAATAACAGTTCTGTCTCAGTATAAGAAAACATTTTCTGGCTCCGTAATGTGCGTAACTTAAATGAGTATACCAAATTAATTTGTTAACAAGCTCGTCAGGAATACATAATAACCAATTGTTGCTGTCAGGGTGAGAGCGGCGAAACAGAATATTATTGCGTACGGTGTAATGATTTCTAATGGTAACATTATTCCTATCTTGCCAAAGGTGCTTAATTTCTTTCCATACGTTGTCTTTACTCTGCTCTTGTGCTATGTCTCGTAATGACGACGAAATGAAATTTTCAAATGCAACTTGTTGAATATACATGACGCTAAAATTTGCTTGGCATAAGTTGGTTCCGATGCCTTGCTGATTGTAAAATTAAATTCCTGTAAATAAAGTTTCCATCTGCTTAATCTGTCGTGTGTAAATTTAGCGGAAAGTAAAAACTGGATAGCTCTATGATCAGTGTAAACGGTCGTATGTCTTCCATAAAGAAAATGCCTAAATCTCGTAAATGCCCATACAACACATAATGTTTCAAGTTCTGTGACAGAATAATTGCATTCAGCAGGTGACAGAATGCGACTCGCAAAGGCGATGTTTTTAATTACTGTAGAACCATCTTCTTCAATTTCCTGAAAAATGTGTACGCCTAAAGCAGTGTTAGAACTGTCGGTGGCAATGGAAAAATTTCTAGTAAGATCTGGGTGTGATAAAAGTGGTGCATTCAACAAAGCTTGTTTCAGATTGACAAATTCAGAATGTGCTTGGCTATCCCAGGACCAAATAGTGTTTTTACCCGTCAATTGACATAATCTAGAGGTGTCTAAAACAGAGTAATGAATAAATTTACAAAAAAAGTTAATTAAACCCAAAAAGCTGCGTAGTTGTTTCTTCGTCGTAGGAACAGTAATGTCACGTAAAGCTTGAAGTTTTTCCGGGTCAGGCGCAATGCCTTCTGCTGAAATTACATGTCCAAGAAATTTTATAGAAGTTTTGCCAAAGTGCGATTTACTGAGATTAACTGTGAGTCCTTGTGCACGAAAAGTTCGTAACAGTTGTTCAAGAATCAGATCGTGTTCAGACCAGTTAGCTTCTGCAATAAGAATGTAGTCTACATACGTTGTGATTCTGTCTTTTAATTCTGTCGGAAGTATAGTATTCAATCCGCGAATAAATGCTGCTGAAGAAATAGATAAACCGAACGGTAATTTACAAAATTGATAACAGTCACCAAAACAGAGAAAAGCCGTGTACTTTCTGGAGAACCGGACATAGTACCAGGGACGTTGTCAAAAACTGGAGCTTGCTGTAAAAGAATTTTGCGTAGTTGCGTGCGTTCGTCGTCTGTATTTGCACTGCTCTGTTTAACTTTATCAGAAATCATCTGTATAAAGTCATAGTCGGCTTCGTCTGGAGTATTATAGTTGTGTACGTACGTATCTGTGAACAATGTGGAATGACAGTCTATGTTACGTGATGCGGAAATGACCTCTGTACGATCAATTGTTTGTTCTTCTGCAGATAAAGAGTGCTGAAATTCTAAAGCCAGTTGTACATTTTCATCCTTTAACATTAAACAGGAGTTTTGAAAGTCAATAATTGCGTCATGTTGTACCAGAAAATTCGTACCTAAAATAACGTCTGTTGTCAATAAGGGAACAATCCAAAAATCTGAGTGAAATGTATGACCTGCAATACAAAATGATAAATGTGTCTGTAATTTTACATCTACTCCTTTACCAGATACTGCTCATTTTACTTTAGTTTTGCCTAATGGTAACGCAGGATAGTTATTCTCTTTGTTACATTCGTTGAAAGTTTCCTCATTTATAACTGACATAGGTGATCCAGAATCGATTACTGCTGAAAATTTGGATGATCCAATCTTTACTTCAATGACAGGGTGGGAAATGGTTTTTTGAATAACTGGTTTTTGCTGCAAAAGAGTGTCTCGGATGTCGTCAAAAATAATAACATTTTCGTGAACTAAATTCTCTGTGTCAAAAGTATTGCTTGCGTTGCAGGAAGATGCAACCTGTACTGTATCTAGTCAAATTCTTTCTGACGTGCTGTTATTTTCGGAATGATGCTGTGGCATTTCTACTATTTGTACTGTACTGTTATTTCGTGCTGACGTATTACGCTCGGGATGATATCTACTGTCTGGTTCATTCATGATAATTTGTTGTTGCGGATGATTCTGCTGCTGGTAAGACCGACTGTTATTAAACGTACGCTGGAAATTGTGCTCATTACTTTTACGTCTGTCATGATAGTCATTACTATACGGTGCATTGCGATATGAGTTGAAATGGTGTGTTTTCTGTACGTACTGATTTCCTTGTTGCTGTGCGTTACTATTTGGTGTGGCCGACGCTATACGTGTAGGCGGCGAAACATTAAAGCTTGGTTGACCTTGCAGACTGCATTGTTGGTTAGGTATGCTAACCGGTTGGTTTTGTTGCTGTTGTTGGGAAAAACCTCTATTGTTACCAAAATGTGGTTCCTGTTGCTGATAATTTTGACGATACTGATAATTAAAATTTTGTCTGTTATTAAAGTTCTGGTGGTTGTCGTTCCTGAAGCGTCTATTAGCTTTGCTATTGAAATTGCGTGGCTGATCGTAATTGCTGTATGCTTGTTGACCTTGATTATTATATGAAAAATTTTTGTTTATGAACGAATAATCTGATTGCTGAACTTCCAAAAGCTGTAACAGATCTCTGAATGCCGAAATATTTTCTTTCTGCTGACCCGTTAAAAGTGATATTCTTAATGATCGTGGAAATTATAAATACATAATTGGATAAGTGCAGATTCACTGTATGGTTCACTTAAGTACTGGTTTTGTTGGACCATGTGTTCAAAAAACTGCGTGACAGTGGAAAAATTTGAGTTCTCATAATTCGGTAAACTAATTAACTGATCCTTGATTCCGCGCTGTGTCGTCTTCGACCAATACGCTGACAGAAAAGCATTCTGAAATTCTTCTACCGAATAGCATTGTCTCGCGATCGGTCTCATACGAGTTGCCGGTTCGCCTTCCAAAAAACTGCAAATAAATTCAAGTTTGTGTGTTACGGGCCAAGTCGGTGGAAAAGCAAAGCTAAATTGTTGTATCCAATCCAAGGGGTGGATCTGTGTTCTGTCATTTTTAAATACTTTAAATTTTCTCACGGATAGAAAATGCTTGTAATCGAAATTATCGTCTCTGTATGTCTGAACAGGTTCAGGATTGTATGAGAATCTATTTGCCTCTGACTGTTCGGAATCTAACTCACGTATTCTCTGTAAATTACCTAAATTATACTGGCTGTGTGAGTCTGACAAATGTTCGGAAAGTGGCGTATGCTCTGATGTATTAAAAGCTGAAACATTTTTCATCTCTGTCACTTCGTGCTGTAAAGTTGACAATTTTCTATGTAATGTATTATTGGACGAACCTATCCCACTGATCGTCTGCTGTAAATGTTGGAATTCGGGTGTTTGATTAAACGAAATCGGTGAAGTATCGTCTGATTTGCTGTCATTATTACTTTCAATAACGTCAATACGACTGGCCAATTCATATTTTTCAGTCAGTATTTTTACCTGATTATCGTTTTTAGTGTCACAAGCATAATTTTTTTTGTATTTTACGTGTGGTTTTGTTCAAATTTTTAACGTCTGCTTTGATGGCATCGGTATCCTGTATTAGTTCCAACTTTTCAAGTCTGTTGGTCATTGTCTGAAAGTCTAATGTGTGTGTGTCTGTTTTTGTTTTAAGATCGGAGATTTCATCATGCAATTCGGTGTTCAACTGTTTGATTTCGTCTGATACTGTAGCAATATTGTTGTCTACATATGTTTTTGCTTTCGTAAACAATTTACGCTTATCTTCCTGTCTCTGTGCAGTACTTGTTTCCATGACAAAGCAACACTTTATTCTGTTCCTGTATAAATTTACGGTAACGCGTTTCACTGTTTTGTAGGTGGTGATTAAAACGTTCGTCAATTTGGTTGTTATGTTGGTCAAATTTCGTGTCTGCTTTCGCATCCAGTGTGCGTGAAAGTTCTGCTGACATTAATTTAAACTCGTCGCGTAACTGTGTTGCGTTTTCAGAACATTGTTTAGCGACTGCACTAATTTCATCTCTAAGTAATTTAGTTGTGGCTGCATGTGTATTATTTAATTCTTGAGCCACAGATCTAATTTCTTCACTACTGCTCCTAGCACAAGCCTTAATTTCCTCACGTAATTTTTCTTTAGTATCATGACATTGCACGGCAACGGCTGTAATCTGTTCACTAAGTTGTTTGTTCTGTTCATTTAGGTTGTCGTGTTTTTCATCCACCTGTTTGAAATTTTCATTAAGGTTGTCTTGTTTTTCATTAAGTTGTTTGAAATTGTCGTCTTGTTCTTTCTTAGACTGTTTGAGATTTTCATTAACTTGTAGCATTAATGCTATAACTCGATCCATGCGAAAATTAGCTACTGTATTCTCTGTGATGTGTGATGATGTATTTGTATGTGTCACGTTTTGTATAACCATTTGGTCATTCTGTGATTCACAAAAAGGTTTGCCCATCGGATGAGCACTGTTGGTCGCAAAATCGGAATCAAATAAATTTGACGTACTTTGAGTATATTGTTCACCTTCGTTAGAAACAATTATTTGTTCACAATTCAAATTTTGCAAACCGGGTGTGTGAAACTGAGCAGTGTTCATTGTAACGGAACGTGCCGCGTCATCAACTGTTACATTTACTGTGGACATCATTGAATTTGTTTGTTCATCATTAGGATCAAAATCATTACTAGTGATCGGCATGCACTGATTATCTGTAATCAGGGAATTATCACTATTACACTGAGTGTCGCAAATTTAACCTGGTAAATTTTGGACAACAGCAGTGCTGCGTCATGGCCCTGTAAGATCATTCTGAATAAAAAGAGGAAAAATTCTTACCTCAATAAAGTCGCCGAATATATCTGCTCTTACAATAAATTTTTCCGGCACAGCTCTGTGCAATGCTGGCCGATAGATTGGTCATTTGTGAAAGGAAGCAACTGATTTTCTTTTTTTTTTCTTTTGCAACAATCGTAAAGATCATGGATTGGAGAAATTAGTAAATTCTTTAAATTGAAATGAATGCTTGTTAAAAAAATTACTTTATATGACAAAGATTATTATTAGGACATTTTTAAAACATTTACGTGGGAGTTTAGATAACATTACTAGATATGCGCGAGGCTGTTTTTTACCTTATACAATAATACTCAGGCTCCGGCATCGCTGCACCGCGGCCGACCAGCCAACACGATACACCATACCAGACCAGAGCAGACTCCAGACAAGCGCAGACTAGCAACAACTTACTGCTACAGCTACACAGTTCCTACTGCAGTCAACACTGGTCTCTGGTCAGCGATTCTCTTATACCTTGCATATCGCAGGCAGCGCATGAGCAATACATCGAAATTACATCTGCTCGGACCTCTTACATAAAATTACATCTGCATTACATCTGCTCGGACCTCTTACGAGGTCCTCAACCAGGGATGGAGTAGGGGACCTCCCTGGCTACTACAACGGCCGAGATTACTTCTTGATCTGGCTGCTTACAAGAAGTATTGTACCACGGACCACCTTTTTAAAATTAGATTTACTGAGATTTTAGACCGCCATTCAGATTTTACTACTGTTTACACGGATGGGTCTAAACAGGGGGATTTTATGGGCTGCTCTGCTGTGTTTCCCGATACTGTCCGTAGGATAGGGCTCCAAGAGTAGTTCTCAGTTTACTATGCAGAACTGTTTGACATTCTGAAAGCATTAGACCATATGCGACGACATCATGGCAAGAAATTCATCATCTGCTCCGATTCTCAAAGTGCTCTTGAACCGATGTACCCAGCAGATCGGATGGTGCAAGAAGTGCAGGACGCACTCCTGCTCTTGCAAAAGCAGGGTAAGGATGTAATTTTCTGCTGGGTTCCAGGGCGCATAGGAATTCCTGGAAATGAACTTGCAGACGCGGCTGCCAAGGAGGCTTGCTCCATCCCACCCCCTGCTCGCTGTTCCGTCCCCCTGTAGGCAATAACATCATTCGTGACTGGGAAGGTCATGCGTTGGTGGGAGGCTCAGTGGCTGGAAGTGAGGGAAATAAGTTGCGAGCGGTGAAGGATTCTGTGCGACCGTGGCTTACCTTCTTCCGACAACGACGAGCTGAGGAAGTAGCCCTTACACGGCTTCGAACAGGACATTTTCCATTGACACATGGTTTTCTGTTACGTCGTGAGGAGCCACCAACGTGTCAGACATGTGGGACACAGCTGTCGATACGACATATTTTAACTGAGTGTGTTTTATATGCGGGTTTGAGGGAAGATTTAAGTTTCCCACCAGACCTGACCTCTATTTTAATTAATAATAATGCGAGTGTGGTTAGATTTTTACGTTTTTGTGTGATGTCTGGACTTCTGCCCAAAAATTGGGATTCATATCTTAATGTGCTGTAAAGTGGTTTGGTCATCCATTATTTGTAAGTGGTCACCCAGCCACAGTTAAATTATTTTTACCTGTTTTGTACTGGTATTTTATTTTTAGTTTAATCTACCTGTTTTGATGTGCTTTGTCCAATCTTGAAATTTGAGCATTTACAATTCTCGCAAAGATCGGCTCTGAATTGATCCTAGTTTAACAGATCTTGGCTGCACTCGTCAACATTTATTTTGAGAACGGGCGCGGTTAACCACGTTGTTGTGCGCCCTAAAACACTAATCATCATCATCATCATCATGAGTTAGAACGTCGGTTTCACTCCAGTCCCTGTCGTCAAACATCATCACCTTCTCTAGTTCCGGCTATTGAGGAAGAATAAGCTGTCATTCCTCCACAAAGATTCAGACAGATGACTGAAAGTGTCCCCAGCGGAGTTCAAGTCTTAATAAAGACAAAGGGTTGACACAGTCCACATTAATGTCCACTGATAGGTGTCTGGGTGCTTCTGATCAGATATTGTATTCATTCTGAATTTCGCTATATTGCTACAGTCATTGCTGCGTTTTAACTTGCCTGGTTGTGGGTCCGTGTTGCAGGTGACAGCGTCCCAGGTCGGCGCGTCGCCAGCCCACACGTGGCTGAGGGACTTCCTGCTGCAGCTGGGCCACGTGCTGCCGCTGGCAGACTCCCCGTGCAGCCAAGCTGGGGAGACTGTCTGTGCTCCGGGCTGCTCTGGGGTAAGGTGCCACTAAGCTCCATTTATCCTACTGGGGTCGAGAATCTCTTTTCTGCCTTCCATTTGCCTCAGAGTACACACAGAGGCCCACGGGCCGAAACCGGCCCACGATGGCCGGTAAACCGGCCCGCGTTAGCTGGCCGGACATCCCCGGTATGTCTGGACTTCTGCCCAAAAATTGGGATTCATATCTTAATGTGCTGTAAAGTGGTTTGGTCATCCATTATTTGTAAGTGGTCACCCAGCCACAGTTAAATTATCCCATCCTGTAAACTTGGAGTAATTCTGAGAGTGCTTAGTCTCATAATGACGTTTTGTGTTGTATTCTTTCAAGACTGATATTGCTTCATTGCAAATAATACACACTGATTTGTTGCTAGACTCCACCACGAAATATTGACATCCCCACTGCTCTTTAAAAATTCTACATTCACTGTCAACCTTTCGTTTCTTTTCCATGCTTGCATAGAACTGCACAAAAGATTGTAACCTGAAAATAAAATTATGCTATTTTATACTAATAAAACTAGGTAGTAGTCTGCCTAAACAAAATGCAATGAATTTATTTTTCAGGTACTTTTATCACTAAATTAAGTACTCACAATTACACTGTAGTTCCACTAAAAATACAGTGCAAAAATACTCAAGTCGTGCTATACGTATTTAGATTTTCAGATTTTCCTTGTCTCTTCGAATTCAGACTTTGAATTGTCCCACACTTCGTCGTCTCACCTACTAGTACAACGCATAAAACACTAAAAAAACTCGTGAGACACTCGCAACATAGACACAATCACGCAACAGAACTATCAAATATATGCTCTGGTTCTGCTACTCGCTACAAGACTACATAACTAAACTCATTGTTGCGCCGCTTGAAATAACAATGCGTTGACATACTCTACCTCTGTTACGTCTTGCAGTAATAGTGTTGCTAACAATGATTTTGAGATTTCGTTAACTTTACAGGACGCTTTCGTGAAGAATGTGCAGTGACATACTTTTTTGTCGGTAAAATTCGCCAGAATAAAATACGCCAGAATTTCGGTCAGGTACGTCCACCAATCAAAATTATGTAATTAAATAAAAATCGTAGTTCGTTTCACACTATTCCCACAACCTCAGATTTTTGCGATTTCATGTTTCCTTTAGCCTTACATTACGGTCATCATAGAGTGCTGGGGTGCTTTAATCCCACTAGGTAGATCTTGGCCCTTATGACTTCGTGGAGGAGTCAATGTGGCCCGCGGACTAAAACGTTTGGAGACCCCTGTCCCAGTGTATGCATTGATTTCATCAAATAGTTTTGTGGCCAGTTTGACGCTGTCGTACACTGATTTCCTGTGCGAGTAACTTAATCCGTCGAAATACGGGATTTTCAGAATGATTCATCTGATTTCACGAGCCTATACCTCCCATATCAATGAAGATAAAAGCTTTGTAGCCCTGTGTGCAAGTTAAAATTTGTCCCAAATTCCTAGTTACAAAAGAATCGAATTTTCAATGTTGTATCTATTATACGCAGACATGTACAACCTTGGGGCACTGTTTTACAATTACCTTTAGGATCAAAGTTTTCATTTACCTTTCACAAATGATGTCACTGCTCCACTGGAGATGCGATGTGCTGTGCTACAGAAAGATATCCTGGGCAAATGTGAAATTATTTAAGTTCTTTCTAGCCAGCAATGAGCCAAACCGAGACAGGCTCGCATGTCGTGGAACAATCAGAATGACAAACAGCTTGAGAGCTGACACTGGAAATAGCATAGCACACAATGAAAGCTTTTGCTACACCTTGCACCAGCAAAAAGTCTGAATCTCGAATTCAGCAACGTGAACTCACTGAAGAGGGAACATAACGTCATTCTGACAGCACGGCAAGGTGCCACAACAACGATTAAATCTTTCACAAGAACGCTTATCAGCCCACTGGCATGACGGAAAAGTACCGAGACGTGGAGAAGAATGCCGATGAGCCTGAAAAACTAGGCCACATTCAGTCATCCCCAGCAAGATGTCACGTCATTGCCTCAAAAGGATAACTACAAATACCCAGGTTTCTGACTCTTCTCCCATTCAGTTGCAGTAAGCGTCTGTGATTTGCTGCCTATAATCCCCCACATGACTTCTACTTTCTAGACTGCAGCGAGCCTGGTCTAGTCTACTGAAATGGACTACTGTGAGCTGCCAGCCCCGCATCCGCTAATGAGAAGACCTGCAGTCACCTACCACTGTCTTGCTGGGAGGCAGACTATAGTGTTTGGCGAACTGTCAACATGTCGCTGTACCGTGAAGGCGCAGTAGTGCTGGACTACACAGCCCTCCACTGATGGAGAGGCTATGTTGTAATTCTGCAGCACCACCTTTGTCTCATGCATGGCGGCTGGAAATTACAGGACCATATCGTTAACGTCGATATGCAGCGGGATTTTAGAACATATATTGTGTTCGAACATAATGAATTACCTCGAAGGAGACGGTCCCTTGACACACAGTCAACGTGGCTTTAGAAAACATCGTTCCTGTAAACACAACTAGCTCTTTGTATTCACATGAAGTGCTGAGTGCTATTGACAAGGGATTTCAGATTCCGTATTCCTGGATTTCCGGAAGGCTTTTGACACTGTACCACACAAGTGGCTCTTAGTAAAATTGCGTGCTTATGGAATATCGTCTCAGTTATGTGACTGGATTTGCGATTTCGAGGTCACAGTTCGTAGTAATTGACGGAAAGTCATATCTATATAAACGATTTCGGAGGCAATCTGAGCAGCCGTCTTCGGTTGTTTTCAGACGACGCTGTCGTTTATCGACTAATAAAGTCACCAGAAGATCAAAACAAACTGCAAAACGATTTAGAAAAAATATCTGAATGGTGCGAAAAGTGGCAGTAGACCCTAAATAACGAGAAGTGTGAGGTCATCCACATGAGTACTAAAAGGAGCTCGCTAAACTTCGGTTACACGATAAATCAGTCTAATCTAAAAGCCGTAAATTCAACTAAATACCTAGGTATTACAATTACGAACAACTTACATTAGAAAATCACATAGAAAATGTTGTGGGGAAGGCTATCCAAAGGCTGCGTTTTATTGGCAGGACACTTAGAAAATGTAACAGACCTACTAAGGAGACTGCCTACACTACTCTTGTCCGTACTCCTTTAGAATACTGCTGCGCGGTGTGGGATCCTTACCAAGTATGACTGACAGAGTACATCGAAAAAGTTCAAAGAAAGACAGGACGTTTTGTATTATCGCGAAATATGGAAGAGAGTGTCACAGAAATGATACAGGATTTTGGCTGGAAATCATTAAAAGAAAGGCGTTTTTCGTTGCGACGGAATCTTCTCACGAAATTCCAATCACCAACTTTCTCCTCCGAATGCGAAAATATTTTGTTGACACCGACCTACACAGGACGGAACGATCACCACGATAAAATAAGGGAAATCAGCGCTCGTACGGAAAGATATAGGTGTTCATTCTTTTCGCGCGCTACACGAGATTGAAATAATAGAGAATTGTGAAGATTGTGAAGGTGGTTCGATGAACCCTCTGCCACGCACGTAAATGTGATTTGCAGAGTATCCATGTAGATGTAGATGCAGATGTAGATGTTAATTTGAGCACTCTCTCTGATGAGCAGATGTGAGGCCTAGTAAGAAGGAGTCGACGACTTGTAAAATGTCACAGCTGTATGAGCTATGTCTGGCAGTCGCTGGACTGGAAACCTGCACGATTTTGCACTCGCTATGTGCAGGCCTGTACCAAGAGCACGGTGAAGTAGGCCTCTGCCCATGATGCAGGCACCGAGGGGGCGCAAAATCTGGCCACTTAAAAAAATGCGGCTTAAAAAATAACTGGGAGAAGTACGTGAGCTGTCCTACCCTTCAGGTTCCTGTCTAAAGGAGAGCCGTTTCCCTGCGCCGGCTACTGTGAACGCACACCGCTGTCATAGTATCATCTCTACAGCGTCATTTTGTCCAGGCAGCATCATGAAGGAACGACTGCTACCGAAAAGACGTCTACTGCTGTAACACGGACTTGTGGCAGCAGTGCACTTGGTTCACAAAGCTCCCATCTACACAGTTCGCTCTTGTTCACCAATGGAGCTTTTGCTGCTATTTCGCTACAGTATTGAAAGATCTCAAACGTTGGCGAGCTTACACTGAAGCAAATATGGTGTTTGTCTGAAGGATCCGATTTTTGCCGACTTAGGGCAGGAACGTGACAGTTTGAGCTAGAATGCTTTAAAGAATTTAGCAGAATAATAGGTGCTAGAGAAAATAGATTACCCATGTATCAAAACATTTCACCTGATTCTAGTTTCCTGTCGGTAAACATTTTAAAGGAAAGCACTGTATCTTATTTTGAAAAATATGCACTTAATTTTGGCGTCAAATATAACGGAGTTATTGATATAGCTCAACTAGTTAACGTACTCGTAATAGCTGCATTGAAGTTCTAGATGAAAGAGAAGATTAAGAGTATAGAAACGGATCCCGATTTGGGTAGTTTGAAGGTTTTCAAAGTATGGGTTAGGAGATGCTTGTCAGAACGTCGAATTAGCTTTGTCAGGGTCTGTAGCGCCTTGGGTGAAAGCAAACTGTTAACTTTGACATTTTGTCCACAGTGTACAGCACAGCTATTAAACTTGACTTCAGTGCCTTGATCAGAGTTTTCTGCGCTTAAAACAAAGAAATGTGAAGCAAATTGTGATGCTCCATAATTATTGGAAGGGATATTGCCTAACTCCGCATTAGATTTCTAATAAGTAATGTAGGCATTATTGATCATTCATAAAGAACAAATAAAACCTGTTAATTATTGTTGTTGTTATTATTTACTTGTGGGCCCTGTTGATACCCAGTGCTTCTAAATTCCTTCTTCTGATTTTCCATATATCTCTCATTCTCTCTCCATGTCATATTTTTCTTTCTTCAGTTCACTTGGTTCCTCATTCTACCCAACAGTCTGCCTTGTGACTGAACAGATTCCTGTCTGCTACTTCCACTGCTTCTGTCTCGATTTTCGTAACGTACTTTTTAATATATATCGTCGATTACCGCAAACTGCCACGGACGCGGTTATTTCATCAAAAGATCCACCGAATTTTTAATAGAAAACCCTGCATTATTTTATCGTCTTTCTTTGTGAGATAAACTCCTGGTGAAAGAACTAAAGCTGACGTCAAGCCTGTCTGATAAAAAAACTAATGGGAAATTTGTAAGACGTTTCCAGACGTTATGCTGGAATTCGAAATCGGGTTTTTTATTTTCACTCTGCACTATTTGGAATGGATAATAACGGTTTTGAATGGCATAAGTGAGGAATAGACAAAGAGAGTCTTCAAAATATCCTTTCGAAAGCAAAAAGCATAAAAGTTACATTTCACATATCACAGCAGCTGTTAAATATCATCAGGTAGGTACAGTAAGAACTGACTATGCTGGTCCAGCAGCAACAGGCTGGAAGCTTTGAAACACAGTAACTAGAAGGTTGGTCGAAACAGAAGTATAACGAAGAAACTTATTTAGACTATCTGCTTTTTAACACAGTGAGAGTTAGCTCTTCAAGGTCATGACACATCTGAGGTGTCAGTAAATAAAGGAAATTATTTACAACTTTTGGATTTCTTGGCGGAAGAGGACCCATACTTGAAAGAGAAAGTACCTTTAAATACTCCATCGGATGCTAAATGATCTGACATTACAATGAATTCGTAGCTTTTATTACGAATGTTATTAACGAACAAATGTCATGTGAATTTAAAAATAGACCCTTTTATATCAGTACAAGACGCCGATGCAATGGATGTCTCAACTAGAAAACAAATGAGAGTAATTTTTAGTTTTGCAAATAACGAATCAGGAGATATACAAGAGAGATTCGTAGGGTTTTGTGATGTATCCAAAGGACAACGTGCACAAAGCATAGCCACCGTTTTGTTGCAAGTGCTAAGCAATTGGAATACCGATAAAAACAAATTAGTATCGCAAATATACGATGGCTGCAGCGCAACGTCAGGGATAAATTATGTTGTCCATTCTCTTGTGAAACAAGCGTATCCTCATGCTGTCTTTATCCATTGCTACGCACATCAATTGCACTTAGTCCTCCTCCATGCCTATAAAAGAATTATGCAAGGAGAATTTTTTGTGAGAAACCTATCACCATTTCACTCATTGTTTAGAGATTCAAATAAAAACAGTGAGCTTTTGAGGAAAAGTGGATTTAAACTACAAAATCCGTGTGAAACAAGGTGGAATTTTCGTTCACGCGCCGTACAAACCATTATTCTTCACTATACAGACCTGAGGGTAGTATAATGATGTGATAAATAGAGAAGGGTGGGATGACAGCTCCTTCCATCAGGCAAGTGGCCTAAATAGTATACTGGATGATCAAACTTTTATTTTTCTACTGCAGCTACGCAATTCGATTTTTCAATGTACAAGTATCTTGTCTGACATCTTGCAAAGTAAAACATTGGACATAAACCGCTGTAAGGTCGAAATTGAAAACTGTATTAAGGCCGTTGAACGACTAAGATGTGAGGAAGTTATTCTGAAATGCGTAATGGAATATAAGAACTTTATGAATTCACCAGGAGTATCTGAAATTAATTTTAACGAAATAGAGGCAAGTATTCGGGGATGGAGAAGGCTAGCATTCGAAATAACTGACACAGTAGTAATAGTAGTAAACATGGAAACTAGATTCCAAGACTTGCATGAAACAGATTTTGCAGAACTTGTAAATGAGAAAAACGTCTCACGTTATAGTAGGCCAAACAATTTCTCGATATGTGAAGTTGAAAAGCTACTTAAAATATATCCTTTCTTTGACACTGACAAACTGAAAGAAGAACTAACCTTTATTTACAGCAGTGAGAATAACGTCTAAAGCCTCAGGGCCTCCTTAAATCATTGTAAACAATGGATTAAAAAACGTTCTCTGAACGTGTGAAAGTACTGTAGTTAGTTTTTGCAGTTCCCACAACCTCTGCGTCTTGTAAAAGAAGCATGAGTGCATTAAAACGCGTTAAAATCTACCTTCGCAACATAAAGACAAATGACAGACTCTCAAACTTGGCGATTTTGGCTGTAGAGAAGGAAACAATGAAATATTCAATCAAAGTGCAGTAGTTCATATCTCGAGCTGTCGATATTTACGTCCAGAAAAAGGACAGGAGAATAGAACTAATTTATAAAAAGAAGTAACTATGAGATACTACGTGCTATATTTTTATTAATGTTTAGTTTAAATTTTTATGCTTTTATTTATAACAAATTTCTGTAGTAGTTACAGTCTTAGTGGAAATATGTAACTAAATAATTTTTTCAATGTTTCTATTTTACAATTTTTTGTCTTAAGATTCATTTCTTCTTTCGATCTTCTTAATTCTCAGACTACCCTAAAAAAAAATTCACGCTTTATCACTGCACAGATATACCGTACACTCAACGTGAAGAACATCCGTTCCTCGAGGAACATCGATACTCTAGTCCATTTCATTCCACACACGAATCACAGGTCTCCATTTGCCGAATCGACAACTTCAGATATACGATGTTCAGCTGTTGCAGAGTAGCTGTCATATGTGGGACAGAGACTCTATTTTTTCTGTACCCCACAGAAAAAGAAATCGCGAAGTCTGAGGTCTGGTGATCTGGGAGACCAAAGGCAATGAACAATATTTTGTGAATGCGTCTTGGATACACGCGACATTATCATCAGACGTGTGTAGCCGACCAGTGCTCTTCCCTCTGCATATGCAACCAACTTCAAAGAATTTTGTATGCCAGTCAAAAGTCTTCTTGTGCAGAGGCAGTTTTTGCTGAATCGACGGTGGAATGCACGTTGCACTTGAGCAACGGATTGACTTCGCGCAATTTTCAATACACAAAATGATTACTCTTGTGGTGTAGTTGTCATGTTGGTACAAAGAAACAGCAGTGCAGCTGTGGTGAAGCTTTGAACCTTCCTCTATCCAGTGACAGACACAAAGAGTTTCTATCTTTTGTAGGTTGTCTGTAGAAAACAACTGAAATCTGTTCTTTCTTTCTGAATCACCTGGTACATCATACTGAAACCAGTGTACAGTAGCTCCAAAACAAATACAATACCGTTTTACTTTAATTTTTTTCAGAAAGTTTATATTACTTGTGATTTATTTAGTACAATGATACATTTTATTTGTTGCGTGTAATTCTTTTTATCAACTGAGTTCAAATTAAACAATATTTTTCAGTTATAAAAATAGCTAAACCTGTGTAGAAATAATGCGGAAATACAGTCATTTTACTAAAATTTGAAACTCCTCTAGATGTTCTTCCATGTTTGCAATTTAAAAATGGAGTTGTTTCGAAAATCCACCTTATGCAAACACAATTAGTTTATTTTTTTATATTTACCCATTAAGACATGTTTCTACACCTATGTGTCATCTTCTGTGGGTCGAATTTTTATTTCTGTAAAATACAATATCAAATTTATAATAATTTAACAGTTGCAGGCCTAAGAATTACAAAATATGCAATTTGCTTTTTTTTGGTTTAGACGCTCACATTAAAATTACATCGCTGAATGAACTGGATTTTTATGAAACTTCCTGGCAGATTAAAACTGTATGCCGAACCAAGACTCGAACTCTGGACCTTTGCCTTTCACAGGCAAGTGCTCTACCAGCTGAGCTACCCAAACACGACTCATGCCCTCTCCTCATAGCTTTAGTTCTGCCAGTACCTCGTCTCCTACCTTCCAAACTTCACAGAAGCTCTCCTGCGTTGGAGTCTCTGTCTGGCACACAGTTTTAATCAGCCAGGAAGTTTCCTATCAGCGCACACATGGCTGCAGAGTGAAAATCTCATTCTGCATCACTATGCACCGTTTTTTTTGTGCTCTTTTTCGTGGTTTTTTGACTGCATGTCATCTGCAAACTAGCCATGAAGAAAATTATTGCATATTTGTGAAAAACTGTTTCATAGTGATAGGTTTTGTGCGTTTCTGTACTTACATTTTCCGTCCTGCTTCATGTCTTTGATTGGTGTCTCGATCAATTGCTGTTCATGACATTGTTTCCAGGCAGTTTTTCACGAAATTTTCCCTCAGTACTTCATCTCTCATGCGCTTTCAGAAAACGTGGCGAAACATGATATGAACAGACGCATATGACTCTATACTCAGCGAGAGGCGTTATGTTATTGTAGTTGTTCATTTGTTCATCGTTGGTCTTGTGTTCGTTGTGGCACTAATTTTGAATGTTTCGTCAGAAACTGTGTGGTGTGGCTGCTGGGAGAGGGCAGTATATGTGTGTATGTGTGTGTGTGGAGTAAAATCGAGAGCTGGAAAGCGGGTTGGGTAGGGAGACAAGAAGTTTTTTGTTGTTCTTTTTTACTGTTTGATTGTCATGTTTTATGTGTGGAGGTGCCTTTGTATAGTTCGTTGAGTGTTTTGTTGCACAGTGTTGTATTTTCATTTAGAAAACTAATTGCGTTTGCATAAGGCGGATTTTCAAAACAACCCAATCAGAAATATAGTTTACAGGTCGATGGGGAGGGGGAGAGGGCGAGGGGCACAGATTGGGCAATAATACCAAGGGTACAGGGTCACCTCGCTACTGCTCTGGCTATGTGAGCTGTCGTGGTCTAGCGAACGGCTTCGATAGATCACTGAGACAGATGAGTCAGCACGTTCTAAATCAACCCGCTGTGTCCACTGCCCTCGCCACTGCTGCGGAGAAGATGATTCAGATGCAGACCTTAACTACTAAGTGTACGATTCGTTAGTGCCGTTTCATTATCGCACAGAGTGCTTGACTGGCCTTCATCACCCAACTCCGTGCTTCGTCATCCTACAACCATAAGGGTCCTAGCCCCTGCCCCTTTTTTATTGGTGTCAGAACTGGCTGCCAGCTCAGGACCTGAATAACAGTGGTACCTCGCCTAGAGACTGTTCATTCTGCCATCGTCGTCATCGTCCAAAATTCCAGATGACGCAGTGTGGTGCAATGAGTGAGCATTCTTCTGTTGGCCTTCCAGGTTGTGTTTATTCTGTGTGGCCATTTCACGTAGTAGCGACATCAATAGCACTCTCACAGTGACATCTGTTAATCCGCAGGCCTGCAGACGTCGTTATTCACAGGAAATTGTAAAGAAAAATATTTAATGCCAGTGAGATGTAAATTTTCAAATTTGTCAGGACTTCAGTTACCATGCACTAAGTCAGTGCCAGCTGCATATGACATTCGTAGACGTTTTGGTCCGTTGACACAGGACTGTTTTGAGAAATACTGGGCTATTATTCAGTGTAAAGCTAAGTTAGTTCATTGTTTTGTGTGTATTATAAGTGTAGTTCTTCTTGTCTTTCTGTTACTGTAACGATAGTTGTAGAATACTAAAAAATGCCAGAAACACAAGCAGATGTCACTTTCTTGGAAGAGATAATGCTGTTTTTAGCAGTTAATGTTCAGCAGAAGAAATACAATGAGGAATTACGTAGGCAAGTTGAAGTGTTGCAAGTTGTACAACAGCAGGTACAGCCGGAATCAGGAGAAACAAAACCAGTATTGAGTGTAACCCTTCCTTCTATGGCTCAGTCAGCAGTGGACATCAAAAGATTTTCCAGAAAGACAGTGGAGGATGGATCTTCATTCATTAATATGTAATAGCTACTGCAACATTGAACAGTCGACCAAATGAAACATGCTTACCTATGGATAACTTATGATTAGTTGGTGAGGCTAAAACACATGTGATGTACCGTGGAGCACTTAGTAATGCAGAAACGTTCCAAGAGCTAGCTGATTGTCTGCGCTACTGGAAACAGAATAGCACGAGATTGTTCAGGGAAAAACTAAGCAGTTTACTGCAGAAGCCCAGTGAGTCAGTGGACTCCTTCTCAGGTAGAACATGTAGGACTAATGCACAACCGTATGAGCTAACATGGAGTGCAGGAGCTGATGCACTCACCTTGCATGAAGTTGAGAATAGGACTTTTGATGTCTTCCTATCACGGGTATCCCCGTTAACTGTTATGCAGAACCAGGCTGCAGAGTTCATCTGATCTGACCACGGCTATTAGGATCGCCACACAGTTGAAAAAAACCAATATTGCTACAAAACGGCGGAATGACCATCGGGTCATCGATTCCAAAGTGAGGGCACAGAGGTGTGGACGTATGAGTGCTCTGCAAAAGCAATGCCAAAGTATAGTGCGGTCAAGTTGATCATAAGGCATGAGAGTGCAGTTATAAGAGGCAGGGAGAACGGCACCAGAAGAAGTATCCTCAAATGCAAACGGGAATGCATCTCACATCAGAAATAATTCACAATAAGAGATAATATTGCACAAATGTATGCAAAGACAGAATGCTGCTTGTGGGTTCAATTCAGGGCAAGGAATGTAAGTTTTTAGCGGACACAGATGGACAAATGTCAGTCGTTAGTCTGGACCTCTTAGACAGGAAGAGACTCAGGTCTCCATGTTACATGTTATGTAGGGTAGGTGACAATGATGAGAAGGCTTTGCGACAACACTGCTTGCCTTCAGCATTGGAGCTGTTTTTGGGAGCACATGGAAGTTTTGCCGCATGTTTGTGAAAGTCGTTCTACAATCATTGGACCAGATTTCCTTGATAAATATCATGCTAAAATCGATCTTTTGCGATAAACAGTTAAAGTCAGTGGAGCACTGTTTGACTAGAAACATCAACTACAAGCGAGACTATGTGACAAGGTGCACTGATCATGAAGTCTTGCCAACTGAACAAACATGTGTGGTAGGGATTGGTTCACATGATAATGGACCATCAAGTACAGGGAAGTTAGTTTGGATTCCTGTAGATGCCGATTAGCTGCAAGAAGCGTCGGTAAGAAATGAACAGTTGGATAAGTGCATATTTTGTGTTAAGAAGAATGGCACTTATTAGTAAAAACATTGTTGAGTTTATGGTAGCTGTAAGCCTGGATAATTTGGCATGACCGAGGTTAGCCTGCCAAAGTGCTTAATGAGTGCCATTTTAGATGTTTTGGATGAGCAAGATATTGATAGGTCATATGATGACCACAGCTGCAAGCAGACTGTTAGTGCATCTGCATTACATAACAAAATGTATAACTTGTGAAGAAGAGATCAACAAATGATGGATCTTTACCGCTACAATTTGTAGATTTGTTTAATACAAATGATCCATTATCAGTGACGCCTGTTACACAACATCATATACCTGCAGGTGATAATAATCCTTGTAGATTTGTTTAATACAAATGATTCATTATCAGTGACGCCTGTTACACAACATCATATACCCGCAGGTAATAATAATCCAGTCTACAGGAAGCTTAACCATGTACCAAAGTGACTGCAACCATTATTGGAGGAATTCATTAATCAGCAACTTGCGGAAGGAATAACAGAACATAGTGATAGACTATGGTGTGCCCCTGTCATCATTGTTCTAAGAAATTACAGAATGGTATTAATAAATACAGGTTCTGTTGTTATTACCAGTACCTGAATCCAAAAACTGTCACTGCTGCATATCCCACCCCCCAATGTTACTGAGATATTGGACAATTTAGGCCAACACAGGTATTTTTCAATGATGGATCTAAGAAGTGCTAGAGGTAGTTCTAGAAAACAGAGTGAAAACTGCCTTCACAAGACCATGATGCCATTATCGGTGTCACAGAATGCCATTTGGACTCAAGGACGCACATTACACAGATTGTTAGATGGTATACTTCCTCGATGAAAACAGAATAAATGTATGATATGCTTAGATGATGTCATTGTATTCCCGAAAGATATGGAAGAACATGTAAGATATATGGAAGAAAAATGTCGCTCAGCATGTATAAATGACATTTCGCCCAATCAGAAGTTAACTATCCTGAATATGTGATTAGTGCAGAAGGTGTGAAAACTGATCCCTGATTAATAGTGGTAGTCTCTGACTTTGCGACAGCACACACAACCCAACAACTCCATCGTTCCTGGGTCTACGCAACCATTGTAGAAAAATTGCCAAGAATTTAGAAAAAAATTGCAGGGCTATTGAACGACTTACTAAGAAAAAGAGTAAAATTTCAGAGGAAAACAGAAGGCCAAACAGCATCTGAGGCACTGAAAAAAATGTTAATATCATATCCAGTACTGATATTTACAGATTATAAGAAAGGGTTCATTCTGTCATGTGATGTCAGCAATAGTATGGTTGTTACATTCTAAGTCAGAATGTAGATGGTAAGAAACTTACAGTGGCTCATGCATCTAGACAACTCATTAGGGCAGAACTACAGAAGAGGCGATGCTATCTGTTATTTTCAGAATTACATACTTACACTGCTACCTGTGTGATCACAAATTTAAAGTAATAACAGACCAGATATCGCTCAAATGGTTGTTGAATAGAGAGATCCTTCTAGTCGACTGACGAGATGGGCACTCAAACTGAGTGAAATTGATTATGAAGTAGTTTAAAAAGTGAATAAGAAGCATATGAATGTTGATATGTTAAAGAGGAAAATTGGAGTACAGTTGTTTTAGACTGTCAGACATTATATTACATCCATAGTACATCCATCGCCAAAGTGTGGATAATGTGAAGTGGTTCCACCAGCGTTAAGGGCAAGATTTTGCAACAAACACTTGACCACATGTTAGCAGGTCATAGCAGTCACAGAACTGTGGACAAACGAGTCTCTGAAAAATTGTAGTGAAAAGCTGTGAGATGCGATGTGGAAGAATATGAAAAGGCAGCACATCTTGTGCACAGACAGCTGACATCCGAATGTATAATTACAGAGATTGCTAGAGGTGAAGAAACGATTTGAAATCGTTGGGCTGAATATTTTAGGACTTTTTAATAGAACACCTGCAGGGAAAAGTATGTATTAACAACAACAGACCATTTTTCGCAATACCAGCAGACCAGCGAGCTAACACAGTAGCTCAAGCAATGGTAAATAATTGTATCCTTAAGTTCATTGTACTGGATGCCATAATTACAGTTCAAGGTATAAATTTTATATCAAAGGTATTGAAGCAGTAGTGTCGCTTTCTTCGAATTCGAAAATTACGAACAAGTTCTTTTTATCCACGAGCAAATGGACGAACAGAAAGGGTGCATAGGACAATTTCCAGAATGTTAAGCCAACACAATGACAAGCCAGTTTCCAACTCAATGACTGAGACATGTATCCAGCGTTCATAATATCAGCCTACAGCTCTAAATCCATACCAATACCAATCTTTCGCCATATGAAGTGGTTTATAAGAGAATGTGCCATCATCCTCTGACATGCTAAAGCCTAAACTTGGAGCTAATAGAGAGGCAGTATGGGAATTGGCAAAATGTTTATGTGAAGTTTGGCAAAATGTGAAATGAGCCAACCCGAAAGAATTAGAACGTCAGGAACAGGCAGGGTAACATATAGGGTAACTGCCAAAGTGCAGAACTGGTCGGTGGGTACAGTTAACAACCCATACATGCCTGAAGGTAAAGCGATGATGTTTTTAACCAGGTACCACGGTCCACAGCAAGTCATTGAAATGACTTTGCTAGTAAAAGTTAAATTACAGTTGCCGACAGAAAACCTGTTCTTCATGTGAATAGTAGGAGCAAACCATTCACAGGAACTGTTGATGTACCACCACAAGTCCCATATCCTACATCAGTATAGAGAAAGGTGTCTAAAAATTAGAAAACAGGTATCTAATGACAATATGACGATACGCAGTACACCTTGTGCACTCAGATAACGAGGTAAATAGTTGTGATTAGACTTTTATGTTGTTTTTAGAGGTTTTCTGTACACTCGTTATCTTTATTTTGTTTAGTATTGTTATGAATTTATTGATGTATCTTTGTACCATGTATGATAGAGCTTGGAAGTTTGTAGTGATCATTGCTTTATGGTAGAAGTTATTTTCTTTTTTGTGTCATTAAATTTTCAGAAGCAGGATGGAATTGGTAATAGGTTTCTTTTCTTAGGTGGCATGCCAGCATGAGATATCCAGAAGGATTATTGTAGTCCTGATAACACTGCATTTTGTTAAGCAAGGAGTACTGAATACAATTCAGAACTAGCCTCTAAATTCTGGAATATTGTTCTCCAGATAGCCAGATGTGCTGTTAACTAGCTATCAGTGGACACTCAGATTAACTTTCGACATAAGGAAAGAAAGAAATGAGATTCACACGTTACAAGATGTATTAACGGAATTACATCTAGATATGTGGAGATACAAAGTTTTAGAGAAAATACAAAACAAGTATCAAGAAATGAGACTCTAGTATGGGGAACTGAGAATGCATCTGAGTCAATTAACAGAACTAGTGCCACAGAAATTAGCACAAAGGAAAAGGGGAGGGCTGGATGCAGGAAAAAAATTACTGAAAACTGTATTTGGCAAAACAGACAGCGAAGATACACAAAATCTAAGTAATACAATAAAGCAAATACTGGTAATAGCAGACACCACCAAACCACAGTAGATTTTCATAGGACGCAACAGCCAAACATGGATCAGAACATGTTAAAAAAATAACAGAGTGGGAAGAGCGCTGACTACAGGACTGACACAGTATGAATGAAGTACTATACAGACAATAAATAATAACTGAAAAAGAGTTCATACTCAGTTAAGTGCACTGCATGGGAGAATGACCTTAGGTAGACTGTTTGAGCATTGGCAGATAGCTTAAATGATGCAAGACTAGAAGTAGCAACACTGCAAGAAGCGGTTTACCATGTAATACTCAGGCGACTGAGTTCTTTGTTGTTGCCTCCAAAACAATTTCTAGCAGGATTACAACAGGCACAAAACGAATTTACTACAGACATGCAACATGAGAAGAATGTAGCACTACTATATCATACAGCAACTGTCGAAATCAGTACAGATAAAGCAAAACTGCATGTATCCATTCCATACTCGATAGTGTGCATGAACGCATGATACCCGTGTCTTACAGTTCATCCATATAAGATAAAGTGGGGAGCTATAGGCGAGTGGATACAAGTGCAAATGCAGGAAGTCTTAATAACCCCAGACCAAAGGAAAGCTTACATGCTCCTGTCATTAGAAGAGTTGCGAGAATGTCTTTGAGAAAGCATTACAGTTTGTCCAGTAAGAGCGATACAGACGAGCACACAGACATGTATAGTTGTTATTATGGACAACAGAAGTAGCAGAGCGCTGGAGAGGAAGGTTGGTCCCATTACCTTATTTCCAGAGAGCAGGAGCACAATCGATTTATTAAGTTTTCTCACCAGAAGCTGTCTTCATGAACTGTTAAAAAAAAAAAAAAAAAAAAAAAACTATGACCAAATTACAATTAGAAAACTGTGGCGTATTGATAAATGGTACAACTTGTGACATAGCACGAGCACAATTCCTCTTCCAGCTACCATAACTGGTCTGAACATGATCAAGTTATCACAACCCACATGGTACCGAATGCAAAAACCGTTAGAAGTGTTACCGGCACAAAACCTAACGTTCCTAAACAACACCTAGGACCCAGGCCTATTGCACTCAGTGGGTGAACCGATAGCATTACAGAGGGGACTAATTTTTGCAGACCAAATGTTACAGCATATTCAGCATTGTAGAGAAAAACAATAATATAACATCACGACTGTAAGCATTAGCACAATTAGCGTTGCCATTTTTCTACTAACAGTTTGTGTGCTCTACTTTTTCTTGAAACATACAACTTTCCATCCCTATGAGTTACTACTGAGTAGCTTACTAGAATGGTTAAGGGACACAAAGGTGTAACATAAATAAAATTGTATACTTGTATTAGTATATAAGGAGTGAACAGAGAGAATACATGATTGAGAAACAAACATGGATCTTGTGAACTTAAGAGGACATATCCGTAATGTCTTATGGAATATGTATGGAGACTGACAAATTTAATTTGGGCCAAGCTTCATAGTCAGTGACTGAACTGTTGCAGTTGGAACAATTATATGGACTCAGCATGTGTTATCATATGGCACGACATACTGTATTTGAATGTGGGCGATGTGTTTTGGTAACGAGCAGCAATGTGTTCTTTTATACTGTTCGCATTTGTGCACTCACACTGCAAATTGTAATAGCCATGGTGAGGGACGATATGTAAAACTAAAGAGGAGATTGAGACGACTCTGCTAACATGCAGATATGAATTGTAATCAACATATGTGAGAAGATACGGCACCTAGATTATTTTTATAATTGAAATATACGAAATCATTAATAACTTCCATAATATTTATGATACAAAGGAAATCAAGTACTTGAGTTAGATTTCTCAGTAATGCACATCGATTGAACAACAACTCACATGGATCACGCTGCTCTTTCAGACACGTCTGAAAAACAGACACTATTTTGATCCTGCAGGCACTACGAATCAAGACTCAAAGGAATTAAAAGTATTAGCTACCAGTGGGAATTGATCTGTATCAATGAAGCAAGATGAAAATTTTCTGTCAGACAGGAATTCCAATATACATTCCTGCTTACTAGGCGGATGTGGTACCCACTGCCAGCTAATTTCTTTAATTCCTTTGTGTTTTAATTAATAGTGTCTGTAAGATCAAAAGGATGTCTTGATTCATATTGGCTGCAGGATCAAAATAGTGTCTGCTCTTTAACACATATCCGAAAGAACAATCATCACACATACTATCCTGACAGGCTGAAAGAATGGCTCCCCATCACTCCATAATGGTCATATCACTCCAGACCGCTAATAGAGGAATGTCTGATGCCAGTAGATTCAACCTGATGAAGAAAGCTTTCCTTAGCTAAAACGACTTTTTCGCCTTTTTCTGGTCATAGGTGATCCTCTGCGTGTCAAACGGGCAGGGAGGCTTCCAGGAGGTGGTGCTGGAGACGTGCACTCAGGGCACTACCAGGTGCAGTGCCGAGCAGGGGACCTGCGTGACTGGCCCCACGACCTGTGGCGCCGACACAACTGGCAGCATCCACTGCAACGGCCTCGGGTATTTCCCAGACCCGTACAACTGCAGCGTCTTCCACTTCTGCCCTGCCGTGGGCTACTACTCCCAGCGAATGGAGTGCCCTGCCGGCCGCGCCTACAATCCTCTCACGAGTGACTGCAGGTAAGTTTTAGTTGTTACAGGACCAGTGACAACCTTCTGTACAAAGAACACTCAGCTAGCACTGCAACACTGTGAAATAAGTACATGCACGATGTAGGAGAAGTGCGGTACATGTCTGTCCAAACTGAAACCTAATTCCCCAGCACATACACTCATGGACAAAATATTTATTCAGAGGAGTCTTATCCGTCCACGTTACTGCAAAGGATAATGCTAGTCTACTCGTGATAACGCGCATCAGAGCATTTCACGCTGTATATTGAAGTAACAATCCCACATACTATCAAATTCCTTTGCGCTTCTGAGGTACACACAAAAACATTGGATATAAACCACAGGCGATTGAATGTATGATTCGATTTCGTTGTGCAAACCAACGAACTGCTAATAAGGAACTCCGCAAGTCTATAACGCGATATAAAAGTGAAACTATAAAATAAAATTTCTTGTTTCATCTCAAAGCATTTGACCTGTGTGAGAAACTTGAACTAACTGCTACCCATCATCAGCCATCTGACATCCACTGAATACTCTTCTAAACCCATCGCTACGTCACAAAAAAAAAATGGCTCTGAGCACTATGGGACTTAACATCTGTGGTCATCAGTCCCCTAGAACTTAGAACTACTTAAACCTAACTAACCTAAGGACATCACCCACATCCATGCCCGAAACAGCATTCGAACCTGCGACCGTACTAGTTGCGCGGTTCCGGACTGAGCGCCTGAACCGCTAGACCACCGCGGCCGGCCGCTACGTCACAGTTTCCACCTATACACATGCATTTGGTTAGTTTCTGATTCCTTTGGTCCATCTATTCCCTTTATTGCTTGCATACATGATTCGCCTGCCACTCCATTGTATTTGCATTCAAATCATAGCTACGTTTTCCTTTTCACTGTGTTTTCTGATTATTTGCTCGTCGTCTTGTTTCTTCTATTAATGGTCATCGTGAATTTTTCTCCACTATTCTCTCGCTGAACATCAGTTAGTGAACAATTTACGTACAGACAATACATGCCTCGCTGCCATAAGTCAAAACTGGTAATACATACAGATTGTAAGCAGTCATTTTCAAACGTATAGGAAACGTAGCTTTGCAGCCCAGCTTAGTTTACAAAAATGAATTCAGCCCACTTTTCTCTTCTATTTCCATCTTCCCCTGTCAGTCCAGTAGTCTTCAACTGCCATCATAAAATCATATGTTGGTTCTACGATTTTGTAAGATCCCCATCTAAATTTTGATTGTTAAAGTTCGGAATATTCCAGCACCCCGACCTTTCACCCATGTAACAATGCCTTAGTGGTTAAGGAGTATCGGTTTTGGCACTGTAGATGCTACAAGGAGTTATGGCTGCTCGGGAACATCATATTCGGGAAATATAAGTTTTGTAGTTATCAAGGTCACTGAGTTTGCAGTATGTAAAGCATACATGGCGAAGAAAAATTCGCCCACTTCACAGAGCTATTCCTCACATACTAGCAATACAAAAATATCTGTCACAAAATTTCGTCCTGTGCATGTTTCTGACAGTAAATGGACGTTAAAGACCGACAATTTGGCAACAATGTAATCACATTACGCTAACTACCTCTGTCAGCACATAGCCCTTTCAGAACTTAATTTTTTTTCTGGAGTAAGAATTTTTTTCATTTTTGCTATAGTGCCCTTAACTCATTTTTTAATGAGTTTAGATACAAGACTTATACAAAAATATATACCTGTTCTGTACAAATTTTTTGTACACTTAGCTTCTTTTTATGTACTAAAGCAACTAATTTTGAAATATTCGCTATTGTGATATTTAAACTGGTCATTCAATAGTTACAATTCAATATAACAATAATAATAATAATATTGATTTATACAGTGGAATATAACTAACCAACTACTCCCATACATCCTGGCAGTTACAAATTGCTGTGCACTACTACACTGACTAACTGATATTTTTATAGTGAAGCCCTTCAATTCTGAGTACTTGTACATGATAAAGAGATTCAACATTCACAAATGAGTACATGCGGTTCCCAGTGGGGAAAAATATTTCTGTTCCAAGTAAGAGACACTATAATTTAATGTGCATAACTGCAGCCATAGGATCTGAAAGGGACAGGAATAGTGCTGTGCAGTTGGTGAAATGGATAGTGTTTTGGGTTATCATGCAGGTGGTCAAGGATCGAATCTGGGTTGAGGCGTTTTTGTTTTTATTTGCTAAATGTAGTCTACGGTATCTGGCGTCTCAACCGTCATACAGCGATTACTGTGGGTCTTCTACAAAACATTTGCACTTACATACTGTAACATTATGAGTCAAGATAGCTGTAACGGAACTTGAATAGCGTAAAGTTATGTTAAAAACGCAGGCCGCGCGATTTGTTACGATTTGGTCGGTCATAATAGTAGTAACATGCTTTTGAATACAATTAAAATATAACGGCGATACCTGTTTAGTATTATTGGAAGTAATATGTAGTAAATTAATGAGTAAGGTAGCCGGTCCTATAAGAAGAGGTAAAATTGGGCATATTAAGGTGTTTTGCTTTATATCGACTAAGCCGATGATACGGCGTCTTTTTTTCCGTTTACTCTCAGAAGAAAAAAAAACAAGTAAAGAAGTGCTAATTGTGCGTTGTGAAAAATATAGGTGCGAATTTTAAATAGCTTCAGTGTATAATCAGACTAACAAATGGACATTTAGTTACGCGAAATAGCGGATAGCGAAGTGTGGTCATTAAACTGAGTACACCTACAGGGCGGTCAATGCCGGGATAAGTCTATTCGCATCTCACGAGGAACGCGGTATTGAGACCGTTTTTTTTTTAATTATATCGCGGAGAGCGGGCTTCAATTTATAAAAAGGAGAAAAGCTGTATCATTATCATTGACTGTTGGTGTCAAGCAACCAAAACTGTTCATCAAAGGGTTTCGGTGAATGAATGGTGAATGCGAAATGAAACTGTGAACGAAGTTATGTTAAATAAAGCAGAAGAGACAAGACAGTTTGGTCGTATCTGTTATTATTCCATAAACTGTAACATTTCTTCTCGTTGCACAAAGCCTTTATAGACGATCGTTATGACAATTTGTTTTGAAGGGATCTCATTACGAGTTAAGTTTTGGGGACCTGGTCAAGATCTTAACTACTGCAGCTATTCTGGAATCAGGTGCTACCGTGACCGTTGTGTGTTGTCAATGGCTTAAGGTCATCATATCTCATGCTCTAAGATCGACGCGCCTTTCCTCTTGGTATAACGGTGTCTCACGGTAACAATGACGACGCCGACGACGAAGGAAGATACGGTACGAGGTGCATTCAAGTTCTAAGGCCTCCGATTTTTTTTCTCTGGACTGGAAAGAGATAGAAACATGTGCATTGTTTTAAAATGAGGCCGCGTTCATTGTCAATATGTCCCAGAGATGGCAGACCGTACAGGAGATGGAATTTTACCGCCAGCGGCGAGAATGAGAACTGTTTTAAATACTTAAAATGGCGACGTTTTCCTTACTTGAGCAGCGTGCAATGATTCGTTTTCTGAATTTGCGAGGTGTGAAACCAATTGAAATTCATCGACAGTTGATGGAGACATGTGGTGATGGAGTTATGGATGTGTCGAAAGTGCGTTCATGGGTGCGACAGTTTAATGAAGGCAGAACATTGTGTGACAACAAACCGAAACAACCTTGGGCTCGCACAAGCCGGTCTGACGACATGATCGAGAAAGTGGAGAGAATTGTTTTGGGGGATCGCCGAATTACTGTTGAACAGATCGCCTCCAGAGTTGGCATTTCTGTGGGTTCTGTGCACACAATCCTGCATGACGACCTGAAAATGCGAAAAGTGTCATCCAGGTTGGTGCCACGAATGCTGACAGACGACAACATGGCTGCCCATGTGGCATGTTGCCAAGCAATGTTGACGCGCAACGACAGTATGAATGGGACTTTCTTTTCGTCGGTTGTGACAATGGATGAGACGTGGATGCCATTTTTCAATCCAGAAACAAAGCGCCAGTCAGCTCAATGGAAGCACACATATTCACCACCACCAAAAAAATTTCGGGTAACCGCCAGTGCTGAAAAAATGATAGTGTCCATGTTCTGGGACAGCGAGGGCGTAATCCTTACCCATTGCGTTCCAAAGGGCATTACGGTAACAGGTGCATCCTACGAAAATGTTTTGAAGAACAAATTCCTTCCTGCACTGCAACAAAAACGTCCGGGAAGGGCTGCGCGTGCGCTGTTTCACCAAGACAACGCACTCGCACATCGAGCTAACGTTACGCAACAGTTTCTTCGTGATAACAACTTTGAAGTGATTCCTCATGCTCTCGACTCACCTGACCTGGCTCCTAGTGACTTTTGGCTTTTTCCAACCATGAAAGACACACTCCGTGGCCGCACATTCACCAGCTGTGCTGCTATTGCCTCAGCGATTTTCCAGCGGTCAAAACAGACTCCTAAAGAAGCCTTCGCCGCTGCCATGGAATCATGGCATCAGCGTTGTGAAAAATGTGTACGTCTGCAGGGCGATTACGTCGAGAAGTAACGCCAGTTTCATCGATTTCGGGTGAGTAGTTAATTAGAAAAAAAATCGGAGACCTTAGAACTTAAATGCACCTCGTAGAAGTGGCGCCATAACGTGCGGATCAATCGAGGAGGATTGCTGCATCGAGTCGAGTGTCATCCGGATTCACGAACCCTAGAGTTGGAAAATATTGTAGCAGCCAGTGAGTCTGTCCAATGAAAGAGGTATTCTTAATAATCGCTAAAAGTGAGCGATACTACCAGGTATGATTAAAATAAGTGTATAATTATAAAAAAAAGGAAGTTGAGACTTGTGATTTTGGTAGATAAATATATATAAATACATAGTGAAAATAAGTGTATGTCTTGGTAGTGAATAATCATGTCAAAACGAACGAAAAGAATACATGATAATGTGCAGTTGAGTAGAGTAATGAGAAGAGAGGGAGAGAGGAAAGTGAAGAGTATGTGGATGATGCATCCCATGAGCTCAATGTGGGACAGGAGACATGTACAGATAATAATACAGTTATTGATTTAGAGCCGTTAGGAGATTCAAATACAATGATAAGTAAGGTAAGCAGCGTGGGAGAACATAAAGATCTTGAGGTTTCAGAAGTAGATCAGCAAGTTGATCCTCAAAATGGAAATGTTAATCAAAAAATGTTTGATATGCTGGTATCAATAAATACTCAAATGGGTGTAATGAATGGAAGACTTGGTTCACTAGAAAAAGATAATAAGCAATTAAAAGAGGACAATCAAAAGTTAAATGAAAATTTGAGGCCAAATTTGGTTAATTGGAAGTTAAAATGGATTCTTTGGAAAGCAAACTGAACACCTTTGATTATAAACTAGAAAATACTAAGAAAGAATTAAAGGCGGACTGGGAGACTCAATTAAATGCGAAATTTGGAGAACTAGATGTAGAGTGTTCTAACACCTTAGAAAGACCATATAATAATTTGATGGGAAAACCTCATGACGTAGAAAAGAAATATGAGGTAGTTTCGAAGAGTTATGATGGCCTGTCCAATAGGATGGTTAAGTGTGAAAGCAACTGTTTCAATGCTAGCGCACAGATGGAAGAGCTTTCGAAACAAATAGTCGAGTTTGAGTCCGATGCTCGTAAGGGGATTGACAAGTATTTAGTAGATCAAACTAAAAGACTTGACGAAGATCTATCTGAATGGATAGAAATAAAAGGAAATGTAATTGTAGACAAGGTCAAGACTACTATTGGATCCCAGCCAAATGAAAGTATCAATGAGCACCTAAGTAGAAACGATGAATTAATTAAGCTCTTCACTAGCGAAATTCAGAAAATAAAAGACAAAATAGTGGATGAGTTACCTAAATGGCAAAAGGAAACCAATCATAAATTGGCGGAGTTAGAACGAAGTCATCACAAAATTTTTTGACAGAGGACGAACGTTCGGAGAATAGGTCGAAAAACAACCGAGCATGTGATAATACGAAGTACAATTGTGGTGAATATTTGCATTGGGAAGTTGATGATGCGGTTGGTAAAGATGATGATTCTTTTGGTCAGCGAGGATATTTGTCTTCTTTAAAGGTGGAGAACAGCATTTTTAAAAGTAGACAATTCCCAACATTCTCCACTGAAAAGAACAACCGGGGTCCGAAAATCTTTATCAATAATTTCAAAAGAATATTTCCACGTAGCTGGTCAGAACACGACCGACTTCAATTTATAGCATCCAAAATTACCGGAGAAGCCGCATTATGGGCCGCCGAAGTAAGTGAAAGTTGCCATACTTGCGCTGAGTTTGAACAACTTTTTTTAGCTAAATACTGGTCGTCGAGTAAACAAGAGAAATTAAGAAAAGAGGTTTATCAACCTTAGTATTTTAACAGTAAAAGGAGTACTTTAAGGCAATATTTTGAAAAGTACATAAATAAGACACGTTATTGGAGTGATCCAATTTCTCACAAGGAAGTGATCAGAATTTTTGAAGGGAAGGTTGCCCATAAATATACGTGAAAAGTTAATAAATGTTCCTGACCACGATGTAGAACAATTCTTGTCCGTGATTGACTCTATAGATATGATTATGGAAGACGCAAGAGTAGTAATCAAATGTCGACACACACTCATAGTAATACGAATAATTATAATAATAATTTAACGTATGATAATAATAATACCGAAAACCAGGTCAAACCCACATCACAGGAGCGTGGACAATCTTCGTCCTATGGTTGCAACAAAAACAATGATTATAATAAATATAGAAGAGATACTTACTGTGCTAGAGGTAAAGCTCGACATGGTGACGCGAATGTGCATAGTAGTGATATTAATAAGAGTAACAGGTACCCAAGTGATGAACCCAATTGTATTCGACTTTGGGAAGATAATTCGAAGCATAATGTTCATCGGTAGGATGGAACAAATGCCTCGAGTCCTCATCCAGCACAAGGAGTTGACCAATGGGCGAAGGAGCCTCCAATGTGCGACGGGGTGAGTACCATAACTCGGATCATACTGTACGGATTGTGGAAGTTCATGAACCCCCACCGATGACTCAACGAGATAGATTAAACTAATACCAGTCACCAAATGCCTTCCTAGGATGACTGGAAAGGAGAAGGAAGGCAGGCATCAATTTGAACTGAGAGTATTAAGGTACAATAATGATTAGGATATAAGGAATGAGTTAATTGAAGAAAAACCTGAAGCTTCTAATAAATGTGGACAAATTTTACAGGCAATAATTCCAACAAGTATAAATAATGTTGATGTTGTTATATTAATTGATACTGGAGCGACAATTAGTGTCATGACGTTGGACTGTTTAAAACAGATAAGCCGAGGGGTAAAAATGGCCACTTTTCCTATCACAGGACGTACCGTGTCTGGCGCGTTCAGCGCAAAAATGCAAAAAGATGTGAAACAGGTACGTGTCGACGTTACAATACGGAGGGCTCAAATAGAAAGTACATTCCTGGTTGTTCCTAAAATGACAGTACCATGTATCTGGGGATTGGATTTTTTATGTGAGACTGGTGCAATCATTAATTTAGAGAAAGGTGAATGTATATTTAATTCCAATGGTAATGTTTTGACAGCCACCCTTAGAAAGGGCCGAGTAATTCCAAATCAATTGTGTATGAATCTAATGGTAAAATATGTCAGTATTGATGATGAAAATGTGTATGATATCTGCCTTATTGAATGTTCTGAAGAAATGATGGATAAAATGTCATTGCAGGAAAAGGTGTTAGAATCAGAAAATTTATTTGTTATCCAAAGGGACGAATTGTACTACTTGTTGGAAGCATATCAGTCGATTTTTAGTAAACGTCTGGGTATAATAAAAGACTTTGAATACCATATAAAGACGTATGCACGTAAACCCTTTTGTCGCACTTCCTATTCTATCCCATGGACAAAGAAAGAAGTAGTCACAAAGGAAATCAATAAAATGTTAGAGAATGGGGTATTAATGAGCCCTCAGATTTCGAATATTGTAACCCTCTTGTGGCGGTAATTAAACCCAATGGTGACATCAGATTGGTGTTGGATGCCAGATATCATTATACCTGTACAAACGCGACCGGAGAACCTAGAAGAGTTAGTACAAAAGTTTTATAGTGGCCGCTTCTTAACTTCTTTGGATATGCATAGTTCATATTGGCAAACTAGAATATCGAAAGAATCTCGAAAATATACTGCATTCGTTTTTCCGGGCCGCAGTTACCAGTTTACCGTCATGCCATTTGGGTTGAAAATAAGCGGTGGTGTTTTCATATCGGCGTTAGATACTGTACTGGGCAAAGACCTTTTGAATGAAGTTACTTTATATGTGGATGATTTGCTAATTGCTTCTGAAATTTGGGAGGAACATTTGGACTCATTAAGAAGAGATTTACGAAATTTTTGGAACACGGAGTTACTGTAAATTTGAGCAAATCCAAGTTTGCTTATAACCAATTGAAATTTCTTGGACATATAATTACTCCTGAAGGGATAAAACCAAATCCTAAAAAGATGGATGCAATTAACAGATGTGCTTATCCAAAGAATAGAACGGAATTAAAGTCATTTATCAGCTTAGTTTCATTTTTTCGACGATTTGTACCCAATCAGTTTGGAAGCCAAGACTGTTTGTTATGGCTGTTAAGAAAAAATGTCATGTGGGAGTGGAATTCCGAATGCACACAAGCTTTTGATAACATCCGCAATGCTTTGACTAATGCTCCACTGTTTCATCATCCGAGAGTTGATCAAGATTTTTATATTGCTGCGGATGCTTCTGAAACAGGATTGGGTGCCACTCTTTTCCAGATGGTCAATCCAGAAGATATCAGTACCATCAAAATAATTGGGTTTGCCAGCAGAACACTCTCTAGCTGTGAACGTGCGTATTGTACTACTGAATTGGAAGTACTGGCTGTGGTCTGGTCCCTTAGAAAGTTTTGCTTTTTGTATATGGAAAGAAGATCATTGTATTCTGCGACCACAAAGCTTTATCTTTTATTTTAACAGGAAGGATGTTCCATTCACGTTTAACCCAGTGGGCCTTGCTACTGCAAGAATATGATATTACGCTCAAATGCATCAGAGGGAAAGACAACATCATAGCCAATGCTCTTTCAAGACTACCGAAAAGAAAGGATGATGACGAGTGTGAAGAACGGACTATTGACTTTAAAGTCATGAATTTATCAAGGCAATATTGTGAGAGGCAGATTTCACAGCTATGTCGAAGTCTTCCACAACTGCAAGAAGATGATAAGTTGTGGAAAGCCATTAGACATGCTGTTGAAAGCAAAACTCTAAGTCACTCTCAAGAACAGTATCAATTAAAATCCGGAGTATTGTATCAGAGGAAGGATGAAGAAGATGTTTGAAAGTTTGTGTTCCACATAAATATTTAGAATCACTAGTATGGTACACTCACTTGAATTGGGTTCATTTTGGTGCCGCTAAATGTACAGCCAAAATAGCACAATACTGCTATCATCCAAATTTGGGACGTCTGGCTACAAATATTCTTAAGAAGTGCAAAATATGTCAGAAGGCAAAACCCATAAACTGTTGTCGGAAGATAGAATTACATCCAATCATCCCACAACAACCTTTAATGTTGGTGTCATGTGATATCTGTGGGCCATGTCCCATGACACGTGGATGGTTCAAATATGTTTTGGTTTTCTATGATCTCTTTTCAAAATATGTGAAATTATATCCTTTGAAAAATCTCCACGTTCGACCCATGTTACGCAAATTTATCAACAACTATATAACTGAGCTCGGCAAACCTATAATGATCTTGACAGACAATGCTGCTTATTATACAAGCAAAGTATGGAGAGACACTATGAAAGAACAAGGAATCCAGCACATTTACATCTCAAGATTTTACCCTTGTGGAAATCTGGTTGAGAGAATCTTCCGAGAGTTGAACCGATTTTTACGGACGTACATACCCAAACAACATTATAAATGGATCGATTGGATTTATGAATTTGAGAAAGTGTATAATGACTTACCACACTTATCGACAGGTTATTCACCTAACCAAATAGTGTTTGGTGAAAGTATTGTGCCAGAATGGATGAAGAAATTTCCTGCAATAGAACAAAAGATTACCAAGAAAGAAGATATGGTGAAGAAGGTCTACGAAAACCTGAAGCATCAAGCACAATTAAGAAAAACCCGTTTTGATAAAAATGTGAAGAAAGTAGTCACATATGATGTAGGGGAAGAAATTTTATTGAGAAATCACCCGAAAGCATCAACCAGGAAAAGAGTGAATAAGAAATGGCAATATTTATATACAAGTCCATACAAAATAATGAAAATACCTCATGAAAGGAGCTACCTCCTGGCAGATTATGATACTGATGTAATTAAGGGCTTGTTCCCTCACATAGACCTGAAGAAGTATTATCAATAATGAGCAAAATATAGATTCAAGAAACACTGAATGATACCAAGACTACACTAAGAGTGGACTAAATAAGAGCACCAGTGGATAAATACGTACTTATACTAACTTATAAAGAAAATTAAAGAATGTACCGAAGATTTCCATGAGATACCTTCTTGGTATCAGCAACAATGACGACGCTGAAATACGATTTATCCTCTCACCGAACAGCGAGGATGGATGGTTTAAAAGTGGAATTAAGAGGAAAAGAAAAGGACCAAATCCTCTCTGGTTAAAAAAGTGGCCTGATAAGGGTTTTGGCCTAGGATGCCAATCGTCGAACCCGGCTGTGATCCCTGCCTTGCACAGTCGGTTGAAGAACTGAGGGCTTAAAAAAAAAAAAAAAAAAAATGTGGTGTGAATATGAAGTGATTAATGCGAAGTGTTTCTAAGACAGCCGGCCGCGCTGGTCTAGCGGTTCTAGGCGCTCAGTCCGGAACCGCGCGACTGCTACGGTCGCAGGTTCGAATCCTGCCTCGGGCATGGATGTGTGTGATGTCCTCAGATTAGTTAGGTTTAAGTAGTTCTAAGTTCTAGGGGACTGATGACCACAGATGTTAAGTCCTATAGTAGTCAGAGCCATTTGAACCATTTTTGTTTCTAAGACAACCTATAAACAAATGTGGAATTTAGTTAAGGGCATTTTGTCTAGGCCCATTAACTCAACTTAAATATTGTAGACTGTATGTACTACTTGATGAGTGAATCTGAGAGTGAGTGTATTCACCGAAACAACTACCCTCTCCTGTCACAGTACACAAAAAAAAAGACCCTGTTCTGTCTGGAACCCTCTTCAAGACATCACAGTCTGGGGGGCCGTGTAACATTACGAATCAAGATAGCTGTAACGGAACTTGAATAGCGTAAAGTTATGTTAAAAACGCGGGCCGCGCGATTTGTTACGATTTGGTCGGCCATAATAGTAGTAACATGTATTTGAATACAATTAAAATATAACGGCGATACCTGTTTAGTGTTATTGGAAGTAATATGTAGTAAATTAATGAGTAAGGTAGCCGGTCCTATAAGAAGAGGTAAAATTGGGCATATTAAGGTGTTTTGCTTTATATCGACTAAGCCGATGATACGGCGTCTTTTTTTTTCCGTTTACTCTTAGAAGAAAAAAAAAACAAGTAAAGAAGTGCTAATTGTGCGTTGGGAAAAATATAAGGGCGAATTTTAAATAGCTACAGTGTATAATCAGACTAACAAATGGACATTCAGTTACGCGAAATAGCGGATAGCGAAGTGTGGTCATTAAACTGAGTACACCTACAGGGCGGTCAATGCCGGGATAAGTCTATTCGCATCTCACGAGGGACGCGGTATTGAGACCGTTTTTTTTTTTTTTAATTATATCGCGGAGAGCGGGCTTCAATTTATAAAAAGGAGAAAAGCTGCATCATTATCATAGACTGTTGGTGTCAAGCAACCAAAACTGTTCATCAAAGGGTTTCGGTGAATGAGTGGTGAATGCGAAATGAAACTGTGAACGAAGTTATGTTAAATAAAGCAGAAGAGACAAGACAGTTTGGTCGTATCTGTTATTATTCCATAAACTGTAACATTTCTTCTCGTTGTACGAAGCCTTTATAGACGATCGTTATGACAATTTGTTTTGAAGGGATCTCGTTACGAGTTAAGTTTTGGGGACCTGGTCAAGAGGGGATAGTTCGTAGATCCTAACTACTGCAGCTATTCTGGAATCAGGTGCTACCGTGGCCGTTGTGTGTTGTCAATGGCTTAAGGTCATCATATCTCATGCTCTAAGATCGACGCGCCTTTCCTCTTGGTATAACGGTGTCTCACGGTAACAACGACAACGCCGACGACGAAGGAAGATACGGTAGAATACTACGAACACAGAAGTGGAAGTACAATCGTTTCCATTGGGCAGCATTTAAAGAATCGTTTGCACGTCGTGGACGCAAATTGTTTCACACCATATACTAGATTCTAAACCTGTGCTTCTGTGTACCCTCCCCTGATGGTCCCATCGATTAGTATCGACCATTATTCTTGCCACATTCCGGTCTATTACATCTTGTTAGTGCCTTATGTCACCAGAAGGGCTAGCAATGTGCTTTGCAAATAATTTCCAAACTTGATTACCATTTGTATACATTACAACCATGGAATCACTGATCCAGCATGGAGTCTGATAAGTACATGCTACTTGGTAAGTATGCCCATGAATTACTGTTATTATTATTATTATTATCATCATCGATGAAATGTGGAAACATCAAGCCCATTACTAGTAGGGAAACAGTGTAATTCGAAAACGAATATGAATGATGCAGTTCAAAAGTTCTAAGAGAGGTTATGCACATTAGGTGGAACAAACCTTGTATTACAATAAAAAAATAATTAAAGGAAAGAATGAAGGCAATGTGATTGTTAATTGTCCTTTCGCTTGCAATGAAAACAGAATATTAGTACAATTGCATTATTATGAAATGTTCTGTGTGTACGAAATTGTGCTATTGTTCATTCATTTTTTCTTGCGTCGTTTCATTTTCTGTGCCCATCACTATATATGTTTTAATTACATTTCGCGTCTTCTGAACGCTTCTCCTTCTGTTAATCTTACGAATAAATGACCGCAGACTTCTTTTCCTCTATTTAAATTGTAGAGGCAGGCAGTTGTCTTCAGGGAATACCAGTGACTCTGAAGATGATATAAAATATGAAGAAATTCTTCTTAACTTGGTTCTATTTCACTTTAATAAATATACTTAATAATGTTATTAAGTCTTCTCTTATTCAGACACACATATGATACAAAACACTCGTAGCCCATCATACTCTGAGCAGTACGTCTTGACCAAACCTCTACATATGAGAGAGTGAAACAAAATTATGTACGGAAAAGCGAATGATGTTTCATGGTCATTTGTCAACGCTTTTTTGCGCATTCATATCTAAGGTATTTGCCGACGTTTACATTCAGTCTTTGATCAGATCATTATCGGTGTTTCATTTTTTAATAAATTTCAACTTTACCATATCTGGGGGGTCTTTTACCATGTACCTACACAACGGCCCTCACACTGTTGGTTGACATGGTGTAGAGGTGTACAGTGTTTTTGTAAGTACATAACTTACGTTTACATTTGCCGAATGGGGTCGATGCTCTTTATTTGTCGGCTTCTCTTTTATTTAATGGAATGGATGTCAGCCATATGCCATGTATGTTAGAGTTCTACAAGAAATTAAAAGATTATATACATGATAAGATAGTTCATTACGTATTTAAATTTAGCGCACTGACAGTAATGTTCAGTTTGCTTCGTCTTCGTTGTCGGGTTTTCCGCCTGTGCACTAACGCGTTTGGCGGCTAAGCACGAGCCGCTAACGGTCGACATGCTAGCTGCTACCGTCGCACGTGCGTGCACTCGTTTCTTAGTATTAATTTCAGATTGAGTGTCACAATTTCACCTGAGTATTACATATTAAAGGATTTTCGTGGCGTTTGTCTTTATTCTGGGTGCAGTGTGTGTGCGCTTGTTGTTCAAAATTCGACACTGTGGCAGAGGATCTCCATTCTTATGGTCCGGGCGTCATTATTACCCATCGTACTCGCATTTTCAGCGGAGAGAACCCTGGCCAACGGCATCTGTCGACGAGGTAAGTACTGGCTCGAACAGCTATAGTACACTTATTAATGTAGCAGTCGTTGTGAGACAGAATTCTGAGAAATAACTTTGTTGCACACGTATGTTAATGTCATCACACTTCACTGTCCACTTTGTTGAAAGACTCATATTGCCGTCCAAAACACTGTATAAATTGTTCGTCTTTAAAGTTCACTCCTTTACACAGAGTTTGGTTTTCAATGAAAACACATACAAGTATTGAGCTACAACAATATATAACATGATAGCGTATATCTATGGCTGACATTCTATCCATCGCTTATACTACCAACGTAGGTTTTTAAAGTTTTAAACCGTCATAAATTTTTCTTTAGCTAGTTTCTGTTACTACAGTTTGTTTGCTTCTTTCAACTTATCTTTGTTCACACTACATATACGAATTAATTACGTAACACATTATTATGGTACAATACATGCATACGATACATTTATATTTCATTTTATAGACATGCTTTTGTCACTTATGTGAGGTCATTACTTGCTGAGGCAGAGGAGGAAGAAAAACATTCAAACTTTACTAGCCTAACTACGTTTGGCGCCACCTCCTTTGTTTGGGAGGGAAGAAGGGAAATACTCATCTACTGGTTCAAGGATTTAGGAGGAAATGCTACTCGTACAGTTATGGACTAGTTGCCAAGGAACTCTTATTTCATGGAAATGATGTGTACTGACTAATCATTCATGTATTACCATGTCGTTTCTTCATGCGCTAGTGCTGTGTACTTCAATTCACGTACAGCTTAGTGTTAATTATGAAGGAGTTTCAACCATTTTAGACTTATCTTTCTCAAATACATGGAATGCTTTCACGTGACACTAAAAATTAATTAGGTTTTGTAAAATCACATGCTTAAATGTTTATGTGTACTTTGCAGCTCATAGGTACTGGTAAATGTCATGGAGCTATACTGCGACGATGCATATTTTCATTTTTCATTTGCCAGATGACCTTTGTATAAACATCCTTATAACTAAATTGTTTACTCGAGGGGCAGCCCATTTCTTCATTTGGTACCTGCTACTCTCGACATAATTCTCTTCTTCTGCGCCATGATGATGCACTAGCCGCTAAAATAAGAAAAAAAAACTTAAAACTGATGGCACTGTGTAGCTCAGTGGCCACTGATACATTTGGTCATTACATCCGTCCGCAGATATTTCCATACTGCGTTTAAATCCACAGACATTCGTTTATTCTGTTACCCTTTATGATCATTTACCCTGCAAAGAGAATTATTTGATATTTCCTACGGTATTTTATCGTTTCTTCTTAGCTTACACGTCTCGTATATTTTTCATAGTGCTTCCTTTTGTTTGTAAATGTCTTGTATATAGCTTAGTATGTAATTAAATCTCCCTATACATATATCAATAGGTTCCTTAGTTCTTAGTAGATGTAATTGTTTAATATTACCGTTTACTTTGTATTTAAGTTAGGTATATGTACCTATCGCATTCCTGTTTGGTTGTGCCTTCTGCCAGTCTGTCGCACATACTTACAGGTCAGTGCCTCCTCTCCCACTACTGACGTCAGTGCGCATTGCTGAGCGTGCACAGCTGAGCCATAAGCTAATTCTGTTTATACTTTCGCTTTTCGTTAAGTGGTGTATTACTTTTCATTCCTGTCAATTTTATGCTTATGTGTACAAGTCAAAAGAATTTCGTACACTGATACACATTACTTTATCCTAAAATACACTCCAGAAAAAAAATACACTTAGAGTTATGTACATTATGCACAATTATCTTGTGATATAAAGAAAAATGCTACCTTGCTTCATCATTGTATAAATGCTTTTATATCTTTGTGAGCGTGGAGACACTTGTCTTACTGTTTTCTCATAGACTAATCTGTACGTTCCAGGGTAAAGTATTATAGAAATTATATATGGCCCTGAATAGTGTAATTGCCACTTCTTATTCAGTTTTCCAGATTTTGTCGATTTAGGATGCAACCCTAAGAGGACTCTTTGCCCTTCCAGAAACTGTGTAACACGTTTCAGTTTCTTATTATAAATTTTCGTTCTATACTCGGAACTGTTTTCGGGTGTAATTATGGCTTGTTTGATTCTGTCGTGTAGTGTCATTTCTGTAGTGAATACTTTTGGTATAGGCGATTCCCACTCATTCGTTTGTTTTGTCTGGAACATCAATTCGTTAGGTGTGAAACCTGTTTGAAAAATGTGGAACGTTATTGACAACTTGTATGAAGTGATTTAATTATTCTAACCATCGGGTATGTTTGTGGGGCTGTATGTCCTAATAAACCAGTTAAATTCTACAAAGACTCGTTCGACAGGACTTGCTTCCAGGTGAAAAAAGCTTACTAATACATGTCTTATGCCCTGTGAGGACATAAATTGTTTCCACTTTTGCCCAACGAAATATGAAGCATAATGGTACCTTTGGTTTACCTATTCTTCTCGAATAGTCTTCCTTAATTCTTTTTCTGATATTTGTGGCTGTTGCATTTTCAATGGCATACACTTTGATATGTTTTGGGAAAATATCATGTAGTGCCACTACGTATCTTACATCTTCAATTTTTGGATATGGACCAGCTATGTCCAGGGATACTATATCTAGAGGGTTTTTGCGAGTATTAGGTGCAGCTCAGTATATTTTGACACATTGGAATGTTTTGATTTTTGACATGTTGCACACTTTCTTAATACCTGTAGGACCTGCCTTCTCAAATTTTGAAAATAATGAAGTTCTGCAATTTTTTCAGTACATTTACCTACTCCATAATGTCCCCATACTTCGTGTATGTGTCTCATAAATTCGTCGATATAATCTTCAGAATACACACACACCATTGGTCAGATTTTTCATGTTTCCTATGAAACAAAATGCCCTTGTACTCCTGACGACATTTACTTACATTTCCAACTTCATCTTGTTTAAGGTTTTGCATCACTTCACTCCATTTGCGATCTCACTGTTGTATAATTTTCGTTTGCTTACAAAACTTGTGGTAATCAGACTGTTGTGTTGTACCTTGCATTAATAATGTTTTAATTTCTGCACTTGCTGTGTTAATTCACTAAATTCATCTAAAACTTTTGGTAACCCAGACAAGGCATCTGCAATAACGTTTTGACTTCCTTTAATATAAATGATCTCGAAACTGAGTTCTTGTAAATATGGACACCACCTAGCTAATCTACAGTGCAATAGTTTACATGTTAAAAGAAATGACAGTGACTGATGATCACAGTAAACTTTGGTATGCTTGCCCCACAAAAAATATTCAAACTTTTTAAATTCCCATGTTAAGCTAAACTTTCCAATTCTGACACAGAGTAAGATCTTTCTGCTTCTGATAATGGGGACTAGCAAAACTGATGATCTTGTGTACTTCTTTCCCTTCTTCTCTTCTTATCTGGAACAAGCATGGACCCAGCCCTTGAGATAAAGCATCTGCACATAGACAAAATCCTTGGACATGTCAAGGTGGCTAAGAATGTTTGCATTGACAATGCCTGCATAATGTTATTAAAGTCCTCCTGACAATTATCATCCCATAACCAAGGCCTGTTTTTTCATAGCAAGTTGAGTAATGCATCACTGTTTATCAGTTACTGTGGTACGAATTTCCGAAAAAAGGATGCTAGTCCTAAATAAGCTTTAAGCTGTTTTTTATTCCTTGGAGCTGGACAATTGAGTAGGGCATCACGTTTTTTCGGATCAGGTAATATACCTTGTTCTGACACAACATGTCCTAAAAATTTGAATTGCTCCTTAGCAAAACTAGATTTTTTTTTAACTTGGCTGTTACTCTGCAATCTGCAAATCGCTGAAGTACCTGTTCAATGAGCCTGATATGTTCTAACCAAGTGGATGTGGCTATTAGCATGTCCTCTACATTAACAGTGACTTTACCAAGCAGTTCTGGTCCTAAGATCTTGTTCAGTGCAGATATAAACACGACTGCACTAATGTTCAGTCCAAAAGGCAGGACACAGAATTCGTAGCTTCGGCCACCACAAACAAATGCTGTATATTTTCGACTTTTTATGTGGAGCTTTATTTGCCAGTATGATACCTTGAGGTCCAGTATACTGACTGTTCATGCAAATTTTCTGGTCTTATGCATACTGGTACTAAAATCTTATTGATATCTGTAGCACCAAGAACTAATCTTACAGATCTACCTGGTTTACTTACTGGTAATATAGCACTACAATAGGGTGAAAATGAAGGTTGTATAATTCCCCATTTAATCATATGATTGATATCTTCCTTTACTGCCTCTAGTTTTGCCCATGGAATAGGATATGACATTAGACAAAATTTTTCATGTGGACAGACTTCAAATTTATATTGATAGTCTTTGATTATTCGTGCCTCCTTTCTGAAACGTTTGCATACTTAAATAACAAGTTAGAAAGTTCCTGTCACTGCATATCATTTAGTATCTGTGATCCACTTAGTTTCTGCTCTATCATTTTGGAACTAACATCAGTGTTTGCTTCTTGTTCAGTATCAAATTTGTTTGTGAAAGATACAGTTGGAATGATTACTGTAGTATTACATTTGACTCTGGATAATTTTTGTTGTTTTTATCAGGTGTTTTGACTAAATCAATGGAAAAAATCTCATCCTTTACATAAAAGTGGCATGTCAGTCTGTGTTTTGCATGTTCTAAATGTGTCTATGCCAATAAGACAATTAACTATAAGTTTATCAATTATAAGAAAATTGCACTTCACTGTAAAATGTTCGATTTGTGATGGAACAAGTGCTCTACATTTTACCAATTTATTTTTAATGGCTGTAGCAGTTTCCACCTTGCAATTTTGGACAGGAAATTTGCCCCTCTTCTTCAGTTCATAGAAAAATGCGTTTGACGTTAGGTTGGTACTTGAACCTGTAACTAAAATTAACTGTCGACTTGTTCTTCCTGGATATTATTCGTTGTATCTGACTCATGCTGATACAGATCATCCTTGATGTCACTTTGTTCCTCAAATCTTATGAAACATGTTTGTAGTTTTGCTTTGGCCCCACTCCCTGAGAGGTTAATAGCCTTGGTACAAATGGCTCTGAGCACTATGGGACTTACCTTCTGAGGTCATCCGTCCCCTAGAACTTAGAACTACTTAAACCTAACTAACCTAAGTAAGGCATGCAGCTTTACTGTATGGTTAAATGATGATGGCGTCCTCTTGGGTAAAATATTCCGGAGGTAAAATAGTCCCCCATTCGGATCTCCGGGCGGGGACTACTCAGGAGGACGTCGTTATCAGGAGAAAGAAATCCGGCTTTCTACGGATCGGAGCGTGGAATGTCAGATCCCTTAATCGGGCAGGTAGGTTAGAAAATTTAAAAAGGGAAATGGATAGCTTAAAGTTAGATTTAGTGGGAATTAGTGAAGTTCGGTGGTAGGAGGAACAAGACTTTTGGTCAGGTGAATACAGGGTTATAAATACAAAATAAAATAGGGGTAATGCAGGAGTAGGTTTAATAATGAATAAAAAAATAGGAGTGCAGGTAAGCTACTACCAACAGCATAGTGAACGCATTATTGTGGCCAAGATAGACACGAAGCCCATGACTACTACAGTAGTACAAGTTTATATGCCAACTGGCTCTGCAGATGATGAAGAAATTGATGAAATGTATGATGAGATAAAAGAAGGAAACATAGTAGGTGAATATGGATTGGGGGGAAAAAATGAAAGAGGAAGCCATCTGGTAGAATTTTTCGTAGAGCATAACTTAATCATAACTAACACTTGTTTCAAGAATCATAAAAGAAGGTTGTATACATGGAAGAATCCTGGAGATACTAAAAGGTATCAGATAGATTATACAATGGTAAGACAGAGATTTAGCAACCAGGTTTTAAATTGTAAGACATTTCCAGGGCAGATGTGGACTCTGACCACAATCTATTGGTCATGAACTGTAGATTAAAACTGAAGAAACTGCAAAAAGGTGGGAATTTAAGGAGATGGGACCTGGATAAACTGAATAATCCAGAGGTTGTACAGAGTTCCAGGGAGAGCATAAGGGAACAATTGACAGGAATGGGGGAAAGAAATACAGTAGAAGAAGAATGGGTAGCTCTGAGGGATGAATTAGTGAAGGCGGCAGAGGATCAAGTAGGTAAAAAGACAAGGGCTAGTAGAAAACCTTGGGTAACAGAAGAAATATTGAATTTAATTGATGAAAGGAGAAAATATAAAAACGCAGTAAATGAAGCAGGCGAAAAGGAATACCAACGTCTCAAAAATGAGTTTGACAGGAAGTGCAAAATGCCTAAGCAGGGATGGCTAGAGGACAAAAGTATGGATGTAGAGGCTTATCTCACTAGGGGTAAGATATATACTGCCTACAGGAAAATTAAAGAGACCTTTGGAGAAAAGAGAACCACTTGTATGAATATCAAGAGATCAGATGGAAATCCAGTTCAAAGCAAAGAAGGGAAAGCAGAAAGGTGGAAGGAGTATATAGAGGGTCTATACAAGGGCGATGTACTTGAGGACAATATTATGGAAATTAAAGAGGATGTAGATGAAGATGAAATGGGAGACACGATACTGCGTGAGGAGTTTGACAGAGCGCTGAAAGACCTGAGTCGAAACAAGGCCCCGGGAGTAGACAACATTCCATTGGAACTACTGACGGCCTTGGGAGAGCCAGTCCTGACAAAACTCTACCATCTGGTGAGCAAGATGTACGAGACAGGAGAAATACCTTCAGACTTCAAGAAGAATATAATAATACCAATCCCAAAGAAAGCAGGTGTTGACAGATGTGAAAATTACCGAACTATCAGTTTAATAAGTCAGGGCTGCAAAATACTAACGCGAATTCTTTACAGACGAATGGAAAAACTGGTAGAAGCCGACCTCGGGGAAGATCAGTTTGGATTCCGCAGAAATGTTGGAACACGTGAGGCAATACTGACCCTACGACTTATCTTAGAAAATAGATTAAGGAAAGGCAAACCTACGTATCTAGCATCTGTAGACTTAGAGAAAGCTTTCGACAATGTTGACTGGAATACTCTCTTTCAAATTCTAAAGGTGGCAGGGGTAAAATACAGAGAGCGAAAGGCTATTTACAATTTGTACAGAAACCAGATGGCAGTTACAAGAGTCGAGAGGCATGAAAGGGAAGCAGCGGTTGGGAAGGGAGTGAGACAGGGTTGTAGCCTGTCCTCGATGCTATTCAATCTGTATATTGAGCAAGCAGTAAAGGAAACAAAAGAAAAATTCGGAGTAGGTATTAAAATCCATGGAGAAGAAATAAAAATGTTGAGGTTAGCCGATGACATTGTAATTCTGTCAGAGACAGCAAAGGACTTGGAAGAGCAGTTGAACGGAATGGAGAGTGTCTTGAAAGGAGGATATAAGATGAACATCAACAAAAGCAAAACGAGGATAATGGAATGTAGTCGAATTAAGTCGGGTGATGCTGCGTGTATTAGATTAGGAAATGAGACTCTTAAAGTAGTAAAGGAGTTTTGCTATTTGGGGAGCAAAAGAACTGATGATGGTCGAAGTAGAGAGGATATAAAATGCAGACTGGCAATGGCAAGGAAAGCGTTACTGAAGAAGAGAAATTTGTTAACATCGAGTATTGATTTAAGTGTCAGAAAGTCGTTTCTGAAAGTATTTGTATGGAGCGTAGCCATGTATGGAAGTGAAACATGGACGATAAATAGTTTAGACAAGAAGAGAATAGAAGCTTTCGAAATGTGGTGCTACAGAATAATGCTGTAGATTAGATGGGTAAATCACATAACTAATGAGGAGGTATTGAATAGAATTGGGGAGAAGAGGAGTTTGTGGCACAACTTGACAAGAAGAAGGGACCGGTTGGTAGGACATGTTCTGAGGCATCAAGGGGTCACAAGTTTAGCATTGGAGGGCAGCGTGGAGGGTAAAAATCGTAGAGGGAGACCAAGAGATGAATACACTAAGCAGATTCAGAAGGATATAGGTTGCAGTAAGTACTGGGAGATGAAGAAGCTTGCACGGTATAGAGTAGCGTGGAGAGCTGCATCAAACCAGTCTCAGGACTGAAGACAACAACAACAACAACAACCTAAGGACACCACGCACATCCATGCCCGAGGCAGGATTCGAACCTGCGACTGCAGCGGTCGCGCGGTTCCAGACTCTAGCGCCTAGAACCGCTCGGCCACTCCGGCCGGCCAATAGCCAGGGGCTTAACTACGACCAGTTGGGGTTTGCCGACGGTTTAGTGTGGCTTAACTCACCTCTGGGTATGTAACTTTGCTGCCGTATGTTTAGATCACGTTTCACTGACTGGTTTAGTATGTTGTTGTTGTGCCTGATTTTCTGTTGTTCTGTTCGGTACAGGACTTTCCTCATAGATTAAGTCGAGAGAATCAAGCAATGACAGAAAGTATTCAGAGTCGCACTCAGGCATTTTGACTAATTTTTCTCTAATGAGCGATGGTAAATGACTTTTCAAAATTTTTAATACGTCTACCTGTGATATTGGGTTCATCCAGTAGCGTGTCTTGTTCAGGCATTTTTCAAAGTATCCACGCAGACTACGGTGCGGTGCTGAAAACCACGTGTCTGAGTCTTTCTTGAACTGCCGCAGACCAGTATCTGTCGAGGAAAGCTCATTCAAGTTGTATATAAGTGCTGCAACGATCGGCCACGTCACCTCGTGTATATCCCAGACAAATTTGATTTTCTGTGCCTCCGTCCAGTTGCGTGGAAATACATGACGAATAGCACTGATAGAAACTACTGGGTTCATTCTTTTACCTTTGATAGTGAATGTAGGAAACTGTCGATGTCTCAGCAAACATTCGTCTGCAAAAATAGTTGATAGACACGTGGCATTTTTCTGAAGTATTTATGTTGTTATTGTAGTTACCTGTAACTCCGGTTGGTAATTGCTCAGGTGTTGGAGTTGTGGGTATGTTTACATTTTGTACTCTACAACTGTCACTGGTACCTGCTGAAGGACTCGTGACAATTTGTGGGTAATTACCGACAGGCTGTGCTTGTCCACTGTAGCCTGTGTATTATTTACGTGCATATTTCGAGATCCGGTAATATTTTCTTCTAAAAGACTGCGGATCCTACCTTCTGCGGCTTGTAGGTTAATGTTTACCTTGTTCACTATTTCATTTTCTTTTTTCTGAATCACTTTTCCTACTACATCTGTGTATAACTTGCAGTCGGTTACTAACTTCTCTGCAATGATATACTCTTATCTAACATACCTGCTTCAGCTTGACTGATGATATCACTTAGATTTTCATTGATCTTCGCTCTCTCCTTCTTAGCACTTGCTGAGTCAACTTCTAATGTTGCTACCCTTAAAGTAAGCTCTTCTACAGCTAGAGGTACACCATCATAGTCTTTGCTTAGCCTGTTAACGACAGTGGTTACCTTTTTTACTGTCGAACACAACTGGTTCTGTTTGGCTTCAGTGTTTGGTTCGCATCTGTAATTTTCTTTATCTGTTGCTCTACTAGATCATCACGGTCATTAAAAGAATCTACCTTCTGTTTTAACTCCGTAATGTTACTGTTAACTTCAGAAAGTTCTTTATGCTTTACTTGTTTTTTCATGTCATTCAGTTTTCCGTCGATTTCAGTGCGAAAATGTTTGGCTAGGTCATTGAAATTCTGAGAGACTGTGCCCTGCAAATCCTTGAATACTTGCTTTTGTTCTTGTTTCATTGTATTTAAATCTTGTGTAACAGTCTTTTGTTGCTGTTTTACCGTGTTCGTATATTGTTTCTGTTCTGGCGTAACCACAAGCGCGGGAATGAAGATGAAGAACGCAAGACCAGAGAAGGCAGTTAAACGATGTCGGCCAATGGTGTGCGGAATAGGACCACACCACGATAGGAGCTCCCTCGAGCCAAAGTGAATATAAGCGCCACTCCTGCCAGCCTCGTACGCTCACATTAGTGGAAAGTATTTGCGAAGTATTAGCGCAGCCTAGCAGAGAGTGCTACGAGAATAGTTAGTAGTGATCCACAAACTGTGTGACAGACTTGCCTGAACATTGTCAATAGCCAGGACTCGGATTTATGTTGCACGTCACCTATCACTTGCGACACATTTGTACATTAATCTGCTTTATGGAAATAAAACTACTAACGTTATTTGCTTGAATTGTTGTATAGCATTCCGAGAACGCTTCTCCCCTTAGGCACCCTATCCGAGACGAGTGGGCAAGACCCCCAGTTTCGTATTACTGAAACTGGTGTTCATCTTACCTAATTTTGTGTTTATGTTAGATAATAACTGCCATAGCAGTGCGTCACTTGTACTCCTGTGGTTGCTGTCAGCTGTACTTTCCAAATTAATGTTCGTATTATGATCAAGTGGTGTACGTAACGTGTTGTCAAGATTCAAATTTGTATCGCTCTCCAGTGTTTCATTCCTGAGTGGTATATCACTCTGGGAGATGTGTGACATTGTTTCGTCAATTGTAAACATTGTGTCTTCAAAGTTATTCTGTTGTGGAATGTCGTTGTCATTTGTCACACCTACAACATTCATCTCTGACCTACTTAAACTTCCTGCAGGAGGCACGCATGGCACCTGAACTTCAATTGTTCGATCGCGCAATTCTACGCCGTCTTGGCTGATTGGGGTTTCGCTATTGATATCAACAATGGACATATATTTTTCTGCCATGCTGTATGAATATGCAAATATAAAAATTTCGTATGCTGATTATTACACTTGATAATTGTAATTTACGCGATGCCAAAGCCTGTTTTACGTCTACTATGACACGCAAACTGTTGTGTTGCGATTCCTTATGTTTTACTGACAACACGTATCACTCTGAAAAATTCCTGTGAATTTTTCACACCAAAATTCAAGGAAGAGGATAATGAGGAAAAGGTTCCTATCTACTTCAAAAGAAGTGCTACCAAGCGTAACCATGCAAGCAACTTGCGTAGCCGTCCTACCTTTGCTGCTCCGAACAAAACAGCTTAATATGGAATATTTTACATAACCTGGGACCAACTCTTATTTCTTTCCAAAATTTCTCCTCAATTTTTGCCTTTTTGCAGTACTTGCTCCCCATTGTGATTCATGCAAGCAGCAAATACAAACAATTAGTTTTTATGACTAAGAACAGTGACATGGAAATTTATTACTATAACAAACGGTGCTTGTAACAATAACCAAAACGGCCTTGCTGTGCTGGTACTGCGAACGGCTGAAAGCAAGGGGAAACTACGGCCGTAATTTTTCCCGAGGGCATGCAGCTTTACTGTATGATTAAATGATGATGGCGTCCTCTTGGGTAAAATATTCCGGAGGTAAAATAGTCCCCCATTCGGATCTCCGGGCGGGGACTACTCAAGAGGATGTCGTTATCAGGAGAAAGAAAACTGGTGTTCTACGGATCGGAGCGTGGAATGTCAGATCCCTTAATCGGGCAGGTAGGTTAGAAAATTTAAAAAGGGAAATGGATAGGTTAAAGTTAGATATAGTGGGAATTAGTGAAGTTCGGTGGCAGGAGGAACAAGACTTCTGGTCAGGTGACTACAGGGTTATAAACACAAAGTCAAATAGGGGGAATGCAGGAGTAGGTTTAATAATGAATAGGAAAATAGGAATGCGGGTAAGCTACTACCAACAGCATAGTGAACGCATTATTGTGGCCAAGATAGATACGAAGCCCACACCTACTACAGTAGTACAAGTTTATATGCCAACTAGCTCTGCAGATGACGAAGAAATTGAAGAAATGTATGATGAAATAAAAGAAATTATTCAGATAGTGAAGGGAGACGAAAATTTAATAGTCATGGGTGACTGGAATTCGAGTGTAGGAAAAGGGAGAGAAGGAAACGTAGTAGGTGAATATGGATTGGGGCTAAGAAATGAAAGAGGAAGCCGCCTGATAGAATTTTGCACAGAGCACAACTTAATCATAACTAACACTTGGTTTAAGAATCATGATAGAAGGTTGTATACATGGAAGAACCCTGGAGATACTAAAAGGTATCAGATTATATAATGGTAAGACAGAGATTTAGGAACCAGGTTTTAAATTGTAAGACATTTCCAGGGGCAGATGTGGACTCTGACCACAATCTATTGGTTATGACCTGTAGAGTAAAACTGAAGAAACGGCAAAAAGGTGGGAATTTAAGGAGATGGGACCTGGATAAACTGAAAGAACCAGAGGTTGTACAGAGTTTCAGGGAGAGCATAAGGGAACAATTGAAAGGAATGGGGGAAAGAAATACAGTAGAAGAAGAATGGGTAGCTCTGAGGGATGAAGTAGTGAAGGCAGCAGAGGATCAAGTAGGTAAAAAGAAGAGGGTTAGTAGAAATCCTTGGGTAACAGAAGAAATATTGAATTTAATTGATGAAAGGAGAAAATATAAAAATGCAGTAAATGAAGCAGGCAAAAAGGAATACAAACGTCTCAAAAATGAGATCGACAGGAAGTGCAAAATGGCTAAGCAGGGATGGCTAGAGGACAAATGTAAGGATGTAGAGGCTTATCTCACTAGGGGTAAGATAGATACTGCCTACAGGAAAATTAAAGAGACCTTTGGAGATAAGAGAACCACATGTATGAACATCAAGAGCTCAGATGGAAACCCAGTTCTAAGCAAAGAAGGGAAAGCAGAAAGGTGGAAGGAGTATATAGAGGGTCTATACAAGAGCGACGCACTTGAGGACAATATTATGGAAATGGAAGAGGATGTAGATGAAGATGAAATGGGAGATACGATACTGCGTGAAGAGTTTGACAGAGCACTGAAAGACCTGAGTCGAAACAAGGCCCCCGGAGTAGACAACATTCCATTGGAACTACTGACGGCCTTGGGAGAACCAGTCCTGACAAAACTCTACCACCTGGTGAGCAAGATGTATGAAACAGGCGACATACCCTCAGACTTCAAGAAGAATATAATAATTCCAATCCCAAAGAAAGCAGGTGTTGACAGATGTGAAAATTACCGAACAATCAGTTTAATAAGCCACAGCTGCAAAGTACTAACACGAATTCTTTACAGACGAATGGAAAAACTAGTAGAAGCCGACCTCGGGGAAGATCAGTTTGGATTCCGTAGAAATACTGGAACACGTGAGGCAATACTGACCTTACGACTTATCTTAGAAGAAAGATTAAGGAAAGGCAAACCTACGTTTCTAGATTTGTAGACTTAGAGAAAGCTTTTGATAATGTTGACTGGAATACTCTCTTTCAAATTCTAAAGGTGGCAGGGGTAAAATACAGGGAGCGAAAGGCTATTTACAACTTGTACAGAAACCAGATGGCAGTTATAAGAGTCGAGGGACATGAAAGGGAAGCAGTGGTTGGGAAGGGAGTAAGGCAGGGTTGTAGCCTCTCCCCGATGTTATTCAATCTGTATATTGGGCAAGCAGTAAAGGAAACAAAAGAAAAATTCGGAGTAGGTATTAAAATCCATGGAGAAGAAATAAAAACCTTGAGGTTTGCCGATGACATTGTAATTCTGTCAGAGACAGCAAAGGACCTGGAAGAGCAGTTGAACGGAATGGACAGTGTCTTATAAGGAGGATATAAGATGAACATCAACAAAAGCAAAACGAGGATAATGGAATGTAGTCGAATTAAGTCGGGTGATGCTGAGGGAATTAGATTAGGAAATGAGGCACTTAAAGTAGTAAAGGAGTTTTGCTATTTGGGGAGCAAAATAACTGATGATGGTCGAAGTAGAGAGGATATAAAATGTAGACTTGCAATGGCAAGGAAAGCGTTTCTGAAGAAGAGAAATTTGTTAACATCGAGTATAGATTTAAGTGTCAGGAAGTCATTTCTGAAAGTATTTGTATGGAGTGTAGCCATGTATGGAAGTGAAACATGGACGGTAAATAGTTTGGACAAGAAGAGAATAGAAGCTTTCGAAATGTGGTGCTACAGAAGAATGCTGAAGATTAGATGGGTAGATCACATAACTAATGAGGAAGTATTGAATAGGATTGGTGAGAAGAGAAGTTTGTGGCACAACTTGACCAGAAGAAGGGATCGGTTGGTAGGACATGTTCTGAGGCATCAAGGGATCACCAATTTAGTTTTGGAGGGCAGCGTGGAGGGTAAAAATCGTAGGGGGAGACCAAGAGATGAATACACTAAGCAGATTCAGAAGGATGTAGGTTGCAGTAGGTACTGGGAGATGAAGAAGCTTGCACAGGATAGAGTAGCATGGAGAGCTGCATCAAACCAGTCTCAGGACCGAAGACCACAACAACAACAACAACAACAAACGGTGTCCTGAAGTCGTGGCACTTAGGTCGCCAGCTGTATTACAATAATAAAAAAAATAATTGAAGGAAACAATGAAGGAAATTTGATTGTTAATTGTCCTTTTGCTTGCATTGAAAAGAGAATATTAGTACAATTGCATTTTTATGATATGTTCTGCGTGTACGAAATTAAGCTACTGTTCATTTGTTTTACCTTGCGTTGTTTCTTTTTCTGTGCCCATCACTATATATATATATATATTAATTACATTTCCCATCTTTTGAAAGCTTCTCCTTCTGTTAATTTTACGACAATATAACCGTGGACTTATTTTCCTTCATTTAAATTGTAGATGCAGGCAGCTGACTTCAGGGAACACCAGTGCCTTTCAAGATGATATAAAATATGAAGGAATTCCTCTTAACTTGGTTCTATTTCACTTTCATAAAAATACTAAATAATGTTATTAAGTCTTCTCTTATTCAGCCACACATATGATACAAAACAGCCGTACCCCGTCGTACTCCGAGCAGTACAGCTCAAACAAACCTCTACAAACTAGAGAGTGAAACAACATTATGTATGGAAAAGTGAATGATGTTTTATGGTAATTTATCAACGCGTTTTTGCGCATTCATAATTAATGTCATAACTATAGTCGGTCTTTGATTATATCATTATCGCTGTTTCATTTTTTAATAAATTTCAACTTTACCATATCCTGCGGTCTTTCACCATGTACCTACACACCCTCTGCATCTAATGATGTGTTTATAATATATATGCTGTTCGCCAGACAGGGTTTAAAACACCTAATCAGTCCTGCACAATGTGAAACATATGATCCATTCTGTAGTTGTATATTGCAGTCAGAAGAGAGGGATACAGTAATATCTTGTCGAGTTCTCTACCGGGCGAAATTAGTGGAGCTTTTATAGTTTGTAGTTTTTTCTCTCTGTTGGATGGTACAAAGTAACGATGATAGAAAAAAAGTATGCGTGACAGCCATGAATGCACCCTGAAGGACACTGATCTCCTTCGGACTGTGGTACATGTATGTAGTCTGAAAACACATTGCAATGCAGTAGCGAAATCCTCATGCTTCTTCCAGTTCCCATACTATCTTTTTCTACTACCTCGCGTTGCAGGGGAAAGCTTCGTTTGGTGTTGGCCTTACACGTCGAACGCGATTGGCGGAGCTATGACAACATGTTCCCATTTTCCTACCAGTGATCAGAAAACGCTACCCTGTCACATTAAGTCAGGTCACCCTGTTTCTCCATGGGTTGCAGAAGTTCGTAGACATAGCGCTCTCCGACTTCTGCTCAGTTCGGACTTAAATTAGGACGATCACATGGAAAAAGGTGCAGGGAGGGAGGGACAGAGTGTGAGGAACAGTTACAAGATACAGAGGGCCTGTCAAAAACCACGTTGGAGTTTTACTGTAGGAGATAAATTAGAAAATGGTGATACGTTTAGAGATATGAGAGTACCTCAAATATTATTCACCAGTAGCTGTAATCATTAGAAGACGTCTCCTTAGGATCCAACGCAGGTGTGTGGCTAAATGGAAGGACTTGATTCCAAATCGCATAGAGCGTTTCTATCGAAAATCTAACACTATAGATCTGAAAAAACAGAGTACATTTCTTACGAGCTCAATCTAGTGTTGCATCTTTTTAAAGTGCTTTGTCACATAGCAAACCATCTACTGTATGTGATCATTCTCAACCAACCATAATCTTCCCTCACCTTTAAGCCAGTGGATATATCGCAGAACCTTTGACATGGCATCGAGACAGATTGCATTACAAATACTGGAGTAATATCTAGTGGAGTTGCAAATACTGGCTTCATACCACGTTCCTTAGTCGAATCACTTTCTAAATTCGGTGATTTTATTACGAGCTTACATCCCTGGCGATGTGCTCCCACACTTTCAGTCTGTTAATATACACCCCGCAATGACCATCTATATTCAATGTCATGCTATTGGTGTAGAAAACCACTTCATTCGGAAGCAATACCATATCTTGTTTTATAAAGCTTGTATAGTTTTTAACATGGATATCGTTGTGGTACTTGTGTGCGGGAGTAGAAACAAGACCGCTTTTTATGCAGGGTGACAGTAACATAGGCTTTGCGATCGTGTTTTTAATATCTAGTGGCTTGTAAGACGACTATCTCTCTCTTACTAAGACACACTGGTGCCTCTAGCAAGAAAAACAAATGAGGCATGTCCATTCATTGCTGGCTTTTGCTCAATATTCTTTCGTGTCACCAGCGTTCAGTTATTGGCGAAGTATTATATTTATTAGGGGATGTGTGAAAGATTCGCTGTGATCAACAGGCTTATAAAGTATGTGTATTGTGACCAGTGTTCCGACATGTGCAAAGAAAATAGTTTTGCCCTGTTGTAAGGAAGGTATGGATTTGATGCGGATTATTGCGATAGCCATATGGGGAATGAAAGATTTTTCTTCATGTGGAAAATTATGTCTAGTAATAAGATGGATAGCAATTTTCATATTTCCAGAGCCACAGTCATTGTTGAATATTGTCAGAGTGAGGCTACAATCATAATACACTCCTGGAAATTGAAATAAGAACACCGTGAATTCATTGTCCCAGGAAGGGGAAACTTTATTGACACATTCCTGGGGTCAGATACATCACATGATCACACTGACAGAACCACAGGCACATAGACACAGGCAACAGAGTATGCACAATGTCGGCACTAGTACAGTGTATATCCACCTTTCGCAGCAATGCAGGCTGCTATTCGCCCATGGAGACGATCGTAGAGATGCTGGATGTAGTCCTGTGGAACGGCTTGCCATGCCATTTCCACCTGGCGCCTCAGTTGGACCAGCGTTCGTGCTGGACGTGCAGACCGCGTGAGACGACGCTTCATCCAGTCCCAAACATGCTCAATGGGGGACAGATCCGGAGATCTTGCTGGCCAGGGTAGTTGACTTACACCTTCTAGAGCACGTTGGGTGGCACGGGATACATGCGGACGTGCATTGTCCTGTTGGAACAGCAAGTTCCCTTGCCGGTCTAGGAATGGTAGAACGATGGGTTCGATGACGGTTTGGATGTACCGTGCACTATTCAGTGTCCCCTCGACGATCACCAGTGGTGTACGGCCAGTGTAGGAGATCGCTCCCCACACCATGATGCCGGGTGTTGGCCCTGTGTGCCTCGGTCGTATGCAGTCCTGATTGTGGCGCTCACCTGCACGGCGCCAAACACGCATACGACCATCACTGGCACCAAGGCAGAAGCGACTCTCATCGCTGAAGACGACACGTCTCCATTCGTCCCTCCATTCACGCCTGTCGCGACACCACTGGAGGCGGGCTGCACGATGTTGGGGCGTGAGCGGAAGACGGCCTAACGGTGTGCGGGACCGTAGCCCAGCTTCATGGAGACGGTTGCGAATGGTCCTCGCCGATACCCCAGGAGCAACAGTGTCCCTTATTTGCTGGGAAGTGGCGGTGCGGTCCCCTACGACACTGCGTAGGATCCTACGGTCTTGGCGTGCATCCGTCCGTCGCTGCGGTCCGGTCCCAGGTCGACGGGCACGTGCACCTTCCGCCGACCACTGGCGACAACATCGATGTACTGGAGACCTCACGCCCCACGTGTTGAGCAATTCGGCGGTACGTCCACCCGGCCTCCCGCATGCCCACTATCGCCCTCGCTCAAAGTCCGTCAACTGCACATACGGTTCACGTCCACGCTGTCGCGGCACGCTACCAGTGTTAAAGACTGCGATGGAGCTCCGTATGCCACGGCAAACTGGCTGACACTGACGGCGGCGGTGCACAAATGCTGCGCAGCTAGCGCCATTCGACGGCCAACACCGCGGTTCCTGGTGTGTCCGCTGTGCCGTGCGTGTGATCATTGCTTGTACAGCCCTCTCGCAGTGTCCGGAGAAAGTATGGTGGGTCTGACACACCGGTGTCAATGTATTCTTTTTTTCCATTTCCAGGAGTGTATTTAATTACAGGTACATGATAAAATATATGTCGCTGGCTCCCTAGAACAATACTATCTGGGGTGTGGGGCACGCGGCGGCAGTGTCCTGTCACCGGAATGATTGACGTTTCCGGCTTATGGCGGGAGCCATCTGAACTAGAGAGGCCGGCTGGTGTGCAGGAATTTAGCTGACCTAACCGTGTCACCCTCTAGGTGGATGAACTGCGAACTAATACTCAGTATATTTTGGGGAGCCTTTGTATTGCGTGTGTTCTCCGTGGAAATTTGAGAAGGTTCAGTATGGGTGTGTGTTTGCGGTAGACAATTATTCCCTCCCTCTTAAATTGTGCAGTTAGCTGCTTCTAAATATTTATTATCTTTTTTTGGTTGAGAGATCATCGATTGTGGTGTGTGTCGTGTGCATCTAGATGGAGAAAGACAGATAGAAGAGACATTTGCTGGTTCTCTGGGCATGAGAAACACTTTGGTTGACTTTGTAAAGTAGAAGGATGATTTGGAATCTGTTACATCATTGACATCAATAGTCGTTAAAAAATGCGGTTGGAACTACCAGTTTCCTCTATTTTCGAGGCCGCGCCGGGTTAGCCGAGCGGTCTAGGGCGCTGCAGTCATGGACTGTGCGATTGGTCCCGGCGGAGGTTCGAATCCTCCCTCGGGCATGGGTGTGTGTGTTTGTCCTTAGAGTAATTTAGGTTAAGTAGTGTGTAAGCTTAGGGACTGATGACCTTAGCAGTTAAGTCCTATAAGATTTCACACATATTTTCGAGTTTTCACGTAAAGATCTTTGCAGACAAGATAAGTTTCTAGTTACTCAGTGGTTTGCAGGATGTTCCACATCGCTGCACCTCGTTAGAGTTTTAAGTTTCTAGAGAAATAATTTCCACTCTTTATCTTTGGAATTATTCTTTGCAAGCGATCGTTAGCACACTGTTATATGCTTGAATCGAGAACTATCGCGTAAATGATATAATATTCTGGCAAAGCATGTGAAAATACATATGTTCTTATAATGCCAGAGTCTGGAGATGCCTGTAGAAAGCATGTAAAAAGCAATGCAGCAAGCAAGTAGGTCAGGGCCAGAAACAGTAATGCCTTTGTGCCAAGGAGAGCCAGCCCAGCTTTTGCACACCAGTTCGGAGAGTGCTGTCCACTGAGGTCGCTCTGGTCATGTATTGGACATGTGTGTATGGTGGCCAGGCCGGCCGGTGTGGCCGTGCGGTTCTAGGCACTTCAGTTTGGAACCACGTGACCGCTACGGTCGCAGGTTCGAATCCTGCCTCTTGCATGGATGTGTGTGATGTCCTTGGGTTAGTTAGGTTTAAGTAGTTCTAAGTTCTAGGGGACTGATGACCACAGATGTTAAGTCCCATAGTGCTCAGAACCATTAGACTTGTGACCATTGACCACAGTGAATAACAAAGTGACTGAGGAAAATATATGGTGCATGAGCTTAAGTCTCAGGATATTTCTGTCTTCACGGTATATGCACAGGAGCCTGGTGAACGATAGCTATTTGCAAGATACAGAAGTGATGATTTTGTATGTGCAGGATACGAATTATGTTTTCTACATCGATTTGGTAGGTGGTGACGTAGCTCGGCTGGATATCGGTTCCATGTTGAAAAATTCAAGCTTTTCTCGACAGTAGCAGAGCAGTGCAATTGAGAAACTACCTTTTGGTGGTAGTTTCCATATTTTATGATCTTTCTCAGGGTTTAACTGTCAGTGCAGTGTGAGTGCTGAACACTTTTTTAGATCTGTACAAAAGTCGATTTGAAAGTATCAAAATTTGTCTGTCAGCAGAAAATGGCGGATAGTGTTCCCATAGCGACAGCATTCAGTAAACACTAATCAGAATGCTCCATTCACAAGAAGTTCCATGATGTCAGAGAGTCACAAGACATCTTTTGTGCAGGGCGTAGGTGCCTCTTGTAAGGTGTCAAAAACCCTTTACATATTGAGAACAGTGTATCTTTACTTCACGCAAGTCGCAGTAGGTTCTATCGATAGTCGATGGCCGAGTGCACCAGAAAGTAGTCAGTGTTGAGACTCTGAGCAAGTAAGTTATTGGCTGCTAAGTGAGAAGGGCGGATTTCGACAGGACGGCCTGCCGCGCTTATAATTGTTTAACGGCTGTATGTGTCACCCAAAGCCATGGACCTGACCTCCAGCAAATACGGAAATGGCATTAATCGAGTGATTTGTTGATGTGTTTAAGTGTTCATTTGTGCAACGTGATTATGCAACAACCATGTTGGGCACCCACAATTAGGATTGCATTGAGGATTGTGTATTCAGTGCTGTATGAAGAATATTGGCATGTGACGACATTAATAGGCTACCTGTGATGAGTTAACTGTTATTATCTTGTTAGACAAAGGGAGTAACTGCCTCGTTCCTGTTGTTTAAACAAAGGATAAAGTACATTAACACCAAGTGTGTACCGATTATTGCTACCTGACATCCTAATTAGCTTTGTTGGATTTGATATGAAACAACTCCCTTGTAAATATTAACCAATCAGCCTTTATCGTTTGCACATGGTCATACTATTCTAAACTGTTAGGCTATAATCCACTAGTCAACAACGGTGGGTTAATAAGGGAGTGTTTCATCGTGGCATTCCATGAAAGGACCTTGTGCAATTTTCGGACAGACGATAAGAGGAGGAGAATAACAATAAATAGTGTAAGCGTGCTTATCGCTAAAGAACATTGACTGTGTAAGACAATAAAGAAAAGGTGAAGTGGTAACGAAAACTTCACATTCGTTTACATATGCATGAAGATTGAAAAATTCCGTGAAAAACAGTTCTCGATAAACAGTACTCAGGATGGCAGAACGTTATAACACCTCATAATTAAAAGTGATTGGCAGTATCGGACGATAGGGACAGTATTAATAAACTGTATTGTGGAGTACAAGCATAGAAATTAGTGTGAAAAACAGCGCAAAGTGAATATTAATGAGAGACACAGGTAGACATTATCGCGACGTAACCGGTCGCATATTCATTACAAGCGTATGAGAGAAGTGCTGTACTGTGACTTTACGCACGAAACTGGTTTTAAACCGTTTTAAAATCGTGAAAATTGATGTGGATCCATAAACTGATACGTAGTGACTAATGTTATTGTTAAGTGATGTTACGAAGACTATCTCAGCAGCCGCGTCAAAGAAGTAATTCGACATAGCACCAGTTCCAGCCGCGTGAGAGCTTCTATGCTATAGACAAGCTACACCGAGCAGCGACAAATACGCCGCCGAAGCTGACATCTTGTGGTGAGACTACGAAGTATCCTGTCTGCAACGTCGTCTGGCCACCGATCATCAAACTTCGATGACAACATCTGCACGCAGCCTAACGACAGCGACGCTTGGGCCAACAGTCGCTGCATGGAACGAGCCAATGACACCGACAGCAGCGGCGGCGACTCGACTAGTAGCGTGACCAGCTACCAGTAAACACAGCGCGCAATAAACATCGAATTCCGCAGCGAGTATTAGCGTTGTGCAGTGAGTGAAGACAACCTGCTGGCGCAATAACAATTTATATTACGCTATCTGCAGAGCATATAAGGACTTTAATCACAGTATGTCCCGCTATTAGAATTGTATGGTAATTTTTCCTTCCATTTTGGGAATTTTCTGGCTGTGCCGTAGTGTGTCTATGTATGAACCTTTTTAGTGTGTGCAAGGCAGCAGTGAATAGGTTTTAAGACTTATGCTGCAGCCTTAACTGCTGATTACAGGTTTTATAGTGCTAATCGGTGATGTTATTTGATTTTTGATGCTTTGGTGTGAGGTGATGAATATTAACACTGGTGCTTAGTTCAGATAAGTTGGTGAAGTCTTTTTATACATCCAGTGCAAATAGGTGTTGTTTCTGTTTTGAGCTAGTTGAAGTACTGCTGTCATTATTTTGTTTAAATTGTCAGATGGTCTAGAGTGTTTATATTACCCAAGATTAATTTATAGTATTGCTGGTATATAATACACATAACCAAATATGTCTACTGAAACCAAGCAGAAGATGCAAGAGATAGAAGGCAAGAAGAAGGAGATAGGACAGGAGGATAGAGGTGATTCAGGAATAATGGCTGTTGACTGTCAATAGAAAGCCCATCAGCAAATTCCACCAATTACTTCGAGACATCAATTAAATCTGGGAGTAGTAAATCAAACATTGTAGTGCCAAGATTGAAGCTACCAATCGGAAATGGAGGAAACCAATTAGAAAATAGAGGAAACCAATCGGAAAATGGAGGAAACCATGCAGGAAATCAAGGAAGACCATGAAACAACCCAAGAAAAGATTGAAGCTGCCAGTTATAAAATCTAAGAAACCGACAGAATAACCCAACAAAAGACTGACACCATCGATCAGAAGATTCAGGTGACTTACGAGAACAAGAAAATTTGAAGAGAGAATTACAGCATTATAAAGAAGTGGTGAGGGAAAACTGTGAGGAGAGAGAAGGCAGATTCCAACAGAGCATAAACCTGCTCCAGAAAGATATGAAGATGGGAGAGGAGATAACTGAGAAAGCCCATGAAGAGGTTCAAGAAGTAAAGGAAGAATTAGGGGGAAGGGTCGAAGAGATAATGCAGAAGAAACAACAGTGTGAAGCAGCTATTATGAAACTAGGCAACAAACAGACTGAATTAGCTCAAAATATACAAAACGCAATATCAGTGCAGAGGGAAGAAGATAATAGGAGGATTGCACAGGATATGTAACATTTACAAGGCGAAATCCAACAATTAGAAACGAAAAGTGAGGAGATTGACAGGAAGATTGGTAATGCAAAAGTAGCTATAGGGGAAGGTAAAGTGATAACGTTAATGAGCTCATGTGGGACAAAAATATAAGCCAAAGGGAGAACTGCACCTGACGATTTTTATGAAATGGCTGGGAGGCATTTTCCCAACACATATTTGAGACAAAGACAAAATCCAATTTGCGATAGATAGAATGGAAGGCGAAGCTTTTACGTGGGAAGTGAAGAGGAAAGACGAAGTTAGTAGTTATGAGCAGTTCGAAGGAGAGTTTATAAAGAAGTATTGGTCAAAGAGCCATCAATGTGCAACATTGGAAAACCTGTTCCGTCACAAGTATCTTAATAACTGAAGAGGTACCTTGAGAGAATTTGCTGAGTATTTACAGGAGCTGAATGAAACTTTAGAGCATCCCTTAAATGATGAGATAACGATTTCTGCAATTAAGAGAAAATTAAGTCAGGGGATGCAAGAAACCTAATCCAGAAGTCTGATTAAAGATAGAGAAGCTGTAATGGAGATACTAGAGCAGTTGAAGTCCACATGTGGGTAAGAGAATAGTCAAGCAGGTGAGCAGGGCCAAGGAGAAGGCAATTACCAATGGAGTCCATTTAATAAGCAGTATTTCAACCAAGGAAGAGGAGACTATCATGGGGATAAAGCCCGTGGTAATAGACGTTGGTTCCAAGGCGATTCTAGAAGAGATGAAAATGCAAAGGAATATGAGAGAGGAGGCGGCAGGTGAAGAAATAGTGAGACCCAAGATGACGAGAAAATGAGTTTGGTAAACTAGAACACGCTCCTGATAAGGTTTGGTTGGGAGTGAGACAAAGGAGGAACCATATAAATCTGATTAGGCATGACGATGGTGACCTGAGAGAAGACCACACGAGAAAAAAGGAACAGAGTTCCAAAGAGCCAAGATTACCTGTAGGCAGGATAAAAATGTGTGGATTAGATGTTGATGTCCTAGTTGACACTGGGAGTGAAGCATGTGCTATATCGCGAAAGCTATGTGAACAGCTTACCTACTTTTTCTGTAAATGGTGTCCGAATTGTAAATGCTGTAGGTGCCAAAAATAAGCCTATTAAGGAACATGCACTGATTGGATTTGAAGTAGAGGGACAAGTACACCAAGGAACATTTTTTGGTGGTACTAGGTCTTAACATGGCATTTATTTTCGGAACTGATTGGCAGAATGATGTAAAAGCAATCATGAGTCTCGATAAAGGCACAGTGAGTGTAAAAGTCTGTGAGGGCGATAGGAGAGAATTGACCTTGGTAGAAAGTAAGAAGTCAGAAGAGGAAGAAGAGTTCCAACAGGTGAAAACTGTGTTGTGAGGAGGGGCCTACAGACGAACAACCAGATGATGAGGAAGTATTGATATTCTACAAGAGATTCGCGCCAGCAGATCAATCTAGTGAAGATGCTATAGGCAAGAAACTAGAAGATATGACACATTTGGATGAAGAGATTCGGAAGAGGTTAGCAGAGATCTTACATAAGCACAGCAAAGTCTTCTCTCAGCAGCCAGGAATCATGAAATGGGTAGAATGTAAACTGAAAATTAAGGAACACAAACCTTTCAATGTTAAACAATACTTCATCCCTCAGGCTAAAAGGCAAGTGGTAGAAGAGGAAATACAAATAATTGTTGACTTTGGGTTATTGAGAGAACCAAGAGCCGATATAATAGTCCATTATTTATGGTAGACAAGAAAGATGGAAAGATGAGGATAGTTTTGGGTGCACGTATGGTAAATAAAATCATTGAATCAGAGCAAGACAAGCCAGAAACGATAGAAGAATTAATTCAAAGATTTTGGGGTGCAAAGAAACTTAGTAGCAATTACTTGACCGCCAGCTACTGGCAAATACCTCTGGCCCCTGAGTCACGTCAGTATACTGCCTTCATGTATGCTGGCAGAAGTTATCATTTTAGAGTATTGCCATTTGGGCTTAACGTTTTGGTCTTGGAATTCATTAGAGCATTGGACATGATTTTGGGTGAAGAATTACTTAAGAAAGTTACTGTTTATGTGGATGACATACTCATTGCAAGTAAGACATGGGAAGAACATGTAGACACTTGGGAGAGTCTTGCAGGCATTTGAGGAAGCAGGGGTGGCAGCAAATCTGGATACATCAGAATTTGGTAAATCCCAGATAAAATTCTTGGGCTTCATAATTATGGAAGAGGGTAGCTACCCTACCCAAGTAAGCTGAACACAATTAGGCAGTTTCTTGTAACAAAAGGGGACTGAGAGCATTCTTCGGCGTCTGTGAGTTCTACCGGAAATCCCTGAAGGAATTGAGAACACTTACTACTTACATGACGAATGTCAAGAAGAACTTTAAAGGGTTAAAGAAGCAGATATATTATGCCATCCTGATTTCTCCAGAGACTTTTATTTGGGAGCGGACAGTTCTGATTATGGACTAGGCACACATTTATACCAGATCGAGAAAGAAGGGTATACCGAGATGATAAAGACTATAGCTTTTGGTAGCAGACGCTTGAATGCATGGGAAAGGAGATGTAGCGTTACAGATAAGAGAGGCAATGGCTATCATGTGGGGTTTTAATCAATTCGTTATTATGTAGCACGACATCTAAATGTGGTCACGGACCACAAAGCTCTAATATTCTTAACTACAAGTAAACTGAAACACAGCTGCTTGATAAGATGGGCATTGGTGTTACAAGATTATGACTTCAAAGTGCTATATGAGCCAGGTAAATCACATACCATATCTGATGCGTCACAGCTGCCACTCAATTCATGGGGAATAGCCATGTGCAGACCAGAAGAAGGAGAAGTTCGGATAAATTTAATGAAACGAGTACAGCATGAGATTTTGTGAAGAGGTTCTTGAGGAACATACATAGAGAACAGAACCAGGACGAAAAACTGAAATTAATCAAGAGTAATTATAGACTTGCTGGTGAAGAAAAGATTAGGACATACTTGCCTTGAGAAACTGAAAGTGGACTGCATCTTCAACAACATGGGAAGGCGTGTAAGCAAGTTGCTGAGCACCTGTGATACCTGTCAGAAAACTAAAAGTACTACTGTTCAACATAAACATGTGTCAGACCTAATGACACAAGAAACACAGTACTTGGAAGGAATACCTAGAAGAATTCGAGCGTATTCGGAATCACCTACTGCATGATTCAACAGGATTTGCACCATGCGAAATCTTACTTAATCAGGAACCTGACAGTGTTTTTCGTGAATTGGTGGAATATCCACAAGGGCATAACCTTGAAGGATAATTGTCGTTAAAGAAGTAAAAGATCCACGCAGTGAAAAGCTACTCCTTATGTTACGGATCTAGACTCCAATAATAAAATGGGAAGGAACCATTAATTAGAACTCAGGGAAAAGTTGTAGTCTAATTAACACTCGATTTATTCCTCTTAAACATGACAACAAAATTATTAAAGAAACACCACACAAACATTTTTATTTAACAAACGCCTTACTAACATGGGATGTATGGTGGACAAAGTGACCTGCAGGGGATCGACACACGACACTAACCAGAACACTAATCACTCTATCTGACTTCATACACGTGAATCCAGGTTCTGGCATCAAACTACACCACCGTCAAGCATCTATATTCTACCCATACAAGAAAAAAGAAAAATATGGTCGAAAGAACAGGGTGCTGAGAAATATATATTATAGCCCCATGTTGCAGCAGCGAATACTTTACCCTCCTGCTGGTCCAGGAGGCACACCAAGATGCGTTCGGCGACTGAAGTCATGGACGGCAGAAATCTGTTATTAAATGCGCGATCCCAAAAAATGCATGTACGCGGTCTCACGTTCGGTTAATTCAGAATGCAGGTACTTCCCTATGAGCCTCTGAAACCTCGATGGATTCCAGTGTGCAGTTGGACCCGTTTGCTGGTATGCCAAACCAATTTGACTCTGTGCTATGACTGTGCGTGACGGAATATGTCAAATGTTTAGACAGCTGACTCAAGACAAATAAGTACACGCATGCATCACTCATTGTGACCATGATGATATAAGCAGTACCTCTGACGGTTCAGAAGGTGACTGGCACCGGCTGTAAGTCGCACACTAGCAAAGGACACTAGTCTCACTGTTTAGGTAGAGACCTGTAGTTCTTTACTAGCGAAGCGCCAGTACAAGAGACTTGCACCAGAGTGAACCTTCTTCCTTTCTCACCGCTTCCTCCTCAGCTCAGGTTCAAAAGTACATTTGTCCGTTTTGACTTCCCCCACTTTCACACAAGCCAATCACGAGCTGGGGCCTGGCATTCTAAGCTTGGAGAATGGTCTTTCCACCGCAAACCGATTTGACCAATCAGAGACTTTAAAGTTAATTGGCAGAAAACAGATAAATGATTCAGCTTTGCGGACTCTTTCCCACGCGTTTGCCGTGTCTTTTGCTAACACAATACAGGATGGAAGCACAGCCCTCCATAAACAGCTTGTTGTCTCCCCTGTTGCGTCCATTTCAAAGTTTCCAAAGAACGGCCATAAACTCGCCAAAAGCCTCGTGCTTTCACAAACATGTTTTGAAACAGAGTCTGGACGCCAGTTTCCTGTCCCATGGAAATTCGCAGAACGTTCACACTTCTTTTGGCGGCTTGCTCCCTAACAAAGGCCCATCCTCTGCTTTGTTCCTGGCCTACAGTGCACTGTCCGGGACTTCTCGGCGCTAGCCCGTATATCTGGACGCCTGCCTCCCTTCCGGCGCCAACTTAATGTGTTTTGCATAATGCGACCGTGGCATGTGGCTGTCTGAAAATGTCTCCTCACCATTCCCAAGAAAACCGCGCTTTGTCGGCCCACCAACGCCGTGCTTTTACTGCAGTCATTTAAGTCGGCACCCTATTCCTTTCAGCGCAAGTAAAGCTTACCACATTTCCTTCCCGAGAGCAGGCAAACAAGACCATTAACTACTGCCCACCATTTCATTATAATGTATGAAGTCAAATAGCAGTAAAGATCATATTTCCTATGAACATTAAGTGGCATAACACCGAATCAGAAGTGAGAGTGCCCTTCAATCTCTAAACCTAAGTTGGGAGAGGAAACTTGAACTAGTAGATATGAACATGAGGGAGAAGGCGAAAAGGAGACAGGAAAGACATGATACATTGGTGAAACCTATAATGTACAGAGTAGGAGACCTAGTGTTGGTGAAAGTGTGCGCTAAGTCAAAGAAGATAGATTCTGAAATACATAAATTTAACCATGTATATAAGGGACCATATAGAACTATCGAGATCGAACACCCCAATGCTGTGGAGCTGGAATGCACTCAAACCAACCGAGTGCATGGCATGGAACATGTTGAAAGTATAAGGAGATACTACCCACCTGAAGATTGGGGCAACCCAGAGGTGAGAAGTAATCAGGATGATGAAGTAGGGCCTAGCCAGGCATAAACATAAATGTGTGTAGGTGTTTTTTGGTTATTCTGTGTATCTGGAGAATAAAGACAATGAGAACTGGTGTTCAAGTTGTAACCTTCCCACAAAATAAAAAAAAATAATAATATGGATAGATTCTAATTTAGTGTAACCTCGAAACAAAATTCTTTCACAGTGCAACCTCACAACAGAAAAATTCCTAAACCTCTCAACAGTAAAAATTATAATTATGTCGTTCACATTCAGTGTAACGTCCCAATAAAAAAATAAATTCAGTAACGTGGTAATAAAACAATGTAACTAACCTCTCAATTAAATTGTCGCTCAGTTATGACTTTTCAATAATTCACTGTGAATTTAACCTGGTAAATTTTGGACGACAGCAGTGCTGCGTCATGGTCCTGAAAGATCATTCTGAATAAAAAAAGGAAAAATTCTTACCTCAATGAAGTCGCCGGATATATCTGCTCTTATAATAAATTTTTCCGGCACAGCTCTGTGCAATGCTGGCCGACCTATCTGTCATTTATGAAAGAAAGCAACTGATTTTTCTATTGCAATAATCGGGATGATCATGGATGGGAGAAATTAGTAAATTCTTTAAATTGAAATGAATGGTTGTTAAAAGTTACTTTTTATGAGGAATATTATTATTACGAGAGTTTTAAAACATTTACATGTGACTTGAGATAACATTACTACATATGCGCGAGGCTGCTTTTTACCTTGTACAATAATACTCAGGCTCCGATATCGCTGCACCGCGACTGGGCCAGCCAACGCGATACACCAGACCAGACCAGAGCAGACTCCAGACTAGCAACAACATACTGCTACAGCTACACAGTTCCTACTGCAGTCAACACTGCTCTCTGGTCAGAGATTCTCTTATACCTTGCCTATTGCAGGCAGCACATGAGCAATACATCGAAATTACATCTGCTCGGACCTCTTACATAACCCTCCACTGGAGGGGGGGGGGGGGGGGGCAAAAATTTGGCAGCGATGGTGAGTGAATTGGACTTGCCATGAGCAACAAATTTTTCTAAAATCTACTTCATTAGCTAAGTTTACAGTCACAGAGTATATACATATATATAATTGCAGAACATGAAATGACATAGAGTGCACATGCACTCAGTACAGAACATATCAAGCAATGACAAAATGTATACGCAATGAGTACAAAACACATTAACAAATGACATAAAGTGCACACGCACTGTATATATTTTTTTACCATTTCACAAGAACTAGGATACGCAGTGAGTACAAAACATATTAATAAATGACATAAAGTGCACACGCACTGTATTTTTTTGTTTTGTTTTACCATTTTATAAGAACTAGGAAAGGAAACGGAAGGATTGCACAGTAGGTTGCACGTAGCTGCACTGTAAGTCCATATCTTTCTACAGAAGCAGAACACCAAGTGAGACAATCTGAAGTCCTCTTCCCAGAAGTATTAATCAGTGTAGCCAAGACACTGAAATGTCGTATTAATATTCAATGTTATCATTTTGGTAGTACATTAGGTACACCAAACAGTGGGACCATAATAACATCTCCATCGTTCAAGGTGGTGGACAGCATGATGTGTCAACACCACACTCTTTCACCAACGTAGAATTAGTGCAAAAACCAAATATGGTGCTCCATGATCATAAGGATAGACAGAACAAACGGATATTGCAGTAATTTCTGGTAATTAGGTCAGAGGGTGAAGGACATTAAGTCTTATGCTAGTCATCATTGAGAATTACACTAGTCTATCAACCGATCTGAGTAATTGTTGGCACTCATAGCCTAGTTACTAAATATTTCTGTACTATGTATGGAGTATTACAGAACATTATTCATACGTCATCTGATTACACTAAATATTGGCACTCATTGGCCAGTTACAAACCATATTTATGCATCGTTCAGAAGTCATCATTCAAAACAAGAGTTAATTAATGGTATAGCATTAACATAATTCATCTAGTTATAGTAATCATTGGCACTCATTGGCCAGGTGCAAACCATTTTTATGCATTATTCAGAAGTGATCATTCAAAGCAACAGTTAATTAATGGCATACCATTTACATAATTCATCTAGTTATAGTAATCATTGGCACTCATTGGCCAGTTACAAACCATTTTTATGCATTATTCAGAAGTGATCATTCAAAGCAAGAGTTAATTAATGGCATACCATTTACATAATTCATCTAGTTATAGTAATCATTGGCACTCATTGGCCAGTTACAAACCATCGGAAGTCATCATTCAAAACAGGAGCTAATGAGTGTAGCATCAAGCTACTGGTATTCATATATAATAGCATGTAAGTGACATAAGACAAATTTAAAATATAAGAAACAGTGGCATTCATTGGCCAGTTACAAAGTATTCATATAGTTTTATGAAACATTATTCAGTATTATTCAGAAGTCATCATTAAAAATGAGAGTTAATTATTAGCATAGAATTTATAGAGTATAACAAAAATATTATTTACAGAAATTATTGGCATAGTATTTATGCATTATTACAAAACATCATTCAGTATTACTCAGAACTCATCATTCAAGTGACATAGGACATATTTCTTAAAGTAGTAGAATTATTTGGGATTGGTAATACATTTTTTTGTGTGCTAGCAATGCATTGCGTTGGGATAGATTGCTGGGGCATGAAAATATTTGCTTTTGACTTATTGCTGCAAATAAGGATTAGTAACATCATTCGTCATGAGTCAGCTGTAGCAAGGTTATGAAACAAGCAGAGTATATGAGATCACATTCATGAATGACACACACAAATGGGTAAAAAAAATGCAAGTACTAGAACAGGTTTAATAACTAACTGCTTATAGCTCATTAATTTCATGAATAGCTTCACCTGGAAAAAATACAAAATGGTTTATTAAGCTGAAAGAAGAAACGCATATTATGCTGAAAAGTAGTAAACTTCGAATTAACAGGTAATGAAACATGTACTCAATATGTATGTACTCTAGCTGTCCTTTCCAAAACATTCAGTCATTATACCATGCGACATAAGACATACTGTCAAAACGAACTGCAACAAATACTTAAATAACTACATAGAATCTCTTAACTAACAGTAAATATAAAAACTTCATCATTATCCTCATCTGCAAAGAAAAACTTCATTATTCATATTACCATGGTGGTGGTGGTTGTTGGGATGTTTAAGGGGGACTAAACAGCTAAGGTCATCAGTCCCCCACATATTACCATAACTTCATTACTATCATCACCTGCAAAGAAAAACTTCATTATTCATATTAGCATATTCTTCATATAACTATTCATCATCATTCATTATCATCTGCAAAAAAGACACTTCATTATTCATTATTCATATTACCATTTACTCATACAACTATTCATAGTATAGAGTTTCTTATTTCTCGCATATTTCATCACTAAAACTGAGATGTGTAGTTCTGTCTGACAGCCTGCATCAATCGCCTCGTATGCTGAAAGAAAAATAATTAGTTAAGACTGCTATCATACGATGTGTATAGTATACTCTTGTTAAAGCTTGTTAATTCTGATCCATTTACTCTTCATCACAAGGTATTCCATTTTCTTTCGTTCATTCCGAAGGTGAAATTCCCATTTCATAGTAATCCTTTGTGGTTTGTTTAATTTATTTCTTTTATACATTATTGCATTCTGAAAATGATGAGTAAGGATTAATATCTTGCACTTAAATCATATACCCATTAAATAAAAACTGGTTTCTAGTGATATAATTAAGCATACAGCATAGCATGACAGAAAACGTATTATGTCAAAAACATAGAGAGTGTTCAGGTGCAAAAATGTACACACAGTCTCATAATGCAGTAGCCAAGAGTGTAGAATAGTCAAGTTATTGTGATATCATAAGGAAAAATGTTAAAGTCACCTGGTGTTTGTTATATCTTAAAGATTTCGTAGTGCATACAAACGAAACAGGAAAACAATCATACATACACGAAAAATGGAAAATGTGCATGGTCTGATGTGTAGCGACAAGAAAAGCGACCTGCTAACCTTACCTTGCCGAGCACTTGCCAAGAAAAAATATGATAATCATCAGTAAGTGTTCATATAAATATCTGCAAATGGAATTACAGTGTGATAAATCATAAAGTACGTTCATTCAATAAAGGGTTTAATATTGGAGACATGGTGATTGCCTTTAATTTCTCTGGTTCTCAGAGTTTCGACGTGTACTACATTGGGGTGAGGAATGCTGCGAATTCTGTATGGACCTGCATATAGAAGCTCAAATTTACTGCATCTACTATTTCCTCTGTTGGATAAATAATGTGTGCGTACTAATATCTTCTGTCCAATGTGAAAGTCACGGCGTGTACAAACCTGTTTTTGCTGTTTTCTCCGGCGCTCTGCGGCACGTTTGATGTTGTTCACCGCAATGTCAATTATTTCATGGTGTCGTAGTCGACGAGATGCAGGAAAGGATACTAATTCTTTAATTTTGTTAGGTGGTTCAACATTTTTCAGTATAACAGTCGGAGATAAGATAGTAGATTCATTTGGTATGGAGTTAATTACATCCTGGAATGACAGTATGTGTGTATCCCAATCAATATGTTTTTTATGGCAGTATATTCTACATAGTTTACCAATTTCTTTCATTAGTCGTTCATAAGGATTCGAAGAAGCGTGATACCTGGATATACAGGGTGTTACAAAAAGGTACGGCCAAACTTTCAGGAAAAATTCCTCACACACAAAGAAAGAAAATATGTTATGTGGACATATGTCCGGAAACGCTTACTTTCAATGTCAGAGCTCATTTTATTACTGCTCTTCAAATCACATTAATCACGGAATGGAAACACACAGCAACAGAACGTCCCAGCGTGACTTCAACCACTTTGTTACAGGAAATGTTCAAAATGTCCTCCGTTAGCGAGGATACATGCATCCACCCTCCGTCGCATGGAATCCCTGATGCGCTGATGCAGCCCTGGAGAATGGCGTATTGTATCACAGCCGCCCACAATACGAGCACGAAGAGTCACTACATTTGGTACCGGGATTGCGTAGACAAAAGCTTTCAAATGCTCCCATAAATGAAAGTCAAGAGGGTTGAGGTCAGGAGAGCGTGGAGGCCATGGAATTGGTCCGCCTCTACCAATCCATCGGTCACCGAATCTGTTGTTGAGAAGCATACGAACACTTGGACTGAAATGTGCAGGAGCTCCATCGTGCATGAACCACATGTTGTGTCGTACTTGTAAAGCCACATGTTCTAGCAGCACAGGTAGAGTATTCCGTATGAAATCATGATAACGTGCTCCATTGAGCGTAGGCGGAAGAACATGGGGCCCAATCAATACATCACCAACAATGCCTGCCCAAACGTTCACAGAAAATCTGTGTTGATGACGTGATTGCACAACTGCGTGCGGATTCTCGTCAGCCCACACATGTTGATTGTGAAAATTTACAATTTGACCACGTTGGAATGAAGCCTCATCCGTAAAGAGAACATTTGCACTGAAATGAGGATTTACACATTGTTGGATGAACCATTCGCAGAAGTGTACCCGTGGAGGCCAATCAGCTGCTGATAGTGCCTGCACACGCTGTACATGGTACGGAAACAGTTGGTTCTCCCGTAGCACTCTCCATACAGTGACGTGGTCAATGCTACCCTGTACAGCAGCAATTTCTCTGACGCTGACATTAGGGTTATCGTCAACTGCACGAAGAATTGCCTCGTCCACTGCAGGTGCCCTCGTCGTTCTAAGACTTCCCAGTCGCGAGTCATAGGCTGGAATGTTCCGTGCTCCCTAAGACGCCGATCTATTGCTTCGAACGTCTTCCTGTCGGGACACCTTCGTTCTGGAAATCTGTCTCGATACAAACGTACCGCGCGACGGCCATTGCCCCGTGCTAATCCATACATCAAATGGACATCTGCCATCCCCGCATTTGTAAACATTGCACTGACTGCAAAACCACGTTCGTGATGAACACTAACCTGTTGATGCTACGTAATGTAGAGCAATGAGTCGCATGTCAACACAAGCACCGAAGTCAACATTACCTTCCTTCAATTGGGCCAACTGGCGGTGAATCGAGGAAGTACAGTACATACTGACGAAACTAAAATGAGCTCTAACACGGAAATTAAGTGTTTCCGGACACATATCCACATACCATCTTTTCTTTATTTGTTTGTGAGGAATGTTTGGCCGTACCTTTTTGTAACACCCTGTATAGATCGGAGAAATGTTGCTTGCTCGCAACATACGTGTCCATATAGCAGATCGAAATTGTGGTCCATTGTCGGAAATTACTTTCAATACATGCCCTACATGAAATAGAAAATGTTTTACAAATGCATTCAAAACAGATTTAGCAGTAGCTTTGCGTAACGGAGTGAAGGTAACAAATTTCGAAGTGAGTTCAACAGCGACCAAGATGTAGCAAAAACCTCTATTAGTTCTGGGAATCGGACCAAAAATGTCTACAGCGGCCATGTGTCTCAATTTAACAGGTACAATGGGATGTAATGGAGGAATATGTGAAGTCGTGTCTGACTTAGCTTTCTGGCAGATTTTACATGACGCTAAAACTCGTCGAATACGTTTCTCCATGTTGGCAAAATAACAGTTCTGTCTCAGTATAAGAAAACATTTTCTGGCTCCATAATGTGCGTAACTTAAATGAGTATACCAAATTAATTTGTTAACAAGCTCGTCAGGAATGCATAGTAACCAATTGTTGTTGTCAGGATGAGAGCGGCGAAACAGAATGTTATTGCGTACAATGTAATGGTTTCTAATGGTAACATTATTCCTATCTTGCCAAAGGTGCTTAATTTCTTTCCATACGTTGTCTTTGCTCTGCTCCTGTGCTATATCTCGTAATGACGACGAAATGAAATTTTCAAATGCAACTTGTTGAATATACATGACGCTAAAATTTGCTTGGCATAAGTTGGTTCCGATGTCTTGCTGATTGTTGCTGAGAGAACGGGATAGTGCGTCTGCTACAACATTTTGTGTACCGGGAATGTGAACAATTGTAAAATTAAATTCCTGTAAATAAAGTTTCCATCTGCTTAATCTGTCATGTGTAAATTTAGCGGAAAGTAAAAACTGTATAGCTCTATGATTTGTGTAAACGGTCGTATGTCTTCCATAAAGAAAATGCCTAAATCTCGTAAATGCCCATACAACACATAATGTTTCAAGTTCTGTAACAGAATAATTGCGTTCAGCAGGTGACAGAATGCGACTCGCAAAGGCGATGGTTTTAATTACTGTAGTACCGTCTTCTTCAATTTCCTGAAAAATGTGTACGCCTAAAGCTGTGTTAGAACTGTCGGTGGTAATGGAAAAATTTCTAGTAAGATCTGGATGTGATAAAAGTGGTGCATTCAACAAAGCTTGTTTCAGACTGACAAATTCAGAATGTGCTTGGCTATCCCAGGACCAAATAGTGTTTTTACCCGTCAACTGGCATAATGTAGGGGTGTCTAAAGCAGAGTAATGAATAAATTTACGTAAAAAGTTAATTAATCCAAGAAAGCTGCGTAATTGTTTCTTCGTCGTAGGAACAGTAATGTCACGTAAAGCTTGAAGTTTTTCCGGGTCAGGCGCAATGCCTACTGCTGAAATTACATGTCCAAGAAATTTAATGGAAGTTTTACCAAAGTGCGATTTGCTAAGATTAACTGTGAGTCCTTGTGCACGAAAAGTTTGCAACAGTTGTTCAAGAATCAGATTGTGTTTAGACCAGTTAGCTTCTGCAATAAGAATGTCGTCTACATACGTTGTGATTCTGTCTTTTAATTCTGTCGGAAGTACAGTATTCAATCCGCGAATAAATGCTGCTGAAGAAATAGATAAACCGAACGGTAATTTACAAAATTGATAACAGTCACCAAAACAGAGAAAAGCTTTGTACTTTCTGCAGTTCGGATGGAGCTGAATTTGCCAAAATCCCGAATTCAAATCTAACGTGGAATAAATACCAGTACCATCTAGTGTTTGAGGGCGATCTGTTTCATTAATAATAATGTCATTGATGTGACGCGAATCAAGTACGAGGCGAAGTGAACCATCCTTTTTCTTAACAATATGGAGCGGGTTTATGTACGGACTAACTGCCGGTTCAATAATTCCTTGGTCAAGCGTAGCTTGCAATTCTTTCTTAACTTGTTCTGTGTGAATATAAGGAATGGGATAATGTTTGGCTTTAAATGTATCGTGCTGTTTAACTTGACATTCATACATAAAACCGGACATAGTACCAGGGACGTTGTCAAAAACTGGAGCTTGCTGTAAAAGAATTTTGCGTAGTTGCGTGCGTTCGTCGTCCGTATTTGCACTACTCTGTTTAACTTTATCAGAAATCATTTGCATAACGTCATAGTCGGCTTCGTCTGGAATATTATAGTTGTGTACGTACGTATCTGTGAACAATGTGGAATGACAGTCTATGTTACGTGATGCAGAAATAACCTCTGTCCGATTAATTGTTTGTTCTTCTGCAGATAAAGAGTGCTGAAATTCTAATGCCAGATGTACATTTTCATCCTTTAACATTAAATACGAATTTTGAAAGTCAATAATTGCGTCATGTTGTACCAGAAAATTCGTACCTAAAATAACGTCTGTTGTCAATAAGGGAACAATCCAAAAATTTGAGTGGAACGTATGACCTGCAATACAAAATGATAAGTGTATCTGTAATTTTATGTCTACTCCTTTACCAGATACTGCTCCTTTGACTTTAGTTTTGCCTAATGGTAACGTAGGAAAGGGATTCTCTTTGTTACATTCGTTGAAAGTTTCTTCATTTATAACTGACATAGGTGATCCAGAATCGATTACTGCTGAAAATTTGGATGATCCAATCTTTACTTCAATGACAGGGTGTGAAATGGTTTTTTGAATAACTGGTATTTCCTGAAAAGAGTGTCTCGGATGTCGTCAAAAGTAATAACATTTTCGTGAACAAGATTCTCTGTGTCAAAAGTATTGCTTGCGTTGCTGGAAGATGCAACCTGTAGTGTATCTAGTCAAATTCTATCTGTCGTGCTATTATTTGCGGGAGGATGCTGTGGCATTTCGACTATTTGTACTATTCTATTATTTCGTCCTGACGCATTAGGTTTGGGATGATACCGACTGTCTGGTTCATTCATGATAATCTGTTGTTGCAGATGATTTTGCTGCTGGTAAGACCGACTGTTGTTAAACGTACGCTGAAAATTGTGCGCATTACTTTTACGTCTGTCATGATAGTCATTTCTATACGGTGCATTGCGATATGAGTTGAAATGGTGTGTTTTCGGTACGTAGTTATTTCCTTGTTGCTGTGCGTTACTATTTGGCGAAGCCGACGCTATACGTGTAGGCGGCGAAACTTTAAAACTTGGTCGACCTTGCAGATTACATTGTTGGTTAGGTATGCTAACCGGTTGGTTTTGTTGCTGTTGTTGGGAAAAACCTCTATTGTTACCAAAATGTGGTTCCTGTTGCTGATAATTTTGACGATACTGATAATTAAAATTTTGTCTGTTATTAAAGTTCTGGTGGTTGTCGTTCCTGGAGCGTCTATTACCTTTGCTATTGAAATAGCGTGGCTGATAGTAATTACTGTATGTTGGTTGGCCTTGGTTATGAGGTGAAAAATTTTTGTTTACGAAGGAATAATCTGACTGCTGAACTTCCAAAAGCTGTAACAGATCTCTAAATGCCGAAATATTTTCTTTCTGCTGACCTGTTAAAAGTGATGAAATCGTGGTAAATTAGAAATACATAATTGGATAAGTGCAGATTCACTGTATGGCTCACTTAAGTACTGGTTTTGTTCAACCATGTGTTCAAAAAATTGCGTGACAGTGGAAAAATTTGAGTTCTCATAATTCGGTAAACTAATTAATTGATCCATGATTCCGCGCTGTGTCGTCTTCGACCAATACGCTGACAAAAAAGCATTCTGAAATTCTTCTACCGAATAGCATTGTCTCGCGATCGGTCTCATACGAGTTGCCGGTTCGCCTTCCAAAAAACTGCAAATAAATTCAAGTTTGTGTGTTACGGGCCTAGTTGATGGAAAAGCAAAGCTAAATTGTTGTATCCAATCCAAGGGATGAATCTGTGTTCTGTCATTTTTAAATACTTTAAATTTTCTCACGGATAGAAAGTGCTTGTAATAAAAATTTTCGTCTTTGAATGTCTGAACAGGTTCAGGATTGTATGTTAATCTGTTTGTGACTGTTCGGAATCTAAGTCACGTACTCTCTGTAAATTACCTAAGTTACACTGGCTGTGTGAGTGTGACAAATGTTCGGAAAGTGGCGTATGCTCTGATGTGTTAAAGGCTGAAATATTTTTCATCTCCGTCACTTCGTGCTGTAAAGATGACAATTTTCTACGTAATGTATTATTAGACCAGCCTATCTCACTGATCATCTGCTGTAAATTTTGGAATTCGGGTGTTTGATTAAGCGAATCTGGTGACATATCATCTGATTTGGTGTCATTATTATTTTCGATAACATCAACACGACTGGCCAATTCATCATATTTTTCAGTCAGTGTTTTTACGTGATCATCGTTTTTAGTATCACAAACATTAATTTGTTTTTGTATTTTACGTGTGGTTTTGTTCAATTTTTTAACGTCTGCTTTGATGGCATCGGGGTCCTGTATTAGTTCCAACTTTTCAAGTCTGTTGGTAATTGTCTGAAAGTCTAATGTGTGTGTGTGTCTGTTTTTGTTTTAAGATCGGAGATTTTATCATGCAGTTCGGTGTTCAACTGTTTGATAGTATTAATTTCGTCTGATACTGTAGCAATATTGTTGTCTACGTGTGTTTTTGCTTGCGTAAACAATTTACGCTTATCTTCCTGTCTTTGTACAGTAATTGTTTCCATGAATTGTTGCTTTACTTTATTCTGTTCCTGTATAAATTTACTGTAACGCTTTTCACTGTTGTGTAGGTGGTGATTAAAACGTTCGTCAATTTGGATGTTCTGTTGGTCAAATTTCGGGTCTACTTTTGCATCCAGTGTGCGTGAAAGTTCTGCTGACATTAATTTAAACTCGTTGCGTAACTGTGTTGCGTTTTCAGAACATTGTTTAGCAACTGCACTAATTTCATCTCTAAGTAATTTAGTTGTGGCTGCATGTGTATTACCTAATTCTTGAGCCACAGATCTAATTTCTTCACTATTGCTCCTAGCACAAGCCTTAATTTCCTCACGTAATTGTTCTTTAGTATCATGACATTGCGCGGCAACGGCTGTAATCTGTTCACTAAGTTGTTTGTTCTGTTCATTTAGGTTGTCGTGTTTTTCATTCAACTGTTTGAAATTTTCATTAAGGTTGTCTTGTTTTTCATTAAGTTGTTTGTTCGATTGATTAATTTGTAGCAATAATGCCATAACTTGATCCATGCCAACATTACCTACTCTATTCTCAGTGCTGTGTAATGATGTATCTGCATTTGTCACGTTTTCTGTAACCATTTGGTCATTCTGTAATTCTTGAAAAGGTTTGCCAATTGAATGTGCACTGTTGGTCACTACACCGGAATCAAATAAACTTGACGTGTTTTGTGAATATTGTTCAACTTCGTTAGAAACAATTATCTGTTCACTACGTAAATTTTGCAAATTAGGCGTGTCAAACTGGACAGCGTTCATTGTAACGGAACGTGCCGCGTCATCAATTGTTACATTTACTCTGGACATAATTGCGTTTGTTTGCTCATCATTTGGATCAAAATCAATATTAGTGATCGGTACGCACTGATTGTCTGTAAGTGGAGGATTCTCATTATTACACTGAGTGTCGCAAGTATTATCGGTCAAATTATGCGAGTCGACTATTTCACTCATTGCACATCGCGATGTACTGTTAACAGTTTTTCGCGGCATTTTTCGCAAATCAAAATTAAGCACAAAATGAAACAAAGACGAAGCAAAAATGGAACAAACACAATTACAACAAAGAGCAATAAATTGCCGATGATCTGTGAAAGAAAGAGTGACAAATTAGTAGATGCGTTGCGCCAGATGCAAACTACATTTAAATAAATAAGAGCAGATATATGACTACTTCTCAGAAATTCACAAAGGAAATACGATCCTGGCCGGTTGTCGCCAAGTGTAACCTCCCCACAAAATAAAAAAAATAAATAATAATATGAATAAGAGTCTAATTTAGTGTAACCTCAAAACAAAATTCTTTCACAGTGTGACCTCACAACAGAAAAATTCCTAAACCTCTCAACAGTAAAAATTATAATTATGTCGTTCACATTCAGTGTAACGTCCCAATAAAAAAATAAATTCAGTAACCTGGTAATAAAACAATGTAACTAACCTCTCAATTAAATTGTCGCTCACTTATGACTTTTCAATAATTCACTGTGAATTTAACCTGGTAAATTTTGAACGACAGCAGTGCTGCGTCATAGCCCTGAAAGATCATTCTGAATAAAAAAAGGAAAAATTCTTACCTCAATGAAGTCGCCGGATATATCTGCTCTTACAATAAATTTTTCCGGCACAGCTCTGTGCAATGCTGGCCGACCTATCTGTCATTTATGAAAGAAAGCAACTGATTTTTCTATTGCAATAATCGGGATGATCATGGATGGGAGAAATTAGTAAATTCTTTAAACTGAAATGAATGGTTGTTAAAAGTTACTTTTTATGAGGAATATTATTATTACGAGAGTTTTAAAACATTTACATGTGACTTGAGATAACATTACTACATATGCGCAAGGCTGCTTTTTACCTTGTACAATAATACTCAGGCTCCGGCATCGCTGCACCGCGACCGGGCCAGCCAACACGATACACCAGACCAGACCAGAGCAGACTCTAGACTAGCAACAACATACTGCTACAGCTACACAGTTCCTACTGCAGTCAACACTGCTCTCTGGTCAGAGATTCTCTTATACCTTGCCTATTGCAGGCAGCGCATGAGCAATACATCGAAATTACATCTGCTCGGGCCTCTTACAAAGTGTCAGTTGTCTTTTAGTTACTATATTTGTATCTATTCAGGATTAGTTTTTCACAGTGAGAAAAGAATTAACCATATTTAAAGGATGAACTGCATATAAGTCCTTTATAGTGTGAGAAGTATTAGTATTTAGAATATTGTATAGTGTATTAATATGAGGTAGATAAGGACCACTCAGTGAACTGTGTCAACAAAAGATGCTCAAAAGCAGGAACCACAATTTGTAACCAGTGAGGAAGAGATTGGTCTTGTAATGACCACACTGGCTATAGGTGGATATATGTATTATTGCGTAGAGACTAAGTTATTGTCATTTATCTGCATTTGCATTAAATATTATTTGTTATGTACTATGTTTTTGTTGACTGATGTATTGGGTTAAGTAGGTATTAGTTTAATTAGAGATAGTTCAAAAAAATGGTTCAAATGGCTCTGAGCACTATGGGACTTAACATCTATGGTCATCAGTCCCCTAGAACTTAGAACTACTTAAACCTAACTAACCTAAGGACAGCACACAACACCCAGCCATCACGAGGCAGAGAAAATCCCTGACCCCGCCGGGAATCGAACCCGGGAACCCGGGCGTGGGAAGCGAGAACGCTACCGCACGACCACGAGATGCGGGCAATCAGAGATAGTTATTTCCTGTGATGTGAGGTGCTTATATAGTAGGATTTTGGTTGTGTTCTGGATGGCAAACCGAGCTGAAATGAACGAAATGAAAATAGTTTGTTACAATATGATTCAATAGATATGCAGAGTTGTATAGTTCATTAGTTGCAGTAGAGAGGAGTTTTATTATAATCTATATGTGGTAGTATTTTTTCAACAAATTATGATTTTGTGTTGTGTCATTAGGATAGTTTGTAATCTAGATGTAATCTGTTTTGTAGAGGCAGTTTGTGACCAGTCAGAGGATATACCTATCAGTTCGTAAATTTCATTGTATTTGTATTTATATTTTTTTTCTCTCTGTCACTGTGAACTCTGTCTGTATTCTTTTCCATCTCCGGTTTCAAAGAAGTCCTTTGGGAGGGGGGGATGTAAGGGGTCAACAACCCCTTACATATTGAAAACAGTTTATCTTTGCCTCACGCAGTATATCTTTACCTCACAGTATATCTTTGCCTCACAACAGATACTATCGATAGTCGAGCGCCGAGTGTGCCAGATAGTACTCAGCGTTGAGAGTCTGAGCAAGTACGTTGTTGGCTGCTAAATGAGCAGGGCGGATTTCGGCAGGACAGGCTACCACACTTACTATTGTTTAACGGCTGTGTGTGTCACCCAGCGCTGTGGACCTGACCTCCAGCAAATACAGAAATGGCATTAACCGAGTGATTTATAGATGTATTTAAGTGTTCATTTGTGTATCGTGATTACGAGACAACCGCGCCAGGCACCCACGATTTGGATCGCAGTGAGGACTGTGCATTCGATGCTACATGAAGAATATTGGTGTGCGACGACATTGATAGGCGATCTGTGATGAGTTAACCGTCATTATTTTGTCAGACAAAGGGAGTAACTGCCTCATTCATGCTGTTTAAACAAAATATAAAGAACATTAACAACAAGTATGTACCAATTATTGCTACCTGACATCCTAATTAGCTTTGTTGGATTTGATATGAAACAGTGCCCTTGTAAATATTAACCGATCAGCCTTAATCATTTTCACACGGTCAAACTATTCTAAACTGTTAGGCTATAAGCCACGAATCAATAACAGTGGGTTAATAAAGGAGTTTTTCACTCTACAGACTGGTTTGAACAAGACGGGGGCGAGGTATCTACAGAAAGTTCTGTGATGTCTGAGAGTCACGTGACGTCTTGTTTGTTCGAGAGTGCAGAGACAGTTCCAAGCAGGCCATCCTCCTCTGGTTTGGACAGGCGGGATACTGTCTCTAATCCGCAGCTGTGGCTTTCGAGCATCTCCAGACTAGCAGCTGCACGACATCGAAAATTCGCCGAAAATTCCAGCCATTTATCGCGTCTGTAGGGCAGTGCTTCGAATTCTATTTGTGTAATTGTTCTGATTTTCCCGTCTGTAGTTAGACAACTCCAGAAGCAAATCCTAACTAAGCCCAGTCACTGTTCCAGAAAAGTGATGAACACCATAGTAACTGTAGGACTCAGAAATTTTCTGTCTCAGCAGTGCCTTCAGACAAGCAGCTAAAACTCGAAATGTGGTGAGCGTCCTGTTTTTAGAGTTACAGAGGTATTTATTTTGACTTACAAATTAGTCGTTTTGATGTGTATTGCGGCTGATATCGGTTTCGGGATCTGTTTCCCACAAAAGCGTGTGAAGTTTCTTAGGGATGTTCAATAAGTGGGTAGTGGTCGCTTTAGAGTCCATGTTCGAGTGTGTCGGTATACATCGCAAAACTGACGCAAACTACTGTGCAGCGATCTTTTTTGAAACTGTATTTAGAGACATATATATATGTTGGCCACGACATCTTGGTAGATGATTGTTGCAGTGTCTGTGTGTTTATGGGTTGCATTTTTTCATATGACTTGTCAAGCCAATGGCAGCACGGCATCTCTTGCCGCAATTGTCACAAGTGTATCTGGCTGCTGAGGCAGGAGCAGTGGTAGCATTGCGAAGCTTTTTCTGCCTTAATCTGTCTAACAAGCCTTCATCATGCTTCGACATTCCAGATGATATATCATCACGCCACTCTGGTCTCATGCTAGCCCGTGCTCCGATCTGTTTGTGTCGATTCCAAGGCTCTCCATATCTCCTTTACAAGAGTCCTTGAACCTCAATACAGGACGTCCTACAGGTCTTTTGGCTACAGAGATCTCTCCAAGCATCACCTCACGTGGTAATCTGTCAGGATCCATACCGTGGATGTGTCCCAGCCAGCGGAACCGTCTCTGCTTCAAGATAGCTGAAATACTGTTGCAGTTAGTTTTAGATATCACTGCTTCGTTGGTCACTCGGTCCTTCCACGTTACTCCGAGGATGGATCTCAGGCACCGGATTAGGAAAGCATTAAGGCGACGTTCTTGTTTGGCATAGGTAGTCCATGTTTCCGATGCATACAAAAAGATGCTGAGGACGCAAGTTTGATGTACAAGAATTTTGGTGGTCAAAGAGGCATATTGAGTTGGATTTAGTAACTCCTGAAGCAGCATGTGCTCAAAGACATAGGCATTTCCCACAGAAGTGTGCGAAGTGTCTCTGGAATGCTTTCACAAGTGTGTCGCGATCTTTTTAGAGTCTGTGTTCAAGTGTGGTGGTGATGGTATTCCTCGGAATAAAACGTGTAATTACATCGCAAGTTGTATAAATATTCTTGCGTCATCTGCAAAGCTCATCTGCAAGGCAGACATCTGGGATATCTTCTAGTTATGTATGTGACAGTATTCCGCACATTGCTCAAACACCAGATGTGATAACTCCCGTGGCAGTTTGTGTTCATCGACGAAGGGTATCTGTGCACCAGGGATGAGAAGGAGGAGAACGGCTGCGGGTATTTTCAATGCGACAGGAAGTACGTGGCTGTCCCTGTGCCTGCCGTGTGGTAGTGGTGCAAGTCCGATGTGCTCCCTGCCCGAGTCGCTGCCGCTGTTGGAAGAGGCCACGGACCAGAATGAGTGAACATCTTGCTTTTGCGTTTCAGAAGATGACTGGACTTTTATCAAATGATCTACATTTACAGCAGACGCATTTATCAGCATGAGTTAGGAAGTGTAACATGGCCCCATCCTGCTGCATCCTGCAGGGAGGGGAAGGGAGTGGGGGCAATTGTTAGGCTAGTGGAGACAGCTCAATTGGCCTAATTTCCTGCCAAAATTGTAACTTCCCACCATGACGTTACTGGGACATTGCCACATCTATGGCCGCTATTTTGGGTCCACCATCTTGAATAAATTTGGCAACACTGCAGAGTGGGGTGTTATCCTCTTTGCCATACTACTTTTTTTGTCAACACCACAACATATGACTGAAGTGGGCACGTGACTGTCGACACTGGACGTTGGCCAGTGGCGGAGCATTGCGTTGTCTCATGAATCCCGATGCCTTCTTCATCATGGTGATGGAAGGATGCGAATTCGTTGTCTTCTGGGGGAACGGCCTCTTGACACCTGTGCTTTGGACAGAGTCAAGCTGGCCGCAGGTCCATTATGCTCTGGGGAACATTCAAGTGTGCATACATGGGTCCAGTGAACTCGTGCAAGGCTCCATTATGGCCAAGGAGTGTCGTACACTGCTTGCTGTTCTGGCTGAACAGTGTACTTCTGCAACTGAAACTTTGCTTTGCACATTGCGTAACTGTGAATTACATGAAAGTGATTACTGAACACTGCTCTAATCATGCTATGTCTTACTTCTTAATTGACAGCATTTGGTAATGAATAGACATAAAGGCCTTTTACGCAAAACTAATGACAATCAGCATTGTAGTGAGTGACGTCACGATTTTCGCTTTTTACGAAACCACTCATAGCTAACGAAATTTTGTTGTTCTCCATCATTACCAAATTGTTTCCATGCCTTTCAATTCAATTGAACAGTATTTGACCACTGTGGCATCTCCATTGTACTAACGTAATAATTAACAATTTGTGCTATTTTCGCCTGATACAAAAGCAAACTATTCTTAAATAAATTTACCAGCAATACAAGTCAGTGAATACAGCAACAGTAATTTTGTTCACTTAGTGAGCTTACGTCCGTTAATTTTTGTATTCATTAACCAAATTTATAATATTTTTCCTAATTTTACTAACTACTGTGATTCTATTTCTTTCTTATTTTCTTTTTACTTTAAAGGAAATTCATTTTCTTATCGTCATAGCTGAAAGCACAGAGCATTGGCGATTCGATTATTGCGGCACTTACGATTCGCGGATTTCATTTATTCTCGGAGTAGATGTCTTTCCTGCACAACAGGGAACGTTAAGTACACAGTTGATTTAAATTCTAATTAATTGGAAGTATAAAGAGTTGTTATGAACTCCCTCTACACATCTCCGCGCAACACGGACGATCAATCCAGCCCCTTACTAAATGAAATACACCTACATCTACATCTACATTTATACTCCACAAGCCACCCAACGGTGTGTGGCGGAGGGCACTTTACGTGCCACTGTCATTACCTCCCTTTTCTGTTCCAGTCGCGTATGGTTCGCGGGAAGAGCGACTGTCTGAAAGCCTCCGTGCGCGCTCTAATCTCTCTAATTTTACATTCGTGATCTCGTCGGGAGGTATAAGTAGGGGGAAGCAATATGTTCGATACCTCATCCAGAAACGCACCCTCTCGAAACCTGGCGAGCAAGCTACTCCGCAATGCAGAGCGCCTGTCTTGCAGAGTCTGCCACTTGAGCTTGCTAAACATCTCCGTAACTCTATCACGGTTACCAAATAACCCTGTGACGAAACGCGCCGCTCTTCTTTGAGTCTTCTCTATCTCCTCCGTCAACTCGATCTGGTACGGATCCCACACTGATGAGCAATACTCAAGTATAGGTCGAACGAGTGTTTTGTAAGCCACCTTCTTTGTTGATGGACTACATTTTCTAAGGACTCTCCCAATGAATCTCAACCTGGTACCCGCCTTACCAACAATTAATTTTATGTGATCATTCCACTTCAAATCATTCCGCACGCATACTCCCAGATATTTTACAGAAGTAACTGCTACCAGTGTTTGTTCCGCTATCATATAATCATACAATAAAGGATCCTCCTTTCTATGTATTCGCAATACATTTAATTTATCTATGTTAAGGGTCAGTTGCCACTCCCTGCACCAAGTGCCCATCCACTGCAGATCTTCCTGCATTTCGCTACAATTTTCTAATGGTGCAACTTCTCTGTATACTACAGCATCATCCGCGAAAAGCCGCATGGAACTTCCGACACTATCTACTAGGTCATTTATATATATTGTGAAAAGCAATGGTCCCATAACACTCCCCTGTGGCACGCCAGAGGTTACCTTAACGTCTGTAGACGCCTCTCCATTGATAACAATATGCTGTGTTCTGTTTGCTAAAAACTCTTCAATCCAACCACACAGTTGGTCTGATATTCCGTAGGCTCTTACTTTGTTTATCAGGCGACAGTGCGGAACTGTATCGAACGCCTTCCGGAAGTCAAGGAAAATAGCATCTACCTGGGAGCCTGTATCTAATATTTTCTGTGTCTCATGAACAAATAAAGCGAGTTGGGTCTCACACGATCGCTGTTTCCGGAATTCGTGTTGATTCCTACAGAGTAGATTCTGGGTTTCCAAAAACGACATGATACGCGAGCAAAAAACATGTTCTAAAATTCTACAAAAGATCGACGTCAGAGATTTAGGTCTATAGTTTTGCGCATCTGCTCGACGACCCTTCTTGAAGACTGGGACTACCTGTGCTCTTTTCCAATCATTTGGAACCTTCCGTTCCTCTAAAGACTTGCGGTACACGGCTGATTGAAGGGGGGGGGGGGGAAGTTCTTTCGCGTACTCTGTGTAGAATCGAATTGGTATCCCGTCAGGTCCAGTGGACTTTCCTCTGTTGAGTGATTCCAGTTGCTTTTCTATTCCTTGGACACTTATTTCGATGTCAGCCATTTTTTCGTTTGTGCGAGGATTTAGAGAAGGAACTGCAGTGCGGTCTTCCTCTGTGAAACAGCTTTGGAAAAAGGTGTTTAGTATTTCAGCTTTACGCGTGTCATCCTCTGTTTCAATGCAATCATCATCCCGGAGTGTCTGGATATGCTGTTTCGAGCCACTTACTGATTAAACGTAAGACCAGAACTTCCTAGGATTTTCTGTCAAGTCGGTACATAGAATTTTACTTCGAATTCACTGAACGCTTCACGCATAGCCCTCCTTACGCTAACTTTGACATTGTTTAGCTTCTGTTTGTCTGACAGGTTTTGGCTGCGTTTAAACTTGGAGTGAAGCTCTCTTTGCTACCGCCATGCCACGAGTGGTTCTAGGCAGCATTCTCCACAGGCTGGTACGCATTTTGTTTCAGCTTCCGGACGACGGACTCCGTCTGTACGAGTGGCCCCGTCCCTGCTTGCGTCAGCGAGGGTCAGACTGGAGCACTGGACACCGACCCTAGCATGTACTACGTCTGCGTAGTCGACACTAGTAACGTACTGATCCCATCGCTCTTCAAGTGCCCCAACGGAGGAGTGTATAACCCCGCAACATATACGTAAGTTACCAGCCAAACAGCTTACAGCAGTCACTGCGAAGCTAAGATGAAAAGATACTAATGAAATATACTAATGAAATTTTTGGTTTGTTGTTTCATTATAACGCAGGTCAAGAGTTAGTCTAGCAACGAAGCTCTCTATAACAGCATTTGTGCATAAAATTTTCTCGGCCTTCAACTGGTGTCAGTCCAGCTTTCGACGATTAGCACCATCTTCACTTTCTGAGTTGACCCATAGCAACTGCAACATCTCCCAGGCACTATTATTGTTAAATGCTGTCGAATAAGCGGCCTAATTGTACCAGCATCTAGGTATACGGTAAACAGAGCTACGATGAAAAAGTGAAAGCACCTATCAATTTGTTGATCAACAAAACTTGCGGAGACACTGTAACAGCAGAAGATATCTGTTTCCTAGGCAGCAGGCTAGAGAGAACAAAAGCGACGCAAATTATTGAACTGTAAGGAAGCTTTTACAACATGAAAGTTTGACTGGAGATCGTTACGGAGATTGAACGCTACTCCTAAAATGTACAGATGGAACTCAGTATAGTGTGAATATGAAAACTGAACGGTACAACTACTGAAGTTTTTATTTCGTTGCACAGAAGGAACCGAAACAGTTGCATACGAAATTAAGAGGTATTATAAAAAATAGAGAAAAAAGAAATCTATGGGAAGTCCCCACCAGAATACATCCCAGATTACTGGAACATGCTAGGGTATCCAGAGGTAATTAACCTAGCTCTGGTATGGAAATTTCTTGTGGCTAATATTACAGTACGTGAAAGAGATTGTTGAGCTATTTAGATAAGTATTATCACGTTTAGGAAAAGCTGCTACGTTGCGTTAAAGTTGTCGAAAGAACAAAGATTCTAAAAACATCTTCTCGGTGAAGAGAATGATTACATGTAATCCAGCATGTAACATCTAAATTACCTTTATATCAGTATCACTAGACTAGAAGAGCTAAAGCTTTCTTTAACTGTAATCGAAAAAACTATTTAATCTGTTTTCGAAGATGCTGTAACAAAAATGGTCCTTAAAATATAAGGTCACCCCGACATTTTAGTTGATTCATCTTTTCAGACTTTTTCTTTAACGCAGATGCTCTTATTTACGTATCAGCCTTACTGTTACCTCACCGAGAATGTTAGTGAAGGCGTCATCAATTAACGTGTCGTTTGTAGATGTTCTGTTTTGACGGTTCATCAATAATAAACTACCATCCAATCACTTTATACTATATTTCACTTTCGTAATTTTTTGATGGAGATGTTCATCTCCAGCTTCTACAGTATAGCACAGATTACCCTCTAATTCCTTATAGTTTCTGCTGATGCACCTCCAAGGAAAATGATGGACACAATCTACAGCTTCTACAGTATAGCACAGATTACCCTCTAATTCCTTATAGTTTCTGCTGATGCACCTCCAAGGAATATGATGGACACAATCTCCAGCTTCTACAGTATAGCACAGATTACCATCTAATTCCTTATACACTCCTGGAAATTGAAATAAGAACACCGTGAATTCATTGTCCCAGGAAGGGGAAACTTTATTGACACATTCCTGGGGTCAGATACATCACATGATCACACTGACAGAACCACAGGCACATAGACACAGGCAACAGAGCATGCACAATGTCGGCACTAGTACAGTGTATATCCACCTTTCGCAGCAATGCAGGCTGCTATTCTCCCATGGAGACGATCGTAGAGATGCTGGATGTAGTCCTGTGGAACGGCTTGCCATGCCATTTCCACCTGGCGCCTCAGTTGGACCAGCGTTCGTGCTGGACGTGCAGACCGCGTGAGACGACGCTTCATCCAGTCCCAAACATGCTCAATGGGGGCAGATCCGGAGATCTTGCTGGCCAGGGTAGTTGACTTACACCTTCTAGAGCACGTTGGGTGGCACGGGATACATGCGGACGTGCATTGTCCTGTTGGAACAGCAAGTTCCCTTGCCGGTCTAGGAATGGTAGAACGATGGGTTCGATGACGGTTTGGATGTACCGTGCACTATTCAGTGTCCCCTCGACGATCACCAGTGGTGTACGGCCAGTGTAGGAGATCGCTCCCCACACCATGATGCCGGGTGTTGGCCCTGTGTGCCTCGGTCGTATGCAGTCCTGATTGTGGCGCTCACCTGCACGGCGCCAAACACGCATACGACCATCATTGGCACCAAGGCAGAAGCGACTCTCATTGCTGGAGACGACACGTCTCCATTCGTCCCTCCATTCACGCCTGTCGCGACACCACTGGAGGCGGGCTGCACGATGTTGGGGCGTGAGCGGAAGACGGCCTAACGGTGTGCGGGACCGTAGCCCAGCTTCATGGAGACGGTTGCGAATGGTCGTCGCCGATACCCCAGGAGCAACAGTGTCCCTAATTTGCTGGGAAGTGGCGGTGCGGTCCCCTACGGCACTGCGTAGGATCCTACGGTCTTGGCGTGCATCCGTGCATCGCTGCGGTCTGGTCCCAGGTCGACGGGCACGTGCACCTTCCGCCGACCACTGGCGACAACATCGATGTACTGTGGAGACCTCATGCCCCACGTGTTGAGCAATTCGGCGGTACGCCCACCCGGCCTCCCGCATGCCCACTATACGCCCTTGCTCAAAGTCCGTCAACTGCACATACGGTTCACGTCCACGCTGTCACGGCATGCTACCAGTGTTAAAGACTGTGATGGAGCTCCGTATGCCACGGCAAACTGGCTGACACTGACGGCGGCGGTGCACAAATGCTGCGCAGCTAGCGCCATTCGACGGCCATCACCGCGGTTCCTGGTGTGTTCGCTGTGCCGTGCGTGTGATCATTGCTTGTACAGCCCTCTCGCAGTGTCCGGAGCAAGTATGGTGGGTGTGACACACCGGTGTCAATGTGTTCTTTTTTTCCATTTCCAGGAGTGTAGTTTCTGCTGATGCACCTCCAAGGAAAATGATGGACACTTGAGAAAATAAATACTACAGGAGTTATTTCCCAATTTCCCATCAACCGTCAGAATGTTAATGAAGTGTTCACTCTCGCTGAGTCAGCGTATAAAAAAAATCAAAAAAATCGTTGCTTTGACTTTGTCGAAAAGTGATAAGTACTTGCAGCAGATAAAGAATGTTTCCCCAGTCCTTCCAAGGCCTTGAAAGTTCTTCACAGGGCCCAGTTTCACATGAGGAATAGCAAGGATTAGAACTCCTTTTGTCACGTGATATACTGCGATCTATGGACGTAAGGTAACAAGCACGTTCCATATCCCCAGATTTCCGGAAAGCATTGAACTGCAGACCGTTAACGAAGACCCGAGCACAGGAATTAGGTTGCCAGATATGTAAGTAGTTCGAGAACGTCTGAAACAGTAGAACGCACTAATTTGTCCACAAGGGAGCGTTCATCAGAGACAAGTGTATCGTTAGGAGTGCCCCAAGGAAGTGTGATAGGACCACTCTTACTCTCTCTATATATAAATGATCTGACAAATAGGGTGATGAACAATCTGCAGCTGTTTGCTGATGACCCAGTCGTGCACGTGAAAGTGTCGTCGTTGCGTTCCCGTAGAGGATACAGGATGACTTAGACAGAATTTCTATTTGGTGTCATCAATGGCAGCTAGCTCCAAATTTGGAAAAATGTACGTTAATGCAGGTGAGTAGCACAAACAGTCCTGTGATGTTCAAATGAAGCATTAGTGATGTGCAGGTTTACATAGTCGCGTCGATTATGTATCTGGGCGTAACGTTGCAGAGCGGTATGAAGAAATGGAATGAGCATATAAGGACGGTATCAGGAAGGCGAATGGTCGACTGCAGTTAATTGGGAGAATTTTAGGAAAGTGTAGCTCATCCATAAAGGAACCGCATACAGAACACTAGTGCAACCCATTCCTGAGTAATTTTTTAAATTTGTGGTAAGATCCTATGGGACCAAACTGCTGAGGTCATGGATCCCTAGGCTTAAACACTACTTAATCTAACTTAATCTAACTTTAACTTACGCTAAGGACAACACATACACCCATGACCAAGGGAGGTCTCGAACCTCCCACAGGGGAAGCCGCGAGAACTGTGACAACACGCCTACCGCGCGCGGCGTTCTTGACTACTGTTCGAGTGTTTGCGATCCCCACCACGTAGGGTTAAAGGAAGACATAGAAGAAATTCCGAGACGGGCTGCTAGACTTGTTACCGTTAGGTTCTGCCAACATGCGAGTATTACAGGGCTGCGTCATGAGCACAAATGAGAATCCATTGAAGAAAAACGTTCTTTTCGCGAAATGCTATCGAGAAAAGTTAGAGAGTAGACATTTGAAGCCAAATGCGGAACTATTCTGCTGCCCATAATTAAAGTTCCAGTTTCAAAATGCTGTGGGAAGAGAACCACTGCTCAGAATGACGTCAAATTCTAACAGTATGTTATTGGCGCAGGGGGAAACGTCATGCAAGAAATTTTTTTTAACGAAAATCTTATCAATAGCTGGCTTTGTAAATGTCTTAACGTGAATGGGGCCGGCTATAAATGACAGATAAATCGCAATACTTCGGCTATGGTTTGAGGTGCGCTTTACATCATCCGTTCTATTCAATGTGCATCACTTCACAAGTTCGGCAGTTAACAGTTTCTGCACTGTTAGGTTAGCCCATCCACCATGGAAAGGTCATATCACATCGGTTTTTAATTGTCCTGATGCCAAAAACCGCGTAAAAAGCAAACGACAACTGTTTGTAATTGACCTGGGGCCAAAAAGCGCACACAAAGCCAAACCGCATCCGTTTCTGATTGCCATGAGACTGGCACAAGACGTGTTCAGTACGCTGTCCACCGTTTTCTGCTACAAGTTGAAATCGAGAAACACCATGTTCCTCAAGGGATCGGAGTGTCTCGGTGGATTGCGTTTAGAGTGCTTGCGCAATGCGTGCCAGTACACCTACGTTCGTAATTGGAGCACGAAACACAACGTCTTTCACCACCGGTCCACTACCAGGAGTCAAAGGAATTAAAACTGGGCGATGTGGACGACCAGGTTGTAGGGAAATGACGGCTGATAATTCTAGCATTTCCGAAATGGATCTTCAGCACCGTTTCACTGGCTGTGCAATGTGCGGAGGTACGCCCTCTTACATAAAAATGATCCTACTCGCACACGCACGGTGTTCAAGGTTTGGAAACACGTTGGTGCCCAAAAGACTCTCATAGCGTTTACCAATGACGCTACAGGTAACAGGACCCTCAAGATTCATCTCCTCAAAAAATTACAACTCTGTGACAAGTCTAGCAGCCCGTCACGTTGGTGCCCAAAAGACTCTCATAGAGTTTACCAATGACGCTACAGGTAACAAGTCCCACAAGTTTCATCTCCTCAAAACATTATAACTCTGTGACAAACGATGCCGTCAACCAGCACCGCACAGACACCTTAGCAGAATGAACTGGTACTGGATGATGTGTATGCGGATTTTCCCTTGCCCATGTTCTGCAGCTCTGTATATTGACATGCCCTTGGAGATGAAAATGGGCTACGACTGTTCATGGAATGTTCCACGTCCACCCATTGTTCACTTCCACGTGAGCAAGTATTCCAGAGCGAACTCCTGTCTTGCTGTCAAGTCAGCAGGAATCAACTCCCGAACACGGGTGATTTTGTATGGATAGCAATGCAGGATGTTTTGCAGCATTTTGTGTATCGTGTTCACAGGCATGTCCAACGTTCGGGCAATTACCCGTGTGCTGTATGTTTACACACCGCCGCTCGACCCCTCCTGCAATGCTGTGGCTTTCCTCCCTCTGCCTCATTCTACTTCAAAAGAACCTGTCTTTTCGATTTTTGCAATCATTTTTTCCAGACCCTTAGCAGACATCGAACTAACGTCTTTTTTCATACGCTTTAGTGTGCGGAGCTCCTACAGGGCTACTGGCGCACAGTCACCGTTCATGTAAAAGAGCTTTACCAGCATGGCGCGATCCTTCATGAAGACACTCATGTTGGACGTCTCGGACGCAAGCTGAGGAACACCTGTGTGCTTCCGTTGGTGTGCGTACGAGGGGGACCCAAAACAAACCGGATTGTTGTCATAAAAAATTTATTGATGAACCTTTCTACAAAATTACTTCAATCACCTTCAAAATACTCTCCATTACATGCGATGCACTTGTCAAGTCTCTTTTCCTAGTGTTGGAAGCATGTATGGAACTCTTCAAGTTTGATATTGCCCAGTGCCTTTTGCGAAGCTGTTTTTACCGCCTCCACATCATCATAACGCTCCCCTTTTAGCGTTTTTTTCATTCGTGGAAATAGGAAAAAGTCGCACGGGGCTAGGTCCGGCGAATACGGAGCGTGGGGAACGACAGACCACCTCTGAGATGCCAAATAGTCGGTCACTCGTAAGGCCGTGTGTGCTGGAGCGTTGTCGTGATGCAGAAACCAGTCATCTGATCGCCAAAGTTCCGGGCGTTTCCTCCCCACATCCTCTCGCAGACGCCTTAAAACATCCAAGTAAAAGTGCTGGTTAACAGTCTGGCCAGGGGGTACGAACTCCCGATGCACAATTCCACGAACATTAAGAAAGACAATGATCATCGTCTTCACATTTGACCTCACTTGCCTTGCTTTTTTGGTCTGGGAGAGTTGGGAGTCCTCCACTGGCTTGACGCTTGCTTGGTTTCGGGGTTCTACCCGTAACACCAACTCTCATCCCCTGTAATGACTTTGGCTCAAAATGGTTCAAATGGCTCTGAGCACTATGGGACTCAACATCTTAGGTCATAAGTCCCCTAGAACTTAGAACTACTTAAACCGAACTAACCTAAGGACATCACACACAGCCATGCCCGAGGCAGGATTCGAACCTGCGACCGTAGCAGCCTCGCGGTTCCGGACTGCAGCGCCAGAACCGCACTGTAATGACTTTGTTCAAAAAGTTTGGATCACGTGCAATCTCTGTTTTCAAGTCCTGACACACATTCATGCGGATGTTTTTTGCTCCTGTGTGAGAAGACGCGGAACAAATATAGCAGCATGTCTCATGTGCAAATCCTCACTCAAAATCCGCTGGCACGAGCTCCAACTGATTCCTGTCTCTGCTGAAATTTGGTCGATCGTTTGGTGACGATCCTCGTTGATCTTTTGGCAGACCTTTTCAATGTTCTCCTCATTTCACGATGTTGAAGGGCGTCCAGAACGAGCATGATCTTCAACATACATCTCACCACGTTTAAAGCGCCCAAACCACTCGAACACCTGTGTGCGGTTCATAGCGTCCTCCTGGAAAGCTTCCTGAAGCATTTGGTGTGTCTCCGTTGCAGTTTTTTTAAGCAGGAAACAAAATTTCACACACTTGTTCTTTTAAAGTTTCCATAACGACTTCGCAGAGGTAACCCGCCAACAGTCACAGAAACACAATACCACACTTGCACGTTCAGCTCTACACTGACGCCGTCTGCACAGCTGTTTCATGAAGGTCTCTACTAACACCATCTAGCGTGAGAACCCTGCACTACGTCTACGAGTGGCAGCGCCCTCGGAGTCCGGTTTCTTTTGGGTCCCCCATCGTATACTGCCGCTTATGGCGCCATCCATTGATCGAATTTTCGCTAATTTTTTTGTTCCACGACGTACGCTCCTGCGACAGTAATTCAGATTTGACGGCATTCTCAGCAGTTGTTCTCTTTCTACAGCTTTTTGAAATTGGAATTTAAATTATAGACACGCTATACATTTCGTGTGAGGACCATGGAGACATAACATGAATTAGAGCTCACAGGGAGGCATATTACGAGGGTAATCCCAAAAGTAAGGTCTCCTACTTTTTTTATAAGTACAGAACTCTGTTTGTGTGGCAGTTGGTCACACTGTTATGAAAAGTGCTTCACGCGCTGTGTGTAAACATGCGCATGCCTCGCTGAGGCGCTCAGTCTTGGCTTAGCAGCCGTTGAGAATGGAGCTCCCATTGGATATTACCGCCAAGTGCGAATTGAGCGCAGTTATTCGGTTTTTGAACGCAAAGGGCAGTGCGCCGATTGAAACCCATCACCAATTGACGGAAGTGTATGGTGAGTCGTGCATGGATGTCAAAAATGTTCGTAAGTGGTGTAGAGAGTTTGCAGCTGGTCGGACCGAAATTCACGACGAACAAAGGAGCGGGAGACCGTCAGTTACTGAGGAGACTGTGTTGAAGGTTGAGCAAAGCATGCGTAAAGATCGGCGGATCACCCTGGATGATCTCTGCACGTTGGTTCCTGAGGTTTCCCAAAGCACCGCTCACAGAATTTTAACGGAAACTCTGAACTACCGGAAGGTGTGCGCAAGATGGGTGCTACGCATGCTGACTGAGGTCCACATGCGGCAACGAGTTAATGCTTCCCGCGCATTTCTTCACCGCCTTGCAGCCCAACAGGACAACTTTCTGGACACAACTGTCACGGGTGAAGAAATCTGGGCATACCACTTTACACCTGAGACCAAGCAACAATCACGGCAGTGGCGGCATCCTTCTTCAGCATAGCGGTGACCTGGTGTGACATGGGCATGCAAAAACTGCCACAGTGTCTACAAAAATGCATAGACAGAAATGGTGATTATGTCGAAAAATTGCTAAATGTTCAAGCTGTAAACTGATGTCAATCATTGTAGAAAGAAACAGGTCTATGTGCTTACAAAAAGTAGGAGACCTTACTTTTGGGCCACGCGGGATTAGCCAAGCGGTCTGGACGCATCTGTCATGGACTGTGCGGCTGGTCCCAGCGGAGGTTCGAGTCCTCCCTCGGGCATAGGTGTGTGTGGTGTTTGTCCTTAGGATAATTTAGGTTAAGTAGTGTGTAAGCTAAGGGACTGATGACCTTAGCAGTTAAGTCCCATAAGATTTCACACACACTTACTTTCGAGATTACCCTCGTAACTGTCGTTTTTTCCCCGCTCCATTTGGGAGTGGAACAGAAAAAGAAATGACTGGTACTGGCAAGAGGTTCCCTCCATTATTCACCATACGGTGCCTCGCAGAATGTATATGTAGATGTGAATGTCGCTCAACTTTATAGGATTATCTACATAGTCAGTTCACTGGTTTTTCTGTCCCAGATCGCAGTGATTGATGCATGGTCCAATCTTTCTGTTCCTAGCACTGTGAGTTAAAGCAGATGTCCCTCCGACTCAAAACGCAACAGAATTTAGTTGAAAGAAATTGTCCCGGCGTATCGACTAGCGCCGGCACGAAGACGAAGAACGCAAGACCAGAGAAGATGGTGAGGCTTTGTCAGCCTATAGCGCGCTGACCAGGACGCCACCACGATGGGTGCGGCATCTAGACGAAGTGAATACAAGCGCCGTTCCTGCCAGCCTCGGACGGACAGTATTAGCACAGTACTAGCAGAGAGCACTACGATAGCAGTGACGTGCGATCCATATCAATTGCTTACATGGACCTTGTGTACAGCAAAGGACTGTGATTGGTTGCATATCGCCTCCACTTGCGACACCATTGTAAATCCAAAGTTAAGTATTGTCAATCTGCTTATTTGGAATAAAGACTATTTACATGATTTGCTTCAATTGTTGTATAGCATTCCGAGGACGCAGCATAAGCGACGAGTGAGCAGGACTCTACAGAAATCATGATTACTTTTTTCGTGATTTTGGGATATATAGGTTGTCGATGTTGTACACTGGGCTGCCAAAACAACGACTCTAACTCTAATCGAGTTGAACTCAACCTGCGCGACTGAGACTGGTACCTCATTCCATGCTGCAACGTTACGGCTGGAGAGTCGTGGCCGTGCTAGTAGAAACTGTATAAAGATGAGATTTCCTCTGGAGAACGGAGCTAAACTTGAAAGTAGCACTGCCTACCTACACTAATAATAAATCTGTAACACCTCAGTGTTTGCCTGTTTGTCTTTGAACATACTAATATCCAAAACTGCTAGAAGAATTTTCGCAGATAACTTGAATATATACTGAGGCACTTTACAGGCTCCAGTTTACAGTAAAACACATCGTGATTTAAAATTTTAGTAAAACTTTCTTGTCTTCCTTAACACGCTAATCTCCAAAACTACTGTACAGATTTTTAAGGAGGTTTCGCTAGTAACTTCACCGTAGGTTGGGGCACCATATAGGTTTTATTTCATCAAAATCGGATCAGGAAAAAAATATTTACGGAGACTATAAAAATATATGTGTGTTCCACTGGATGTATTTCAACCAAATTTGGTACATGTGTCACTCACTGTCTGGAAAGAAGAACCGATAAGAAGGGAGAACCGATAGAGGTACTCAAGGTACCCTCCTCCACACACCTTCAGGTGGCTTGCGGAGTATGGATGTAGATGTAGAAATAATCGCTGTGGGGTAAGAACCACCCACCTGTCAAAGGGATGGGGAGAGGAAATAATAAGAAGCGTAGGTCACGACGCTCGAATATCCAGATTTTATATACCCAGTATTTGAGAAGAGAGGACCTCCTGATTTGCAACAAATTTAAAAAATAATTTCAAACGCTTACGAAATATTTTCTCGCTGACACCCCGCACATGCTGTTGAAAAAAAAAAATGTTTATCGCTTACTACATACTCATTGTCCTTTTCGCATCCTGCATGACGTTTCAATTTATTACGTCTTAACTACTAACTGTATTCGGGTCACATTATGCAGACAGTGTTCCTATATACCACTGAATGAACCTGTAAAATTATTTCACAGTACGACTCATAGTTCAGGGCATATGACGTCATAAACACTGAGATGAGTGATCCTTAAATAACCCGTTGAACCGATTTCGATGAAAGTTGGTAGGGAATAGCCTGAATCCTGAGGGAGAAACTAGGCTACCTTACATATTGTGTAGTACAAGGTAATCGTTGATTTTGAGAATGTTACGCGAATTAGAGAAAAAGTTTTAGACTTTCGAAAAGCTATTTGCTTTTTGGCTTTTGAACTTCATCATATTTGTGAAAATGCTTTTCTTGGTTGCTATGTGCTACGCGATGCGATTCAACGTAGTTACATAATGTTTAGACAAGCTTCAATGTGTTTAATTCATGCGTCCACAGTCATGCTGCAGAATGTCACGTTGTATGCTGTATAGCTAGTATTGGCACTGTTCAGTGTTTGAGAACGAGGGCACTTGGTGACTTACAACGAACTTTTTACATAATTTCAAGTCGTTATCAAAACTTTTGTTGCTCACAACCCCCGAAAAATGATGAAGGGAAAAGAGATTATCGCTTACTAAATTTTCGCTGTTCATGCAGTAAAACTATCGCATGAAGCATGACCTTTTAATTTTTTATTTCTTTACTACTAACTCTATTCACGACACATTTTGCAGACAGTGTTCACGTATAGACTGTATACATGCGAAATTATATCATTGTACGGCACATAGTTTACGAGATATGACCTCCAGAACACTGAAATGCGTGAAAAACTACAGCAACGTTCAAGACGTTTGAATTTTTTACCTCTTTGATACTAAGTCTATTTGCAACACATTTAGCAGACAGTAACCACATATGCCGCTGAATGTACCTACAAAATTATATCGATCTACGGCACAGAGAGAGAGGAAGGAAGAGTGGAGAGAGGAAAGGAAGAGAAGGAGATGGAGAGGGAGAGCGCAAGAGGAAATGGACAGAGATTGGGGGAGGAGAAGATGGACAGAGAGAAGAGGGAGCAGCCGATGTACAAAGGGAGGTGGAGGGGGAGAGGAGGGGATGGATAGAGTGATGAGAGGAGGAGGTGGGCAGGGAGAAGGAGTAGGAGAAGATGGACAGAGAGAGGAGGGAGCAGCCAAGGGACAAAGGGAGGGGGAGGAGGGGATGGACAGAGTGATGGGTGGAGGAGGTGGACACGGAGAAGGCGTAGGAGGAGATGGAGAGAGGGGGGAGGAGGCAGAGGAGATGGACAGAAAGAGGGGAAGGAATCGAGTGATTAATAGAATATATACCTGGACCACACCAGTTACTCAGCTAGCACGGCAATGTAACTGTGTAACTGCTTCCCACTTCATATTTCAGGTATCAGTTTGAAATAGATATTTAAGCGAACGATAAAACTATTGCTTGCAGAAAGTCAAGTCAGTCAGTGAATACAAATGAAAATAGGTGTATGATGTAACAGAAATAAAATGTATATAGGCAGATGGGTGATAAATAGAAGATACGAACTTCTGTACGGTGTAATAGAATTAAAATGTGTATAGGGGAGTTGTACAGTACACAGAAAACGTGCAATTATCTGTGGTGTTATTGTATTTAAAAATGATATACCTGTGATAATTATATAGTATAGGTGAATATCATTTTGTAAGGCTGACAATGCAAATATATACTTACACCTAATCCTATTACATGCTGTCCAGGTTAAAAATATAACACAGAATGCAATAAGTTGAGACATAATTGAGATACTTATTGGCGGTTTGCTCCTACAACTATGGCAACGGAACTCCAGATGTGTTCTGTGTCCGCTCCCGGCAGTTGGTACCGTGTGCTTGTGCACGTAACTGCTTTGTTCACGTAAACACACATCAGAAGCCATTTGGACTGCACAGCTGAAGGTGTTCTGTGTGCTTACTCTCGCGGAGCTAAGGTCCATTACACTGATACAACGTCGTTTTCGACATGGATATGGAGTGCGACTAACTGAGGACGTTCCCACTTACGTAACAATCAACAAATGGAACAAGCGACTTCTGGAAACTGGGAGTTTGTTTCGTTGTTGCGTCACCAAGCGAGCACGCAGTTCCACAGGCTACTATTGAACTAATCCGTACGTCTATCCAGCGGAGTCCTCATAAGTCAACCCTACAAACAAGCAGTCAGTGGCAGGTACCTCGTTCTACAGTACACTATGTTGTCCGTAAAAGGTTGCGCCTACAGGCGTACAAGCTGCAGCTTCGTCACAAAATCAAGGCTGACATGCCGCGATGGAAGGCATTCGCGGAGACAGTTCTGGCAAGAATGGGTGAAAACTAGGCATTCCTCAATTTCGTCTGTTTATCGAACGATGCTGTCTTCTATACTTCTGGCACGGTAAACACGCACATGTGCCCCATGTTGGGAACTGTGCCTTACCCCCCCCCCCTCCCTCCCATGTAGTGTTAGAGAGTGAACGTGACTCTGAAAGTGAATGCGTGCTGTGGATTTTTGAAGGACAGGGTTATACGCCCATTCTTCATTGCAGAGCCTACAGTTAATGCAACAATGTACGTACACATGTTAGAACTGTATGCTGTGCCACAACTTCTTCGTGACCTGATCTTTCAACGAGATGGCGCATCATACCATTTTGCGAACATTATAGGATGTTCTTGGATCGTTAGTTTCCAAATTGCTGGACTGTGAATTTATTCCATCGATTGCTTGCCCCCCTTCAAGCCCAGACACTTGATTTTTATCTGTGAGGGCTCATCAGATATCGAGTGTACCAGACAACAACTCGTTATCTACCAGATCTGCGTCATCGCATTCGTGCAGCTTAGGAAATGTCACGCCTGCAGTGTTGCGTAACACCTGGGGAGTAGTGGAATACAGATCAGATTTCTGTCGCGCCACTAATAGTGGCATATCGAGGTGTATTAGGTGTGAAAAGCACACTTTGAGTTACCATACTTGTGGTAAGTCACAGTCAACAAATATATCAATTACTTCTCACTTTATTACATTTTATATTATTATGCGTTTAACCAGGATACCCTATATGTACATGAAAAGTTGCTAAATAAATAAATATTTCATTTCAGCTGTGTCGACCCCAATTCGCCAACATCTAGCACAGGAGCGGCCACGTCCACGACCACAACCACAACCACAACCACGACCACGCCATCCCCTCCCACTCCCACCCCTGCTCCCACCAGCACAACCACAGCCAGCTCTGCCCCCATCCCAGGAACCCCCTGCTCGCCACCACTGATCAGGGTCGCCGACCCGGATGACTGCACACGCTACTACGAGTGCAGCGAGAACTGGACGTGGATGCACGCTGCCTGCCCCTACGGCACCTACTACAACCCCGTGCACAGCCGCTGTGAGTTTGGCGTCTGCTAACGTGTCGCCCTAACGAAGTCAACTATATCTCTGGAAGATCTCTCTAGTTCTTCACAATCAACAGCATGCTGTTACGAATAAATACGTTGTAAAATCTGTTTACGTTTCTCATATTGCACACCTTCTATCCCAAAGGTCATCCAAAACGGAGCAATGCTGTTGTCACACTTATTGACATATTCCGTGCTATAATGCAGTGCTCGGATGAGTTCCTTGTTGAAACACAACGTTTCGTCCCCATCTGCGGAGGACATCTTCGAGAGAGGCTGTAGCTTATTCAGAGGTCTTATCCACATCCTGACCCGCTACTGACTGAAATAAAATTCTCTTTCCGTGTGCCTTGCGCATATGCAAGAAGTTTCGAGTTTTGAAAACACGAGTGCCATTGGCCTTTATCGGTTGCTGTCGTCCGCTGTTGGCATCACCCCGTGGTAGAAGGTTGGTGCATGCATTTAGCACTTGAATCCAGATACATTCTACTTTCACACCTTCCCCCTTACGATTAAAAACATTACTGTGTTTAGTGGCCTCTACAGGCGCCCTGCATAGCCGTTGATACACTACTGGCCATTAAAATTGCTACACCATGAAGGTGACGTGCTACAGACGCGTAATTTAACCGACAGGAAGAAGATGCTGTGATATACAAATGATTAGCTTTTCAGAGCATTCACACAAGGTTGGCGCCGGTGGCGACACCTACAACGTGCTGACATGAGGAAAGTTTCCAATAGATTTTTCATACACAAACAGCAGTTGACCGTCGTTGCCTGGTGGAACGATGTTGTGATGCCTCGTGTAAGGACGAGAAATGCGAACCATCACGTTTCCGACTTTGATAAAGGTCGGATTGTAGCCTATCGCGATTGCGGTTTATCGTATCACGACATTGCTGTTCACGTTGGTCGAGATCCAATGACTGCTAGCAGAATATGGAATCGGTGGGTGCAGGAGCGTAATACCGAGCGCCGTGCTGGATCCCAACGGCCTCGTATCGCTAGCAGTCGAGATGACAGGCATCTTATCCGCATGGCTGTAATGAATCGTGCAGCCACGTCTCGATCCCTGAGTCAACAGATGGGGACGTTTGCAAGACAACAACCATATGCACCAACAGTTAGATGAAGTTTGCAGCAGCATGGACTATCAGCTCGGAGACCGTGGCTGCGGTTACCCTTGACGCTGCATCACAGACAGGAGCGCCTGTGATGGTGTACTCAACGTCGAACCTGGGTGCACGAACGGCAAAACGTCATTTTTTCGGATGAATCCAGATTATGTTTAAAGCATCATGATGGTCGCATCCGTGTTTGGCGACATCGCGGTGAATGCACATTGGAAGCGTGTATTCGTCATCGCCATACTGGCGTATCACCCGGCGTGATGGTATGGGGTGCCATTGGTTACACGTCTCGGTCACCTCTTGTTCGCATTGTGGCACTTTGAACAGTGGACGTTACATTTCACATGTGTTACGACCCGTAGCTCTACCCTTCACTCGATCCCTGAGAAACCCTACATTTCAGCGGGATAATGCACGACCGCATGTTGCAGGTCCTGTACGGGCCTTTCTGGATACAGAAAATGTTCGACTGCTGCCCTGGTCAGTACATTCTCCAGATCTCTCACCAATTGAAAACGTCTGGGCAATGATGGCCGAGCAACTGGCTCGTCACAATACGCCAGTCACTACTCTTGATGAACTGTGGTATGGTGTTGAAGCTGCATGGGCAGCTGTACCTGTACACGCCATCCAAGCTCTGGTTGACTCAATGCCCAGGCGTATCAAGGCCGTAATTACGGCCAGAGGTGGTTGTTGTGGGTACTGATTTCTCAGGATCTGTGCACCCAAACTGCGTGAAAATGTAATCACATGTCAGTTCTAGTATAATACACTCCTGGAAATTGAAATAAGAACACCGTGAATTCATTGTCCCAGGAAAGGGAAACTTTATTGACACATTCCTGGGGTCAGATACATCACATGATCACACTGACAGAACCACAGGCACATAGACACAGGCAACAGAGCATGCACAATGTCGGCACTAGTACAGTGTATATCCACCTTTCGCAGCAATGCAGGCTGCTATTCTCCCATGGAGACGATCGTAGAGATGCTGGATGTAGTCCTGTGGAACGGCTTGCCATGCCATTTCCACCTGGCGCCTCAGTTGGACCAGCGTTCGTGCTGGACGTGCAGACCGCGTGAGACGACGCTTCATCCAGTCCCAAACATGCTCAATGGGGGACAGATCCGGAGATCTTGCTGGCCAGGGTAGTTGACTTACACCTTCTAGAGCACGTTGGGTGGCACGGGATACATGCGGACGTGCATTGTCCTGTTGGAACAGCAAGTTCCCTTGCCGGTCTAGGAATGGTAGAACGATGGGTTCGATGACGGTTTGGATGTACCGTGCACTATTCAGTGTCCCCTCGACGATCACCAATGGTGTACGGCCAGTGTAGGAGATCGCTCCCCACACCATGATGCCGGGTGTTGGCCCTGTGTGCCTCGGTCGTATGCAGTCCTGATTGTGGCACTCACCTGCACGGCGCCATACACGCATACGACCATCATTGGCACCAAGGCAGAAGCGACTCTCATCGCTGAAGACGACACGTCTCCATTCGTCCCTCCATTCACGCCTGTCGCGACACCACTGGAGGCGGGCTGCACGATGTTGGGGCGTGAGCGGAAGACGGCCTAACGGTGTGCGGGACCGTAGCCCAGCTTCATGGAGACGGTTGCGAATGGTCCTCGCCGATACCCCAGGAGCAACAGTGTCCCTAATTTGCTGGGAAGTGGTGGTGCGGTCCCCTACGGCACTGCGTAGGATCCTACGGTCTTGGCGTGCATCCGTGCGTCGCTGCGGTCCGGTCCCAGGTCGACGGGCACGTGCACCTTCCGCCGACCACTGGCGACAACATCGATGTACTGTGGAGACCTCACGCCCCACGTGTTGAGCAATTCGGCGGTACGTCCACCCGGCCTCCCGCATGCCCACTATACGCCCTCGCTCAAAGTCCGTCAACTGCACATACGGTTCACGTCCACGCTGTCGCGGCATGCTACCAGTGTTAAAGACTGCGATGGAGCTCCGTATGCCACGGCAAACTGGCTGACTGACGGCGGCGGTGCACAAATGCTGCGCAGCTAGCGCCATTCGACGGCCAACACCGCGGTTCCTGGTGTGTCCGCTGTGCCGTGCGTGTGATCATTGCTTGTACAGCCCTCTCGCAGTGTCCGGATCAAGTATGGTGGGTCTGACACACCGGTGTCAATGTGTTCTTTTTTCCATTTCCAGGAGTGTATATTTGTCTAAAGAATACCCGTTTATCATCTGGATTTCTTCTTGGTGTAGCAATTTTAATGGCCAGTAGTGTAGTATCTGCTCGTGGCTGCCAGTACCCTAGTCTTACCAAATCCAATAAGCTGGCCTCTTGGTGCAAAGGAAGTTCCAAAATGGTCCAATCTTTCTGTTTCTGCTATTCTGCAGTTGCCCTTGTGTTCTCGTAGACGTTTCCGGACCATTCCTGCAGTAGTACCCTAGTACACGTCTTTACAGCTTCATAGTATCCTGTAAATTCGCGCTTCTTCAGCGGTTTTTGAGCAGTTTTGATCGACTTTAGAAGTTCCTGCATATTTCGGGTGTTGTACATCACAGCAATAGTCTGTTTCGTGATCATTGCTATACCGCTGGTAAAGTCTGTAATCAACGGACTCGGACACAAACTCGCCTTTCCCGGTTGTTGTGAGTGGTCGCCTTACCACTTAGGCTTCCTGAGCACAATTACCAGACCAGTCTTCCACATATTACGCTGTCCACATCATTATATCCTAGTCTAAAGTCTACAAGTATAGTTGTGAACACTCAGAAATGAACAGATTGGACTGCAACATAAGGATATAGACAGCGTGATATGTGGAAGTTTAGTTCGGACTGGGGAGCATGCTTGGATTGCCTAAATGGCTAAGCCGAATGCTCGCGATAAACGGGAAATCCGTGAAGTCCCTGTCCGGTTAACACTTTTAAATGTCACAAATGTGTAGCGTAGTCATAATAAATACAGCTCAAGCTGAAAGAAAATGGCTCTGAGCTCTATGCCCTTAACTTCTGAGGTCATCAGTCGCCTAGAATTTAGAACTAATTAAACCGAACTAACCTAAGGACATCACACACATCCATGCCCGAGGCACGATTCGAACCTGCGACCGTAGGTGTCGCTCGGTTCCAGACTGTAGCGCCTAGAACCGCACGGCCACTCCGGCCGACAAGCTGAAAGAGTTCGCAATTCAGCTATAATATTTCGAAAAAGAGAGTGCTTTTCAGGGTCCCACAACTCAACTGGTCACAACGGAACTCTTATAGGATCACTTTGTCGTCTGTCTGTCCCACTGATAAGACCCTTTTCTTCTCAGTAAAGGGTAAACGTAACCAATTGAAATATATTTCACATCTAAGGTCTAGGGTCCATTGGCAGAGTAAAAAAATTTAGACTCTAAGTCAGTGCACTCAAAAGACACGGCCATTTTTTGAGACAAACTTACTCGTCAAAACCTATGTGCTACTTCTCGTTGGCTAGAATCATGAAATTTGGGAAGAAGCAAGGTTTGTAACATAGAAACTACATTACGTAGTACTGTATAAACATACACACTCTTATTTTGCAGCATTATTTAAACGCTTCGATAGTTATAATAATAATAACAATAATAACGTAAGGCCTTCATCCGAATTTAAACCGAAGTAATTCACGCCACCCATAAGGTGACGCGAATAACTATATTTTCATTATTAATCAAAGTAAATGGAAATGAGAGTAGGCAGAATTCAGTGGGCAGGCATACGTCGAACGATCGGTATAGAAGGCTCAGAGTCAGGTTGAGCGGGAAGGCGCACTGGTTGACATGGCTGGATGTAGATGGGAGTGTTAGCTGTGCGGGAAAGTGATAGGTTTCTAGTACCTTCTAGAACGATATCAGCGTAGTAATACCGTTCCAGTATTGGAAAGGTCACGGGACTGTGAATGCTGAGGAGACTCCCCCCCCCCCCCCCCCCCAATGCAGAACTTCGATGGCGATATTTTGAGATATCGGCGTTGAGAGAAAATAGTCCCACTTGTTCTTAACTCTTCAGGTTAAGAAAAATGCCGGGTGATCAAAAAGTCAGTATAAATTTGAAAACTTAATAAACCACGGAATAATGTAGATAGAGAGGTAAAAATTGACACACATGCTTGGAATGACATGGGGTTTTATTAGAACAAAAAAAAAAACGAAGTTCACAAAATGTCCGACAGATGGCGCTGGAAAGCAAAACGTCAGTGACTGCACATGACAATCGTGTATAAAAGGAGCTGTAATGAGAGAGAGAATCCGTCCTCTGGACGCCCCCACCCCTCCTGGCAATTCCCTTCGTCCCCCCCCCCATACCGCTGAGGACATCATCAGGTTCCTCACCATCGTCCTCCAGAATGTTCATCCCTTTCAGCGCCCCCACACCCTCCAACTGATCTCCCTCGCCGCCCGTTCCATTTTCCACCTTAAAATGTACGCCACCTATTCCAACAACCAGGCCCATTTCACCTTCTCCTGTCTTGACACCCTCGTCTAAATCCCTGTCATGGCGTGACAGCACCATATCCTTTTCAACAATATCCGCTCCCTTCCCACCAACAAGAACCTCTTCCTACACACCCTTGCTACCCACCGTGTGGATGCCTTCCTCCTCAATGAAACCTTCCTCCAACCCCACCACTCCATCCACACCTCCCCCTATCTCCTCCACCGCTCCGATAATCCCCTCCCAGTTGCGCATGGCGGAGTTGCCATTGGTCACCACCGCCAGATCCCCGTTCGGCTCCAACCTCTCCTTCCCGACCCCACCGAACACCTGATCCTTAGTCTCTTCTTCCCCGGCCTTACCATTACCTGCGCCACCATCTATGTCCGCCCCAACGCCCCTATTCCTTTCGACTTCCTCTCCCACATCGACCGTACCTTCTCCTCCTACGTGATCGCCGCCGACCTCAACATCCACTGTCGTTCCTCTGCCCAGTTACGGCGGTGGAATCGGTTCTTCTCCTCCCTTCAAGGCGACCTCCTCCCCATCCCCCAGCACACCCGTCCCGAATCCAACTCCACTCCCGATGTTATTCTCTCCTCCCCCAACCTCCTTGGTCGCATTACGGTGGATGTCCTGGAGCCTATTGGTAGCGACCATCTCCCTGTCCTCCTCACCGTTTCAGACGGTCGTCGCCCCCGCCCCGACCCTTGTAATGACCCTCCCCCTAAATACGTCCATGACTATTCCTGTGCCAACTGGAATGCCTACTGGGATACCCTCTCCACCCAGGTCGATAGCCACCCTTTCACCTACCACCATCCCGATGATGTCACCCATGCCGCCTCCTTTCTCCAGCAGACCTTGTCTGAGGCCGTGGAGGCCCATGTCCCTACTGTCGCCATCCACCCCCACCGTCCTACCTTACCCCCACAGGCCGTCCTCCTCCTCCGTGAATCCCGCCATCTCTACCGTGCCTTCCTCCGCACACGTGACCCGGATACACTACGACGCCACTGGTAACTCCAGCGACACATTCGTAATTTGCTTGCGGCTAAGAAACGCCGGGACTGGCGACAGACATGCACCCGTTTAAATGCTACCCTACCTATCAACTCGTCCAAGTTCTGGTCAGCCTTCCGTCACTTTACCGGAACTAAACCCTCCCCCTACTATCCTCTCCTCCATGATGATCACCCCTTCCCTGACGCCCTTAGTAAGGCCAATCACTTTGCCTCCTGCCTCTCTGATGTCTTTTCCATCCCCGATGATCCCCAGTTCGATTACTCCCTCTTCCTGGATATCCGCGATCGAACTGACACCTCTGTCCCTCCCCTCGCTCCTGGTTTCCAGTACTTGGACAACATTGCACCCATGGAACTCAATGCCCCTATCACTACACAGGATCTCATTGCTACACTCCGCACAAAACGCAACACCGCTCCTGGTCACGATCGTGTCACCTACCGTCACCTTCGTGAAGCTCCTGTCTCTTTCCTCTCCACCCTGGCCAGGCTCTACAATGTAGTCCTGTCCACCGGTTACTACCCCGACCTATGGAAAACCTCCCGTATCCTCACGTTCCTTAAACCTGGCAAACCGCCGTCTGCCGTCTCCTCCTACTGTCCCATCAGCCTTACCTCAGTCTTCAGCAAGGTCCTGGAATCTATCCTCACCCGACGCATCCACCAGCATCTCCGCCAGCACCGCCTCCTTCCCGTTACCCAGTGTGGCTTTCGGCCATCCTTCTCTTCCAACGATCTTCTCCTTCACCTCACTCATCTCCTTTCCGACCAGCTAAATTCCCGTCGCTCCGCAATCTTCCTCTCCCTTGACCTCGAACGTGCTTATGACCGCGTATGGCATTCCGGTCTCCTCTTCAAGCTCCAAACCTTCGCCCTTCCCATTAACTACGTCTGTCTGATCGGTTCCTTTCTCTCCCGCCGTCCTTCCTATGTTACCATCCATAACACAGATTCCTACACCTTTTTCTCCTCCGCCAGTGTGCCCCAAGGCTCCGTCCTCTCCCCCCTTCTGTACCTTTTGTACACGGCGGACATGCCGCCGCCGTCACCCCCGGTCCACCTTCTCCAGTTTGCCGATGACACCGCCTTCCTTGCCCTTGCCCCTACCCTGCAACACTCCCAACACCTTCTCCAATCCCATCTTGACCGGTTCACCGCTTGGTGCAACCAGTGGTTGCTTAAGGTCAATCCCTCCAAAACCCAGGCGATCATTGTAGGCAAAACCACCCCTTCCTTCCGCCTCCTTGATTTCTATCTCACCGTCTATGGCCGTCCTATCGTCCTCACTCCCACCCTTAAGTACCTTGGCGTCACCCTCGACCGTCGCCTCTCCTGGACTCCCCATCTCCAGACAATCCAAGCCAAGGCACGTTCCCGACTCCATCTCCTCAAGCTCCTTTCCGGTCGCACGTGGGGTCTGGACCCCTCCACAATTCTCCACACCTATAAATCCCTCATCCGCCCTATCCTTTGTTACGCCCATCCAGCCTGGATCTCCGCCCCCCCTCCCTTTTATAAATCCCTCCAAATCCTTGAACGCCATGCTCTCCGCCTTGCCTATCGCATCCGTCTCCCCTCCCCCACGCGGATCCTGTATGATCTCATCCTCTTCCCCCACCTCCTCCTTTTCCTTGACAGGATATGGATCCTGTACGCATCCCGTAAACTTGATCCTCCTCACCCGCTCGTGTCCCCGATCCTCTCCCACCCTGCCCGCTGCCGTGCCTGTATTCCCACATTCCACCTGGTCTCCATCTCTCCACCCTCCTTACCCTCTCCCAGGGTGGCTTCCGCCAGCTCCCCCTCCCTGATGATGTCCTCGTCCCCTCCATCTACCCCTCCTATCAACTTTGATCCTGCCCCTCCCCCCACTTCCGGTGTCCTTTCCTTTCGGCACCCTCCCTCCCTTCTCTTCTCTTCTCTTTACTTTTCCCCCATCCCCTCCCTCCACCCCTCTTTCCCTGGGCTTCCCCTCCCCCTTCCTCCCTCCCCCCTATCTCCCCTGTCCGTGGCATCCCTGCTCTCCCCTCTCGCTCTCCCACTCCCTTTCCTCCTCCTCCTCTCTTGGCAGGTCCCTGGACTCGCACACGCATAGTGAACATTCGCGCACCGGAGTTCATCGCCTTCTGTGTCTCGTGTGTGTGACGTCGTTTATTGTTTTTGGTGTCCGCCGTCCCACTACTACGTTCACTTGTGCCGTCGGATTCATCAGTGTTCCGTGCGCCATGCCAACGTGTTTCCAGTGTTGTTATCGTCACGTGTGAACGACTCCGTGTTTTTTGTGTCTCTGTGACCTCTCTCTTTTGCCCCTCACTATGTTCATTATCATTCTCCGTTCTTATACTATTGTAAACACTATGGCTGAAGAGCGGCGTAGTGTGCCGCTGCCAGCCTACCTGATTTGTACAGGTATTAAAATAACAATAAAGTAAAAAAAAAAGAGAGAAAATCAGATGCGCCAGCAGTCGCAGCATGTTGACGTTACCTAAAAAGGCGCTTTTAGTGAAGCTGTATTATCAGAATGGGGAATGTGCTAGTTCAGCGTTACGATCCTATCGCCATAGAAAGGGGATTCGAGCGGGTAAAGGTCCATTGACAACTGCAGCTGTGACGAGAATGATTTCGAAGTTCGAATCCACGGGTTGTTTAGACGATAGACCCCGTAGTGGCCGACCGAGCACAAGGCGTAATGCTGCTGAGACAGTTCAGGAAGAAATGGAGACTGTAGCGGGTTCGTCTGTGCACGGGGAAGTCAGCGCTCGTGCAGACGCATGTCGCACCGGCATTCCATACACTACTGTTTGGTTGACACTTAGGCGTACTCTCCGATGCTATCCCTGCAAAATTCATCGGCGTCATGAACTGTTACCTGGCGATTTAGTGAAGCGGAGGGCATTTGCGGTGTGGGCGTTGAGTAACGTGTTGTGGACCGACGAAGCTCATTTCACGCTCCGAGGGTCTGTCAACGCCCACAACTGCAGAATTTGGGCTACCGAAAATCCTAGAACTGTCGTGGAAACTCCATTGCACGACGAGAAAGTCACTGTATGGGCTGGATTTACCACATCTACCGTTATCGGGCCTTTTTTCTTCGAGGAAATGCATGATTCTGGTTTTGTAACTGCTACCGTGACAGGTGAGAGGTACGGCAATATGTTACAGAATCGCATCATCCCCAGCCTGGCTGATAAACACCTGCTGGAACGTACGATGTTTATGCAGGATGGCTCTCCACCCCCTATTGCTAGACGCGTGAAAGATCTCTTGCGCGCGTCGTTTGGTGATGATCGTGTGCTCAACCGCCACTTTCGTCATGCTTGGCCTCCCAGGTCCCCAGACCTCAGTCCGTGCAATTATTGGCTTTGGGGTTACCTGAAGTCGCAAGTGTATCGTGATCGACCGACATCTCTAGGGATGCTGAAAGACAACATCCGACGCCAATGCCTCACCATAACTCCAGACATGCTTTACAGTGCTGTTCACAACATTATTCGTCGACTACAGCTATTGTTGAGGAATGTTGGTTGACATATTGAGCATTTCCTGTGAAAAACATAATCTTTGCTTTGTCTTACTTTGTTATGCTAATTATTGCTATTCTGAGCGCCATCTGTCGGGCATTTTTTTTGAACTTTTGTATTTTTTTTTGTTCTAATAAAACCCCATCTCATTCCAAGCATGTGTGTCAATTTGTACCTCTCTATCTACATTATTCCGTGATTTATTCAGTTTTCAAATTTATACTGACTTTTTGATCACCTGGTATATTTTAAATGTAATCTAAAGCACGTAATTGAAGAAAGGGCTTAAGGAAACGATCTCCTCTCTTATATGCTATTTTCCTTCATTAGTTTATAAAATTCTTAACTACGTGATTACTCATCGGCGCGGAAGTACGAATAAACTGGAGGGGAGTGCTAGTTTTGGTGTTGGCGCTTTCGTTCTCGAGAGTCGCTCTGGGTCTTCAGAATGGACGGACCGGGTCCTTCAAAATAGACAGCCCCGTATCTCACTGCTCCAATGAAATGCTAATTTTATTCCGTCAATAAGTACGGCTTTCCAGGCACTACTCCGAGTGTCTGGAACAGTAGCTGAGTAGCAGTTTTATGCGCCAGAAAAAGCGTACGAGAGGCAGTGAATTTGATAGTTTGATACGAAGTCTCATTGGAACTGTGATGAACTTTAGAACAAGGTAGAACCGTGTATCACAATCAGGATGCAATCTCATTGTCATGGGTTAAGTGATTTCATGCATGGCTCGGTGCTGGTGTGAATTTATGATAAGTCTTCGAAGTTTTATATTACATTATGAGCATATAATATTACAAATGAAGTCGACAGGTGTAGTAGCCAGCTTGTGTGATTACTACTTATATGGTATTATGTTAACACAGTGCTATATACAGGGAGCAACATAGAGGTGAGATAAAATGTATAATATGATAGTAACAATTGTATTAACATCTATAGATGTTAATCTTTGTGTTTTAATTTTCATTAAGTTGTGTTATTCTTTTAAAAACAGTCATTCTGTGAAATCAAAGCAACCTGTATATTGTGATGTCTCTAAGAGAGAAAGTCTCTGACACTGTTGTGTTTGTAGATCTGCAATCTTTGTGATAACTTCACATTTGTCAAATTCTTTTTGGTGTGTGTGTGTGTGTGTGTGTGTGTGTGTGTGTGTGTGTGTGTGTGTGGTGCTTTGCACAATATGGTGATGTACAAATTACATAAGTGCTGGATATATTTAGGAATATTCGAAAAATACAATCCTGCAACTTCGCAACAAAATCGCGTGGACTTTTTGACGTAAGTACCATAACCACTTAACCTCACATATTTCTTTACGCTGCATTCCATCGTTTGGAGGTTAGTTATTTTCACATAGGGCGCTTCTAACACTGTTTTCTACCGTAGGGCAAAAACACACCAAAAATACTTCGCCACAGTGCAATAATAAAAATCGAAAACGGACGATTATGTAAAGTGTATCTTGAAAATCATGCGAACAGCCGTCTGATGATGAACTTGCCAGTTCGAAACCGGTAACGGCGCTATTTACCTAAATAAATAGCAGTATTAATAGTGGTTGGTTGCTGTTTTCTTCTTTGTAAGAATTAACCTACATTAATTACTGTAATAGCAAGTCCTTGCAGTTGCAACATGTGCTTTATTGGAGGACATTGCTCCTCTGAATTGCATTTTATTTATCACGGTAGGTCCGTGTTCTTATTTGGTGCAATGCCCTTTTTTCCTTACAATATTTCTTGGTTGATTTGTTGCTCCCCAAGATTACTTACAGTGAGTAGCATCGAGAGCGTGCATGGGGGCTTTTTATTTATATATATAAGGAATGCAAATATTTTAATTTTCTGTCGCTGTATGTCCGATTACGCTGTTTCGTAAACGGCTGGCCCTGACTGGTATTAGTACGCAATCTGACTGCATAGAACAACAACAAAGAATGAAATGAAAATTTCAGTTAATACAATGAATTAATTAAGTACCCAGCAACTATAAAACCTACGAAACCAAAGCACAAGTGTAATTGTTCTGTGTGTGGGAGTGTGACTCAACGCACATCTGGCACGGTTCTTCTTCAACAAGACAAGAATTTTAAATACCAATTATACTGACGTGATAAAAGAAAATTAGAAATACTATAATTGCGCAAGAAAACCAGAATTACACTCTAATACAAGAACACACGCCAGATGCTTTGTTGACTGAACCTGTAATGACACATTATTCAGGTCACTGAAAGAATAAAAGAATAAAAGAAAATACCTCCATATATATTGACGAAATGCACTCTGACCATTACAATATCTCCATTAGAACAACATCTGCTATCTCTCCCATCAAACCACTGCATAAAACATGGAACAACACTCTCCACTACCACATCTCACTCTGACTTCACGACAAGCAGTGTCCACCACAACTTCTCGGTAAGCACTGCCTGCCGCTACTTTTCAATAATCACTGCCAGTGGAGGCGGCGGAACAATACTCTGGCGCGATCTTTGGCGCTGTGGCTCAGTGTAGCCACCTTTCATATGCCCTTCCTCCACGGGCTAGAATTTGATGGTATTTTTACCAGCATTGGTGGTGAAAATACCACCAAATTCGTCAAAAAAATACAGACAAAAATAAAAGATAATATTAATACGTAAAACTAGATAAAATTTTGGCTTTGCACTGACCTTTCAATAGCCTAATATATAAAATACACTAAGCAATACAAATTCTTTCATACATGTGACTTTACATAATAGTTTACACAAATATCATGTGGTTAAACAATTCAATCGATAGCGTCAGCAATGACGAATATGAGCAGGTAAGAGTCTTATAACTTTCTACAAACAGTAATACACAAAAAATCTGTTTATACAAATTTTCACAACAAGTAGTTCACAGTTCCAGCAGTAGCACCCAGCACTGTTGAATAGGTGCTGACAGCAACAAGGGACATCATCTCAGTAGAAGCAGTCCATCAGTGGCACCCAGCATTGTGGAATAGGTGCAGACACCATCAGGTGACACCATTTCAGTAGAAGCAGTCCATCAGTGGCACCCAGCATTGTGGAACAGGTGCAGACTCCATCAGGTGACATCATTTCAGTAGAAGCAGTCCATCAGTGGCACCCAGCATTGTGGAACAGGTGCAGACTCCATCAGGTGACATCATTTCAGTAGAAGCAGTCCATCAGTGGCACCCAGCAATGTTGAGTAGGTGCAGACACCATCAGGTGACATCATTTCAGTAGAAGCAGTCCATCAGTGGCACCCAGCAATGTTGAGTAGGTGCAGACTCCAACAGGTGACATCATTTCAGTAGAAGCAGTCCGTCAGTGGCACCCAGCAATGTTGAGTAGGTGCAGACACCGACAAATGACATCATTCCCATAGAAGTAGCTCCATCTGTGCACCTGGTATTGTTGAGTAGGTGCAGAGAGCAACAAGTGACATCATTTCAATAAAAGCAGTTCCATCAGTTGCACCCAGCAATGATGAGCAGGTGCAGAGAGCAGTCCATCATATTCACTATCACTGATCACACTGTTCATCACAGTTTATAAGCAGAAATTAAACATGTCCTATTGGCACCAATCATGTAGAAAAAGTACAAGTAACAGTCCACAATATTCACTATCACTGATCACGCTGTTCATCAGCAGAAATTAAACATGTCCTAGTGGCACCAATCATGTAGAAAAAGTACAAGTAACAGTCCATAATATTTACTATCACTGATCACACAGTTCATCAGCAGAAATTAAACATTTCTAAGTGTCACACATCATGTTGAAAAGTTCAGGTAACAGTTCATAATATTCACCATCACTACTCAGACAGTTCAAGCATGAATAATAGTTTGAATGCACATACAAATGCTTTTACACTAAACATACAAATCATAACAAACACACAAATGATGTCAGATAATTGTCATATTAACTATTACAAATACACAAACATCAGTAAACCTATAATATTTATGGGTGTCAGTGCAAGCCACTACAAAAAAAAAATAATATTTAGGAGATAGGTGGGTAGGATTAGGAAAGGAAAACACACCAAACACACTCACTCATCTTTCATCCACATTAAGTACTACTGTGTAATTGAATAGTGTTAACTGTGTAAATCCACTTCTGTCAAAATTTCATGTTCATCATGTGTATCAAGTAGTAGTGACAGCAATGTATAACAGTCAATAATAGTTAAGTCAACATCATAGTCATCATGTCAAGACCAATGTTTGCCAAGCCAGATCAAAATGTACGGTTGCTGAACAACTGTCAGTGTGCCAAGATATGCAACTTCCTCTCTCCAAAAAAAAAAGTACATACTGCTTAGTGATTTAACAAAGTGTGTGTAGACAATCTTCCTTCCATTTTAGTGTTCTAGTCTGCTACCTTCATCCTCCTTGTTCCATATAGACCAACAACAAAAAAAAATATGCACCTCACTTATTTTACCTCTTATACACCAAAACTCCAATCAACTTCATATAATCTCAATACCTCAATAATACCTCTTCAATACGTCGATATATATAAACCTTATTGCCAGTATCATTTCACTTCCATAACAACTCTTTCCTCTAGTCAGTCTCCTCGAATAAGTACAGATAAAATCCTAATGCAAACCTCATCATCCCATACAATCCGAAGACACACTGTCAACACACAACCTCTGTGTAATCCATCTGACCAAAATCTTCTACTCATTATGAATTATAAACAAAGAATGCATACATGACCTCTAACAGACTTAGTTCGAATAACTCTCAGTAATTAAGTACGATTACGGAGTCTGAATGATCCTAATATTTCACAGTGTGTACACCACTTCAAGAATTATGGCAAATAGAAGCAAACATGTGGAGTATTTCTTGTGTCAAGTGTCACTTCCTATTTCAGTTGCTCACGAAAAATGCAGTGTAATAACTGTCAATGGTCTAAACCTAGTTTTGGTATGTCATATCGTTAGCTTCCTTCCTATTAGCATAAATTTATACAGCTTCCATAAAACCTCCAGCTCATGTGACTTCTATGAAGTTTCTTGTACTAAAGTCGCTCGTCGAATTACTGCAGTTCATTTTCTTATGTTAAAATATAAAGCACTGAGCGTAAGCAAAACAAGCAATAGCAAGTAAATATACCAGTAGAGAACAGAATGTCAACAAGTGGATGCAGCACAAATCTTACAACGAGGCTCTGCCAAGCGAACAATCTGTAATTAATACAATAGTGTGACCTAAACACTATGTTCATACACAGTATATCAGCATTTCTATATACCAAATTAAAGTATAGTTATGACAACAAGGAGAAATGTGTAAATGTGCAATCCATACGCATAGCAGTAAACATATATCTTACGTAATAAACAGGTCAGTAGCATCATATCATCATAAGCAAATAATGTTCATATGTAATCTTAATAACTAAACATGAAGGCGCAAGCAGATAAATCACAAAGTATAACTTACATACCTAACCACATCAGCACAATTAATCAGGTGACAATTATAATTTAAATAAATAAGCACAGCAGGCACATAATAAAAAAAATATGACATCAGTGAAAAAGCATAGCAGCCAAGCGATGCATAATATACACAAGTTACAACTCAGTTCATTAATAATCATTGTCAAAATCAGTTAACGTACGCAAGCACATCGCTTCACAAGTAATTTCATAGAACATGTAATTAGCACAAAGTATGAATCACGTAATCGCGAGCAGTAAATTACATCTAAAGTACGTACCTAAGTGGAAATATGTTACCTGAAAAATAAACTCAATTAATAATTACCTTTTTAGTTTATTACTTTCTTCTTCGAAATGACATTTTTCCTGAAATTTTCTCGATAGCAAGTCGTCTTAACGTCGGACACGCACAGAATTTACCCGAAGTTCTTAAATATTTTATAGAACCGTATCCTGAAAAATACTGAATGTTAATAACAGAATTCAACAAGTCACTATAGCTTTATACTGAATTTAGTCGGAGAAATTAGACTGTGTATTTATTTACGGCTGTCAGTGCATTCGCACTGAGCGCTCGATCAGCTGTAGGCGCGTGACGTAGGAAGTGATTGTTTGCGGTCAACGACTGCCCTGTGCGGCGCGCAGACTTGACTGTTGCTTTGAGTATATGCCGCCGCCAAAACACAGCGCGGTATCCTTGTACTCTCCGCATGTTTACATGTAGCTGTTAGTTTCTCCCAAGTATGTCATTCCACAAAAATTTTTACGTTAGATATATGATGTATTCCCTTAGAGCGTCGAGATTTAAGAGTTTCTACTTCAACAGTGTTATCATGAATAATTTTGCGAATTCTATATGGACCGTTATAAAGCAGAAAAAATTTGCGACACAAGCCTTTTCCTTTGTGAGACAAACGATGAGACTTAATTAACACCTTTTGACCAACTGACAAGATTTTTAAACGACCAGGATGCTTAGCTGATTTCTCTCTTCTAGCAGCCGCAGATGCAATATTTTGTAGAGCCAGGTTGACAACTTCAGAATGGCGCAGTTTCCATGAAGGCGGAAAAGGAACGATTTCAGATATGCGATTTGTCGGTGCTTTGTTTTTTAATATCAGTATAGGTGGTAAAGAAGTTGAGTCATTAGGAAGTCCATTCAGAATGTTTTGAAAAATATGAAGATACTGATCCCACGTTCTGTGATTCTGATGACAATAAAGACGACACAATTTATTGATTTCCTTCATCCATCTCTCTGAAGCGTTAGATTGAGGGTGAAAAAGTGAAATGAAAATTGGTTTAATTTTACGACGCCGTAGAGTACGAAGCCAAATTTTAGAACGAAACTGTGATCCATTATCTGATATAACCTTATCAACATGACCCACTTCTTTAAGAAAATGTTTGATGAAAGCATTAGATACTGAACGAGCTGTTGCTTTGCGTAAAGGTGTAAAACACACATATTTTGATGTCAATTCCACTGCTACGAAAATGTACGCAAAACCATTAGTAGATCGAACCACTAGACCGAACAAATCGACTGCAGCCATGTCCTTTAATTTCGCTGGAATGATAGGAAACAACGGTGCTCTGTGAGAAACTGTTGGCGGCTTAGCCTTTTGACATAATTTGCATTTGGCCAGAACAGATCGAATACGTTTTTCCATATTACTGAAGTAGCAATTTTCCCGTAATTTACAAAAGCAATTTCTGGAACCAAAGTGTGCATAACTGAAATGCGTATACCAAATCAGCTTATTAACCCACTCATCAGGAATACAAACTAACCAAACAGAGCTGTCGAGCGATTTTCGTTTAAAAAGAACTTTCCAGATAGATCGCAAAAACGAGGTGTGACCAAATTGTCCAATCTAACAAAGCGTCTAAGAAAATTACAGACACCAAGGAAACTACGAACATCACGTTTTGTGGTAGGAATAGCATAATTAGGAATAGCGTCTAATTTCTCTGGATCAGGAAGAATACCTTCTGTAGAAATAATGTGACCGAGAAATTTCACCTGAGAACGACCAAATTCAGATTTTTTTTTTCCAAGTTCACTGTAATGCCAACTCTTGCAAAGATACGTAATAATGAATCCAAAATTTTGTTGTGCTAACTCCAAGAATGTTTAGCAATAAGAATGTCGTCAACATATGAAGTAATATTGTCACGAAGATAAACAGGTAAAATTTCATTTAAACTATGAATGAATGCTGCTGAAGGTAAAGTCCAAACGGTAATTTACGAAATCATTTTTAGGTAAAATAGTCATATCAGGTTATTGTTTACTACTGTCTAGATAGATTGATAGTCGAAGAGTTGTTTTGATAGATGCAAAGAATAGTAAAAGAGTAGGCAGCGGTACAGAAAACTAAAAGAGAAATAGCACCACTACAGCTCGGGGCCCTATGCTCGCTGCGGCACATATTCACTTAGAGTAGTGAATCCCCTGAGGACCTTAATAGCTGCACATAAATTTCAGTTTGTGACTTAGTGGCAAATTTGGCGGAAGTGCGTACATAAATTGATCTAACCATGCACATGGATGTATGTCATTCTTAGAATTGCGGAAGATCTTAAATTTCTGAACAGTCAAAAAGTGTTTATAGTCAAAGTTTTCGCCTCGTGGCGACAAAGACCTACCGCGTCTGTCCCAGTCCCAATGACGATTATTGTCAAGTTCGCGCGCCTGGCGCTCTCTTGTCGCATTCCGTAAATGAAACAAATTATTTTCTTCAAACCCCTCTGCTATCTGTGATTCCAAATTTCTTTTGCCGTCTTTTCCTACAATTTCGCCTTCGATCTGTTTGACTTGCTTTTTTAAAGCCTCAAATTCCCTTTTCACGCGTTCATTAAAGTTTCCCTGATTTTCAACATGCTTATTTATATTCTGGTACTCTTCGGTTTCTGCAAATGGTAACGGAGCTGTATCATCCGAATATCTGTCCCCATTTAAACTAAGATTTGTCAATTTGTCTGAAATCTCCTCAACTCTTTCTGATAAATCACCTATTTGTTCTTTCTGTTTATTTACGTCTTCCGTAAGTGTCGCGACTCGGGTTTCAGTATTAACACATTTAGTAGTTAACTGTTCATACTGTTGTGTTAGGTTATTTAATCTGTCATTTGGTACGGATTCCTCGATTCTCTCAAATATTTCTTCCTTATCTTTTGTAAATTTAACTCTGAAAATTTCTGTACTATCACGCGATCTCTTTCTTCCTGTTCTCTATCCTGTTCCCTTTGCCTAATCTCTACTGCAATTAATCTATTATTGTGAGAATTCAAAATCGGTTGTACTTCTTCTCTGATTTCTTTCTTTAATTCATCTTTCATGTTTTTGAAACATGTCCCTATTCGTGAGTCTAACCGTGTTTCCATTGTTTCCATCTCTGTTTCTAAACGTGTTGCCACTGTTTTTAATTCAGATCCTAACCGTGTTTCCATTGTTCCCATATCAGTTTTTAATTCAGATCGTAAAGTTCCCATCTCAGTTTTAATTGTTCCTATTTGTGATCTCTGTGAGTCTAACCGTGTTTCCATACGTGCTCCCAAATTTAATATAGCACTCATCAACTGCTCCATATTAAATGGTTCCGAATTCCTTTCGCCCCTAACATTTCCCGCAAAACTAACTTCCTTCTGCATAGCCATAAGGCTATCTGTGTTCGATACTATTCCAGAATCTTCTGTCGTTAATCTCGGATTCTGTGAATTTTCTGATTGAGAAAATTTTGAAATGGTTCCGGACTGTCTTCCCGACTTATTAAATTGTTTTCAACTCCATTACTCATCATACTGTTCTCCTCTGTTGGCGAGTTCGCCATGTTAACAATTTCGTCATTCTCACTATCCATCATTTTTGCCTTCTTCATCGATCGCGTAATCATTTACAAAACATACAAAACTCGTCACTGTACGAAACTTACACACAATGACTCTTTATCTCCAACAATACCATTTACATGAAAAGTTTCCCTCAAACACGATTAATCGAACAATTGAAATAATTGCACTAAATTGTCAAACCCGTAGACAAGACAACAAAAAAACAAAAAATTTTGAAAAATACCATTAGAAGAATGCAATTACCAAATCTACACATGCAATATAGACTACAATTACTAAACTACAAATTACTACAACAATACTACTGTCTACTATTTTTACAATCAGAAGAATTCCAAGGGACGATCTGAAGCAGCGGTCGCCACGTGCATGGGGGCTTTTTATTTATATATATAAGGAATGCAAATATTTTAATTTTCTGTCGCTGTATGTCCGATTACGCTGTTTCGTAAACAGCTGGCCCTGACTAGTATTAGTATGCAATCTGACTGCATAGAACAACAACAAAGAATGAAATGAAAATTTCAGTTAATACAATGAATTAATTAAGTACCCAGCAACTATAAAACCTACGAAACCAAAGCACAAGTGTAATTGTTCTGTGTGTGGGAGTGTGACTCAACGCACATCTGGCACGGTTCTTCTTCAACAAGACAAGAATTTTAAATACCAATTATACTGACGTGATAAAAGAAAATTAGAAATACTATAATTGCGCAAGAAAACCAGAATTACACTCTAATACAAGAACACACGCCAGATGCTTTGTTGACTGAACCTGTAATGACACATTATTCAGGTCACTGAAAGAATAAAAGAATAAAAGAAAATACCTCCATATATATTGACGAAATGCACTCTGACCATTACAATATCTCCATTAGAACAACATCTGCTATCTCTCCCATCAAACCACTGCATAAAACATGGAACAACACTCTCCACTACCACATCTCACTCTGACTTCACGACAAGCAGTGTCCACCACAACTTCTCGGTAAGCACTGCCTGCCGCTACTTTTCAATAATCACTGCCAGTGGAGGCGGCGGAACAATACTCTGGCGCGATCTTTGGCGCTGTGGCTCAGTGTAGCCACCTTTCAAGCGGGAGAGCAGGGCTATCTTTGAGAGCCAAACATCTTCGAGAAATATAAAGGTCGTGGTCTGTAGTGTGGCGCCAAGGCTCTCAAGTGACGAACCGCTGGCATCCATACGTTAATAATAGTGTGCAACCCATGTTATACCACATTTCAGTATTCGGTGTAGTCATAATGGTAGTCAGGTGGAATACATTTCAGAGTAATAAACTGCTCCTCCGACCCTACTAACTTCCATTGTGGTGTGATCGGCCGTAAATTGGAAAAATTTCCAATATGGCACTGAAGCGCGAGAAAAATTTTCTGTGGTGACATGCTAAATGTAACGCTGAACGCACCCGGCAACGAAAGAAATTAAATAAAAACCGGTTAGTGAAATGAATCAGGCAGTTTTAAAATGGTACGTTAGCCACAAGGTAATTAGTAAATACTACGAATTTGAAGACATTATTGGAGTTCCGCAGTGCATGCCTTTGCATGAAATCATTTCCTATTGGAAGTAAAGTGCGCACCGTATAACGGGACTCGAGCAGAAGAAGTATTGGAAGGGCTGCTGTAGGCAACAGCAGGTGGCGGAACACGACTTCACGAAAGGCGAGGCGACATCGGGAGTCCCACAAGTCTACCGTTATCGTCACCGGCAAGAGGAGGCTAGGGCCCCAGAGCAAACATCTCGAGCAGCACGCCGGTCAACGCGCAAGTTACGTGTAAGAAAAGTATTCTGTTTACCCAATACAATGAGTGACAAAATGGCGGAGCAAGCAGACAAGCATAGGTTCTCACCTGTTGATGAGCTGCGTGAACCCTCCAATAGTTTGAAAGGTGTTAAAATTAAACAAGAGCCACTAATGACAGTATTGATGACTCGGCAAATGATAAGATGCCAAGTGTAGAGGAAGTGGAGTCTAGCTTTAAAATTAAGAAGGAAGTGGAGGAATAGACTCTGGACGATTCAGGTAATTTTACTGCTGAGAGTACTCGAATTCTGGAAAATTCAAATCCTCAAAAGGTTTCAGAACAGATACTTGCTGGAGAGGAAAATAACCAACTTCTGTCAATACTAAGTGCCTTAAGCGCTCAGATAAATATAGTAGATGCAAATGTAGAATCAGTAAATGCAAATGTGCAATCTGTAAAATCGGAAGTCGAACCTGTAAAGTCTGAGGTCAAAAGAGAGCTGAAAAAGGTAGAAACTAAACTTACTGGGGAAATGACTAAACTGAAAAAGGAATTGGATATTCGTTTTATTGAGAGAGGAATGGGAAACAAAATTTTCGGGAATGGACACTAAAGTAACAGAACAATTTAGGTTTGTTCAGAGCGATTGTATGCAATTAATTACGAATTCCACATCCGCAGAAAAGTCAGTAACTTGGAATAATGAAGTCAGAAAAGGAAAGGTAGAGATAGTTAAAGGTGCTGTATCAGAGATGAATAGCGTAATTAGTGTGGAACGCGATAATAGGCAATCGTTTCAGTACACCCAAATTGCTCATAACAAAGTAGTTTATAAACAAATATTTAATCTTTGCAGAGGAAACCAGTAAATTATTACGTAAAATTGTGCATTATCCAACCTCTGGATCTGCAGATGCAGTTTTCGTGCAAGAAGTTTGATTATTTTGTTCCAAACGGGAAAGTGCACCCAAAAGTATGTATTCAGAGTTTTGACAAGGTTTTTTTTTTATAAAATAATTGTTTATTCTTGATCTTTATATTATACATGCAACCCATCACCTTATATAATTAGTGGGTCCTTCAATTGTTACAATATTGTTAGCAGCTATTTTACAAGGTTTACAAGTTGGCTACAGTAGTGTTACAATGGCCAAGATGTATACTATAATATTACTCTAATTATTCTAATGATGTACTTACTGACTAAACCTCTACACTGCCTGCAGCATCACAGATGCGTCAGTCAAGTATATAAACCCGCGGCTCAGCTTTGCCCATCGAGCTAATGCCGATTAACGTGACCCTTACACTAGGCAAGCCAAGGATAACTTGAATATTTCGCTGCAGGTACCTGTTATATGTTTCCTAATTCTAAGTCCTACTTACTAAGGAATCCAACCTACGTCAATTCCGGTGCTTGGCTTGGTTCTGTATTGTTGTACTCCACTCTCCTTAGTCTTGCACGTGGCGGATTCCAACTGTAATGGTAGTCGGCCTATCCACGCACAGACGGTACAGGATTGGGGTACTGGGACACATTTTCTTACTTATTACTGCTCACGATTGTCCCACAGATATTCCGATAGAACTTTTCGTGATACCTCGTTAGCTAGGTTGTTTAGTGTTCGAAATGTATCATCTCGTCTCAGTAGTGTGTACGTGTCGTTGTTCGGTAGTTTAAGTCGTAGCGAGGCTGCTATATCATTGTAAAGTGGGCAATCGTAAACCACCCTCCGGTGCACCACAGTCACACGAAGGCGTAGCCCTCCTCCCAAACCGACACAGATGTCGAATAGGGCCCATGACCAGTGAGAAAATGGAACAGTCCCCGTCTTGACTTATAGTATCTCAAACCTAACCGTTCTTTCACGTCTGGTAGAAATTGGAACGTTCTTCGGCCAGTGCCATCGGCTTCTCATGCCTTTTGCCACAGCTCTTCACCTCTTCTCCTGATCGCAATTTTATCTCCAGCCCGAATGCCCAGAATGTCCCCTATTTTCCCAATTTCCCCCTTCTTGGCCGAGAACCATGCTGCCTGCTAGCTGATTTTAATGTCAAGAGGACAGAGGCCCATTATTACCAACAGGGCCCCATCTGGAGATGCCCTGTAGGTCCCGACTGACCTTAATATCATGTTCCTTTGCACCCTTCTCACTGTCATGGCGGGCACCTCCCTCGTGAGCCTGGGCACCCAGACTCCCAAGCCATAACCCACTACTGATGTTAGTATGCTGTTATGGTATAATTTTATTAAATGAGGGGTAAGATAGAATCTTATATGACCAATGTAAATGAGGTTACTGAGTACTTCTAGGGCTCTTTGGGTCACCGTTTCGATGTTCTTTGCAAAGTTCCACCTTTCTTCAGTGATGACCCCCAAATAACGCGCCTCTCGTCGCCCAAGAACTGATGAGCCCTCGATTCTCACTGTTGGGTTCCTTACACGTTGTCCATTTAGTAAGAGATATGTTGACTTATTTGGTGAAATTGCCATTTTTGTATTTCGGCACCATAGTTGTAGTTTTTGCATAGCCCTTTCTATCTTTGGCTCAATATCTTCGCGGCTACAGCCACCAACCAACAGGAGGAGGTCATCCGTGTAGGCTATCACCTCTTTGCTCTGTTGTAGGCTGTCAAAATAATGGTTCCATGTGGAAGTCCCAGAACAAGAGGCCTAACACAGAACCCTGGGGGCGTCCCTCTGCTATCGTTTTTCCAGCTTTCCCGCTAGGGGATGAAGTCAGACCTCCCGATCCTCGCTATAACTCCTCAGACAACCGTATAGTGGCCCTGGACATTCTTTCTCTCTTAAACAGGAGAAGAACGAAGTCCACCACAGGTGGTCGAGGGCGCCACTGATGTCCACCATGATGCCAACTATGTTCTTGTGGAGGGCTGAGACACAAACCTCGGCCGCCAGGGCGACTGCGTCAGCCGCCGACCGCCCAGTTGTAAAGCCGAACTACCTGTCACTCATCCCGCACAGCAATCGACGTGCAGCAAGTCTGTCAGCCAACAATTTCTCGAGTAGTTTTCCAAAAAGGTCAAATAAACAAATCAGTCTGTATGATTTGGTTTCGATCGGGTCTTTTTCAGGTTCTTTCTTTATGATTACCACGTTTGCAACTTTCCAGGTTTTCGGAAATGTTTGCTGCCTGAGGCTCTCATTGTATAGTTGGGTAAGTGGTGTGACCAGCTGAGAAGCTAAGAATTGCACTAAATCCGCGACAATGCCGTCTGGCCCAGCGGATTTCCCTCTCTCTAACGATTTAATATGGGCAGCCACCTCCTCTTCAGAGGAGGGGTATACTGCCCTGTCATTAGTGTATCTATCAGATCCTCATTTCTCATTTGGCGCTGACCTTCGGTTTCCCTATCTGCACTGTTGTCAGGCAGCAGGGACCGGAGGAGTACCTCGGCAGTTTCCTGCCAGGATTCCGTCAGCCTGTCCTCATGCCTGACTGTAGTCATCACCCTTGGAGAATGGGTCTTCTCTCTTTCCAGTTTGTAGGGTACTCCCCATAGTTCATTGGTTTATCACGTAGCTTTCCCAACTTCTACATCTACATCTACATCTACATTTATACTCCGCAAGCCACCCAACGGTGTGTGGCGGAGGGCACTTTACGTGCCACTGTCATTACCTCTCTTTTCTGTTCCAGTCGCGTATGGTTCGCGGGAAGAACGACTGCCGGAAACCCTCCGTGCATGCTCGAATCTCTCTAATTTTACATTCGAGACCTCCTCGGGAGATATAAGTAGGGGGAAGCAATATATTCGATTCCTCATCCAGAAACGCACCCTCTCGAAACCTGGCGAGCAAGCTACTCCGCGATGCAGAGCGCCTGTCTTGCAGAATCTGCCACTTGAGTTTGCTAAACATCTCCGTAACGCTATCACGGTTACCAAATAACCCTGTGACGAAACGCGCCGCTCTTCTTTGGATCTTCTCTATCCCCTCCGTCAACCTGATCTGGTACGGATCCCACACTGATGAACAATACTCAAGTATAGGTCGAACGAGTGTTTTTTAAGCCACCTCCATTGTTGATGGACTACATTTTCTAAGTACTCTCCCAATGAATCTCAACCTGGTACCCGCCTTACCAACAATTAATTTTATATGATCATTCCACTTCAAATCATTCCGCACGCATACTCCCAGATATTTTACAGAAGTAACTGCTACCAGTGTATGTTCCGCTATCATATAATCATACAATAAAGGATCCTTCTTTCTACGTATTCGCAATACATTACATTTGTCTATGTTAAGGGTCAGTTGCCACTCGCTGCACCAAGTGCCTATCCGCTGCAGATCTTCCTGCATTTCGCTACAATTTTCTAATGCTGCAACTTCTCTGTATACTACAGCATCATCCGCGAAAAGTCGCATGGAACTTCCGACACTATCTACTAGGCCATTTATATATATTGTGAAAAGCAATGGTCCCATAACACTCCCCCGCTGGAGGCGGGGGCGGCGCTTCTGTTGCTCGAGCTAATCCACTCGCCGCGCCTTCAGAGGATCTCACCTCCGTTCAGCATTTAAAAGATAGTGAAAGTTTGCATCTATGTAAAGGCATTAATTTGACGGGGAAACAGAAATCGGACAGCGTTTTTGACCTTTCCGAGTCGTTTAAAGAACCACTGACTGAAGACATGTTTAACGAAGAATCAAGGGATGACACGTTGGGTATACGTAATTTCAGCCATGAAGTATGGAGTTTGTGGTCTCCTGACAGCGAAGAGAAATTACAAGACGAATTAAAGGAGGTAAGTGGTGTTAATAATAGTGTGATCGGTGAGCAGGATATTCAAGCTAATGGAGTGCTTATTAATAATTATTACGCGATTAGGGAATTTATTTTTGAAAGAGGCGCCAGGGAGGACCCAGAGTTTGTCTCCGTGAGGATTATTAGTGATGAGGAACTTCGTAATCTGGACGCACAAGAGGGATGGCATCAGGCACAAAACCTGTGCAACTTATCGCTTCACGATACGATGGGCGATCTTCGTCGTTGTTTACTTAATGTTACCAATAATAAGGAGTCAAGGAATTGTTCTGATTTTAGTAGAAGGGGAATAATAAAATGATCTTTTGGAGGAAGATGATGGAAGTGATAATGTGACGAATTGTGTGAATCCATTTATTATTGCCCAATTAGTAGGTGTAAACGGAAGATATTCTTTATAGATAGTGGTTCAGAAGTGCGGCTGTGTCCAGAGAATTCTATGAAGTAATCTCAAAGAAAGAAACTTTTTCAGTTATGCAAGTTAAGAGTGTAAAAACTGTAGTGCAACAAGGAAATTTTCTAGAGTCATTAAACATGAAGTGTGGTTACCCGTGGTGATGAATGGAAAAATATTAGAACATAATTTTCTAATTATTGAATGATCTAGCGTAAAAATTTTGGTAGGGGTAGATTTTTAAATGGATTTAAATGCTCAGTGGAATTTGAAGGCAAGAGAATGTAGCTAAGTGTGCAAGGACGAGATTTTGTAGTGCCTTTTAAAACCCAATTCAAATTTGAAAGGGACAGCTCAGGTATTTTCTTTATTGATCGCTTCCAGAATGATAATGGACCAAAAGAAATAAGAATTTATGATGTACAGAAGGAACTTGAACAAAGGGATACTTGGGAAATAATAAAGGATAAGATAGCTAATGCTGAAGTTTTGTCTAGTAGCTAGAAAAATACGTAGGACATCGGTAAATATAAATGTCGTGTGACTAGGGCCTCCCATTGGGTAGACTGTTCGCCAGGTGCAAGTCTTACGACTTGACGCCACTTCGGCAACTTGCGTGACGATGGGGATGAAATGATGATAATTAGGACAACACAACACTCAGTCCCTGAGCGGAGAAAACCCCCGCCCCAGCCGGGAATCGAACCCGGGCCCTTAGGGTTGACAGTCTGTTGTGCTAACCACTCAGCTACGGGGGGCGGACTAGGAGATCCGTCATTCTATGACTGATACACGATGTGTGTTGCCGTGTGTCTCCAGGTGTCGAGTAGTTTTCTTCGTCCTAAATGACCATTCGACCCCCACTCTTCTCCATATCCCCAGGATCCATTGAAATTCTTGCAGTTTGAGAGACTGTAAGCAGAACAAAGTAGAATTAACAGGTACATACAGGAGAAATTTTTTTGTAATGGTATATGAACAGTGAGAATGAGCGTAACGAGTGTAAATACTGACTGTAGCAACAGAGTCCTATACAGTAACATCTGTGTACAAACCTCCAAATAATGTATTTAGTTTCAAAGAACAAGATTCAAAATGGCTCTGAGCACTCTGGGACTTACCTGCTGAGGTCATCAGTCCCCTTGAACTTAGAACTACTTAAACCTAACTAACCTAAGGACATCACACACATCCATGCCCGAGGCAGGATTCGAACCTGCGACCGTAGCGGTCGCGCGGTTCCAGACTGTAGCGCCTAGAACCGCTCGGCCACAAAGGCCGGCCAAAGAACAAGATAATTTATATTCACAACCTGTGAAGTTGCTCATGGGAGATTTTCTTTGCCTCAGTGTATCATGGGGTTACAGAGAACAGACAAAAGTGGAGAAGACCTTGAAAGCTGGGTAGAACGCACGGGTCTGAAACTAATACATGATCCCAAGCTGCCATACTCCTTCAGGAGTGGAAGTTGGGGCCGTGGATATAACCCAGATAATATCTTTGCAAGCGAAAATGTTGCCCACCAAGTGAAGAAAGAAATGGGAAACCCAAGTCCGTGGACACAATATCTAGCAATTATTTGTACTATAGAAGCAGTCATCAAACCTAACTATACCACTATGAAGAGAAGGTTTAACTTTAAACGAGCACAATGCGATAAGCTTGCTGAGGAACGTGACTCCAAAATCCTTGAACTAGATCCTTCTCCAGAGAAATATGATAGCTTTATAAAGCTGGTCAAAGCTGTCTCATGTAGGTACATACCATGTGGATGTTGTTGTTGTGGTGGTCTTCAGTCCTGAGACTGGTTTGATGCAGCTCTCCATGCTGCCCTATCCTGTGCAAGTTTCTTCATCTCCCAGTACCTACTGCAACCTACATACTTCTGAATCTACTTAGTGTATTCATCTCTTGGTCTCCCTCTACGATTTTTACCCTCCACGCTGTCCTCCAATGCTCAATTTGTGATCCCTTGATGCCTCAGAACATGTCCTACCAACCGGTCCCTTCTTTTTGTCAAGTTGTGCCACAAACTCCTCTTCTCCCCAATTCTATTCAATACCTCTTCATTAGTTATGTGATCTACCCATCTAATCTTCAGCATTCTTCTGTAGCACCACATTTTGAAAGCTTCTATTCTCTTCTTGTCCAAACTATTTATCGTCCATGTTTCACTTCCATACATGGCTACACTCCATACGAATACTTTCAAAAACGACTTCCTGACACATAAATCTATGCTCGATGTTAACAAAATTTTCTTCTTCGGAAACGCTTTCCTTGCCATTGCCAGTCTACATTTTATATCTTCTCTACTTCGACCATCATCAGTTATTTTGCTCCCCAAATAGCAAAACTCCTTTACTACTTTAAGTGTCTCATTTCCTAATCTAATTCCCTCAGCATCACCCAACTTAATTCGACTACATTCCATTATCCTCGTTTTGCTTTTGTTGATATTCATCTCATATCCTCCTTTCAAGACACTGTCCATTCCGTTCAACTGCTCTTCCAAGTCCTTTGCTGTCTCTGACAGAATTACAATGTCATCAGCGAACCTTAAAGTTTTTATTTCTCTTCCATGGATTTTAATACCTACTCCGAATTTTTCTTTTGTTTCCTTTACTGCTTGCTCAATATACAAATTGAATAACATCGGGGGGAGGTTACAACCCTGTCTCACTCCCTTCCCAACCACTGCCATCTGGTTTCTGTACAAATTGTAAATAGCCTTTCGCTCCCTGTATTTTACCCCTGCCACCTTTAGAATTTGAAAGAGAGTATTCCAGTCAACATTGTCAAATGATTTCTCTAAGTCTACAAATGCTAGAAACGTAGGTTTGCGTTTCCTTAATCTTTCTTCTAAGATAAGTCGTAAGGTCAGTATTGCCTCACGTGTTCCAATATTTCTACGGAAACCAAACTGATCTTCGCCGAGGTCGGCTTCTATCAGTTTTTCCATTCGTCTGTAAATAATTCGTGTTAGTATTTTGCAGCTGTGACTTATTAAACTGATAGTTCGGTAACTTTCACATCTGTCAACACCTGCTTTCTTTGGGATTGGCATTATTATATTCTTCTTGAAGTCTGAGGGTATTCGCCTGTGTCATACATCTTGCTCACCAGATGGTAGAGTTTTGTCAGGACTGGCTCTCCCAAGGCCGTCAGTAGTTCTAATGGAATGTTGTCTACTCCCGGGGCCTTGTTTCGACTCAGGTCTTTCAGTGCTCTGTCAAACTCTTCACGCAGTATCGTATCTCCCATTTCATCTTCATCTACATCCTCTTCCATTTCCATAATATTGTCCTCAAGTACATCGCCCTTGTATAGACCCTCTATATACTCTTTCCATCTTTCTGCTTTCCCTTCTTTGGTTAGAACTGGGTTTCCATCTGAGCTCTTGATATTCATACAAGTGGTTCTCTTTTCTTCAAAGGTCTCTTTAATTTTCCTGTAGGCAGTATCTATCTTACTCCTAGTGAGATAAGCCTCTACATCCTTACATTTGACCTCTAACCATCCCTGCTTAGCTGTTTTGCACTTCCTGTCGATCTCATTTTTGAGACGTTTGTATTTACTACATTTTTATATTTTCTCCTTTCATCAATTAAATTCAATATTTTTTCTGTTACCCAAGGATTTATACTAGCCCTCGTCTTTTTACCGACTTCATCCTCTGCTGCCTTCACTACTTCATCCCTCAGAGCTACCCATTCTTCTTCTACTGTACTTCTGTCCCCCATTCCTTCCCTTATGCTCTCCCTGAAACTCTGTATAACCTCTGGTTTAGTCAGTTTATCTAGGTCCCATCTTCTTAAATTCCCACCTTTTTGCAGTTTCTTCAATTTTAATCTGCTGTTCATAACCAATAGATTGTGGTCAGAGTCCACATCTGCCCCTGGAAATGTCTTACAATTTAAAACCTGGTTCCTAAATCTCTGTCTTACCATTATATAATCTATCTGACACCTTTTAGTATCTCCGGGATTCTTCCATGTATACAACCTCCTTTTATGATTCTTGAACCAAGTGTTAGCTATGATTAAGTTATGCTCTGTGAAAAATTCTACCAGACGGCTTCCTCTTTCATATCTTACCCCCAATCCATATTCACCCACTATGTTTCCTTCTCTCCCTTTTCCTACACTCGAATTCCAGTCACCCATGACTATTAAATTTTCGTCTCCCTTCACTATCTGAATAATTTCTTTTATCTCATCATACATTTCATCAATTTCTTCTTCATCTGCAGAGCTAGTTGGCATATAAACTTGTACTACTGTAGTAGGCGTGGGCTTCGTGTCTATCTTGGCCACAATACTGCGTTCACTATGCTGTTTGTAGTAGCTTACCCGCACTCGTATTTTTTTTATTCATTATTAAACCTACTCCTGCATTACCCCTATTTGATTTTGTGTTTATAACCCTGTAGTCACCTGACCAGAAACCTTGTTCCTCCTGCCACCGAACTTCACTAATTCCCACTATATCTAACTTTAACCTATCCATTTCCCTTTTTAAATTTTCTAACCTACCTGCCCGATTAAGGGATCTGACATTACACGCTCCGATCCGTAGAACGCCAGTTTTCTTTCTCCTGATAACGACATCCTCTTGAGTAGTCCCCGTCTGGAGATCCGAATGGGGGACTGTTTTACCTCCGGAATATTTTACCCAAGAGGACGCCATCATCATTTAATCATACAGTAAAGCTGCATGCCCTCGGGAAAAATTACGGCCGTAGTTTCCCCTTGCTTTCAGCCGTTCGCAGTACCAGCACAGCAAGGCCGTTTTGGTTAGTGTTACAAGGCCAGATCAGTCAATCATCCAGACTGTTGCCCTTGCAACTACTGAAAAGGCTGCTGCCCCTCTTCAGGAACCACATGTTTGTCTGGCCTCTCAACAGATACCCCTCCGTTGTGGTTGCACCTACGGTACGGCTATGTGTATCGCTGAGGCACGCAAGCCTCCCCACCAACAGCGAGGTCCATGGTTCATGGGGGGAGGGATGTGGATGTAGAACAACTTATATACAGGGACTAGGTAAAGATACGAAAACACTTATGAATAAATATGAACAGCTCTTCGAAGATGACCCACTTTCTGACGAAACAATACAGGCTGGAGAAGACCTGATACTACCCATATCAGCTACAAGGAAAGAAGTGTCATGACTTCTGTCTCTGTGCTGTTCATTTTTGGGACACAACCTACGACCAGCTTAGAGACAGAAGTGATGACACTTTGTGCAGGACCTGACCATCATTTTGCAGGACAATGCTCAAGCACGTACAGTGTAAGCTGTAACTGATCTGTTTGACTGATGCGGCTGCTAAGTGCTACACCACCTACTGCACTCCACTGACTTAAGCCCTCGTGAGTTCAACTCCATTTATGAAGTGAAACAAGCACTTCACGGGATTCGCTTCAGAACTGCTACAAATTCGTCGCGCAATAGACCGCGCCGCTCGAACTGTCAACACAACTGGCACGCTAAGAGTATCCTACGACTTCCACATCGCTGGCAACGGGTTATACACAATGCTGGTGACTACTTTGAAGGTTAGTAAAACTTTGAAACACGTATCTATTTTGTACGAGCTGTAAATTAATAGTTGCCACTATCTTCAGTAATTACCAGCCAGTTAGTCCTGTCACGTGATCGTTCATTTACGCAAATGATACAGGAATCGCCGCACAAGGCAGAACTTTTGAGGAGGTTGAAGGAAAACTCACAACAGGTCTTAAAGCACTATCTGACTATTTTGATAGCAACTACCTGAAGCCAAACCCTTCAAAAACACAAGTGTATGCATTCCAGTTATGGAACAGAGAGGCTTGGAGGAAACAGAGAATAACCTGGAGAGGTCAACAGCTGACCCATTGTGACACCCCAAAGTACCTCAGAGTAAAGTTGGGCTGTTCCGTCACCTTCAAAGACCACTGCACAGATACAAAAATGAAAGTCTGTGCTAGGAATAACATTATTAGGAAACTGACTGGCAACAACTGGGGAGCACATCCACATGTCCTCCCCACATCTATCCTTTGTTTGTGCTTCTCCGTTGCTGAATATGCAGCATCTGTATGGCAGAACTCCAGCAATGCCAAAGAGGTAAATATTGTCCTAAATGAAACAGGACGAACTGTAACTGGTTGCTTGCGGGCAGCCCCTGTTAACAAAATCTACTGCCTCATCGGTGTGGCACCTATAGACATCCGAAGGAGAAAGGCAGCTGAAATAGAAAGAAAGAAGCAGCAGACGGACCAAAGACACCCCGTGTTTGGAAGAGAACTTCAAACACCAAGACTCAAATTGAGAAAAAATTTCCTCCAGACAATGCAACCAATTCAGACAACACCTGCAAACCGTAGGATACAACTCTGGTATAGCTCATCATCAGAGAAATATTGGGACAACCCCAATGAAGAACTTGCTGCAAGTCATCACCTCCGATACAGGACATGGAAGATCCTCAGTAGACTGAGAACTGGAGAATCTCGGTGTAAAGTGAATGTGAAGATGGGGATACATCTCAGGGAACGAACTGTGTGAGTGCAGTGAACCTCAAGACCACCAGCACCTACTCAACAGCAGGAAACTATCCGAACCTGTTTCCACGGATGATCTGGTTGTCGCCAATGATAAGGCAGTCCGTGCAGCGGAATTCTGGGCAGCAAATGGAATATATAAAGAAAAGTTTTGCATCACCTCGGTTCCAGAACGTGTACTGAAAATTGGAACAGAAATTAACATAAACAGCATTTCCGCACATTTTATTGCTCATGAAAACCACAACATGGTTGTACCAACATGCACCGAGACGTTCAGAGGAGATGGTCCAGATTTCTGTACACACTCTCTACCTCTAATACCCAGTAGCATGTCCTCTAGCATTGATGCATGCCTGTATTCGCCGTGACATACTATCCTCCTATCCACCAAGTTCATCAAGGCACTGTCGGTCCAGATTGTCCCACTCCTCAACCGCGATTCGGCGCAGATCCCTCAGACTGGTTGGTGGGTCTCGTCGCCCATAAACAGCCCTTTTCAATCTATCCCAGGCATGTTCGATAGGGTTCATGTCTGGAGAAGATACTGGCCACACTAATCGAATGATGTCATTATCCAGAAGGAAGTCATTCAAAAGATGTGCATGATGTGGGCGTGAATTGTCGTCCAAGAAGACGAATGCCTCGCCAATATGCTGCCGATCTGGTTGCTTTATCGGTCGGAGGATGATATTCACGTATCGTACAGCTGTTACGGCCTTCCATGACCACCAGTGGCGTACGTCGGCCCCACATAATGCCACCCCAAAACAGCAGGGAACCTCCACCTTGCTGCACTCGCTGGGCAGTATGTCTACAGCCTGACCGGGTTGCCTCCAAACACGTCTCCGACGATTGTCTGGTTGAAGGCATATGCTACACTCATCAGTGCAGAGAACGTGATGCCAATCCCGAGCGGTCCATTCGGCAAGTTGTTGGGCCCATCTGTACCGCGCTGCATGGTGTCGTGGTTGCAAAGATGGACCTCCCCACGGGCGTCGGGAGTGAAGTTGTGCGTAATGCAGCCTATTGCGTACAGCTTGAGTCGTAACACGACGTCCTGTGACTGTACCAAAAGCATTATTCAACATGGTTGCCTTGCTGTCCGGGTTCCTCTGAGCCATAATGTGTACGTAGCGGTCATCCACTGCAGTAGTAGCCCTTGGGTGGCCTGAGCGAGGCAAGTCGTCGACAGTTCCGGTCTCTCTGTATCTCCTCGATGTCCAAACAACATCGCTTTGGTTCACTCCATTACGCCTGGACACTTCCCTTTCTGAGAGCCCTTCCTGGCACAAAGTAACAACGCGGACGCGATGTAACCGCGGTATTGACCGTCTATGCATGGTTGAACTACAGACAACACGAGCTATGTATCTCCTTCCTGGTGGAATGACTGGAAATGATCAGCTGTCTGACCCCCTCCATCTATTAGGCGCTGCTCATGTATGGTTGTTTACATCTTTGGGCGGGTTTAGTGACATCTCTGAACAGTCAAAGGGACTGTGTCTGTGATACAATATCCACAGTCAGCATCTATGTTCTGGAGTTCTGGGAACCAGGATGATGCAAAACTTCATAAAAAGTTTTCCTCCTAAAATAAAGTGGCATAAATAGTCTGTCTAAGTGACATTACAAGGCGTAAGGTCACCAGACTCTGAGTCACGCTGGTACTAGTACCATAGGTCCTTTACGGAAACGACACTGACAATGACACTTCCCAACACAGAAGTGCAAATGTGACAAGTGCAGTGAAAGTGTTGTGTGCAAAAGCTCAATACATGCTCGTGGAATACAAAGAAGAACGCAATAAAAAAAGAAACAGCGCACAAAGAAAAGTATAAAAACTGTTTGTAGTAATAAGTAGAGCATGCGGACTACTAATGATCATAACAAACATAATTGTAAAAGAAAAGGATCATATTGTTACAATGACCACTTGAAGATGATTTAAAATAAACCGAAACGCATCTGATCTTTATAAGACTTTTATTACAGTTGCTATAAGATAGGAATTAACTTATACAACTAGAGTATTTCTTTCTCGTTGAGCAACAGAGCAACTGTCGTTGTCGGTGGTGGCATGCCGTCTTCCTACTGCATTTCATGCGCAGCTAAAACGAATGCAATGATATGACAATAAAATAGGACCCTGAAGTTTTTAGCATTTACGTGTCGTAGTAATGTAATACCACCATCAGTTCCGTGAGACCTCTGGCTGGCAAAAGTGAAAGCAGCAGATTGGCAGTTCAGAGACAATAGTCAGGTCATTTGTAATTTGTGCTTGCTCAAAATGATCGCCAGGCACAGTTAAATGATCCGCAAATAATATCAGGGAAGCGCTTTGCTAATAGCAGAATGAAATCAATGGCTGAACGTGAAATGCTTTCGATACATTGTGTGTCTTTAACATGATCGGCTGAGCTCGCAGATCCAGCAAGGTTTTGTGAAACGCATATTACAAAACTCATAAATCATGTACAACTCAATAACTGTAGGTAGTACATTTCCTTTTAAACTAAACGTAAATATAACCTGTTTTTAACATGTTTAATTATAAATCAGAACTAGTTCTACTACAAAGAGACTTACATAAAATACGTCTACTCAGTTCAACGGAGACATGAGAAAAGCGTACAGTTTGCTGAGTGGAGCTTCGCTCCTCGCTTACATTTGAAACTACAATTCCTCCGATTCGTTTCAGCCACAGGCCGACTTCTCTGACGGCTTTGGTCTGAGTTCACAGTTCACTTTAGGCCCTTATTCAAGCAGTTATTCCGGCTTGGCATCGATTGACAGAGTTGTCAGATGACCTTCTGGATATTGTGCCAAATTCTGTCCAATTGACGTTTTAGATCAACAAGTTCCTGAGATGATTGGAAAGCCATGTCCATAATGCTCAAAACATTCTGAATTGGGGAGAGATTCGGAAACCTTGCTAGCTGGGGTAGTGTTTGGCAATAAGTGAGAAACGCAGTAGAAACTCTCGCCGTTGTCTTGCTGAAATGGAAGATCAGGATGGTTTGCCATGAAGAGCAACAAAAAGGGGTACAGATTATCGTCGACGTACTGATGTGCCGTAAGGGTGCAGCGGATGACAACCGAAGGGGTCCTGCTATGAAAAGAAAGTCACACCAGACCACCACACATAGTAAGACCATGTGGCAGGCGATAGGCAGTTGGTATCCCATTGCTGTCCAGGATGTCCCAGACACGTCTTTGGCCTAAAATCTCATTGGCTGGAGTATAACTGTCTTCCGTGTAGAGTCTGCTTCGAAGTGAGCCCAATGACCAGCACAAACGTGTCTGGAGATACCCTTGACAGTAGTGGAATACCAAACTGATTGTTACCCACCATACAGCAAAACAACAAGGAGCGATTGTCTGGGATGCTATTTCTTTTCATATCACAACCGCTTTGCTCCTCATCCACAACACTGTTGCAGCACTTTGGTACATCGACAATATTCTACGTTGGGTTGGGTTGGGGGTTGTTTGGGGGAAGAGACCAAACTGCGAGGTCATCGGTCTCATCGGATTAGGGAAGGACGGGGAAGGAAGCCGGCCATGCTCTTTCAAAGGAACCATCCCGGGATTTGCCTGGAGCCATTTAGGGAAATCACGGAAAACCTAAATCAGGATGTCCGGGCGCGGAATTGAACCGTCGTCCTCCCGAATGCGAGTCCAGTGTGCTAACCACTGTGCCACCTCGCTCGGTAATATTCTACGTCCCTTTTTGTAGCCCTTCATGGCAAGCCGTCCTGGGCTTACACTTCAGCAGGAAAATGTCCACGCACACATGATCTTCATTCTTGCCAAAATGTGCCTTGGTCAGCAAGGTCATCGGACCTCTGCCCAGCTGAGGATGTTTGGACGTTAGGGGCAAGGCTCTCCAAACATTCTCGGAATTTTGGTGATCTAATGCACCAGCTGGACGGAACTTGGCAGGACATCCCTCAGAAGGAGATCCGATAACTCTGTCAGTCAACGACAATCAGAATAACTGCTTGCGTAAGCGTCACAGGTACACCATAATGTTATAACTTGCTCAATTTGTAAAGCTCTTACTCTAGAATAAATCACTCAATGTACATGACATCTACCAACTTCCATCCCATTCGGATAATTGCTTCGTGGTGCGTCGTTTTCTTTGTCTTTGTGTGTTGAAATGTTTAATGGAACGTTTTTGTTCTGTTATCGTGCACTTTCAGTTATGTTGCGCCACAACTGCTTTATCTGGCATGGCTAAATTACAGTAAAGATATCACCCATGGGCTAATGCAAGAAGTATCGTGGAAGCAGGTCATACAGGGGCCAGTGAAGCGGTCAAGCAGACTGTGCTGATGCTGTTAAGTACTGCCGTCCAGGCCTGTGGTTGGTAGCCAAATGTAGAGGCCCTGATGGATAAATCTGGAGCTGTAATATCATTGGCACAGTGTAAGGACAGAAGCCTTGTGTTATTGATGGCCTGACCGCTCATGACCAAGCTGTGACTCTGTTGTGGGTTAGGATGCGGTCACAGTGGAGCGACGCGGCACAATCACAACAAATGGTCGAGGGCAGTAGAGCAGCGATGGCGGAACAAACCAGAGTTTTGAGACTGCGCGTGATTACTGTAGCGTTGCAATAAGGGGGGGGGGGGCGGAGCAGGGGGGCAGAGAGCGGCGCTGGAGGAATCGCTGTTTCTGAGCCCAGCGACCAGAGCGTTCGGGTGACTCCGGCGGCGATTGGGCGCAGCCAGCAGCTTTCGGCTGTTGCTGTGCTTAGCAGCGCCAGTACTGTTGCTGACGCTCGTGTTTCTGTTGTTGTACTGTTGAAAAAATTGTATTAGCATCTAACAATACCACCACTTGCAAAGTAGGTTAGAAATCAGATTTATAATGTTGCTCACGCAGCATATGTTCGCTTTATCAGGAAACAACGAAGTTATTGACTGTGGATGGATGAAGTCACTGTAAAAAAGTCGTTAATTTTGGCACTTATCTTGAATTCTTCTTCTTAATTGTCACATCATCAAGAAAACATTTTGGATCAATCTTCATATATTTAATTTCCACTTTAACCAAACACAAGACTTGAGTGTTCTTTTACAAAGCGAAATAACAACTTACCTTCTGCAAAGTGAAACAAAGACTGCTCTGTGCGCATTCGCGCCAAAACGGTTACAAGTAAGTCAAAGATTATGACAGTCTCACAGAAATGAATACACACAAGAACCATATCACTCTAATATATCGATACATCGGAGTACCTATACATTAATAAAACCAAATGTGAATATTGTCACAAAAATATGTCTGTTACTTCGCAGAAAATTAGTACGATATTACTGGTATCGAGAACTGGGGTTGGAGTGCCGTAATGGTCACGTAAATAAAGAACCATTACAAGCAGAAGCTTTGATAGCAGCTGTGTTTACATGGCGTCCTTAATGGAACTACCGAAACCATTATTATCACAACTGATTCATTTTGAACAAGTTATGTGATGAAGTGGTAGCAGAATTACAGATTATAAGTACTGAATGTGTTTCATTAACCTCTTATTTCTGTCATTGTCTTAAAACGAGAGGCAATGCTGAAGTTGATGTAGCGTACCTGAGAAATATTACCTGAGAAATATATGAGAATCGTGATTTACTAAGTGAGAATAAGTTTTCAAAACTGTCTCATTTGGACAGCTTCATATGGAGGTCTGTTAAACTTTCAGCCTGTCTTATAAACGTCTGGCATAGAAGACTCACTTCCGTGTGTTGCTCATCGACACTCAGGGATCACAGTAGGTCAATGACATTGATGTGGAGGACATTTACATTTCTCAATATTTTCAGCAAATTCTGGTAAAGTTTCAATTGGATTCCAAATAAGGCTGCAATTGCCGATTATTATTCCAAAATCACATTCTGTTAATCGTTGTTGTCTGGAAAAGTGTTTGTTGAAATATGCATACCACCGATCTAAAACACATTGACTGTGATATTTGATAAAATGCCTCCACAATGGGTATGTCTAATATCCAATGAATACAAAAAGGAATCCAACTAATGTATTTAGTAGTGGAAAGTCTGGTAGTATAAGAGCTGCCTTTCTTGCATCAGGCGAAATACACTACAAGAATAAAGTCTACCACCTTCCCTTTCCTTCCTTTCTGGAAGTCTTGGAAGGAAGCAGGGAATTTTTCAATTGCGATGCTTGTAAACTCATTTGTCACAGCTCGTGGGATGTCTGTGACATGTTGATGAAGCTTTCCTTTCAATGACCTTTTCACTCATGGAGAAAAGAAAGTATCGCAAGGCGAAAGGTCGGACGAATACAGCTTATACGGAGTGGCAATCGCAGAATGTCTGGCCAGGTAGTCGATAACAGGTAAAGCACTATGAAGTCCTGCACTATTATGCAGTAAGAACCAGACCTGATAATGCCAAAAATCAGGGCGACTTTCTTCGAGGCCGGTGATCCAGGACTGCGCCATTCAGGACTTTGACGCTTCATGTGAGGCTCATACTGGTAGCATCAACTTTCATCCCCAGCAATTCGACAGTCTGGCTCTATATAGTAGTTCAGCATAAATTCTTCATCTTTCCTCTTTCTCTTCATCTGTTAGTGTTTGAGGGACGAGTTTTGCATTAAGTTTACATTTCCCTAAATCTTGGTGTAAAATCTTATGACACACATCACGATTCAAATTAAGTTCTTCTGATATCATACAATTCTGGGATCGTCTTACACTGAACCTCTGCCTCTAAAAAAAACTTTTGTGCCACTCGAAAACACCTCTTGAAAGTGCGTCGCGTGCATATGCTTGCTTAATCACTGTTCACGTTTCACTATCAGTTTTCCCGAGTTTAACGCAGAACTTAATGTTCACTCTTTGTTCACAGTCAGAATCCATTGTGTTATCGTAACTAATGCACCAAGACCCCAAACAGCGTGTTGTTAAGCACAGTCCTGCCACCTAGTGTGTTTACATGCAAACATGTCAAGGCCATTTCAAGGAAGCACACATAGCAGGTAACATAAAAACAACATTTGTTCCTTTCTGGTATTGCAAATACAGAAATTAAAAAAATCTGTAGTGGAAAAATGGCGTATTACAGGCTTTTAGGGTTTGTAGAGGGAAACACCGATAAGGTTCTGATAAGGAGCCTAAGTCCAGAGGGTCCTATTAGGATGCAAAATAAGTTTGAAGATCTCATCACTTTCAAATCCCCTGCTTCATGGTACACACACAGCAGAGACAACAAGCTCTGACCTCCGTGTTCTGCAGCACCTCATAACATGGGAAATGTCTCGAGTACTCATGGTCAGGTTCTCATCTACGTTATGATGAACATCATCTTCAAAACATACGAGTTGCTCAGTCACTATTGTGTACTAACGAAAATGGTATGTGACATCATAATCATACCAGGGACTGGTGACGGCCCTCTCTTCTCACTTTGTGTGCATGCCGGAGGCAAGCGAGTTGAGAGGTACTCGCCGGCCGGGGTGGCCGGGCGGTTCTAGGCGCTACAGTCTGGAACCGCGCGACCGCTACGGTCGCAGGTTCGAATCCTGCCTGAGGAATGGATGTGTGTGATGTCCTTAGGTTAGGTAGATTTTAGTTCTAAGTTCTAGGGGACTGATGACCTCAGAAGTTAAGTCCCATAGTGGTCAGTGCCATTTTCTTGAGAGGTACTCCATCTTCAAATACTTTTTACACAGGAACGGGTTAAGTGGTTATTAGTGGGCGAATGGTCTGGCACAGTCGCCGTGTAAATGATTCACTGGGTGAATGGATATCTGGAAAGTGATTCGTAAACAGAAACTGTGGGAAGTAAGTCACTGTGGGCCACTGCAGTCTACTGTAAGTTTCGCATGCCGTAAAATTTTGCCGGGTCGCCACCCAATTTAATCAAATTTGGGAAAATTTAAATTAAGAACTGAAGCATAAATAACTTGTTAATATTTTACAAAATCCAAGTGAATATATCGAATGAACATATGGGAACAATTTAAGCACAAACGATAAGTCAAATAATTCTGAGCTGGCAGAAGCTTAAGCCTCAACAAATAAAAGGTAATCGGACAAAAGCCTACAAATGTAAGGCCTGTCTTTTGCTCTGCAGAAAGGCCAGATGAGATGTATTAAGGATAAACTTACAAAAAGGGAGGGGTTTGTCTGAGAAACTGCCATCACAGTTTAACATAGTCTATTAAAATAAAACAGCATATTAGAAAATTATAAAGTAATTCTGAACTATGATCTGTCGTTGCCTGTTGTATGTGAGTGTGTGCCTGTGTGTATCTGGTGCTTACAGACGCTCAACGACGAGGTTATCAGCGTCCTTAGTCATACTAAAAGTAACGCATTGCCTGTTATTTAATTAATTAACTCACTTCTATTACACTGAAGCGCCAAACAAACTGTTACAGCCATGCCTATTCAAATACAGAAATATGTGAACAGGCAGAATACGGCGCTGCGGTCGGCATCGCGTATACAAGACAAGTGTGTGGCGCACTTGTTAGATCGCTTCCTGCTGCGACAATGGCAAGTTATCAAGATTTAGTTGAGTAGTCGGCGCACGAGCGATGCTGCGCAGCATCTCCGAGGTAGCGACGAAGTGGTGACTTTCGACTTTCCTGTACGACAATTTCACTAGGGTACCGTGAATATGGGGAATCCGGTAAAACATCAAAACTCCGACATGGCTGCGGCCGGAAAAAGATCCCGCAAGAATGGAACCACGAAGACTGATAGAAGTGCAACCCTTCCGCAGATTGCTGCAGATTTCAATGCTGGGCCATCAATAAGTGTCATCGTGCGAAACATTCAGAACAATGCGACACCCCACACGTCCAGAATTGCTACAGAGTTGTTCCAGGAACACTCTTCTGAGTTTAAACACTTCTGCTGGCCACTAAACTTCCTAGCCATGAACATTATTGGCCATATCTGGGATGCCTTGCAACGTGCTGTTCAGAAGACATCTCCACCCCCTTGTTCTCTTATGGATTTATGGACAGCACTGCAGGATTCACGGTTTCAATTACTTCCAGCACTACTTCAGAGATAAGTCGAGTCCATGCCACATCCTGCTGCGGCACTTCTGCGTTCTCATGGGGGCCCTACACGATGTTAGGCAGGTGTACCATTTTTTTATGTTCAGTGTATTATTATACTGAGTGCTGAGGTACATTGTGCTGACAAATGAAAAGGAAATCTTAGAGGCAGAAGGCGAAAGTTCACACAAACATACACGATTCACACATGCAGGAACAGAGATGAAAAGAATTTTGCCCATCACGATAAGTCAAAGGCTCAGAGATTCATCACAGTCGGTATGATTGAACTGCTGTGAATACTGATATTGTGGAATACTTTGCGACAAATAAATTTATCTGCATCACCTAACACACGAAACTAGGGTATCCTGGCGTGAAACACCCGCAAATACCGTGGATATTCATGAACAAAGACTCGTGGAAACTTCAAGAACACAAATGTAAACCGTATAGACACAAATAGCAATAAAGTATCACGCAGAATTAAGAATAAAACTTATTCAAGGTGGTACAGAAATTACACGCGATGTAATCCCCATCTTGTGGTATGAAAAAAGCTGCAGAGTCTTAAAACTGAAACGAAATGAAAAGTAGAAGAGATAAAACACACACACTCGAGGAAAGTTCACACATACATTCCAGTTAAAGATAAGTCAGGAAAGTGAATTTTAAAACTGTGTGGAGTAACGAACTTCCTACATGACATGTTCTGGTAGCACAAGGCAAGAACCAGAAGAACTAACCAAATACAGAAAATATACTCGTGACTACACTTTGAAGACTATAAGGATTCGACTACCGATCTTTAAGATTGAGTAGCAAATCAAACGTGTGCATCAGAATAGCTACACACCATCACACATTAACACACTCAGCAACGCCAAGTCGCTCTTGAGAGAACCACCTTCACTCATCCAAGGTACAGTCCCGAGGGCACCGTCACTGCAACGAACTTCCCCAGGTAACCGGATGAGACCAGAGGGGTTCTTTCCGCCGCCAGCTGGCTGAGAAAGCTACGTTGGCTACATTGTTGCTACTACAGCTGACAGCAAGATGCTGTAGTGCTGCCATGTTGTTGTTGTTGTTGTCTTCAGTCCAGAGACTGGTTTGATGCAGCTCTCCATGCAACTCTATCCTATGCAAGCTTCTTCATCTCCAAGTACCTACTGCAACCTACGTCCTTTTGAATCTGCTTACTGTATTCATCTCTTGGTCTCCCTCTACGACTTTTATCCTCCAAGTTGCCCTCCAATACTAAATTGGTGATCCCTTGATTCCTCAGAACATGTCCTACCAACCGATCCCTTCTTCTAGGAAAGTTGTGCCACAAATTTCTCTTCCTCCCAATTCTATTCAATACCTCCTCATTAGTTATGTGATCTTCAGCATTCTTCTGTAGCACCACATTTCGAAAACTTCTATTCTCTCCTTTTCTAAACTATTTATCGTCCATGTTTCACTTCCATACATGGCTACACTCCATACAAATACATTCAGAAACGACTTCCTGATACTTAAATCTATACTCGATGTTAACAAATGTCTCTTCTTCAGAAACGCTTTCCTCTCCATTGCCAGTCTGCATTTTATATCCTCTTTACTTCGACCATCATCAGTTATTTTGCTCCCCAAATAGCAAAACTCATTTACTACTTTAAGTGTCTCATTTCCTAATCTAATTCTCTCAGCATCACCCGATTTAATTCGACTACATTCCATTATCCTCGTTTTGCTTTTGTTGATGTTAATCTTATATCCTCCTTTCAAGACACAGTCCATTCCGTTCAACTGCTCTTCCAGGTCCTTTTGCTGTCTCTGGCAGAATTTCAGTGTAATTGGCAAACCTCAAAGTTTTTATTTCTTCTCCATGGATTTTAATTCCTACTCCGAATTTTTCTTTTGCTGCCTTTACTGCTTGCTCGATATACAGATTGAAAAACATCGTGGATAGGCTACAACCCTGTCTCACTCCCTTCCCAACCACTGCTTCCCCGATAGTTCGGTAATTTTCACATCTGTCAACACCTGCTTTCTTTGGGATTGGAATTATTATATTCTTCTTGAAGTCTGGGGGTATTTCGCCTGTCTCATACGTCTTGCTCACCAGATGGTAGAGTTTTGTCAGGGCTGGCTCTCCCAAGGCTATCAGTAGTTCTAATGGAATGTTGTCTACTTCCGGGGCTTTCTTTTGACTTTGGCCTTTAGTGCTCTGTCAAACTCTTCACGCAGTATCATATCTCCCATTTCATCTTCATCTACATCCTCTTCCATTTCCATAATATTGTCCTCAAGTACATCGCTCTTGTATAGACCCTCAATATACTCCATCCACCTTTCTGCCTTCCCTTCTTTGCTTACAACTGGGTTTCCATCTGAGCTCTAGATATTCATACAAGTGGTTCTCTTTTCTCCAAAGGTCTCTTTAATTTTCCTGTAGGCAGTATCTATCTTACCCCTAATGATATATGCCTCTACATCCTTACATTTGTTCTCTAGCCATCCCTGCTTAGCTATTTTGCACTTCACTGTCGATCTCATTTTTGACACGTTTGTATTCCTTTTTCCCTCTTTCATTTACTACATTTTTATATTTTATCCTTTCATCAATTAAATTCATTATATCTTCTGTTACCCATGGATTTCTACTAGCCTTCGTCTTTTTACCTGCTTGATCCTCTACTGCCTTCACTATTTCATCTCTCAAAGCTACCCAGTCTTCTTCTACTGTATTTGTTTCCCCCAATCTTGTCAATCGTTCCCTAATGCTCTCCCTGAGACTCTCTACGTCCTCTGGTTCTGTCAGTTTGTCCAGGTCCCATCTCCTAAATTGCCACCTTTTGGTACCATATAAAAGACAAATTCAGTATAAACACTCCATCACTCATTCATACAGATGATAAAGAGAGAAAGGAAATTTGGGAGCACAAAATGTAGGTAATGTACGTAGGATTAGGTCCTTACTGGAAAAATTGATACTTAAATGTAACTGAACACCACTGTATGGGGACAAACATGAGGTACAAAACTAAATTACAAATTATTGAGCGTCACGGCACGAAATACACGTTAAATAGCATGGAAAGAATCTAAAGAGACGTTTCACGGTACATTACTACCAATGGGTTTCTTATCAAAACTTTGCCTACTAAATCCGCTCTACAACCCGTAGAAGTCCGTAGCAGAAAGTCTTAAACGCTCTGTATAACAGCACATGGTTTATCGTAATGTTTGTCATCATCATGATCATTTATGGCATTAAAGGGCCTTTAAGGCTCAGAGCAGAAGAACAAAAGAACAAATCTCACTACAAAAGGAAAAGAAACGAGATCACTATGAAAGATTATAACACATACACAAGAATCACAATAAAAAAGAAGGGCAATCAGTGACAACAGAAGAGATGTCAACTGCAGATAATAGTCCACCACTGCGGGTCTATCTCCCACGTTATCAGCTCCACTTGTTTAAGGCTTGTTACTACTCGATCCTTCCCTCACGTAATTGGACTTCCCCCTGTTCGTTTCCCAGCAGGCGGAGGGAGAATGGAGGAAAGTTCTCATGTGGATGAAAATCAGCATGTTATTAAAGGTTTGTCATAACTAAAATATTAAAAAAAAACATGAAGTATCTTGAGCAGATGGCCATGTCCACTGGTATACATCGCTCACAGATGCTTCTTCTGCGATACCAGGCATGAATTGAATAAACCGTCCGTACTAAAAAAAACATGATTAGCGTTTATTATTGGTTGATGCACCTCTTTCTTCACTCAATTTTTATAAGTCAGTAACGACCCCAGGTACTTGAATTCTTGAACTCGTCCAAAGATATGCCCATCAACAACAATGGAAAGAACGAGAGCTTGACAGCATGATGTAACGAGATATTTTATTATCGTTCACGACATGCCTACTTTTCTTCGCATTGTGGAGAAATCGGGAAGTATCAGTGCTTACTTGCTTCAGGGTGTCAAATGGTTTAAATGGCTCTGAGCACTATGCGACTTAACTTCTGAGGTCATCAGTCTCCTAGAACTTAGAATTAATTAAACCTAACTAACCTAAGGACATCACACACATCCATGCTCGAGGCAGGATTCGAACCTGCGACCGTAGCGTCGCTCGGCTCCAGACTGTAGCGTCTAGAACCGCACGGCCACTGCGGCCGGCCTCAGGGTGTCACCAAGAATCACAGCATCGTCAGCAAACGCCACGATTATATCCGCTGCCACAATCTCCACCTCTCTGATTTTACTAGTGTCACGGCTTGCTTTTTACAACGTCAAGTTGAATAATGTTTGTATGTAAATAAATGTGGCGTGGCTCAGAGTTTGATGCAAATATTTTCATCTGACACAATTCCAGTGACGGCCTAGTCAGTTTAAACTAATACTGTCAACAGCAGTCGAATCCAAACTCATAGTGTGGTTTATTTTTCGTATCACACACAAATTTGTGTTATCCTTTTCACTTGCGTGCATAGAAATCTGGAACATGTATATCAATTTTCAGCAACTTTCATGTAAAGTTTACTATAATACAACTAGCTACTGGACAGTTTTCTTCCCGCTTAACATACAACTTAGGCAGTTAAACTACGTCATATGTTTAATACGTCAGCATAAGATTAGATGATATTTTTTATGTGTATGTCGAAACTTTTCCGATGGAAAATGAAGTAATTTGTTAATTATAGAATTAAAAAGTTCCACTATAAACTAAAAAGTAACAAAAATTATATATTTTCATTCCTTCCACCCGATTCAATAGATGTATGTTTTTGTCGAAGGTAGAACAACAAGTGTAACTCTTTCAGATTTCACTGAAAGCCTTTACAAATTCACAAATTACATTAAATGAAAACTAATTGCTTCTTCTTTTAATATTTACCATTGGCATAAGGTTCAGAAATTCATTTCTGTTAGAAACGAATGTCTTCGTAGAAGTTTTTTTAAAGAAAAAACATGTTTTACCATTATCACTAGATTTACATTTATTTTTATTGATCCCACTAACAGTACAAGGAAAAGTAATTGATGTCTGAGAGGAAACGGGCGTTGCCAAACGATATCTCGCATAAATGGGGAAATGCGTTCTTGACTGCACCACCTTATCCTGTAATACTACAAGGAAGCAACTTGGTTTCGTAAGTGACGGTTGCAATGAGTACTTGACACTTCGAAGAAACTATGGAACTATATCTTTAATTACGAGTACATCAGATTCGTACAGATATAAAAATCCTGTAATCTGATATCGTCTTGTCAGAAAAAAGACCACCGTTCTTGTAATTAGCCGTGAAGTTAACTGATTGGTCAGTTACTTAAAAGGAAACAGATATATTTTTCCATTACTGTTCTTCCAACGAGTATTTAGATGTCATTCTGTCTCAGTACTGACTTATTATCGCACACACACTGTCACGCGCTCGTGGGTCGCACACGCTGCAGCAGAATGCGTAGTTCGTTGCTTGCCTTCTCACTGCTTTTGGTAAGTAATATTTGCTGTTTTCGTCGGGTGTCCATATTTTTAACACTTGGGCTTCTGAATGCTAAATGTGAATTCTCTGTTTCTATTCGCACCAAAATGATTACTTTTCTGCCTAAAATTGTGTAGTGTAAATTCTACGTATTTAAACGTAAGTGAAAACGATTCGATAAGCTTCACAGTTCTTTGAGTTGCTAATTGATGTATTCATTTTTCTACTGCGACACACGACCGTCAATAAATTAAAGTTAAAAGAAAGAATTTGTTAACAAATTTCACCAAAGTGGTGCGCCATGCACACATAGATCATTTTGGTACATTTTTTAAAAAACAGTTTTGTGAGGTCTGAATATCTTGAGAAATGTTCTCATAGTAATTGTACAAGTAGGCAAATGGTGATTTGTAATCAAAATGACACTCAGGAAGAAAGATTTTCTAAGACTTATAATTCGAACTGTTAAGAAAAGCTTGTTTTGTAAATAAAACCGCCTTTTCTTGCTGTAACATATTTTTCCCCGAAATGAATATTATTGGGTATTATGGGCCATATAACAAAATGTAAGTTTTTAAATAAATACAAGTTTCTGTGATTCAAAAACAAATTAATCTGCTTGTATATCAAAAGTACGAGATAATAAAAAGCATTTTTCATCCTGTGTTCGACTGTACCTGACACAACGCGTTACACTTCCACATCTACATCTATATTTATACTCCGCAAGCTACCCAACGGTGTGTGACGGAGGGCACTTTACGTGCCACTGTCATTACCTCCCTTTTGTGTTCCAGTCGCGTATGGTTCGCGGGAAGAATGACTGCCGGAAAGCCTCCGTGCGCGCTCGAATCTCTCTAATTTTACATTCGTGATCTCCTCGGGAGGTATAAGTAGGAGAAGCAATATATTCGATACGTCATCCAGAAACTCACCCTCTCGAAACCTGGACAGCAAGCTACACCGCGATGCAGAGCGCCTGTCTTGCAGAGTCTGCCACTTGAGTTTGCTAAACATCTCCGTAACGCTATCACGCTTACCAAATAACCCTGTGACGAAACGCGCCGCTCTTCTTTGGATCTTCTCTATCTCCTCCGTCAACCCGATCTGGTACGGATCCCACACTGATGAGTAATACTCAAGTGTAGATCGAACGAGTGTTTTGTAAGCCACCTCCTTCGTTGATGGACTACATTTTCTAAGGACTCTCCCAATGAATCTCAACCTGGTACCCGAATTACCAACAATTCATTTTATATGATCATTCCACTTCAAAACGTTCCGCACGCATACTCCCAGATATTTTACAGAAGTAACAGCTACCAGTGTTTGTTCCGCTATTATATAATCATACAATAAAGGATCCTCTGGACTGAGGTAATCCGTACGACAGTTCTCAATGCTTCTTCAAAAATTTTTATGGAAAACCATACTCTCAATTTCTTTTCTTTGTTAAATCTGTGAGGCAATTTCAAATTTTGCTGCCAATTCAAGCCAACTAGCAGCATTAGCCTGAAATATAAATCTCCGATGTGTGCTATAACCATTTCTTCGTAAATTTCTTCAAATGTTCATTTGGAAAATCCCATCTGAGGTGTCGCAGATGTCTGCTTCGCTACAACGATTATAATCTCCTTTGAAGTGTGGTTCTGAACATTAAAACTACCTGCAGCAGTCCTTTCGGTCATTTCGGTTTCCAAAGCACTTGAAACCGCCTGCTTCATTGCACTCCCCGACCTCTTCCGTCGACCTGCACCAGTGGGATTCTGCTTCAACCTTGGCACTATGCATTAAAAGCAAAACTAAAACATTAGTTATGTGGTTGAAAGGTGGCTACACTGAGCCACAGCGCCAGAGATCGCGCCAGAGAGTATTGTTCCGCCGCCTCCACTGGCAGTGATTATTGAGAAGTAGCGGCAGGCAGTTCTTGCCGAGAAGTTGTGGTGGACACTGCTTGTCGTGAAGTAGGAGTGGAGATGTGGTAGTAGGGAGTATTTGTTCCATGTTTTATGCAGTTATTTGATGGGAGAGATAGCAGATGTTATTCTAATGGAGATATTGTAATGATCAGAGTGCATTTCGTCAATATATATGAAGGTAATAAAACGCTATGTTCTTTTATTATTTGTGTGTCTCAAATAATGCATCATTACAGGTTCAGTCAACAAAGCATCTGGCTTGTGTTCTTGTATTAGAGTGTAATTTTGGTTTTCTTGCACAATTATAGTATTTCTAATTTTCTTTTATCACGTCAATATAATTGGTATTTAAAAATTCTTGTCTTGTTGAAGAAGAACCGTGCCAGATGTGTACGTTGAGTCACACTTCCACACAATAGCTACACTTGTGCCTTGTTGGCTTCGTAGGTTTTATAGTTGCTGGGGACTTAATTAATTAATTGTATTAACTGAAATTTTCATTTCATTCTTTGTTGTTGTTTCATGCAGTCAGATTGCGTACAAATACTAGTCAGGGCCAGCCGTTTACGAGACTTGCGTAAACGGACTTACAGCTACTAAAAAATATTTGCATTTTATTTAAATTAAGCCCCCATGCATGGTCCATACCACCCGACTTCGTTATGGCCCATACTATCCGAGTCACACTGCGCATTAAAACTTATCGGAAAGAGAAACCGGCTGCAGCGATTAGAATTTCATTATTACGATGGAATCTACATTACACTACTTAAATAATACATAGTAATATGATGATATTACTGCTTTCCTCTGAAAGTATAAACCGATACTGAAAATTACCCGTTTAGCAGCTTTGATACTAAAAAACAAGTGAAATTTAGCTGTGACACAAACTCAGCAGCACTCAAGCTGTATCAAATGGTAGAATGATGTTTCCATTTCATTCAAAGCACTGCATGCTTCCACCGTTTTGCGACAAAACCGAGAAACACCAAGTGGCCCATACTCAAATGGTTCAAATGGCTCTAAGCACTATGGGACTTAACATCTGTGGTCATCAGTCCCCTAGAACGTAGAACTACTTAAATCTAACTAACCTAAGGACATCACACACATCCATGCCCGAGGCAGGATTCGAACCTGCGACGGTAGCAGTCGCGCGGTTCCGGACTGAAGCGCCTAGAACCGCTCGGTCACAAAGGCCGGAAGGCCCATACTACACGCAGGCCCACATTAACTGCAGTTCTCCTGTTCCCAGTGTTCCGTTAAGACGAGCAGCTGGGCTTGCCTAACGCTATTTACTCTAATTCATAAATCTCAGTTTCCTATACTGAGGTTTTGATTCACTCACTAATTGTAATTCTGGCAGAGACAGCAAAGGACCTGGAAGAGCAGTTGAACGGAATGGATAGTGACTTGAAAGGAGGATATAAGATGAACATCAACAAAAGCAAAACGGGAATAATGGAATGTAGTCGAATTAAATCGGGTGATACTGAGGGAATTAGATTAGGAAATGAGACACTTAAAGTAGTAAAGGAGTTTTGCTATTTGGGGACCAAAATAAGTGATGATGGTCGAAGTAGAGAAGATATAAAATGTAGACTGGCAATGGCAAGGAAAGCGTTTCTAAAGAAGAGAAATTTGTTAACATCGAGTATAGATTTAAGTGTCAGGAAGTCGTTTCTGAAAGTATTTGTACGGAGTGTAGCCATGTATGGAAGTGAAACATGGACGATAACTAGTTTGGACAAGAAGAGAATAGAAGCTTTCGAAATGTGGTGCTACAGAAGAATGCTGAGGATTAGATAGGTAGATCACATAACTAATGAGGAGGTATTGAACAGAACTGGGGAGAAGAGGAGTTTGTGGCACAACTTGACAAGAAGAAGGGACGGGTTGGTAGGACATGTTCTGAGGCATCAAGGGATCACTAATTTAGCATTGGAGGGCAGCGTGGAGGGTAAAAATCGTAGAGGGAGACCAAGAGATGAATACACTAAGCATATTCAGAAGGATGTAGGTTGCAGTAGGTACTGGGAGATGAAGAGGCTTGCATAGGATAGAGTAGCATGGAGAGCTGCATCAAACCAGTCTCAGGACTGAAGACCACAACGACAACACTAACTGATAATCCTATGTCATATGCTATCCAGTGATTTAATTCGAATTTTTATTAGGTCCTGTTAAATTATATTCTGTATAAAGATTGTACTAAAATGTAAGACACGTCAATGAATATAATAATACATGGGCAAAAAGAGAAGAAAAACAAATAATACTGTAAATAATACAAATACAGTTCTACATTCGATGTTTCACGAAAACCACAGTGTTACAGGCAATATACATAAAAGAAATAAAATATTACGTACTTTACTATACAAATTAGATCGTTTGTAACGTAACACATCTTTTACAAAGCTTATAGCTCCAGAAATTAATTTCATTTGTATGCATTATGATTTATGAGAAATTGTTTCACTTTCATCTTGAATACATAAGGGTTTTCGTTGTCTTTTCTTATATTCAGTGGGAGCTTGTTGTAAATTCTTATCCCAGCCTGGGTAAGTCCTTTTTATTCTATATGGAGAGTTACTGAAGGCTTTGCTTCTGACTCGTGGAATAATTGTGAACATCACAGTTTGGAAAAGTTTCTCCCTGGATACAAATATCGCCAACGAGCAGATGCACTGACTTATGAGTGCCAATCCCCAAGTGCCTTGAATTGGTGCTTACAGCACGTCCGATTTGAAACATCACAGATCAACCTCAAAGCTCTTTTTTGTGTTTTGAAATTTTTTCCTGTTTTGCAACATTTCTCCAGAATACTGTACCATACGACATTAGAGAGTGGAAATATGCAAAATATGACAACATTATTATTTCCCTGTAAACACAGGGTGAAATAGCTCTAAGGGCAAAGCATGCTGAGCTACCATTCCTTCTTAATTTATTGTCCATTTGTATTTCCAAAAATCTTAAAAGTTTCATTTAGTTTCTGACAATTGATGTCTATTTGAGGAGCTTTTAGGTTGTTACTTGCTGCCTGAAGTTGCATTAAATTTATTTTTGAGAGGTTTAATGATAGACAATTTGCTGCAAACCATTTCTTGACTTGTTGCGTTATTGTTTCAGTTGTAATCTGTGCTGAGGATTTCAAGCCCTCGGTCGAGATACCTGTATCATCAGCAAACATTAATATCTTTACATATTTACTTACTGACGCTGGTAGGTCACAATGCACACTAAGGAGATCAGTGGTTCAAGGAATTAGCCATGAGGAACACCGTTTTTAATAATTCCGCACGAATTTTATTGTTTCACCTATAATTTTCGGAGGCTATCACTGCTCTTGTAGTTCTGGTCTTTAGTCCAGAGACTGGTTTGATGCAGTTCTGCATACTACCCTATACTGTGCAATCTTCTTCATCTCAACACTGCTCTTGATATTCCTTAAATTCATACGCAAGTAAGTTCTCATGCTGTCGGCTAAGTACTCATGTTAGCGTTTTAAAATGAATAAGTACGAGGGGTGTGAATTCAGCTCTCACATCTACTGAATGTGTAACAACAACAACGCTGTACTATTGTACATATAAGTAATTTTTTTTCGTCTGATTTTTCGACAAATTAGTGTAATCGATGTACTGATTTCATTTCTTTTTTGTTTCATGTCATTGTGTTAAGAAAACTGTAAACAAATTTCAATGTGAATATTAATGTTTATGTCAAATGTCAAACAATATTGTAACAGAATTGAAATGTAGGAAACGTTGAAACTGTTGTAAGATGTTTAAAATTGTAGCTGTGCGTCTGGTCCATACGTAGGCAATGTGTTAGAATATGTAGAATGTAAAACCTCGGGTGAATACCCTGTCTATAAGGGAGCGGTAAAAGGTGGACGGCAGGCGAGCGCGGGAAAATGCACGTGGGCACTGTACGGCACAACGGGCTCAGCAGTAGTAGTTGGAGTTTGGCATTGGTCTGAGCAACACGTTCTGGAGCGAGGAGGTTCTCCTGGAAGACGTAGTTTCATTGAGCCTCGGGTATGCCGTTCCAACGCCTATACAGCATGGCAAAATTCCATAGGCACTAAATGGAAAAGTATTGCGACGCTATGGAGAAATAAAGTGCCGATACATCAAGAGCCATAGCTGTGGTTGTATGTGTGCTCTGTGCCTCGCCATCTCGCCGCCTGCCAATCGCCGCATCGATACGAACAGGTCAAAACTTTTAGTACTGTATTCGTATGGACCAGTGTTACTTTTGTTCCATACTGTTGAATAACAACTTAAATTTTACCAGAACTTTCCTATCATTTAATTATCCTCACAACTAACCTAGACAGGGTCCTTTCCAAATGTTGTGCAATCCGAGTGTCCCGAGATGAAAAATTAAAGTTTGTGTTAATAATAATTACCTGCAGACCTAACTATGTTAGAATGGTGTTTAAAGAACTGTTTTGTTAATGAACCAGTAAATGAATAACGAAGGTCTGACAAAGTTGGAAGATAACTTTAATATTGATTTAGTACTGAAGTTTAATTATTTCGAGACAGATATAAAGGTATTTAAATGAGTAGGAAATAAGATAAAGAGAGTAGTAACTCATATATTGGAAATCCTGAGCGCATAATGGTGTCAGTAATAATTTTTTTTATACAGTGATCATAAGAGTTTCAAGGTCCCCCCCCCCTTTTCTTTATTCATTTGAATTCTGAAGTGTTCTAAATTGATTTGACCAGCAAAAGTTGAAGTCAATACAAAATTCGAAATTAATCATTGTTTTATCTTTATGAAAATTGACAATTTGTTTGTGGCTCGAAATTACTATTTCTAGGGTAACCTATGCCCGATTTTAATCAGATCAATAGACAGTTCGAAGTTTGGTAGTATACATTATTGTGTGGTGTTATGTATTCATGGTTTTTCCATATCAGTACAGAAAGTGAAACTATCAGTTCAATAGATTTTCTAGTTCTAAAATTCTACTATATTATGTAGTATTATTACTTGTTGCGTTGCACGAATATCTGCCAACTTGTACAGGGAAGAAACTCAGTTATTGCCTAATTAGGCTGGCGACCGTATTATTAACAAATTGGTAGCATCTTCTGTGTTGCTTTTTGTCCGTCCTGACGTGTAGTTGTATTTCGGACTTACTTGACGTATCATTGTTATTACAGAGTGGGTGTAAGTCTGATTTTGCCACCATTCAGGTACACACGGTCAATATATATACGAAAATCCTTTCTCACAAGGTGAAGCCTGTCAACTTACCATAGTACAGGCTTTAATGAGTATCGTGTGCCACGCGCGCACGTTACAAATGAGGGAAACTTTTGTAAATCTGAATTCCTATCCCATGATTTTTCGATGAAGGCTAGTTTTCTTGTCACGTTTGATTACAGGTTAAGTGTTTTTGGTTCGAAACGCTATCTATAACGCCATGGACTATGCCACGGTACCGACCAGTGAGGGGTAAAAACTGCAACATCGTATGGCAAATCTTCCATTACCGATCTACAGCAACTGCTGGTCTTCGATGTTAACTTCTTATTACAACTTTTACTACGAGTAAACGAATATTTGATTGACGTAATTAGTGTATTCTGTGTCCTGAATAATGTTTGAACAACGTCCGTCTGGCGTACCACATAGTGCGTTACTTCGGGAGACTGTGAATTCAGCCAGTAACACATCGTGTCCGAGGGTTTGTAAAAGTACACTACTGGCCATTAAAATTGCTACACCACGAAGATGACGTGCTACAGACGAGAAATTTAACCGACAGGAAGAAGATGCTGCGATATGCAAATGATTAGCTTTACAGAGCATTCACACAAGGTTGGCGCCGCTGGCGACAGCTACAACGTGCTGACATCAGGAAAGTTCCAACCAATTTCTCATACACAAACAGCAGTTGACCGGCGTTGCCTGGTGAAACGTTGTGTTGCCTCGTGTAAGGAGGAGAAATGCGTACCATCACGTTTCCGACTTTGATAAAGGTCGGATTGTAGCCTATCACGATTGCGGTTTATCGTATCGCGACATTGCAGCTCGCGTTGGTCGAGATCCAATGACTGTTAGCAGAATATGGAATCGGTGGGTTGAGGAGGGGAATACGGAACGCCGTGCTGGATCCCAATGGCCTCGTATCACCAGCAGTCGAGATGACAGGCATCTAACCGCATGGCTGTATCGGATCGTGCAGCCACGTCTCGATCCCTGAGCCAACAGATGGGGACGTTTGCAAGACAACAATCATCTGCAACAACAGTTCGACGACGTTTGCAGCAGCATGGACTATCAGCTCGGAGACCATGGCTGCGATTACCCTTGACGCTGCATCACAGACAGGAGCGCCTGCGATGGGGTACTCAACGACGAACCTGGGTGCAAGAATGGCAAAACGTCATTTATTCGGATGAATCCAGGTTCTGTTTACAGCATCATGATAGTCACATCCGTGTTTGGCGACATCGCGGTGAACGCACATTGGAAGCGTGTATTCGTCATCGCCATACTGGAGTATCACCCGGCGTGACGGTATGGGGTGCCATTGGTTACACGTCTCGGTCACCTCTTGTTCGCATTGACGGCACTTTGAACAGTGGACGTTACATTTCAGATGTGTTACGAACCGTGGTTCTACCCTTCACTCGATCCATGCGAAACCCTACATTTCAGCAGGATAATGCACGACCGCATGTTGCAGCTCCTGTACGGGCCTTTCTGGATACAGAAAATGTTCGACTGTTGCCCTGGCCAGCACATTCTCCAGATCTCTCACTAACTGAAAACGTCTGGTCAATGGTGGTCGAGCAACTGGCTCGCCACAATACGCCAGACACTACTCTTGATGACCTGTGGTATGGTGTTGAAGCTGCATGGGCAGCTGTACCTGTACACGCCACCCAAGCTCTGTTTGATCAATGCCCATGCGTATCAAGGCCGTTATTACGGCCAGAGGTGGTTGTTCTGGGTACTGATTTCTCAGGCTCTATGCACCCAAATTGCGAGAAAATGTAGTCACATGTCAGTCCTAGTATAATATAGTTGTCCAATGAATACCCGTTTATCATCTGCATTTCTTCTTGGTGTAGCAATTTTAATGGCCAGTAGTGTATTCTTGATCTACTCTGTATAAATGGAGAACCAGAACTGCCCAGACAAAATTCCGGAGGCTGCTGTGGGATAATTTTGATATAAACGCCTTGTTACAGAGAAATAATCATGGTTTATTCGATTTATTACCACAGTTACCTTTGTTTCCGTAAAAACATCTTCGCAACACAGGAAAAGCTTGTAATACGCAATCTCCAAAATGTGCAACACAAAACACAGTGTAGTACGCAGACGAAAAAGTAGCGTGACGTAGTTGCCGTCTCTTGTGACACTCTTCCATTGCATTCGATGAATCAACAGGTGAAGTGCATATCAGCCAGCACTTCAGCAGTAACCCTATCCATAACATTGTATTATCACTGTAAACATACGACCCACGCTGCAGGGAAAGCAAACACGTGACGGAAAAGAGCACTACTGAACGCAATCTCGAGGGTGCGGGGTGAAGTGGGCGTTACTGTTGTCGACAGCAAGTGGCGGGAGTGAATGGAGCAAGGGTGTCTCAGACGAGAGGCGCAGCGCGTGCCATCGACATTTCTACTTCTGGGCAACTATTTTCAGTGCAACACAGATACAAAGGTAAATGATGGTATGAAATCAAACGGAATGCAAGTACTCTGTAACGAGCCACAGGCAAAAACGTGTCTCCTGTATTAAAACACTCAGAAAATGCTAATGAATATGTTGTGGGTTGGCAGGAGAGCCAACACCGGTTTACTAGAGGAAGCCGAAAGGCACGCGTTTTAGGTCACGCAGGGTGGCGTGAGGTCTGGAACAGGACAAGGAAATTAGACTTTAGAAAAAAAGGACGTAGCTGGTGGAATACTTAACTTTAATCCATAAATGATGAGCGTCGCTCTTGACGGTACATGTTTTACAGTATCAATAGTAACTGGTAATGGCGCCTTGCTAGGTCGTAGCAAATGACGTAGTTGAAGGCTATGATAACTATCGTCTCGGCAAATGAGAATGTATTTTGTCAGTGAACCATCGCTAGCAAAGTCGGTTGTACAACTGGGGCAAGTGCTAGGAAGTCTCTCTAGACCTGCCGTGTGGCGGCGCTCGGTCTGCAATCACTGATAGTGGCGACACGCGGGTCCGACGTATACTAACGGACCGCGGCCGATTTAAAGGCTAGCAAGTGTGGTGTCTGGCGGTGAAACTACATTCCTCCCCCGCAAATCGGCGCACGGTTGTGGCATAAGGCTTCCGCCCGCCGTGGGGAGGACCCCATGTTGACGTATGCGACGAGGTGGGGAGCCTAACAACAGGCGAGGCTGTGCCACCCGCACCCTGCCATTGGGACCGCGGGGAGCTAGGAAACGCCTGAAAACCTGCTCCAGGGTGCACGCCAACATGCGGTGTATGCGCCCGCAGAGAGACAGGAGGGGCCGAAGGGTCGACCTCCATCGGGCCGGGGCACCCGACGGGCGAAGACGACATATGGTCCGGAGCGGGCAAGAGTTCCATGGCGGAGGACAACTGGTCACGGGAAGCGATCTGCGGCGCGAGACCCTGGGAGGCGCCCGGCGGTTGCAGCGACGCGTCCACTACGGGCGTCGCCGGCGGGAGAACAGGCGGCGGCGGCGGCCGCGCGTCGCCATGGGGCAAACTGGAAGACAGCGTCGGTAACACCTGGGGCTGAGGCGAGACAGTAGATGGGTTCCCAGGGCGCTGACCGGACGGCACCGTCGCTGAAAGCAGACGGAGAGCGGCAGATCCCGTGCGACGACAGAGGCGCAGCTGATGGAGATGCCGACGCACCTCACCAGAGGCCCCCAAAACCAGATACATAGCCCGGCCGAGGCAGCGTAGAATGCGCCCTTCGAGCCAACGCCGTGAACCTCGATAGTGGCGGTAGTAGACAACGTCGCCCGAGGCAAAAGCAGGTGTCTGCCGCTGCACAGGAACCTGATGCGGCGGATGTAGCAAAGACATCAAGGTGCGATGAGGGCGACCGTGAAGCAACTCAGCCGGCGAGCGACCATCTCGGAGCTGAGAGCGGTGCGAGGATAAAAAGAGCAATAACGCGTCCTCCCGAGAATGCGACTCTTTCAACTTCAACATCTGTGACTTGAAAGTCCTGACCAATCGTTCAGCGGCACCGTTTGACTGTGGCGAAAACGGCGCGGACGTCAGATGTTGAATACGATTGGCCTTGCAGAATGACTGAAATTCTGCGGACATGAATTGTGGGCCATTGACGGAAACAATAGTCTGTGGAAGACCTTCAATGCAAAAGATAGCGGATAACCCTTGGATGGTGGCAGCTGACGTCGTGGAAGACATCCGGACAACAAAAGGAAAATTACTGAATGAATCTACCACAACCAACCATCGAGCATTACAAAATCGATGTGTAAGCGTTGCCAAGGAGAAGTGGCTTTTGGCCATGCAAAGAATTTCCGCAGTGGTGCTGATTGTTGTTTGGCACACACCATGCAAGAAGAGCATATATTCGTAATCGCGGCATCGATTCCGAACCAAGTACAGTGCTGACGAGCAAGTTGTTTCGTTCTCACTATACTCCAATGTCCTTGGTGGAGAAGCTGTAAGACAGAGGACTGTAACGAACGTGGGACCACGACCCTGGACTGATCATTATCAGAACGCAACAGCAAAACACCACGTCGTACAAAAAGTCTCTCCTGGTGAGCAAAAAATCGGCGAACCAACGGATCCCCGATCCGTGACTTTGACAAGGGCCATTGCGTAGCAACAAAACGCAGAATGGTAGCAAGGACAGGGTCGGCAGCTGTGGCTGTAGCTACACGACGAAAATCAATCGGAAACGATTCGACCACGTCATCGGTTTCCGAATCAATGAACATGCAAGCAAGTTCGGAGGAATCAAATGCTCTATCCTCAGCAGCAGGCAAACGGGACAACGCATCGGCGTTTCCGTGCTTAGCAGTGGACCGATACAAGATATCGTAGTGGTACTGCGAGAGGAAAATAGACCAGCGAATGAATTTCTGCGCTGTACGTGGAGGTACAGGCTTAGTGGGATGAAAAAGCGATGTCAAAGGTTTGTGGTCGGTGCTGATGGTAAAGTGACGACCATACAAGAAATCATGAAACTTTGTAACACCAAATACGAGAGCCAATGCTTCTTTCTCGATCTGTGAATAATTTCGTTGCGCAGACGAGAGCAATTTGGACGCAAAGGCAGTAGGGCGATCGTGCGAACCATCTTTGTGCGCCAGCACAGCACCGATCCCGAAATCCGATGCATCCATCATCAACAAAAGGGGCTTCCGGGGATCGAATGGCGTTAGGCAAGTATTGGAAAGCAACGCCGATTTCAACTGGCGAAAGGCGCGTTCGCACTCCGTCGTCCAGACGAACGGAACACCTTTACGGCGTAAGCGATGAAGCGGAGCTGAAATGGAAGAGGCCTGTGGAACATATTTGTTATAGTAATTTGTTTTTCCCAGCACACTCTGTAGCTGCTTCAAATTCTGCGGCGAAAGCAAGTCTTGTATGGCACGGAGGTGCTCTGGACTGGGATGGATGCCTTGGGCATTGAGTACATGTCCCAGATAGGGTAAGTCACGAGCAAAAAACACACATTTGTCCTTCCGAAAGCGAAGACCATTTTGCCGCAAGACCTGAAATAATGTTCTGAGATTGGCTATATGTTCTTCTTCCGTCTGTCCGGAGATCACAATATCGTCCAGATAGTTTGTTGCAGTAGGGACCGACGCACAAACAGTTTGTAGATATTGCTGAAACAATGCAGGGGTGGATGCACACCCGAATGACAGTCGTTTGAATCGATACAAACCAAGGTGCGTGTTAACCACCAAAACGCGCTGGGATTCTTCGTCCACCGGTATTTGCAAGTACGCATCTGCTAGGTCCAACTTCGAAAAATATTTACCCAGGGACAGTTTGTCAAAAAGATCTTCCGGGTGGGGTAAAGGAAAAGTTGCAATCACTAGTTGTGGATTCACTGTTGCCTTGAAGTCCACACAAAGTCTCAATTTTCCGGAAGGTTTTGGCAAAATTACTAAGGGTGATGCCCAGAGAGAAGCCTGCACATGTTCAATTACACCTTGTGATTCCAAATCATGTAATGTTTTTGCGACCTCATCACGCAATGCGTGGGGAACATTGCGCGCTCTGAAAAATTTCGGTTGCGCGTTGACTTTCAGTTCCAAATGTGTTTTATAGTTCTTAGCGCAACCGAGGCCCGGTCCAAAAATGTCTGCAAAGTCTTCACATAGACGAGAAACACTGTCGGAAGGCACAGTCTGGTTCACTGATAGGACCTGATTGACTATAGACAAGGTAAACAACTGAAATAAATCGAAACCAAATAAGTTCACTGCAGAAGAAGAATGAAGGACGTAAAATGACACAAGTTTTGTTTGTCCCTTGTATGTTGCAAGAAGGCTGCACTGTCCTAACACAGGGACCTCGTGACCTGAATAGGTAGTTAACTTAACATTTGCGGCATGCAACGGAGGTGAACCTAGCAGTTTGTAAGTGTCTTAACTGATCAGTGAAACTGCAGCCCCAGTATCGAGCTGGAATGGTATCATTTTGCCGTTAATGTCCAAGTCCACAAAAAGTTTATTGTCCTGCTGACGACAAGAGCGACTGTCTCGTGCAACGTGAACTGACACTGGTACAAAATCACTTGCAACTTGACGGGAGTTCTTGCGATGTCGACGCACACTATTTGTGGGATGAACACAGTCACTGTAAGAGAGAGTGGCACTGGGTGGAGTGGAATGAACTATATGAATTTCCATGGGCAAAGTTTCGCGAGCCTGAGTATCCTTGGTTCGATTCCGATTCCAGCGTGAAGCAAAGGGCCTGGAATGGTTTTGAGCTTCCGATATGAGCTTTTTCTGGCAAACACTTTGAACATGTCCTTTTTTATTGCAGTAAAAGCAAATACACTCCTGGAAATGGAAAAAAGAACACATTGACACCGGTGTGTCAGACCCACCATACTTGCTCCGGACACTGCGAGAGGGCTGTACAAGCAATGATCACACGCACGGCACAGCGGACACACCAGGAACCGCGGTGTTGGCCGTCGACTGGCGCTAGCTGCGCAGCATTTGTGCACCGCCGCCGTCAGTGTCAGCCAGTTTGCCGTGGCATACGGACCTCCATCGCAGTCTTTAACACTGGTAGCATGCCGCGACAGCGTGGACGTGAACCGTACGTGCAGTTGACGGACTTTGAGCGAGGGCGTATAGTGGGCATGCGGGAGGCCGGGTGGACGTACCGCCGAATTGCTCAACACGTGGGGCGTGAATCTCCACAGTACATCGATGTTGTCGCCAGTGGTCGGCGGAAGGTGCACGTGCCCGTCGACCTGGGACCGGACCGCAGCGACGCACGGATGCACGCCAAGACCGTAGGATCCTACGTAGTGCCGTAGGGGACCGCACCGCCACTTCCCAGCAAATTAGGGACACTGTTGCTCCTGGGGGATCGGCGAGGACCATTCGCAACCGTCTCCATGAAGCTGGGCTACGGTCCCGCACACCGTTAGGCCGTCTTCCGCTCACGCCCCAACATCGTGCAGCCCGCCTCCAGTGGTGTCGCGACAGGCGTGAATGGAGGGACGAATGGAGACGTGTCGTCTTCAGCGATGAGAGTCGCTTCTGCCTTGGTGCCAATGATGGTCGTATGCGTGTTTGGCGCCGTGCAGGTGAGCGCCACAATCAGGACTGCATACGACCGAGGCACACAGGGCCAACACCGGGCATCATGGTGTGGGGAGCGATCTCCTACACTGGCCGTACACCACTGGTGATCGTCGAGGGGACACTGAATAGTGCACGGTACATCCAAACCGTCATCGAACCCATCGTTCTACCATTCCTAGACCGGCAAGGGAACTTGCTGTTCCAACAGGACAATGCACGTCCGCATGTATCCCGTGCCACCCAACGTGCTAGAAGGTGTAAGTCAACTACCCTGGCCAGCAAGATCTCCGGATCTGTCCCCCATTGAGCATGTTTGGGACTGGATGAAGCGTCGTCTCACGCGGTCTGCACGTCTAGCACGAATGCTGGTCCAACTGAGGCGCCAGGTGGAAATGGCATGGCAAGCCGTTCCACAGGACTACATCCAGCATCTCTACGATTGTCTCCATGGGAGAATAGCAGCCTGCATTGCTGCGAAAGGTGAATACACACTCTACTAGTGCCGACATTGTGCATGCTCTGTTGCCTGTGTCTATGTGCCTGTGGTTCTGTCAGTGTGATCATGTGATGTATCTGACCCCAGGAATGTGTCAATAAAGTTTCCCCTTCCTGGGACAATGAATTCACGGTGTTCTTATTTCAGTTTCCAGGAGTGTAGCTTGGCGTGACGGGCAATTATCACGCGAATGTCTAGTAGCACACCGCGGGCATGATTTTAGCACTGCATTTGCTTGCCAGCGCGGTACACGTGGCTGAGAGCCTGTCAGCAGCGGCGGAGTCCGGCGCGAGGACTGTTTACTGTTCCGTGCAGCTCGCCCGGCGGGCCAGTTAACCTGACACACGGGTGGCGAAGTTTCAAATGATTCCTGAGCAAAGTCAAGTGTGTCCTGCTGATCCAACATGTCCATCACTTGTTGAAGGGAGGGATTGACTAGTTTCAAAATCTGTTCCCGTATGCGAACATCAGAAACGTTCTGTGCAATTGCATCACGCACCATAGTATCTGAATAAGGGAGTCCACACTGACACTCAAAAGCACAATCCCTAGTAAGGCCTTGCAAGGTTGCAACCCACTCCCGATTTGTCTGATCTGCCGTACATTTGGTACGAAAGAAGATATACTGTTTGGTAGCTACATTGACTGATTCTTTGAAATATGCATCTAATGCAGACAAAATTTCGTCGTAGGACAGAGTTGCTACGTCGCGTCGGGGAAATAATTTGACTATCACATGGTACGTGTGCACCCCGACGGAGGACAATAAAAAAGGCTGCCGCTCGTTACCTTGAATTCTGTAGGTGGCGAGATGGAATCCAAATTGGCGTGACCACTGCGTCCAGCTTTCCAGTGCCGCATCAAAAGGACGAAAAGGTGGTGCAACTGCGTTTTGTGGCTGCGTTAGCGGTGGAGCGGCGACTGCCGCATCGTTTTGCATTGCACGTTGACCCTGGACGAGCTGTCCAAGGGCATCCAGTAAGGCCTGCGTCTGCTGATTCTGTAAGCGATAAAATTCGGACAGTACATCTGGAGATGGTGGCGAAGCCATTGCACAAGTAAATCAGGGCAGTATAGTTACGAACGCGGTGTTGCCTCGTCGCCAATGTTGTGGGTTGGCAGGAGAGCCAACATCGGTTTACTAGAGGAAGCTGAAAGGCACGCGTTTTAGCTCACGCAGGATGGCGTGAGGTCTGGAACATGACAAGGAAATTAGACTTTAGAAAAAACGGATGTAGCTGGTGGAATACTTAACTTTAATCAATAAATGATGAGCGTCGCTTTTGACAGTACATGTTTTACAGTATCAATAGTAACTGGTAATGGCGCTTTGCTAGGTCGTAGCAAATGACGTAGCTGAAGGCTATGTTAACTATCGTCTCGGCAAATGAGAGCGTAATTTGTCAGTGAACCATCGCTAGCAAAGTCAGTTGTGCAACTGGGGCGAGTGCTAGGAAGTCTCTCTAGACCTGCCGTGTGGCGGCGCTCGGTCTGCAATCACTGATAGTGGCGACACGCGGGTCCAACGTATACTAACGGACCGCGGCCGATTTAAAGGCTACCACCTAGCAAGTGTGGTGTCTGGCGGTGACACCACAGAATAAAATTTCGTCCGTGGAACTTGGTGCTCTCCCTGTATAGTTAATACATGAAACAAGAAATTTAGCTGCGCGGGGTTAGCCGAGCGGTCTAGGGTGCTGCAGTCATGGACTGTGCGGCTGGTTCCGGCGGAGGTTCGAGTCCTCTCTCGGGCTTGGGTGTGTGTGCTCGTCCTTAGGATAATTTAAGTTAAGTAGTGTGTAAGCTTAGGGACTGATGACCTTAGCAGTTAATTCCCACAAGATTTCACACACATTTGAACATTTTTTTGAACAAGAAATTTACGCGAGACTAGTTACTATGGTAACCATATCGGTATTTATATCATGTGACATTCAAAATGTCCCCTTCTTGCTACTATACATGTATGTTCCCTCACAACATTGCTGTCTCCATTTTATTAGTTTGACTAAAAGACGACTGACATACTAAGATGGAAAATACGAATTTGTTTCACCTAAAACGATTTAGAGAAGTCACGAAAAAAGTCGATTTTCGAGCGGGGGTTCAAACTGTCGTCCACTCGAACACAAGTGCCGTGCTTTAACTGCTGCACTACCTCGCTGGTTCCTGATTGCAGATACAACAGGATCCAAACAGGAACAGCCAAAAGCTTCTCCAGTGAGTAAATACACATTATAACACATTTTGGTAGTGTCCAATGTGGCGTTGTTGGAATAGAGTGGGCCTGGGTTCCACTGTTTACAGAAAATGAAAGGGTGTTGGTTTGTAAGGCGTCAGCTACGTTTCAGACTATGTTCATCTTTTTCCACGTAGTCCAGTTTCTTGATCTTGGAATTCTATATCGCTATATGTCATGTTCGGGCCCTCGACGAGGATTATGACTCTTGTCAGATCTGATACACCGCTACTGCAGTTTGTTGTCTCTGAAGATTAGAAAGACTGAACTCTGTAAAAAAAAAAGAGTACAGTCTTGTGGCAGTGTTGGTTGTGAGATCCTGACCGACTTCGCAAAGTGCGACAGTTGCTTTTTTTTTTTAAATATATCTGATAGGCGTAGGTGTGTGTTCTCTGGTGTCCTGACTGTGTTGGATGATGATGAGAGGAGGGGGAAGAGTGAAACCCGGCCCCGGCACATCGTGTGCTCTTCTCGAATAGCAGCAAGGGGGCCGCAAAGCTTAACGTCCCCATCTGACAAGCGGATCACCATCAACAGCGTCATATGCTCTCAATTCATGAGACAGTGCGGAGACATTTGGTATTTAAACCAGGGTTTTTGCGCAAAGACTAGTGATCAAGGCTTTACGTCACCGCGTTGCTCTTCATTTGGTCATAAGAGTTTACGCCCCTTGCTAACGTGAGGTCAATGAGAGTTTTGATGTTTACAACCAAGTACCGCATCGTCTTAGTGAATGTAAACAGATACTGCCAGTACAGTAAGTACATAACCTGTTGTACCTGAGTTACGTCTTTGATTACATCTCGTTACATTGGGAAGGACGTTCGTGTAACCTCATCTCCGACGGCGGGACGTTGGTTTGCGGCGCTGTATATCTTCTGTCAGATGGAGCTACAAAGACCTTACGTCATTGATATCCTCTTCGAACTCTACGCCAGAGAAGTATGTAGCACCACAAAAAAGTCGATATCATAATTCACGAGCTATCCCTTCTTCTTCTGTAGTGGTCAATCCAAGGATTGGTTTGCAACAGCTACAATGGCAGCTTGTCTCCATTCTGTGCGTCTTTCAGCTTTTCTCTTCATTTCTTTATAGGTTTTACATCTCACATCTTTCACGATTTTATCCAGGTACCTTAGCCGTGGTCTTCCTCTTGGTCTTTTTCCCACGACATATCCCTCTATGATTGTGTTCAGAAGTCCTTTATATCTTAATAGATGGCCTGTAAATTGCACTCTTCTTTTAACAATGAAACTCCAAAAGCTTCTCTTCTCATCTACTCTTTCCAGAACCACTTCGTTTGTGACCTTGTCGATAAATTTTATTTTGAGCATGCGTCTATAGCACCACATTTCAAAAGAATTTAGCTTCTGGTCTTCCTCTGTCCCGAGAGTCCATGTTTCACATCCATAGCATGCCACACTCCACACATATAATTTCGAAAATCTTTTCCTGATTTCAAGGCTGATGCTCTTAGATGTTAAGATGTTTTTCTTCTTGTTAAAAGCAGCCTTTGCTTGAGCAATTCTACTTCTCACTTCTGCCTTGCTCCTTCCATCCCTGGTACTATTACTGCCCAGATAAGTAAATTTATCAACTTGTTCAAGCAGTTCATTGCCTACGTGAACTTGGACTTTCACTTGATCTTTTTTGTCGCATGCCATTACTTTTGTTTTTGCTTTATTAATTCTCATATTATATTCTTCCCCCATAACTTTATCCATTCTATTCAGTAGGACTACAAGATCTTCTTAACTTTCAGCTAGGACAGCTATATCATCGGCATATATTATCATATCTATTCGTTGGCCATGAATTATTACACCTGTCTGTGAATTTTCCCGTACTTTTTTCAGCACCTCTTCAATGCATAGGTTAAAGATAACAGGGGATAGTGCGTAACCTTGTCGGACACCTTTCTGTATCTGCACCTCTTCTTGTTTTGTCCGTCTACGGATAACTGCTGTCTCGTTTTTGTACAGGTTCCATATCATTTTTCTATCTTTATAGTCTATTCCTACTTTTTTGCGTACCTCAAACATCTTATCCCATTTATCATTATCAAAGGCTTTCTCTACATCTACGAAAGCTATGTATGTTGTCAGGTTCTTATCTACTCGTTTCTCTGTTACTAGTTTTAGAGCAAATAATGCTTTTCTGGTTCCTCTATCTTTCCGGAATCCAAGCTGGTCTTCGGAGAGTGTAGCTTCGACTTTTTGTTCTATGCGTTTTAGGAAAACTGAGGTTACTATTTTAGAGGCGTGAGTAACTACCCTGAGCGTCCTATAATTTTCACATCTTGTAGCATTTGCCTTCTTTGGAATCGGGATCATAATGTTTTTCTCAAAGTCTGTAGGAATTTTACCCTGCTCGTACATGTTGAAAACAAGATTATACAACTCCTGATTCAGTTTTGTTCCTCCAGATTTCAGAAGTTCAGCTGGGATATTGTCTATACCAGGCGATTTGTTGTTTTTCAATTTTTTCAGAGCTAGTTCAAACTCTTCCTTTAATATAGGTTCACCTATGTTGTGTGCCTCTACTTCTATTTCTTCTTCCATGATGTTTTCAGACAGTTCTGGTTCGCTGTACACTTTTCCTATAGCTATAAATGACGAACATTACTTGTGTCAGAAAATTCACCATATCGTGCGTTACTGCTTATTGAAAACAGCACCTCGATATATTTACTCGTTCTGGTTATACACTGCCATAAAAATAAAATCCAGCACCCTCGAGGACAGTGTTCTGTAGCACCTGGGTCTAATATGTGCATACCGAGGCGCTGCAGCGTCAGTGAATCATGTGTCGCGATCATCGGCGATCTGACGCTCAGGAGGCCCGTCAGTAAATCTCTATTTTGACTCTCCAGGCAGTAGTTGTGCGGAGTTTAGAGGAGAAAAGTGTTTGCAACACTCATTCTAGGGGTCAACCACGTCCCACCAACGATTTCGTACTGCTGCTGAATAGTTGCAGCCATTTGAATGGTGTCGCATTATGGACCTGCCAGAAGCTGGAGGGATGTATCGACGGACTGGTGCTGCTTTAAGCAGTGGTCTGTGGAACACTCCCACACCCATGCACCAGGTTGTGGACGTTCGCATTCTACAGGCGCACGTCACGATCGACGCTTTATGCGAGCAGCGGTGCCTGACCGAACATTATTCTGGGACAAAATCTGGGCACATACAGCGCCTTCTATGTTACCAGGGACCACTGGGAACCGTCTGCTTGCAACTTGTCTAAGATCACGTGTGCCCCTGGCCGGGTTACCACCTACACCACGACATGACCAAGCATGGGTAGTCTGGTAAGAATCGACTGGAGAATGGAAGGAGCTTTGTTGTCTTCAGTGATGAGAGTAGGTTCTACCTTTATGCGAGCAATGGACGAAGTACGCCCCACAAATGAAGAGCATGGAGACCGAGATTACGCGCGACTTACGCACTCTGACTGCAGGTGCGGCTCGATCGCGCACTCTAGTGGAAGAAGCGACGGCAGCATCTCTGATGTGGTGAATACCTTTCTGGAGTGTGCTCTCCCTGTTTCACAAAACCAATGCGGAGAACAGGCGTCGGCAGCACACCTGATGTAGTACACTCCTGGAAATGGAAAAAAGAACACATTGACACCGGTGTGTCAGACCCACCATACTGGCTCCGGACACTGCGAGAGGGCTGTACAAGCAATGATCACACGCACGGCACAGCGGACACACCAGGAACCGCGGTGTTGGCCGTCGAATGGCGCTAGCTGCGCAGCATTTGTGCACCGCCGCCGTCAGTGTCAGCCAGTTTGCCGTGGCATACGGAGCCCCATCGCAGTCTTTAACACTGGTAGCATGCCGCGACAGCGTGGACGTGAACCGTATGTGCAGTTGACGGACTTTGAGCGAGGGCGTATAGTGGGCATGCGGGAGGCCGGGTGGACGTACCGCCGAATTGCTCAACACGTGGGGCGTGAGGTCTCCACAGTACATCGATGTTGTCGCCAGTGGTCGGCGGAAGGTGCACGTGCCCGTCGACCTGGGACCGGACCGCAGCGACGCACGGATGCACGCCAAGACCGTAGGATCCTACGCAGTGCCGTAGGGGACCGCACCGCCACTTCCCAGCAAATTAGGGACACTGTTGCTCCTGGGGTATCGGCGAGGACCATTCGCAACCGTCTCCATGAAGCTGGGCTACGGTCCCGCACACCGTTAGGCCGTCTTCCGCTCACGCCCCAACATCGTGCAGCCCGCCTCCAGTGGTGTCGCGACAGGCGTGAATGGAGGGACGAATGGAGACGTGTCGTCTTCAGCGATGAGAGTCGCTTCTGCCTTGGTGCCAATGATGGTCGTATGCGTGTTTGGCGCCGTGCAGGTGAGCGCCACAATCAGGACTGCATACGACCGAGGCACACAGGGCCAACACCGGGCATCATGGTGTGGGGAGCGATCTCCTACACTGGCCGTACACCACTGGTGATCGTCGAGGGGACACTGAATAGTGCACGGTACATCCAAACCGTCATCGAACCCATCGTTCTACCATTCCTAGACCGGCAAGGGAACTTGCTGTTCCAACAGGACAATGCACGTCCGCATGTATCCCGTGCCACCCAAAGTGCTCTAGAAGGTGTAAGTCAACTACCCTGGCCAGCAAGATCTCCGGATCTGTCCCCCATTGAGCATGTTTGGGACTGGATGAAGCGTCGTCTCACGCGGTCTGCACGTCCAGCACGAACGCTGGTCCAACTGAGGCGCCAGCATCTCTATGATCGTCTCCATGGGAGAATAGCAGCCTGCATTGCTGCGAAAGGTGGATATACACTGTACTAGTGCCGACATTGTGCATGCTCTGTTGCCTGTGTCTATGTGCCTGTGGTTCTGTCAGTGTGATCATGTGATGTATCTGACCCCAGGAATGTGTCAATAAAGTTTCCCCTTCCTGGGACAATGAATTCACGGTGTTCTTATTTCAATTTCCAGGAGTGTATGTGTTTTTCCAGGAAGTGCTCCCTCTCTTTCTACATCATCCTTGAGCTCGGTGGTAGTTTTGGGGTAATGGCGGCACCACCCCAATTTTGATACCAAATTAATTAAAATGATCAATTAATTACCCTCATCCTCACTCCCCACCTGCGCTGTTGGCAGTAATTTAGAATTTTGTCAGGAATTTCAGATATGGCGGGAATTTCGTTGCGCCTAGGTAGTGCTGACGTTTCACAGGGCCCCCCACCCGGGAACTGACGGGAAAATCAAAATGGCACTTCTAGTTCTGGGACTCAAACCCGGTCCTTCTGGGCAGAAAGCCCAAGTGCACCTCCTTACACAGGGAAAGTGTCCAGATGCGGAAGAGGAAGGTTAGGTTAGCGTACTTTAGGTTGGGTGGGAAACTGAAGTAAATATTGGTCCTAATTATGTATTTAACCATAAAGATTGGGCCTAATTACACATCTATATTGATAGCGCTGCGCAAAGAGCACCTAAAGTCGCAATACGGATCAGAAATTGACGATGTCATACAATTGGTGTTATCCTGCTGGGGGGGGGGAGGGGGGGGGCGGAATTCACAATACCACTCAAAACGAGTGGCAGACGTCCTCAAATACTATTTAGGAAAACCCCTTCACCTACAAGTTAGTGGGAAAAGGCTGGAGTGGAAGCTACTATCTTTATTTCTGGTGGGAAATGTCTTCAACCGATGACGTGTTGGTGTTGGACAGAGAGAAGTTTAATCAGTGTATTACCCATAAGTATACAGCTGAGGTCTATGTCTGTCACTGTTTGACATCAGCATTCGCTACAGACGACTCCCGCTGCACGAATCGACCATCACTCTGCAGCCCTGGTGCTCGAAATTCAGGAAGGCTAATACATACTACTACAACGGATGAAAATGCTTCACTGTTCTAATTACGCATCATAATTTTCGTGAAAAAATTAGCACGCTAAACAATGGGTTATAATGCAACACATGTGCGGGGATTTAGAAAATCATTGTAATAATACGACTACTACAAAAACCGACCCCAAAAGATTGCAACGGGAGAGACGAGTGGCAGTTGCACGTTGCATGGGGGCTTAATTAAAAAGAAAAGACTAGGATTAATGAATAAATGCAATAATTTTAGTAGCTGTGTGACCGCTTACGAAGTCTCGTAACCGGTTGGCCCTGACGAGTATTAGCACGCAATCTGACTGCGTAAAATAAAAATAAAGAATGACAAGGAATTTCCCTTAACACAATTGATTAATTACATCCCCTGCAACTATAAAAGCTACGAAACAAAAAAGCACAAGTGTAACTGTTCTGTGTGTGGTAGTGTGACTCAACGTACATGTATCTGGCTCGGTTCTTTCTCAATACCACAAAATATTTTAAACACCATTTACAATGAACTAATTGAAAAACCAGAAATACTATAATTGCACATAGAAACCAGAATTACAAGTCTAATAAATGAACACGAGCCAGATGCTTTGTTGACTGTACCTGTGGACAAGAGGGATTGTCATTACAGAAAACTGTAATACCTTTTTACCTCATTATATATTGACGAAAATATTCCATTACACCAGCATTATAAATCAAAAGCCCATCTCCTTTCTCAAATATATTCTGACAATTGCAACTTCTTCCATCTATACATTACACCAACCCAACAGCGTCTACTCTCTCGCCCAACAGAACAACAACTGCCCTCGACATCCTTTGAACTACTACTACCCAGTGGAGGCGGGGGAATAATAATCTTTGGCGTAATCTCTGGCGCTGTGACTCAGTTTAGCCACCTTTCAACGTGTGTTCTTCTCGCTGTGCGGTCACAAACTAACCACCTTAGAGCCAGTCCTACTTCCCCGCTTTTACCACCTCTCATCCCCCGTCTCCTCACTGTATGTGGGGATACAGGCCTGTTCTATCCTGTCGTTGACGGTCCACAAAGAGATCCATCGGGTGGCATTGATACACTGTCTCCAGATTGTAGCAATCAGTCACAGATGGACAAAATGGACAGGACGCTTCCTGCAATCTGTTAAACGTCTTTCTTGGAAAGACGGGCCCCGCTGGAACAACAACAAAATTCTGGAGAACTCTCCAAATCGCTTTTTCAAACGTCCGGTGGTTAGGAAATGGACAGATGCTACCAGTTCTGCGTGCCACCGTGCAACCCGTTCTGCAAGTGGGCAGTGCCTTGGACCAGCCTCCACAGCGGAACACGTGGCTGGGGACGGTCCGTGTTATCGATGCCAACAAAAGTCACACATACGCAATAGGCCGCGACATCACCAGGCCATAGAACAAAGCGAGATTAATGACACTACCCCAATTGCGAGATTTTTGGCTAAAAGTCCAGTTGTGACTGTCTATAAGACAACCCCCCCCCCCCCCACCCCACACCGCCAGCACCCGCAACCGCATTCTGAAAGGGAAAACACTTCAGTGAAACAATTGTATTTAACGTCAATGCATCCCTTACAAGGGAGCTTCTGTTAAAAAAGAACACACAATCGCAACGATAATAAATGTCCTGTTTTCACGAAAATAGGCACAGTCTATTTTCTTTTAGTTTTACGAGCAAAATTGGTACAGTTTGAGAGCGTTACTTTTTATCAAATTATAAATTGTCATGCATGAGGGTATTGCATTCTTTTAGATGACTGAATTATCAATACAGAATGGCATTTATACAGTCTGCAGGATACAGGTAGCATCTCTCTCTCTCTCTCTCTCTCTCTCTCTCTCTCTCTCTCTCTCTCTCTCTCTCTCCCCCCCCCCCCCCCGCATCCCATTATTCTGCGACATCCAACGACGTGAAACAAAGAAAAAGAATGAAAATCTACAGCACTGCTGCCGATTACAGATGAGAAAACTGAGAAAACTGCAGAGGTCTGAGCTGACAGATGTATTAACTTACTTCACAGCTTCTTTGCATGTCCACTATTTTGCTGCAAAAGCTACCGATCGCTGCAGAATGTCCTGTTATTTCGAAACAGTCATCAGAGTAAAGAAAAGGCGAGAATTTAAGTTCCTAAGAAAGAAAAAACCTATGTTAAATGATTTCTTTCAGGTTGATAGACAAAAATACACAGATTGAGAGCATCACTGGCATTCAAATCAGTATCCATAAATAAACTTTCATGCACATGTGTATTACAAACGTTTCAGACACATGAAATAACATCACAGAATACAGCCTTTCACGCTATTTGTTCTCATGTCGGAAAAAACACAATCATTTTACATTCAGCAACAAGAAGCTATGATTCAAGAGGACGTTGTTGTTTTGTACACTATTACAGGTCTCGTTTTACCAATGAGATGCTGTATTGCACTGGCGCTTATGAAATGTGAAAAACAAATCGTGAGAGCATGCCTTGTAATAGAAAGGGATTTGAATATTCTATGGGTAGAGATGGAAGTCTTCAATAACAATTTGTGACAGCGTCTTACGGTTGATTCTCACCTGTTGCGTAGCTCGTCTGATCGATTTCCTGTGACTGGTTTGAAACACAGGGTGTGTCTTCTCGGCGTTTTCCGGCGTTTTCACCGTTTTTGGGCGACCGACATTGCCAACACTGACATCACGAACACTACCCATTCTCTCAAACTTGCGAACCCATTCTTGATTATTGGCACACTTGAACCGGTTGTCTTCAGCTTGGAGTCGGCCGCAAACGTTCTTGGAGCCGCAGTTGGGCTGTTATTGCTCGCGTAGCAGGCTTGCACGAGCGTTATACGCTCAGGCATGCTGTACAGTGACGTTTCCATGTGCAACTGAGTGACGAAAAAAAGGCACATGCGCATACTAATTCCAATCATGTTCAGCAGCCAACTGTGCACTTCTGAACACCCTAACACAAACCTTCATAAGTTGTGATGATTTTATTTCATATAGTTCAATTGTCACCCTGTACTTAGTAAACAATGAAAACAAATGGCGCTGAATAATTCGAACAATATTGGAAAGATGGGTTACGTTAGTGACTGGGGAGAAATCACAAAGGAAGCTCCACTGGATTCAACGTTGGGTCCACTCTTATTCCTTACACAGGGTCGTGAGGCACATTTTCCTTGGTATTTCGACAGATATTTGCAATTTCGTCTTTGCTGTGTGTAGCTGGAGTCATCCCAAACAAATACTGCTCATCACATCTTTCAGATGACTCCCAGTGTTTCCCATTACAAACAAAATGATCTACAAGCGGAAATGTGCGTGCCCATTCGATAGAACGGTCAAGAATTAGCCTAGTATGATAGTAGTGTTGGCGGTATTTATCAACAGTGGCAGTAAATACGAAGAATCACCAAGACTCTAGCAGCGACTGAGCAGCGCTGCTACTGCATGACGATAGCTTTCGGCGAGGGCAGTTCGTGTTTTACTGTCACTGCCAATGCATACAGACAACATGAATACCGTAGTGGGCTACTGCTGGACCACGCTATCGAATGGAGAAGAGAAATTTCGCTTTAAAAATCATTTTGTTTGTAATGGCAAACATTCGGAGTCGCTTTAAAGACGTGATGAACAATATTTCTTTGGGATTACTCCAGCTATACATAGTAAATACGAATTTGCAAATATCTGTCCAAACACCAGAGAAAAAGGGGCTGAATGAACTTACTCTTAACGTTCAACAAGCAGAATTGGTTCTTTCGGTTCGTGATACTGGTGTTATAAGTCCCATTGGAGAGAAAGCAGGAAAAGAGGTGTTTTTCAAAGAATTATTAAGTGATCCTCTGAAAACGGGCTCTTCTTTAATTTTGAGAAAGCATAGCACATTCAGTTCTGTACAACAAATGGTGTAATGACAGCAATTGATGTAGCACATGAACAGGACACAGTAAGTAGGGTAGAATGCTCCAAATTTTTGGATATACGTATTGATGAAAACTTGAACTGGAAGAAGCATATTAGTGAGCTTTTCCAACATTTAAGTTCAGCTACTTTTGCTCTTCGTATAATTACTAATCTTTGAAACAAACGTATCAACCTCCTGACATATTTTGCATATTTCCACTCAATAATGTCGTACAGAATAATTTTCTGTGGTAACTCATCGCTTAGAAACAAAGTATTGATAACACAACAGCCAAGTACACTATGTGGTATTCACCGATGGACATCATGTAGGTACGTGCTCAATGAGCTAGGTATTTTAACTGCGCCGACGCAATACATACATTCGCTAATGAAATTCGGCAATAATAATTCATCACAATTTGAGAAAAACAGTGATATACGTAGCTACAACACTAGAGGGAAAAATTACTTTTATTACTCATTGTTAAAGCTGTCAATAGCTCAAGGAGGAGTTCAATATGCAGCAACAAAAAGTTTTGATCATTTTCCCAACATAAAATGTCTGACAGGTAGCGAAGTAAGTTTTAAATCTAATTTGAAACATTTCTCCTGGACAACTCCTTCTGTTCCATTGACATTTTTCTACTTAAAAACTGGTAGCCAGTAAAAAAAATGGTAGTTGCCTGGAGAGGACTAAAAATAATGTGTTCATTAATATTAATATTAATCCTGTATACATATGTTGTACACTGACCCGTACCACATCATTTCGATAAAAGCATCATTCAAATCATCTATGGAACATGTAATTAACTAATTAACCCCATGTGCTGGCATACCCCTAGGAGGGAGATGGCATAAGCCGATGTGCATAGGGATACTGAAACAGAACACGGCAATTTTCGGGGGAAAATTCTATTTTATCAAAACTTGCGGTAACTTCTCTTCTAGATTATAAACTGTTAAAATAAATTCCTCCTCAAGAAATAGTACCCAGATAAGAATGAATTCTGCTTTAATGTAGGAACAACAGGAACAACAGTACGAACTTAAATGCATCAAGAAATAATGAATTCTTCAAGAAAAATAAATTTTTTCTTATTATTACGGCTATCCACAGTTACTCAAACAGAATTAGCTCGATGTTTTAAATCAACCACAGATGTGGGGCCTGGGTACTTGTTTATTTAGTGAGTATCGTGACGAATACAAGGATTAGTGACCACAAGGCAGTAACTGCTAGGCTGAATACCGAACTCCTACAACCATCAAAAAGAAACGAAAAGTATATCTATTTAAAAAAGCTGATAACAATGCTCTTAATACCGTCTGCACTCCTTCCAATCTGATGAATTGATGATTTCAGAGAGATAGTATCGACAGCAATTGAGAGATATATACCACATAAATTAATAAGTGATGATACTGCTCCCCCCCCCCCCCACCCCCCACCCCCAATGGTACACAAAACGGGTCAGATGGCTGTTGCAGAAGCAGCGAAAAAAGCATGCCAATTTAAAAGAACGTAAAATCCCCAAGACTGGCAAAGTTATGCAGAAGTTCGAAATATAGCGCATACTTCAATGCGAGATGCTTTCAATAATTTCCACAACGAAGCTCTGTCTCGAAATCTGGCAGAGAACCCAAAGAGATTCTGGTCAAACGTAAATCACACCAGTGGCAAGACGCAATCAATACGTTCACTGCGCGGTAACAACAGTGAATTCACTGATGACAGTGCCACTACAGCAGAACTATTAAACACGATTTTCCGAGACTCCTTCACCAAAGAAGACGAAGTAAATATTCCTGAATTCCAGTCAAGAACAACTGCCAAGATAAGAAACAGAGAAATAGATATTCTCGGCGTCGCAAAGCAGCTCAAATCAATAAAAGCAAGGCTTCCGGTCCAGATTGTATACTAGTCAGGCTCCTCTCAGAGTATGCTGAAACAATAGCTCCATATTTAGCAATTATATACAACCCCTCGCTCACATAAAGATCCGTACCTAAAGGCTGGAAAATTGCTCAAGTCACACCAATACCCAAAAAGGGAAGTAGGAGTAATCCGCTGAATTACAGGCCCATGTCACTAACGTCGATTTGCAGTAGGGTTTTAGAACATGTACTGTATTTGGACATTATGAAGTACCTCCAAAAAGACGATTCATTGATACGTAATCAGCACGGATTCAGAAAATATCGTTCTTGTGAAACACAACTAGCCCTTTATACTCATAAAGTAATGAGTGCTATCAGCAGGGGATGTAAAATTGATCCCATAGTTTTGGATTTCCAAAAGGCTTTCGACACCGTTCCTCACAAGCGTCTTCTAACCAGACTGCATTCCTATGGAATATCGCCTCAGTTGTGCGACTGCATTCGTTGATTTCCTGTCAGAAAGGTCACAGTTAGTAGTAATAGACGGAAAGCCATCGAGTAAAACAGAAATAATATCCAGCGTTCCCCAAGGAAGTGTTATAGGCCCTCTACAGGGTGTTACAAAAAGGTACGGCAAAACTTTCAGGAAACATTCCTCACACACAAAGAAAGAAAATATGTTATGTGGACATGTGTCCAGAAACGCTTACTTTCAATGTTAGAGCTCATTTTATTACTTCTCTTCAAATCACATTAATCATGGAATGGAAACACACAGCAACAAAACGTACCAGCGTGACTTCAAACACTTTGTTACAGGAAATGTTCAAAATGTCCTCCGTTAGCGAGGATACATGCATCCACCCTCCGTCGCATGGAATCCCTGACGCGCTGATGCAGCCCTGGAGAATGGCGTATTGTATCACAGCCGTCCACAATACGAGCACGAAGAATCTCTACATTTGGTACCGGGGTTGCATAGACAAGAGCTTTCAAATGCCCCCATAAATGAAAGTAAAGAGAGTTGAGGTCAGGAGAGCGTGGAGGCCATGGAATTGGTCCGCCTCTACCAATCCATCGGTCACCGAATCTGTTGTTGAGAAGCGTACGAACACTTCGACTGAAATCTGCAGGAGCGCTCCATCGTGCATGAACCACATGTTGTGTCGTACTTGTAAAGGCACATGTTCTAGCAGCACAGGTAGAGTATCCCGTATGAAATCATGATAACGTGCTCCATTGAACGTAGGTGGAAGAACATGGGGCCCAATCAAGACATCACCAACAATGCCTGCCAAAACGTTCAAAGAAAATCTGTGTTGATGACGTGATTGCACAATTGCGTGCGGATTCTCGTCAGCCCACACATGTTGATTGTGAAAATTTACAATTTGATCACATGGAATGAAGCCTCATCCGTAAAGAGAACATTTGCACTGAATTGAGGATTGACACATTGTTGGATGAACCATTCGCAGAAGTGTACCTGTGGAGGCCAATCAGCTGTTGATAGTGCCTGCACACGCTGTACATGGTACGGAAACAACTGGTTCTCCCGTAGCACTCTCCATACAGTGTCGTGGTCAACGTTACCTTGTACAGCAGCAACTTCTCTGACGCTGACATTAGGGTTATCGTCAACTGCACGAAGAATTGCCTCGTCCATTGCAGGTCCTCGTCGTTCTAGGTCTTCCCCAGTCGCGAGTCATAGGCTGGAATGTTCCGTGCTCCCTAAGACGCCGATCAATTGCTTCGAACGTCTTCCTGTCGGGACACCTTCGTTCTGGAAATCTGTCTCGATACAAACGTACCGCGCCATGGCTATTGCCCCGTACTAATCCATACATCAAATGGGCATCTGCCTACTCCGCATTTGTAAACATTGCACTGACTCTAAAACCACGTTCGTGATAAACACTATCCTGTTGATGCTACGTACTGATGTGCTTGACGCTAGTACTGTAGAGCAATGAGTCACATGTCAACACAAGCACCGAAGTCAACATTACCTTCCTTCAATTGGGCCAACTGGCGGTGAATCGAGGAAGTACAGTACATACTGACGAAACTAAAATGAGCTCTAACATGGAAATTACGCGTTTCCGGACACATGTCCACATAACACCTTTTCTTTATTTGTGTGTGAGGAATGTTTCCTGAAAGTTTGGCCGTACCTTTTTGTAACACCCTGTATATTCCTGATCTATATTAACGACATAGGAGACAATCTCAGTAGCCGTAGTAGATTGTTTGCAGATGATGCTGTGACTTATCGTCTTGTAAAGTCATCAGATGACCAAAACGAATTGCAAAATGATTTAGATATCTGTATGGTGCGAAAAGTAGCAGTTGACTGTGAATAAAGAAAAGTGTGAAGTTATTCACATGAGTACTAAAAGAAATCCGCTAAATTTAGATTACGCGATAAGTCACATAAAGCTGAAGACTGCAGATTCAACTAAATACTTAGAGATTACAACTACAAATACCCTAAATTGCAACGATCACATAGATGATGTTGTGGGTACAGCAAACCCAAGACTGCGATTCACTGGCAGAACACTTAGAAGCTGCAACAGGTCAACTAAAAAGACTGCTTACACCACACTTGTCCGCCCTATTCTGGAGTATTGCAGTTCAGTGTGGGATACGTATCAGATGGGACTGACGGATGACATCGAAAAAGTACAAAGAAGGGAAGCTCGTTTTGTATTATCGCGAAGTGTGAGAGATAGTGCCACAGACATGATACGAGAACTGGAGTGGCTATCATTAAAACAAAGGTGTTTTTCGTTGCGCGGGATCTTCTCATGAAATTTCAGTGACCAGTTTTCTCCTCAGATTGCGAAAACATTCTGTTGGCACCCACCTACATACGGAGAAATTATCATCACGATAAAATAAGAGAAATCAGGTCTCACACAGAAAAATTTAAGTGCTCGTTTTTCCCGCGCGTCGTTCGAGAGTGGAACGGCAGGGAGACAGCTTCTACATCTACATCTACATGATTACCCTGCAATTCTCATTTAAGTGCTAGGCAGAGGGTTCATCGGACCACAATCATGCTATCTCTCTACCATTCCACTCCCGAACATCGCGCGGGAAAAACGAACGCCTAAACCTTTCTGTTCGAGCTCTGATTTCTCTTATTTTATTTTGATGATCATTCCTACCTATGTAGGTTGGGCTCAACAAAATATTTTCACATTCGGAAGAGAAAGTTGGTGACTGAAATTTCGTAAATAGATCTCGCCGCGACGAAAAACGTCTTTGCTTTAATGATTTCCATCCCAACTCGCGTATCATATCTGCCACACTCTCTCCCCTATTACGTGATAATACAAAAAGAGCTGCCCTTTTTTGCACCCTTTCGATGTCCTCCGTCAATCCCACCTAGTAAGGATCCCACACCGCGCAGCAATATTCTAACAGAGGACGAACGAGTGTAGTGTAAGCTGTCTCTTTAGTGGACTTGTTGCATCTTCTAAGTGTCCTGCCAATGAAACGCAACCTTTGGCTCGCCTTCCCCACAATATTATCTATGTGGTCTTTCCAACTGAAGTTGTTCGTAATTTTAACACCCAGGTATTTAGTTGAATTGACAGCCTTGAGAATTGTACTATTTATCGAGTAATCGAATTCCAACGGATTTCTTTTGAAACTCATGTGGATCACCTCACACTTTTCGTTATTTAGCGTCAACTGCCACCTGCCACACCATACAGCAATCTTTTCTAAATCGCTTTGCAACTGATACTGGACTTCGGATGACCTTACTATACGGTAAATTACAGCATCATCTCCGAACAACCTAAGAGAACTGCTCAGGTTGTCACCCAGGTCATTTATATAGATCAGGAACAGCAGAGGTCCCAGGACGCTTCCCTGGGGAACACATGATATCACTTCAGTTTTACTCGATGATTTGCCGTCTATTACTATGAACTGCGACCTTCCTGACAGGAAATCACGAATCCAGTCTCACAACTGAGACGATACCCCATAGGCCCGCAGCTTGATTAGAAGTCGCTTGTGAGGAACGGTGTCAAAAGCTTTCCGGATATCTAGAAATACGGAATCAACGTGACATCCCCTGTCGATAGCGGCCATTACTTCGTGCGAATAAAGAGCTAGCTGCGTTGCACAAGAACGATGTTTTCTGAAATCATGCTGATTACGTATCAATAGATCGTTCCCTTCGAGGTGATTCATAATGTTTGAATACAGTATATGCTCCAAAACCCTACTGCAAACCGACGTCAATGATATATGTCTGTAGTTCGATGGATTACTGCTACTACCCTTCTTAAACACTGGTGCGACCTGCGCAATTTTCCAATCTGTAGGTACAGATCTATCGGTGAGCGAGCGGTTGTATATGACTGCTAAGTAGGGAGCTATTGTATCAGCGTCATCTGAAAGGAACCTAATCGGTATACAATCTGGACCTGAAGACTTGCGCGTATCAAGCGATTTGAGTTGCTTCGCAACCCCTAAGGCATCTACATCTAAGAAACTCATGCTAGCAGGTGTTCGTATTTCAAATTCTGGAATATTCCATTCGTCTTCCCTGGTGAAGGAATTTCGGAAAACTGCGTTCAATAACTCCGCTTTAGCGGCACAGTCGTCTGTAACAGTACCATCGGCACTGCGCAGAGAAGGTATTGACTGCGTCTTGCCGCTTGTGTACTTTACATACGACCAGAATTTCTTCGGATTTTCTACCAAATTTCGAGACAATGTTTCGTTGTGGGACGTATTAAAAGCATCTCGCATTGAAGTTCGTGCCAAATTTCGCGCGTCTGTAAATTTTAGCCAATCTTTGGGATTTCGCGTTCTTCTGAACTTCGCACGCTTTTTCCGTTGCCTTTGCAACAGCGTTCGGACCTGTTTTGTGTAACATGGGGCATCAGTTCCATCTCGTCTACATTTGCATAGTCAGTTCGGAAGGAATGGAGATTGTCTCTTAGGAAGGCTTCTAGTGACACTTTATCCGCTTTTTTAAATAAAATTATTTTGTGTTTGTTTCTGGTGGATTTGGAACAAACGGTATTGAGCCTAGCTACAACGACCTTGTGATCACTAATCCCTGTATCAGTCATGATGTTCTCTATTAGCTCTGGATTGTTTGTGGCTAAGAGGTCAAGTGTGTATTCGCAACCATTTACAATTCGCGTGGGTTCGTGGACTAACTGCTCAAAATAATTTTCGGAGAAAGCATTTAGGACAATCTCGGAAGATGTTTTCTGCCTATCACCAGTTCTGAACAAGTATTTTTGCCAACATATCGAGGAAAGGTTTAAGTCACCACCAACTATAACCGTATGAGTGGGGTATTTATTTGTTACGAGATTCAAATTTTCTCTGAACTGTTCAGCAACTATATCATCGGAGTCTGGGGGTCGGTAGAAGGAACCAATTATTAACTTCGTTCGGCTGTTACGTATAACCTCCACCCATACCAATTCGCACGGAGTATCTACTTCGACTTCACTACAAGATAAACCACTACTGACAGACACAAACACTCCACCACCAATTCTGCCAATCTATCTTTCCTGAACACCGTCTGAGACTTCGTAAATATTTCTGCAGAACTTATTTCAGGCTTTAGCCAGCTTTCTGTGCTTTCTATTAGCACTTGAAGCTCAGGGACTTTCCCAGCACAACTACAACAATTTACAACTACAATTCTGACTGTTCCCTGATCCAAGCACATCCTGTATTTGCTATGCACCCTTTGAGATTGCAGCCCACCCCGTACTTTCCCGAGGCCTTCTAACCTAAAAAACCGTCCAGTCCACGCCACACAGCCTCCGCTCTCCGTGTAGCCGCCAGCTGAGTGTCGTGAACTCCTGACCTATTCAGTGGAACCCGAAACCCCACCACCCTATAGCGCAAGTCAAGGAATCTGCAGCCAACACGGTCGCAAAACCGTCTGAGCCTCTGATTCAGACCCTCCACCCGGCTCTGCACCGAAGGTCCGCAGTCGGTTCTGTCAACGATGCTGCAGATGGTGAGCTCTGCCTTCATCTCGTAAGCAAGACCGGCAGCCTTCACCAAACCAGATAGCCGCTGGAATCCAGAGAGAATTTCATCAGATCCAAAGCGACACACGTCATTAGTGCCGACATGTGCCACCACCTGCAGCTGGCAGCACCCTGTGCTCTTCATGGCATCCGGAAGGACCCTTTCCACATCAGGAATGACTCCACCCGGAATGCACACGGAGTGCACACTGGATTTCTTCCCCTCCTTAGCAGCCATATCCCTAAGGGCCCCCATTACGCTTGAATGTGGTTCATTGAACCCTCTGCCAGGCACTTTATTGTGAATAGCAGAGTAATCACGTAAATGTATTTGAACGGGTGGAATCAATTTCCGAACGATTTTACTTTGCTCTTATCAAACTGAACCATCCCCGTCTGGCCATCTCCAGTTTTTCCCCCTTTCTGATCATGGTGGACACACTGTCTCATTGCCATCACTTTCGATAACGATAATTTTTCGAGAGTGTTGGCGGGGATGGTACTTCACCAAAACAAAGTAATATACATGGTATTCAAGACAGTCAGGAGGCCCCTGAGATTGTCAGGGATTCGGTTTAGGCCTTGTTCAAAGTGACTTATTGGCATCTTTTTGATGTTCTCTAGAATTCGTGAATACTCATGATTGAGACGCTTCACTGTCGTCTAAGCAGGAGGCTGAAGGTGAAAGCTCTTCGCCACGGAGAGGTTCTTCAGCCTCTGGACTATCATTAAGGAGGGGCTAAACAGTCAATACGTCTGGCATATCTATTGTGTGACACGCCCTCATCAGAATCTATACAAGAAAGTTCAGATCGACATATTTTTTTCTTTTTCGACTTGCCAGCCTTAGCCATGTCGCCCTCCATGATTGTACTTGCCCTTTTCCTCTCGTTGGCCCTTTCAGCACGATTCAATCTTCGATGCAACTGTGTGTTAAAACAGCAGTAAACCTTATTTTTCGGCCGTGATTGGACTGATGCCGTGGCCGGCCTGTGGGAAAGGGCGAATTTCTTCCGGGGTGATGTATACTTATGTGAAACAAGCTGTCATAGGTATGCCAGCTTATCCCATACTTAACTCTGCGCACTAGCCACACGACGATATCAAAACCAAATTGGATACCACGTAATCCCTAATCTCAGAAACAAAACATTATCATACATGAATGCAACGACAGTTTAGCGCTCGTTCGAAAACCGGCAGCAGTAGCGCCTTAGTTCGATCTACGGGTTCACCAGGACAAAAACAAATAACGACTAAAAATTTACTGACCAGTCAGAAGAACGATTAAACAGGGCTGCTTCCTTCCTGACACTTCCCAACAAACGGAAGTTACGGCGGATGCTATACCTTTATATACACTCTGCACTAGCGCGATGACAGCGCTCTAACTCCGCAGTGGCAGGAAATAGAAGCTGTGTGCTAAGTAATGCCAACTAACCCCTGTCTACACTGCTAAAGAGTAACTTGCAAATATTACACTGCGAAATCGCTTATATATCCAAAACCTCAAATGCAAACAACTTTGTTTTTATGCAGTACAACAAATAATTACCACTTGGATTCGACGCAATGCCTATCATGAGCAGTGCGAGTCATTCTTTGTCACATCACATAAAGTATAAGCGATGGGACAAACGGATATGTATTATGACAAAAAAATACCCTCTGTGTGTGACGTATACATCCTCAAGGGTTTATGATGGGGTGATAAATCACTCTGTACGCGTAATTCCCACTTTCTTGTCGGTTCCAAGAAATTACAGCCTCCAACTCTGATGCATTTGTTGCATAACTATCAAGAACTTTTATTCTGTCCTGAGGAGTTTGTTTTGAACTCCCCCGTTATCTCTCAAGAGCAAAACGTAGATTGCACTAATCTTGATGAAACCTCTCGATTTGCTTTCCCTAGAGTGCTCTCTTAAGCAAATGCGATAACTGATATTTCCTAATCACTGAATACGTGTATGATCGAGAACGTATTTATCATAAACAAAAGCTTGCTTGCGGAACGCGAGATTGTAATAAACGAAGGCAAAATATCTGAAGCCTTTAGAATGCGTGACTGACAAATTGTCAGGTGAAAAACAATTGCTTCAAGGACGTCGAGAGTCACGATACCGTTGGGATGATGCCGTGGATTATTGAGTGGGCAGTGGCGCTCAAACCCGCGACCTAGGTCGAGAACTCGACAGGTAAAAGTAATGAAGGGCCTAACCAAGAGACCAAATAACAATAACTGCCGATACTTCCAGCAATTTTTGAATCTAGGACATTCCAGACACAAATCACCATAGGAAAAAGCTGTGAGGCACTTGATTAAGTGCCAAAATAGTGGCAAATACCAAAATCTGCAAACAATTGCAACCACTGGTAATTGAACCCAGGACATCCTAAGCGCAATTCCTCAATGTAAGTGACATATCCTAATCGCAGAATATGTGTGCGACTGAGAATGTTATGTTGCTATCATAAATTAAAAAGAGGCTTGAAAAACGTGGGAGTGTACTTACTAACACTGTCTACCCTACAACTCAAAAGCAATGCGCCAGATGCAAAAATGTTTAGCAGGCATCGAATATTGCGAATGTCACCTAACACATCGCATGGGGTCTTGGATTACTAGGTTGACAAGGTCAGCATGCTTTACTCCAGTTTGTTGCCTGGAAATTTTTCACGCCATCAAACAGTTGTCAGCCTCCGTTAAGAACAGTGAAGTAGCAATATCTATGCGCCTGTCGCAAAACATCACCAAGTCATATTGTTTTGTTCAAAAATGTTCAAATGTGTGTGAAATCTTATGGGACTTAACTGCTAAGATCATCAGTCCCTAAGCTTACACACTAATTAACCTAAATTATCCTAAGGACAAACACACACACCCATGCCAGAGGGAGGACTCGAACCTCCACCGGGACCAGCCGCACAGTACATGACTGCAGCGCCCTAGACCGCTTGGCTAATCCCGCGCGGCTCATATTGTTTTGAAAGTGAGGCTCCTTGAACAGCAACGATTTCCACATGGCTGATAGGCTGCCGCAAGAGGAAACTGTGGGCTGTTTTGCTGACGATGGAAGCGAATAAGCAGCCTCTGGTGGTATGCTCTGTTGAAGTGTCTCATGTATACGTTTGACAGATGAAGAAAATTACAATAAAAAACATCCGGGAAGAGATTTTTCTTTCACTCATGCATAGGAGTGAACACTCGTGGGACAAGAAAACTTCATACTCTGGATAAAAACACTAGTCAACAGCCATTTTGTATCTGGGATGTGATACAACAGCTAGTATGTATTTTGGTGTGTAGAATCCACACGTACCTTTCAAAATGTTCTAGCACGTACCACTTTTGAGTTTTTAAAGGTTTTCTATCTTTCGTATTCAGTATTTCGCTTTTTGCTGTTCTGATTTGATGTTTAATTGTTTATTTTTGATTTGCAGAGGAGAGCTAATAGATATACAAATCGTCAATAAATGGTTGGTGTGGTAATCCAATGGTGTAAAAGAGATCCTCAGTGAGTGTTTCCTGCGAACGATAGTGCAAACTTTTTGTGTTTAAAACTTGCACTAAGAGAAATGGCAACTAGTAAATCTCGCTGCTGTCCAAACCACCCCAACAACTTTTGTTATGTGTGTAGCAAATTCACTCCAATCACTGGTTTGGTTAAGAAAGCACATAAATTGTATTTTGATTGTCCTGTTGGTGATCAAGATAAAAAGTTTGCACCTCATATTGCCTGCATAACCTGTACTACAACCTTAGCCGAGTGGTTGAAAGGAAAACGCCGAGCCATGCCATTCCCTGTTCCGATGGTGTGGTGTGAGCCTAATGACCATTATTCAGATTGTTACTTCTGTCTTACAAATATTTCGGGACATTCAAGCAAAACTAGACATAAAATAAAGTATCCAAATGTATCTTCAGTGCATTTGCCTGTGCCCTATGACGAGGGTAGCCTGTTCCTGTCTGTAACTTGAAAGTCACGGAACCAGACACCATATCAAGTGACTCAGAAGGTATTGGACATATGAGTACCGCCCTCAATATCATGACACTTCGCCTCAGCTCTTTAATCAAAAGGAATTAACGATGTGGTTCGCGATCGAAAACTTTCGAAACAGCAAGCTGAACTCTTGGGGTCGAGACTGCAACAACGGAACCTCCTAGCTCCAGGGACGGAAAATTTCCTGTGTCAGATCAAGAGGTGCTTCCTTCGCTCAGTATTTCGATACGCAGAATTCAATGTGTGTACGTAGAGCTGTCAATGGTCTGATGATGCAGCTACGTGTCCAACATAATCCATAGGAGTGGCGACTATTTACTGACTCCACTAAAACCAGCTTGAAAGCAGTACTACTGCATATAATGACAATGCATTTTCAGCGGTACCTTTGACTTACGCAGTAGGCATGAAAGAAACTTATGAAACCATGGCTTTGCTGGTGGAGGCAATCAAATATTAGGATCATGAATGGCAGCTTAGCTTTGATTTAAAAGTTGTTGCACTCCTTTCAGGTTTACGGGCTGGATTCACGAAATACTGCTGCTTTTTGTGCCTTTGGGATAGCCGTGAGACCAAGAACCACAGTCAAGGAATGGGCTATAAGGAAGTCACATTTCCCTGGAAACGTAAATTGGAACAATACCCCATTGGTTGAGCCCGATAAAATCATTTTGCCTCCCCTTGATATCAAGTTGGTCCTTATCAAGAACTTTGTAAAATCTCTGGATAAAGAAGGTGAGGCCTTCAATCACTTAAAAGAAAAGTTTTCCAAATAAGGTGAGGCAAAGCTGAAAGAGGGTATATTTGTTGGACCACAAATAAGAAAACTGCTGAAAGATTCAACTTTTGATACCAAACTCACAGATAAATTAGCTGCTTGGTCTTCTTTTAAAGCTTTTGTGAAGGGTCTTTTGGGTAACAGAAAAGACAAAAACTATGTTACCACTGTGAATAATCTGTTGGACAACTATAAGAACATGGGGTGTAGAATGTCGCTTAAAATTCACTTTTTACATTCTCATCTTGTTTTCTTTCAGAAAAATTTGGGAGCCGTAGGCGATGAGCATGGTGAAAGGTTTCACCAAGACATTCTTACCATGTAACACCGCTACCACGGCCATTGGAACCTTTCGATGATGGATGACTACTGCTAGAGTCTTGTTAGGGAGAGTGATGAAACGGCAAACAAAAGAAGAGTTCCGTTGTCGCATTTTTCAAAAACCAAAGACGATTAAAGGTGAAAATATATTCTGAGCTAATGTGAACCTTTTACTGGCATCACGCCCATATACACATACAAAATAGTATTGATTTCAAACGTTCTGAATGTGTATTTTTGTTTGACTTAATTGTGTCAATTTTCGCTATTACCATTTTTATTCTGCTGTTTATCTAGGAAATGTGAGGTCATAGAGAAAAACTGATTTCACCAGTGTATTCAGCACCCCAAAATTAGGCAAATCCACTCATTTGCAAACCAGATGCAGAAAAAGAGTTTAAATTTGTTAACTAGTGTGATGGCTGCCTGTGCACGTTCATAAAAAAAATCGCATGAAATATGACTGAATCACTCGTGAGTCCCATGTGCATAGGGAGTTAAAAAGAACAGGGTATAATGGCCGAACAGCTCCACATAAGACACGCTTTCTTGTAGTCAGTGGTGAGCGGCGCTTGAGGTGGTGTAAAGAGCCATGGCAATGGTCAGAGGATGAATTCCAGTGATGAATCGCGCTGTACCCTGTAGTGACCGATGTAAGGATTTGGCGAATATGTGGAGAACGTTACGTGCCAACAGCACTAAAGTACTGTACTGCTCATGCTAGCCCTCTACTTACAATGAACCATATTTGTAATTTTAATTGTAGGAATGATCAGTTTCCTGAAAGATTTAAGTACTCAGCAGAAAAACTGTTTTACAAAAAGCAAGAAATGGATAATGTAGACAATTTTAGACCTATTTCTATGCCATCAGCGTTTTCCAAAGTTTTTGAAAAGGCTGTGTATATAAGGATAATCATTTCAATTCACACAATTTGCTGTAAAATGTATAGTTCGGTTTTAGAAGTGGTTTAACAACTGAAAATTTGGTGTTCTCTTTTCTCTGTGAGATGCCGGATGGAATAAACAAAAAGTATCGAAGGCTAGGCATCTGTTTTGATTTAAAAAATGGTGTTTTATTGTGTTTCACAAAATATTTATCCAGAAATTGGACCTATAGGGAATACGGGCAGTAGCTCACAATTGGTTCACCTCTCACTTCAAGAATAGACAGGTAAAATCGGTGAAGTGGAAAACACATATCCCACGAGCCAAACTAGATCCATGTTTTCATTTAAACCTAGCATTTTCAGAGTTAGATTTTTAATTTTAGAGTGAGTTGATTAGGACTGAAATTATGGAAAAAAGTATAACAAATCAGTACCAGAACACATTTATTCATCTGAGAAAGAAAAACATGAAATATCGAACACAAGTTTTCAATATAACATTTGAAGATGGCTTTGACATACCGCACACCAATGTTTTCTACAACATATGGAGTTTTCTGAGGCGTACACGTGCTACTACATACAAACTGTGTACAAACCAGCAGAATTACTTAAGGTGTGCGCTGTTGTTGTTGTTGTGGTCTTCAGTCCTGAGACTGGTTTGATGCAGCTCTCCATGCTACTCTATCCTGTGCTAGTTTCTTCATCTCCCAATACCTACTACAGCCTACATCCTTCTGAATCTGTTTAGTGTATTCATCTCTTGGTCTCCCTCTACCATTTTTACCCTCCTCGCTGTCATCAAGTACTAAATTGGTGATCCCTTGATGCCTCAGAACATGTCCTACCAACCGATCCCCTCTTCTTGTCAAGTTGTGCCACAAAATCCTGTTCTCCCCAATCCTATTCAGTACCTCCTCATTAGTTATGTGTTCTACCCATCTAATCTTCAGCATTCTTCTGTAGCACCACATTTCGAATGCTTCTATTCTCTTCTTGTTCAAACTATTTATCGTCCATGTTTCACTTCCATACAAGGCCACACTCCATACAAAAACTTTCAGAAACGACTTCCTGACACTTATCTATGCTCGATGTTAACAAATTTCTCTTCTTCAGAAACGCTTTCTTTGCCATTGCCAATCTACATTTTATATCCTCTCTACTTCGACCATCATCAGTTATTTTGTTCCCCAAATAGCAAAACTCATTTACTATTTTAAGTGTCTCATTTCCTGATCTAATTCCCTCAGTATCACCCGATTTAATTCGACTACATTCCATTATTCTCGTTTTGCTTTTGCTGATGTTCATGTTATATCCTCCTTTCAAGACACTGTCCATTCCGTTCAACTGCTCTTCCAAGTCCTTTGGTGTCTCCGACACTGTCATCGGCAAACCTTAAAGTTTTTATTTTTTCTCCATGGATTTTAATACCTGCTCCAAATTTTTCTTTTGTTTCCTTTACTGCTTGCTCAATATACAGATTGAACAACATCGGGGGAAGGCTACAACCCTGTCTCACTCGCTTCCCAACCACTGCTTCCCTTTCATGTCCCTTGACCCTTATAACTGCCATCTGCTTACTGTACAAATTGTAAATAGCCTTTCGCTCTCTGTATTTTATCCCTGCTAACTTCAGAATTTGAAAGAGACTATTCCAGTCAACGTTGTCAAAAGCTTTCTTTAAGTCTACAAATGCTAGAAACGTAGGTTTGCCTTTTCTTAATCTAGCTTCTAAAATAAGTCGTAGAGTCAGTTTTGCCTTACGTGTTCCCATATTTCTACGGAATCCAAACTGATCTTCTCCGAGGTCAGCTTCTACCAGTTTTTCCATTCGTCTGTAAAGAATTCACGTTAGTATTTTGCAGCCGTGACTTATTAAACTGATAGTTCGGTAATTTTCACATCTGTCAACGCCTGCTTTCTTTGGGATTGGAATTATTATATGTTTTTGGAGTCTGACGGCATTTCGCCTGTCTCATACATCTTGCTCACCAGATGGTCGAATTTTGACAGAACTGGCTCTCCCAAGGCTGTCAGTAGTTCTAATGGAATGTTGTCTACTCCTGGGGCCTTGTTTCGACTTAGGTCTTTCAGTGTTCTATCAAACTCTTCATGCAGTATCTTATCTCCCATTTCATCTTCATCTACATCCTCTTCCATTTCTATAACATTGCCCTCAAGTAAATCGCCCTTGTATAGACCCTCCATATACTCCTTCCACCTTTCTGCTTTCCCTTCTTTGCTTAGAACTGGGTTTCCATCTGAGCTCTTGATATTCATACAATTGGTTCTCTTTTCTCCAAAGGTATCTTTAACTTTCCTATAGGCAGTATCTATTTTAACCCTAGTGAGATAAGCCTCTAAATCCTTAAATTTGTCCTCTAGCCATCCCTGCTTAGCCATTTTGCACTTCCTGTCGATCTCGTTTTTGACACGTTTGTATTCCTTTTTGCCTGCTTCATTTATTGCATTTTTATATTTTCTCATTTCATCAATTAAATTCAATATTTCTTCTGCCACCCAAGGATTTCTACTAGCCCTCGTCTTTTTACCTACTTGATCCTCTGCTGCCTTCACTATTTCATTCCTCAAAGCTACCCATTCTTCTTCTACTGTATTTCTTTCCCTCATTCCTGTCAATTGTTCCCTTATGCTCTCGCTGAAACTCTGTACTACCTCTGGTTCTTTCAGTTCATCCAGGTCCCATCTCCTTAAATTCCCACCTTTTTGCAATTTCTTCAGTTTTAATCTACAGTTCATAACCAGTAGATTGTAGTCAGAGTCCACATATGCCCCTGGAAATGTCTTACAATTTAAAACCTGGTTCCTAAATCTCTGTCTTACCATTATATAATCTATCTGAAACCTTTGTGTATTTCCAGAGTTCTTCCATGTATACAACCTTCTTTCATGATTCTTAAACCAAGTGTTAGTTATGATTAAGTTATGCTCTGCGCAATATTCTACCAGGCGGCTTCCTCTTTCATTTCTTAGCCCCAATCCATATTCACCTACTATGTTTCCTACTCTCCCTTTTCCTACTCTTGAATTCCAGTCACCCATGACTATTAAATTTTCGTCTCCCTTCACGACCTGAATAATTTCTTTTATCTCATAATACATTTCATCAATTTCTTCGTCATCTGCAGAGCTAGTTGGCATATAAACTTGTACTACTGTAGTAGGCGTGGGTTTCGTGTCTATCTTGGCTACAATAATGCATTCACTATGCTTTTTGTAGTAGCTTACCCGTACTCCTATTTTTTTATTCATTATTAAACCTACTCCTGCATTACCCCTATTTGATTTTGTATTTGTAACCCTGTATTCACCTGACCAAAAGTCTTGTTCCTCCTGCCACCGAACTTCACTAATTCCCACTATATCCAACTTTAACCTATCCATTTCCCTTTTTAAATTTTCTAACCTACCTGCCCGATTAAGGGCTGTGACATTCCACGCTCCGATCCGTAGAACGCCATTTTTCTTTCTCCTGATAACGACGTCCTCCTGAGTAGCCCCCACCCGGAAATCCGAATGGGGGACTATTTTACCTCCGGAATATTTTACCCAAGAAGACGCCATCATCATTTATCCATACAGTAGAGCTGCATGTCCTCAGGAAAAATTACGGCCGTAGTTTCCCCTTGCTTTCAGCCGTTCGCAGTACCAGCACAGCAAGGCCGTTTTGGTGCACTACTCTTTCGAAAGAATGCCTATGATGTATAATAAAACACAATTAGTTACTCAGACATTCTTGGAATGGAGAAGATGGTGATTCAATCTGATTTTCGTGAAACAATCGTACTGTGCCGCATATAAACACATGCCGCTCGATTTGATCGCTCACAGCCTCCTGTATGTTGACCCCATGGTCCCCAGTTCCCTTCTGATTGCAGACACTTTTTCCAGTGCTTCTGGCATTGATGGTAACATTTCTGGAACCCATCTTCTGTAATATCCTCCAAGACCCTCGTCACAGCTTTTTGGACATCTTCCGTTGTTTGAAAATGGTGTCCCTTGACCGCCGTTTCGACTCTTGGAAATAGAAAAAAAGTCGCACAGAGCGATATATGGTGAATAAGGTGGCTGTGGTAGTACTGAAATTTGTTTGAGGTTAAAAATTGTACTGACCGAGCAGTATGGGATGGCGCATTATCGTGATGCAGAATCCAATTATCAGCAACGTTGGCAGGGACACGAAGAACTCTTTTATGAAGTCTTTCTAAAATTTCTTTGTAGTAATATTGGTTAACTGTTTGTGCAGGAGGCACCCACTCTTTATGAACAATTCTCTTGGAATCAAAGAAGCACATAAGCATGCATTTCACTTTTGCCTTTGACATGCGAGTTTTTTTTTTTTTTTTTTTGTTTGGGTGATCCCTTTGATCACCATTGCGAACTTTAACGTTTTGTCTCAAGATCGTACTGAAAAAACCAACTTTCATCATCAGTGATAACACGGCTCCACAATTATGGATTGATTTTGGTTTGCTCTAACAGATTGGCTGCCACATTTTTCCGTGTTTCTCGCTGTTGTGGTGTGAGATTTTTGGGGACCATTTTTGCACAAATCTTTCTCATACCAATATCTTCAGTTATTATTAGACGAACCATTTCTCGATTCATGTTCAGTTCTTCTGCAGTCATTTTCACGGACAATCTTCGATCAGATCATATGAGTTTACCCACCCTGGCCAAGTTGACATCCATCCGTGAGGTTGATGGTCGTCCACTGCGGTCTTTACCTTCAACATTCGTTCTACCTTCACTAAACATTTTATGCCAACGAAAAACTTGAGCTCTTGACATAACCTCCTCTCCAAAAGCCTTCTGAAGCTTACCGTAAGTTGTCGTCGCGTTTTCACCCAATTTAATGCAAAAAGAAGTGGCACATTGTTGGGCAATGTTATGCGATTCCATTTCCGTGACGAGAGACACAAACACGTGTTAACTTATTACAGCACAACTGACGACTGAGCAGTTACATCGATGTGCCGGTTGGACTAGCAGCAGCTCATTGACCAAGGTCAAAGATATTGTGCCTACGCAAGCCTGAAGGGTTGCCACATCTTGCAAAGAAAATTAGTCTCACTACTTTTTTTGTCGCTCTCCTTATTTATATATATATATATATATATATATATATATATATATATATATATATATATATATATATATACATATATATATATGCCACAAATTGGTTAATAGGTAGCGGTACATGGCAACTTGCGACGTAACAGTACGTCAGCATCTCGTGACCAGGTGTTCTCAGTGCGTCATGCACCTGGAAAACGTGTTGGTGAGACAAACAGTCCATCACCATCTGCATCGAAGTTCGGTCAGGACAGTATGGAAAGCACGCAATTTTGCATTAGACTGTTGAAAGATTAAATCACAGAGACCTCTAAGAATGGCCAGATACATCAGCCTTAACACATCAGAAATGTACGTCAGCTGATAAATTACTCGCTATGTGAACCAGAAGTGATGCTGTTGTGTAACCAACGACAGCGTACACCATCACGCCAGATGATGAACAAGTATGAAGATCAAGAATGCAATCTGGCAACATGCGTACATGTCAGAAGATGAAGTTTGACATGTAGTAAAGCACATTCTTTAGCAGTATACCACTTGATAATGCCCTTTAAGGCTGAAACTGCGATAGGGAAAATAAGTAATTTCTACAATCCATGATGACTATGACGTCTTTTAAAAAATATAGCAAGATTGTGAACCCCAATTACAAGAAGTTAAAAAAATATAAATTACGAACAATTTTAAACTGAATTTTGACTATGCAGACGAATAAATTACGGATGGAACTTGTAACGCGCCGACTGGCGGTACTCAAGATCGAACTCAGAACGACAACGGATCGCACTGTACCAACGTTGCTATGCCGCTGATGTATAGCTTCCTGCCGCGCAAAATTGCTTTGGCGAACCAATCGACCACAACAGCATGAATTTGGTACAGTTTTAATTTTACAGTCGATGTTATGACTGTGCATCGCTATTAGTTTTCAGAAGATTCCAGTCGTAGCGGAACGCCTGGTAAATATTCAAAGTCTAGCTCGTACCGTACTGTTAAAAGACAAATTGAAGACAGATCAACCCTCGGATAATTAATACAGCAATCATAACCATTGACGAGACGACAGACTCAAATGTCGAATAATAATAAACAGCGCCTTTACTATACACAACTTCGTAATCGTACAATGACACTATTACACCACGAATAGACACGCTACAACATTCCAATGACACTGACAAACAATATCGAGCAGCAATTACGAGACAGGCAGATTTCGATAACAACTCTCGTTATCGTACTATCGGACAAACACAACACCAAACGACTTCAAATACAATACCTGTTTGTATTATATAAAGCTAAATGTTACCTCTAGCTTGCAATTGTTCTCACACATAACAAAATTCTCACAACGCAGCACACTATCTCTGGAAAAGCCTCGTAATCTTTTAATTACTTACAATTTTTGTATCCAATATATCGTCGTGTTACGACCAATTCACTTTAAATTCCTTTCACCAATATCTATAAGGATTAAGATAATTTATGCTACCATTAAATCTCTTTCTGTTTAGTCCAGCGTTGCTATGTAAATAATACGACGTAACGTATTCCACAGATTTACCAATCTTTGTTATTAGTATTATCGCTGACTTTTCCGTGATTACTTTCGACAACTTCAATCCTGACTGAAGTTACTTAGAACACTCTTTCCATAACTGAAATCGTTTTAATTGTTTAGAATATCTACCCTCTGTATGTTTAGCGTGGATCAACTCAATTAATGAACTTTTTGATCAGGCAAAACTTACAAATAACATCGTAGAATTGTCTCATGCAAAGCGTTATTATCTCTGAAACTAAACCTTTGTTTTTCTCACAAAATATAGCTACACACAACAGCTACAAATTGACCACACGTAAAGGTTTCTTTTAACCCAAGAAAAATGGTGTTTATTGGGTCTAGGTATCTGAATACAATTTAATTCACGTAAGTGAGCGAGTGCCAGCAAAGATTAACACACCCCACAAAAACGGAAATTCAATAATAATAATAAAAAAATAAACAAATATCCTAGGCGCCACCGCCTCTTTAACCCTAACCTTAAGTAACAATTTAACACAATTCTGAGCCTCTTCAGGCGTTAGCAAAACGCGACCCCCTAAGTTCCCTAAATTGAAATAGGTCACTCGTCACTTCGACTAACAAAGTTTTCGTTTAGTTGCGTGTTGCTCGTAAATGGTTCCTTTCATTGTCTTCGCTTATCAACTCAACTATTGGTGCAATCTATCATATTACAGTGAAACAGCTCGAATCTATACGAGCCAATTCTAGGTCCGCTGTATGATCGTGGAATTTAAACAACAACAAAATGTGTTCCGTGGCTTTCCCTTCTCGACACACACCAATCCCCTCCAAACCACTCCAACAAAGCAGCTAACAACGCAATTACCTTTGGGCGAGCCGCGACCACTAATCGTACACCACGGACAGGATATCGGTTCCAACGATTCCCAAAAACTCATCCACTGCAAATCTCCTTCTCTCTAATACGGCTCACGCTGTATTTATCACAGCAAACTATTCCTTACTACCGAACTGTCCACAGGACGACAATAAATCGATCGCCCTAGCACATAAATTCGCCAAAACCAGTGTCTCATTCGCGGCTATTTATAAGATCACACAGAGCCTACGTACATAACGTAGCTCAACTTTGGGAGGAAACTACCGTCACAGCCACGCATATGAACAGGGGCCTAAAAGACAAGGTATCCACGCTGCCTCTGTGAACTGCACCAAATAAGATGCTGGTAGAACCGGTATTTCCCTCTCCCAAGCCTTAAACACCAACTGCGGTGCCTCAATACACCACGTAATGGGTCGGTATCCTATACGACCTAGGCGTACCCCGATATATCAATTTAGTCGGTAAGACGTCTACTCGGGAACTAACTACCTTCTTACGTCATGCAACAGGAACCATTTACACGAACAAACACGCAGCGCCACGCCAACTTTTGACGAAGTCGCGCGCGCTCACCACCTGCTTTTTTCGTCGACACTCTCGGATCATCTATAACATGTTTTGTCGCCCTTAATACATCGTACACGTACATTTATAGTAACCACCAGGTGTTAGCCATGTATCGGCTCGGATGCTCATCAATTGTAATGGCGAAAGAAACCCGTGCGTTTTGACACAGCACACACAGATTATTACAGTACATAAACTCAGCACTCTACAACCGACAACACGATTATAACAACTTACAAGATATCAAAATAGGAAGAAGATTCATTCACACGCTTTAAGACAAACTTTTACTTCATTAATAACAGTACCGTAATATAAGCCTCTTGTTAACGTCACTGGCGTACAGTGTTTATTTATTTAATTTTATCTTTATATTTTTTGTGATTTGGTAAATAGCACCATACAGCCACTCATATTATGTATGTAATACATCGCAGATATTAATAACAATGTAATACGTTTTTTAATATTCCTTTCCGGAATTTCTAAGTATGACAGATATAATCTAAACTATAATTTGAGCTGATGAAGAATACTTGAAAAACCATAAGGTAGCAGGACGTCAGCTTTCTTTAACTCTTCAGGAACACCTGTCTACGCATACTATGTTTTGCACAAGCACTTGCGTAGGAGGTACTGTCACAGTCGCAGTAAGGAGAATTCAAAGCGACCATTCTGTGAAGATGGGCTGGAAAATATCCATGATTGAAACACGCCTGAATTACACTATTTATTAATTTCCTGGAAAAGTTTATGTCTTGGAACCAAGGTTTAGTGGGATACATTCTTGCATCGATGCATACCATCTCCCCTGATTAGCTACGAATAACTTTCAGTATTGTTTCCTATAAATATTAATTTATTTCTTCATTCAGGGATTGAGGTCTGATTTAGGAATTTTTGAGTTATATAAAATTCATGCTGTAACTGCTGACTTCGCAAGCCTATGTGTCTGTTCATTGCATATGTGTGAGTGAGTGTGAATCCAAATGAAAGAAGAGACGATTCCTTTGTCGTTCCTTTGCATCACCATGTGAATAATTTCAACTGTGTATATATTTGCATCATAGTTCTATTTCTATTTCCACAGATTGTGTAACGTTTTCCGAATCTGAAATAACTTCAGTGTTGCGATGTCCTGTTGTCTACTAATAAAATAGTGCCTTGTTTGTGGCTATTGTTCAGCTGTGTAGATGGAAGAGTGTGATGAGAGGATAACTTGTTTGCACTGTCCTAGCTGTGGGCATAAAAAATAGTAGCCCACCGAACCACTGTATCCCATTTTTGGCCCATCTGCAACTATTAACAGGGGCTTAGAAGAAACGTCAAAACTCCGCTTAATAACATCGTTGTTTCAAGTATAGGAAGAGTGCCTTGTCTGGTTACAATAATGAGTCGCGGCATTGCTTAGCTGGCAACTAATTGGAAATTTAAATGGAATACCCACATCATGTGGTCAAAGAGGTAGACTCCCAAAGATGGTTAACACCACAATCAGAGAAGCAAATTAAACACCCGGCCGACAAGTTTTTGGAAGACAAAACAAACGAGCATGGTACACTATAGTGCTTGAAGAAATTACGAAACCTAATTAACAAATTCACATATTCCCGTAAAGCTTAACTTTTGGAGGTTCTTTCTGTGCTGGTTTATAACACAACTGTACAAAATCTTTAACACGTAAGTTTTTTAAACAATACTCACTTGAAATGAGATATATTCGTAGTTTTATTACTTTTGTGCATGCAGTTATACCCTGCGGAAACGATAGGCATGATTTAGAATCACTATCAAAACAGGCAGAGAATGACTTCCGAAAATGTGGCGCATAATACTACACCGAGGCACCGCAAGTAGTGCTAAACGTGTATAGTGTATCTCTCTGAACGTGCCTTACAATTCATCATTCCATAAAACAAAATTCAGAAATTTAAATGTTCACAGATTTAATAAATTAATTAAAGCAGTGTAATGGAATTAAACCACCTACACGCTGATAGAAGGTAGTTCTTCAAACAGTAAGTGACAAACAGTTAGCTGTTATCGATCGAAATTAGGGACCTGTATTAAACAATTCCAATACAGTATGCAGTTCAAAAATTGATTAATTTTTACCAATAGTGTCTCAAATGAAAGTCATTCGAAATGAGGAGGCAGCTACAGCAAACGTTTTGTAAAGGGAATATTTAGACTGCTGTGCAGACATTGCAGATAGACTTCACGGCATCTTCGTTCTGCTCTGGCCACAGGTCGGCCCTATTGAGATTCGTCTATCAGTCCAGTTCTCCTTTCCTGTTATTCCAACCTCAATTAACTCTAGCAATACCAAGGAATTTTCCATAACGTGTACTACCAGGGGAGGGGGGTGGTAATTTGTGCCCACAAAATAAATAAATAAATAAAAACAAATTTCGTTAATGATTCTTAACTTCTACTGACTACATTCTTTTTAAACAGGTACTTATGTATAAGTAGCGTCTACAATATGAAAATATCTTACAGAATTATCTTAGCAGCACCAGCGCATCTTCCGTAATGTATACACAGAGAGGAGTCATGTTTTATGACCACCACAAATATTTTAAAAAATACAGATTTAGTTAATTAACGTTACATTTTATTCGCAACATACTTTTTAAAGTGATGCTGGTGTAAAAGGAAGGTTCTGAACTAGAAAATATGAATATGACATCCGTTGCAAGAATTCACTCTTACACCTAAACTTAAATTTTTGGGTTGCGTTTTATTGAAAAATTCAAACTACTTACGAAATCTGGCACAAGAAATTATTAAAAACAATACAGTTTATTTCAGAATTTTAAAATGTGAAATACATGACATGATAGTGCATTGAGATTCGGGAGAACACAGGCACTGCAATATCGTATTTATGTGCCGACATCGGGCAAGCGACTTTCAAGTAAAATGTCTCCCCTGTACGGAGTATACATAATGGATGTTCGAGTACGGGTTGTAGATATATGAAGGTTGGCGGTAGCTCTGCTGTGCTCGAGTAGCCTAGTTGTAAGGAGACGGATCACGGTGAGCATGTAATCCGGATTCGAGCCTCGGGCCCACACAAATTTTCGTTGTCGTTATTCCATTATACAGCTGACGGTTGTCCATATTCGCAACTGCAAAAGTATTTCATACATTTTCAAAATATGGGTGTGAACTGCCTCCCACCCTCTTGGTATTGTGAGAGTTAATACGTGACATTTTCTGGTAACGACATCCCGGCTGCTTGGCCTTCAGTACGTCTGGATCTCGTGGAGCTTTCCGTACAACTCCACAGCTACTACTCCCTCGGTCTAGCGTTATCTGCGCCAATTTGTTCATGTATTACATCAACTGTGCCCCTGGTGCAACTTACACAAGCTCGTATAATGCAGCCCTTTGGCGTCATACAAATACAGGGCAAATCCAAATAAATATAGTGATTACAAACAGCTATAACTATTTTATGGATAGGTATACATCGATACGAATTACAGAGAACGTAAAGAGTTCAAAATTTCGATGGTTGTTCAAGCGCAGTGTGCGGGAAACCGACCACGTGCTGTGGCCTGTAAGCGAAAATGGCGCATCGCATTCACTGTCGCAGAGGTTTCTTTCCCCTCGATGCTTGCCTTGGCACTTTTCTCCCTCTGTCCTGAGGCCCGCTACTCTTCAACCGCTTTTAGTCCACTTCCTATCACTTCGGAAAGCCCGTATTAGTGGGTAATCCTACCCAGACGCACGGACAACCCCACAGACCAGCATTCTGTGAACTCCTTGATTAGCACTAACAAACGCAGAGATATCACTATAACTTTCGTGATGGTCACCGTGCCAGTGCACAGTGCGATCGTGGAGGGGTGTTGCCCCATCCCTATTTTTTTAAGACATATTCGTGTTACAATTCAACAGTTGTCGTTGTGTCATCACAGTGCAAAGAAGAATTCGCAGCTACACAGTCAAACGTTTACAAATACCAAAAACTTTCGCAGATGGCATCGGCACAAAATTTTGAAATAATTCATCTTTCATTTGAACGTAGTTCGTGGAAATCGATGTATGAATCCACGAGAGAGCTACAAATGCCTCAAGCAACGGTTTGGCGTGTCCTCAAAACGAAGTTGAAAATGAGACCACACAGTTAAAATTTTAGAGGAACTGAAACAGGAAGACTACGTCAAACGCACGAATTATACGACGATATTTATTCACCTAGAGATCATTTGACAATGATACAGATTTTATAATCGTAACACAATGAAAATAAAAAGCTCCAACAATCAACCACACACAATATGCAAATATGTTTCATGAGAATGCTGACTGCCACTGCATGTCTCATTTTTAGCGATGACCCTACCTTCTGCAAAAGTAGCAGTATTAAGCGGCAATACATGCGACTAAGGGTTGTAGAAAAGCCTTCGTGTGCAACTGAACATCAGAGTGAGTAGTGTGATATCAACTCAAAAATTGTACGATCCATTTTTCTTCATTGAGCTAAATGTTTCAACATACATTTACATGAACATTCTCTAGCAATAGCTGATGCCACAGCTTAACATGGATCCCACGGATTACATCTTTCAAAAGGATGGACCACCTCCAAATTGCGGTATGGAGATTCGCACATTTTTAAATCAACATCTTGCAAACCGTTTCATCGGGCATAATGGACATGAAGGCCCTGCGTTCTGCCCTATGTCGGCCAGATGTCCGGAGTGAACACTCACGGATTTATTTTTATAGGGTTATCTGAAAGTCCTTTGGTTGTACTTCCTTTGTTAAAAACAATTCCAGAACTCAAAATGCGTCTTTCTAATTTTGGAATTTATTTAGAGTCTTTGTAGTGACTATAATATCGATGTGTAACTATGAACTAAATAGTAATAGCTTAAATTTATCCATTTTACTGGTTTTTTAGGTCTATAGTTGTGGATTCTGTCACTTTTCAGAAACAAAGCAACCAGCCACTTCTTACTACATGTAGTTATTTTTATTAGGTGCTATTGGACCCCATCGGATCACCCAAAGCTATTGCGTTTCAATCTTGGAGTTTGCAAACAGATCTCACTTTTTCTCCGTTGAATCTCTTTTCTTCTTCAGTCCGCTTTGTCACTGGTCTTGTAGTAACTTCATTCTCTGCCAATACTTCCCATTTGCTATTTTTTCTATTTGTTTCTGTTGAAAATGTTTATCTCCAATTTTCTAAATCCTTTTTGATCCGCTGGAGCGTAGTATGGTTCTCTATCGTTCCATATACGTCGCCATTTTGTGAGTGAATCTTGATGGTGTTTTTTTGTAGTGGATGTTGTAGATTATACCTTAAGCTCAGCTAAGTTTTTGCGTGCATATTTTCTCTCCTGCTGTAGGTTCAAAGATTTCGTCTAAATACTGTAAGTATGGAATGTTCTAGATTTATCCCTACATCGTGATCAGTTTCTGAATAGGATATTTTGAGCATGTAATATCTCAAGTGCTAACGTATAACTGAAGGGAGAGATTCCAGCACATCCCCTCCATCTGTGATAACGTAACTGAGTTAATGTTTGTAATTTGCGTTGGACGTCCAAATGATTGCCTCAGTGCCATCTAGACCGTGGGTAGTCAATATTTTTAATTTACCGCCCACTTTTGTGTCTCTGTTAGTAGTAACAGTTTGTAATTGGCCACCGTTTCCATACTACTGGTGATGTACAAAGTGGGGAAGTAACTTTACGTTATAAAATCTGTAAAGCACAGTTGCAGCAAGTTAAAGCATGTAATACTTACTTACCAAATACTTTACGTAGAAATTTTATGAAAACCTAATAAAAATACTTTTAAAACCACTAACGTTTACGGCCCAACATGAAAGCTGGAGCTAGTTGACTGCCACTGATCTAGGTCAACTATGTAAGTAAGCAACGATAATCTCTGTTACGTGGAAGCACCGATATTTACCGCCACGAGATTAACTTAAACGGTTAGAAAACTTTCTGCAAAAGCAGTTGTTTTATATTCTGCGAAAACAGATCATAAACATTGTTGTACAAATACTAGCCTTGTAACAATATTTGGTAAACATTTTTCTTATTGGGAGAGAGAAGATAAGCGCATTTTCGGATTTACATAAATTGTCAAGGAAAGGAGTGTGATGCACAAAATGACTTGTCGGCATCACCAACGATATAATATGATCTTTGGTTTATCGGGCAAAAGAACAATCTAAAAGAAAGTTCCAGAAAAAATACTGCGTAAAAGTAACAAGTATTAATAATGCTGTGGTATTTTTGGCGAAGAGAGAAGTTAGCCGAAACCAGTTATTGTGGTCATAAAATTAATAATTTTGATTGGAAAAGAAGAATGCCCACATAATGTAGCAAAAACGAGTGGCTTTATATAACACTGCTGTAAAGATGCTTACAGATAATTACAACGTGGTCGGTATGTGTAGTGCCAATTTTTCGTATTTGAAGCAGTCACCGGCTAAACATCACGACCTAAACTGACCGACCCCTAAGGTCGTATCAACAGTATAAAAAGCGTTGTGATCTCTCCTTCGTTTATAACAAAGTAAGAATAACGTTTTACAGTGGTGCACAAGTTCGTAGCGTTTTTGTTTTGTATGTCGGTATTCCGGTTGCTACAGGGTTATTTATCGATTGTCATTTTTCATTTGTAGTTCACTGTTGGTATTTGATTTACACACTGACATTTTGAGATAGTGAGTGGAGCTGTAGACGCTAGAAAACGGAATGTCAAGTGGAGAAATCGGAACATTTCTGGCATATTCTTCTGTTTGAGTTCAATAGAGGGGTGACGACAACGGAAGCAGCCAGAAACATTTGCGCCGTGTATGTGAACAATGCCATTGGACAGAGCACGCCAAGAAAACATTTTACTCGTTTCAAGGAAGATCGTTTTGACATTAGTGCCTCTCCAAGTTCAGCGTTTGGCCAAAGAATCTCCGAGTGTAGTGGAATTGCACCCTTTTTCTCCCTTTGCACAGGAAAGGCGACAAAACAAATTTAAATAATTATCGAGACTCCTCCTCCTGCGAGTTACATACAAAATTCTGTCAACATGTGCCGTCCAAAAAGTTCAGAAGAAACTGGATCACAAAATTTACGAATACCGCCGCCCGGAGTGGCCGAGCGGTTCTAGGAGCTACAGTCTGGAACCGCGCGACCGCTGCCTCGGGCATGGATGTGTGTGACGTCCTTAGGTTAGTTAGGTATAAGTAGTTCTAAGTCTAGAGGACTGATGACCTCAAATGTTAAGTCCCATAGTGCTTAGAGCCATTAGAACCATTTTTTACTTGGTGTTTGGAAGGATATTTGGAAGCCAAATATTTTAGCCCATTCGTAGAGAATTTCTATCTGTTTGGTTGCTGCCTTCTCGTCGTCTGCTAGGATTGTCAGATCGTCTGCGAGAGCTAGACAAGAAATTTGGATGTTATTTTTAGGTCTTCCAAATTGCATGGCTCCCAATTGTTTTTATTTTTAAGTTCTGTTTCCCAAATCTCGGATGACTTTATCCAAAACGAGATTAAAGTTGATATGCTTCAGTCGTCTACCTGCCGAACACCGGTTTTTATTAGAAATTATTCCGACACCTCTTCTTTGAATTTTTACTCTAGGAATTGTGTTGATGAGAATTTGTTTGATTTTAAATAAAGTTATTGTTTTTCGAGAATGATAAAGAGGGTCTGGAGATAGATTAAATTGTATGCCTTCTTGAAGCCCACCAAGTAGGATATGATTGAGCTGTTCCTGGGCTGCTACGGTCGCACATTCGAATCCTGCCTCGGGCATGGATGTGTGTGATGTCCTTAGGTTAGTTGGGTTTAAGTAGTTCTAAGTTCTAGGGGACTGATGACCACAGCAGTTAAGTCCCATAGTGCTCAGAGCCATTTTTTTTGTTCATGGGCGCTTTGTATTTTCGCATTGTTTTCAAAATGAATATTTCTTCTATACAATTTCGACTAGTGTGAAAGACGGCCTGGTATTCGTAAAAATGGTTCAAATGGCTCTGAGCACTATGGGACTTAACTTCTGAGGTCACCAGTCCCATAGAACTTAGAACTACTTAAACCTAACTAATCTAAGGACATCGCACACATCCATGCCCGAGGCACGATTCGAAATTGCGACCGTAGCGGTCGCGCGGTTTCAGACTGTAGCGCCTAGAACCTCTCGGCCACTCCGGGCGGCGGTATTCGTAAATTTTGTGATCCAGTTTCTTCTGAACTTTTTGGACGGCACATGTTGACAGAATTTTGTATGTAACTCGCAGGAGGAGGAGTCTCGATAATTATTTAAATTTGTTTTGTCGCCTTTCCTGTGCAAAGGGAGAAAGAGGGTGCAATTCCACTACACTCGGAGATTCTTTGGTTTTCAAATCTCTTTAATGATTTGCTTGAATCTTTGAGGGAATTTGGTTCAATTATGCCATTTTCTCCCGAAGTTCTGTTACTGTTGAGTTTGAGGCAGTGCCTACGAATCAGTTCTCGTGGCGATGGTGGGGATTTCGTGTGGGTGTGTATGGAGCGCCGAGCGGTCTAAGGCGCTGCAGTCATGGACTGTGCGGCTGGTCCCGGCGGAGGCTCGAGTCCTCCTTCGGGCATGGGTGTGTGTGTTTGTCCTCAGGATAATTTAGCTTAAGTAGTGTGTAAGCTTAGGGGCTAATGACCTTAGCTGTTAAGTCCCATAAGATTTCACACACATTTGAACATTTGTGTATGGAGCTTTCCATACGGAGTCCTGAAGTGGGTTCATGGCAGCTGAGTAGATCAGAAAAATATCGTCTCAGTCCCCGACAGCTTTCCTGTAACTATCACTGCAAGAAATATAGCAGCCGGCCTGTTTTTAAACATTTTTATTTATCCCAATACGTGTTTCGGGCACTCAACTATCTCCAGTTGGCGTAATACTAATATTTAGCACATCATTATCACGTTGACTGCATTATGGATAATGCAACGGCCAGGTGATAATATGGCGACTCTGCGCTAGTTTTGTTCGTCCGACATACAAAGTTTCTGAGAAAAGTGATGATACCGATAACAATGTGAGTTATCTGAAAACACTGTGTTGTTCTACTCAGTCAGAACTTCAGCTCCTTACTGCCTTCATGTAATTCTTGAGGTCGCCATCAGTGAAGTTGTGTGTTACGAAAATGTCACAGCGGAATTTAAAGCAAGGTTATGCCATAAAGTTTTGGGTTAAACATGGGGAGTCCGCCTGTCTGACCTTTGAAAAGTTGAAACAGGTCTATAGGGAACATTGCTTATCAAGAGTACAAGTTTTTCGCTGCACAAATCATTTTTTGGAAGGCCGAGAACATGTTGAAGATGAACCTAGCTCAGGGAGGCCTTTAAAAACTGACGAAAACATGCTCCTGTGAGATTGTTTCTCCAGGACAAACTGTCAACCAAGCGTTTTACAAAGATGTCTTGAAGGCTCAGGAGAAGGGCGAATCGAGTGACACCAGTCATTGCAGACAAGTGGCTGCTGCATCGTGACATTGCTCCGTGTCACACAGCCACGGAATTTCCCACCTTAAAATGCATTCATGTTGTTCCATAGGCCCCTTATCCATCTGATCTGAATCCCTGTGACTTTCTTCTCCCGAAATTGAAAAAGTCTTAGAAGGACGTCATTTTGGTGCTGGAGAACACTCAGAACAATATGACTGATGTGCTAGAAACTCTACCCGTTGAAGCCTTTCAACGCTGCTCCCAAGAATGGGAACAACGACTCCACCGGTGTATATGTGCTGAAGGGAATTGATTTGAAGCGGAGAATACTGTTGTTTGAAAAAAATAAAAACTTTGATGAAAAGTCAGTTCCATTACTTTTCTCATACACCTCGTAGAAAAAAGTTTATGTGCCAAGTGCATAAAATATATGCAAAACAAGCACAACAGAAATACAAATAAAAGTATATAAAAAGTGGTTGGTGCTTATTGAAGTTATAACTGATTGTAATCAAATGGTTCAAATGGCTCTGAGCACATCTGAGGCCATCAGTCCCCTAGACTTAGAACTACTTAAACCTAACTAACCTAAGGACACCACAGACATCGATGAGGCAGGATTCGAACCTGCGACAGTAGCAGCAGCGCGGTTCCGGACTGAAGCGCCTAGAACCGGTCGGCAACAGCGGCCGGCTGATTGTAATCGCCACACTCTATGGGTTGGGCAACCTGCAAACCTCGGGCCGCATCTGGCCAGGGATTGGTTTTAATCTGGCCCACGGAAGAAATTGCAGGTGAATCTAAAAATGAACCTCGGGCCGCATCTGGCCAGCGATTGGTTTGTCTGGCCCACGGAAGAAATTGCAGGTGAATCTAAAATTAACTTTTCTCAAAAACACGAGTGTTGAGGCATAATTTGTTGGAGTGGCGTATCAGTACAGTACAAGGCTGCCATTCGTATCAGTGCGTTCCCGCAAAATCATTAAAGTCATAGATGCGATAGTTTTGAGTTGATGCGGTAGGGATGTTGTTGTCAGGTCATGACGACGTGGTTCACGGTAAGCATGTGAATCAGACCAGTATAAAAAGGAGACGTGGGCTATTGTGTTGTTAGCAGTTACTGCAGAATGGGTCGGTCAAGAGAGCTCAATGACATCGAATGTGGACTAGTGATTGGACGCCGCCCGAGTAACAAATAGGGGACGTTTTAACCGTCCTAAAGCTGCCCAAGTCCACTGTTGTGGATGTGACTGTGAAGTGGAAATACGAAGGAACGACAACAGCCAAACCAAGACGAGGCATACTGCACGTGCTGACGGACAGGGGTCATCGAGCACTGCGAAGGGTGGTTGTAAGAAATAGGATGAAATCAGTGGACGGAATGACTCGTGAGTCCCAATGTGCTACCAGGAGTCCAGGAAGCACAATGGCTCCGCAGGGAGGTAAAAAGAATGGAGTATAATGGGCGAGCAGCTCCTCATAAGCCACAAGTTGCTAAGCAAAACTTGAGGTAGAGTAAAGAGGTACACTGCTGAGCAGTGGATGACTCGAAGCGAATGATCTGGGGCGATGAAGCACGCTACACCCTTTGACAGTCTGATGAAAGGGTGTGGGTTTGGTGAATATGTGTAGAACGTAGCTTGCCGTCATTCGTAGTGCCAACAGTGAAGTATGGAGGAGGTGGTGTTACGGTATGGGGGTGCTTTTCGTGGTGGTTAGGGTGACGCAGCCTTATTACCTTTAAAAAACGCTAAGTGAGGAAGGATATGAACCTATTTTACAGCATTGTAGTAGAATGTACGGTAGAGGAATAGTTCGGAGGCGATGATGGTTTTTATCAGTTTCACAAGTAGCTTGTCTGAGGCAATGGTTTGTGGACAATAACATTCCTGAAATGGACTGGCCTACACAAAGTCCTGACATGAACCAACTGGAACACGTTTGGGAATAAGTTAGAACCTCAGCTTCACTCGAGACTGCAGTGTCAAACATCACTATCTTCTCTGGTTTCGGCTGCTGAGGATGAATGAGCTGCCATTCCTACACAGACATTCAGATGCGTCATTGAATGGGTCCCCAGCAGAGTTCAAATCGTCATAAAGGGGAAGGATTGCCCTGTATTGTCACAGTAATCACTACGCAACCTTGAGACTGACAACACCAGCAACAACAATAGTTAAAGAGTGATTTACATATCGAAACAGTAAAAATAAAAAAAAACATATTTGATAAACAATATAGTTTCAGTTGAGCCTAACAGGTATCCAAAGTGATGGCGTCTCTTACAAAGTGTCCTTTAATCCATTATAGGACAAAACGTTTTTTCTGAATATTTGAAAGGTAATACTTTTATTGCATCAAATTTGACTTATATAGGCATGTAATATACTTAGAATTATTTTACGTCCATTTGCCTTGGAATTGAAAGGAAGAAATAGTTGGTTGATGTACAGACCACTATCCATTTTGGGTGGGGCTTAGACTACTGTGGATGGTGGTCATTTAAAAGACCACCTTCTTATATCTGGTATAGATAAATAAAAACATGGCATTCTGAATGCAAGTAAGATACAGTTTATTAACTAATGTACTGAAGTACAAAAACTGAACACATTTCACTATTCAAACAATAAAACATTAGCAAACACTATGAAATACTACAAATTCCAGTGGTAAACACGTTATTTAGAATGAAACGGGTGAGAACAAGGAAGGCAAAGGGCAACTTTGCATTCCTTGCATACAATACTACATTTTTTGGGTTGCTTTTTTGTGCTACAATGAGCATACCTTCTGCTTGTACCCTTCTGTGGTAAATGTGCCCCCTACATTCATTACTATCTGTGGATCCACGTTTGAAACATTTTTGCCCCTAAATTTTGTTTTTGTGATAAAAACTTTTGGGAAAGTTTGTGGCCCACATGTCTTCCTGCTAGAAAAAGTTCCAATTAACTCATTGGCCAAGATACTGTGAAAATTTAGATGTGGCAGTGGCTTTCCATTATAAGACTGTGCCATTTTTGCAGTCTCATAATAAAGAATGAAGGAATTGACAACTGCAGCATCCAGAAAGTAACAGAATAATTTTATCCACCACTTTCTTGATTTTCATGAAACACTGTAGGCAGACATCAGTTGATCAAATTTATCAACCCCCCCCTTCTAGCTATTATAGTCAGCAATACCCTTGGGACACTCAATACTTTCCTTTTCACCCTTATTGTTTCTCCTAGTCACTTGACACATCTCACTAGGGTTATGCATGTTGCTCCCAATTACTACTGATTTTGTACCTCTGTCTTTCCATTTTGTTATAGAAATATCATCTTCCAGAACAGAGTCATGCTGTCCTAATTTCATCTGCTTGTCATCTTTCAATAACATTTTAGGAAAATATTTTCTATTTTGAAGCATTGTTCCGCAACCAAATGTTCCTCTAGTCAATAATTTAGAAAGCAATGGTAAATTAGTAAAAAAATCTGTCAAAAAAGAGGCAGTACCCTAAAAACTGCAGTGGTTTTGAAAGTGACAAAACAACCTTCTCACCTAGAGAACCTTCTTCTTTGAATTCAGATTTTCCTTCATACACTTGAAAAGATAACATGTACCCTGTAACACTGCAGGCTGCAACCCAAATTTTAAATCCTCGTTTTGTAGGCTTCTTTGGCATATACTCCTTTAGAGAAGTCCTACCTTTGAAAGCCACCATGCTTTCATCAATACTGATAAATCGGCTCGGTCTAAAAGTTTTCACAAAAATTTGGTTTAGATGGGTAAGATGTGGACGAAGCTTATACAATTTGTCATATCCACATTCTCCCTTTTCGGCATTTTTTGTAAATCGTTTACATGTAAGAACCTTAATATTTTCAAAAATCTTCTGACAGACATAACTGAAGCTACTCTGTTTACAAATAAATTGGGGTCAGATGACCAGTAATGCCTTATGGTGGGAAGTCTGTGGAAACCCATTATAAGAAGTACACTGAGGAATGCTTTCAATTCAGCTGTGGTCACATTTAGACCAGTACCTTTCTGTTTAGCATAAAGATTAGATTCTCTGACACTGTGTTCTAAGATAAAGATAGGAAAAAATGCGAGAATATAGCTATAGGAGATACTAAATTCAATGTTTGTTCCAAAACCCTGTGAATAATTTACTGAGTTGTATATGGCAAGATCAGTAATGTTTTTTGAAAAATTGTACTGAATGGTAGCCCTAACATGAGCATCGTCACGTTCATCCTCTTCTTCACTTTCATCTTCATCCTCATCACTTTCAGGGATTACACATGTTTGTTGAGGTGATAGAGGAATCAAATCACTACAAGAGTCGTGGGATGAATTATCTCCCCTGCTTGTATTAGTGGGATGAGTATTTGGCAATATGTCTTCGGCATCCGAATCACCTCCACACTTGGAATCAACAGCCTGATCATCGCCTATCAAACTCTGGAAGTCTTGTGATGACATCTATTCCAATTATCGAAATATAAAGGTATTCTTAGTTCTGTGCATCTGTAATAATGAAATATGAAATTCGAGGTTATGTCAGTTTACGTTTTGTCATTGTTCATTTGCTAATAATTTGTTAGCCAGACACTAAAACTGGCTTTTATATATATATATATATATATATATATATATATATATATATATATATATATATATATATATATATATATATTGTAAATTACTTGCATATTATCGGGGTATATCGTAAATATTGCATAGTCCCTTGTACGTATTTGATGAAAGAGCACTTTTACGAAAATGCAAAAACGACACTCAAGTTTTGCTACCACGCTCTCAGTTATCTCTGTATTATTACGTGTATTCTCTATTTAGGTACATAAAACGTATATACAATGTAAAACACGTAACTATTAATTCAATAAATGTCATACATACATTATATTTTAACAAATTCTCACATTATTGCGCCTACAGTGGGACGATTTTCTCTCGTACACACAAAACGCCACCAACGATACTCCTCACGTGGACAGTGGTCGCCTAGCCAACCACCATTTCAGTAAGAATGTTCTACCAACCTCAGCAAACAAAAAGTGGTCGCTTGAGAGTACACCATCCATTTAGCAACAAATGATGCATCTTTGAGGGTCATTTTTCTTTAGAAAACGTACACGGTTTCGCACTTACGGTAGGTGGGCAATATATCGACCACTATCCTATAAAGAGTTAGAGCCACTTGTTCGTTTGCATTTGCAGGCGCAGCCAAAGATGGAGGTAGGTTTTCAATACGTCCGGCAGACGAGGCACTGCGGTGTGGTGGACGGCGTCGCTGTTGTTTAACTCGCCTGGCTGTGGCCTGTGTTGCAGGCGACGGCGTCCCAGAGCACCGCCTCGCCACCCCAGAGGGCGGCGCTCAGCTTCCTGGCGCAGCTGAACTACCAGGCGCAGCTGGCAGCCTCCACGTGCAGCCAAGCCGGGCAGACCATCTGCAATGCGGCCTGCACACAGGTAAGACGCCACCGAGCTCGACTCGTCCCGCTGCTTACAGAACGAGTCTCTCAGCCCGCCTCCGTAAAGTCCGCACAAAATACTGTGGTCGGTAGATGCGCAGTCAGCAGAGCATCCGTAGGGGGAGTAGTAGAGGTAGGGGGACACGCAGGCGCTGTAGGGTAAATGCAGGGCGCTAGAGGTGAAGTGCCCTTCTAAACAGAAGCTCAGATTGTTTTGTAAATACTAAGTGGAGTCCCTTAACACCCACACATGCATGGTGACCATTCAAAAAAATCTCTCACTTCTGTAGTTGTAAGCACTGAAACGTAATGCGATTTCTACAGTTCTAATTGCTCTCTGCAGTATATAGCAAAAACTGGAATCAGTAACTAGAATTGACCTACATAGGTCAATTCTAGTTACCCCATTCCAATTTTTGCTATACACTGCAGTAGTTTTTGAGAGCAATTACAACTAGAAATGGTATTACGTTTCAGTGCTTAAAACTACAAAAATAATTTACATAGCGATTCCAATATTAATAGCTTTTTGGAGTAGTTCAAGGAGCAATTACAAACGCAGAACTCACATTAGCCTACATTTCAGTGCACACAAGTACTGAAAAAACGACCTAATTAATGAGTGATCGAATGGCTGGAATCAGTAACCAGAATTGACCTAAATAGGAGGTCAATTATAGCTACCCATTCCAACTTTTCGATGGTTCATAATTTTGGACATTTTTGCAGTAAATCTGTGGACTACGTTTTTGTAGGATTTCTAGATTTCTTATAGATCTCAGAATTACGTTGAAAAGCTAGTAAATATTGTAGGTACAGATTCCAAATTTTTCTCTTTTTCATAGTAATGAAGATAGTAATAGCATATGTAGAAATCCTGTAGCACTTCAGTGTACACACTTGTTGTTAGAACGATGTCAATAACGAACCATGGAATGGTTGGTATAGGTAACTAGAATTAACCTATATAGGTCAGTTCCAGTTACCGATTCCACTATTTGTTAGATCCTACTTTTTGTAAATTTTCGTCCCGTTAGATTCAACAGTTAGTAATAAAAGTTAACGCTGATTCATAAAGTTATGACTTCACCATTCGCTATACTGTACTGGATTTAAAGGTTCTCTGTGCTTTTCTTGCTTGCGTAAATTACGATGATACTTTATTTAGGATATTTATATTTCTCTTTTTATGTTCTTATTTATTTTCACTACCTTTAATTGTTGTCGGTATAATTTGTCGTTAACGAATATGATCAACTGCTTTAAAAAATTGCCTTTATGTAGCGTCTCTGCCATAGGTATGACGTCTTTGTTCAAAGCCGACGGTGGAATCGGACTCTAGAATTGACCCGAATTGTGCATCACTGCACCACCTACATACCTGCGGATGTGTATACTCACACTTTCACATGGGGCAGGGAATGAAGGAACAGATCTTAAAAAAATACTTTACTTCTAAATACAAACAAACAAGCAACGGAAATAATGACAGTTTGTTTGAAAAGTGCATACATCTGTGAATACGAAGTCTGCTGCTCTGTAACATTCGATACAGAGTTGATCCATTTGTATCCTCCCTACTAAATTTTGTTTCTGTTACGAAATTTAGCCCAACTTTACCTCCCACTCTATAATATAAAGTCTGCGTATTACCAAAACCTATGTACCCATAAATTGTTATCCAATATACACTCGTATGCTAACCTTTGACTAAACAGAGCCTAATTTGAAGTGAACTGTAGCTGATCTAAGTGTAGCTTATCTTGGTATTAAATGCACAACGGAAGTAAAACAATTTTCTCGCCCTAATCAATTTCCACAAAATAAATAAATGTCGTGTGACTAGGCCTCCCGTCGGGTAGACCGTTAGCCGGGTGCAAGTCATTCGATTTGACGCCACTTCGGTGATTTGCGCGTCGATGGGGATGAAATGATGATGATTATGACAACACAACACCTAGTCTCTGAGCGGCGGTTTGCCGACCCAGCCGGGAATTGAACCCGGGACCTTAGGATTGACATTATGTCGCGCTGACCACTCAGCTACCGGGGGCGGCCAAAATTTCCACTGACCTTGCGTCTTGGCTACATTGTTGCAGATTTCTCGAAAGCACAAGGGCAAAAAGCAGACAGGCAGCTTGTGTACAACCAAAAATACTTCTCAAGCGTACAACACAGCAAACCAAAAATATTTCTCAGGCGAACAACACATTGTTGATAATCTGTGTAACGTCTCAGAACTGGCTTAAAAAATACTGTCAATGTTCATTTTATTAGAAATTATTTATTCTTATTCGTTTTCTAGATGAAATTTCGAAGTTCGGAACAGTTTGTAAACTAAGCGTACGTATCGTGGCAACAAATCGCTCGATTCCTGTCAAAAGTTGCCTGGCGCACGACGGGAGTCCCTCTGGCATGCGGTGCAATAGCATTGTTTATCGCTGTTACTGTGCGCTCTAATGCAAGAAATATTTTAGAAACAGGTGAATATAGTTGTCTCATCTGGGTACCATTTTAGTAAATATCGTGCTGCCTTTTACCACACTGGTGTTACTTACCATTTCAGATCTCTGTTGCGCTACTAACCACATTACTGTTCATCACCTTCCCTTTATTACATACAAGGTAATGAAATATATCCATGCAAAGAAAAATCAACTTAAAAAAAAAAAAAAACAGGGTTCCTAACATATGCCCTAACCATTACCTACTCATTCCTTATAACATATCATAATTCCTAATCATACCGTCTTTCTACTATATTATCGTCGTTATCCTCATGATCATCATCAATAATCACTAAAACTTTCAACAGATTTATCTCTACTATATCATCACCGTAATAACCTTGCATTTCACAATATCCTTATATCTCGTACATAATAGTAAATACTCCCTCCTCTGTTTCATTAATTAATCCTCACACGTGAAACAGTCCACAGTCACACTTCATAAATAACACTACTGAGCAAACAAGCCTTCATTACTACACACCCGATAATGAAAAGGAAATCTCCACAAAAACGCATACTACTAGGACGCTGTTTTCCTTCAGACAACACAATCTTACCTTTAACAACCTGTAATTATTCCTTGAACTGGTAAGAAATCCTTCGTATACTTGCATTTCATCAGTACCATTATTATTTGCAAAACAGACTTTCCATTTGGACAACACAACTACTATCTCATTCATCTGTATATTTCATAAGAACTTTTACTAAATCTTTAATTTTATAACTTATGTCTACTACTGCTGTCTGTAAAAGTGATGATGTTCAAGGCTGTGTATTTGTTTCGCCAATCTGTATTTCACTTCCAAAAACTACGTCTTAGAAAATATTTACCGAGATCACAATTCCTGGGACGATCAATAAGATGTCTCAGATATTTCTACAAGTAATCAAAGTTCAATGCTGTAGCAGCGGTATATTTTGTGTGACGTGACTTATTATTTACTGCCGGAACTGTAAGTTGCTGCTCTGTAGTACATTTCTGTCGCTTATTGTTATGTATGTGTCACGGTAGAACTTCAAATGGAAATGCCGTTTGTTTTAACTCTACAGCTTTTGCTAACGGGATCAAATATTTATTAAACGCGAATGATTTTTCATTTTAACATTTTTTAACTGGGTCAAATTTTTGTTACTGTCATGAAATCCTTGCAATCAAAGTTTTCAGTTTGTCAGTATCGGATTGTACTTAGTCGCCAATATGACACATTCTTAATCATAGCTCTCAAGTCACCAAAATTACTTTCAACATATTTACATTACGATAGTAACAGAAAGTTCCTCGCACGTATCGACTATAAGGATAATAAGAAAAGGTTAGTGTACCAAGAAACTGAAAAATAGTTAACACGCAGCTCGGGGAGGCATCGTTCACCAATCGATGTATCCAGAAAAGTGTAATAGATCCCCCACCTATATTTGAACGTAATAAAATGCTTGGAATTGATGTTACTTCTTTCCGTGGTTATTTTGCTCCAGTGCTCTGTGTATATATTGCATGCAGACTGTTCACTGTCTTGTGTGTAACTGCATATTTGTTTACGAAAATAATCGCCTAAGTTGTCTGAGTGAAAATGTTTGTAAACGTAACTGTAAGCTTTGTATATCCATTAAACTTACTGGTACGTCGCCCAGTTCCTCTCGACTGCGAGAGGAACTGTGTTCTCGAGAAAATTCACCTGAATACCATGAATACATACAGATGACGAAACTGCCAAAATATGATTAAGAATGACCAAGATCATCACACTTGCATTTTCTTTCACAATGTGTAAGCTGTTGGTCCCTAAGTCTTACATGACCGTCTGTACGCTATTTCAAAGCTTCACTTTGCTTTATACGTGAAGAACAAACTAGAGAAATATTATCTGAGTTTCGGCATATGTTGTTCGAAATGATAATAGCTTATTGTTCGTGTTCTTCACACGTTGGTATAGCCAGGTTTTCGATTTTTTGTTCTCTATGAGTTGCAATGACGCAGGGTATTACATTGCTTACTTTGGCTAGTTTTTCTATTTTGTGATTGCGCAGATTGGTTTCACTGCTAAACCTTGTGTTGGCTAATGTGTTGTTTGTTAACGCACAAAGTTATTCTTTTTGTTCTTCAGAATTTAGTGTCAAAGTTTCCACTTGTTCGCTAATTTCTTTTACCGTTGTGTTAAGACGTTCGTTCTGTTCTTTTATCTGTGTAACTATCCCACTCGGAACTACAGTGTTGATTTTAGCTAACAATTCGTTCTTGTCATGGCGCTGTTCTGTTTCAAGGTCACGTAACCTATTGAAAAAGTGCTAATTATTGATTGAAGGTCATTTTTAGTTTCTTCCCTAAATGATTTTCTATTCTCTTCCTGTGATTTTCATATTTCTTCCATAACTAATTTACTATCTTTTTCTTGTGATTTTGTTAGCATCTCACCTTGTGTTTCTTTAAGCATGTGGCGTATTTATTCTAGAAAATTTGTCGGATTCGCGCAGTGTGGTTCCCTATGATTGTTCACTGAAGAAGATTGAAACGTCCCCTTAGAACAATTTATACAAGACTGTGCTTAACCTGACACACAATAATTTTAGCGCAACGCAATCTGACTATGAAAAATCCCTGCAAAAGAATGGCCCTGAGTAACATTGACTTATACCTTTCAGAAATCACTTACCTCACAAAAATCTTCGTTACTCGAACTACTGCAATACCGCGAGCGCCACTACTGCCAGCTAAATAAAAGATTCAAACTACTGAAGGCACTAACTACTAATAGGGATAGTTAGCAAATGAAAGATTTTAATAGAGAACAAACACTGTATTTACCTTAATATTCATAATTGACATCCAGTATTACAAATTATCAAAACTCCGCCATCTCTCTCCCCACATCCACCACTGCTGGCGGCTCACCTCCAACTGTGCAACGCTACGCGCTGTTAACATCCAGCTGCCGCTCTACAATGGCAGACAACAATGCAAACTAGCCACAGACTGCACACAGCACAGCCAGTGATTTTCGTACAAAGCGCTACGTAACGTTGCCAATAAGAAACATAAACTGCCTACTTACATAGCCCCCATGCTCCCCACAAAAAATTTTACAAATGGTGTTGGGCACTGGCCAATACATATTTGTTAAAATTTTTCATAATCGTAATTACAATAACAAAGAAATCAAATGCACACACGTATTGATACAATGTTGGTCAAAAGCTAAAATTTTCTCACAGTCCATAAAGATAGTCCTGATCATTCATCATAATAGTAATTACAGTTTTTTTCACAAAGTCTCATCAGTAAAAGAAATTGCACACAGAAGTAGTGAATTTCCATGCAGTCTTGAAGAAGTAGTGTTGTCCTTGCAACGGAAAGACAGTGCTGACTCTTGACATGCAGACAGGTAATGGGCCACAACAGAGCAAACCCACAGCAGAGTCATTCGAAGTTCTGACGAATATTGGTAGGTAGGTCATCACAGAGCAGACCCACTGTAGTCCTGGTAGAGATTGTGGTATTGGTGGGCCACCAGAGATGCAGACCCACTGTAGTCCTTGTAGAGATGGCCAGCAGCCAGCGAGTCTTGCGGATAATAGAGCAAGTCCACAACCACCACTTGTGCACTCGCAAAGTTTTTGGAATTGTCCTTAGAACCAGCAATGCTGTTATCCAGTCCCTTGCTGAATTATTAACACACGTGCAAACACTAACAGTCCCTACTTCTCACATATTGCCCATATACTATGACCAACAGAATGTGTGCAGTGAAATGTAACATACAAGTTACTTAATTAGATGAACTGGTGTCAATTACAATATTATAACATGAGAATACAATTACAAAGGTACAAAATACATCATTAAAGAACATAACAATACAGAGAACATTTGTAGTACAGGCTGTACAACAGAATAGAAATAAACATATACATCAGTGTTACAGGAATTATGACATAAGTAAATACATAAAAGATCAGAATAATGATTGAAACATCCACTTCACACATGAGCATTAAAACAAAACAGAATAAATAATGTCTAAACATCTTTACAAGGTAAATAACATATTATTAATGCCAATTATATTCGAGGATAACAGTATTCCTTATCATAGTGAATGTAGTTTAATATTAAAAGAAAAAAAATTCTATGAAACTACACAGAGACAGGAAGAAAACAAATACACAAGGGTACACAAAAACATAGTGGAATAACACAAAAGGAAAGGACAGGGTTTGTTTTACTGCAGTATTTTGCATGGAGATCTCCCTTCGTTCATCATTATTCCCAAAAGTCCTATCTAAGCCTGCTTTCTGTATTCTGTTCACATCCTCTGTCAAAAATAGTTTTTGTCCACTGTACACTACCTTTTTTTTTTTTTTGCCAAACCTTTTTCGTATAGCTTCTCAATGCATTTCTTCCAATTCATCATAACTCATTGTCTTATAGACTACCCCCTCTTAAGCTAACTTAAATCTACTGAGCTCAGATGCTAAACTAAGGGACGAGGCAATGCAGCAGCACATAACAAATTAACACAAACCACAAGGACAAAAAATGCCAATTTGCAAAGCAAGCAGCAGTAAATCTAAATTAACAGATAAAATGCAAAATTACAACTAATATGAGCCAATGTGCAGCAACAAGAAAAGCTTAACAGAGTAATACAAAGTTAAATTCAATAACACTATGCCTGGCAAACAGCAGCAACTTATACCTAAACATGACATAGCTCAAGCAGGAAAAATATTACAGTAAAAACAACAATGCAGACAAGGGAAATGTCTATTCACATCTTAATGTCTATGTAATTAAAGTGGTGCACCACAACAACTTATTGTAAAAAAAATATTACCATGTACTTGAAAAGAAAATTATGTGTTACTGTTACTAGTTCCTTCTTATTGTTCTTTCCTTTCCAAGTGCTCCTTTTTTAAAGAATGTGGATCATAAAATAATTATTTAATAGATCTGTTGACAGAAAGTGTTCACATTAGCAAATGCATTTTATTTTATAAAAGCAATGCTGCAACACAGCTGGAAACCAGATATCAAATGAAATAAGCAATTACGCAAACCAAAGCATAAAAATATCATTCAATAGTCATGTGGCATTTCGTAAGTCAGTAGCTCTCAACTCTCGTAGAAAGACACTTGTCATAATCAGGTGTGCAGATGTACGAATATTTCCCATCAATTCATAAGCATTTCAGTAATTAGCACAAAGTACGAGTAATCATATGTTTTCAGGTAATGAGCATGTAATATTTGCGATGTTTTCTACAAAGGAATGTCAATAGCAAGGTTAATGGAAGTAATGAGGGTGTCGCATTTGCAATATTTTCTCTAAAGGAATGTTAATGGCGAGGATAAAGGCCTGCCTTTTTTCTTTTTTTTCTACCTGTGCTTCCGGAAAGGCACACCCTAATGGCTTGTTCTCCAGGTGTTTGACACAGCTGTGTGCCCACGACGCATTACGTGCAGGTGGTCACTTAACTTTCTTACGGAAATATTTACGACACCAGTTTCCGCTACAGTGACAGTCTCACATGAAAATTTCACAGGTCGAAAATTTTCGTCACAAGTGTGTAGAAACAAAATCCTATGAATATAACAGTGTCCAAAAAAATTTTCGCCGGCATTGTGATACATTCACGCATTTACACACACATTTCATAACTCTTAAAGTACGATTCTCGGTTTTCAACATCCTTTTTCACAAGTCAAGAGTCCTTACCTTCTTTCATTATTCATATACATATAAACACGTAATCACATTCCTTATATATGGTAGCATCATCTTATTGACATAAACATACCTCAACAGCATAATACACATCGTCGTCGTAAAAATAACACCATAACACCTCAGTCAAATCTCAAAAACGTCGTAGCTTCCTCCAATAATTTCAAAATCTAAAAAAATTCTCTGCTCATGTCAAAAGTGTCATCTACCTCAAACGTTCTTTAAAAATCATGATCCCATACCAAATACATCATTCAAAGCTCTCATAGTATCACAATGGTTCCAAAAAAATATGAAAGTTCACACAGTACAGACAGAATACAATTTCATAAGTGTGAAGTTACCCAACGGTGTAATTACGTAAACATGTGTCACTGACGTAGTAAATAACATGTTTATCTCTCAGTTAAATGATCAGATAGCTGTGTAATTTATGTGTTAGAGAAATATGGTACCGATGTGTTAAATTGTATAAGCAAATACCATATTCGCTAGGGCTCCTTGTGCTTGCCAAACACATGATACACAAAGTAGGCGTGTACCCCCCTGAGGATTAATGTAATTATACCCTCAGGTGTTACAGATTACAGCAATGGAATGAAATGAATCACAGAAAACTTTCTTTGTATTTCAAAAATCTTGAAAAATAAATGGTTTAAGTACAAAATTAATCACTGAAATACGTGTCCTGTAGCGCTAAATGTGCATCTTGCTGTAAGATAATCTCTGTGGGAGTGTCGTAGTTATCGTCCTCCAAAAGCTAAGTTCAGCAGAAGCCAATGTACTTACCTCATGATAAATAAAAGTGAAATGCTTTGCGTAGAGATATCTTAGTTATTACGCTTATTGTTGTGATGATGAAAGTACTGTGCTGTAACGTATTGTTGTGCTACGGAAAAGGCTGTCTCCTTGTAGCTATACCACAAAAGTTACTACTAAAACATGTTTTACTTTCCAGAAGAATTCAGAAAAAACTGTGCCGATATAAAACAGATACACCGCAAAAGCAACATTGTAAATTGTCAGTCATTAGTAACGTCGTGATATAATCGTGTAGCTGTCAAAGAAACCAAATACTAAGTCATTTTTAATCTCACAGAAAGTACTTTAAATCCCAAATGTATTTTCCAGTAAACCAAAATGGTGCATTAGAATCTCATTAGCAGTACTGGTAAATGTTCTAAGTATGTGAGCCTTATAGTTGTTACGTAATCGTGCAACTAACAAGCAAGAATGTACACACACAATAACACTGTGTCGTCTGTTCGCAACAACAATGCATTCGTAATTTCTGTTTAAATAAGTTCTCTTGGTTCTTGACTGGATATTTAACTTCAAACATTGTTGCATGTTAACAGTTTCTCAGTGTGACAAATTGTACAAGTAGCGTGAAGTGAAAATTGCAAAGACTAAGTTAAAAAGCAGATTATCTGTCAATAAATGGTTTTACATGTGAAATGTGGTGTAAACCTTTACTCTTCCTAGTACGCAGAGTTTCAACTTCAACGCAATTATCATGTGGTATACGTCGTATTCTGTAAGGTACATTGTAAACTAGAAAGAATTTGTGACTCAAGTGTTTCTTCTTATGTGACAATGAATGAGCTTTAATGAGGACTTTCTGACCAATATATAATTTCTTTGCATTTGCTTTACCGTGTAGTTTTCTCCTTTTGTCTGCTGCAGATTTTATATTTTTAAGAGCCAAATCAATTATGTCTTTGTGTCGAAGTTTACGTGTATTCGGGAAAGGTACAAGCTCTCTGATTCTGTTCGGTGGTTCTTCATTCTTCAGTACAAGAGTAGGTGGTAAAGCAGTGGAATCATGAGGCATTTCATTCAGCACATTTTGAAATAAGTGTAAATATCTGTCCCAATGCTGATGATTTCTGTGACAATAAAGACTGCAAAGCTTATTGATTTCTTTCATAATCCGTTCAGACGGGTTACAATGTGGTGAATACAATGAAATAAAAACAGGTTTGATTTTATGATTCCGAAGCATGCGTGACCAAACAGCAGATCTGAATTGCGGTCCGTTATCTGAAATGACTTTACTAACGTGTCCAACTTCACGTAAGAAATTTTTAACAAAGGCGTTGGATACAGACCGTCCAGTGGCTTTACGTAACGGAGTGAAAGAAACAAATTTTGAAGTAAGTTCAACAGCGACTAGAACGTACGAAAATCCATTCGATGTTCTGACAAGGGGTCCCAAGAGATCAACAGCAGCAAATTCTTTTAATTTAGAAGGAATAATAGGAAACAACGGAGCACGATGTGAGATAGTAGATGGTTTCGCCTTTTGACAAAGTTTACAAATAGACAAGACTCTTCGAATTCGCTTTTCCATATTGTTAAAATAACAAGTCGTTCGAAGAATATGATAACATTTTCGTGGGCCAAAATGTGCGTAGCTGAAATGAATGTACCAAATGAGCTTATTAACAAAATCGTCTGGAATGCAAAGTACCCATAGCTTGTCATCAACAGTGCAGCGTTTGAAGAGTATGTTGTTTCTAACCAGGTAATAATGCCGAATCTGAGTGTGTCTTTTCATGCCATTTACTTTTGATGTCTTTCCAAATCGGATCTTTATCTTGTTCATGAGCAATGTCCTTTAAAGATGTGGTGATGAAGTTTTCAAAGGCGACTTTCTGAATGTAAAGAATACTGAAATTTTTCTCAATGTTGCCTTCTGTGTTACTTTTCTGAAGCCCAGCCGGTGCGCGTGACAGCGCGTCCGCAACAATGTTCTCCTTGCCGGGAATGTAGACTATTGTGAAGCGGAATTCTTGCAGAAACAATGCCCAACGTTTTACCCTATCATGATTTAATTTTGAAGACATAAGAAATTGTAATGCACGATGATCACTGTATACTTTTACGTGCTTACCAGAAAGAAAGAAACGGAATTTGTTAAATGCCCAAACGATAGCTAAAGCTTCTAATTCAGTAACGGAATAATTTTTTTCAGATTTTGTTAGTACTCGGCTAGCAAAAGTAATGGTTTTCTGAACAGTAGTGTCATTTTCTATGGCTTCTTGAAATAAGTGGGCACCAAGACCGACTTTAGAAGAATCCGTGCTAAGGCAGAAATCTTGTGACAGATCTGGATGAGCTAGTATTGGCGCGTGAAGTAACGCTTCTTTCAAAGAATTGAATTCCAACTGTGCTTGTTCGTCCCAGTTCCAAATAGTATTTTTTCCAGTGAGAGAACAAAGTTTTGGTGTAACAAGAATTTGCATATTCAGAAAACGACGGTAAAAATTTACGAGACCTAGAAAACTGCGGACTTGTCTTTTTGTGGATGGAACTGGAATGGCTCTGATTGCTTCTAACTTTTCAGGATCCGGCTGAATGCCTTCAGAAGAAATAATATGTCCCAAAAACTTCATCTTTGACCTACCGAATTCAGACTTTTCCAAGTTAACTGTAATTCCAGATTCTGCAAAAATACGTAACAAACTGTTGAGGATGCGGTTATGTTGTTCCCATGAAGCTTCTGCTATTAGAATATCGTCCACATATAAGGTGATGTGACGTTTTAAGAACTCAGGTAATATGGAATTTAACCCGCGAATGAATGCTGCCGAAGAAATGTTCAAACCAAAAGGAAGTTTCCGAAACTGATAACAAACGCCGAAACAAAGGAAAGCTGTGTATTTTCTGCATTCTGGATGAAGTTCGATCTGATAAAAGCTGGATCTGAGATCAATGGAAGACAACACTTTTACACCATTAAAATTTTGAAGAAGTTCTTCCATCGTCTGCGGCCTGTCTGTTTCAGGAATAATGATAGTATTGATTTGTCTCGAATCTAAGACAAGACTGATCGATCCATTTTTCTTCTCAACAACATGTAACGGATTGTTGTATGAGCTTACTGCAGGCTCAATAATGCCCTCGTCAAGCATAGATTGTATTTCTGTTCTAACACGGTCCCTATAATGTGCTGGAATTACGTATGGTCTAACACAAAATTTAGTATGCTCACGAACACGAAATTGGTATTGAAATCCCTTGATTGTTCCTGTTTTATGAGTAAAAACTGTGGAATGTGCTTTTAAAATCTCAAAAAGGTCCTGCCTATCAGTGTCATTACAATTCTCAATTGTTTGAATTTTATTCTGAATTAACTCATTAATTTCAAATATGCCGTCGATATCATCCCTGTCAGTACTTGCAGAGTGATTGTTGGTGTCTAGTTCCGTAGAAAATTCCGAACTGTTGTCTAACAGAACGTAAAGCCGATTAATTTCCTCATCATGGTTTGGGAGCCAGTCTTCAAATTTCAAAGCTATTGACTTACCTTCTTTCTCTAATCTTATTTCAGCATCGTGAAAGCTTAAGATTGCTTTATATTCATTCAAAAAGTCTACTCCCAGTATAATTTCCGTCGACAATAATGGAACAATAAGAAAGTTCATAGAGAAGCTGTGGCTTTGGCAAAAGAATTCTAAATTGGTTTGTTGGCGTACATCTACACTTTTTCCAAAGATTGCACCTTGTAATTTAATCTTACGTAACGGAAGTGTGGGGCAATCGTTCGATTTGTTGCATTTGCTAAAAGCTGTTTCACTAATTACTGAAATGGGACTACCAGAGTCAAGTACTGCCGTAAATTTTACGTCATTTACAGTAATGTGAATCACAGGATATGCAATGTTGTTACGTGTTACGTCGTGTTCCTGGAGTAAGATGTCCCTAATGTCTTCCATTTTTACGTAATTACTAGCTACGGCAGCTGCGTCGTCAGTTTCATAAGTACGTATTGTCGCTGCCAGTGGAGTGAGTCATTGCCTATTGTCTCTTTGTTGGCGCGCGTCGTTATTGGGATTTGGAGACCTAACTTCTACAAATTCATCGTGACGAGAGTGCTCTGCTCTGTTTAAATCTCACCAGTTCTGATGCAATTCAGGTCTGTCGTTACGATATCGTCTGTCGTCATGTCGGTAGATTCGATAGTATCTTTCTTGTCGGTCACGTGGTGGAGATTTTCTCCCTGAATCGTAACTGCGCGCTGGACCATTGCGTCTAAAGTTATTCTGTCTCCCTTGATAATAATTAATTTGGTTCCCATATTGTCTGTTTCTCTGATTGTCTCTGTGATAGTCATTACTGCGGAGAGGTGATCTTTCCCTGTAATTATTACTACTCTGCCAACGGTTGTCATACGGGTGGTGTCTATTTTGGTCACAATTTGTGTGGTGAGAATAGCCTTGTCGCGTCCAGTTATCGTTTCTGTCGTCACGGAATTGTGACGGATGTGACCTGTAGTGATTGTTTTCCTGTTTTCGCATCCCGCGACTGTCTGTGTCAATTTCTAATTCTTGTAACAGTCCCTGAAAAGCTTCAATGTCGTCTTTGCAACGTCCTGCTAAAATAATATGTCGTAAATGTTCAGGCAGTTTGATTAAGCAAATGCGGATGAGTTCTGAGTGGCTGTATGGGTTTGACAGGTATTGATTCTTGTGCAACATGTCTTCAAAATATTTCACAAGACTGGAAAATTCAGATTGTTCGAAGTGTTTCATCATTATGATGCTATGTTTTACTCGGTCTTGTGTAGTTTGAGACCAATATGCTGAGAGGAAGGCATGATAAAAATCTCCTTCACTGTGACAATCGTGAATGACCGATCGCATTCTTACACCTGGTTCATTCTCTAAGTAGCCACACATAAATTCTAACCTGTGCTCCAATGACCAGTTGGGAGGGAAACAATGAGAGAATTGATGGAGCCACGCTTGTGGATGAATGTCGTTGGCAGAATTCTTAAACGTTTTGAATTTACGTGTAGTAATGAACAGCTTATAGTCAAAATCATCGTGTCGGCGAGTAGCATATCGGTCATTGTTACGTCGTGTCGGCGGTTCCATCTCAAAATTCGGTGTACCTTGCCAATTTCTTTCATAATTACCGAAATGCCCTGTGTTATTATTTTGTGGCTTTTCCGTATTTCTAAGTTCCTCTTCCCGTGTTGGAGCGCGAGTGTCCTCTGAAATATGTAATTCTTGTATCACCTGCATCAACTGATCTTGTACCTCCCGGATTTCTCTTTTGTGCTGTGTATTGATTTGATTTTGATTTTGTTTGAATTTTCTTATTTGTTCATACTCTTCTGTGTCAGTGAAGGCTACGGGTCTTGTGTCATTCAGATCATCATCTACCTTTGTAGATAAGTTAGTGACCTGATCCGAAAGTTCGGCTACTTTCTCCGATAGTGAACACATTTCCTCAGTGTGTTTTTCTGAACCAAGTTTCAGAGTGTCCATTTGTGTTGAAATTGAATCTACTGTGTTCTTTAAGTTTTCCTGAGTTTTTGCCAGTTGCGTAACCGAATCGGTAGATGCAACTGAGTCAATTTTAGCCCACAAGGTCTCATGATTTTCATGACAATGGTTTGCAGTTCTTTTATGGCTGCTTCGTGATTCTGTAATGCATTTTCATGCCGCGAAAAAATAGGTTGAAAATGCTCACAAATTTGTGTTTTTACGTCATTACAGACCTTTTGACATTTCGATTCAATGTTATGTAATTCAGTAGTTAAATCTTCATGTGTTTGTTCAAGCGTGATGTGAAGATTTTGTTCCATTGCGTCCAACTGTTGCTGTGTTTGTCTCTGGTGTTGTTCCATTGTGTCTAACTTTTGAAGATTTTGTTCCACTGTGTCTAACTTTTTAAGATTTTGTTCCATTGTGTCTAACTTTTGAAGATTTTGTCTCATCTGTCTCTGATTTTGTTCCATTTGTTGCATTAATTGCAATAGTAATGTATTAGTGTCTGGAATCTGTTTCTCTATGCTTTTTGGCAGTGCATTTTCACCGGCAACATTCACATTTTGACAAGCAGAAAATGTGTCTTGACTCATTTGAGAAAACGGTGAGGACCCAAAACCGAAGTCTACAATATTTGCAGTATTGTGTTCTGTCATTTCGGATTCCTGAGGCGAGCTGTTGCCGACCGATCGATCGATAATGCTTCCCTGTTCACTACCTGTTTCACTGTCTACGCCATTGTTTGACGCCCGCTCCATTTCCCTATGCACAGGTACCAAATTACTACTTTGAATATTAGTTAATTCATTACATGGTGGGGCCAACACACTGCTTTCGTCTTCACTGTCATTTCTCAGTTTACTTTGGAGCCGAGTGTTACGTTTTTCACACGCCATTATTGTCACAATATTTCACACGATAACACAGAAAAGCACAATTTGAATAGCAAAAATAAGAGAACACATTAACATAGCACTGAAAATAATATGTAGTTAATTACAAGCGCAGCTGCGAAATACTTGGTGCAAATCTACATGCATGCCACAACTGTTTTATAGTACAACAATGAAAGACTGCAACTACAAAGGAGATTCTCTCTACAATTACGCGCTAGCAATAAACAAAAGCTACACTAAATACACAAACTACAAGAAAAAATCAGAAGATTCCAGTGAGGTATCCTAGGCTAAGGGTCGCCATATGAAACGTCCCCTTAGAACAATTTATACAAGACTGTGCTTAATCTGACACACAATAATTTTAGCGCAACGCAATCTGACTATGAAAAATCCCTGCAAAAGAATGGCCCTGAGTAACATTGACTTATACCTTTCAGAAATCACTTACCTCACAAAAATCTTCGTTACTCGAACTACTGCAATACCGCGAGCGCCACTACTGCCAGCTAAATAAAAGATTCAAACTACTGAAGGCACTAACTACTAATAGGGATAGTTAGCAAATGAAAGATTTTAATAGAGAACAAACACTGTATTTACCTTAATATTCATAATTGACATCCAGTATTACAAATTATCAAAACTCCGCCATCTCTCTCCCCACATCCACCACTGCTGGCGGCTCACCTCCAACTGTGCAACGCTACGCGCTGTTAACATCCAGCTGCCGCTCTACAATGGCAGACAACAATGCAAACTAGCCACAGACTGCACACAGCACAGCCAGTGATTTTCGTACAAAGCGCTACGTAACGTTGCCAATAAGAAACTTAAACTGCCTACTTACAAGATTTTTGCGTTCGTTCAAAAAACATTGACCCAAAACGTGATTCTGGTGTGTCTGTTACCAGTTCTAAACTTTCGCACGATTGTGGCGACTTTTGTAAGCTTTCGCTAGACTGTGGCGATTTATCGCCGACCGACTCAACTTCGGAATTTACGTTTTCATTGCCCATTGTTTGTTGTGTTTCATAATTGTTCGCTAAATGGGTTAATAGTTGTCGATCCGCGCAATTTTCTGCAGTCTCGTGTAAACTATTGGCATCTGCTAATTTCTCAAGGTGGTTTATCTCGTCCTGTACCGACTCGTTATTTAGTCTTGTGCTATGAAAAACTTTCTTATTGTTTTCTGTTGTACCAAGCATGATGAAACACTATTTATTGGAAAAACAAAATTGCTACAATGAGTAAACAAACAAAAACAAAACTTTACCATTGAGCACAAAGATACTCAACAATGAAAGAAATCCACACATAACTTTTACTATTATGTCAACTGCTTACGCAACAAAGTAATCGATAATCGTCAGACGACACAAAATTTCACGAATTGAACACAGAATTTTAAACGAATTTTCTGAGAAAAGACGTATGACATTAGTAAAATTAGCGCAGCGGTATTTTTGCTTTCGGGAAATTCAACACTATTTATTACCAAAAGAAGCAACGAAATATCGTGGCAGAAGGACGACATTTGTAACCTCCCCACTATATTTTTTTCTGTATGAAATTTAGCCCAATTTTACCCCCCACTCTATAAAAGTTTACATATTACCTAAAAACTATCTACCCATAAACTGTTATCCAATTTACACTCATATGCTAACCTTTGACGAAACAGAACATAATTTGAACTGAAGTTTAACTGATCTGAATGCAGCTTGTCTTTGTATAAAATGTGCAAGGAAGTAAAACAATAATCCTGGCCCTAATCAAAATTTCCACTGACTTTGCGTCTTGACAACATTGTTGCGGATTTCTCGAAAGCACAGCGGCAAAGAGTAAGGAGGCAGCGGCTAAGCTAGACTTCTGTTTTCAAATACATATTCAAACCGCTGCATGCGGCAATGCGTAATGATAAACGGTGGGGTGGGGATAGTAACTATTCTTATGAAATGATATTCAAAGACAACGATTTTAGAATGAAATACATATTCGAAAAGACAGAATAAAAGTTCGCATGATCTTCACACAGAACATTGGTCTGAACAATACTGTGCTTAATAAAGTGAACAATGATTCAAAAATGGTACAGTGTTAGCAGAGAATTTCTATTAAAAACCAAACAGCTTAATCAGTTAATATGTTACTGCATGACCCAGGGAAGTGCAGTGGTCTTTCTCTCAGATTTCAGCAAGTTAACTAGTTGACAATAATCATTCCGACAAATAGGTGGGCGGTGCTGCAGTCTTACCTCAAACATCTTCTCTTCAAAAACAATCACGTTATTCAAAATTTATATTCCTTTCACCTTTCATTGCATATATCATATTCATTCTTGTTGTCGTTTCTAATAAATCTTTATTTAACAGATACAGTCAGAAGTCGATATGGCACTAATGAATACGTCCACCACCTATCACCTTCAATTAAGAATGTATCAGACTGCGCAGAGACAAAGACTGTGCCACGACAAGACCAAAGATTGCTTAACAGTAACGCAACTTCTCTCTCTCTCTGATGTGCACATCGATAACACAGAAGAACCAAAATGACATGACCGCCTTACACAGTCCATGCATTATAACAATCTTTGCTCCTCCTTGGCTCGGTGACTGTCATTCCACTCTTCAACGGTGGCTCTCTTAAGGCTATGCAGCACGTGAGGTGGCTTCCATCGGCAATCAACTACAAGTCTCAACTGGTCCCAGGCATGCTTGAGGTATGCTGATATCAGCAGATACCATAGGCCATTCCAGTCGACTGAGTTCTGCCTTCCAGAAGAAGATGTTTACGAGGTGGGTAGAGTGTCGCTGTGTGCCCTTGCAATGTCGTCCTAAAAGACGATACCATTGCTGAAAAGTTGACTGTGGGACTGGAAAATATGTAATAGGATCAGTGAGAGGCGTCTGACATTTGTATAGGATGCTGTTCCGCCTGCTTGTTGAACATGTGGCACTGCATATCTCAGAAGTACACTGCCCCCACAATCTCCTACAATAACCATCAGGTATCATACAAACCCTACACGCCTCAGTGAAGAGAGCCCGACACTAATGATCAAGGATTCATTTCACCTTGTTGGCGCACCGCGATGCTGGGTGGAGTTAGCACTGTCTCTCGTAACTGTAGTGATGTCGGAAATGCGGATACGTCTATAAGCCAAGAATGGCACGTGCAGGACATTGGGTTGCATCCTACCAATACAACAGCGAGAACGGAGTCGAGAACAACCTCTGTTCTGCAAGACTTCCGTACAGACGTTGACAACGTGTCTCGGCGGCGTGTGTGGTCATCCAGGCAGCGGTTGCTACTGCAGCCCAACTTCCGGTAGCGTGCTTACGACACAGTGACGGTGAACTGCAGTTTAGACGTTCATATGTCCTACGCCGAACCGAGGACCCTTAGAGTCTCCTAGCTTGTCGGACGAAGACACCCTAATGGACGTCTTTCCTTGGTGACGCCAGCTCGAGACCCAGAATCATCACATCTAGTCGTGGCTTGTAGACCATACTTCGTCTTCCGCCGTACCGATCTGTCTAGTATTAATGTGACTACAAGCCTGTTCAGTATTTGCGAAAAATCTTTCTGTTGTGGTCTGGCTTCTGTAGAGCAAGAGCGAAATAATAATTTTAAAAGCGAATATTACTCTGGATACTGTCTTTGAGAAGTTACTTAAGATCACTTTTACCATTGACGGGGCCAAATGTAATTTATATTATTTAAATTCCTATCTGTAGTACAGGCCAAAGCTGCTCTTCGCAACTGTAAAAACTGAGAAACCTGATAAATACCTTTCATTGCATGTATCATATTCATTCTTGTTGTCGTTTCTAATAAACCTATATGTAACAGATACAGTCAGAAGTCGATATTCACCTAGCGATGCTCTGTTAGCTGCCGGCGCAGCAGTTAGAAAATGCTAGAGATTCTGAAATAATTAAAATCACAACATAGGGGATGCAAAGTTTCTATAAACAATAACTGAATTAATATCTGATACATACAGGGTGTATCGAAATTAATGCTCCGTATTTTGCGAAGTGGTAGTATGGACCAAAACAATTAAAAAATGTACAGTAAACATTTGCTCTAAAATGCATACTTTAAAAGTTATGAGAAATTGTTCATTAGAAGAGTTGTGTTTCCAAGTAGCTAAGATGAGCAAGTGCTCATAGCTCTTAAGGAATGCATTTTAGATCACATGTTTACTGGACATTTTTTTCTTGTTTTGGTCCATACTACCACTTCGAAAAATACGGAAAGCAAAGAGCTTGCAGTTGAAGAGATTTGCTTCACAGTATCGAAGAAGAAAAATCGCTCGTAGCTCTTAAGGTTTGCATTTTCGACCCTGTTTTTACTGAGATTTTTTTACTTCTAGTATCGTGTATTTTCAACTTATGCGTATACGCCATTAATTATGATACACCCTGTATATTAACCTTCAATTATACAGTTTCACACCTTAATTTCACTTAGTCATATACAGCGACTGCATTCGACAAGAAACAAAACTAAGAGAGATAGCGGCTGCTGATCCCGCTTCTTTATAGCAAAAAGGTCCGCCTCCGTAGTGCAGTGGTAGCGTTACTGCCCACCATGCAAGGGGGCCCGGGTACGATTCCCGGCAGGGAACTGGGAGTTGTGTGTCCTTCACCATCAATTTCATCCTCATTGACACGCAAGTCGCCGAAGTGGCGTCAACTAAAAGGACTTGCAATATGGCGGCCAATAAATACCATATGATCATTTCATTTCATAGCAAAAAGAGAAAGATAACATTACATAATACCCTTTTCGGGGATAATACTTCATACACATGGTTATAATGTTCAGTGCACAGATCTAGTACTTGCATTTCGCTGTTATTCGGTTTTTTATTCAAATTTCACTTTGCCATGAAACATTTCTCCCAAGAAAAAAAAATGAACAATTGTAAATAAATGAATTTTATCCATAATGGATGCTGTCGAACTCCATGACTGTTTCTTTATGGGGTTGTAGAAAAATATCTGCTAAAAGTCACAATAAAAGATTGTTTACTCGTCACACGACCGGTTTCGGGCTTGCGCCCATCTTCAGGTGTTTATACATTCGTATACATATTTGTACTGTTGGAGATCACTGTAAAAATACAAAAAAATTATTTTCTGGTGTCTACACAAATACAAGTGGAACAATTGTAAGTAGTGAGGCAGCATTTGACGAAAATATATCTGTACTTACAAAAACATGAAGCACCATTATTACAGTTATGCTGTGATGATAGTTATGCCACTTAGTTACACAATTATGGTCATTTTCACGTCCATATATCAGTTATAGCTCCATATTACACTATTATGATGTGCACTCGTGAAATACACTACGTTTACATACAAAAATGTGGTCTGTGGTCAAAGAACTTAGATGTAGCAGATGTAAAGATGTTGCTCACACAGAAACTCGTAAGTTCTGGTCAAAGAACTTAGCCACAGGAAATGCAAAGGTGTTGCATATATAGAAATTTAAAAAGCTATTATAGATTGTGGCGTTTCTTGACACACATTATGACATTTTTTGGTTCACATTTTTGATGGAAAACTTAGATCTAGGAAATACAATGTTGTTATATATATGAAATTACTCAAAGCTATTACAAATAAAAAAAAAATAAAAAATGACAGCTAGAACTGTTTTGAGCCACACTGTTGTCAGAGAACTTAGATCTAGGAGGTACAATAATATTACATATATGAAATTTTTGAAAGCTATTACACATTATAGAATCCCAGTTACAGCTTGTGTTTACAATATGATTATTACAAATTATGATAATGACTCTTGGACAGTTGTATGACTGCTACATCGAATTTCATAGAATATTACTTTGTTATTATATCAGAGGACAATTATTTTCTGTTTTTGAATATTCCATGAAATATGTGAAGATAGGATTTGTTTGCAAGTTCCACTTGTTCGTTCAGAACAAGGTCTGGTGAGTTAGAGCTGTGGATATAAATTTCTAGTTCTTCAAGCAGATTCATTTTCTTTCCTTCGTTCACAGTGTGTAGTATTTGTAAATTTTCTGCAATGGCTGTGGCTGAGTGACCATTGTCTTTTAGGTGCATTGCAAAGGCGGATTTATCAAAATTATTTAGCCGGAAGGCATCCATATGCTCACAGTACCTTATAGTGAAACTCCTTCCAGTTTGGCCTATGTAGAACTCTGGGCAATTGTCACATAAAAATTTGTAAATACCTGATTTGTGGTGGCATTGATTGTTTGTGTTACTGTTGTGGATGATGTGCTGTTGTAGCTTGTTGTTAGTGCTGAAAGAAATTTGAATACCAGTTTTCCGGAAGAGGTTGGCAATTTGGTATGAAATTTTACCTATAAATGGTATGCAGGCGAATGTGTTTTTTCCTTCTTGTGAGTCTGATTTAGTAGGTGTGGATTGTTTCTTATCGATTTTGTTGTTAAGTTTATTAATTACATCTGGGTTGTATCCATTTCTCCATGCAATTTCTTTTATAATATTAATTTCTTTTTGTTCATCATGGAGGCTGAGTGGAATTTTATGTCTACGATTAAGTGTGGATCTGAAGAATGCCATTTTGTCTTGTGCTGGATGACATGAGGAGTTGTTAATGACAACGTACCTAGTGGTAGGTTTTCTGTAAATCTGGAAGGCATGTTTGTTGTTTACATTAGATATTGTAAGGTCAAGAAAATTGATGCCTTTATCTACTTGATGTTCTACAGTGAATTTGATGTTGTTGCGCATGCTGCTGAGGCCTTTAGCAAGTTTCTCAATCTCCTCAGTTGTACCATTGTACAAGATAATAGTATCATACCTTTTGTAGTATATTATTTTATTTTTAAGTGAACTATCTGATCTGAAAGATTTATTTTCTATGTGGTTAATGTAAATATCTGCAAGCATTCCTGCTAAACTGCTGCCCATTGCAAGACCATCTTCGTGTTTATAAATTTTGTCATTAAAAGTAAAATAATTGTGTGATAGGACTAGTTCTAGCAAGTCAATGAGTTCACATATCTCAGCCTTGGATAGCTTTTTGTGTTTTAATAGGTTGTTTCTAATTATCTGAATAGTGTCATGTACAAGAATGTTGGTGAAAGGTTTACTGTGTCCATTGAAACAAATTTGGCACCCTCTAGTATTGGTAAGTCTTCGATGTGCTCAATAAGTTCATAGCTATTCTTAACTGAAAAATTGTTTCCATAGGTATAAATGTTACTACGAATGTCTTTAAGTTTCTTGCTGATAAAATATGCTGGACTGTTTCTTGAGTTGACTTTAGGGCATATAGGGCAACTTGCCTTATGAATCTTTGGTTGTGAATATAGTTTTGGTACAGATGGGTTCATACAAGGCATTTTAGAACATCAGAGTCAGATAAAAGGAAATCAGAAGATTTCAGTAGTTTCTTAAGCTGGGCCTGAAATTTGGGTGTGGGGTCATTGTGTATTTCATGTATGTTATTATTCTGCAAAAATTCTAGAGTTTTGTTGATATATTCAGATTCATACATAACAACAGCTGAGTTCCCTTTATCAGATTTGACTACCAGAGCTTTGTTTTCAGATAGTTTTCTGTTACTATTTCTCAGCAGTTTGGAGTCACAGTTACTTGATTTTTGATTTTGTAAGTTTTTGTGTATGATATTGTTAACTTGCAGCCCAATACTAATCTTTTCATTATTATTTATTTTATCTGAGTCACATGCCATTTTAGAGCAGACAATTAATTCTTTGATATTGTTGTCAATGAGGAAAGGTGGCATATTATATTTGAGACCCTTCTCAAGTAATTCAGCTTCATTTTTGTCAAATGAGATTATGGTTGAATTAATCGCCCTATCATGTTCTGATGTGGAATGAGATTGTAGTTGTTGCACTTTTTTAGGGTTAAGGGCAAGTAATTTCTGATTATGTCTAGTTGACACTACTAGTTGTTCTTTGCACACTTGGTCATTAATTTTATCTAAAATACACATAAATTGCATTTGACTCAAGGAGTTGCTTAGTGCCAAGTGGAGTTTGAGCATTTGTTTGTTAAGGGCATCTTTACCCTTGTATAATGATTGGATTTCAGTTTTTAACCAAACAGTTTCACATTTTGACTTTGCTATTTTGGCTGACTTAGTGTGGCTCCTGACATTAATTTGAAAGTAGTTCGGTATTACTTTAGACAAAAGGCACTTTTTGTTGAATTTGATTGCTTGAATGGTCTTCATCATCTTGATTTTACATGTTTTGAATGCATTGACAGTTCTTAATACCTGGCTAGGTAACATTAAATGAATTTTATCCATAGTGGATGCTGTCGAACTCTGTGACTGTTCCTTTATGGGGTTGTAGAAAAATATCCGCTACCAGTCACAATAAAAGGTTGTTTATTCGTTACACGACCGGTTTCGGGCTTGCGCCCATCTTCAGGTGTTTATACATTCTTTTACATGTTTGTACTGTTGGAGATCACTGTATAAATACAAAAAAAAATTATTTGCTGGTGTCAACTAGACATAATCATAAATTACTTGCTCTCAACCCTAACAAACTGCAACAACTATGGTCTTGTTCCACATCAGAACAAAGTTTTTATGATAGAGTGATTAATTCAACCATAATCTCATTTGACAAAAATGAAACTGAATTACTTGAGAAGGGTCTCAAATATAATATGCCACCTTTACTCACTGACAACAATATCAAAGAATTAATTGTCTGCTCTAAAATGGCATGTGACTCAGATAAAATAAATAATAATGAAAAGATTAGTATTGGGCTGCAAGTTAACAATATCATACACAAAAACTTACAAAATCAAAAATCAAGTAACTGTGACTCCAAACTGCTGAGAAATATTAATAGAAAACTATCTGAAAACAAAGTTCTGGTAGTCAAATCTGATAAAGGGAACCCAGCTGTTGTTATGTATGAATCTGAATATATCAACAGAAGTCTAGAATTTTTGCAGAATAATAACATACATGAAATACAAAATGACCCCACACCCAAATTTCAGGCCCAGCTTAAGAAACTACTGAAATCTTCTGACTTCCTTTTACCAGACTCTGATGTTCTAAAATGCCTTGTCATGAACCCATCTGCACCAAAACTATGTTCACAACCAAAGATTCATAAGGAAAGTTGCCCTATACGCCCCATAGTCAACTCAAGAAACAGTCCAGCATATTTTATCAGCAAGAAACTTAAAGACATTCGTAGTAACATTTATACCTATGAAAACAATTTTTCAGTTAAGAATAGCTATGAACTTATTGAGCACATCAAAGACTTACCAATGCCAGAGGGTGCCAAATATAATAGCTTTGAGTAATTTCATATATATATATATATATATATATATATATATATATATATATATATATATATATATATATATATATAACAACATTGTACTTCCTAGATCTAAGTTTTCCATCAAAAATGTGAACCAAAAAATGTCATAATGTGTGTCAAGAAACGCCACAATCTATAATAGCTTTTTAAATTTCTATATATGCAACACCTTTGCATTTCCTGTGGCTAAGTTCTTTGACCAGAACTTACGAGTTTGTGTGTGAGCAACATCTTTACATGTGCTACATCTAAGTTCTTTGACCACAGACCACATTTTTGTATGTAAACGTAGTGTGTTTCATGAGTGCACATCATAATAGTGTAATATGGAGCTATACCTGATATATGGACGTGAAAATGACCGTAAGTGTGTAACTAAGTGGCAAAACTATCATCACAGCATAACTGTAATAATGGTGCTTCATCTTTTTGTAAGTACAGATATATTTTCGTCAAATGCTGCCTCACCACTTGCAATTGTCCCACTTGTATTTGTGTAGACACCAGCAAATAAATTTTTTGTATTTATACAGTAATCTCCAACAGTACAAACATGTAAATGAATGAATAAACACCTGAAGATGGGCGCAAGCCCGAAACCGGTCGTGTGACGAGTAAACGACCTTTTATTGTGACTGGTAACGGATATTTTTCTACAACCCTGTAAATAAATGATCCCACAGGGATTCATAGTCACATATCTTGCACTTTCGTTTCGGGAGGCTATAATCAGTGGCCAGATGATGATGCTGCTAGGTGAAACTGAAGCTGCTAGAGCCGTGTGGGACCATCGGCTTCCGTGGACACTTTATTACGTCGTCAGCCATAGTCGGAACTTCCGCAACCAGTGGTAGTGCGAGTACCAGTGGTGATCAGGGCTGAGTGAGGAGTATTTCTAGTCGCTCCGCACAGCTCTGTTGTAACTGGAGTGTGCCTCTACTCATTTAGGTGTATTAAGTGGAGTGTTGTGCCACGCATGTGGAAATGGGACCCATCCCCATGGCAGACTTGCTGTATGAGAGGGTGCTATCATAGCAAGGATTTTGTAGGCATCACATCTGCGCCTCTCAACAGATTGTGAAATCTGGTTTGTGGTTTTCGCTGCAACGTAATGGACACACAGACGTCGACCTGATCCTGTGAATATGGCTGTGTGCTGGTTGGTTTGACGAGCCTTCCATTTCCCTCCAAAACAGCAGCATGCAGTCCAGTGGAATCATCCACTAGGTACGTACCTACTAGCCATAATTTGTAGACAGCAGACATCACCTGATATCGTTCACCTCAGGAGACCAAGACGACCTGAACTTAATGTTTTCTGCCTCATGACGGCAGCTGAATGTTCAAATGATATCGCAGTGGCATATGGCTATTTGAGAGGAAACTTATAGCGTTGACAAGCCTTTTTTCTCCAATGTGTTAGCTAACGCACTGTATAGGCTTGAAATGACCTCTCGAGCCATGATGAGAAACTGATCCGTGTACACAAGCAACCCGTCCACGTTTGGAAGAAACAGTGCTCTTTACTGAAATGCAGATTTACTTTTACCTTTATTACACATCTGCATCTACACCAAGCAAATGACTCTGATTCACATATGGACCGTATGATAAATGACTGCAATTGTATGTGGGCTGACTACAGTTCCCCAGCATCCTACCAATCAACTGAAATCTACCAGCTACTTAACCTGTGGCCGAACCTATATGGTCATTCCACTTCATGTTATTGTTATTGTGGTCTTCAGCCCGAAGATTGCCATGGTGCAGGTCTCCATGCTGCTCTGTCCTGTGCAAGCCTGTTCATATCTGAATAACTACTGCAACCAACATCCTTTTGAATTTGCTTACTGCATTCATCTCTTCGGGATCCTCTACGTGTTGTACCCTCAAATTTCCCTCCAACACTAACTTGGCGATCTCCTGATGTCTCAGGATGTGTCCTATCAACCGATCTCTTCTTCCAGTCAGGTTGTGCCCCAGATTTCTTTGATCTCCAATTCTATTCACTACCTCCTCATTAGTTATGTGATCGACTCATCTAATCTTCAGCATTCTGGTGCAGCACCAGATTTCAAAAGCCTGTATTCTCTTCTTGTCTGAAATGTTAATCGTCCATGTTTCACTTCCATATGTGGTTACACTCCATACAAATCCCTTCAAAAAACCTCCTAACAGATGCTAACAAATTTCACTACTTCAGAAGCGGTTTTCTTGCCATTTCCAGTCTACAATTTATATCCTCTCTACTTCAGCCATCATCAGAATCTTTGCTGCACAAATAGCAAAACTCATCTACTGCTTTAAGTGTCTCGTTTCCTAATCTAATTTTTTCAGCATCGCTTCATTTAGTTCAACAAAATTTCATTATTATTGTTTTCCTTTTGATATGTTCGACTTATATCCTCCTTTCAAAACACCGTCCATTCCATTCAACTACTCTTCGAAGTCCTCTGCTGTCTCTGACAGAATTACAGTCATCGACAAACCTCATAGCTTTTATTTGTTCCCCCGGAACTTCATTTCCTTCTCTAAATTTTTTTGGTTTGCTCAATGTACATATTGAATAGTGTTAATTAAGGATAAGCTACAATTCTGTCTCACTCCCTTCTCAGCCACTGCTTCTCTTTCATGCCCTTCGACTCCCATAACTCCCGTCTGGTTCTGTACAAGTTGTAAATAGCCTTTCGCTTTCTGTGTTTTACCCTACTACCTTCAGAATTTCAAAGAGTGTTAGCACTCAATTTTGTCAAAAGCTTTCTCTAAGTGTACAAATGCTAAAAATGTATGCTTGCCTTTACTAAAATTTTCTAAGCTAAGTTACAGGGTCAATATTGCCTTGCGTTTCCTACATTTCTCCTGAATCAAACTGATCTTCTCGGAGGTCGGCTTGTATTAATTTTTCCGTTGTTTTGTAAAGGATCTGTGTAAGTATTTGCAACCACGACTTTTTAAACTGATAACCCGGTAATATTCACAACTGTCACCATCTGCTTTTTTGGTATTGGAATAATTATGTTCGTCTTGAAGTCTGAGTGTATTTCGCCTGTCTCATACATCTGGCATACCAGATGGAATAATTCTGTCACGGATAGCTCTCACCAGGATATCACTAATTCGGACGGATTGTCATCTACTCCTGGGGACTTGTTTCGATTTAAGTTTTTCAGTGCTCTGTCATCTCCATCTACATCCTATTCTCAATTCTTCAAGTTCATTTCCCTTGAAAAACCTCTATATATACTCCAGTGCTTAATTTCTAAAGTTTTAGGTGCCGGAACGCACCTGATTAGCCAAACATGCCATTCCAACATCCCTCCATCCCACCAAGAAATAGAAATCAGAAATTTCCATTTTTCAGAACTTGTGATAATACGTACAATGATAATTCATTTTTTACAAAATACTGTTTTGAAAATCAGGTTTTTAAAACATTATTTCATATGATCAAAACAATAAAAACAAGATTTACTATCAGTAAACCTACTTCTATCGTGTCTGTCCCCGTAGCACTGTTACTTTGCTGCTTGGTTCTGCTCGATACATATCGGCCGGAAGTCGATAGTCTTCGTGGCTATGATGTCATATTGTCAACTGCTGAAAGCCGCAACGTTCAAAAAGTTGCACTGTAGTTGCTCGGTGAACGTGTGTCCAGTATTAATGAATAAATCACTTAACAATGAATGACAATGAAGTTATTTCTGGCCCGTCGGGGTGACGTACAGTTCCGACTTCCCGAAGAGTTAGAAAAGACGAAATACGATGTGATAACACACACAGAGTTAGATGTTTATAAGTGCTTCAGATGTCATTTGTCTTCTGTTTATTGAGTAACCGTGACGAACCACATTTATATGAAACTACAGAAAATGTAATCACACCTGATCTTGTTTGAAGGCGAATAACAATCGCCGAGGCTGTAGCTCAAATTTGTCGATAAATAAGGTACGAAAATCAGATTTTTCAATCATTTTTCTTCTGTGAACACTTGCCGGTATAACTAACATAACCTGTTTCCACTTATTGTAGAACAGGACCACAGTTTTACCCTTCCTAGAGTACTGAAGCATCATTGAATTACGCATGTAGATGTAGGCAAATCAAGATCAATTAATACAGTATTTTTCATAGCATGAAAAAACTCTGTATGTTTATCTGTCAATAATAACAGTGTCTGATAGATTTATAGACATTTGTATTCTCACAGAACGAAAATCATGCCACAGTGTTGCTTCAGACAAATTCAAATGGCTCCAAGCACTATGGGACTTAACATCTGCCGAGCGAGGTGGCGCAGTGGTTAGCACACTGGACTCGCATTCGGGAGGACGACGGTTCAATCCCGTCTCCAGCCATCCTGATTTAGGTTTTCCGTGATTTCCCTAAATCGTTTCAGGCAAATGTCGGGATGGTTCCTTTGAAAGGGCACGGCCGATTTCCTTCCCAATCCTTCCCTAACCCGAGCTTGCGCTCCGTCTCTAATGACCTCGTTGTCGACGGGACGTTAAACACTACCCACCACCACCACCACTTAACATCTGAGGTCATCAGTCCCATAGACTTAGAACTACTTAAACCTAACTAACCTAAGCACATCACACACAACCATGCCCGAGGCAGGATTCGAACCTGCGACCGTAGCAGCAGCACGGTTTCGGACTGAAGCGCCTAGAACCGCTCGGCCATAGCGGCCGGCTGCTTCAGACAAGAACTTATCAGTATTATAATATTCTTGAGCCTCTTTGACTAAGGAAACACGTAGATTTACCGAACTGTAAGTTATCAGGTACGTATTTCGCAATATAGTAAATTTCTTGTGAGCATTTTCGATAAGAGAAACACTGGTACCCACTCAGTGCACATCCAGATATTAGATACGTGTATAAAATTGCAGAGTAAACTAAATTAGTATTGTGATTTGAGAAATCCCATGAAACACAACTTATAATATATGTAGCTGCCTATATACTATCTGTATGCTCATGTGGTAGTGCTGTGGTGCGATTTTTCAACAGGACCATGCTCATTGAGACATGAGACGTGCTTCTATGTACTGTCGGCATGATGTTGAGACACTCTCAGCACCAGACATCCCCAGATCTGTCCCAAGTAGAGCATACGTGGAAGCAGGTTGGACTTCAACTCTGTCCACAATATCAAGGAAGATGTGCGACATTTGTGGGCCAGCTTGCTTCATGAGAGGACACAGTGGCTTTGTGACACCCTTTCCAACCGAATCAGGCCAGTGAAGGACCACTGTCATACTGCTAAATATCTTACAAGCTACAATGACCTTTTCGTCTTTGCTACTGTGAAACACTTCTCATCTCTGAAGAAGTACTCAATGCTTTTAAGGTATGCACTTTAGAACCCTAGTTTACTTGACACCTTTATGTTTTATTTTGGTCCATACTATCAATTCTGAAAGCTTATCAGTGGAGTTCCGGAGTTCTGATTGACTCAGTTTGTCCTACATGACATGACTTTTGAATAACTGTACGTCTATGACTACTGCAACACAATATTTTGGCATTCATGTCAACACCAGTTTAGATCAAATTACTTGTCCACATATCGGATGTATTATATCCACAAAAACCCAAATAATTGTTTCTGTGTAAAGTATGTCACATCTTTGAGTGGAGATCATTGTAACAGGCACTAGTTGTGCAACACATACTGAATGCAGAGAGATGTATCACGACAATCGGTATACCTTTATGTTCACAGTCAGAAGTGAGTAATCTGTGTCCAGCTGGCGGTTACAGTAGAAGCTGACAGGTGGATTCCAACTACAAAGCCCCACACACTACTGATGTAACTAATAGCCTTCGAGTTTCGATGCAACTAGCCATTTTTTTAAATTCTCATGTCAGGAACATACACGGGAGCACAGTTAATATGTCATATAGTCTTTGACCAAAATTTGGCCACTTCCAGTCCACTTCCAGTCCAGTCCACTTTGTCGCTTGACAAAGGTCTTCTGCAATACAGGAGGCTGGAGACAATCGACATTGAAGCATGTGCTGGACAGTCTGTACTTATCCACAATCACAATGTTGTTTTATTACTGTACCCTCATCTTGCCAGATTAAATCTTTGTCTACCCATTCCTGATCTCAGTCTATTCAGAGATTTCCAGGTCATCCATTCCTTATCATGTCCTCGAGGCAGAGTTTCAGAATCTCTTTTCCAACCAGAGGAAAGTGAAATTGTGTCTCTCCAAATTTGCACCCTGTCATTTTTAGCAGTGGCAGTAGGTACCTTTGATGTTTAAGGAAACTCTTCCTTGACTTAAATTGCCGCGAAAGCGGTACATGCTCATACAGGGGATGGGTTTGTTCTTGTTCCATTTGCTTGCATTCTTTATTTGCCACAATTTCTCTTCGAATGCTGCATGTGGCGTAGAGAGCTGCATCTACCTGTTTGTCATGTGATGAATTATACCGAACAGGACAAGCGTACTCTGCCGCAGAATAGGCTAATGCAAATGCAAATGTTCAGATGGTTTCAGGTTGACTGTGATCCGGCCAATTTTCTTAACAGATTGTTTCTGATGGAAACTTCCAACTTGCAGTTCGTGCAGTGTCTCTTGAAAGTAAGAGAGCTCTCCAGCGTGACTCCTAGGTATTTTGGAGCGTAGCAAAGGTGTAACTCAACTTCTCGCCATACTTACATCAACTTACGAGCAGTTTTCCTATTTCTCAAATGAAAAGCACACACTTGTGTCTTTGAGTTGTTTGGTTTAAGCTGATTTGTGCTATAGTATCTTGATGGATCTTCAAGTGCATTGTTAGGGTGTTCTCCACTGATTCAGAGTCTGAGCTGAGTGGTAAGAGCAAGTTCATTAGCATACAAGAAACTCCTGGTGTTGGATGCTGTAGGTTTGTCGTTTGTATACACTTTAAACAGGATTGGAGCCAACACGCTTGCTTGGGGAATACCGTTTTTCTGTAGTCTCTACCGACTGCGCTACCCTTGAAAGTCAATGAAGAACCTGCAGTTTTGCAGAATTGCTACGATGAACCTAGTTAGGCTAAATTCCTTGGTCATATTGTATACCTTGAGTACTAGTAGCCGACGGTTGACAGCGTCATAGTCCGCTGAGAAATCGACAAATACAACGCCTGTCACCTTACGAGCTTCAAACCCATCTTGTATGAATTGTGTATGATTCAGCAGTTGTCCAGTGCAGCTTTTACCAGCACTAAATCCAGCTTGTTGAGGTATTACCAGGAGGTCAACTGCACGTAGGAGGCGATTTAAGATCATTCTATCCAGCAGTTTGTATAGATGACAGAGTAATGACACTGGTCTAAATCTCTTTGAATTGTTCCATTCTTTACCAGGTTTTGGCAAAGAAATCACTCGTTTCTTCCACCATATCTTTGGGATTTCAAATGGCTCTAAGGACTATGGGACTTAACAGCTGAGGTCACCAGTCCCCTAAACTTGGAACTACTTAAACCTAAGTAACCTAAGGACATCACACACATCCATGCCCTAGGCAGGATGCGAACCTGCGACCGTAGCAGCCGCGTGGTTCCCGACTATAGCGCCTAGAACCGCTCGGCCACAGCGGCCGGCCGGCCCACACTACACGCAGGCCCACATTAACTGCAGTTCTCCTGTTCCCAGTGTTCCGTTAAGATGAGCAGCTGGGCTTGCCTAACGCTATTTACTCTAATTCATAAATCTCAGTTTCCTATACTGAGGTTTTGGTTCACTCACTAACTGATAATCCTGTCATATGCTATCCAGTGGTTTGATTCGAATTTTTATTTGGTCCTGTTAAATTATAGTCTGTATAATGATGGTACTAAAATGTAAGACAAGTCAATGAATATAATAATACACGGGCAAAAAGAGAAGAAAAACAAATAATACTGTAAATAATACAAATACTGGCTTTGGGATTTGACACCTGTTCACCCAATTATTAAACTGCAGAATCCATTTCTTTGTTGTTATGCCAAAGTGCTTAATTTGCTCTGTTCGTATATTATCTAAGCCAGCTGATTTCCCATTCTTACTTTGTTTAATAGCCTTATCTAATTCTCCCATGCTGAATGATGTTGTACGCAGATTGTTCTCCTCTTGCTCTTCTCTTTTCAGTTTTGGTTTTGTAGGTTGCCTTCCCATTCAGCAGTAGCTGATGTGCTACTTTATTGGCTGTAATGTTATGGTGTACAGCGGTTGTAGATGGATCTTTACTTAAGTGTTTCGGGAGTCTTCAAGCCTTATGATTTTCTATGGTTTGAATACATTGATCCCTTTTTATCTTTCTTATAGAAGTAATGAGTTTGTTCCCTGCTTCCACAGTTCGTTCACTGAAAGGATCTTCTTCAAATACGTTCGTATATTTTGTAAGTATGGTGGCTTGGTCTGATATAAGTCCAGGAACGTAAGATATTCAATAACAACGAGTATTTGACGTTCTGGAACATCTCTTTACAGCAGTGTTGAAGGTGTTATAATGTCCTGGTGCTGGTTCTTCGACGTCGGGCAATTCTACAATTCTCGACCAGTCTGCTTTTCTAAATTTAATCTTCTGCTTTGCGAGATCTAACAGCAGAAATATTTCGCACATTATTGGTCAATGCTGTGAGTTGGATATTGGGGGACCGACAGGTTTTACACGTTGTTGGCTGATACTCTTGCTACCAAGTATGAGGTCAGGAGTACAGCCTCGCTCCCACCTGCTGCTGCTGAATTATGCTGGTAATTTTGCATTATGGATTAATTGCAACTGACTTAATTCTGCCCATTCTTTTACTCCTGCTCCATTCTCATTTTCAAGATCATAGCCCCAAACATTACTATGGCTGTTGAAATCACCAACCACAATCGGTATTCTTTTATTATGAAAATTGATTTGTTTATTAACCATAAATTCAGCACTGGGTGGTTTTTAAAGGGATGAAATGGTAAAATTAGCTGTTTGTAGAATGAGAATTTCGATATCATTTTCCTCAGTAACTGCCGTGGATAGAATCTGAATGTCCAGGTGAACAAAAATAGCACTTCCGTATTTGTTATGCAGTCTATCTATGGCGAGGCGCAGTTTATTTTTGGTCTCCGCATGTCGCAAATTTCCGTGTGTCTCCTGTACGTATAGTACCTGCCACCAGTGTTGATAGCATAGATTTTGTAGCACCTCTTCTTTGACTGCTATTATGTCTTCTATGTTACCAGATATAACGGTTAACTGTGGCCCTGAAGAGGGCTCAGATTTGGATGTTTCTGGTGTGAAAAGAATCAGCCATCAGATTTTCCAGTTTCTGGCGTTGCCCAGGGAACACCTGATTGCTTTTCCTTGTGCCTTCCTTCGCCTAATTATATGCCATCCCAATCTTCTAGGAGGCTCCTTTCTTGTACCCCACAACTGGCTATATAACCATACATAAAAAGACTTCAATGCATCACAGTGAGTAATGATTACAATTGGCCGTATAACCATTACTCATTGTCACACATTAAAGTATTTTTATGTATTTTCTTGTCACGGCCAGCTCCCAACACCATGCTATGGAAATAAATATGTAATTTCCATGTGCCCTGTCTGAAGATGAGCTAGTAACGATTCGAGAACTAGTTTATGAAATGAACAAATATCGCTTCAGTCTTTTGTGTCTGTATTCGTCACACATTCACAGTTTCTAGAACATTCACAATAGGTAAGCCAAAACTAATTTCTATATCAGGTGGCCATATGTAGTGAATTTATGCTGTCAAAAGACATAATAATGTAAAACACAAACTATACAAGTCATGATGGTGTTGCAAATGTGTGTTTCGAGCAGTTTCTTTCCCAATGTGAACCACTTGAAACTTATCTATATAAATTAACATGACTGAACTTAGCAGCTGAATTAATCCCAGCAGAAGTTGCCAAATGAAATTTAACTGTACAAACTTCCAAATTGTGTTACTGAATGAACATGTCTAGTACTTGTTGCCAAGTGGAAGTAACGTGTAAAGTTCTGATAGCTAAATTATTATTTAGGAAAGTTTAAGCTCTCGAAATAAGCACTGCTACGTTATGCTTTAGTGTAGATAAATTACTCCTTGTAGGGACAGCGTGTGCAAGTCGTATATTTGTACCATCTGTTTTATTCATGTATGTCACTACAAGAATAATATCCCCTCTGACCAATCTAGAGACCCACAGGAATGAGTATAACAGTCATAAATGAGGAAACGTATGTTGTACATCTGACTATAATAATGTCTCTATTGTTTTGTCTGGATGGTCATAGACAACGAAGCATAGGTGTAATTCTGTCTCCACAGTTCACAACGAAATTCTGCATCTGATTTACACAAAGAGCTTGTACTTAGCATGATCAGAAATCACTGAACTTGTCAAAGCTGATAAGCACAAGAAACCTAGGCATCACTTTGCTTGTGTGGAAGGCTGTAACATGAGAAGGATTACACAAGAAAGAACTCATTCAAAGAATAATCAGTGCATAGGTTTACAATGGTCTCTAGAAATAAATAGTGAGGAAATGTTTCCATGATTCCTGAAAATTCACTCGCATGGCCAAAATAAACTTTATGCCACTGTTTATTAAATCAGTGATTACAGATGTATTTATTGATGATAGAACCCATCGAAGGAACCCATTAATTCCACATAGGTCCACTGATTGAGGAAATACGTACCATAATAATTCGGTCTCTCACAGAAATTATTAAAGAGAAACAATAAGGAAATCTACCTCCACGATATACCTCTGTTAATACTTCTAGATGAACACATGGGACGGAATACAACATGAAACAAACGGGGAATACAAGTGGTAGTCGACTATACTGAACAGAACTATATCACCAATCATCCTGAAAAAAAATTCACGAATTATCCTAACAAAATATAGTCTGCAAGTGAGAGGTTACCCTCGTTTTGATCTGAAAGAGGATAGTCATCCCAGAGAAAAATGCTGATGGACAAATATTGAATGGATACACTGATACACATGACCATATTGTGCAAAACCATTCAGGGAATTTCTAAGTCCATACTGCATATACAGTAAGAATAGGTATAAAATATAATATAAGGAGCGATAAAAAGTTTCTGTTCACAGTCGATATGCCAATAAGGCAAAATCGCCATGAGCATTGTGGTAATCATCCCACAGACGCTCCAGCTTGTAGATACCCGTTTGGTAAAACACCACAAGGAGTCATAGCTGCCTGCTGCACATCCTCGGCATGATAGTCAAAGGGGAGAGAGATGCAGGCCTATAGGGCAGGTGTTCGAGAGTGTCCCATCTGAGATGGCAAAACTTCTGTGTTACAACATTTGCGGTGTGGGAACATGCGCCTTGTGTCGAACTGCGACCAGCACGGAACATGGCGCACCATTCCACAACAATAGTTTTCGTCTGACATGCTGCCGATACACATTGGTCATTCTTTGATGAATGTCTATCAGTGTTTGTCCTTTGACAGCCAAGAAGAGAATAACAAAACGTTGGTCCTGTTTGGTTGCATTGGTAATAATGTCGCCATAGTTCATGTTTCCACATTTACCACATGCACCTTGGAAAGACATGAATGCCACACTAATCCCTTGCGAACATGTCGGTGCTGATATACCTGCATTGGACTCACACTATAATGGATAAACACTGCAGCAATGCCCTCAAATGGAAACTGTTTGACTGCCACTTATTCGAAAACATATTCAACTAAAATAAGAATAAAGTTAGGAACAAATGCAAAATTAGTTTCTGCTACACATTTCACATATAACGCATGGATACATCTCAGGAAGGGAAAATACAAATGGGATAATAGGATATGCATCCTCAGTCTCCAAGTACCACACTCCCAACTATAAATCTATTCTCACATGAGGCAAGGTAGCTAAAGTTGATGTGGATGCAGATGGGAAGTCCAACCTCAAAGGACACAGTACCTCTGTCACATGAGGTGATAGTTAATGTGATTTGCGACTGTAGCATTCTCTAGTGGCAGCTGTCAGTTGTATCTGGCTCTCAAACTACGCACATAGTTTACTGAAATAGATTTGCGTAAAATTCCTGTGTTAATTCTATTAAAACACACTTTCCCTCCCTTGTCCATATGCAAGTCATTTTCTATCTGTAATTTACCTAAATAAAGACTTCAATATACATGAACATGTTACAAGGCAAAAGGGACTATTATATGTCCAGTCAGTAAGAACATCAGTTTATAGAAATTCACGAAACTGGACAAACTCACTCTTGAGAGAGCATACTTCTATTTCCATAACATCAAATATTACAGACAACATTTCTATAAATTTAACAAGAAAATTCAAAGGCAAAAAAAGAAAAAAAAATGATACTGCAAGATGCGAATTTGCTACACATTTTTTCATAACTAGGTACCTCTGCCAACTGCATTACACTGAACTCCTACATCAAACGCCCTAGTTTTACAATTACAAGGCTTTAATCGTTGATATGTTGTTAATTGACATTTTATTACTGATATAACAAATTCTATCAAGAATCACATGTTTTTGGTAAATCTTCAATGTGCCGTTGCCTTAAAAATGACAAACTTTCACAACACACGAGCTTTAACACGATAGTAAGTAAATATGAAAATTCTGTAACCACTGATAATATTTATCATCAGTTAGTTTCAACAAATCGTACCAGTAACAACTGGGTTTTGGGAGATGCTAAGTGTGCCAATGCTTAGAAACAGAATACAGCCATAACGTGTAAATAATAATATAAATATCACACAATATGCGCTTCAACTAAAAGTGAAGTGACAAATACAATTTGGCGCCTGACAAATTCTGCTTGTGACTTATAGCGTTCTTGCTTCTTATTGGTTCAATGCTTTGCAGCACATTGCTGAAATATTGCAGGCCCTATTTTGAGTTTCACAGAAGGCAACTGTGACTCAACATAAAATAATAATATATATATAAGCTGCTCCTACCTGATGATGTATGTAGATAATTAGGGATTTTATGGTCGCTGGTCTTGCTGTCTCTGTTGAATCGAATATCTCAACTCCTTCTTGAATGTCCCAACTAACGTCAATGTTTGATATCTTCACCGACAGCAATGGAATCTTAGCAAAATAATTGTCCATATTACAGGACAAGAACCAAACTACAGTGGTTTGAGGAGCGTGATAGTGAGCACAAGTTGATACGTTGGTCATCAGATTTGCCTGATCTGAACACTAGGAACAGAAATGGAGCGCTATTGCGCATCTGTTCTGCATCCACAATCCACTGGTCCTTAATTTTCAGGAATTGCGTGACTTATGCACAGACATCTGGCACCACATACCTTCAGAGAACTACCAAGGCCTTCTTCAGTGTGTGCAGCGAAGAACAGTTGCTGTATTGCATTCCAAAGGTGGACCAGCATGCTATTAAGATGGAGGTCCTGATGTCTTCGATCATCAGTGCATTATATTCTTTTTTGATAACATGAACTGTATGGGATGATCTTGATAAAAGGGGCAAACCGCAAAAAAAAAAGGATAATGAGCAACATAGGACTCACTGTCATTTCACCAGAAATGCATTCCAAGGGAGGTAAACCCACATGGTGGTGGAAATGAAAGCTGTTTGACAGTGTCCCTAGTATCAGCCTCAAGCAGGTGGCCTGCCAACGTGGGGTAAGCCAGCCAACTGTGTGGAACATTCTCCACAACAACTGCCACAGCCTGTATCACCTAAAACACATACAGAGCTTGTTATCTTATGCACTTGCCTTCACAGAGGCTGTTTTGTTGTGTATGACTTCATACAAAATGGTAAGGAGTGGTACACTACAGAGTGGTGCAGCAAATGTTGTCTTAGGAAAGCTGAACAGGAGCAGAACTGAACAGCAAACAAGTTAACACAACAAACAGAAGATTTCTCGAGCCATATGAAGACTCATTACAAAGAATGCAGCAAGAGACCGAGTCCAGCTATCAATGTCAACAATCATGAGACTCTATGTACTAAAGCACGAATGATGGATTCAGAGCCATGACTAGGTGACGCCACATAGCATCGTACAGTGAAGAGGCTCCAAGTGTGATTGTGGCTGTCTGGCAGCTGCTGGTCATCCTATACCGCAGAGGCAGAGGGCACTCCTAGACAGAACAACTGGAGGTGTGGCTCAGCTGGCATGAAGCATTGTATCCTACATGTCCCATATGACCGCTATTGGCGTCTGATGAAACTTGCAATTCCGTTGCCAACTTTGTAACACACATGTGGTTGTATCGATATTTGATACAACATTTTTGTCACTGATTCATTGCACAGGCCACCATGCAACTGGGATTCCTATAATCTATCATCTCCACAGATGAGGGGTGGTATCGTCAATTTTCATGACAGAGTACTTTGGGCTATGTAGAATCCTCACGGTATGGTGGCAATGAATTATTAGCACCACTTCAACCTCAGTATGTGGGAGGGGATTATTGGCGACCGCCTCATGGGACCAGTCAATCTTTCACAATGCCTCATAAGCGAGTCATATCTGCACTTGGCTGTGGCCTTCCTCCCCTGCTGGAAGAGTGCTTTTGCTTATATGTAAGGTAATGTGGTTACTGCATGATGGTATTATAGTTCACAGAACTCTTGAGTGTTCAGCTATAACACTAGTATAGACAGGACATTCATATCTGTCTATTGTGTTCTCATGTGTGCTTTCAATCACGAAAACCTGCACTGTCAAATACCTTTTATTTCCCCTTTCACTTACGTTTACGCAATTCTGGGCATATGACCATATGATCTTTTTTGCTCCTTATGCAATCTGTGATCGTTTCCTGTGGTTTGTCACCCCATTTAGCAAAATCACCCACATAGAGGACCAATCAAATTGTAACTTAGAATAAGTGCAGCGTGCCATACACACACTACATAACATTTCCTTTTAAACATCACCATCTGCTCTCATTTTACACCGTTTTCCAAAACGAAAAATAATTCCTATTTTTTTTTACTCTAAGTCTTCATGCCTCTCAGGAATCGTGCTATAGATCAGTCCAACAAAAATCAGTCGTACCCTTCCTTCTCTCGACTACAGCGTCCTTCAACTGTACACTGGACATACCACTCATATTACATAAAATAAATGCATACAAAATGTTCAAACATAAAAATTTATGTATACCACGTCTCGAAAATAACATTAGTCTATATAAATAAAAATGTAAATGTTCGTTTGCTCAAAATTTTAAATTTATGAAAGTTATTCACCAATTGTTTTGAAATGTTTATACAACATTGCAGACTAATATGCATGTGGTTTTATATAGCTACTGGGGCGCCACATACACTTTATAAATATATATGTAATATATATGGAGGAAATGTATATCAAAATGTAAATGTTCATTTGTTCAAAATCTGACATCTCTGAAAGTTCTTCACTGATTGCTTTCAAACTCTCGCACATCATTGCATTTGAATAAACATGTGTTTTATATACCTATTTTCAATATATATAATATATATATATAAATAAACATGTAATGTATAAAGGGGAAATTTTATTACCAAAAATCTCGAAATGTTCTCGATCAATTTACTTCAAATTTTTACACAATATTCTAATGACCATACAGATGGACATAGGCTATGTACTTTTAATACATATCAAATATAAATATATAAAGTAATATATAAAGAAGAAACATTGTTCCAAAAATCTCAAAATGTACACGACCAATTTACTAAGTATTTATTATTAACTGTACATTTACTATATTTTAATATACATGTGATTCTTATTAACGCTTAAAAAACAGCTGAGATGAGTAGTTTAATATAAGATGCATGGGGCTGCTAATGTCGGGAAATAGTCAAAAGCGGGTGACAAATGTTGAACATGTGACGTTACCAGATGATATGGAGCAGTTGAGCCTGTTGGTCTGTCCCGCCTAATCAACCCAACCCAAGTCAAGTATTTACGTTGGTTTGGCTCTAGGCTTATGTGTGTGACTCCAGCGCGTGGAGTCAGGTTTCGAGTCTTGCGTCTGGCAGGAAGTATTTGTCTTTCATTGTTTTAGACAGTTATGTGTTTACATTGAGGTACGATTTATTATTTTATTTACCTATCTCGCTGTCTCCACTGGTTTATTGCGAAGTACAGTACAACAAAAGCCTACCATATTGGTTCACAAGTAAATTATTATAAGCTTCTGAATTTCGTCTTCACCAGTGAATGACCTATGTTTTCCTTACTAAATAGTATCTGTAAACAAAAAAAGGGGACAAAACGAAACAACATAAAGTAAGAACAGCTTTGGCTGGTTACAGCGAGGACAGTAATTTTGTAACATCTACATTTTCAACAGATCACATCTACAAAAGATGTTCGAAATTTGCACCATTGTGCAGCGGTGTGCAGCCCTGCCTCACTACAACCACATGTAGGACTGACAACTCCAACCACTGGATGGGGAATGACATATGTCATCTGTCGACGTCGCATGTTCAACGTTTGTCATCCACTTCTGGGGTATTTCCCAACCTTGGCGGCGCCATGTCTCTTGTATCAAAATTACTTGTTGCAGTGGCTTCGATGTAGCTTCTGGTGTTTTTAAACGTTAATAAGAATCACCCTATATATAATTGGTGAAACACTGTTACCAAACATCTCAAAAATTACTTGACTGATTTACTTCAAATTATTATATGTTACTTTCATAAACATTTGGACACATATATAAAAGGGAAACGTTGTTAGCAAACAGGAAAATTTTATTAACTAATTATTGGCCTACAGTTAGAATACTATTACAGAACCTCAATTTGCAACGACGATAAATAAGACTCAAGGTCAGAGAGAGGGGCGAAGAGGAGATGGACAGGGGCTGGGAAGAAATGGATATAGAAAGTGGTAAGGAACAGATGGACAGAGAGAGTGGGGCAGGAGGTGATAGAAAGAGAGAGAGGGAGGAGAATATGGACAGAGAAAGGAGGGAGGAGGTGATGGGCAGAGAGAGGGGAGAGAGAGGGGCACAAGCAGAGAAAGGGGGGAGAAAACGAACCGAGAGAGGGGGAGAAGGTGATGGACAGAGGAGTGAAAGAGGGGCACGAGGAGGTGGAGAGAGAGAGAGAGAGAGAGAGAGAGAGAGAGAGAGAGAGAGAGAGAGAGAGAGACAGAGAGAGAGAGAGGGAGGATAAGATGGACAGAGAAAGGAGGGATGAGGTGATGGGCAGAGAGGGGGGGAGAGAGGGGCACAAACAGAGAAAGGCGGGAGAAAACGAACCGAGAGAGGGGGAGGATATGATGGACAGAAGAGTGAGAGAGGGGCAGGAGAATGTGGAGAGTGAGAGAGAGAGTGAGAGAGAAAGACAGAGAGAGGTCGAGGAGAAGATGGACAGAGAAAGGAGGGAGGAGGTGATGGGCAGAGAGAGGGGGAGAGAGAGAATGGCACAAGCAGAGAAAGGGGGAAGAAAACGAACCGAGAGAGGGGGAGGAGGCATCGGACAGAGGAGTGAGAGAGGGGCAGGAGGAGATGGAGAGAGAGAGTGAGAGAGGGAGGGAGACAGAGAGGATAAGGTGGACAGAGAAAGGAAGGATGAGGTGATGGGCAGAGAGAGGGGGGAGAGAGGGGCACAAGCAGAGAAAGGGGGGAGAAAACGAACCGAGAGAGGGGGAGAAGGCATCGGACAGAGGAGTGAGAGAGGGGCAGGAGGAGGTGGCGAGAGAGAGAGAGAGAGAGAGAGAGAGAGAGAGAGAGAGAGAGGATAAGATGGACAGAGAAAGGAAGGACGAGGTGATGGGCAGAGAGAGGGGGAGAGCGAGCGGCACAAGCAGAGAAAGGGGAGAGAAAACAAACCGAGAGAGGGAGAGGAGTCATCGCACGAGCGATGGGACACAGCATCTCTGAGGTAGCGATGAAGTGGGGATTTTTCCGTACGACTATTTCAAAGTATACCGTGAATATCAGGAATGCGGTAATCCATCAAATGTCTGACATCTCTGCAGCTTGAAAAAGATCGTGCAAGAACGGGACCAACGACGACTGAAGAAAATCATTCTACGTGACAGTATTGCAACCCCTCCGCAAATTGCTGCAGATTTCAATGCTGGGCCATCAACAAGTGTCAGCGTGAGAACCATTAAACTAAACATTATCGATATGGGCTTTCGGAACCGAAGCCCACTCGTGTCGCCATGATGACTGCACGACACAAAGCTTTACGTCTCACCTGGGCCCGTCAACACCAACATTGGAACATGGAACTGGAAACATTTTGTCTCGTCGGACGAGTCTCGTTTAAAATCGTATGGAGCGGATGGACGTGCTCGGGTATGGAGACAACCTCATGAATCCGTGGACCCTGCATGTCAGCAGCGGACTGTTTAAGCTGCGGAGGGTCTGTAATGGTGTGGAGCATGTGCAGTTGCAGTGATATGGGACCCTTGATACGCCTTGATACGACTCTGATAGGTGACACGTACATAAGCATCCTGTCTGATCACCTGCATCCTTTCGTGCCCATTGTGCGTTCCAAAGGATTTGGGCAATTCCAGCAGGACAATGAGACACCCCACACATCCAGAATTGCTACAGAGTGGCTCCAGGAACATTCCTCTGAGTTTAAACACTTCCACTGGCCACTAGACTCCCCAGACATGAGTGCCGGCCGCGGTGGGCAAGCGGTTCTAGGCGCTTCAGTCTTCAACAGCGCGACTGCTACGGTCGCAGGTTCGAATCCTGCCTTGGGCATGGATGTGTGTGATGTCCTTAGGTTAGTTAGGTTTAAGTAGTTCTAAGTTCTAGGGGACTGATGACCTCAGATGTTAAGTCCCATAGTGCTCAGAGCCATTTGAACCCAGACATGAACATTATTGAACATATCTGGGATGCGTTGCAATGTGCTGTCCCCTTCGTACTCTTACGGTTTTATGGGCAGCCCTGCAGGATTCATGGTGTCGGTTCCCTCCAGCACTACTTCAGACAGTCGAGTCCATGCCACATCGTGTTGCGTCACTTCTGCGTGCTCACGGGGCCGCTACACGTTATTAGGCAGGTGTACCATTTTCTTTGGCTCTTCAGTGTAATATAAGTATGAGAAAGTTGACAAGCAAACATGCAGACGAAAGCTCTGGACTCAAACTCCTGTGTGCAACTTGTTTATTCAATTGCTCTCGGGCCAACGGACTGGGTGCATACTCTGTTCCTTACTACACATCTAGACAATGTTTGGCATCAATAGATTCTATTTGGCAAAGGAGGCTTCCTTCAAGTGAAAGGACTTTTTGCACCGTACAGGTGATCCTCTGCGTGTCAGACGGCCAGGGAGGCTTCCAGGAGGTGCCACAGGAGACTTGCTCCTCGGACACGAGGTGCAGCGCCGAGCAGGGGGCGTGCGTGGAGGGCGCCACGTCCTGTGGCAGCACCCCGGGCGGCAGCATCTTCTGCACCGAGTTCGGCTACTTCCCAGACCCTTACGACTGCACCGTCTACCACATCTGCCTCGCCGCCAACGTCCTTTCCACGCCGTACCACTGCGCGGACGGCTACGCCTACAATCCTCTCACGAGTGAGTGCAGGTAAGTTTTCGTTGCTGAAGGACCGGTGACAACCTACCATTTATAGGATCACAGCTAACCCTGTAATTTTGTCAAATAACGGCACACGCGTGGTGCGAGAAGTTCCGTACACATCCGTATAACGATACCTAATATTTCGACACACGCACATAAAGACAAAGTGTTCTCACAGAGGAGTCTTATCCATCAACTGTACTGTTACGAATAAAGCTAGGCTACACGTGAGTAACACAGCATTTCAAACTGTGTATCGAAGTAACTACCCTACAGCCCACCCGGTTAGCCGTGCGATCTAACGCCGTCGGCACACGGACCGTGCATCCGAACGGTGAGCGTGCCGAGCTTCTGACGTCATAGCGTGGAATAGCACGCTCGGGAGTCTTTCCGAACGTGCAATGCAATATCTGGCATGTCAGATATTCTGAGCGTGCGTCTGACCGTTGACCAATGAGAGGGCACAACGCCACCTACGTCATAAGCACGCCGTCTCCCTTCAGTACAGAGTTGTGGGGCGCCATATTGGCATTCATTTCAAGCCTATACGTATATATGCCGTTTCTGAGCACCAGAAAATTGAGAATCACTGGAAAACCCGTTGTTAACTGTGTGATTCGTTCCAATAAAATAATGAGAAACATCATATTCGTGGCAAAAGAATTGTTGTAACTTGCGTATTATGAGAGTAGGCTATTTGAAGGCAGCGACACACTGAAGATGCACACAAAACGCATTGTTCTTGGTACAATTTGTTATAATTAAATTTCAATTAGTAACATATCTACGATTAAGGTTTTCAGCACGGGGTAACACAATATGATTAGACAAAAAGGGTCTGCTGTTGGTTTAGCGTAATGAGTAGCGTCACTGTCCTGTACAGAGTTGTGAATTGGTTCGGTGGTTCGCTCCTTGACACAACCAAACTTTTTTCCTAACATTCCCGTTTTTATTAGGCTCTGATACTTTATTATTAGATTAATATAAATATATACTATAATATTTGATGTTCACCTTTCTTTGAGGGGTGACTTTGTTTGACTGGCTTAATCTACAGGATAGCTTGCGCTACTTCTATAAAGATATTTTGCTCCTTTTTCTTTACGCTTCGTAATTCACATCTTGCAAAGATTCTGCTACTGGGTACGAACAGTGATCGATTAAGACTGACCTTGAGGTTTTTCTAAAATGTGGGAATGATGAAATAATGTTTATCTGATGCGGAGAAGTATTCGAAATTTGTAATGCACTGATATGTGATCTGAGGCTTTCCCGGCGTATGTGCTGTATCCAAGGTCCTCGGGTGTCCAGCCGGATCCGATCGTCGAAGTTCCACGATATTTCGGCGGATAACCGTTCCGCCATCATCAGGTGGTGCCGTCTGAGCTGTGTCCGTCGTATTTATGTCCGCGGGGTCCCGAGTCGTACGCCGGCGCGGGCGGCCAGCGGGGCGCCACGTGGCGGGAGGGGTGGGGGTAGCTGCAGCCACGCCCGGTGGTAGGCGCAGTCCATCTCCGTCCTCCGTGGCGGAAGGATCTCGCGTCCGCTCGCGCCTTTGCTCTTTGATGGTGTTTAATAATGGTTTCCAGGCCTTGCTAAGCTGAAACCCGGTGTCCCTGTTGATGAGGTTATCTGTTACTCGAATTTCTATGGCCTCCTTGTAGATACTGTCCCAGTAGGCACTTGTGGCAGTCAGGATTTTTGTCTCTTCAAATTTCGCTGTGTGTCCGGTTTCAATGCAGTGTTCTGCTAGGGCCGAATGGCTGGGTTGGCGTAAGCGGGTGTGACGTTCGTGTTCTTTGCATCGGTCCTCGACCGTGCGAACTGTTTGGCCGATATAGGATTTGCCACAGCCGCACGGGATTTTGTATACGCCCGCTTTCTTAAGGCCTACGTCATCTTTTGCCGTTCCTAGTAGGTCACGAATCTTTGCTGGTGGCCGGAAGACTGTGTCAATCTTGTGTCGCCTTGTCTCCCTATTTTTGACGACACGTTGCCAGCAAACGGCAGAAAGGCCAGAGCTTGCTTCTCTTCTTCGGGTTGTTCTTCATCTCGGGTCTTGCTGCAATTCTGTTGTCGGAAGCCCCTTTGGATTTGGCGGTTGCCATACCCATTCTTGCGGAACACGGTCTCCAGGTGTTTGAGCTCCGTTGTCAAGTTCTGTTCATCAGAGATCGAGTGTGCTCCATGTACCAAGGTGTTGAGCATTCCATTAAGCTGCGCCGGATGGTGGCAGCTGGACGCATGTAGGTACAGGTCAGTGTGTGTGGGCTTTCGGTACACACTGTGACTCAGTGAGCCATCAGACCTACGTTCCACTAGGACATCAAGAAAGGGTAGTTTTCCATCTTTCTCAGTCTCCATGGTGAATTGAATGTTACTATGGACCGAATTTAGATGTTGCAGGAAAATCTGTAGCTGTTCCTGTCCATGTGACCAGATGACGAACGTGTCGTCCACGTAGCGAAAGAAGCAAACAGGTTTCAGTTCGGCGGCTTCCAGTGCTTCCTCTTCGAAACTCTCCATGAACAGGTTGGCCACCACTGGGGAGAGCGGGCTCCCCATGGCTACTCCGTCGGTCTGCTCGTAGTATTGACCGTTGAAGACAAAGTACGTCGATGTTAACACGTGCCTGAACAGTTGTGTCAGTACAGGCCCGAATTTCTCGCTGATTAAGTGGAGAGAGTCTTCCAGCGGCACACGTGTGAATAATGAGACGACATCGAAGCTGACCATGATGTGGGATTCTTGTACTGTCATCTCCTTCAGGCGGCCAATGAAGTCCATCGAGTTCCGGATATGGTGCGCACATTTCCCCACATAAGGTCTTAGCATGCCCGCTAAGTGTTGCGCCAAAAGATACGTCGGTGCCCCTATGTTGCTGACTATGGGTCGCATCCCTTCTTTGTGCGTTTTAGGGAGACCATATATCCTCGGAGCTACCGCCGAACGTTGCCGAAGTCTTTTGATGTCCTTGTCCTCGAGCGCGCCATTTTTCAGCAAGGTGGCGGTGCTTTGTTGTATCTTCCTGGTCGGGTCTGTGTTGATTTTCCGATATGCTGGATCGTCTAGCAATTGCAGCATCTTCTGTTCGTAGTCGCATCTCTCAAGGGTGACTGTGGCATTTCCTTTGTCGGCAGGAATGCACTGTTTGTAATGGATCTTTTATAAGCCTGTGTCCTTATTGACTGGACGTGGTACCATTTCCTTTTCGTGGAAGATGGAGTAAATGTGGGTTTTAATAGAGCTAGCAAGGGAATTTTAGGCGCGCCCGTTGAGTAAACAGTGTGATTTACGAACTAGAATCATCCTTCAACTGCCGCTGAAGTGCGTTGCGATCGCGTATACCACGTTAGGACCCTCTTACCGTATGCACAATTCGCATCGTTCCTGAGCGTTCAGCAGCACGTTGAACTTGGCACGCTCCACGTTAACGTTCGACAGCACGGTCCGTGTGCCGACGGCTTAACGCACTGCTTCCTGCGTGCCACTCCCCGGCACGAAACCGCGCGGCCGATTAGCGTCGAGGTCCGGTGTGCCGGCCAGCCTGTGGATGGTTTTTAAGGCCTTTTTCCATCTGCCTCGGCGAATGTGAGATGGTTCCCCTTATTCCACCTCAGTTACATTATGTCGGCGATTGCTGCGCAAACGCTGTCTCCATGTACGCCTACATCATAATTACTCTCCCACGCAGAACACTGGGGTTACACTCGTCTGGTGTGAGACGTTCCTGGGGGAGGGGGGTCCACTGGGGGCACAATTACCCTGGGTTTGGTATGGGGCGCCGGTGGGGTAAGTGGACTGCTGTAGCCTGTTGCGGGGTTATGAACCACTAAGGGCTACGGCGGGAGCGACGCCTCTCCGTCGTTTGTAGGTCCCCACTTCCATACAATACAACTATCCTACATATTATCAAGCTCCCTTTGAAACATCCCCTTAGAAAAATTTATGAATTACTGTGCTGGTAAACCTCTTACGTTATTTGATTTTCAAACAGCTGAGCAAAACTGAACGTACTCAGACATATCTCTCTTTACTTATTCTGATCATCACTAAACTGTCACACAATATTTTTAGCGCAACGCAATCTGACTTTCAATAATCCCTACAAAAGAATGGCCGTGACTAACAATAACCTATACCTTTCATGAATCACTTACCTCACAAAAATCTTCGTTACTCGAACTACTGCAATTGAGCAAGCGCCAATACTGCCAGCTAAATAAAAGATTCTAACTACTGAAGGCACTAACTACTGATAGGCATAGTTAGCAAATGTAAGATTTTGATAGAGAACTAACAATGTATTTACCTTAATAGTGTTCAAAAGTCATATATATATATATATATATATATATATATATATATATATATATATATATATATCAGTTCATGACATCCAGTCTTACAAATTTCGTTTTTCTGACAGACACACGTCCAGATCGTCCGCTCTCAAAATTCTGCCATCTCTCTCCCCACATCCACCACTGCTGGCGGCTGACCTCTAACTGCGCAACGCTACGCGCTGTTCACATCCAACTGCTCAACACTACAATAGCAAACATTCCAACAATGCAAATCGGCCACAGACTGCACACAGCACAGTCAGTGATTTTCATACAGAGCGCTACGTGGCGTAACCAACATAAAAACCTAAACAGCCTACTTACACCTTGAGTTTTTGAGCTAGATACGAAAACAAAACTCGCCATTTCCCTTGTCGCCAGTCAGTTAAATTTTTACGGAACAGATCGTGTGGAGCTGAACTTTACATTTTTCGTAATTGGGACTTTATTTTTTAATTACGAAAATGACAAGTGTGAACTAATTTGTACTAACTACTTTTTGTTGCAGCAGTGTTTCGGTACTATAGAGAATCGAACTATTGACATCTGGAACCCACAGTCCATGTTCCTGGCTGCTGCGTACAGACTGTTTCTGTGCCCATGGCTCGCCTGTGGGCGTGTTGCCACAGGAAACTACCGTTCGCGACACACATTATTTCGACGAACACTATCGCTTTTGCTCACTCAGTTGAAAACTGGCGTTTATTCTGCACTTTACGAACGCTGTATTTAAGGCAGTTCAAATGTTATTAGTACTTTTTACCATGTAGAGATAACTGGAATTTACTTTTATTGTTAAGTCAATCAAAAAGTATTACTGACTGCTTTCCAAAGCAGGATGAGGAATAGGTGTCTAATTTACAAAATGGTTCAAATGGCTCTGAGCACTATGGGACTTAACTTCTGAGGTCATCAGTCCCCTAGAACTTAGAACTACTTAAACCTAACTAACCTAAGGACATCACACGTATCCATGCCCGAGGCAGGATTCGAACCTGCGACCGTAGCGGTATCGCGGTTCCAGACTGAAGCGCCTAGAACCTCTCGGCCACATCGGCCGGCTCTAATTTACAGTTCTGGTACACACATAAATGACACTTCACTTCACTGCCAATTTCTTACAATATGGTTTTATCCTAGACACAGCAGTATGTAGTGTGAAGACTCGAAGAAAACTGGTACCGTACCACAGTCCCTCTGCAAAAAATATTATTCACCAAAGATATCGGCTGCCAGATCTCAAGGAGCGTTTTAACTTTATCGTTTCAAGAACAACGTTACTTTTACTGAAATGAAGTTAATTATCTCTTGACAAACTTACTTAGAGAGAAAATGGATGCAAAGTGCGATGGTAATAAGTAGCACAATGATGACCATCATGAAAAGTTTTGAAATACACTATTACTGAAATTAATTACTTCAAAACTGTGAAGTTATTTTAAAATAAAGTGAATCGTCAACAAGTTTTCAAAGCGACCACAACATTTAATTGAAGCAGCTGGCAATAGATTTGCAAGTTTTAGTCAGACGTCGATGGCGGTCGCCCTGGATCTGGCGGAGCCAATGGAGCACGCCTGCAAAGCCACACCTCCAGTGGCTCGGTATCTCGAGCACCTTCTGCCGCCGCAGTATAAGGCGGCCGGCGGCACACACCCAACCCACTGGTACACAGAGCCCCTACACTACGTAGAAGCTGCCTAGATGCGGCTCCAACTCCATCAGTCGCACTTCAGTACAGAGTACCTAATCCTTGTCGACATTATAAGCCGCACTCTACTCTTTCTGCATTATTTGTAATGAGTCTTTGTACACTTGGAGAAACACAAGTTAAGTAAATCTTCTGTTTCCTGTGTTAACTTGTATGCTAATCATTTCTGCTCCTGTCCAGCTTTCCTTCAATGACAACTCTGTAGCCCACCTCTTCTCACCACTGTGTACGGAGTCATACACAGCAACGTAAAAACCCAGTGCAAGAAAAAAGTCGGTCCCAGTCTTTGATCAGCCCTTTTACTTCCAGTGCATTAAAATTATCACCTCGTCACTCGAATAGTGAACTACTTTTACCATCTGAAAGTGTTCTGTGAACTTTTATTAAAATCTACTGAAACTAATAAAAATTAATCCACAGGTTGCTGTGTAGTTTAGGGATTATATACGTGATCACACATATGACACACATGTAATGCTATGTGGGAACTGAACTCCCGCTCTATATCTCCTTGCAGCATATTCACGAACGATCAGTACAGCCTCTTTCTGAACGACTAAATACCGCCATGCCACAGAGTGGTTCTAGGCAGCATTTTCCACAGGCTGGTACGCATTCTGTTTCAGCTTCCGGACGACGGACACCGTCTGCACGAATGGCCCCGTCCCTGCCTGTATAACTGCGGGTCAGACTGGAGCACTGGACACCGATCCTAGCATGTACTACGTCTGCACGGCAGATGCTAACGGAGTACTCACCCCCCTGCTCTACAAGTGCCACAACGGAAAAGTTTATGACCCTGCAACTTATAGGTAAGTCAGTAGCAGAACGACTAACAATAGTCAATGCAAAGGCAAGATGAAAAGTTTTAGTTTTATCGTTACACATTAACGCATGTCAAGAATCAACCTGGCAACGAATTTTCCGTGGCAGCAACCGTGTGAAAATTTCAGTCCGCAACACATTTGAGCAGAAACTCCAGCTTTCAGATATTAGCACCATTTTCATCTCCTGAGTTGTCCCATCGGTAACATCACTAACGACTATTATTATTATTATTACTATATTGTTACGTCATTTCAGTCCATTGAGCAGCCTAATTATCGCAACATCTAGATATAAGATAAACAGAGCTAAGATGAGAATGGAAAAGGGTAGCAGAAAGAGCCTATCGATTTGTTGATTACCAGAACTTGTACAGACACTGCAGCAGAAAAAGTAAAGCTGTCCTTACATAGGAAGAAGAAAGTCCTAAGTAAACGTGACGTCAGAAGAAAATCAGTGAAGCCAAACAACGCTTTATTCAACAAAGAAGTTCTACTGGTAACCAACATGGACATGGACTGCAGGGAAAACTGCAAAAATGTTACAGCTGGAACGCAGTGTTGTATGGAAATGAAACTTGAACTGAGCAAAGACAAAATTTTTAATTTCGTTGCACAGAACAAAACGAAAAAAGTTACATACGAAGTTAACAGATGTTGTAAAGAACAGAGAAAGAAAAAAATCTGTTTCAAGACCTTACCAGAAAGAAGGATAGCTGATGGTAGCATTCTAGGTCGCCCAGATGTAACTGACATGGCTCTAGTAAGGAATCTGTAGCGGCTGACATGTTCAATGTAATTCAACACGGAAAAGATCTTTGCGTCAATAACAGTAGACTAAAAGAACCAACTTTTTTCTGTAATATAATGGAAAAAATTAATCAACCTGTTTTTGAAGATCCTGAAACAAAAACGGTGGTTAAAATGTCAGTTTCCCTGTGGCGTTTTACTTGATCTTTCTTTTCAGAATTTCCCTTTAAGGCATGTACCTATATGCCCTAATTGTTTCTTTAGGAAGAATTATTAGTCAAGGCGTAATCACTTTACGTGTCGCTTGTGGAGCTTCTTTGATGAAAATCCCTCAATAATAAGTCAATGCCGAATCACTTTACTTTCCTCTGTCTTGGAAAGTTTTCGGTGGATTGTCGCTTAGACCAGAGCAGTTTTTAGGAAAAAACCCAAAGATATAGAGATGAGCAACTGTAAGGACAGCTTATTTTCCAGTCCTTTATAGTGTAGCACATGTTTCCCACTTAAGCATTGTAGTTTCTGCCTATGGACTTTCAAGGGAACTGATGGACACTTTAACAAAATAAATAGATTTTTAAATGAAATTATTCCACTTTTAGGTATTAAAACATTATTTATTGCGATTTCAGTTTCGACATGTGGTCATTTTCAAGCGTTGTGGAATGTTGTAACACAATAACATAAACCTGTGCCGTGTTGTGTATTAGAAGCTGCATGTGATGTGAGTTTATCTGCTGTCCCACACACCATACATGTTATAAAGTTGGAGAAATAAGGATATAAACATTTAAGTTTAAGCTACACGAAATTTAAAAGCAAGTGTATGTATCATTATATCTGCAGCTTTCTAACGTGTAAGGTATGTAGAGCAGCAGATAAATTCACAACACCACTTGTAGCTGCTCTTACACAACATGGCATAGGTTTATATTATTGAGTAGTTTACATCCCACAATGCTTGAAAATGACCACGTGTCGAAAATGCAATCGCAATAAATAATGTTTTAATAGCCAAAAGTGGAATAATTTCGTTTCAAAATTTCACGAAGGCTGTAGACCCAGTTATCATCAAACTTTTAAAATAAGTACAGGCTAACTCCCCTCAATTGTCGAAAAGTTATTGAACTGCTCACTCCCATTTTCTAGTTTTGTCTTTATTGAGAAGTGATAACTAATTATAGATGCAGGAATACCTTCCCACGCCTTCCAAGGCCTTGAAAGTTCTTCACAAGCTCCAGTTTCACATATCGAGCACCAGGGAGTAGAGAGTTATAGGTTTCTTTAACAAGTTATATAATTTTTCTGCCCCAAGTTGCAGAGATTGATGAATAGTCTAATCCTTCTGTTTCTAGTAATATGATTTAAGCAGGACGTTTCTCTTTTTTCGACAATCTTGTTAACAAATAAGGAATATATATGCGATAAATGAAAATAAAATGCATAACTTAATTAATTTGAATATGAAAAATATTACAGTAAAAGTGTTATTGAGCAGTAGAAATAATTTGTTTATAAACTTAAATGTCTTCTTGTGAGACATAATGTTCTCTTCCTTGTCTTGCCTAAATTCCCCTGGTGTTGCTTCCAGCATGTTGCCAAATAATTTTTTTGTGTTACTGGCCCTTTTGGTTTCCCAGAAGAACACTTTGATGTAAGTAATGAAGTTCGTAAAGACATCTTCCCCTCTGAGGCTACTTACGTATTTGACACAATGTCCCAGCAGCCATATTACAATGTTATTTTTTATGGTAGTATGCAGTTTGGCTGCAGGCTGACGCAGGATGTCTGTCATATAGTTGGTTTTGGAGTTTGTTGTCAGCAGGGCAAGTCTTTTCCTGAACCCTTTCCAGCTGTGCAAATGAACACAGCAAGTGAAACTGTGAAGAAGGGCCACAACAAATCCACATTTATCAGTGTCACCAAGTATTGTTGCAATGATATTGTTAAGAAACGTGTACCATGTGGATGTAACGTTAGATTTATGTATTCTGAGGGTTATATTTGTTCATTCAGTTTCCACGGTTGCTTCTGTTCTATATTGTTAGGATTCCCCTTTTTCTGTTCACGTTGGAAATATCTTGTTGTCAGGTGGTTCATCTTTACGAGACTAACTTCCTCAGACTCAAAATGCAACAGAATTTAATGTATCCATTTTCAGAGATAATGAATGTGGTAACGATTTTGAGATCACCGGAAATCCGGCACATAAACGTTTACTACTTTAGTTTCGGTAATAAATGGTTAATGTTATGATACGTTTCATTCATTAAGGCTGCATGAGCAATTGGAAATGAGGGAAGCAAGCTTGCATCATTTAGGCAGACAGCCATTAGACTTAATATGGTGTCGCCCAGGGACTGTCTTGCTTCACCAAAGTCGGCAACGCGAATCGATTCCGCAATCATTAGCGAGGGCTCGCTGCTATCTGCAGTGACGTAATAGGAGGCGCTGCTGAAGACCACACCTCTTCCCCAGCAATGCAGCGCCCTCACACTGAGGTCAATATAGTGTCAAGCACACAAGAGCTTGACCCCCAGTGTAAGACCTCAGCTACAGCAGTTAGCCCCATAATGTAGGACCAACGAGTTGGTAGTGTTTCAGATGAACCTGTACTGTTGTAAACGTTGAACATTGTACCTCAAGAGAACAGTATGTTAATTAATTCATCAAGTGATTCATTGCTAGTCCACGACAGCTGTAAATTATCCACTACTCCTATGGCAAAGGAGTGAGACAAAGTTAAGCAAATCTTTTACTCGTTAATGTAGTAAAGTGAAATAATATTTCAAATGTTCTAGTTTGATGACGCTTCTCACAGCCTTCTCAAATAACTCACAGTTATGGCTGGATGAAAACAGTTTTTTCTGGTCACAGTACTTAACTTTAAGGAAACTGTTAACAGTCTCTAGTTATCAATCAAGTTCTCAGTTCAAAGACCCAAGTTTTTTCGCTTGTAAAAAATGGTAGGGACAGATGATGGTGACTGCATAACATATTCGTATGTACAGTATGACCAGGACAATTTCGCTGCTGCAAAGCAGATGCCTGTACCTCTGCCTTGACTTCAGGCAATTCTAGATCTTTTCACTGGTCACTCCCCTCACGCTATTGTGCCTTATGTTTTCGATTAGACTCCCTCCTTGTATATAGCGATAAACCTCTACATCCTCATCTTTCCAATAAAAAACCACACACACAGTACTCTGGGAAATAAAGCTAATTTCGCAACCGGTATGGTCGACTTAGAAGGTAACAACTGGTTTTGTTCAACATGCGTTGTGGTTAGTGTTGTCAACACAGGCTGGGTTTTAGCACATTTCTGTCATATATTACATGGTCTAGTCAGGCAGAGGAAAAGTTAGACTTCAAAGTAGTGTCTAACACACTTATTATACTTCTGCATTTGTGTGAATTAAAATTTTCAGGAGTAATTTATAACATGGAAATCTGTAATATTTTGAGATCAATATTAGCCATAATAAGGTTGTTTTATCACCAAAGCAGGAGGGAATGCAATAATTTTTATTGAAATTTCTTACCTTCTTACACAAAATCATTACATGACACAGCTAAAAAAAGTCAGCATAAATCTACATTAGTGGTTATTAACGTATCTCTGCCAGAATTAATTTTTACTTCTGAATTTTACAAAGGAATCAAACATCTATAATTTTATTGTCATCAAAGAAACATACTAGAACAAGGAAAACAAAAAAAAAAAATAATTATTAAAGCAAAAGGAGTAACACAAGTCATGCTAGGTACTATATAAAGTTTAAGTGAAGTACATTACAGCACCTGAAATAATGCGGTTTATGTCATTTAGATTATATATGCGACTGCAGTCTTTCTCGGCGTATTCCAATGATGAATTCTTCTTGGATTATCAGCCGAGTGGTGGGGTCGTCTTGTCGCAACGTTTCGATGAGTTTCGTACCCATCATCTTCTGGCACACTTCGCCAGAAGACGATTGGGAACGAAACTCACCGCAACATTACGACAAGTCGACGCCACCACTCGGCTGATAACCCGAGAAGAATTTATCATTTAGATTATGTTTGGCAACAGTATTCGCTTTCTATAATATGGTGTGCACAAACCAATACCACATTTCACATTGTTTTTAGAGTTCCTCTGCACTTTTATGCAGCACATCGTCTTCCATTTTTCTGTCGCGCCAAAGCGATCAGATGGTTTTCCTCATCATCACCCTCCCCCCCTCCTGAACCATGAACCTTGCTGTTGGTGGGGAGGCTTACGTGCCTCAGTGATACAGCAACCAAAGCGGATATCCAAAACGGCCATGCTGTGATGGTACTGCAAACGGCTGAAAACAAGGGGAAACTACAGCTGTAATTTTTCTCGAGGGCATGCAGCTTTAGTGTATGGTTAAATGAATGATGATGCCGTCCACTTGGGCAAAATATTCCGGAGGTAAAATAGTCCCACAATCGGATCTCCGGGGCTGGGGTGGGGAGGGGGGGCGAGTGGGGACACACACACACACACACACACACACACTACTCAGTAGGACGTTATTACCAAGGGAAAGAAAAGTCGCATCCTACGGATCGGAGCATGGAATGTCAAATCCCTTAATTAGGTAAGTAGGTTGGAAAATTTAAAAAGAGAAATGGACAGGTTAAAGCTAGATATAGTGGGAATTAGTGACGTTCGGTGGCAGGAAGGTTGGGTTGGGGGTTGGGTTGATTTCGGGAGGAGACCAAACTGCGAGGTCATCAGTCTCATCGGATTAGGAAAGGATGGGGAAGGAAGTCGGCCGTACCCTCTCAAAGGAACCATCCTGGCCTTTGCCTGAAGCGATTTAGGGAAATCATGGACAAACTAAATCAGGCTAGCCAGACACGGGATTGAACCGTCGTCCTCCCGAATGCGAATCCAGTGTGCTAACCAGTGCGCCAACTCGCTCGGTGGTGGCAGGAGGAACAAGACATCTGGTCAGGTGAATACACGGTTATACATACAAAATCAAATAGGCGTAATGTAGAAGTAGGTTTAATAATGACTAAAAAAATAGGAGCGCGGGTAAGCTACGACGAACAGCATAGTGAACGCATTATTGTAGCCAAGATAGACACGAAGCCCACACCTACTACAGTAGTACAAGTTTATCGTCCACTACCTCCGCAGATGACGAAGAAATTGAAGTAATGTATGATGAGATGAAAGAAATTATTCAGATAGTGAAGGGAGACGAAAATTTAATAGTAATGGGGAACTGGAATTCGATAATTCGATAGTAGGAAACAGAAGAGAGGGAAAAGAAGTACGTGAATATGGAATGGGGGTAAGGAATGAAAGAAGAGGCCGCCTCGTAGAATTTTGCACAGAATCATAGCTAACACTTGGTTTAAGAATCATGAAAGAAGGTTGTATACGTGTAAGAGGTCTGGAGACATTGGAAGGTTTCAGATTGATTATATAATGGTAAGACAGAGATTTAGGAACCAGGTTTTAAATTGTAAGACATTTCCAAGGGCAGATGCGGACTATGACCACACTGTAGATTAAAACTGAAGAAACTGCAAACAGACGGGAATTTAAGGAGATGACCTGGATAAACTGAAAGAAACCGAGGTTGTAGCGAGTTTCAGAGAGAGCATTAGGGAAGGACTGACAAGAACGGGGGAAAGAAATACAGTAGAAGAAGAATGGGTAGCGTTGAGAGATGAAATAGTGAAGGTAGCAGAGGATCAAGTAGGTAAAAAGATGAGGAATAGTTGAAATCCTTGGGTAACAGAAGAAATATTGGATTTAATTTATGAAAGGAGAAAATATAAAAATGCAGTAAATGAAGCAGGCAAAAATGAATACAAACGTCTCAAAAATGAGATCGACAGGAAGTGCAAAATGGCTAAGCAGGGATGGCTAGAGGACAAATGAAAGGATGTAGAGGCATATATCACTAGCGATAAGATAGATATTGCCTACAGAAAAATTAAAAAGACCTTTGGAGAAAAGAGAGCCACTTGTATGAATATCAAGAGCTCAGATGGAAAACCAGTTCTAAGCAAAGAAGGGAAAGCAGAAAGGTGGAAGGACGTCTATACAAGGGCGATGTACTTGAGGGCAATGTTATGGAAATGGAAGAGGACGTAGATGAAGATGAAATGGGAGATATGATACTGCGTGAAGAATTTGACAGTGCACTGAAAGACCTAAGCCAAAACAAGGCCCCAGGAGTAGACAACATTCTATTAGACCTACTGATAGCCTTGGGAGAGCCAGATCTGACAAAACTCTACCATCTGGTGAAGAAGATGTATGAGATGGGCGAAATACCCTCAGACTTCAAGAAGAATATAATAATTCCAATCCCAAAGAAAGCAGGTGTCGACAGATGTGAAAATTACCCAACTATCAGTTTAATAAGTCACGGCTGCAAAATACTAAACTAATTCTTTACAGACGAATGGAAAAACTGGTAGAAGCCGACCTCGGGAAAGATCAGTTTGGAGTTCGTAGAAATGTCGGAACACGTGAGGCAATTCTGACCCTACGAATTATCTTAGAAGATAGATTAAGAAAACACTATCCTACGTTTCTAGCATATATAGGCATAGAGAAAGCTTTTGACAAGGTTGACTTGAAACTCTCTTTCAAATTCAGAAGGTGGCGGGGGTAAAATACAGTGAGCGAAAGGCTATTTACAATTTGTACAGAAACCAGATAGCAGTTATAAAAGTCGAGGGGCATGAAAGGGAAGCAGTGGTTTGGAAGGGAGTGAAACAGGTTTGTAGCATATCCTCAATGTTATTTACTCTGTATACCGAGCAAGCAGTAAAGGAAACAAAAGAAAAATTCGGAGTAGGAATTAAAATCCACGGAGAAGAAATGAAACCTCTGAGGTTCGCCGGTGCCATTGTAATCTGTCAGAGACAGCAAATGAGTTGGAAGAGCAGTTGAACGGAATGGACAGTGTCTTCAAAGGAGGATATAAGATGAACATCAACAAAAGCAAAACGAGGATAATGGAATGTAGTCGAATTAAGTCAGGTGATGCTGAGGAAATTATATTAGGAAATGAGGCACTTAAAGTAGTAAGGGAGTTTTGCTGTTTGGGGAGAAAAATAACTGATGATGGTCGAAGTAGAGAGGATATAAAATGTAGACTGGCAAGGGCAATGAAAGCGTTTCTGAAGAAGAGAAATTTGTTAACATCGAGTATAGATGTAAGTGTCAGGAAGTCATTTCTGAAAGTATTTGTATTGAGTGTAGCCATGCATGGAAGTGAAATGTGAACGATAAATACACTCCTGGAAATGGAAAAAAGAACACATTGACACCGGTGTGTCAGACCCACCATACTTGCTCCGGACACTGCGAGAGGGCTGTACAAGCAATGATCACACGCACGGCACAGCGGACACACCAGGAACCGCGGTGTTGGCCGTCGAATGGCGCTAGCTGCGCAGCATTTGTGCACCGCCGCCGTCAGTGTCAGCCAGTTTGCCGTGGCATACGGAGCTCCATCGCAGTCTTTAACACTGGTAGCACGCCGCGACAGCGTGGACGTGAACCGTATGTGCAGTTGACGGACTTTGAGCGAGGGCGTATAGTGGGCATGCGGGAGGCCGGGTGGACGTACCGCCGAATTGCTCAACACGTGGGGCTTGAGGGCTCCACAGTACATCGATGTTGTCGCCAGTGGTCGGCGGAAGGTGCACGTGCCCGTCGACCTGGGACCGGACCGCAGCGACGCACGGATGCACGCCAAGACCGTAGGATCCTACGCAGTGCCGTAGGGGACCGCACCGCCACTTCCCAGCAAATTAGGGACACTGTTGCTCCTGGGGTATCGGCGAGGACCATTCGCAACCGTCTCCATGAAGCTGGGCTACGGTCCCGCACACCGTTAGGCCGTCTTCCGCTCACGCACCAACATCGTGCAGCCCGCCTCCAGTGCTGTCGCGACAGGCGTGAATGGAGGGACGAATGGAGACGTGTCGTCTTCAGCGATGAGAGTCGCTTCTGCCTTGGTGCCAATGATGGTCGTATGCGTGTTTGGCGCCGTGCAGGTGAGCGCCACAATCAGGACTGCATACGACCGAGGCACACAGGGCCAACACCCGGCATCATGGTGTGGGGAGCGATCTCCTACACTGGCCGTACACCACTGGTGATCGTCGAGGGGACACTGAATAGTGCCCGGTACATCCAAACCGTCATCGAACCCATCGTTCTACCATTCCTAGACCGGCAAGGGAACTTGCTGTTCCAACAGGACAATGCACGTCCGCATGTATCCCGTGCCACCCAACGTACTCTAGAAGGTGTAAGTCAACTACCCTGGCCAGCAAGATCTCCGGATCTGTCCCCCATTGAGCATGTTTGGGACTGGATGAAGCGTCGTCTCACGCGGTCTGCACGTCCAGCACGAACACTGGTCCAACTGAGGCGCCAGGTGGAAATGGCATGGCAAGCCGTTCCACAGGACTACATCCAGCATCTCTACGATCGTCTCCATGGGAGAATAGCAGCCTGCATTGCTGCGAAAGGTGGATATACACTGCACTAGTGCCGACATTGTGCATGCTCTGTTGCCTGTGTCTATGTGCTTGTGGTTCTGTCAGTGTGATCATGTGATGTATCTGACCCCAGGAATGTGTCAATAAAGTTTCCCCTTCCTGGGACAATGAATTCACGGTGTTCTTATTTCAATTTCCAGGAGTGTAGTTTAGACAAGAAGAGAATGGAAGCTTTCGAAATGTGGTGCTACAGAAGAATGCAGAAATAGAATTGGGGAGAAGAGGAATTTGTGGCAAAACATCACTAGAAGAAGGGATCGGTTGGTGGGACATGTTCTGAGGCATCAAGTGGTCACCAGTTTAGTAGTGGAGGGTAGCGTGGAGGGTAAAAATTGTAGAGGTAGACCAAGAGATGAATACACTAAACAGATTCAGAAGGATGTAGGTTGCAGTAGTTACTGGAGATGAAGAAGCTTGGACAGGATAGAGTAGCATAGTGAGCTGCATCAAACCAGCCTCTGGACTGAAGACCACAACAACATTTGATGTCATTCAGGATGACCACGATCTCTGCGGATTGTTCGCTTTGGAAGTCAGATATCGTTTCACAGTGTAACGCCCAAACTGCAGCTGCGACGTATTCATATCCTTCATTCATTATGTATCGGCACATTCAGTAGCCACGTAAAAACTGGCCACCACCATTTCTTTCCTCTAATATTCAACCTGTATAACGCTATATTTTCGTCCATTCGGTCATTCCCCCACATATTTTTGTTGTATTCTCCAGTAACATATGGTTGAGGTACAACGATACTTTTCTTCTCTTGTCTGGAGTTTTCTTGTTGCTCTCGTAATCAAAACCATCTATTCCATTTGGGCATTATCTTAGACGACATAAGTGGTCATCCTTTAGGCAGGAGATTCTCACGAATATCCCAGTTACACTATAACCTAGTTCGTTTAAATGAATCAACAATGTGATGTACACAGGTTGCCAAAATAAAACCTGTAGGACAGATTTTTACTTCTTTCAGAAGGTGAATGGATCATCTGAGCCAGAGGTGCAGAATATTTTCCAAATGCTTTCTTGTACACTTTGTTCCTGTCTGGATCAGATCCTTGGTATATTTGAAAACCCTCTAGATATCCCATGTTTATGTTTAGGTACCATACTTTGTACCTAAATCTGACGGGTGTACCTTTCAGAAAATCGTTCCAGCCAAAACACTTTGTCATGTTCTCATCATAACGCAAATCTTTCTGAGGCTGAAACTGGACAGAAAATTTTCCTTAGCGTTTCTATTAATGGACGAAGTTTCTACATTTTTTAGTTTGTATTAATTTGTATGTTACCACATGAGTGAAGGCTTGAGATTTGATGGCCTCCGGGAGGGCTCTGACAAGGGACACGAAGGGCTCTTAGACGTGGTGACATCAACCTTTCTAGAGGAAATAACCCCGAAGAAAAATTAAACAGCTGCAGGCTTAGGTGATTGGCTTACCAAAGACGAGAGGAAGTAAACTTCGATCAAAAATTACTGGCAAGGCATGAGACCAAAAGATGGCAGCCCCACCACATGTCTAGCCTGGCTACAGAGTAGCAACCGGTACTGGGGACTTGTAACCTCCCCACAAAATTTAAATATAAATAATAATATGAGTATGATTCTAATTTAGTGTAACCTCCCCACAATATTACTATAATTAGATGAATTATGTAAATACTCTGCCATTAATTAACTCTTGTTTTGAATGATCACTTCTGAATAATGCATAAAAATGGTTTGTAACTGGCCAATGAGTGCCAATATTTAGTGTAATCAGATGACTTATGAATGATGTTCTATAATACTCTATACATAGTACAGAAATGTTTAGTAACTAGGCAATGAGTGCCAGCAATTACTCAAATTGGTTAATAGACTAGTGTAATTCTCAATAATGACTAACATAAGACTTAATGTCCTTCACCTTCTGACCTAATTACCAGAAATTACTGCAATATCCGTTTGTCCTGTCTATCCTCATGATGATGGAGCACTATGTTTGGATTTTGCACTAAGTCTACGTTGGTGAAAGAGTATGGATTCTACAAGAGTGTGGTTTTGACAAATCATGCTGTTCACCACCTTGAACGATGGAGATGTTATTATGGTCCCACTGTTTGGTGTACCTAATATACTACCAAAATGATAACATTGAATATTAATACAACATTTCATTGTCTTGGCTACACTGATTAATACTTCAGGGAACAGAACTTCACACAAATGGGTAAAGAAAATGCAAGTACTAGAACACGTTTAATAATTAACTGCTTATAGCACATTAATTTCATGAATAGCTTCTCCTGGAAAAAATACAAAATGGATTATTCAGCTGAAAGAAGAAACGCATATTATGCTGAAAAGTAGTGAACTTCGAATTAACAGGTAATGAAACGTGTACTCAATATGTATGTACTCTAGCTGTCCTTTCCAAAACATCCAGTCATTATACCATGCGATATAAGACATACTGTCAAAACGAACCGCAACAAATACTTAAATAACTACATAGCATCTCTTAACTAATAGTAAATATATAAACTTCATCACTATTCTCATCTGCAAAGAAAAACTTAAAAGTGGTGCGTTAAGTGGCCATATAAAATTCATCACTATCATCACCTGCAAAGAAAAACTTCATTATTCATATCAGCATATTCTTCATATAACTATTCATCATCATTTATTATCATCTGCAAAAACGACACTTCATTATTCATATTACCATTTACTTCATACAGCTATTCATAGTATAGAGTTTCTTATATCTAGCGTATTTCATCACTAAAACTAAGATGTGTAGTTCTGTCTGACAGCCTGCATCAATCGCCTCGTATTCTGAAAGAAAAATAATTAGTTAAGACTGCTATCATACGATGTATATAGTATATTCTTGTTAATGCTTGTTAATTCTGATCCATTCACTCTTCATCACAAGGTATTCCATTTTCTTTCGTTCATTCCGAAGGTCAAATTCCCATTTCATAGTAATCCACTGTAGTTTGTTTAATTTATTTCTTTTACACGTTATTGCTTTCTGAAAATGATGAAAAAGGATTAATATCTTGCATTTAAATCATATACCCATTAAATAAAAACTTGTTGCTAGTGATATAATTGAGCATACAGTATAGCATGACAGAAAACGTATTGTCAAAAACATAGACAGTTTTCAAGTGCAAAAAAAAAGTACACAGAGTATCATAATGTAGTAGCAAAAAAAAAAAAAAATGTAAAATGGTCACGATGTTGAGATATCATAAGGCAAAATGTCAAAGTCAACTGGTGTTTGTTATATCTTAAAGATTTCGTAGTGCATACAAACAAAACAGGAAAACAATCATACATACACTAAAAATGGAAAATGTGCATGGTCTGATATATAACGACAAGAAAAGCGACCTGCTGACCTTACCTTGCCAGGCACTTGCCAAGAAAAAATATGATAATCATTAGTAAGTAATCACATAGATAGAATTACATAATTGGTCATAAAATATGTAAGTTTATCTGGAAAAATGTGCACGGTCTGATGTGTAACGACAAGAAAAGCGACCTGCTAACCTCACCTTGCCGGGCACTTGCCAAGAAAAAATATGATAATCATCAGTAAGTAGTCACATAAATATAATTGCATCATTGGTCATATAAAAATCAGAAAATGGCATTACAGTGTGATAAATCATAAAGTATGTTCATTCAATAAAGGGTTTAATGTTAGAGACATGGTGATTGCCTTTAATTTTTCTGGTTCTCAAAGTTTCGACGTGTACTACATTGGGGTGAGGAATGCTGCGAATTCGATATGGACCTGCGTATAGAAGCTCAAATTTACTACATCTACTCTTTCCTCTGTTGGATAAATAATATGTGCGTACTAATATCTTCTGTCCAATGTGAAAGTCACGACGTGTACAAACCTGTTTTTGCTGTCTTCTCTGGCGCTCTGCGGCACGTTTGATGTTGTTCAGCGCAATGTCAATTATTTCATGGTGTCGTAGTCGACGAGATGTAGGAAAGGATACTAATTCTTTAATTTTGTTAGGTGGGTCAACATTTTTCAGTATAACAGTCGGAGATAGCATAGTAGATTCATTTGGTATGGAGTTAATTACATCCTGGAATGACAGTATGTGTGTGTCCCAATCAATATGTTTTTTATAGCAGTATGTTCTACATAGTTTACCAATTTCTTTTATTAGATCTTCACAAGGGTTCGAAGAAGCGTGATACTTGGATATATAAATCGGAGAAATGTTTCTTGTTCGTAACATACGTGTCCATATAGCAGATCGAAACTGTGATCCATTGTCGGAAATTACTTTCAATACATGCCCTACATGGAATAAAAAATGTTTTACAAATGCATTCGAAACAGATTTAGCAGTAGCTTTGTGTAACGGAGTGAAGGTAACAAATTTTGAAGTGAGTTCAACAGCGACAAAGATGTAGCAAAAACCTCTATTACATCTGGGAATCGGACCAAAAATGTCTTCATAGTCGGCTTCGTCTGGAGTATTATAGTTGTGTTCGTACGTATCTGTGAACAATGTGCAATGACAGTCTATGTTACGTGAAGCACAAATGACCTCCGTACGATTAATTGTTTGTTATCTCTACAGATAAAGAGTGCTGAAATTCTAATGCCAGTTGTACATTTTCATCCTTTAACATTAAATAGGAATTTTGAAAGTCAATAATTGCGTCGTATTGTACCAGAAAATTCGTACCTAAAATAACGTCTGTTGTCAATAAGGGAACAATCCAAAAATTTGAGTGGAACGTATGACCTGCAGTACAAAATGATTCTTTTACCAGATACTGCTCTTTTACTTTAGTTTTGCCTAATGGTAACGTAGGATAGGCATTCTCTTTATTACATTCGTTGAAAGTTTCCTCATTTATAACTGACATAGGTGATCCAGAATCGAGTACTGCTGAAACTTTGGATGATCCAATCTTTCCTTCAATGACAGGGTGTGAAATGGTCCTGCAAAAGAGTGTCTCGGATGTCGTCAAAAGTAATAACATTTTCGTGAACAAGATTCTGTGTGTCAAAAGTATTGCTTGCGTTGCTGGAAGATGTAACCTGTACTGTATCTAGTCAAATTCTATCTGACATGCTATTATTTGCGGGAGGATGCTGTGACATTTCGACTATTTGTACTGTTCTGTTATTTCGTCCTGACGCATTAGGTTCGGGATGATACCGACTGTCTGGTTCATTCATGATAATCTGTTGTTGCGGATGATTTTGCTGCTGGTAAGACCGATTGTTATTAAACGTACGCTGAAAATTGTGCTCATTGCTTTTACGTCTGTCATGATAGACATTTCTATACGGTGCATTACGATATGAGTTGAAATGGTGTGTTTTCTGTACGTACTGATTTCCTTGTTGCTGTGCGTTATTATTTGGTGGAGCCGACGCTATACGTGTAGGCGGCGAAACATTAAAGCTTGGTTGACCTTGCACATTACATTGTTGGTTAGGTATGCTAACCGGCTGGTTTTGTTGCTGTTGTGGGGAAAAACCTCTATTGTTGCCAAAAATGCGTCTGCGATAGCTGAAAATTTTGTATATACTGATGATTAAAATTTTGTCTGTTATTGAAGTTCTGGTGGCTGTCATTCCTGGAGCGTCTATTGAAAACTGTCACTTTCGGTAAAACTTGTCATATTAGGTTTTCTTTACTCATTCTTAATCCTAGATAGATCGATAGTTGAAGAGCTGTTTTGATAGATATAAAGGATAGTAGAAGAGAAGGCAGCAGTGCAGAAAACTAAAGATGAAACAGCACTACTACGGCTCGGAGCCCTTTGCACGCTACGGCACATATTCATCGAAGTATAATGAATCCCCTGTGGTATATTACGCGCTGCATATAAATTTTGGTTTCTGCATTGCAGGCAATGCTGGTGAAAATTCAAAAACAAATTGTAGTATCCAGTCCAAAGCGTGACTCTGTGTTCTGTCATTATAAAGTACCTTAAATTTTTTCACGGATAGAAAGTGCTTATAATCAAAATTATCGTCTCGGAATGTCTGAACAGGTTCAGGATTGTATGCTAATCTGTTTGTCTGTGACTGTTCGGAATCTAACTCACGTACTCTCTGTAAATTACCTAAATTATACTGGCTGTGTGAGTCTGACAAATGTTCGGAGAGTGGCGTATGGTGTGACGTATTAAAGGCTGAAACATTTTTCATCTCTATCACTTCTTGCTGTAAAGTTGACAATTTTCTACCTAATATATTATTGGACGAACCTATCTCACTGATTGTCTGCTGTAAATTTTGGAATTCGGGTGTTTGATTAAACGAAACTGGTGAAGTATCGTCTGATTTGGTGTCATTATTACTTTCGATAACGTCAATACGACTGGCCAATTCATCATATTTTTCAGTCAGTACTTTTACCTGATCACCGTTTTTAGTATCACAAGCATTAATTTGTTTTTGTAATTTACGTGGGTTTTTGTTCAATTTTTTAACGTCTGCTTTGATGGCATCCGGATCCTGTATTAGTTCCAACTTTTCAAGTCTGTTGGTCATGTCTGAAACTCTAATGTGTGTGTGTCTGTTTTTGTTTTAAGATCGTAGATTTCATCATGCAATTCGGTGTTCAACTGTTTAATTTCGTCCGATACTGTAGCAATATTGTTGTCTACGCATGTTTTTGATTTCGTAAATAATTTACGCTTATCTTCCTGTCTTTGTGCAGAAATTGTTTCCATGACATGTTGCTTTACTTTATTCTGTTCCTGTATAAATTTACTGTAAAGCGTTTCACTGTTTTGTAGGTGGTGATTAAAGCGTTCGGCAATTTGGCTATTCTGTTGGTCAAATTTCGCGTCTACTTTTGCATCCAGCGTGCGTGCACTTTTGCATCCAGCGTGCGTGAAAGTTCTGCTGACATTAATTTAAACTCGTCGCGTAACTGTGTTGCGTTTTCAGAGCATTGTTTAGCGACTGCACTAATTTCGTCTCTAAGTAACTTAGTTGTGGCTGCATGTGTATTACTTAATTCTTGTGCCACAGATCTAATTTCTTCACTACTGTTCCTAGCACAAGCCTTAATTTCCTCACGTAATTGTTCTTTAGTATCATGACATTGTACGGCAACGGCTGTAATCTGTTCACTAAGTTGTTTGAAATTTTTGTCTTGTCTATCATTCGACTGCTTGGAATTGCTGTCTAGTTTTTCATTAAGTTGTTGTTTGAGATTTTCATTAAGTTGTTGCTTGAGATTTTCATTAAGTTGTAGCAATAATGCCATAAATCGATCCATGCCAAAATTAGCTGTTGTATTCTCTGTGCTGTGTGCTGGTGTATCTGCATATGTCACGTTTTGTGTACCGGTAACCATTTGGTCATTGTCTGATTCTTGAAAAGGTTCGCCAATTGGATGTGCACTGTTGGTCACAACACCGGAATCAAATAAATCTGACGTATTCTGACTACATTGATCATCATCGTGGGAAAAGTTTATAGGCTGCTTTTTACCTTGTACAATAATACTCAGGCTCCGGCATCGCTGCACCGCGACCGGGCCAACCAACACGATACACCAGACCAGAGCAGACACCAGACTAGCAACAACTTACTGCTACAGCTACACAGTTCCTACTGCAATCAACACTGCTCTCTGGTCAGAGACCTTGCATATCGCAGGCAGCACATGAGCAATACATCGAAATTACATCTGCTCGGACCTCTTACAGACTTTAAATTTACTCATACTTTTCAAAGTAATCATCCAGATGGATTAAATAAAAGGCGACCCAAGCAAGAAAAGGACAAACGATTTGGAATGGTAATGGATACATTTTGCCACAAGTAATGGATCGAAAATAACTAATTACTTTTTTAGGAAGAGATACATACGTAAATACACTTGTAGCGCGAGGGGATAGAGATCAGTAATAGATTATGTGATCGCAGACAGGAAAATATGCAAGCACATTCAGGATTTCGTGTTTTCTAAGGCAGTAACGTGAACTCGGATCACCATAACAAAAAAAAAAAAAAAAAAAACACTATGCTCGCTAGATGGAAGAAGACAAAAAGAGTTGAGACAAGAAGGGAAGAAGGATTAAAGTTTTTCCTATTACGGGAGGAGAGCATAAAAAAATCTATACCAAAACAGATCGAATCTTTGGTAAAAAGACAGACACAAACGGTAGTTTAGAAACCTAACGACGAAATATAAAGCAATGTATAGAACAGGTCGCAAATGAGTCAGTGGCAAAAAAGGAATAAGAAAAGACCTAAGAAGAGACTTAGAGTTTTGTAAATGTTCGTCGCCAATTTAGTAAAGGCCTCATCGCTACTGCTGCAGAGGCCGAGTTGCCACTGTTGTTATGGTAGGCCAAGTTTGTGATTTCGTGAAACGGCTTCTGGTGCAGTACACTGCTAAGACAATTTGTCCCTGCCACAATTACACAGTTATGCTCCCAGGGTCAGGCAACAGGACAGGAGAACGAAGGTTCTACAACACTCCACCAAATTAGTAACAAAGTCACACAAATGAGTTGAAAGATTGACTTATCTTTGTGACTTGTCGAATAACGACGTCTACAACACTGCATGTAATATAACACAAAAAATGCACTCAATGGCTAAGTGCAAATAAGCGTAGGTCAACTTCACATCACATAGCAAATGCAATAAACAACTATCTGTTCACTTCTGAGTTCGATAAACGACGTCCCCTCTATAAGTCAGCCCTGGACGATGATCTGTAACCAATAGGTAAGAGCTACTATTCTATCTTCCGAGTAGGCTTCTTTCCGTTATCATCCAGTCATTGCCGGATTGTACTCGGCCGGTAATTAGCCGAGGCGAAGTCGATATTTTCATCCTCAGCGCCGCCCGTGGCGCTGGTGGAACTCGCACAAGTGGCGAGTCTCTATGGCACTGGCACCAGCTCGCATCTTTGCACCTGTGGTGCTTTTGTCCTGGCTGTGTCTTGTTCGGACGACACTGCATACAGTATGGAAGGAAGATATCGCAAAAGCAGTTAAGGAAAAGAAACAAGCGTATCGGATATACAGGGTTATTCACGAAAATGTGCAAATATTTTGATTTGTTATTCTACAAGTTAAACTAAAGAAAAAAGTTCATATAAACATACGAGGGTGAGTCAAATGCACACCTTAAATATTTTTTTTAATATTATTTATTGAGCAGAAGTGGTACAAAGCTGTATCACTTTTCAACATAATCTCCCCCACGCTCAATGCAAGTCCTCCAGCGCTTACAAAGTGCATAAATTCCTTTAGAAAAAAATTCTTTTGGTAGTCCGTGCAACCACTCATGCACCGCGTGGCGTATCTCTTCATCAGAACGGAACTTCTTTCCTCCCATTGCGTCTTTGAGTAGTCCAAACATATGGAAATCACTTGGGGCAAGGTCTGGTGAGTATGGTGGATGAGGAAGACCTCAAAATACAGATCTGTTATTGTTGCAACTGTTATACGGGCAGTGTGGGGCCTTGCATTGTCATGTTGCAAAGGGACACCTGCTAACAGCAATCCACATCGCTTTGAGTTGATTGCAGGAGTGGTTCCTCTAGGTATGTAATGCTTCAAAATGACGCCTTTTTTTCCCCAAAAGGGAGTCAGCATAACCTTCCCTGTTGATGGTTCTGTTCGAAATTTCTTTGGTTTTGGTGATGAGGAATGGCGCCATTCCTTGCTCGCTCTCTTTGTTTCCGGTTGATGGAAGTGAACCCAGGTTTCGTCCCCAGTAATGATTCTTGCAAGGAAGCCATCACCTTCTCGTTCAAAGCGCCGAAGAAGTTCTTCACAAGCATCAACACGTCGTTCTCTCATTTCAGGAGTCAGCTGCCGTGGCACCCACTTTGTGAAACTGGAGCACATCGTGCACAATGTGGTGTGCTGGCCCGTGACTAATCTGTAAACATGCTGCAATGTCATTCAGTGTCACTCGGCGGTTTTCCTTCACTATGGCTTCAACTGCTGCAAAGTTCTGTGGAGTCACAACTCGTTGCGCCCGACCTGGACGTGGAGCATCTTCCACTGAAGTCACACCATGTGCGAACTTCCTACTACATTCGTAGACTTACTGCTGTGACAAACATGCATCACTGTACTGAACCTTCATTCGTCGATGAATTTCACCTTCACTACGCAAAAACCGAATAACAGAACGCTGTTCTTCCCTGGTGCAAGTCGCAAGTGGGGCGGCCATCTTTATACTGATACTGCGACGGTAAATGTGCATCAGCACTATGCTGCCACCTACAGGCCATTCTGCACCCTGTTTGTAGCACGCTTACCAACTTACACGATAAAGGCGTGAAATTGCGATTTGTTATTACAAATTTAAGCTTTTCGTTTGACTCACCCTCGTAACGGCTAATCAAAGATTTTGCCTGAAATTTAGCAAATTCGCTAACATAAAGCCATCGCAAAACTGTACGAGTTTAAAGCACGTTTTCCATTTATTTTGATGTTATTGGTCTGGTGAATCTAATAACGCATTTCCCAGACATGTATCTGCAGTAGTTTTCCAGAATATCTAAAGAACCAAAGATAATTATAGAAGTATATTCTGTTTACTTTCCATTAAGAATGTAGAAATGTTTATGACATTCTCGGTAACCGTTAGTGAGTTGTTTCAGTCGTTGCCTAACTTTGAAACGAGTTAGTTTTCTGTATTGTTCAGTGAAAGAACATAATAACAACAGTGTATTTAAGTGAGACCACATAGCATCTTTGTAATTCGTGGATGCCTTTCAAATTTACGACAGAGGAATACGCCGATATGGTGTTTATTTGTGGCAAATGTGTCGGTAATGCTACGGCTGCAGTCGACGAATATCACGTACGCTATCCAACTCGGACGATTCCAAATGCACGAACCATTAGTGGAGTATTGCGAATGTTACGGGAGGCACGTTCTCTACCTAGCGTTCATAATCAGTACGAGCGCTCGATACGTGAAGACGATGATGAGGATATTTTGGATGCTGTTCATCGTAGCCCGGATACCAGTACACAACGTATCTCTCAATTAGGCATTTCACAGTCTGAGGTATGGAGTACACTAAAATACAATAATCTGTATCCTTACCATAAACAAAAAGTGCAGCATTTACATCCGGGAGATCCTGCCCTTCGCTTGGAGTTGTGCAACTGGTTAAATACTAATTGGGAGTTACACAAATACATTTTATTTACTGATGAGGCACAGTTTACTCGAGATGGTATAAACAATTTACGTAATGAGCACGTATGGTCTGAAGCAAACCCACATGCAACAGTGCAACGCAATTTCCAGCAGCGATTTACATAAATGTGTGGTATAATAAACACACACTTTATTGGACCATTCATTTTCCCAGAACGTCTAACTGGCGAGACGTACTTACAATTCCTGCAAGAAGAAATGCTCCACTTGCTCGAAGATATTCAACTTGCTACGCGATTGCAAATGTACCCTTTTCAACATGATGGCGCGCCTCCAGATTTCACCAACGCCGTTACTCCATATTTAAATGAACATTTGTCCCAGAAATGGGTTGATCATGATGCTACACGTCTGTGGCCACCCAGATTGCCCGATTTATCACCAATGGATTTTTGTGTATGGGGATGGTTGAAGGACATAGTTTATGACGACAAAGTCAAAACACGTGAGGCATTACTTGCTCGCATTAAAAATGAAATAGACGAAATTAAGAACGACCCTGTGAAACTGAAAAGAGCAACAAAATCTGCTCATACACGTGCAGCTACATGCACTGAACACGGTGGAGACATTTTTGAACAGTTATTGTGAATGTATTGTGAAACTGTAAGTACACTGTACAATCCTTAACACTGAGCTCTGTTTTTTCCGGTTTAACATGAATTCACGTGTGCTTTAGTATTAATAAAAGCAGATTATCTGACAATTCATACAGTTTCAGTTAACGTTATTACCATCATTTTTTCCAAAATTAAATTCTCTACAACTTCTGATGAAAACTTTGTGCACTTATCTGGACTTTATAAAACAATTTGGGCCAAGTAGTTAATATATTAAAAATTTTACGAAATTACTTCTTTGGATGTTTTGGAAAACTACTGCAGATAGACATCTGGGATATGTTTTATTAGATTCAGCTGATCAATAACAACAAAATAAATGAAAATCGTGCTTTACTTTAACCTCATACAGTTTTGCGATAGCTTCATATTAGCGAAGTTGCTAAATTTCAGGCGAAATCTTTTATTAGCCGTAACTCCGTAACTAAACATTTGTGGACCTACGTTTATATGAACTTTTTTCTTTAGTTTTTCTTGTAGAATAACATATTAAAATATTTGCATATCTTCGTGAATCGCCCTGTATACATAAAAGTGAAATCAAAATCTGCGAAGCAGGAACGTAAAGATAAAAGAAAGAAAGTAAAAACTATAGCCAGGAAAACAAATGAAGAATCTTGGAATAACTTTGTGAGCAGAATTGAACGTGACATCCATGGAAGACAGTCCAAAGCTTACAAGTTGGTAAAGCGTTTAAAGAAAACTGAAAAAGTGACAAAATGTCTAAATATAATACCAAAATATAAATGTGTCGCACATTATAAACACTTCTGGTGTAATGAAAACCAAGCTTTAGCGGAAGATCGTCCTAAAATGGGTAAACCACATGATGGCGATCTCATTACCATCCAAGAACTAAACGAGGCCCTGAATAAAAAAAAAAAAAAAAACGGGAAGCAATAAGCCTCGACGGCATAAACGCCGAGTTACTTAAATACGGGGGATTATCATTAAAACTTAGACTTCTTCATTTACACAACATGTGTTGTCAAAGACACCAAATCCTAAAACCATGTACAATTGCAGATGTCATTTCAATCCTTAAAAAAGGTAAACGAAATGAATGCAATAATTATCGCGGTATAACACTAGCGGACCAGCATATAAGATTTACGCCAAGTTAATAAATCAACATCTACAAATTATCGCCGAGAATCTGTTAACTGAAGAACAAAATGGTTTCAGAAAAGCAAGATCCTGCACTGATGATGTTTTCACACATAACAAAGAAGTATATAGGGAAATACACATCGCTTTTGTAGACTTGGGGAGAACTTTCGCTCATGTTGATAGGAAAATCTTACGGGACATATTACATAGAAATGGATACTCTCAGCAAATAATGAAGGTAATAAAAAGCCTATATAAAGATATAAAAACAAAAATATAGACTAATCATGCTATATCAAAAGACATGCCAATAAACCAAGGAGTTCGACAAAGCTTTAGCTTATCACTCACACTTTTTAATATATACATTGACCTTATTTTTTAATGTGATGCTTTTTGCAGACGATCTTGCAATTGAACTGGATAGAGCGACTTCGCTACAAAGATCCATCTACAGAATAAACAAGATTTCTAAAGAATATTATATGAAAATATCCATTCCAAAAACAAAAGTGATGGCTTTCAAAGGGACAAAACCGCTGAGAACCAAGATCATAGGAAGCAAAACCAATGAACAACTTAGCCACATCAGTTAGCTTGGAAATATTATAAGGTACCTGAGTGAACTCGACATTAACAGCAAACTGCAGAAATATCAAATGATATGTGGAACAATCAATAGAAGTTGAGAAAAAAGTGATAAAATTCACAAAAAGCAAGCTTTAAAGGATATTGGCCACTTCCACATTGCTTTTTGGAAGCGAAACATGGACAACTACTAAAAAGCAAGAAAATATAATCCAAGCGGCGGAAATGAAATGTCTAAGAGGAGTTAAGGACTGTACAAGGTTAAATAGAATAAGAAACAAAGACATAAGAGCAGAGCTCGAGGTTTATGCTATAAATGAGGTGATCAATTCTAATCAAGAAAGCTGGCTAGAGCCTCTACAAAGAATGGCAGATTCAAGACTACCAAAACAAGTCTTAAATTTTAAACCTTTAGGTACAAGGTACGTAGGAAGACCAAGAAAAAGACGACTGGATACTTAAAAGACGGAGCAGGCCTATGGCCTTGACTACGATTAAAGAAGAACTCTGAGGCCTCACCAACATGCTGGTGGAGTCTCACAGACAATCAGACAGAGAAATCAAAATAATTTCGATAAATCCAGGAGAGGTATCCATTGCATAAAATATGGTAAAAATATGCAATATACTTTCTGAACAGACCAAACAACTTGCAGTTTTTACAGACAAAATAATCATGCTGGGCACAAATAAAAATTGGCGCATCTAGTACTGCTTTTCGGTTTTTCTTAATTTTCTCTCTGCTTCTTGACTGAAGGTTTTTTGGGAGCCTGGATGTTACTTACACATTATTCTTTACGTGTCGAGGAAGATGGATCAATTCTCCGTGTCCAACATGTCGGTGAACCAAATCGTCTGCGAGTTGTATTTGTTCTCTTATGATATGTTTGGGCTGAATACTGGCACCGTTTACACCACTAGTCTTGAATATGGCAAGAAATATTTCTAATGGCCATCTTGAGGTTCGTCAGTATACTGAATAATAACTGTAAATTTGATCTAGGCTGTCAATGGGCTGCCCCACCTTTCGCCTAACCGTTTATCATGAATGGTTCGTTACTTGAATGTAGTGCATTGTAGACAACAACAACACAACTGCCCGATTTCTTTGAAGAATATATGAACAGACCGTCGTGTTATCAACCTCAGAGGAGAAGACAATAACGAAGAAAAACCGTGACTTCCTGATGATCGCACGAGGTGCTGTGTTTTCGTATGTGTCCCTCACGGTGAAAAAATCATTTCCATGACTTGATTTCATCCATTCTGACAACAACAAGAGTCCAAGAAACGCTAAATTCAATTATAGTGAAATCTTTTGTTTAAGATCGTTGTGATTCCAGAACTTCTTCTGATTGTTCTCATTGTGTCATTAATGTATTAAAATATATTGCAACAGGGGATCAGAAATAAATAACAGGCTTACAAGATATGTCGAGACTCAATATTCCTAGAAAACGACCCTGGAAGTTAAACAACAATACTTTGAGGCCGAGTTCAGATATGTGACTTACAAAGTTCACACAACTTCCAAGCTGCGTTTTTGAAAGTAAACGTTGGTTTAGATCAACATTTTTTTTTGTTCTGGGAGTCCGTATGAAGAGCATGACACTCGATTCATGATCACCTGTGATGAAATCAATCCAGCATCAGTGCTATCTTCTGAAAGGCAAATGTGTGAATCATTGAGACCTAATTTAGTCCGTTTTCGGGGAGCCATGTTGCTGTAAAACATTATATCTTTTTACCAGTTTATGTAGTAACACTAGAAGCAATAGCTGATCTAAAAGGAAAGATACGCAGGGAAAAAAGAGACACTTATGTGTCAGTGAGCCCCAAACGGAAAAATCTTGTGGTATTCACCACGCAACAGTAATAATGCACAGTGTTTTCTTAGCCATTCACGGAGAAATGTAAACTAAGATTACGAAGAGTTTCAATACTATCTTCCACTTAACGGACGAGACACTACAACATTCAAAGGGCATTAGGTCCTTCATACAGCAACAGCACCGTTAAAGGTTAACAGTAATTTCCCAGTTTAGTAGTGGAATTTGTACAGTTTTCGGGTTACGTTAGTAAACGTTTGAATACGAACTGCATATGCATTGCAAAATGCATGCACCATAACGTGTTTCGTTCTGTGAAGTGAGCTGAGAGAGTGGAACTCCTAACCACACTTTTTAGTGATACCCAGATAGCACGCTAATGGATCACCAATTAAACTCACTCACCTTAGCACTGTGTGTTGCCCTACTGACTGTATAATCGAGCCCTCCGATCTCACGTACCCTGAGTTTGCCACTCCTTTGTGCAACAAATCGCGAGTAATCGAACCTAATGTTTCCGTAACAGTGTTGTTTGACTGTTACATAATAACGCTTGTGACCTCGTGTACTTTACTTCCTTTGACTGAATAACATTCTTACCTGCCACGTCTAACCAACGCGTAGTAACCGTTCTACACTGAAAAGAAAAAACCTGGTATAGGCATGCGTATTCAAATACAGAGATGTAAACAGGCAGAATACGGCGCTGTGATCGGCAACGCTTATATAATACAACGAGTGTCTGACGCAGTTATTAGATCGGTTATTGCTGCCACAATGGCATATTATCAAGACTTAAGTGAGTTATAACGTGGTGCTACAGTCGCCGCACTGGCGATGAAACACAGCTTCTCTGAGGTAGCGATGAAGAGGGGATTTTCCCTCACGACCATTACACGACCGTACAGTGAATATCAGAAATCAGGTAAAACTTCAAATCTCCGACATCGCTGCGGCCGGAAAAATATCCTGCAAGAAAAGAACCAACGAGGACTGAAGAGAATCATTCAGTGTGACAGAAGTGCAACCATTCCGCAAATTGCTGCAGATTTCAATGCTGGGCTATCAACAAGTGTCAGCATGTGAACCATTCAACAAAACACCATCGATATGGGCTTTCGGAGCCGAAGGCCCACTCGTGTACCCTTGATGTTTGCACTACACAAAGTTTTACGCCTCGCTTGAGTTCGTCAACACTAACATTGGACTTTTGATGGATGGAAACGTGTTGCCTGGTCGGACGAGTCTCGTTTCAAATTGTATCGAGAGGATGGAGGTAATTATATCTAGCGATAATTTATCCATACTTAGAATCGACGATATTGACAATTTTTGCGTGTTACCGATATTGCTACTGGAAAGATTTCGTTCCGAGGGATTACAAGTCTTTCGAGAATGTTTGAATTTCAAGTTCGAAGTCGATAGCTAACGACAAGAGAAATATTTTTTTTTACCATGTGATATAATTACAGACTAACAATTTCGGTTTTTCTTCTTTACTTATACAGTGAAACCTTGCATCTTGTAGAACTTCATGATGTTAGGTCAACGGGAAGCGTACTGCAGGATTTGATGAATGAGTTTCCTAGTATCAAAAACTTCTGAACGGTTTGGTTTAGGACGTTCAAACTGCACAGTTGGCCGCGGTGCATGATGGGAATTAGTATGCGTATGCGCACGCGTCTTGGCTTGGCTTAGCGACGAAGCCAACTTTCATTTCGAGGGGTTTGTCAATAAGCAAAATTGACGCATTTGAGGGACTGAGAATCAGCAATCGAGTAGTCTCTTCACCATAAACGGGTTACTGTGCGGTGTGCAATGTGCAGTCACCCAATAATTGATGCGATATTCTTCGATTGCATCGTGACTACCGAACGGTACATAAACGTTCTGGAAGATGATTTCATCTCCTTTATCCAAAGCGATCCTGATTTCGACAAGATGTGGTTCATGCAAGACGGAGCCCGACCCCGTCGAAGCAGGAAACAGTTTGATGTCCTGGAGGAGCACTTTGGGGACCGCATTCTGCCTCTGGGGTACCCAGACGCCACTGGCGTTGGCTTCGATTGGCCGCTGTATTCTCCGGATCCGAACACATGTGACTCCTTTTTGTGGGGCTACATTAAACACAAGGTCTACCGCAATAACCCCAAAACCACTGCTGAGCTGAAAAGCGCCATTCAGGTCATCGGCAATATCGATGTTCCGACACTTCAGCGCGTCATGCAGAATTTCGCTATTGGTGTGAGCCACATCATCGCTAATGATGGCAGGCATATCGAACACGTCATAACCTAAATCCCAATATCTGTAGTGACGTTTCCATGTTGAATAAAGTGTGTAAACGCCGTAGTTTGTAACTAATTTGCGTTTTTTTCTCATATAGTTCAACAATTTTTACCCTGTATGTGACATAACTTTGAACTTGATACATATACCTGCTCCTCAGAAAAGTGTTCTTAGCAGTCGTACAGACAGACACAAAAGTGTTCCTACGTGTAACTGTTCCGATTTGTACGTTATGAGGTACGGAACCCTAAAAACGAGGAGGTCTTCAGCAGTTTCGGCGAATGCGAGAGTATGTGGAAAACATTGACTATGGGATGTTACCAAAAGGTCTTTACAACTTTAAAAATTCATATAAACTTACTGAAAGAAGATCTAGAGCTGGGTTTAGTGCTGTTTTGTAGGGAAACGCATCAAGATTTTTTTACGTTAAACTAAAGATGTATGTGACTTCCATTGGTTATCCTGCACGCATCTCATCAGATCTCAATTTCTTCCCAAACTCGCTGTAGCATTGCAGATGTAGCTTGTTCAGTGGCGGCGTAAATTTTTGCTCTAAGTTCACGGGTTCACAGGTAGATGCCGTGTTTCTTGACTTCTGCAAGGCGTTCGATACAGTTCCCCACAGTCGTTTAATGAACAAAGTAAGGGCATATGGACTATCAGACCAATTGTGTGATTGGATTAAGAGATCGTTGATAACAGAACGCAGCATGTCATTCTCAATGGAGAGAAGTCTTCCGAAGTAAGAGTGATTTCAGGTGTGCCGCAGGGGAGTGTCATAGGACCGTTGCTATTCACAATATACATAAATGACCTTGTGGATGACATCGGAAGTTCACTGAGGCTTTTTGCGGATGATGCTGTGGTATATTGAGAGGTTGTAACAATGTAAAATTGTACTGAAATGCAGGAGGATCTGCAGCGAATTGACGCATGGTGCAGGGAATGGCAACTGAATCTCAATGTAGACAAGCGTAATGTGCTGCGAATACATAGAAAGATAGATCCCTTATCATGTAGCTACAAAATAGCAGGTCAGCAACTGGAAGCAGGTCGTTCCATAAATTATCTGGGAGTACGAATTAGGAGTGATTTAAAATGGAATGATCATATAAAGTTGATCGTTGGTAAAGCAGATGCCAGACTGAGATTCATTGGAAGTATCCTAAGGAAATGCAATCCGAAAGCAAAGGAAGTAGGTTACAGTACGCATGTTCGCCCACTGCTTGAATACTGCTCAGCAGTGTGGGATCCGTACCAGATAGGGTTGATAGAAGATATAGAGAAGATCCAACGGAGAGCAGCGTGCTTCTTTACAGGATCATTTAGTAATCGCGAAAGCGTTACGGAGATGATAGATAAACTCCAGTGGAAGACTCTGCAGGAGAGACGCTCAGTAGCTCGGTACAGGCTTTTGTTGAAGTTTCGAGAACATACCTTCACCGAAGAGTCAAGCAGTATATTGCTCCCTCCTACTTATGTCTCGCGAAGAGACCATGAGGATAAAATCAGAGAGATTAGAGCCCACACAGAGGCATACCGACAATCTTTGTTTCCACGAACAATACGAGACTGGAATAGAAGGGAGGTACCCTCCGCCACACAACGTCAGGTGGCTTGCGGAGTATGGATGTAGATGTAGAGATGTAGATAGAGAAGCCGGCACACGAGGTACAAACACGATATCTTTGATGAATCCCCATTAAAAAAAATCGTGTGATGTCAGATCTGTGGAACGTGGGAGCCATCCAATTGGCCAATCCATTGACCTGGAAAGTGGTCACTGAAAAAATCGCAGACTTCAGCCAGTCAGTGGGATGGTGCACCATCTTGCATGAAGTAAACATTTCTTTCTTGGTCATCCTCATCGATCTGTGGTATCAAAAAGTGTTGTAACGTATCCAGACACATTATCCTGTTGATGGTACTCTCACGAAAAAATATGGGCCGTACAGTTTGTTCTTGCTCAGTTAAAAAAAAAATTTCAGTTTTAGGCTATCACGAACATGTTGCAATGTTTGATGTGTATTTTCATTGCCCCAAATCCTACAGTTATGCGTGTAAATCTTGCCACTTAAGTGAAAAGTCGACTCCTCAGAAAAGATGATTTTGTCCAAGAAATGTTCATCCTCATGTAATCGATTTAACATATCTGCACAGAAGTTCTTGCGAGCAATTTTATCAGTGTCTTTTATTGCTTGCACGATCGTCAATTTGTACGGTTTCAAATGCAAACGGTTTCTGTTAACAAAACGTTGTCTCACTCGCGCAACGACGTCGTCAGATGTCTTTGGGCGACCTAATGATTTCCGATGTCTTACCGACCAGCCTGTTTCTAGAAAACATTTATGCCACTCATAAATTGCAGGCCTACTAGGAGGAGCTTTAGCTTACTACGTGCGGAAATTACGCTGAATTGTTGTCACCGACTTCGATTCTTCAAACCAAAAAACGCAGCTAGCACGCTCGGGTCCAGTATAGGCAGCCATCTTCAACGCAACTGCTGCTAGAGCTTCGTACGGTGCCATGCGGCACTAGCAAACTACGCAAGACAAAACTTGATGTGTTTCCCTACAAATTGACACTAAAATCACCTCTGTAGGTACTATTTATATGAATTTTCAAAGTTTTAAAGTCCTTTTTGAAACACCCTGTAGAAAAAGGGACAGGATGATGGGACATGTCTTGAGACATCAGGGAATGATTGCCATGGTGATAGAGGTAGAGGTCAAAAACTGCAGGAAAAGAAAGAGACAGAAATATACCCAAAAAATAGCCGAGGACGCTGGGAGTAAGTACTACTCCGATTTAAAAGGTTGGCACAGGAGACGAGTTCGTGGTGGCCGTGCCAAAGCAGTCTGAAGACTGTCACTCAAGAAAAAAAAAAGTCGCTTCGATATATTGGTTTCTTTCTTTTAATTACGTAGTTGATGCATTTTTTACGTGTATTTCTCAGGTTATATTGCACGTTACCGGATTTTTAGTTTATTTCTGGCACTTTATCCATAGAAACATACATTTTTTAGTGCATGTCAATCCGCCCTCTGGTTATCAGTGATCTTTCCTAGTGTTTATCACGTCGTGCGGGGTCCACTGTTTTCCGTTATTTGGCAAGTATGTTTTATTGAACTCTGTCGCTAGATGTCCTTCGTGTTGCCCCAGGGAAGTCGCGAGCACCAGCCAAGTACGAATCGTACGAAATTTGTTGTGTGTATTGTCGTATTTTAACAGTACGTGTATCACGTTTTCTTTGTCTGAGGTAGAGATTTGAGACAAGCCCAGCAGTAGCTTACTGCCCAAAGACCACACACTGGCTGGTTGGTACCAGACCAAAGGTCGTAAATCCACCGCTCACTTCCCTATCTCACAAGCGATAGTGCTCTGTGTTAAGCTAACACCTTTGAAATTACGAAACGGTTGTAGAGAAATATACGTCATGTACTAAAGTATAAATACAATAACGAAATTAAGAAACGTAGGAGGCAAAATATAAATTCTCTGTGATGTTTACTTAAACGAGACAGTAGCAGCAGCAGTAAGTAGTTCGTAAATGTGTCATAGTCTGATAGAGGGCTATTGTTTTCGTCTACAGACGTCTGAGTTTCACAGTTCAAAAAATGGCTCTGAGCACTATGGGACTTAACATCTGAGGTCATCAGTCCCCTAGAACTTATAACTACTTAAACCTAACTAACCTAAGGACATCACACACATCCATGACCGAGGCAGGATTCGAACCTGCGACCGTAGCGGTCGCGCGGTTCCAGACTGTAGCGCCTAGAACCAATCGGCCACACTTGCCGGCTGAGTTTCACAGTCGATAGCTGTTATAAGCGCTGCTAGGTGTCAGGGATCTCCTTAAAGTTGACTCGACTGCAAGAGTGTCTTAGTAAGTGAAGAAAAGAGGTATTAATCCTACATGCATGATACGTCATTTTTTCACGTATCTCAGTATTTATGACGTCATACAGTGATATATTTGTGTAAGTACATTCAGCGGCATATGTGGATAATATCTGTGAAATATGTTGCGAAGAGAGTTGGAAGCACAGAAGTAATAAACGTCACGCACTATGCGGCAGGTTTTCAAGCATCTCAATGTTTATGGCTTCATATCTTCTGAACTATGTGGGGTACCTTGATATATTTCCGTGGGTGCATATAGTGATATAAGTGGATACTGTCTGTGAAATTTATTGCGAACAGAGTTAGTTACACAAACGTAACAAATTTAAGCGTCATGTAAGATGCGGTAGTTTTTCACGATCTCATTGTTCATGACGTCATATCTCACCAGTTGTGGCAGGTAGGTAGTTCTTACCGACACAGCGATTGTTGCCAGACAGTAAGGAATGTGTGTACCACATCTAGTTGAAATCGGTCTAGTGCTTTATGTTTAGGAGGAGATATAGAGCATACACATACATCCACCTAGATATTGAACTCTGGCAACACATTCAATCACATCCCAGACTCGGTTGATCTGGTTCAGATCTAGGAAGTTGGGGGGGGGGGGGAGGGCAGAGGGGGGGGGGAAGCACCCTGTTCCTCAAACCACTTCATCACACTCCTGGCCTTTTGATATGGCAAACTGTCTTGCTGAAAAATTCCAGTGCCATCAGGAAACTTGATCGTCATGAAGGAGTATACGTGGTCTGCAACCTGTGTAAAGTGCTCCTTGGCCATCATGGTGCTTTGCACGAGCTCCACTGGACCCGTGGATGCCCATCCCGCAGTACAGGTGTCAAGGAGCTGTTCCCTGGAAGAAGAAGGTTCACTCCCTCCCATTGGCCAGAAGAAGAAGGTATTGGGATTCATCACACCAAGCAACGCTCTGCCACAGAGTGACTATCGAGTGCCGATGGTCACCTGCCCATTTCAGTCACAGTTGTCAATGTCATAGTGTTAACATTGGCACATACATGGGTCGTGGGCTGCAGAGGTCCATTGTTAGGATTATTCGGTGCGCTGCATGTTCAGACACACTTGTATCTGCTCAGCATTAAAGTCTGATGCTAGTTCCAGCACAGTTCATCGTAACTGTTTTACCAGTCTGCCCAGCCTACAACGTCTGACATCTGTAATGAGGTGACCACCCAACCCCACAACGTCTGGATGTGGTTTCAGCTCGGTTTCACCACATGTTGAAGACACTCACCACAGCGCTCCTCAAACACCCTAATAGTCATGTAATTTCCGAAATGCTCATGCCGAGCCTCCAGGCCATCACAGTCTACCCTCAATCAAACCCAGATAGATCGTGCACCTTCGCCATTCTACATACAGACAGCATGCTCACTGATACTACATACACTGTGCGTGTGTCTGACTAGCAGTCATTCCTCACCAAGTGACACTACTATCGCCTTGATGGATTTATATCAATAGTAGGTTGGTGGCCACGATATCTTGCTGATCAGTTTATATATATACATGTATAGGGTGTTACAAAAAGGTACGGCCAAACTTTCAGGAAACATTCCTCACCAACAATTAAAGGAAAGATGTTATGTGGACATGTGTCCGGAAACGCTTAATTTCCGTGTTAGAGCTCATTTTAGTTTCGTCAGTAGATACTGTACTTCCTCGATTCACCGCCAGTTGGCCCAATTGAAGGAAGGTAATGTTGACTTCGGTGCTTGTGTTGACATGCGACTCATTGCTCTACAGTACTAGCATCAAGCACATCAGTACGTAGCATCAACAGGTTAGTGTTCATCACGAACGTGGTTTTGCAGTCAGTGCAATGTTTACAAATGCGGTGTTGGCAGATGCCCATTTGATGTATGGATTAGCACGAAGCAATAGCCGTGGCGCGGTACGTTTATATCGAGACAGATTTCCAGAACGAAGGTGTCCCGACAGTAAGACGTTCGAAGCAATTGATCGGCGTCTTAGAGAGCACGGAACATTCCAGCCTGTGACTCGCGACTGGGGAAGACCTAGAACGACGAGGACACCTGCAATGGACGAGGTAATTCTTCGTGCAGTTGACGATGACCCTAATGTCAGCGTCAGAGAAGTTGCTGCTGTACAAGGTAACGTTGACCACGTCACTGTATGGAGAGTGCTACGGGAGAACCAGTCGTTTCCGTACCATGTACAGCGTGTGCAGGCACTTTCAGCAGCTGATTGGCCTCCACGGGTACACTTCTGCGAATGGTTCATCGAACAATGTGTCAATCCTCATTTCAGTGCAAATGTTCTCTTTACGGATGAGGCTTCATTCCAACGTGATCAAATTGTAAATTTTCACAATCAACATGTGTGGGCTGACGAGAATCCGCACGCAATTGTGCAATCACGCCATCAACACAGATTTTCTGTGAACGTTTGGGCAGGCATTGTTGGTGATGTCTTGATTGGGCCCCATGTTCTTCCACCTACGCTCAATGGAGCACATTATCATGATTTCATACGGGATACTCTACCTGTGCTGCTAGAACATGTGCCTTTACAAGTACGACACAACATGTGGTTCGTGCACGATGGAGCTCCTGCACATTTCAGTCGAAGTGTTCGTACGCTTCTCAACAACAGATTCGGTGACCGATGGATTGGTAGAGGCGGACCAATTCCATGGCCTCCACGCAACCCCGGTACCAAATGTAGAGATTATTCGTGCTCGTATTGTGGATGGCTGTGATACAATACGCCATTCTCCAGGGCTGCATCAGCGCATCAGGGATTCCTTGCGACGGAGGGTGGGTACATGTATCCTCGCTAACGGAGGACATTTTGAACATTTCCTGTAACAAAGTGTTTGAAGTCACGCTGGTACGTTCTGTTGCTGTGTGTTTCCATTCCATGATTAGTGTGATTTGAAGTAATAAAATGAGCTCTAACATGGAAAGGAAGCGTTTCCGGACACATGTCCACATAACATATTTTCTTTCTTTGTGTATGAGGAATGTTTCCTGAAAGTTTGGCCGTACCTTTTTGTAACGCCCTATATATATATATATATATATATATATATATATATATATATATATATATATATATGAGGGGATTCCAGATTTGCTTCTAAAATACAGTTTCTTTCTCCACTTGGACACCTAATTCTTAATGGTTTCTTGTTGAAAATCACTGTATCGATTTACTGGGAAAGGAACATGTGCCGTACTTTGTTATTAAACCCCGATAATTTAATGAAATCTCGTCGTCCGAAGGTTGCCAAATATTAAAGAACAGCAAGTGTCGCCAGGAAGCATCAGTGAACATTTTCTCACTGAACTGGCAGAGCCGGATGGCAAGGTATGCTGCCTGATACCGTCTCCAGTAAACTGATAGAGTGATTTTCAACAAGAAAACAATTAAGAATTGGGGTCTCTAAGTGGAAAAAGAAATTGTATTCTAGGAGCAAAACAGGAACTTTAATTTTGCTGGGCCTATCACCTTTCGTATGGAGCAGATGCCTGGATTGTAGGCAACACACAAGACGTACGCACAACCATGGAGTGCTTATGACTTGTATCTCAGGAAGATAACCACTACAAGAGAATGCATGGTGTTTCCAAGAAGCATCAGCGTCGATTTCATCTTTAACAAAAGTTGTTCCCCATGATGTAGTCTGTAACCTCTACACGTTTGATGCAAAGACTTAGAAACATCTTGGATGTATACAGTCTAGTTTTCATCAACATGGATAATTATTTCTCTGTGGTATAGAGGAGTTGCTGTTAAGAGGAAACATCTTCAATTTGCATTTGAAAAAACGTCTGCTAGCAGTCAGATATTTTAATTCCATGGGTACATTGTGAATAGTTTTATAGCTGCATCTTTCACACCTTTCTGCACCAAAGTTACACTCATTAAACAATTTTTCCTTCTAGTTTACTACTTGTGAATACGATGGGCGTTCAATAAGTAAAGCAACATGATTTCCGGCCAATTTCTGCTACAAAAATGCGGAATCTGTTGTGGGACAACGTGGAATAATCCCACTGCAGCCGCTATAGTTTCATGACGTTCCGAAGGGTGGCGGCTCTGTAAGTACACTACTGGCCATTAAAATTGCTACACCAAAAAGAAATGCAGATGGTAAAGGGATATTCATTGGACAAATATACTAGAAATGACATGTGATTACATTTTCACGCAATTTGGGTGCATAGATCCTGAGAAATCAGTACCCAAAACAACAACCTCTAACCGTAATAACGGCCTTGATACGTCTGGGCATTGAGTCAAACACAGCTTGGATGGCGTGTACAGGTACAGCTGCCCATGCAGCTTCAACACGATACCACAGTTAATCAACAGTAGTGACTGGCGTATTGTGACGAGTCAGTTGCTCGCCCACCAATGACCAGACGTTTTCAATTGGTGAGAGATCTGGAGAATCTGCTGGCCAGGGGAGCAGTCGAACATTTTCTGTATCCAGAAAGGTCCGTATAGGACCTGCAACATGCGGTCGTGCATTATCCTGCTGAAATGTAGGGTTTCGCAGGGATCGAATGAAGGGTAGTGCCACGGGTCGTAACACATCTGAAATGTAACGTCCACTGTTCAAAGTGTCGTCAATGCGAACAAGAGGTGACCGAGACGTGTAACCAATGGCACCCCATACCATCACGCTGGGTGATAACGCCAGTATGGCGATGGCGAATACACACTTCCAATGTGCGTTCACCGTGATGTCGCCAAACACGGATGCGACCATCATGATGCTGTAAACAGAACCTGGATTCATCCGAAAAAATGATGTTTTGCCATTCGTGCACCCAGGTTCGTCGTTGAGTACACCATCGCAGGCGCTCCTGTTTGTGATACAGCGTCAAGGGTAACCGCAGCCATGGTCTCCGAGCTGATAGTTGATGCTGCTGCAAACGTCGTCGAACCGTTCGTGCAGATGGTTGTTGTCTTGCAAACGTCCCCATCTGTTGACTCAGGGATCGAGACATGGCTGCACGATCCGTTACAGCCATCTGGATAAGATGCCTGTCACCTCGACTGCTAGTGATACGAGGCAGTTGGAATCCAGCACGGCGTTACGTTTTACTCTCGTGCACCCGCCGATTTCATATTCTGCTAACAGTCATTGGATATCGACCAACGCGAGCAGCAATGTCGCGATACGATAAACCGCAATCGCGATAGGCTACAATCCGATCTTTATCAAAGTCGGAAACGTGATGGTACGCATTTCTCCTCCTTACACGAGGCATCACTACAACTTTTCACCAGGCAACGCCGGTCAACTGCCGTTTGTGTATGAGAAACAGGTTGGAAACTTTACTCATGTCAGCACGTTGTAGGTGTCGCCAGCGGCGCCAACCTTGTGTGAATGCTCTGAAAAGCTCATCATTTGCATATCACAGCATTTTCTTCCTGTCGGTTAAATTTCGCGTCTGTAGCACGTTATCTTCGTGGTGTAGCAATTTTAATGGCCAGTAGTGTAGCTTTCAAAATGGCCTTTTTGACAGAGATGCGTTCCTAGCAGAGAGCTGTCACTGAGTCACTGAGTTTCTTTTGGCGTAAAACCAGTGCATCGCAGGCTATTCACAGGCGCTTACAGAATGTCTACAGAGAAGTGGCAGTAAACAAAAGCAGTGAGTTGATTGGCGAGGAGTCTGTCATCATCGTAACAAGATCGCACAAACCTGTCTGATCTCCCCATGCAGGCCGGCCGCAAGCAACTGTGACTCCTGCAATGTTGGAAAGTGCGGACACTCACATTCGAGGTGATCGTCGGATCGCAATCAAGCACCTTGCTGCACAACCGGACATCTCCGTTGGTAGTGCTGACACACTAGTCCAACAGTTGGGTTACTCAAAGGTTGAAACTTCTTAATACATTTTCACTTGGACTGGAATAACTGAGAAAGTGAAAGTTCTTAATTTAATTCTGAAGCTACTGAGTGAAACTGATTACGCAACTGAACCATCTAAAACTGCTGAGTGAAATCAAACGTACTGTCTCTTTGCTTGTCTTTATCATTTCGTTTCACTGATCTACAGAATTTTCCCTGACAAATACAACTCAAAGTTATTCATTTCATTTATGACCCACAATATACAAGGAAAACACAATCTGACTATTACTTAACACAAAAGAATGGCCCTGAATTAGAAGAAGTCCTAACAATAATCCATACGTTTCATAAGTCACTTACCTCACAGAAAATATTCATTCCACGAACTACAGCGGTACAGCAAACACCAATACAGCCAGCTAAATAAAAGACTGTAACAACTGTAGGCTCTAACTACTAATAGGCATGCTGTTAGCAAAGAAAGATTTTGTAGCAGAGCAAACAATGTAGTTAGCAAATTTTACCTTAATAATGTGAAATCCATATACTGGGTGATCAAAAAGTCGTATAAATTTGAAAGCTTAATAAACCACGGAATAATGTAGATAGAGAGGTAAAAATTGACACACATGCTTGGAATGTCAGGGGGTTTTATTAGAACCACCCCATATTGCTAGACGCGTGAAAGATCTCTTGCGCGCGTCGTTTGGTGATGATCGTGTGCTCAACCGCCACTTTCGTCATGCTTGGCCTCCCAGGTCCCCAGACCTCAGTCCGTGCGATTATTGGCTTTGGGGTTACCTGAAGTCGCAAGTGTATCGTGATCGACCGACATCTCTAGGGATGCTGAAAGACAACATCCTACCCAATGCCTCACCATAACTCCGGACATGCTGTACAGTGCTGCTCACAACATTATTCCTCGACTACAGCTATTATTGAGGAATGGTGGTGAACATATTGAGAATTTCCTGTAAAGAACATCATCTTTGCTTTGTCTTACTTTGTTATGCTAATTGTTGTTATTCTGATCAGATGAAACGCCATCTGTCGGACATTTTGTGAACTTTTGTATTTTTTTGTTTCTAATAAAACTCCATGTCATTCCAAGCATGTGTGTCAATTTGTACCTCTCTATGTACATTATTCCGTGATTTATTCAGTTTTCAAATTTATACTGACTTATTGATTACCCAGTATATATATAATCGTCCGTGACATCCAGTTCCAAAAATTAGATAATCGTCAACAATATTACAAATCCATGACGGACACATATCCAGATCGTCCGCTTCTGCAAACAGTTCAGACCTCTAACCTCCCTCACTGCTAACTATTAACTTCCAAACTCCATCACTGCTGGCTATTCACTTCAAACTGCCATCACTGCTGGCTATTCACTTCCAACTGTGAGTCCGACTAGCCACAGAGTCTCTTACAGAGGGCGCACAGCGCTGTCAGTGATATTAATGCAGAGCGCTGCACAGTGCTGCCAACATACAAACACATAAACAGCCTACTTGCAAGGTGTGTGCCCGCTAGGTTCCTTGCTGCCAAACAGAAGACCGTAAAGAGCAACGAAGGACCATCTGTCTGCATTTGTTTGCGCGTTACGAGGTTTATTGTAACAATTTTTGTCGAACATCGTCACAGGCGATGAAACATGGGTTCACCACTTGAACTGGGAAGAAAACAGTAATCCATCAAGTGGCGCTGCACCACCTCTTGTCTGGAGAAAAAGTTCAGAGCCGCACCCCAGCTGGTAAACTCATGACAACCCTTTTCTGAGACTCTGAAGGGGTTATTCTGTTCGATGTCCTCTCTCATGGTCCAACGATCAACTTTGAAGTGTACTGTGCTACCCTCAAGAAACTAAACAAAAGACTTCAGCGCGTTCGCCATAATAAAAATACAAGGGAAATTCTTGTTCCCATGACAATGCAGCATCTCACACAAGTCTGCACACCCGAGAGGAGCTCACAAAACTTCATGGGACTGTTCTTCCTCATCCACTGTACAGCCCGGATCTCACACTTTCCGAGTTCCACGTGTTTGGTCCAATGAAGGATGTATTCTCTGGAAAGCAGTACGTTGATGACGTGGAGCTTATTGGTGCAGCAGAACGTTGGCTCTGACGTCGACCAGTAGAGTGGCACCACGCAGGCATACAAGCGCTTTCAATAAGGTGGCGTCAGGAGACATAAGCCCGTCCAATTGAACGGAGATATGTTGAGATCTGTGGTCCTGTGGCCAAAATGTGGGGAATGATGAGTTGTGTTGGAATCCTGAATAAAATCAACCTTCTTTCAGAAATAGATATGTTACATTACATATTGAACGCCCTTCATATCCGCCGCTCGTGGTCTCGCGGTAGCGTTCTCGCTTCCCGAGCACGGGGTCCCGGGTTCGATTCCCGGCGGGGTCAGGGATTTTCACCTGCCTCGAGATGACTGGGTGTTTGTGTTGTCCTCATCATTTCATCCTCATCCAGGAAAGTGGCGAAATTGGACTGAGCAAAGATTGGGTAATTGTACGGGCGCTGATAACCACGCAGTTGAGCGCCCCACAAACCAAACATCATCATCATCAACGCCCTTCATATCTCTGCTACTCTTGAACTCAGTCTGATTGTTGATAACAAACTTCGTAAGTGTATAAATGTTCTATGACGTTGTGGTTAATATTGCCAGCTGTTTAGCGAGACGCTTGAGAGGTATATGTTTGTAAACCCCACACATGCTTCTAATCACTTTCTTTTGCTATATGAATAAAAAAATGGTTCAGGTGGCTCTGAGCACTATGGGACTTAACATCTGAGGTCATCAGTCCCCTAGAACTTAGAACTACTTAAACCTAACTAACCTAAGGACAACACACACATCCATGCCCGGGGCAGGATTCGAACCTGCGACCGTAGCGGTCGCGCGGTTCCAGACTGAAGCGCCTAGAACCGCTCGGCCACACCGGCCGGCCGCTATATGAATACTTCCTAAGTGAGGAGCTAACCCCGTAACACATAAGTGAATGAAAACCTGCAAAATGCGTTAAATTACCGACTTATATATCCCCATTGTTGTTAATTATTTTTGTGACAAAATTAAACTAAATCTTCATGTTTTCAACAATATGCACACCTGAGAACGTGGAATTTTTTACCTTGTTCATTTTATCTTTTTTGTTTACTAGTTTACTAGGAGCTGGGATGTTTTAGACTGTACAAAACCGGAAAAGCTGTACTCATAGTTTGAAGTTCGTCTGTTTGTGCAGAACCAGTCAATAACTTGTTTGCTCGGCTTCACAACACTTGAACCATTTGCAAAGAGGACTAATTCTGCCTTCTGATTCCAAGAAAATAGCAGATCATTAACATAAGACAAGAACACGAATGGGCCAATGATCCAGCCTTGTATGGCTCCCACTGTAATTTCTTTCGCACGCAGATAACGTGGCGTCCGCCTATGTGTTACTCAGTGTGGAGTAACTTCCTGCATTGTGTTTCTTAAATAAGAATAAAACCCAGCTACATTTTTCACAAAAACTAAATTTCTCTAATACAATATTATGACTGACGTAGTGAAATTCGTTCGGTAAGTCACAGAAGATCACGAACGATGAAATGTATCATTTAAATATTTTATTACCAACGCGGAAAATGTATAAACAGCTGATTCATTTATAGTAGCTCTTTTGAAACCGTGATTAGCTAAGTATCCCATTACTACATAAGTGGGTGACAACAAATTTTTGGAAAATTATGTTGTGACACTGGGTGGTAGTTATTGACATCCTTGGAGTCAGCGTCCCTTTTTTTTTTTAAGTTCATCAATGGTCTTTGGACACCATCTATAGAGCCAACAATAGGATTTTTTTTAATTCAAGTGTGTAACAACCCGAAATCATTAAAAACAACAATTGTCAGTTAAATCCATTTAACATGTAACTAAATCACTGATGTAAAAAAATTAAAATACATTCATTATGAAAGGAGGTTTGTGACACAAATAGTACTTATTCATTTACTATATTATAATGTAAAAAATTAAAATATTAAAAGAAATAAAACGTAAAAAATTGCTTTCCTATATTCTTATTTTTTCTTCCGCTACACAACCGTGTAGGTGTTTCTACCCTTTTATGTCTTCTGTTGCTAAAAGAGTTTGAGTGTTCGTTGGGAATGCGTTACCAGAGGACATCAGACGCTGCATTCATTCCGTGGTTTATTGATATTTTCTGTGCCCAAAGTGCTCCTCCAGGACATCAAACACTCTCCTGCTTCGATGGGCTTGAGCTCCGTCTTGCATGAACCACATATTGTCGAAATCATGGTCACTTTGGATAATGGGGATGAAATCATATTCCAAAACCTTCACGCTCCTTTCGGTAGTCACTTTGCCATCAAGGAACGTCGCACAGATCATTCCGTGACAGGACATTGCACACCGCACGGTCACCTGTTGAGGCTGAAGAGACTTCTCGTGGTGTCACCGCCAGACAGCACACTTGCTAGGTGGTAGCCTTTAAATCGGTCGCGGTCCGTTAGTATACGTCGGACCCGCGTGTCGCCACTATCAGTGATTGCAGATCGAGCGCCGCCACACGGCAGATCTAGTGTAGACTCCCTAGCACTCGCCCCAGTTGTACAGCCGACTTTGCTAGCGATGGTTCACTGTCTACATACGCTCTCATTTGCAGAGGCGACAGTTTAGCATAGCCTTCAGCTACGTCATTTGCTACGACCTAGCAAGGCGCCATATTCGGTTACTATAATTCGGTACAGATAATATTGTGGATCATGTACGGTCAAGATCGACGTTCATCATTAATGGATTAAAGTTAAGTATCAAACTAATTACGTCCTCTTTCTGAATTCTAACTCCTTGTCGTGTTCCAAACCACACGTCAGTACAGTTCTTCCCTCCTTACGCCAGCCTGCGTGAGCTAAATCGCGTGCATTTCGGCCTCCACTAGTAACACGGTGTTGGCTCTTCTTCCAGCACAACACTTCTCGATCGCGAAATGCCAGTTTTTCTTATTGACGAACCCATCCAAATGGAAGTGGGCTTCGTCACTAAACTAAACCATACTGCACATACTAATTCTCATCATGCCACACGGCCAAACTGTGCCGCTTGAACGTCCTAAGGCAAACCGTTCTGAAGTTATGAGTATTTTACACCGTGTAGTTCAATGATTGTCACCCTGTAGTTAGTGTATGTGTTATTTTGTAAAACTGATAATGCAGATATGTACTTGGATCTGATATCAAAGCTGCTAAATAAATAAATGTATCGTTTCAGCTGTGTCGACCCCACATCTAGCCCTGGACAGGAGACTACTGCGACCACAACCACCGGCACGAGCACCATCACCACCACCACCCCCAGCACACCCATCCCAGGAACTTTCTGCTCGCCGCCGCTGGCCAGGCTCCCCGACCCGGACGACTGCACGCGCTACTACGAGTGCAGCGAGCACTGGACGTGGGTACACGGCGCCTGCACGTGGGGCACCTACTACAACCCCGTGCACCAAAAGTGCGAGATCGGCTTCTGCTGAACGCGTCGCCAGCCTGCTGCACTGAAGTCAGCTGTATCGCTACAGGCCCTCTCTAGTTCTTCACAATTAACAGCATCTTGTCACGAATAAATATGTTGCAAAACTTGTTTACATTTTTTGTATTATATACGACACACCTTTCCCAAAAGTCACCCACTCTCGTAATAATGATGTTCTTACTCTTATTTAAATACTAACTGTGAAACCTGACATTGCCTGGGAATCTACTTATTCCAGTCTTCTGTTAGTCCATCTCCTTCCTCCTCCTCCGCTCTCTCTGTCCATTTCTTCTTGCTGCTTTTCTCTGTCCATCTCCTTCGGCCCCCTTCTTCCTCCCTCGCCCACTACTCATCCCCTCTATCCACCTGTCCTTCCTCCTCTCTCTATCCTCTCCCCCCCCCCCCCAGTTCCTGTCCATCACCTACACTCCTCCTTCTCTCTGTCCATCTCCCTCCACCCCCATGCTTCCTGTCCATCTCCTCTACCCCACTCCATCTCCTCCTCCCCCTCCCTCTGACCTCCTTCTCCTCCTCCTCCTCCTCTCTCTGTCAGTCTTCTCCTCCTCCTGCTGTCCACCTTCTCTAATTTCGTCATCTCCTCTCTCTCTCTCTCTCTTTGTCAATCTCCTCTTCCTCCTCTCTCTGTTCCTCTCCTTCTTCCCCTCTCCCTGTACATCTCCTCCCCCTTTCCTTTTTGTTTCTATCTCCCGCTGTTCTCTCTCTGTCTATCGTCTGCTCTTCCCTTTCTCTGTCCATTTCGTCCTTCCCCTCTGTTCGTCCTGTCCCCTATATCACTGCCTGCCTCTTCCTCCCCCTGTCTCTGTCCATCTCCTCCTGCCTCCTCTCTGTATTCACCTTCTCCTTCCCCTCTATCCACCTGTCCTTCCTCCTCTCTCTATCCTCTCCCCCCCAATTCCTGTCCATCACCTTCACTCCTCCTTCTCTCTGTCCATCTCCTACCCCCCGTCACACTTCCTGTCCATCTCCTCCACCCCACTTTTTATCCATCTCCTCCTGCCCCTCCCTCTGACCTCCTTCTCATGCTCCTCCTCCTCCTCCTTCTCCTCCTCCTCTCTCTCTCTGTCTGCTCCTCCTCCTGCTGTCCATCTCCTCTGATTTCGTCATCTCCTCCCTCTCTCTTTGTCAATCTCCTATTCCTCCTCTCTCTGTTCCTCTCCTTCTTCCCCTCTCCCTGTACATCTCCTCCCCTTTCCTTTTTGTTTCTATCTACAGCTGTTCTCTCTCTGTCTATCGCCTGTTCTTCCCTTTCTCTGTCCATTTCGTCCTTCCTCTCTGTTCGTCCTGCCCCCGTATATCACTGCCTGTCTCTTCCTCCCCCTGTCTCTGTCCATCTCCTCTTCCCCCCTTCTCTCTCCATGTTATCACACTCACTCCAACAGGAGGCTGATGGCGTTTCCCCCCACAGTATTGCTTTCCAGAATGTAACCAACATGTGTACCAATTTTGATTGAAGCGATTCCGGGGTTTAGGATGAGCATTTTTCCCGTGCCTTCGCTCGCATAAGCACATGCAAATATATTTCACACGTATTTAACATATTTCACGAGTATTGGTTCACATATTTTCTCTATATGTCGCCCTGCAGTTTCATTTTCTTGCAGTTTAATGTTTACGACGTCGTGTCTCCTGAACTATGTACGGAACAATGAAACAATTTTGCAGGTACATCCAGTGGTTTATGACCTTACTGTCTGAGAAATGTGTTGTGAGGAAAGTTAGTAGTGAGGAAGTAATAAATCAAAACTTCGTGCATAATGCAGCACTTTCTCACGCAGCTCAGTGTGTATGATGTCTTATTTCCTGAACGACGTTCGTAAAACGATACATTTTTGTAGGTACATTCGCCGGCCGCGGTGGCCGAGCGGTTCTAGGCGCTTCAGTCCGGAACCGCGCGACTGCTACGGTCGCAGGTTCGAATCCTGCCTTGGACATGGATCTGTGTGATGTCCTTAGGGTAGTTAGGTTTAAGTAGTTCCAAGTTCTAGGGGACTTATGACCTCAGATGTTAAGTCCCATAGTGCCCAGAGCCATTTGAACCATTTTGTAGGTACATTCAGTCACATATATGGATACAGTCTGCGGATTGTGTTGCAAACAGAGTTAGTAGCAACGAAGTGATCAATTTAAACGTCTTACGTAATGGGGTAGATTTCCACGCATTCAGTTTTTATGACGCCGTTACTCCTCAACTAAGAGTCGTACAATGACGTAATTTTGTGGTACATTCAGTTGTCTACGCGAATTCTGTCTGCAAAAGGTATCACGGATACAGTTATAAATGAAGAAGTAATAAATTGAAACGACGTGCTTCTTGTGGTAGTTTTACTGCAAGAACGGAGAAAATGTAGTAAGCGACAAACGTCTCCTCTTTCATCATTTTATGGGGGTCGTCAGCGACAAGAAGTTGCGTAAAGGTTTGAAATTACGTGTAAAGTTTGTTACAAGTCTCTAAGTACTCTCATTCTTAAATACTGGATAACTAAAGTATAAGACTACCCTGCTTTCTCACCCCCCCTCCCAACCCCCGCCCCTCTGATAGGTAGGTGGTTCTTACCCCACAGGGATTATTCCCTGACAGTAAATGATAAGTGTACAAAGTCTGGTTGGAATCGGTCCAGTGGTTTAGAGATGTCGAACATACGTACATACACTATGTGATCAAAAGCATCCGGGCACCAGGCTGTAAATGACTTACAAGTGGGCTCTGAGCACTATGGGACTTAACATCTGAGGTCATTAGTCCGCTAGAACTTAGAACTACTTAAACCTAACTAACGTAAGGACATCACACACATCCATGCCCGAGGCAGGATTCGAATCTGCGACCGTAGTGATAGCGCGGTTCCAGACTGAAGCACCTAGAACCGCTCGGCCACATCAGCCGGCAAATGACTTACAAGTTCGTGGCGCCCTCCATCGGTAATGCTGGAATTCAATATGGTGTTGGCCCACCCTTACCCTAGATGACAGCTTCCACACTCACAGGCATACCTTCAATGAGGTGCTGGAAAGTTTATTGGGGAATGGCAGCCCATTCATCACGGAGTGCTGCACTGAGGAGAGGTATCGATATCGGCCGATGAGGCCTGGTACGAATTCGGCGTTCCTAAGCATCCCAGAGGTGTTCTATAGGATTCAGGTCAGGACTTTGTTCAGGCCAGACCATTAAAGGGATGTTATTGTCGTGTAACCACTCCGCCAAGGGCCGTGAATTATGAACAGGTGCTCGATCGTGTTGAAAGATGCAATCGCCATCCCTGAATTGCTCTTCGACAATGGGAAGCGAGAAGGTGCTTAAAATATCAATGCAGGCCTGTGCTGTGGTAGTTTCACGCAAAACAACAAGGGGTGCTAGCCCCCTCCATGAAAAACACGACCACACCATAAAACCACCGCCTTCGAACTGTTGACACTACACACGCTGGTAGATGACGTTCACCGGGCATTCGCCATACCCATACCCTGCCATCGGATCGCCACATTGTGTACCGTGATTCGTCACTCCACACAACGTTTTCCCATTGCTCAATCGTCCAATGTTTACGCTCCTTAAACCATGCGAGGTGTCGTTTGGCATTTACCGGCATGATGTGTGGCTTATGAGAACCGCTCGAGAATGAAATTCAAGTTTTCTCACATCTCGCCTAACTGTCATAGTACTTGCAGTGGATCCTGGTACAGTTTGGGGTTCCGGTGTGATGGTCTGGATAGATGTCTGCGTATTAAACATTAAGACCCTCTTCAACTGTCGGTGGTCTCTGTCAGTCAACAGATGAGGTCACCCTGTACACTTTGGTGCTGTACGTGTCCCTTCGCGTTTCCACTTCACTATCACTTCGGAAACAGTGGACCCAGGATGTTTGGGAGTATTGAAATCTCGCGTACAGACGTATGACTCAAATGATACCCAATCACCTGACCACTTTCGAAGTCCGTGAGTTCCGCGGAGCGCCCCATTCTGAGCTCTCACGATTCCTAATAACTACTGAGGTCGCTGATATGGAGTACCTGGCAGCAGGTGATAGCACAATGCACCTAATATGAAAATCAGATTCTTTGGGCTGTCCGGATACTTTTGATCACATAGTGTACATACACTGATGGAAGAAAATCACAACACCACGGAGGAGCTGTATGACGAAAACGGAAGTTGGTAGATGTGTTTCTTTCTACACCTAAAAGATGATTGATGTCTGTTCAGTTTTCGCACCAGTCGCATAAAAGCGCTGCTACTAGCACAACTATGAGGATGCAAATCAGGTTTGCTTTAAACTGACGCTGTAACTGTTGTGAGCGTTAGTTGCTTCTGAGATCAGACGTGGTGAGTTGATGTTAGTGAAGAATGCCTTTAAGGCGACAAAGACGCCATTATCAACACCTCATCGAGTTTGAACAAGGTCATGTAATAGAGTTAGGATAAGATGGATGTTCCTCCTGCGATACTGCAGAAATACTTGGCGGGAATGTAAGCACTGTACATGATTGCCGGCAGCGGTGATCACAATAACATAAGGTCGCAAGAAGACCGGGCTCCAGGCGGCCACGTGACTCTACCTGGTTCTGCCTCGGTGCCAGTGATGGCTGTGTCTTGGTTAGAAGAAGGCAAGTTAAGAACCTGCTACCAACCTGTCTGGACCTACACCTAGAGTATGGTCTGGGGTGCGAGTTGATATGACAGCAGGAACACACTCGTGGTTACCCCACATACCCTGCCTGCAAATTTATACATCAGTCTGGTGATTCGAGGTGTCCCGTTGCCATTCGTGAACAACATTCAAAGGGGTGTTTTCCAACAGGATAACACTCACCCATTTACCGCCGTTGTAACCCGAAATGCTCTACAGACTGTCGACATTTACCTTGGCCTACTCGATCACCAGATCTACCTCCTGACGAGCACATATGGGACATCATCGGACAACAACTCCAGCGTAATCCCCAAACAGCATTAACGGTAAAAATGCGTACTTTCACGGCGATATCCGTTAATAAATCATTCTCGGGTTTCAAGTCGCGTCAAGTGGTTTACTACCCACGAGCTTTAGGCAGAGATCCCCTCTGCCATTGTCAAGTGGATAACTGTTGTGTGGTTGTCATTGCCGTGCTTATGTAGCCGCGCCGTCGCTCGTGACGTCGTTCGTGACGTCACTGGTGCTCGGTCCCGCACCATATATGGTAATGTTTTGGCCGCGCGACCGCCGGGCCCGCTTCAACTTCCTACATCCACACCAGGAATGTACAAGATACAGTGTGGATGTGGGCAGTTCTATGTCAGCCAGACTGTTCGCACTATTGAACAGCGCCGCATAGAACACGAAAGGTGTTACCGTCTGCGCTATACCGAATAGTCAACTGTAGCAGAACATGCCTTGGAAAACGGAGACCGAATTGCATTCGATGAGACGGCTAATGGCTTCTGGGATAGCGTGATAAACGAGGCCTTAGGGATTAGAATTTCTGACAACACTTTCAGTAGAGACGGTGGATTGCAGCTGAGTACAGCGTGGGATCCGGTGTTGAGGGAGTTGAAGCGGGCCCGGCGGTCGCGCGGCCAAAACATTACCATATATAGTGCGGGACCGAGCACCAGTGACGTCACGAGCGACGGCGCGGCTATATAAGCACGGCAGTGACAATCACACGACAGTCATCCACTTGACAATGGCAGAGGAGATCTCTGCCGACAGCTCGTGGGCAGTAAACCACTTGACGCGGCTTGAAACCCGAGAATGTTTTATAAGCATTAACCGTCCCTGTACTGACTGACCAAGGGCAGCAGACGTGGAACTCTAGCCCATAAACTGACATCCGGCACCTATACAACAAAATGCATGCACGTTTGCATGCTTACTTGCAACATTCTGGCGGTTACACTGTTTGTTAATGTACCAGCTTTTCACATTTTCAATGGCTTATCTCGCAATTGCCTTAAACTGGGATCTTGCAGTATTAATCACGTAACTTTGTTATCTTGAGAAATGTATTCCCTAAATTTCATTACTCTACATTAATTATCTTTTGGAGTTGCGATTATTTTCCGTCACTATATATATATATATATATATATATATATATATATATATATATATACTTACTTATCGCGAATGGACCCAGAAGGATCACGCAAAGCTTTCTGACGTCGTTTCTTCCATACTTCTTTCATTCGTTCTCCATGTTTTCTTTTTCTTTCGTCTGTCCATTTTGTTCCTGGTCTCTTTAGTGCTTCCTTCTCCGACAATACAATCCACTTTTCCACCTTATTTCTAAAAGTTTTTCTATCTTTGACATCTTTAAGTTCAATATTTGCTTTTTGTAAATCTAATTTTACTTGGCTAATCCATGGTGTTGTTGATTTGACTTTTTCTATGTAAGTGAGAATTCTGTTGGTGAGTCGTGTGGGGGGAAGTCTAGTGACATGTCCATAAAATTTTAATCTTCGCCTTCTTATGTCTGCTGCCAGGTTTGATATAGTTTCTGTGGTTCTTCTTGATTGTATCCGGTATCCTTCTTCTGTTAATTTTGGACCTAAAATCTTTCTCATAATTTTGCGTTCTTCTTTTAGTATTTTTTCTAAGTCACATTTTGTGTGGAGTGTGAGCGTTTCACTAGCATATAGTGCTGCTGGCTTAATTACTGCGCAGTAGTGTCTGATTTTTGTGTTCGAGGAATGCATTTTTTATTGTATATTTCATGTGTCATACCATATGCTCTCTTCATTTTCTGTTGTCAGATCTTCTGTGCAACTTTCTCTCCTCCGGTTGGCTCCAAAATTTCACCTAGGTATTTAAAATGTTTTACTCTTTCATTTTCTGTTGTCAGATCTTCTGTGCAACTTTCTCTCCTCCGGTTGGCTCCAAAATTTCACCTAGGTATTTTAAATGTTTTACTCTATTTATTTTTCCATATTTTGTGTTCAAACTGTGTATATGGAATTTCGTACAGAAAAATTCTGTCTTTTGAAACGAAATTTGTAAACCTACTTTATCCGCGCATTCCTTAAGGATCTCTATTTGTTTGGTGGCGATTTCTTCATCATCTGCAAGTATGGCCAAGTCGTCCGCGAATGCTAAACAAGATACCTCCACGTTGTCTTTGGTTCCCAGCAAGATGGATTGGTTTCCAGTAGGATTGATTTTTTAATTCTTTTTCCCATTCCTTAATGACTTTATCCAGGACTATATTAAACAGAAGTGGAGATAGCCCGTCACCTTGACGTACTCCAGTTTTTATGAGAAAAGGTTCAGAGATTTCTCCCCTGAATTTAACTTTAGATACAGTGTCTGTCAGTGATTCTTTGATAAGCCTTAGTGTTTTGGAGTCAAGTCCAAGTTCCTCTAAAATGTTAAACAAAGATTGCCGGTCAATTGAGTCATAGGCTTTCTTAAAATCTACAAATGTACAAATTATGGGGGCATTTCTAATTGTTTTGTGTTTTAATATTGTCTTTAAATTAAATATTTGTTCTATGCATGAGCGACCGGGGCGGAAGCCTGCTTGATAATCACCAATTTGGCGTTCCAGCTGCTCTTGTGTTCTTTTCAGCAGGCATGTTGAGAGAATTTTGTAGGTGACTTGTAAAAGTGAGATTCCCCTGTAGTTACTGACATTTGTTCTGTCTCCTTTTTTATGTAACGGGTGAATAAGGGCACATTTCCAATCCTCTGGTAATTTTTCTGTTTCCCATATTTTTGTTATTATTTTTGTGAGCTCTTGCAACGTCTTTGGTCCTAGGTTTTTTAATAGCTCTGCAACAATGCCATCTTCGCCAGATGTTCTATTATTTTTTAAGTTTTTAATGCGACATTTGATTTCTTCCTGTGTTGGTGGTAATGAATCCGGTTGAGCGTTGGCACTGATTTCTTTGGGAAACCTTAAACTAGGTTCTGGGCAATTTAGTAGGTTAGAAAAATATTGAGCCAATACTTGACAGTTTTCCTGGTTTGTTAGGGCTAATTTACCATCTGGTTTTCTGAAACATAAATTTTGAGGGATATATCCTCGTATTTTATCTGCGAAAGTTCTGTAGAAGTCTCTTGTATTATAGTTTTGGAATTTTTCTTCTATGGCATCCAGTTGTGCCTTTGTGTACTTCCTTTTTGCTTGCCTAATAGATTTTGAAACCTGTTTTCTAACCTCATTAAATAAATGTAGACTTTCTTGTGATTTTTTACTGTTATATTCTTGAAATGCCTTTTTTCTCCTTTCCAATGCATTTTCACAGTCTGAATCCCACCAAGGGTGTTTGAATATCTTTTTCAAGGGAATAGTTTCCTTAGCTATTCGCGTGATTTTAGAATGAAATTCTTCCCATGTGTTTGCCTTTTCCTTCTCCCATTCTTCTTTTACTTTAGATTCTTTAATCTTCTTGGTGTCATATTTCTGTATTTCTGTTTTCTTCTGATGACTTCTTTGTGCTGTAAACTTGATTTTAATTCTAGTTAGGTAATGGTCTGAATCAATGTTTGCTCCTCTGCGTACTTGGACGTCGTAAATTTATTTTTGTACTGGGTATGAAATCGCCACATGATCTATTTGAAACTCGCCAATTTGTTGTATAGGAGATCTCCATGTCTTTTGTTTTCTTGGACATTTTCTTAGAGATGTTGACATTATCTTCAGGTTATTCTGCGTACATAATTCGACGAGCCTTGTACCATTTTTATTGGTAAATTTATGTGCAGGATATTTGCCTACGGTTTTTTGGTGGATTTTCTCTCTACCAACTTGGGCATTAAAATCGCCGAGTAAAACTTTTGTATCATCTTTTGGAATCTTGGCCATTATATTCTCCAAATTTTCCCAGAACTTTTCTGTTTCTATGGGGTTTTTCTTGTTGTCTCCGTTTGTGGGAGCATGAACATTAACCATTGTGTATGTTTTGTTGGCACATTGTAAGCACATCGTCATTATCCTATTATTTACGGGAGTAACTTCCTTGATGGAGCTGAGCACGCTCTTGTGTATGATAAACGCCATCCCGAGATGGGGGGCTCCTCTTCCGATTCGTTTATCCGTCTTGCTCTTAAAGATGCGATAGTTGCCATAATCTGATGTTTCTTCATCTGTAAAACGTGTCTCCTGTAAAGCTAGTATTACTATCTTTTGCTTTTCAAGTTCTGTTGTAAGGTTTAGAAGTTTTCCTGGTTGGATTAATGTATTTATGTTAAAGGTTCCAATGTATGTAGGTGTTTTAAGTGGAAGTTTGCCAGAGAGCTCCGACTTTCTCTGATGTAATCGTGTAAGTCCAGGTTCCCCAGAATCCGAATTCCTGGTTGCCATCTGTTGATGGGTGGATTGGTTACCACCTGGGGTAATGTTGTTATTACTTGCACGAGTCATACTTGCTTGTAATCAAGTTGGTCCAGTGTTTCCACTGGGTGTTTAGAACCAGGGATTGTTAGTTCCTGGCGCATTATGACCAGCCGCACATTGTGTGAACAGACGCTGACCAGGATGCCGATGGTTCCCACTTCAGACGCGTCCTGGATTTGGGTGTTGACAGTGCTTATTGTAATGGCGACACTTACTCGCCATGACACAGCAACGTCTTCGGGTTCTGTGGTTTTTGAATGAGTGTGACCCTTGCCAAAAGTCACCCTCCCACACCCTCGTGATGCTGCCGCCTCGGTCCGGGACTGCTTATTTGGGTTTCCCCTTATTCGCAGCTGTCCACCATATCTGATGGATCATTCGCTATCCGCCACCTGCGACCCGCCCTGTACCTGAGGCTCGGCTAGGGTATATATATATATATATATATATATATATATATATATGTATATGTATATATATATATATATATATCATAATTTGCATGGATTCCGTGCTACCCAGCGCTGATCAGATGAGTTTTTTTTGTTGAAACCCACCTTCTTATACCCATCTGCGGAGGACATCTTCAAGAGAGGTTGTAACTTATTTTAAGCTGTGATGCACACCCTGGCTCGCTACTGACTGAAGAAAAATTCAGTCCCCGCGTGCTCCCAAGCAGGGTCGTGGAGTCACCCGTTTTGAAAACTCGAGCGCAACTGGCTGCTGTAGATTGTTGTCCTCCGCTACTGCCATCATGCCATGGTGGAAGACTGGTAAACATCTATCCAGATACTGCTTACATCCGCACCCTCAAAATGGTTCAAATGGCTCTGAGCACTATGGGACTTAACTTCTGAGGTCATCAGTCCACTAGAACTTAGAACTACTTAAACCTAACTAACCTAAGGACATCACACACACTCATGCCCGAGGCAGGATTCGAACCTGCGATTGTAGCGGTCGCGCGGTTCCGGACTGTAGCTCCTAGAACCGCTCGGCCATCCCGGCCGGCTCCGCACCCTCCTCCATCCGATTAAAATTATTGGGGTATTTAGTCGTTTCCATGGCTTCTCTGTATACCCTTTCATAGTAACCGCATATGGTAACCGGTATCTGAGTCTTATCAAATCTAAGCCTCTACTCGTTTGGCTGCTAAGCTTGTTTCGTAACAAGTGATTTCTCTTTTTCTCCCTTTTTACAGTTGTCCTTGTTTTCTTATGGTCGTGTTTCGACCGTTCGTTTAGTACTACCCACCTACACGGCCTACAAGTTGTAACGGTAACACAGATCGTCTATAAACGGCAATCGATTCTAACGTTATACCTCTGCAAGGAATTTTTGAAAGCTGTGACCATCAGATAACCTAATGGAAACAGAACAATCAAACTGGGATATGTTTCCGAAACACTCCAGCGGAGTATAAGCAACAGTAAACGTTGGGGCGGAACAGACGTTCTCCCAGCACAAAAGTAAGCTGCAACATTACATACTAAAACCGGTCGCCAGCCTAATTAGGCATTCTTGTGTGAATCAAATTGATAAACCAGAAGGCAGTGCTCAGGCTAACAAAAAAAACCTTCCGTGACACACACACTAAACTCTTTCCTTACATCTTTTTCTACTACAACACAGTAACCTAACCTAGCAGATAAATGTGCTACTAACGAACAAATGGCCAATGAGATGGTAAACAGTAACATTTGCTTATCAATAACACGTACCTTATATGAACTAGGTGTAACAGTTCATAAAACCATTTACCGATACACATGAAACTAGTAGCAATACTGAACAGGGAAAAGCTTGAAATGATTCTGAATTTAAATCAGGGAATCTGCTAATGACCATAATCTATAATTTCATTGATTAGTACAGGGTCTCTATGCCTGTGCATTAACCAACTTGCGTTGTAATAGATAATACAGCAAATAGTTCTTTCTTAAATTTGGTTTGAAGCAACTAAACAGAATGCAAATTTAACTACACTGGCTCGGAAGGAACCTTCGTATTGCTTCATTAACTAATTAGCCTAATACATGAGGACGCTTAAAGTTTCATGGTTTGAAGAACAATGCTCATCAACAAAACTACACCAGTATGTATGAAAAATGGTAAGTATTCTTATCATTCATCATTAATTAAGTAAATCACAACAAACTATAACTCTTTAAATAACAAATGTGCATTCATAAGCACTATTTTGACCTACTCAAAAGTACAATTGGCTGTGCAAATGACAACACAACATTAAATTCAAGTTCAACCACTTTCTCATAATAAATTGGGACATTCGAAATTAATCACTAGGGTAGGATTCCTGTCCAGGTTTTTGATTTGGGATAATCGCAGGTGTAAGATAAAGTTTTTAGCAACACCACAATTATTGTTATAAAATCAAGCAAATTTCACAAATACCTGGTCCATTTACAGAGTACCAAATATAAACAATTTAGTGGAAGGCTGATGGCACTGGTGGCGCAATTTTCAGTGGCTGTTAACCTGGCGGCGATGCAGTCATAGCAATACTGTTGGCCCCGCCCTGTTACATATCTTCTTGGAGTCGACATTATATTTCTGTAGGGCCAAAAACCATGCCATGATAATGGTGTCACCAAATGCAGCATCCGAGGCTCATCAATACTGCCCTTACTCTCTTCTTACCTCAAAACTCCAGGAATGTGAGCCACAGTCACAACACTGCTGAGCCCAGACTCCTTACTCATCACAAAGGACGAATTGCCACTTGCGCGGCGACCACACATTTTCCTCCCCGCCAGGCTACTTCCGTAGCTATGAGGCTCCCCCACATCTTTTACATTCAACCCTACGTTCCCTAACTATGGACCAAGTCATTTACAGTACATTATCTAACAATCATTTCAGTAGTTATTTAAATTCACAACTACATTTTAAACAACATCGTTCAAAAGTTTCACATAACTGAAACATGTATACACAGTCAAAGAATTTCCATGGCATATACAATATTTTATATAAACAACACTACAAAATGACACAGAAATGTCGATACAGGTAATACAGATACAAAATGGGTCGAAAATAGGAGTTACAAACTATACACTATCCTATAAAGTCTTGCTTTTTCAGAGTTCTGTGAGCATCCTTGAATGACTTTAGGTTTCCTGTATGTTTCTGTGGGTTTGCAGATTACAGCACCATTCAGTTTCACCAAGATTTTTCCTTTGCGGTCAGTAATGTCTCTGATGAATGGCAGGTAAATCTTGGGTTTCGGGAACGCCTATGTACCATTAAGGTCTTAACTATCTTTTTATCTCAGCGGACAAATGAGGTCCATTCAGCTACACACAGGTGGGATATTTCAATTTCTCGTCGAGCAGTACCGGTTTACGGGTGTTCCTCCCTCTGCCATCCAACGTTTTTATAATATCTCGCTTTTATCGCGTGTGCTATGTTTTGAATCCCAGTGTAGATAACGGCCTGTTTGCATGATTTTTCTGGTGTACCCCGTTGGGCGAAGCTACCATCTCCTTTCTTTAAGACAACCACATCAAGGACGCGTAATCTATTGTCTTTCTCCTCCTCCATATTAAGCTGACTCTTCAGATTGAGCTCACTTCTTACTGTCTGTACCACACAGCAGTATCATGCACGTAACGGAACAGTATATTAAATTTTTTGTTGGCTGGCAGTTAAAAAACAAACGAATAAATGGTCCAGTTCGTCTTGTAAAAATTTAAACAGCGGTGTCCACGAAGGTTTTAATGACGCATGTACACCCAAAGTCCCGTCCACCCATTTGATTACTGGTGCATTCAGAAAATTCAGTTGTTTCTCCATCGTAAAATGGAATTATATGAATTTTAATTGACTTTAATCATGCAAGCTGTAAACCGCGACGAACTGTGGTGCCCCCAATGCAGCGCTATAAACTCACTGGCCTCTGGAGACGTTGATGCAGCTGTCGTTTTACTTCCGAAGATGCCTCTCGCAATCAGAGACGAAACCTTGAGGAACAGTTCTATACACCAACCATGGCCTCCCGGACTGGAAGTTTTAACTGAATTAAATACCAGTCGTGAAGGCCTACATTGCATGTCCTTTGACAAGTTCGGCGAATTTGCAGTGGCTCGACCCGTCAATACCACACTCCTACCGACGGGAAAGCAATTCTGTCCAGAATAAACTTTCACTCTGCAGAGGAGTGTGCGCTAATTCGAATCTTTCTGGTAGGATAAGGGTAGAGTGCCCTTGCATGTTCTGAATGTCACAACATGGCTGTCGCCAGCAGTGCTGGGCTGTAGGCTCGGAAGACGAAGAGCAAGTTCACTGTCGATGTGAACAAAAACTCCTTCTTGTACTACTGCGAAAAATAATACGTCTGGTTGCAACCGTAAAGAAATGGATTCATCGCCAGATTTAGGGTTTGCGGTGCATACGACAAGTAATCACATAAGAGCTTTCAGTTCCAGAACATCAAAATTATTGGGCCAAAGATAAGTTATTATGAGACTACTTTTATTTTACCTATGTTATTCTTCGATTACTGTAGAATCTCATCTAAAATGCCATGAGTAAAATGCAGACGCCACTGTTGTTCAGTATCTGGATTCTTAACCAAGGCATTAGCTCTACGTTGCGGATCAGGAATCTCCAACACTATGTTACGTTGTCTTGTTCTGATATTTGTTGGTAGCTATGCTTTTCTCCATCTGAACCAGTTTCCCCTATCATAAAATTAGGAATCACAACGATACTACAATTTTTTACTCAGATCATCTTTATCTTTTCATGTCCTCCATTCAATCGTCAATACCACCATCCACTTCCTGTTTGAATTCGTATCATCGCTTTGTGTCTCGTAATCTGCATCAATATCACTGTCGTTAAAAAGTTCATTGATCATTCCTTCCAAAGGCGTTTCTATTTTTGGTTCATTCAGTGTCAAAACTCGTTGAGAATAACCAGTCTGTTCTGACTGTTTTCATTGACGAGATGAACGTTTAGAGACCTAATATTGTGCAAATTAATTACGAGACACTTTCAATAATAACTATAATATACGGGGTGTTCAAAAAGTCTCTCCGCAGTGCCGTATGATTGTTCGCCTGCCTGGGTTACTTCCCTTCAAGTGGACTCTCCCAACATTCCACTGTTTCGTTTATCTCAGCCAGCGTCAATAGTATCGTTGGTGTGTGTCGTTACGTGTTGAAGTGAACGTTTTAGTTTCTTTGTTCGTTTGTTTCTTTTTGTCACTGTTAAAATATTAACCATTGAAGAACGTATGTTTTTAGTCGAACAAGTGTTCAAAGCTGCCGGTAAATACACAGTTTTAGTTCGTCAAACACTTAATTCAGTTTTCCCGGAGACGACACTCCCACATCGCGATACTGTGCGAGATTTGAGTAACAAATTTCGATATACGGGTTCAGTGACAGACGCACCGAGCAGTGGTCGTCCTAGCGTTTTGTCTGAGGATAAACTACTCGATATTTCCGATAAAATGTCCATGAGTCCGAACAAGTCAGTAAGAAAACTCGCCCAGGAAATCGATGTTAAGTCGGAACGGCCCACACAGCTGTAAGGAAAAAAAATAGAATTTTTCCCATACAAAGTGACGGTCGTGCAAGAACTGAAAAATATTGATCATGGCAAGAGACTGCATTATTATCAATGGTTCAAAAGTTTCGTTCAACAAAATGGAAGGGATATTCTTAATGAAACGTTTTTCACTGATGAGGCATGGTGTCATTTATCCGAGTACATGAACTCGCAAAATTCTCGTATGTGGAGTACTGCAAATCCACTGTGTATTCATGAGGAACCACTTCATTCTGTGAAAATAGGAGTTTGGATTGCAATTTCTAGACGTCGGATTGTGGGTCCTGTATTTTTCAACGAAACAATAAACGCACAACGATACTGCATTGATATTCTGTACCCATTCATAGGAGAACTTGTGTTAAGTGAAATAGTGAACAGTTATTTTCAACAAGATGGTGCAACCGCACATACAGCTCGCGTTTCAATGTCACCGATTGATGATGTTTTTGGTGATCGCATAATTTCACAGGGACTTCGGCCTCCACGTTCGCCTGACCTAACTCCATCTGACTTTTTCTTCTGGGGTGCAGCGAAAGCAACTGTCTACAAAAACCGTCCAAAAACTATCGATGAACTGAAAACTGCAATGTCCACTTTCACTGCTTCTGTTACAGAAGAAATGTTACAGCTTGTGTTTGGAAACATGATTAGACAAATTGAATTGTGTATTCAACAACAGGGGAGACACTTTCAACATTTAATGTGAAAATTTGTAAGTAAAAATGAATATTCAATGAATTAATAATTTATATTTCACTGAGTTTCATTTCGGTATATTCACTGCGGCATATGGTACGCGCGGCTAACAATCATACGGCACTACGGAGAGACTTTTTGAACACCCCGTATTACAGCAGAATTTTCGCAACAAACAAGTGGAAGAAACGACAGCTGTCACAAATATGCACTGAGGTGACAAAAGCAATGGGATACCTCCGAATATCGTGTCGTATCTCCTTTCGCACGGTGTCGTGCAGCACCTCGACGAGGCACGGACTCAAAGTCGTCGGAAGCCTCTGTAGAAATATTGAGCCATGCTGCCTGCCTATAGCCGTCCATAATTGCGAAAGTGTTGACTGGTTAGTATTTTGAGCATGAACTGACCCCTCGATTATGTCCCATAAATGTTCGATGAGATTCATGTAAGACGATCTGGGTGGTTCAATCGTTTGACTGTATTGATCAAAATGTTCTTAAACCAATCACGAACAGTTGTGGCCGGTGACGTGTTTAGGTACAGGAAATCCATGAATGGATGCAAGTGATCTCCAAGTGGCCGAACACAACCATTTTCAGCCAATGGTCAGTTCAACTGGACCAGAAGACCTAATCCATTCCACGTAAACACAGCCCATACCATTATGGAGCCACCACCAGCTTGCACAGTGCCTTGTTGACAACCTGAATCCATGACTTCGTAGAGTCTGAGACACACTCGAACCCTACCATCAGCTTTTAGCAATTGAAATCGGAACTCATCTGACCAGGCCAAAGTTTTCTAGTCGTCAAGCGTCCAACCGATGTAGTCACGAGCCCTGGAGAAATGCTGCAGATGATGTTGTGCTGCTAGCAAAGGCACTCGCGTCAGTTGTCTGCTTCCATAGCCCATTACCGCCAGATTTCGCTTCGTTGTCATAACGGATACGTTCGTCGTACGTCCCACACTGGTTTCTGCGCTTGTTTCATGCAGTGTTGATTGTCTGTTAGCACTGACATCTCTATGCAAACGCCTGTATTTTTGGTCGTTAAGTGAAGGCCATCGACCACTGCTTTGTCCGTGGTGAGGGGTAATGCCTGAAATATGGTATTCTCCGCACACGCTTAGCACTGTGGATTTCAGAATACTGAATCCCCTAACGATTTGTGAAATGGAATCTCCCGTGGGTCTAGCCCCAACTACCATTCCACATTCAAAGTCTGGTAATTCCCGTTGTGCGGCCGTAGTCACGTTGGACATATTTTCACATGAATCGCCTGAGTTCAAATGACAGCTCTGTCAATGCACTTCCCTTTTGTGCCTTGTGCGCTCGATACTACCGCCATCTGTATATGTGCATATAGTTACCCCATGACTTGTTAGCTCAGTCTGTGCTACGCTGGTAGTAAGAAAATGTTTAGGAATCAACAGAGCTCTCCAAATACAAAAGGGAGAATAATCGCTACTGTGATCCAGGAAGAAAATCGTTACGCAAACTAAAACAGTGGGTGGGACCGACGCTCGTACTTAGAAAACTGACTTTCGTTGGCAGCCCTCTGCCGACCGAGCTGTTCTAACGTGACTCACAGCTTCACTGCCGCCAGAACTTCTGTCTGGCTCTCCATGCTTCAGACAAGTTCCTCTGAACACTCTTCTCATCCCAGTTGGGTGATGGACTGACTACTTTACTATCGCCACGCTTTGTTTGCCGTAAGAGATGTATTGTACGAGTCATTTGGCAGAATTTCCTGCGACGCCAGAGTATTGTAATTTATTTAAAAGGACGTAGGGATCTACGCACACAAGCATGACAGATTATAAAATTCTAGCTGACTAACTGACATTTTGCCAATTTTCTGTTAGTTACTAAACGTTATAAGTACTCTTGCAGTCGACTTAGTGTGAGATGATCCCAGACAGTTCTAGTACATTGTTCACAGATGTTTCATGTGCTACAGCGCCATTTTGTACACGCTTCTATGGAAACACGTCTTCATAGCTCTACAGATGGCTATTGTTTTCGCCTACAGCCATTCGATCTTCACAGTTGATAGTTGTCAACCCTCCATGAGGTGCAATCCTGGGACTCCTGTATTCGGGCGCAATGAGCCCGAAAGGCACAGTTTTGAAATCACCTGTTACCTCATATTTTCAACTTTAATACCCTGAACGTAATCAGCGGCTTTCATGAGAATGTGTAGAAAAAGAACATATGAAAATGGATGCCAAAAAGAAACATTTATTAAATACAAAAGAAACAAAATATGAAGGACCGAAACTTTGAAACCAACACTGAACAGATACCGTTTTCAGTACATAAATTTTATTAAGCAGTAAGTTTATGCACAAAACTCCAATTTTAAGTCACTATTTTGGTACTGGTGTCTTTCACGCTCACGCAGAAGTATCAGAAGAAACACATTGGCGCACACAGAAGCAAAGCTGGCAGACCATACTAGCTTTGGATAAGCAGATCGTGTTATGGCAGTTTTTACATTTGTAGTCTGACATCCTTCTGCTGCCAATTTCTGTAGTGGAGGTGATGGATCTAAATCTTTTGAGATTTGGGAGTTGCGGCAATTTCTCTCTGTTTTCTGTGGGGCAAATCTTTTGCTTCGGCTTTGCAAGCTGAAGCGGATTCCAATATTCTTCATCCGTCTCCTCTACAGCTCTCCAAGAACAAGCTGAGGTGCCAGCGATTTTAAGTACACACTTCTACACAGTTTCTCCAGTTGGTTTCCAAGATGAAAAGCACTTTGTGTTTTGGGTCACATTTGATCTGCTCTACCAATGCCAGCTTTTGTTGAACTGTAGAAAGTGACAATCTGTGGTTTATTTTTATCTCCAGATTCGGCTTCAATGGCACTGTCATTATGAAAGGAAGATACAAGAATCACGTTTTCACTCTGGTGCAGTATGAAGTAAACCAAAACCTTCCCATCATTAAAGCTGAACACACTGCTGTATTGTTTCTCCGTTAAAAGAAAGATTCTGTTTAACATCCTATCAGCATCGAGATAGCTAAAGATGGAGCACAAGACCAGATTGTGTCACGAATGGGAAAGGAAATCTGTTGTGCCCTTTCAAAGGAAGCATCCCATCATTTACCTGGAGTGATATAGAGAAATCACAGGGAACCTAAATCTGGATTGCTGGATGTGAGTTTGAACCATCGTCCTCCTGAATGTTTCTTCCTTTTTACATCAACAAAATCTGATGGCAGTTGTCTTTCAATTTTTCTGACAGTTCCAGCAAATGACAGCTTTCTTGTCTTCAAATAGTCGATGAAGTCAGAATGACCAACCAGTCATCAGCAGTGATACTGCAATATTGCAACCTGGTCCAAATACAGGCTTAGACATCCTGCTCACTACTTCACTTGGTTTGTTACTGACACAGAAAGGATCCGCAGGCTGCAGTACAACATATACCTCCATGTTGACTGTGTATATCATTTTATCATCAACAAGAGCAAAATATTTTGTTCCATATTTGTTTGGTTTTGAGGCTATGTACTACCGGAAAACACATCTAGCACCGTCCACTGTGACGCTATCCGAAGCACATTAGCGCTTTTGACAATTTTCTACGAACTTTTCGAAAACTTCGCAAATAGAAGCTGGTCAGTCTAATTCTTTCCGTTGAGTTCTCGCAGTACAGTCATAAAAAATAAGGCAACGTATTATACTCATAAACTATTTGAGATTCATCACGAGACTTAATTTTTCAACACCATCCCCTTCAGTCCCCTAAAGTTTCTCCAGACTTTGACGATTCCCTCTGTATGCATTTGCTAGGTACAACAAGGTGGTAAAAGGTCTTAGTTCAATTACATATGCGGAACTGATGTCTCTCTCTCTCTGTCTCTGTCTGAGTCTCTCTCTGTCTCTCTCTCTCTCCCTCTCTCTCTCTCTCTCTCTCTCTCTCTCTCTCTCTGGAGAACCGATCTTTGATAGTGTCAATGTACTGGTTTGTGATTTGTGTATTTGATGATTGTGTTAAGGATGTCGTCAGTGAATCAACTATCCCAACATTAAATTGCACTTTTAGAGTTTAGCATTTCCTATGACTCCAGGAAGATGTGTGATGATGTTATGATATCCCATGCAATATCCTTTCCCAGGCGACTTTTCAGCCCACATTGTCTTCTTATCTCTTCTCAAACAAAAGTTTCTAGTTTTGTTGTCTCTTCCTTCTTCATCTTCAGCTGTATCCTCACCATCTTGCTCTATTTCAGAATCGCTCTCACCTTTTTCCGTCTCATTACGTGAATCAATGTCACTCTCACCAACAAGATCCTCAGACAGCATGGGGTCTTCCTCGACAGTGCACATCAGCAAATGTTGTATTTCTTTAAGATGCTGTGGATTAGACAAACTATGAGCCACATCTGTGGAGAATCTGGAGTGTAAAAGAGAGAACATGACGATAATTACGTGTTCAGGTGCTATGTGACTGAAAGGCTGTACTCAGTATACTACATATTTGTTTTCACAAAATATACACAAAATTCACATTACTCATCCATGAAGTGAGCAATATAACAACTGTGGTGAAAACGAACAAAAAATACACACCTCTTGTCAGTGAGAAGTAATGGGGCGCAATGTGCTTGAGAGGCCACTAACGCCACACTCACTCTCCCACGAAGAGTAATGGAGGGAGTTGTAATTTTATAGGAAGAGTCTAATGATGGGGAAATCCCATGTCGCATTATTGGACAGAGGGGAACAAAAACATGCCAGCTGCACCTGTCAGGCTGATTACTCCAGACGGAGGGCTAAAAGCGCTGCCAACTGTAAGGGATTTCCATAGGCTGACTCGACTGCAGTAGCGTCTTAGTAGTAAAGAATATATCTATTAGACGTTTGTGCATGATGTGCCATTTTTTCATGCATTATGTCAACTTCTGCACTCTGCTAACCACCGCGAAGTTCATGACGGAGCGTACATCCCATTGTACCAGTAAGTATGCTTTCTTCCTGTTCCATTCACATATGGAGCATGGGAAGAATGATTGTCTGAATGTCTCTGCACATGACGTAATTATTCTAATCATATCCTCACGATCCCTATGTGAGGGACACGTAGGGGGTTGCAATGTACTCCTACAGTCATGATTTAAAGCTGGTTCTTCAAACTTTGTTAGTAGACTCTCTCGTGCTGGTTTACGTCTGTTTTCAAGAGTCTGCCAGATCAGATTCTTCAGTATCTCTCTGACACTCTCCCACAGATCAAACAAAGCTGTGACCATTCGTGCTGCTGTTCGCTGCATGTGTTCAGTATGCCTTGTTAGTCCTATTTCCTGCAGTCTCATAAACTTGAGCAGTATTCTAGGATCGGTCACACAACTTACTTGTAAGCAATCTCCTTTGTATACTGACTGCGTCTCCCTAGTGTTCTACCAATAAACCAAGACTGCTATCTTCTTTACCCACTACTGAGCCTATGTGATCATTGTATTTCATATACATACAAACTGTTGCACCCAGATACGTGTATGAGTTGGCCGACTCCCAACTGTGACTCCTTGATATTACAGTCATGGGACACTACAGTTTTTAGTTCGTTGAAGCGTGTAATGCCACTTCCTCAGACGAGAAATAAAAATCAAAAATTAGCTCCCAATACCACAAAGATTTCCCCCCAAGTCCCAAATTCCCAGAAAAGTGAATAATCGAACGAAGTTCCATTTATTATCGCTATTATTAGGACAATAACAAGTAATTAAATCTGGAATCTGAGACTTGACAATTTAGCAATCTACGAAAGAAAGATTAAATTTCAATAAAATTAAAAACCAAATCATAATAAATCGCACAATTAGCATAAATTAACATTCGCAAAGTAGAACCAACGATCCCAAAGAATACTCCATGTGAGTACTCTTTGGGAATCGTGAGTAATGACTAAGTATAATTCAATGCATTGTCACAGGAAACGTTAGCGACAGCCCCGGACATTTGCACAAGCCCCGCCCATTTTCCCCCCTCCACACCAACCAAGAGCGCATCAATATGATCTTTGGCAGTCCTCGTCGCTGTCGTGTTTTTGTTCGTCGTATTTTGTTTTGCCGCGGTTATTCATACTAGCAGTGTTGTGCTGCTAGTACTTCTTAGCGGTTTCTGTAACACTGTCAAAATGAAACATAGATATGCACTCCCAATAAAGTTATCATACACAAGGTACCTAATCTTGACTGTTGTGGCCAACTGCTGTCAAAACTGATATCTAACAGACAGATATCTAACAGACATTAAAGTACGCTAAGATGTGTTGGAATGACACTGACAAAATTATGTACATATGTTTAACAATAGGCAGCTCTAAAGCTCTCAAACACTGGAGAAGAACTCAAGTAATCTTGTATCTGCTATAAGCAAGCAGTCATAAGCGTTCACAAGTACAAATTCACCCATTACACAGGCAAATATTAATGAAGAATGGCACTGTATAAATATCTGACTGCTTGAATTACGCATTTCTACATTACCCCACTCTTATATTCTTTAGTCTTAATGAGGTAATCAGAAACAAACCAAGACATCGACTTTGCCTTGTTTATGCACAACATTGACTTTAGACAATCTAGATAATGGACAGCATCCTTGGCGATACTACCAATTAATATTTCCCAACAGAATTTCTTACACTACGCGAGGTGACGGAAATTTGCGCTCACTGCAGTTAACAAATATCAGATTTTTTGATATAGTGCAGATGAAAGCTCATGAAATAAAAAATACAGTGTGGATACCATTTTTATTTTTCATTCTTATTTATGATTTTTCAACTCGCATATTCAATGAACATATTTCTAATTCTTTTCACAATGATACCGGAAGAACTATATTTCGTACTAACTACTGATTTTCTCCCTTGTTATGACTGGCATATCTGTGATACGAAAAACTTTGATGTTGGAACATGCGGTAGACCATGCGCAGAGCTTAGGATATGGATTGCGTGTGGAGGGTGAGTGATTGGGCGGGACTTGTGCACCGTCCGGGGCTGTCGTTAACGTTACGTCATTGTCACTATGTTACGAGAGTTAGCCGAAGCAGGTCATATATTTGAATGCTTGTACACGTAGGCGGGCTTAGATTGTTTCTGAGATTGAATAATTGCGATCTATTATGACGCAGTAATACGATCTTCTGACTTCAAATATCACGGCATTAGAATTCGAAAGGGGGACTTTTACCTACTAGAATAAAGTGGACTTTTAACTAGATAATTGAACTAAACATTACTTAGACAGTGATTTAGGCAACGAACACTGACAGACAATTTTCATTCATAATAGCCAGTGATTTATGGAACTTCAGTGATACGTCCGAAGAATATAATTTAAATCCCCCCAACACCTGGGAAAGTTTTCTTCTCAAGGCTCGGTTAGGAAGTGATTGATATTGTGTAATAAAACACCCTCTCGTGCCAAGTCGTGCATTTGTGATTTAAAATTCTATAAAATTATTGATATGAAACACCCGAGTAATAATTACGCGCAGCGATAATATTTGACTATAGCGCTCGGCACTTGTGTAGAATCTTTGACTCAAATAACAAGCCCACTGTTACGATTTCTTAGATACTTGAAATTACGACCAGCTTGTAGGGAATTTGCTGTGGATGTGACTGTATTGATTTTATGATTAATATTTCATCATTAATCAGTTAAACATCGATTACGAACGGTTAATTACGCTTCTTGGTGAAGTAAATATCTCACGCACGTCGACATTTCGGTTCAGCACTTTTATTTTGTGTAACGTCGTCTTCGTAATTTGATAACGATCTCAACACTCTACCCCAGCTAGCACTCAAGCTTATTTCAAGGTGGATATTGAGTTTACATTCAGTTGAAAATTCAAGATTGAAAAATCAACCTGTTACACAGCTTGTTTCAAGGTGGGTATTGAGTTTAGGTTCAGTTGAAAATTCAAGATTGAAAAATCAACCTGTTACACAATTTACATCAAGCTGTAAAAATTTAGCTTGAATTAAAATAATTTTCCCAAGCTTGAAATAAACTGTAATTTCCCTGGAAGGCTGTACAGCAGATGCGCGCGCAGCATAGCTTCCATAGATGTCCACGGGAAGCGCCACAAGCGTTTATAAGCCGTGACGTAAGGGTGTTGTGTGTGACGTCATGACGGCGCGGAGTTTGGTTTGAGTGTGGCTGTCTCCAGTTCTGTTTTATCTTATTTTATTTACTTTTCTGAGCCTTGCTATGTTTACGGCCATTTTACCTTTGTGACGCGCGTTAATGGTTGTGGTTTGTTGACAAGTTTGTTTTATACTAGAAAACAGTTCGGTACGTTAATGTTACAAATGTTAAATATTACGTAACGTAAAGTTACGTTTACGGCCATTTTACCTTTGTGATGCGCGTTAATGGTTGTGGTTCGTTGACAAGTTTGTTTTATACTAGAAAACAGTTCGGTACGTTAATGTTACAAATGTTAAATATTACGTAACGTAATTAATTAGGTTCAATAAATTCAGATTAATATTTATATAGCTTAAAACAAGCTGTAAATACCAGGCTGTATTCCACGTGTGTAGATACAGCTGGAGCCAAGCTTGATAAGTCAAGCTTGAAATATAGCTTGACCTCTGCCAACATTGATGTTTATTTCAAGCTAGAATCCAGCTAACAGGCTTGAATATTCCAGCTTTGATCAAGCTTATATACTTGAACTTTGCAGCTGGAAACAAGTTTGAAACCGGCTTACTGTGCTATCTGGAACCGACTGTCGCCGAGTTTTAGCCGAGGCCAAGTATAAATCACACAAAATCATCAAGAAGAAGAGGCGTTATAAGTGCAGTGCACAATTTTACGTTTTTGAACATTTGAGCAAGTTGTTTATCTTTGCATCATTCTGAAATCTTATGAAGATCTGACTCAATATTTATCTAGCTTCTTTCAGACAGTGCTTCATTATAGGTATCTGCATCATCGGCATCTCTGTGCTATGACATCATATCTCTTGAACTATGTGACGTACAATGAAGTATTTGTGTAGGTACATTCACTGGCATATGTGGATATTGTCTGCGAAATTTATTGCGAATATTGTTAGTAGCACAGAAGTAATAAATTTTAACTTCATTTATGATGTGGCAGTTTTTCACGCATCTCATTGTTTATGACGTCATGTCTCCTGAGCAATGATACATAGGTGGCTCGTGCAACCAGAGCGATTGTTTACTGACAGTAAGGGATATGTGTACGAAGTTTGGTTCAAATCAGTCCAGTGGTTCAGGAGAAGATGTGTACATACACACCTGCATCCATCTTCTTTTATAATATGTACTGGTACAAGTAGCCTGTATTTTATTTCCTAATGAATGAAGTACGTTTTCGCTTATGTGTAAACAATCTTATCAATATCCGAATCCAAGGTGTAACTTTGACAATATATCATTTGTTGTAATATGGTTAAGAAGTCGCTTATAAATTACGTTTTCAAAAATATTAGATTGCTGGCAGAAGTTTATGTTCCACGTCATTCTATAGAGAACTATTTGAGTTATCGTTAAATTATGATTTTATCGAATTATAGAGAACGAAGGTGCATGGAAAACTTATACAGGCTGCAGGAGATCCTAGTAACCCTATAGCGATAGGTAAACTGAATGGTATTTGTTTACTTCATTGAAAGTCACCTAAGATTTATTCATTCTTTGCACTGAAATACATTTACAGCTCAAAGGTAACGCATATTGGAATGTTCTTTAGATATGTGTTGTGACTGTTAGAATAAATTATTTAGTGACTGTGTGCAGAATAAACTCGTCTAAACAAATATCCAATATCTCTATCAGAAAAGTGCTGTAGATCCGCTTGACCATTTACATCATTTGTGCATGAATTGTCTTCGTGTTTCGGGTTAATGTTTATAGTTTTTCATAAAGGTAGTTTCTAAACATTTATTACGACTACCACATCTGATGGCCAAGTCCCCTGTTGTCTGCAGCAGGGTGTGTAACACAGGGATCATGAAAATATTTAGCTTAAATTCAGAAAAATATTAGTTTATGGCCCTGTAATACCGCTAATGTTAGGAGCGGATCGTCTCAAATTAATTAGAAGTTCTGCTGTGACATAACAAGAATTCAGAAACTGATATAAATGAGAGTTTTGGTTTTTTTTCTAAAATGGCAACACAACCTCTCCCTTTTTCATTCTACATTTAATTTATCACTGCTTTCAGGGTTCAAGTGATACATAACGAGCAAGTTCAATTGCGTTCAACTATCAACAAAATAATTAACATTTAGACATTGAATGTGTGATTATTAAATTTTTATCCCTATATATGAGAATGTTATTACTAGCAAAACAAACCTTCATCATTGAAATTTACATTTACATTGTCGTAAATGTTCAACGGACTAAGTTGGTGGAGAATGAAATTTTATCTTTTAAACTAATCAAACTCTCATGTACTCAGAGGAGGGATCGTTAGTATTCAACTCTTGCAATTCTATATTCAAAGCGTACTCAGGTTGGAGTGAGCAAATTCTTGACTCAACATTTAATGTCGCCTAATCCGCATACATTACCAATCGGGAACTGCAGTGGCGTTGTCTCCGTGCTGGATATGAAACGCTAATTCCCTACTCTGGCCTTGACTGAATCACTCCTGCGTTCTATAGAATGTTAAATTTTCCCTAGTCGAAATAATGGCTATTGCATCCACTAAGAGATGGAACGACGTGCACAATGCCCTGCCCTCAAAAATTCCCACAGGAATATGAACTACCGCTTTAATCTGTCGCCACGATACGTGAAGTGTACCGCCCTCACTTTGCAGACGTAAAGGTCTCAACGTCTTCGCTATTTTTCCACACATAGGTTTGACCCATGCGAGACGAGAGCTTTGTTAATTTAGTTCTCAAAAACGCTTTTATATGACATGACTCTCCCCACCATGTCTCTTCTATGTCACACAGTATGGCTTCAGCCAACCACTTCCTTGTTATAGGTGAATTTTTATTTTTCTTGCCGGGTCGCTGCTATCCTTGTTAATGCTGTCTAGCCACTTACTCACGGTCCCAGTTGTGTTTATTTAAAAGTTATTATATTGTTCTTGCCTTATTTCTTTCTGTGCTGCAGCTGAGCCTTCTTTTGTTAATGTTAATTGGAGGTTCCCAGTGCCATTAGCCATGTGCACAGTCCACCTCCAAACTGCGTTCACTTTATCTCATTTACGCATGCCCCTGTCGTTATAAGGGTAGATGATGTTTTGTTATTCGGTATATGAGATTACTACAGTTGCTTCCTGGTAACAATGTAGAGTTATTTTCTGGGGGTTTTATTCTGTATCGTAATTGTGAAGCTCATGTAAGGTCTGAAAAATGCGTATACCTTACACATGCCATCCCTTCCGACTTGGTTTTGTGCTGCTGCAAGCAATGGTTGAGACATTGGTCATTGCAGTGCAAAATTATAAGCTCAATTAATTTTTGATCATTGTTCAGCTACTGGTCTAGCTTATTCTAGATCATTTTGTCTTAATATTCTAAATTTTTAATTTGAAATCTGGCTTTACACGGTATTGTCTATCTAGATGATTACTGTTTTGTTTTTACAGTCTTTTATAGCAGTTCTGAGTAATTTAATCCTACAATGTTTCCCTTGTCTTATAGTTAACTTATGTCAAATGGTTCATCCACTCTTTATCTTGTCCTATTTTTTTAAATAATTCCAGGCATTCCACAGTTATCAAACACTCACGATGATTATGGAACATGAATTGAAGATAAGGAACGTTTATTTCTATTATCTACAGTCTGAACACATATGTTACATTAATTAAACTGTTATCATATATAAATAATTAATAATTTTTTCATAATACAAATTTTACATTGATTCACATTATTTATCCTTACAAACATGTTTTCTTAATATCTACAATACATAAATATTAGATTAACTGAACAAACATTTCACATGAAATACAAAATATAAAAACATGTTAGGTTTTTGAATTACACTACAATTTACAAGTGGAATTACAAAATACAATGAATTACAAAAATACAAATATGCAGTGGTACAGGTGTGATTTATTATTTACTTGTATTTCAATTCTTTGTTGGAATGAGTGTTTTTCTCACTCTTTTTACAATATTACAATGACTTTGCCCCACACATAATTTTTTTCGTTACACTTTCACTTTAACTTTGGGCAGGGTTTCTTCTCTTTGCTTCTGTTGTTGATTAGTGGTGGATAATGTGGATAGTCAGTTGCAGACTCTGCTGTTCAGTTGGTAGAGCACTTTCCCGCAAATGGCAAAGGTCCCGAGTTCGAGTTTCGGTCTGGCACACAGTTTTAATCTGTCAGGAAGTTTCATATCGGCGCACACTCCGCTGCAGAGTGAAAATCTCATTCTGGAAACATCCCCTAGGCTGTGGCTAAGCCATGTCTCCCCAATATCCTTTCTTCCAGGAGTGCTAGTTCTGCTAGGTTCGCAGGAGAGCTTCTGTGAAGTTTGGAAGGTAGGAGACGAGGTACTGGCAGAATTGAGGCTGGGAGGACAGGTCGTGAGTCATGCTTGGGTAGCTCAGTTGGTAGAGCACTTTCCCACGAAAGGCAAAGGTCCCGAGTTCGAGTCTCGGTCTGGCAAGCAGTTTTAACCTGTCAGGGAGTCTCGGTCTGGCAAGCAGTTTTAACCTGTCAGGAGATTTCATATCAGCGCACACTCCACTGCAGAGTGAAAATCTACAGTCCTGGATGGCTGATTACGACTGCTATTACATGGTCCATTCGTCCAAGGCACTGATATGATGTAATGACTGAGGTGACCTTGTCCCTTTTTTAGTGTAGTTGCCTTCGAGGTGGTTGAGTGTAACTCCTCGACAATTGTTGCAGGTTGATGTGTGAAGTCCGCAATATGCATGCTCAGTTTGTAAGTTTGACCACCTTTATTCAATGAATAAATTCATTGTTATGGTTTGTTGAATACTACTTCTAGTTGATTTTGCTAAATCTCATCCTGATTTAAGGTAAGGGATGGGGAAAGAATCTTCTGTATTCTACCCTTATCTTGGGACCCTCTCTTCTCTTTGTTTGTTGCTGTATCTCCATGTCTTCCTTCTTGGAGCTTGTGACTTCTTGGGCATAGGGATAGGATTTGTTGCTCAGTGAAAATTATTAAAAGGATTACCAGTTATGTTTGTTATGAGATATGAATTTTTCTATAGATCACTGAAGTGATAATCTGCCTTATACATTTTTCCATTAGGTATTTAAGTGAAATATTCTCACGTTTATTTTTCCCAGGTGATCGTAATGGTAATGTGGAGCTTGTTTCCGGTCGCTGCGATTGCTGCGGCTGCTATTATCCGTCGCTAATGGGGCTCACTTGCCTTCCGCGTAGGTGTGTCAATTGTCCCGTGCTCTTGCTGGATTTCCCCTGTCCTTTCGGTAATGGGGTGAGGTGTGAAACACATTCTTTAACATCCACCTGGCTCGCTATACACCCTAATGTAAGGCGTGAGTCAGTGAAATCTTTCCTTCGGTCTCTGGTTCATTACTAATGCCATGTTGTGCAATTGTTTACTCTCTCGCTCAGACCCGTAGCTTCCCATCGACTTTGCGCTTCTTTTTTTTTTTTTTTACATCAACTTGGCTGCTTCTTCCTTCCCCAGACGATGGTAATAATGTGGCTCTGCGTCTTCTGTATCACCTCGTGACCGCTACTTACAAGATTTTTTTGCAAATTTATAATAAAGTTTCCATCATATAATTACTTGGATAACAGAACAAATATGAACTTTTACATCGAATAATTATGGTTCAAAAGGCTCTGAGCACTATGGGACTTAACATCTAAGGTCATCAGTCCCCTAGAACTTAGAACTACTTAAACCTAACTAACCTAAGGACAGCACACAACACCCAGCCATCACGAAGCAGAGAAAATCCCTGACCCTGCCGGGAATCGAACCCGGGAACCCGGGCGTGGGAAACGAGAACGCTACCGCACGGCCACGAGATGCGGGCTCGAATAATTAAATAGACAACCTTGTACCTGAATAATTCAACGAATTAAATGATGGATATTAAATTTTTTCTCAGTACCTTACACGAATTTATCATTTACGTACTTTACATTACTTTGGAACGGTTTCTTGACTTCGTGTATCAGTATGGATTGGTGATATGTGAATTTGTTAGTTAGTTCTTCATACTATTAGTTTCCTCTTTCAATTTTTTTCTGATCTACTTTAACGATTTAATTGATTAGTATTATTGTACTTAATTTTGAATAATTACTTTTTTGTAGATCTTCTTATCTGCCTGTTGATTTCTGCTGCTTCCTGAAAAAAAAAACTACAGTTTTTCTGTATTATCTGTGATCCATTTATTTTTATTTTCCTTGCTAATTGCCGTATGAGTACTGAAATAAATTTTTTTCATTATAAGCTTTAAGGTGGCTGACGTGGTGTTGACCTATATTCTTTCCTGTTCTTGGATTCACCAATTCCACTGCATTGGCATGAACTACCTTACTAATTACCATAGGCCCTTTTTACATGGGATAAAATGTATGACAAACTTGTTTCCCTTTATTCGATAACAAGTGAGTTCTAAAAAGAACCAACTGTCCCACCGTGAATACTCGTGTGGACGCACCTCTGTCAGCTTTGAGCTTCCGTTTTTCCGTTGCTCGTTCGATGTTTTCAAGTGACACTTTTATTATCTGCTGGTGTGATGATCTTCTGGATGGGGGTAACTGCACCACTTATCTTACCCTATCCACTGGTCTTTTATTCTTGAGTGCAGTGACTGGCGGTAAGTGTGTAGTACTGTGTGGCATTTAATTAATGATCGTTTGTAACTGGTGTAAATTTGCATCCCCTGTAGTGTGTCACGAACTGCAGTACAACTGACACCATGTCCCAATATCCTTCATTGTTCGTTCTGCACTACTGGCGCTTGGTTTGTATGTGGATATGAAGGTGGGTTTAATTTTGTGTCTTTTTAAAGTTCCCAACTAAGGTTTAGATCTACATTGGGGCCCATTTACTGAAATCAACCTTTCTACATGACCTACTTGTTTGAGGAAATAATGATGAAGTGCTTTACTAATTGTAGCACCTGTTGCACGTTTCAAAGGGGTCAATGTGACATACTTTGATGTTAGTTCTACATCCACGAAAATAAATATGTTCCCATTCCGTGTCCTTGGTAATGGTCCCATCAAATCTGTTGCTGCTAGATGTTTTAGTTTTTTCGATATTGCAGGTGATAATGATCGTCTAGTCTGAAATGTAATACGTTTCGCTCGCTGGCAATCTTTCCATTTTTTAAGTATTTGACAAATTCGTCTTTCCATGTTGGGGAAATGTGCAGTCTCTTTAAGTTTCATAAAACATTTCTTGGTCCCAAAGTGTCCATTACTTAAATGAGTGTACCATATATACTTGTTTGTTAATTTATCATGAACACATACTGTCCACAAACTAGTACTTGGGTCTCGTCTGTGGAACAGCACATCATTCTTCAGCAAATAATGCTGACGAATGTCAACTGAGTTCTTGTCTTTCCATTTATGTTTGACCCTTAACACTCATGGATCTTCGTTCTATTCGTTCGCAATATTTGAAAAGGCAGTTGTGATGTAATTCTCAAAAGTAACTCCTATTATATAACATATGCCAACTTGGTCTTGATCTGTACCAAACTTACCTGGGGTTGCACCGTGTGGACATCGGGAAAGAAAATCTGCTAAGGTGTTAGCTGGTTCTGGAATAAGTTCTACACAGAAATCATACTCTTGCAAGATTAAAATTCACCTCGCTAGCCTACCATGTGCCAACTTTGCTGTGAGTAAAACTATACAATAGTTTTCCTCTCGAATAGAAAATATCTAAAATTTCGCTTCAAGTGGTTCAAATGGCTCTGAGCATTATGGGTCTTAACATCTGAGGTCATCAGTCCCCTAGAACTTAGAACTACTTAAACCTAACTAACACCACACACACCCATGCCCGAGGCAGGATTCGAACCTGCGACCGTAGTTTAAACTATCTGAAACCCCAGACTACTGCTAAAGCTTCCAGCTCTGTAATGGAATAGTTCCTCTCACTCTTTGATAAGACACGACTCGCAAACGCAATGGTTTTGTGTATTATCTGTCCATCTTGTTCGTAGTGTAGAAATAATACTGCGCCTAATCCAGTCTTGGCGCTGTCTGTTCCCATACAAAAGTCTTGTGTAAGAACTGTGTGTGACAGAATCGGTGCTTCCGCTAATGCCTTTTTCAACTTCTGAAATTCTTGTTCTGCCGTATCATCCCATATCCATGGAGTATTTTTACCAATTAAACTGCATAATCGGGGTGTAGCTAGAGTGTGAACCTTTTAAAGAACGTTAGTAGTCCCAGGGACCCTCTGAGTGTCTTCCTATTACATGGTGCTAAAAAGTTTCTTATGGCCTCTAGTTTCTCTGGATTCGGCTTTATTCTCTGTGCAGATATGACATGTCATAGAAAGTTTATCTGTTGTGTTTCAGATGTGGATTTTTCTGAATTTACCGTTATCCCATGTTCTTTAAGTGTTTTCAGTAATGTATCCATGACGACTCTGCTATGAGGATGTCATCTACATAACATGTCAATCGTTCCTGTAATTCCATAGGTAAAATACTTCCTAGACCTCGAATAAAAGCTGCAGATGAAATGTTCAATCCGAAAGTGAGTCTTTTAAATCTATAACACCTTCCTGCACTCTGGTGCTAGTTCAATTTGCCAAAAACTACTTCGTAAATCGAGTGATGAGACTATCTTTACATTATGAAATATTTGTAGTAAATCTTCTAGTCTCACGGGATGATCTGTTTCTGGAATTATGATTGTGTCAATTTGTCTGGAATCTAACACTAGACGTATCGTTACATCCTTCTTTTCGACAACACGGAATGCGCTGTTAGAAGTTGACGGTACCTGATCAGTAACACCCTCTTGCTCCATCTTATTTAGCTCCATGTATACAGCTCGTCGGTAACTCAATGGAACGTTATCTGGAGCTACTCTAAAAGGTTTGTGGTCCTTAACCTCGAATCTGTATTGCAAAATTTTGATTGCACCCGGTTTCGGCTCAAATACCATCGCATGCTTACGTAATATGCCATCTAAATCCAACTTTTGCTGATCTGTCAACCCCTCTAGACTTTGTATGTTTTTCTCGATCTATGTGTGAATGTCTTCAAGTATTTCTACATTAATAGGCTCGTATTCGTTCATCGTTAGATATCGCGGATTGTCCTGACACGCAATATCTCCATCTACTTGCATTTGTAACTGTTTATAATTTCCGCATATTTCTTGATGTCTCAGGTTGTCTTCGAATTTTAAAGTGATTTCTCCTAAAGTGACACTTCCTCTGCCCATGTCTAACACAGCTTTATATGTTGACTAAGAAAATCAGCTCCGATAATCATATCGACTGACATCTTTGGTACTATGACAAAATTCGTTTCTTTTATATGACCCTGGCAGTCAAATGCAAGTCTTGTCTGCCTTGTGACGTTCGACGAACGTCCCATAATTGGTCCGTGTACTTTAACCTTTCGTGTTTTCAACACTAACAAATCATTGTCACTATTGCAACGATTAAATAATGGCTCTGATTTCGCCGTTAACTCACTCCCACTATATATTATTGCGTTAACAACAACACCCTTTACTATTACACGCAGTATCGGACTTATCTCCGAAGTACTTTCGTCTTTGACTTCCCCCATTAATATATCCTCAATTACTTCGTAATTTAATCGGTTTATTTGTGTTTGTTCGATAGTTTGGGAAGAAGTATTTCCTCTCAAATTGTCTAATTGTGTTCTTGCCACTTTTAGATCACCTTCTACCTTAACCAATCTATATTTTAAAGCCTCATTTTGACACCTTGCTCTCTCTTTTAGATTTGTCACTTCGTCACACATCCGCGTGATCCTATTTAATATGGATTTTAAAATATGGCACGTATTCTTTAAATGTGATAGTACCTCACGTTTAGATTCTGGGGATTCGTCAGATTCTACAATAGATGTATCTGTACTCGCACCAAGATTCAATTCGTTTTCACCTTTGTTGTCTGCCATTGAGGGTCGTAGATGCAAACTTTCAGCTATGTCGTCATTTATTACGACGCTGTTTTCTGTATCTGGTTTGATGATTACATAGTCTCGGTAATGCTCACATGTGCCACAATTGTATACGTCAGACACTTATTTATCCGCCTGTTCAGATACTTTATGATCTGGTTCGTTTCCCGATCCAGACGAAATATTTGCCCTATCATTGGCCTCTGCATGATCTGCTTGTTCTTCCCTATTCTGATCGATTCCCTGTATCCATAACGCTTCCGACTCTTTTTGCTTTTCTTCCAAAGTTTTATGGAAGGATTTTAGCAAATCCTGTAGCGTATCGAACTTTTGATTAGGTGTACTTATTCGTACTTTCCTCTTTTTTCTGACCTATATTAGTCGTATTTTGTGGGTTATTCTTGTCGTCTGGATCAATCGTACTGTGACTGATTACGTTAGGATATGTATTATCCTCCTGAAAATCATCTGTCGTCTGTGTAGTCTCAAACATCTGTACAATGTGCATCACTGCTTCCTCATTATTACCTAGTTCATGATTAGGTAAAGCTAGGAGTTCGTCCTCATTGCCAGTATCTGTCCAATCTGTCTCGTCCCAACGCTTCAGTTGTGACTTCCTGCCTATCTGCGGTATCTGTCCGGATACTTTTGACGATCCTTCTCTCGTTCCTATTTCCACTTCCGATTCCTGTCCTAACCCATTTACCGCTGCGGTTACTCTGTTATCCGTCCCTGTAGAAAGTTTATTATCTGCTTGAACCCCTGCAATACCTAACGTCTGTCATTCCACACGCTTCCCAGGACTTGGTGGTCGTAATTCAGCCTCCCTCTGTGGTTCATTTCTCCGGTAATTACCTGAAGTATTTGGCTGTGGCTGCATTCTTGCACCACCTCCCCATCTGTTTTCTCTCCATTGACCTGGCGATCGCTGATTAAAATCAGTTTGTCGGTTTTCCCGAGTTCTCCAGTTTTCATTTCTATTTTTGTCCCTATTTGTCCGTTCAAATTATTATTATTAAAGCCATATCCATTACGTTGTGGTCTCGTGTTTCCACTATTCCCATTTACGTAACTATTTCCATTTCGTCCCGAATTCATTCCCAATCCCGGCCTACCATTGCTACCATTACTGTTCTTATTATTATTACTTTTCTTTCAAAGTTATTGTCTCCTGAATCAAAACGTCAGTGAGCATCGTTTCATAAATGAATTCGACTTCTCGCAAAACTCCTTTGAAGGTTTCTACATTATCGCCCCCACGTTCTATCAATGCTTGTTGATACTTCATCGGTAGTTTCGTTTTGCATATCTGTATCAAGTCTCCGTCACTGTATGGGCTGTCTAAATATTGGTTCCTTTTAGCCATGTCCTCAAAGAATTTGACTGCTGTTTTCTCTCGCGAATTTTCAAATGAGTTATTTTGTAATAAGCCATATTTTATTCTTATTTGCGCCTCAGGCCACCAATATCTGGCTATAAAGGATGCTCGAAACGAATCATACGAATCGCAAGTTTCTGCTAACTTCTGCATCGTTTCAGCAATACTTCCTTCCATGTGTGCACAAATGAAATGTAATTTATGTTTCAAACGCCAATATGCTGGTATACCTATTTTGAATTGATCAATAAATGTGCGAGGATGAAGACTATTTGCATCTTCCTTATAGTGTTGGTATTTGCGCACTGTCTGAAAGTGGTTACCATCAATATTTCTCGCTTCGCTCTGTGATATTCCTTCTGTGTTTTGGAAACTGGAATTCTGTCCTAGGTTTGCATCAAATCTACGCAAACGTATATAATTTGGCTCATTCTGTGACATTTGTGCTGCAGAATCACTTGCAGTTTCATTGCACAATAAGCGTGCATAACACGCGCTACCGGCTCTGAATCTTGTCGTGTAAGCTACTCTGGCTCGTTAGATACCGTATTGTAACCCGTCGGTATTCGTCCTATATGATGTGATGTTGCATAATGCGTCGGTATAGCTTGATCTGCGTATCTGACGCTTTGTGCTTGGCGTGCGGAATCTTGCTGCCAACCACACACGCATATTCCCGGCTGACCTGTTATTCTTTTGTGAACAAGTGCTCGCAATCCACTCTGTTCCCTACTGTTACCGTACTATTCTGCGATATGCTGTTTTGGACTAATTGCCGTGCAGTACGTTTACATAATGAAAAACTACGAGATTGTTTCCGACAATGCTACCAACAGAAACGATGTAATTTCATCTCTGCAATACTGCAGTCCACAGTCTTCTATAGAAAAAGTTACCAGCTTTATTTGATCTTAACGTAGTGCATGGAAGATTTAAAGTATATTAAACATTTGCAGACAATATCAAATAAAAAGTGAATCAAAAACTCCACCGCGAGTTTGTAAATGATTTATATACCATGTTATTAAGAAAACTGCACATTCCATAATGGCGTAAATATCCGAAAATGAAAGAATTTTTTTTTCGTTCTAACTCTTCCTGCCCCTACTCCACCGCAATTATCTCGACACAAACGTTCAACACAAATATAAGGAAACACTACTTACAGTGGAAAAGAAAATATAAAGAAAAAAATTTGGACCTGTAATCAAGGGAATGGAGAATCGCAAAAAACTAAAGAACTGTGGAAGTTCTACAGACATCATAAGGTCTCCACAAAGCTTAAGAAGAGAAGGTTGAACTGGGCTGGCCATACGTGTATAGTACGTGCGAATGAGCATTAGGCCCCTATTATTATGTACTGGGGTACTTTTATAACATCTAAAAAAGTTATAGTGTGGCCACAACTCGGACCTTAGACATAAAGAAATATCAGAGGCTTGTGGATCAGGCTTATGGTCGATAAGAACATGAAAAATGCGTTTCATGATCTTCACTATTCTCGAAAAGTCATGCTTATTATATATCCAGATCATGCGTGGATCGAAACTGTTTTCATGCTGTGGACTTGACCTAGAGGTATCATTATGTTTTCACAAACTATTGGTCCATTTGTGATTTCTCCCTGATTTATGAAACCAGTTAATATACAGTAAGGCTACAGCGGCAAAAGAATGGCACAATAGAAATATAATGATTGCTGGCAAAGTGGTTATATTTCTGGCTCTGTTGCAGGAAGGTCTTTCTGGCAGCCAAGACTGCTGCACCTCAGTAATCTGATAAAAACTATTGATTATGTATTCTTTCTCGAATTTTCGCACTGCTGCGCTGCCTGATTCCAGGAGTCTCCAAACGACCAGGGTCCAAACGTGCCAAACACAGGCAAGAAACTTTCTGACTGACAGGACGTGTAACATCTGAGCTCTGTCTCTTGTATGCTCGGGGACAACGATACATTATTGAATTCTTCCTAACTATGCAGTTAATCGCCGGACACTTGTGGAAAGATAACAGGAGATGTGTGACATTATCTTTAAGGTGTAAAGCAAATAAGTGATAACAGTATCTCTATGAAAAACCTGTTGGTATGGTCCTGATTACGCCTGCCCATTGTGGAGGGTGCCCCAAGAGGAAAGGTCAGTAAGCAGTAATATGACGGGAAACACTTCTTATGGAACATAAATATCTAAAAATTGCAACCACTCACTTGTTTGAAATAGTTGTTCATTCTTTCCAAGAACCTGTCTTCAAACCTTTACATGCTCATCTCCAGAGGGTGTTCAGGAAGTTAAATAGCTATATCAAGCATAAAGCTGGGTGCTGGCTCCGTGACGAGAAGATGGAACATGCTTTAATGCTTCTCCATGACTGTTGTTTATCTGCCGATTTGGATCCAAAATTTACTTATAGCGACAGTATGGGCGGCTTTTGTTGTTAATATCCATCTGTTTACTTCCATTGTGATAGCCAGTCGGTACCACATCACTCACTTTTACAGAATATGTATGCATATACACTGCGATAACGAAACTTTGTTAGCATCCAGAATGTGCATTTCAACTGTTACTTGTAACAAACATCTTCACACAAAAATTTGACAAATGTCGACTTTGGTCAGAGATATTATTTGATTTTGTTTGCGTGTATTAAAGTCGAGGTAGTTATCAGCAGGTTCCACCAACATGGAAATATTGCAAATATTATGGAGATGCTTCGTGAACTAAAACTGGAATTCCTGGAGGGAAGGCGACGGTCTTTCCGCAAGATGCTATGAGATAATTTAGTGAGCCGGCATTTGAAGATGACTGCAGAAGGATTCTATTGGTGCCAACCTACATTTCACGTAAGGACCACAAAGATAAAATAAATCAGGTCTCGTACGGAGGCATATACAATAATCGTTTTTCCCTTACTCTCTTTGCGAGTGGAACAGAAAAGGAAATGACTAGCAATGATACAAGGTACCCTCCGTCTCGCACCATATGGTGGCTTGCTCAGTGTGTATACAGATGTAGAGGAATGTTGAAATAAACATCCTGGTTCCTGCTCATGCTAACCAGTACGAGCAGGTCCGAGTCATGGTGCGAAAAACGCAAACAAAACATCACAGCACCAAGACACAAAGGAATTACAGATGTATAAAAAAAAATCCTCCAAGTCGTATAATCTTTCAACGGAGTCTGCAGTGCTTTTGACATGATGCTATAAAATCACGATTCTTGCCAATCTTCGTTTATAATAATCTGGGATATCTTCAACTCTGTACTCGAGGTACCGGTTGAGCGCACATATTCATTATATACTACGAGTATATACCTCTTCAAAAACGAGAATCTTCACAGATGAGATACGACTAAAGGTATGTATTAAAAAAAAGAGCAGCAACTTTCAAAACCTTAATTTCTACACAGCATGAATAACGAACAGTCACTATACTATATACAACCATTTGTTATTACGTCAGCTACATATAGGTTACTGAATTGGACCCATTACTTTGAAAAACGCTATTGCTTACTCAGTTAAAAAACAGATGCTGTTTATCTTCTATTGATAATATATTCTTACTTGATTACAATCATACTTTTAAAAGAAAATAGTTACGTAATTTGTTACAACAAAGGCCTGTTTAAAATGCACTATTCTTATCATACAGCGTTACATTTAACACTTCTGTTTGCCATATTGCTAAAAGGAACTTTCAGTCCTTGACTTTAGATAACTAGGGCATTTGTCGAAGCAATAGCTGATGAGTTACGATCAAAATTTTATTTTGTATTTGTAGAGATTCCCAATTTCTTGCTTTGCGTTAGGTGAGAGGCTGTTGCGCCACAGTGCATAAATCTACTCTGAACCCTGAACTTGGAAGAAAAGTCTACATCAAAGTTAATTTTGTGTTTTGTATTGTGGTTCACAATACAGCTGAAAACGATTTTTCTTTTCATCCACAAAAACTATTAAGATGAGAATGTGCTGAGAAGTGAGTGTAAAATGTCAAAGATCCTTAAAGAGGATTGTGCGAAATACTGTCCACATCTCCTGAAATAATACTTCATTTACTTTAGGTGCAATTCCACAGATTATAATTCTATTACTCAACAGCGAGTGAGAATATGCAAAATAAGACAATGCACTTGCCTTTATGTCAACACAATTACAGATACGTTTAAAGTCAAATCAAACTGAACTGAGGTTGTTAATTAGTTTATCTGTGTGTTGCCTGCATTTCTACTTGTAGGCGCCTAGGCTCCAAGGAATTTTGCACCCAGTGTTTTACATAGTCTATGACTGACACTGTTGGCTTTTGGTAGTAGATTGTCATTTACGCTTATTTGCATTTGTCTCATATAAGTATTTTTGAGATTAAGACTCAAACTGCTTCCTATGAACCAGTTGTATAATTCTTCAGTTATCATCTGAATTGTGTAATTCGTAAAAATCACAGTATTTGAACGATCCTCTAAAATCACTGGAAGATCAAGGATTTAACCAAGTGCCAATCCTTGTGGGACCCCGCATGTTACGATCATCAATTCTAACGTTAGATTCTTCTTGTGCTATCATCTGTCACTGTGGCCCTGTACTGTCTGTTATGAAAGTAAGACCCAATTTTTGTTAGAAGGATGGCAATAATACTATAACATATTAGTTTGGCAACTTTAATCATGTGCTATGCACAATCAAATACTGTGGCAAGGTCACAGGATAAATATTCTTGTATAGTTCTTTCAGGATTTCATTGTAAAGTCTTGTACGTCTTTCTCTCTGGAAGATCCTTTATGAACTAAAAACTGACAGAAAATTAACATGTTCTGGTCAGAAAAAGAGTCAGTGTTCTGTCGTAGGTCAATTTCTCAACAAGTTTTGAAAACACTTGGAGGAGTAAATTAAGTCTACAATTGGAAGTAGATTTCTGACCTCTTGTTTTAGTGAGGTTTGTCAGAGCGTCTTTCCTGATGGACTTAAATATGCTGTAGTAAGTCACTGACTGAATACAAAGACAGCTTAAGTGTACCAACACTCTAGTGCACAGCTAGAAACACCATCATAGCTTTCAGAATGACCATTTTTTAGTAGCCAGATGTGTAATTTACTTGTCACTGTATTTTAGAAGCTGAAGTCTGTTCGCATTGCATGCAGTGTCTGCTGAAGTAACTATGTATATTACATCTATACGTGGTTGTTTATTCAGATCAACTGGAATTCTTAATATCTGCATTTTTTGTGTAAGAAGCTTCAAAACACATGAAAGCACAATATTCTCCATTGGGTCATTATGTAATTTGAGCTCTTTAGCCATGTAATAGGTAAGCGACCATCATTGTGGTCCAGTTTCAAGCTGAACCCATATGACAACACAGCCTATTGCCAGTCGGCTTGCTATCAACTGAGATATTTTTAGATTTAATAGCAGTATATGACACTGTATGGAGACAAGTATTAATAAGTAAGTTCCACTACATTACTTCCTGTCTTGTAATTGCAATATAGCTAAAAATATGCTTAGCAATAGAAAAACCGAAATTATTATTGGGAATACATGGAGCAAGAAATGGAAATCGAAAAATGGCCTTCCTCAAGGCTTCATCTCAGCTCCTCTGCTCTTTACTACAAATATTTTGTACGCTGGCAACAAAATCTCTAAAATTTGAATACGCTGATTACTGGGAACCAGCTACACAACGCAAGGAAATTAAGAGAAAGGATGTTGTAACAAATGATTTGGTTGCAATGAGCAACTATTTCCATTAATGGAGTCTCTGGCCCAGGTGAGCTAAGATGAAGGTTTCATGCTATCGACCAGTGCTACCCTTAACACCCATTGGTTACACTATCCAGGATCTCCTGTGTGACCTCTACCAAGTTTGACGATTGGTTGTCTTTGTAGCGACTCGTGATTATGTTGGGATCCTATGGTATGAACATGCTGAGCAATTGGCCAAGATGGTCGCCAGGATCCCGACCTTGGTGTTGAGGGTGCCAGAAACAGACCTTCAGTCGACGTTATGCCATCAATTGTTGAAAGCTTGGAATACTGATTGTTGTACCTCGGTATCTCTGAATAAATTGCGAACCATTAAGGAGGCGAGGACCATGTCACAGTCTTCGCTTTGTACTTCTTGCAGGGAATCTACTGTTATCTGTTGGCTTTGGCTGATCCATAGCCGCATTCTCTGACATGAGGCTCCACCCCGCTGTCAGTGCTGTGCCCATCTGACACTCGCCCACATCTGCTGGACTGCCCTAATTTGGTTACCTTACTGCGAAACTTTAAACTTGCTGATACACTACCTCTGGGGCTAGCAGACCACGCCAAAGCGGCTGACTTGGTTTTATGTTTTACACACGAAAATGGTTTCTACTCCTCTTTGGGACATAGGGCACATTAGCATCATCGGCCGATTGAGGAAATGGAGGGCCGTCCTGTCGCCTCCTCCGACTCGTGGGCCCCATCACTGCCCTTTCTCGGTGGTTTAGCCTCTCTACTGCCCCCTTCTTCCTATTCTGTTACATCTGTCGTCGGTTCACTGTCTCGTCAACTTTGTTCTCTTTCCTGAGATTTTATAAAATTGTCCATGTAGTTAGTTTTCTTGTAGTAATGGAGGATGTGAAGCCATGGTGGGATGTTGAAGATGCATCTCTCATCGCATAAAGTTTTTTCAGGAGCCTACAGCTGCCTTCTGGAAGTGGCAACTGTTGGCCTTGGAATGAAGACGAAGAACACAATACCAGAGAAGGCGGTGAAACGACGTTGGGCAATGGTACACTGATTAGGAACACTCCATGAGAGGAGCAACCTTTGCAAGAAGTGAATGTAAGCGACACTCCCGGCAGCCTCGGCTGGACTTTGGTGGACAGGATTAGCAGAGTATCAGCATGGCCTAGCAGAGAGTGCTATGATATCAGATTGTAGTGATCCATACTCATTGATTGCAGGAACATTGTGTATAGCAAGGACTCATATTTATATTACAACACTTGTTCTAAATCCAAAGTTAAGTATTGTCAATCTGCTTTATTGAAATAATGTTTTTTGCTTCACTTGCACCCCTTAGACACCCTATACGAGACGAGTGGGAAAGACTCCACAGCAACTCTCCCATCTCCACCCCTTTTACACATCTCTCATCTCTTCTTGCTTCTGTCTCTCGGTTTTCTTGAGCCTCAGATTCAGTTGGGTTCATTGGAATTTGTCTTTTGTGTCCTTCCTCTCCAGAACTATTTCTGGCTTGACACACAGAGAACTGAGGGACGGATGACCTCATAGTCTGGTCCATTTCACCTCATCAATCCATCCATCCATCCTTAAATGATCCCTAAGCAGGCGCTAAGGCATGAAGCCAAGAGCAGTATAAGTATGTACAAAGAAAGGTTTACTGGAAGAAACTTATACCACGTGCATTCAGCACATATAGGGCAACAAATGACTACATGAACAGGACGTAGAAATGAATATAAGTAAGAAACACAAACAAATAATTGTAAATAGAAATAGCTACATCCAGACAAACTGCAAAGAATCACTACAAATCCCACATCAAAATAAGTATAATTAAATAAAGTTATATGTATTACAGACCACTGGGCATTCCTAACATGAATAGGGAAAATACATCTAGTACTCAAGAATAAATTTCAGTTGTAAAAGACATAAGTTTGCTTATCTTTACGATAAAACATAATTGAACTCATCAAAGAATTTAGAAAAATTCAAAACAACAAACGACTTCGTTTTCATTCGTTCTCTGAATAACATTAAATGACTCCACTCTAGAAAACCACTACTTGTGGTAGCTATATGGTTAGAAAATAACAGCTTGGATATTGTGCAATACTGGAAGAAAGCCTGGGAAGATACTGTAACTGCAGATCTCAAGAAATTACAATGTATCTCTGAAAATCTGACTGGCTTTGACCTCCCACGAAAATTCTAGGTAATTCTAAAAAGAATTAGAACCAACCGTGAGAAATGTCTGGACTCATTGCGTTAAAGGAAACTAAATACATCTCTGTAGTGGGCCTGTAGAGCAGAAAGGCAGACACTCCAGCGTATGTAGATGACATGTCCACTAAGTGCCTATGCGGTACAGTTGGAAGACTTCCTGAGTACGACTGATAGTTCAGTTAACTATATTTGTAACCTCGGTGTTTCTTTATGTACATTATTCTTAGTTTATATTCATAAATGTGATTTTTGATAATGGCGTACGATGTTATCTGCTAAATCCATACACTGAAATGTCAAATTTTTCAGTGTCTGTGGTAATTAGATGGAACTCTGCTCACTCCTCCCCCCCCCCCAATCCTTGATTGTTTTCCTATTTCTAAAATGTATTATTTGTATACATTATATGGAATGATTGTATCTGCTGTACCTGCACACCCCCCTCCAACCTCATCCTTTCCACACTTCATCCCTCCTCCGCCTCCTATCTTTCATGTTAGATCTAGAAGCTGCAATTTCCAGATTTTGTGTGTTCATATAACGTTTCTATTACTTCACGATACCAATGCAAAGCTGTCTAGCAGCCGTAACTATGTACATACCTTTATCTTTGGCTCCCTGCCATCCAACTGCATCGTATGCTCCGTCTAAGGTGGATTTACTATGTATGTAACATGTTAAGAATGTACAAATGTGGATCTTACTGTGTACTGTACGAAAATGTTCAAATGTGTGTGAATTCCTAAGGGACCAAACTGCTGTGGTCGTCGGTCTCTAGACTTACACACTACTCAAACGAACTTAAACTAACTTATGCTAAGAACAATACAAACACCCATGCCCGAGGGAGGACTCGAATCTCAGACGGGAGGGGCCGTGTACTGTACGTTTTAAGAAAGAAGCCTCTTTGAGTGCTACATACGCAAACATGCCAGTGTGCACAAGGAGTTTTTTGAACTGGTTTTATTGTCGATAAACCTGTGTATAATGTGCTGTCTTTCATTCAGCATTATGACAACATGGTGTGAGGTACTAACTTACAATGGTACACGTTGTACAACAAAAAAGTTTTGAAGGTATCTAAATGTATAGTTTTCTTTTCCATCTTTGTAATGTCAAACAAAAATTTTTTTCTCAAACATTTTTTTCAGAAATCATGATATGAGATATTTTTCATTTATATGCATGACGTAAGGGACCAGAAGATGACGATTACAACTGTCGAAACCAGTTGTCAACAATAAGGACTAATTTATGTAATCTTGTCTATTGAAGCTTTTTCGTAAATAAACTGTTAGTTTACCTGTAATGAGCGGAATCCATAATAATTGTATTTTGTTCCTGTAAGAAGCTTCCTAACACTCGGAAGCATGGTATTCTCGTGAGTATGATTACATACGTAGTCCTCACTATTCATCTGAAAGGTAAGTGACTGTCACTGTAGGCCATTTTATAGCCAAACCCCATCTCATCAGTCGGATTGCTTTCCTACTTTTACATCCGTCCACTGTGACGATGTACGAAGGTGTACTGAACAGTAATGGCTCCGAATTTTTCACATGAAAACTCTAGCAACCTTCTAAATAAGACAAAGTTTATTAACAGTCTACACTTTCATTCTTCGTGTCTACAATTTTTTTCCAACGTAGTCACCAAGAAGACGAACTCGTTTCTCCCAACGCTCCCGTTGATACCGTCGCTGTGGAACGTTGTTGATGGAGCCACAATGTCACGTTTACTTGCACCACTTGATCACTGTCAAACTGAAGTCCTCGAAGGTGTTCTTTAAGGGTTGGAAACAGATGTAAATCGGATGGGGCCAAGTCAGGATTGTATGGAGGATGATCGATGGCAGTGAAGCCAAGGCGTCGGATTGTTGCAGATATTGCAGCGCTCCTGTGTGGTCTGGCATTGTCATGCTGAAGGATGTGTGTGGACAAACTTTCAAAATTCGAAAACTCTATTACAGCACTTTGTTTCTCACGCAACGACATAGTTAACGTTACACACCGCCAATGTACACACTGCAATTCGGAGCCCTCTAGCGGCAGAGGGTTGCAAATATGTAGACATCAAAAATAAAGATGTAGAATGTTTATACCGATTGTTTTATTTAAAAACCTTTAAGAGTTTTCACACAAAAAATTAAGAGGTGTTGCGTCTCAGCACGCCCTCGTACTTTTCCACAGTCTTAAGAATGCATTACAATCCCCTACGTATCGCTCACATAGGGGTTATGAGGATAAGAATAATTACTGCAGGCACGGAGGAATTCAGACAATCATTCTTCCCGCGCTCGATATGTGAATGGACCAGGAAGAAACCCTAATAACGATGCAGTAGGACATAAACCCTGCCATGCATTTCACGGTGATCTTTTAAATTTAATGTGCGACGCTATAAAGAAATAGAAGTACATCACTTTAATGGGTGTCAACTGATTTCAATTTTAATCTACCCCTTTCCTAATAATAACAATTCCTTTCAATGACATGAACAATTCACATGCAGACATTACTTCAGAAGGCACTTCATAACTAAATAGTCGTCTTTGTTTCCATTAGATTGTAAAGCAGTAACAGATAATTATTTTTCAACAAAAATAATCCGAATGATTATAGAGAGCATCTCAAACGAAACTACTAGTTGAAGTCAGTCATAGTATTTCAGTGAATTGATGGGCATCGCACCTGCTCGTGACAGGGTTAGTAATCATGTCATGTAGAGATGCTCAGCTCAATCGCTACATACTAGAATTTGTCAGAATGTGTTCATTTGCTTGATTTCCACTGTCTGCCTCGTCACGTTAGAAACCTCGTATTTTTTGACAATACTGACTCCCAGATTCTCACCGATCGGACCAATCGCTCTCCGGTTGAAAATGGTTGCGCTGTTAAATATAATTACTGTACTAGACCAACTAGTTAAGAACACGAAAAACGTGTCAATAACAACGACATCCCTTTAGGAAAACAGGTCTATAATAGTTACTCGTAGAAAAACTGACGAGTTGCTTACTTCGTTCACATTCTAATTTAGTTTTGCACTTGCCGGCAAAGATACAAATCTGCTGAGAATTTCGTTTGTAACGTAGATAAAATATATCTTGCATTGCAGGTCAAACCAATATGTGACCATTCCTGCCTTTCTTATTTGTATACGTTCAATATACGCTGTTTGTTCTATTTGACATGGGTCTCACACACTTGAGGGATATTCTAGGACGTAATGTACAAATTATATGCGAACCGTCTGCTTTGTAGACAGACTGCATTGTCCCAGCATCTGCCAACGAACCATGGTCTGTCACTTGCTTTATCCACGACCAACTCTGTGTGATCATCTGTTTCATATCCTCACAAATTGTTACTCCCAGGTATTTGTACGAGTTTACTGATTCCAACCGTGATGTAGTAATCATTAGACACTACTACTCTGCAAGTTATGAAGTCAGAATTCTAAATTTGTGAACATTTAAAGCAAGTTGTCAATCTTTGCACAACGCTGGTATCTCATCAAGATGAGACTGTACATTATCTCATAAAAAGTGTCCTGATGCTCCTACGTAATGCGGAATTAGCCATTAGATGACGCCAGGAGTGAGGAGTATTTTGTTGTCAGAAGAGAAGCAGTAACAATACAATGGGTTGGTCAAGAGAGCTTAGTGGCTCCCAATGTGCATTAGTAATTCAATGTTACCTGTGTAGTAAATCCACGAAGGAAATTCCCACCTAGCGAAAGCTGCCAGTAGTATAGTCATGCCAATTCTGGCTCAAAGAGCATTGTTCAAGTAAAATTTCCAGGATGCAAACCAAGAATCTAATTTCCCAGTTTTGTCCAACCAAATTCTACATAAATACAACGAAAACAAAATGATCATATAGGTAAGTAAATCTCTTCACTTTACTTTTGGATACCCAGTTTTGGCTACTTTTGAAAACAATTAAATTTTATGATGACAAAAGAGGACAACAAAAAAATGGACAACATACGTGAAAGAAAGTAAATGAATGAAAAATAGAAATAAATGGAGATTGATGAAAAGTGAGGACAACAAGAAATGAACAGAAAAAATGGACAGTAAAAGTGGTCAACAAAAAATGGACAACAAGAAGATGGAGAACAACAAAATTGACAACAAAAAATGGACAACAAGAAATGAACACCAACAAATTGGCAACCGACCAAACATTAAACGAAAGTTAAACGAATGTAAGACGTTAAGCAAACGAATATCAGAGTTCCATAATCAAAAGTTAGGTGTTAAATTTAAATATGAAAACGTTAACATCGAACTTGACGTTCAATGTTAACGTTTCTATGTTTAACATTCATTTAATGTTTGATTGTTTAACATATGACGTTCGTTTGTTTAACATCTTATATTCGTTTAATGTTTGTTTACTGTTTTGTTGGTTATCCATTGTTTTGTGTCCATTTTTTGTTGTCAGTTTTTTGTTATCAATTTTTTGAGGTGCATTTTTTGTTGTCCATTTTTTGTTGTCCTTATTTTTCATCAATCTCCATTTACTTCCATTTTTCACTCATTTACTTTCTTGTGCACATTTGATGCTTCTTTGTTGTCCTCATTTTTCATCATAAAATTTAATTATTTTCAACATTAGCCAAAACTGGGTATCTGAAAGTAAAGTGAAGTGATTTTCTTACCTACCTGATCAGTTTGTTTGGCAAAACTGAAAATTAGATTCTTGGTTTGGATCCTGGAAATTTTACTCGAACAATGGTCTCTACGCCAGTTTCGGCTTGGCTATACTACCGCTGCCCAAGTCGACTGTTCATACTGTAAAGTGGAAATAATACCCATTGCTAAACCAAGACCAGGCAGGCCTCACGTACTGACAGACAGGGACTGTCAAGTATTGAGGAGGATGATTGTTAAAAATCGCATAAAATCGGTGGATGGAATAACTCGTGAGTTCCAAAGTGCTACTAGCAGTCCAGCTAACACAGTGAATGTGCTTAGGGAGTTAAAAAGAATGGGGTAGATTGATCGAGCAGTTCCTCGTAAGCCACACATGCCTATAGTCAGTGTTAACCGAAGATTGATGTGGTGTAAAGGGCGACGCTACTGAACAATGGATGACTGGAAACGAGAGATTTGGAGTGACGAGTCAGGCTGTACGCTGTGACAATCAGACGGAAGGGTTTGGGTTTGCCGAAAGCCTGGAGAGTGTTACCAGCCATCATGTATACTGACAACAGTGAAGTACAGAGGAGTTGGTGTTAGGGTATGGGTCTGTTTTTCGTGGTTAAGGTGTGGTTCACTTGCTGTGCTTAAGAAAACGCTAAATGCAGAAGGGTATGAACACATTTTATATCTTTGTGTACTGTGTTCAATAGAAGAACAATTAGGAGACGATGACTGTTTGTTTGAGCATGACAATTTATGTTATCATAGGGGTGCATCTGTGGGGTAATGGTGAACAGCAGCATTCCTGAGATGGACTAGCCTGCCCTGAGTCCCCATCTGCACCCAGTGGGGCACCTTTGGGGTGAGTTAGAATGTCAACTTCGTTCCAGATACCAGTGTCCAACATCAATATCTTCTCCAGTTTCGGCTCTTGAGGAAGAATGGACTGCCATTCGTCTACAGACATTCACACACCTCACTGAAAATGTCCCCAGCAGAATTGAAGCCATCATAAAGGCTAGGTGACCCAATACTTCTGATCAAATAGCGAACATCTATGCAGCTTTCTTTCTGGTAGTACTTCATTGCTGATAACTGTATCATATGCAAAAGGTCTTAAAATACTTTCAGTACTATCTTTCAGGTAATTAACATAAAAAATAAACAGAATACTTTCTGCGATTCCACAACAGATAGATTTCAATGAGACCGGATGGTGGATTTTTGGATCACTTGACTCACTTCTGCTACCTTTCTTGAAGACAGTTATGAACAGTGCTTTCTCTAGTGCCAAGGAGGAGCTCCAGATCTGAGATCTATTTAGATAAAGGTGCCAACATAGGCAATATAACTTCTCACATTTCATGATTAAGAGACTTAAGTGTAAGCTGGGATAAACAGTCGAGTACTTGGTGGGCTATAGTGCATTAATTGTTCTGGAAACTGCCTATCTGTCTTATCTAATCTTACCTACTTGAGATGACTCTGTGACTGACAAGGCAGATAGATTAGCAATCGAACAACGCGCTTTGGAATCGGCAGCTCCTTATTTGCTGCAAATTCCATGTTATTGAACGACCGTTAAAACTGAAATGCGAGAAAGGGATGCTCAAATTGAGGTACTGTCAAATTCGAGACCATCAGAGACTGGACAGGAGGTCGAGCCTAAAACAGGATAGTATACGAAATTGGAAGCAAGCATCGTAGCATTCAGCTGAGGTTACTTAAGAAATCACAGAAAAACAAAATCTGGGTCGCTGGACAGGGATTTGATTGCTAAAGCGATCTTAGCTTCTATGCAGTTTCTTCGATAAGAGGGTATTACGCTACCCTCTTGTAAAGATTCTTGTAAAGACATTTTCATATAATCCGCATTCCAACAGTATATATCAACACTGTTGGATTTTAACTTTAGTACATACCTGTTATACAGAGCGAAGCAGTTAAGACAGGGCATCCCATATACATCCAGAGTGAGCCAATATATAAAAAGCTGTAACAGACTATGTGGTGAATTTTGTTATGTACATAACTGATTTTTAACTTTTATAGCTGCTTATTTATCATATCGACTTTATTTTTTATGGAACTGTACATTTTTTCTGTGGCATTGGAAAGATCCCTCGAAGAGCATATCTACGTCATAATATGTGGGGACCTCGACAGTAATAAGATATCAGTGCCTCAAAGTACTGTCTTGCCATTACGAGAACAGATCGACAAACGTCAGCTCTGCCGTATGAATATGAGCAAACCCGTGACTCAGACACTGTTCGTGTGTTTACCTGCGCGCTTTAATTTCATCAGTCGGTACGATATTCGACAAAGTGGATATCGTTTCCGCTTGTGGCGAATGACGAAAACTGTTCTGCGCCGAAAAGTATTCTCTTGGTGCCAGGGTACTGCGTTATGTCTTCGCTAACACTCTTCCAAAATATCACGAAACTGAAAGAGCGAAGCATGTAATACACCAATGACAACAACAGAGCAACTATTGACAGAAATACAACTAACGCTCTAACACTTTAGCAACGATCTCATACCATCTGGCTGTTGTTACCACTCGCAGTATTGGCTTTATCTGTAGGAAAGACGGCCTGTAACATCTTAAGTTGCTGTTCGGATCATTCTTCAATGTGCGATCGATTTCTGTCGGACGCCATTTTCCATCTTCTGTTATACACACGCCATGGATATACAAAAATTCCGGCCGGCCGCGGTGGTCTAGCGGTTCTAGGCGCTCAGTCCAGAACCGCACGACTGCTATGGTCGCAGGTTCGAATCCTGCCTCGGGCATGGATGTGTGTGATGTCCTTAGGTTAGTTAGGTTTAAGTAGTTCTAAGTTCTAGGGGACTGATGACCATAGATGTTAAGTCCCATCGTGCTCAGAGCCATTTGAACCATTTAAACACAAAAATTCCAAGCGAGAATATGTTTGGAAATTCTAGTAAACTACAAACGAGAATATTTCAGAATTTGTTAACACGAAGACCCTCGTGTATACAGATGAGCAAGAACATTATGACCACCGACCTGCTATCGATAGAAACCGAACCAGGTGATAGCAGCGTTACGTGGCGAGGAATGACTGCTAGGTGAGACACACTCACATTACATGTACTATTAATGTGCGTGCTGTCCGTGTGTAGAATGAGAAAAAAGTGCGATCTGTCTGAGTCTGACAGAGGCCAGATTGTGATGGCCCAGAGGCTTGGCACGAGCATTTCGGAAACTGCACGACTTGAGTGTTCGAGGAGCGTTGTGGTGAGTGTCTTCAACACGTGGCGGAACCAAGGTGAAACCACATCCAGACGTCGTGGGGTTGGGCGGCCACCCCCTATCACAGATGTCGAACGTTGTAGGCTGGACAGACTAGTAAAATAGGACAGGCGGCGAACTTTGGAACAAACATCAGGCTTTAATGCTGGGCAGAGTACAAGTATGTCTGAACACGCAGAGCACTGAATACCCCTAAGATGGGCCTCTGCAGCCGAAGACCGAAGTTTGTGCCAATGTTAATACCACAAAACTGGCAACTATGACTGAAATGGGTACGTGATCATCAGTACTGGATATTGGCTCAGTGGTAGAACATTCCACGGTCTAGTGAATCCCGATACCTTCTTCATCATGCTGATGGGAGGGCGCGAATCCGTCGTCTTCCAGGGGTACTTCACTTTGGCACCTGTACCGTGCTACCGAGACAAGCTGGTGGCAGCTCCATTGTGCTCTGGAGACCGTTCACATGGGCATCTGGGTTTTTCTCTGCCGGGGACAGGGTGTTTGTGTTGTAATTTCATCATCATCATCATCATTTGTAAGAGTGACTAGATTGGACTGAGAAAAGAAAATGGGCTGTGTAGAAATTGGGAATTTGTAAGGGCGCTGATGACTGTGCAGTTGAGTGCCCCACAAACTAAACATCATCATATGGACATCCATGGCCCAGTGAAGCTTGTGCGAGGCACCATGATGGCCAGGGAGTATCACACACTGGTTTCAGACCATGTACAACCCTTCAAGACGATTATGTTTACCGACGACAGTGGCATTTTTAACCAAGATAATGCACCATGTCACAAGGTCAGGAGTGTGATGGAGTGGTTAGAAGAACACAGTGGCGAGTTCCAATTGATGTGCTAGACCCCCAACTCAGCCTGTCAGAACCTGATCTAACACATCTGGGATTAGATTGAACGTCGCATCAGAGTTCATCGCCCCTCCCGGAATTTACAGGAATTAGATGACTTGTGTGTGCAGATGTGGTGTCTCCAGCGACCCACCAAGGCCTTATTGCTTCCATGTCACAGAGAATGGCTGTGCCAAAGGTGGATATACTGCCTATTGGGTAGCTGGTCATAATCTTCTGGCTAATCACCAAAGTGTATATACATAAAACAAAAGACAGAGAATTTCAAAGATACCGTTTAACCTGAAATTTTACTGTATCCATAACGTGTAGAACACCTGCTGAAAAATGATCTCTGACCGAAACCAGTAGCACAAAAAAAAGTGAACAACACGTTAGGTGTTACATAGCGTCATTTCTACACTTTATAAAAGCTCTGGAACGCAAACAACAAAAATCATTTTGCCTTTCTCTGTGTTTAACTTCAGGTGCCATCCAGCATGTGAAGTAAGCGTTGTCTTCTGTCTCATATTACACTGCCGGTAAAAACTCAGTACACTCATTTAGAGGTTTTAAACTCAATCAAGTTTATTGTGCTTATGGAGCACATAAAATGATTTCATTTACAGATCAATAGTACAAACAGTTCTGAGGTAACAGTTATCGACTCATGCTGAAACACCAATATTAGAATGTGCTGTAGCCTCCACAGGTGGCAATGCACGTCCTAACCCTGGCATCAAGTCGATCATACAGATGGCAAATACTGTCTTGGGATACGTTATGTCATTCCTGTTCGAAATGTTCATGTAGTACTGTAAGAACTGTTGCTTCGTTAGTCAAACGGGTCACTTCTCGTCCCGTCATATCCTATACGTGCTCGACTGGATATAAGTCTGGAGATCGCGCTGGCCAGGGAAGTTGTTGCACGTCCTTCAGAGCACATTGAATTTCACAGGCAGTGTGTGGGCGAGCATTATCCTGTTGGAAGCACACACCACCTTCCCTTTTGCAAGACTCAGCAATAATTAAAATTCCGAAATTAAATATTTTGTATTCCGTTTATTTATGCATTCAACTGCATCGCCCTCGAATTTGTATCCATTGGACCTGGCGAAGTTATTCAGTTTCATCTTCTGATGAACAGCGTCTAAAGTCTTTTGATGTACTGAAAATGCTTCATGTAGTACTGTAAAAGCTGTTGCTTCGTTAGTCAAACGGGTCACTTCTCGTCCCGTCATATCCTATAAGTGCTCGACTGGATGTAAGTCTGGAGATCGCGCTGGCCAGGGAAGTTGTTGCACGTCCTTCAGAGCACGTTGAATTTCACAGGCAGTGTGTGGGCGAGCATTATCCTGTTGGAAGCACACATCACCTTCCCTTTTGCAAGACTCAGCAATAATTAAAATTCCGAAATTAAATATTTTGTATTCAGTTTATTTATGCATTCAACTGCATCGCCCTCGAATTTGTATCCATTGGACCTGGCGAAGTTATTCGGTTTCATCTTCTGATGAACAGCGTCTAAAGTCTTTTGATGTACTGAAAATGCTTCATGTAGTACTGTAAAAGCTGTTGCTTCGTTAGTCAAACGGGTCACTTCTCGTCCCGTCATATCCTATAAGTGCTCGACTGGATGTAAGTCTGGAGATCGCGCTGGCCAGGGAAGTTGTTGCACGTCCTTCAGAGCACGTTGAATTTCACAGGCAGTGTGTGGGCGAGCATTATCCTGTTGGAAGCACACATCACCTTCCCTTTTGCAAGACTCAGCAATAATTAAAATTCCGAAATTAAATATTTTGTATTCAGTTTATTTATGCATTCAACTGCATCGCCCTCGAATTTGTATCCATTGGACCTGGCGAAGTTATTCGGTTTCATCTTCTGATGAACAGCGTCTAAAGTCTTTTGATGTACTGAAAATGCTTCATGTAGTACTGTAAAAGCTGTTGCTTCGTTAGTCAAACGGGTCACTTCTCGTCCCGTCATATCCTATAAGTGCTCGACTGGATGTAAGTCTGGAGATCGCGCTGGCCAGGGAAGTTGTTGCACGTCCTTCAGAGCACGTTGAATTTCACAGGCAGTGTGTGGGCGAGCATTATCCTGTTGGAAGCACACATCACCTTCCCTTTTGCAAGACTCAGCAATAATTAAAATTCCGAAATTAAATATTTTGTATTCAGTTTATTTATGCATTCAACTGCATCGCCCTCGAATTTGTATCCATTGGACCTGGCGAAGTTATTCGGTTTCATCTTCTGATGAACAGCGTCTAAAGTCTTTTGATGTACTGAAAATGCTTCCGTTTTGCATTCCCTTCTGATCTAATGAAGCGAAGTGGTGGTCAGTGCTGAAGGCATTGGACACACGTTTGGAAACAACGAAGTTCATATCCCATGCAGATTTTGGTTTCCAGTGATACCCCTAAAGCAATTAACGTATATACATGATGGTCGTTTTGAAAAGAACCTTTCCGATTCCCTCCCTCTTCTGTATCCAATGTTGTCATCCACAAGCAATAGTATGTGTAAGTAGAATGGCTAAGGGGGTTCGAATACTTTTGAACATGGCGCCAATTAACGCGAAATTCGCATCGTTTTGATACTTCTGATCACGGTGCCGATTTGTGCGACATTCGCGTCGTTTAAATACTACTGAACAACATTTCGTTTGTATACTTTCGAATATAGACGGAATTAATGCAAAGTTCAGATTGTTCGATACATTTGAATAAAGCCCAGATCGATCAAATGCTTTTGAACAAGGATGGCCAGCCGGGGTGACCGAGCGGTTCTAGGCGCTACAGTCTGGAACCGCGCGACCGCTACGGTCGCAGGTTCGAAACCTACTTCGGGCATGGATGTGTGTGATGTCCTTAGGCTCGTTAGGTTTAAGTAGTTCTAAGTTCTAGGGGACTGACGACCTCAGAAGTTAAGTCCCATAGTGCTAAGAGCCATTTGAACCATTTGAACAAGGATGGTACACACTGATTGGCAGTTTAGTTATAATGACTGGTAAAATAGCTCGCTGTAATTAACTGTTCCATTTTAATCGCTGTTAAAATAGCGGGCTGTGACTGTGAGAGCAAAATGTGTGTGTGTGTGTGTGTGTGTGTGTGTGTGTGTGTGTGTGTGTGTGTGTGAGGGAGAGATGACATTCCTTACGACGAGGCTGAATTTTTGCTGACATAACAATGTATCAGGTTACTGCTGACACAGAATCTTGACCCTACATCTAAGCAACCCATGCGTAATGTCATACGTTTGCCCTGCTGCTGCATGACCTTCAGCAGATTGTTCAAGGTATAAGTGTGCTGGAAATCTCATAGTCATTGTGCTGTTTTATCCTAATCATCTTTTTCTCTCTCTTTTTCATTCGAGAGAACAGCAAATTGTCGCAGTGTTCGAGATCTGGTGTAGGAGGTTCAAAAATAATGCTTTTAGTTTTTTAGCCAAACACTGGCTGGCATCAACGCTGTCTGTCTAAAATAATTAACCTGCATTGTGATGAGTCCCTACTGTGACGGTATTTCCTCAGGGTTTCACATTGTCTTTTTTTGTCAACTGAGATTAGATATATCAGTTAACTGTGGTACCTCGGACATAGTGGTCATGTTGAGCATGTTATTGGCTTTACTCTGTATATACACTCCTGGAAATTGAAATAAGAACACCGTGAATTCATTGTCCCAGGAAGGGGAAACTTTAGTGACACATTCCTGGGGTCAGATACATCACATAATCACACTGACAGAACCACAGGCACATAGACACAGGTAACAGAGCATGCACAATGTCGGCACTAGTACAGTGTATATCCACCTTTCGCAGCAATGCAGGCTGCTATTCTCCCATGGAGACGATCGTAGAGATGCTGGATGTAGTCCTGTGGAACGGCTTGCCATGCCATTTCCACCTGGCGCCTCAGTTGGATCAGCGTTCGTGCTGGACGTGCAGACCGCGTGAGACGACGCTTCATCCAGTCCCAAACATGCTCAATGGGGGACAGATCCGGAGATCTTGCTGGCCAGGGTAGCTGACTTACACCTTCTAGAGAACGTTGGGTGGCACGGGATACATGCGGACGTGCATTGTCCTGTTGGAACAGCAAGTTCCCTTGCCGGTCTAGGAATGGTAGAACGATGGGTTCGATGACGGTTTGGATGTACCGTGCACTATTCAGTGTCCCCTCGACGATCACCAGTGGCGTACGGCCAGTGTAGGAGATCGCTCCCCACACCATGATGCCGGGTGTTGGCCCTGTGTGCCTCGGTCGTATGCAGTCCTGATTGTGGCGCTCACCTGCACGGCGCCAAACACGCATACGACCATCATTGGCACCAAGGCAGAAGCGACTCTCATCGCTGAAGACGACACGTCTCCATTCGTCCCTCCATTCACGCCTGTCGCGACACCACTGGAGGCGGGCTGCACGATGTTGGGGCGTGAGCGAAAGACGGCCTAACGGTGTGCGGGACCGTAGCCCAGCTTCATGGAGACGGTTGCGAATGGTCCTCGCCGATACCCCAGGAGCAACAGTGTCCCTAATTTGCTGGGAAGTGGCGGTGCGGTCCCCTACGGCACTGCGTAGGATCCTACGGTCTTGGCGTGCATCCGTGCGTCGCTGCGGTCCGGTCCCAGGTCGACGGGCACGTGCACCTTCCGCCGACCACTGGCGACAACATCGATGCACTGTGGAGACCTCACGCCCCACGTGTTGAGCAATTCGGCGGTACGTCCACCCGGCCTCCCGCATGCCCACTATACGCCCTCGCTCAAAGTCCGTCAACTGCACATACGGTTCACGTCCACGCTGTCGCGGCATGCTACCAGTGTTAAAGACTGCGATGGAGCTCCGTATGCCACGGCAAACTGGCTGACACTGACGGCGGCGGTGCACAAATGCTGCGCAGCTAGCGCCATTCGACGGCCAACACCGCGGTTCCTGGGGTGTCCGCTGTGCCGTGCGTGTGATCATTGCTTGTACAGCCCTCTCGCAGTGTGCGGAGCAAGTATGGTGGGTCTGACACACCGGTGTCAATGTGTTCTTTTTTCCATTTCCAGGAGTGTATTTAATGTATATTCTAACATACACTTGGCTTTTGGCTTTAATATTTTTTTTATCTTGGACATACTGGAACCACACTAAATTAAAACCGTTCACTTCCTCCAGTTCTGACCAAGGTTTTCGGGAGGTTTCCCTTGGTTGTAAGGAAAATGCTTGAACAGGGAATGCATTTCCATATATTCCCAACAGGAGCTCCCTCTGCACCATTACCACCCCACATGGTATCTAGCTAGCAAATTACTCACTCTAGTATAGACCATTACCTGAACAGCCTGATAGAGACTGAAAATTTGACAAAAAGGTACTTTGGCCACAAAATTGACATCAAACTGTTCACCTCATTTAAAAATACATTGTTTTCATATTTCTTCTTGCCTGTTTTACTTACTTCAGTGGTCATCAATGCCTAGACCGCTGTTTGATTTTCAAGTCATATCCAGGCAGTATCTGTACTGACTTCCGTACTGGGAAACAGGATTTACTATTTAGGAAGTTTTTCTGTCATGTGCATAACGGCAAAGTCGCAAAGTGCTTATGAAAGAAGCATTGTGTCCTATATCGCGCGGCCCGCAGAATTAACTGGAGGCATCTAGCGGTGATTCTCATCACTTCTGTCTCTCCACCTACCGGAATAGAATCTAATTCACTTTTTTTCCCCTCCCCCTTTCACAAACATGCATTAGAATAAATGACGATTCTTAAGTTATTTTAGAGTCTTCAGTTTGTTACTTTGGCAGCGCTATATACAAGGCAAGTCACTAACTACTGTCACTAAGGATAATTTCGAAAGTATGATAGGAGCTGAAAAGTTTGTGGGACAATGGGGGCCGCAATATGACATTGGTTTTCTGTTGCTACGTGAGGTCGCTTCAGAGACATGAAGGTCTTTAAATGGGATGCTATAGTTTGGTACTTATTTTCTGATAGTGGTTATCGAGACGATTCCAATAACGTGTAACAGTAAGGTCTTTGAAAGTCAACGAAGGTCACAAAGGTGGCATGAACGTCCATTTACAGAAGGTGTTCGAAGGGATGACCATTGGTATTAATGCAGTGCTGCAATCTTCTTATCATGGATTGATTGGTATTCCTTATGACATCGGCACTTATCGAAGCACATGCTCTTACAATTCACTCTCATATATCGTGCAAATAGTAAATATTCGCCGAATACGTGCTGTTGACATGTAAACACCATTCGACAGTTTCGCAATACAACACTAATAGGAACGCTAAGACTAGTATCGTCTAATCAAGCGAATGTGAATGATGTATTCCTTCGAAGGACAAGTCGAAATGCTTCTCATTTACGGAAAATGCCAACGAAATTCAGTGAGATCTAGAGTCTTATGCGCTGAAAGATATCCTCAACACACTCACCCTACACGTCGTACATTTAAATATGTAAATGATAAATTCAGAACAACTGGAACATTAACGCATCGGAAACATATCGGGCAAAGGAAAGTTACTAACGAGGAAACGGAAATTGGTACTGTTGCCACTGTGGTTCGAAATCCTTTTGATAGTTCGTGTCAAATCGCAAGGGATTCAGGCATGAGTCAGAGTAGTGTTCATGTTCTGCATCGCCATAAATATCATCCTTACCACATCAGTCTCCACCAAGAATTAACTGGTACGGATTGTATGCATCGCACTGAATTCTGCCAATGGGCTCAACTTCAGATTCAGAGGGATGACACATTTATTAATTTCATTTTATTTACTGACGAGACTATATTCGCAAACCAATGAAATATTAATTTGCGTAATATGCATTATTGGGCAACTGAAAATCCATGTTGGCTGCGGCAAGTTGCATTCCAAATACCATGATCGGTGAACGCATGGTGTGGGATTATGGAGGACAGAATTATAGGCTTCTATTTCGTTGAAAGAAATCTTAACAGTAGGAAGCACACCACATTCCTGCAAGAAACATTAGGTCTGTTATTGGAAGAAATATCTTTAGGAACAAGGAACAGAATGTGGTATCAACACAATGGGTGTCCAGCACATTTTTCGCTGCCGACTAGAAATGAGTTGCAGAGGTAATTCCCAGATCGTTGGATTGGACGCAGAGGAGATGTGTCGTGGCAGGCACGTTTGCCACACTTGACGCCTCTGGATTTTTTCTTGTGGGGATTCATAGAAGACATTGTTTATAAAGATGTTCGAACGACACCTAAAGATATACGAGAGAGAATTGTCAGAGCATGTGCTTCGATAAGTGGCAATGACATAAGGAATACCACTCAATCCATGATAAGAAGATTGCAGCACTGCATTAATACCAATGGTCATCCCTTCGAACATCTTCTGTAAATGGACGTTGATGCCACCTTTGTGACCTTCGCTGGCCTTCAAAGACCTTACTGTTACACATCATTGGATTCATCTCTATAGCCGCTATCAGAAAATAAGTACCAAACAATAGCATACCATTTAAGAAAACAAAGTTCACTTTAATGTCTCTTAAGCGACCCCATCTAGCAACAAAAAACCAACGTCATATTATGGCCCCCATTGTGCCATGCAACTTTTGTTCCACAAAGTTTTCAGCCCTTATCATACCTCTGGAGTTATTCTTGGTGGCAATAGTTAGTGACTCACCCTGTGTATTATGTCCCACACTGCCACCAATACTGAATTAAATTTAGTATCTGAAAAAATTATTAACTCTCACTCATATGACCAGATCTTGTTGTTGGTTGGTTGATTTGGGGCAGGGTAGCAAACAGAGACGTCATCAGTCCCATCAGGTTGGAGAAGGATGGGAAAGGAAGGGACTATCCTGGCATTTCCTGAAGCGATTTAGGGAAATCACGGAAAATCTAAAACAGAATGGTCAGACGCGGGTTTGAACCATCATCCTCCCGAATGCGAGTCCAATGTGCTAACCACTGCGCCACCTCACTGGGTGACCAGATCTCCAAGTAGTACAGAGATGATACATGAACTCTAAGCTAACGCTCCGCAACATTTTCATAAGAGCAAATAACAAGTATGGGTCTATCTTTGGAAAGCACGACTTCCTTCGTTCCGTACTGCACAAAGTTGTGGCAAAGAAACCTTGATTTTATACGAACGTAATCTTTTGTGGTAAGCAAGCGTGGGCTATGTGTGCAGCAGAAAACCTGTCTGTTCACTAATACTATTTTGACCGTAAGAACAGCCAGCCAGCGCTCTGTTTTGTTCAGTTGTTGTGACACACTGTACTTTCCACAGTGCCTATTTTTTAAACAGTTTTTCTTTTGTGCTTAGGCTATTTTATACAGAATTAAACTCATATGAGCAATGAACAACAATGGCACTCTCATGTTTTGCAACGTTGTTTGTTTGATAGAAATGTTAACTGAGACAAAAGAATATTTATCTTCAGCAAAAGCAACAAGTAACTCAATGACAATTTGCGAGGTAATTAACAACAAAACATAATAAAAGGAAAAGGAAATCTGGAGCACTTATGCTTCAAATTCAAATGCGATGTAGAACATGTGTATCATAAAGGCGTACCATATAACAACATTATGAATAAGGGGTGCATTATAGTAGAGTGCTCGCTGGAAAAGAATGTGCCACACACAACTTGAAAACAGAATAATTTAATCATAATATTAGAAAATTACTTAAAGAAGAGAAATACATCCATAGTACTTCCGAATTAATAATCTTAACAATATAAAAATTGCAAACGAAATGACATTGAATGAAATGACTCCTATGATAGAAAAATGAATTCAAAAGCAGAATTTTGCCACTGAATTTTCAAATACCATACGTAAAGGCGCCAAAACCAACTGACACAACAGACCTTGAAATTCTGGATTCCTTATCATTACTATTCCTGCTTATAGTAACACTGGAACACAAAGGGAGCTAAGTGAGTGGACGGCCGAAGCGTAGTTAAAACCACTCGGTAATGGCAAATGTACCATATCCAAAGGTGTCACATTATGATTTGCTGCAAAACAGTTTAACTCAACACTCTTGTTAGTAACTGTTTGTCGAAGGCAGAGCAATGCAGAGTACAAAGTGACGTAAAAAGCGCTCAAATCGTTCCAGTTTTAAGAAATGCTACAAGACATCACGACTGCCAATATTTTACAGAATTATCGAATATGTTTTATGTTTTCTGTATTCTTTGTAGTTCAATCACCTTTTTTGTAGAAACCAAACGGCTTCCAAGATGCGAAAGTCTGTATTTTGTAAAACCCGCACTGTTGCACTAATTTTGGAAAAATATTACTGAATCCTATTACAATACTTATGTGATGGTGTGGCGCTGTCGTAAAATTGTGTCGCAGTTTGTATGAGGGCCGTCCGGACAGTAAAGAACGTTTGTGCATACAGTCTGTGGTGGCAGCCACTCATTGGTTACTGGTGCCCAGTGTGATGTTGACAGTTGGCACATGAGGTTGTCGGACCTCGTCACGTGGTAAGCGCAGACTAAGCGGCCACCGTAACCGTGCCAGTTGCGAATACCAACGACTGTGAGGAATGAGATGTTATTCCTTTTCTGAAGGCAGAAAATGTTATACCCTGTGACATTCACTACTGACTTTTTACCATTTATGGCGAAAGTGTAATTAATACAGCGAGTGTCTGAAAGTGATGCTTAATGTCTAAGAATGGGAGTAGAGATGTTCATGACGACGAGACATCAGGGTGGCCTCTGTGGTCGCAGGTGCTCTGTAACAAAAGATGGATGCCGGATGGTATTGTCCCAGAGGATCGACGATTAACGACGTGCTTGAACATACGTCAGGAAGTGTTTCGTTCAGTTGCGCTGGAAACTGTCACTCAGCACTTATAATACCACAAAATCTACACACAGTGAGTGCCATGCATGCTCGCGGATGACCAGAAAGCTGCGAGAATAGGGGCTGCGTGGCTGGTCTTCCAGCATTACGAAAGGGACGGGAGCACGTCCATTGAGCGGATTATTACAGGCTATGAAACATGGGTTCCTCATAACATCCTCAAAATGAAGCAACAGTCCATGGATCGGCATCGTCCTCAGTCGGCACAGCAGAGTCGCAAGTTCAGGCAAACTGTATGATCAAAAGCTGATGACTTTTGTATTCTGGGACAGTGAAGGGATCCTACTCGTCGATTTCATACTGGAACACAGCAAAGGATAGCGGTGCATACTGTGCTACTCTTGAACGTCTTCTTTGGACTATACAGAACCTTCAAAAAGAAAAAAAATGGAATCGTTCTGTTGCATGACAATACATCTCTGCATACTACCCAGCAGACACAAGTCTTGCTGTACGAGAAATTCCAGTAGGACAGCTTCGAGCATCCTTCCTACAGTCTGGACCTGGCATTGTCGTTGTCTTCCGTTTCCAGCACTAAAGGAACACCTTGTTATTAAATGCTTCATAAATGATGAAGACCTGAGGTTTGCTGCTGTGGTCTGGTAGAATAGACAGGTGGCCACATGGTATGCAGAGGGTGTACACAAACTGGTGCCAAGCTATGACAGGTCCCTTAATGTCAATGGCGTCTATATGAAAAAGCAGACAAAATGTGTGACAAAACGTATGTATTGAGTTTCTGTGTTTTTACTAAAGAATGCCTTAGTATGGTGAAACATTCTTTACTCTCTGGATGGTCCTTGTATGCAAAATTCTCAGATAACTAGTTAATTTTGCTAAATGAGACGTGAGTTTCAACTGAATACACCCCATTTGATTCTATATAACAAATTTTTAAAACTCAAAACATAATTTCCTCTGTGGTGAAAACCCATTTACATAGGACTGCCTAGCAGTAACTAATAACATACTCCCACTAATGTATACACACACAAAATTCTGGGGTACGCTTATGCTGCAGCTGTGCTGCTGGCATCTTGCTGCTCGTTGCTGGCACATCACATGTCACCACTTGCTGGTAGCCTTGTTGCGCTTACACTGCTGGCACATCGTGTCTCTTTGCTCCCTGACAGCGTTGTTGTATTAACGCTGGCAGCATTGTTGCTGGCAAATCGATGGTCGCATAGAGATCTCGCTTCTTGCTGGCTGCCTTTACCCTGTGGCTGTTCACATTACTACCTGAGTGGATTACTTGAAGTGGATGAAGCAAACACGATATTATCAGCATCGTCTAACAACAGTAACAGTGGTTTCTTCACGCCAAAATTGTCGTTATTAAGGGTACAAGGTACTTTTCCGCCTCAGTGTTATGTAAAAATCAACACCTATTTCTTTCAGGCACTGTTCACAATGTATATGTTTTACCAATTTTTTGTTGATATCAGGTAATCCAGCAAACTTTCTTAACAGATTAGGAGTATTTTGAATATCGTCGAACCTGATTAGGGTTACTGAAAAAATTACAAAAAATTTGATGCAGTTTTTTCCCAAAATGCTTCCTCAAATTGAGGTACCATTTAAGCCAATGTCAAACATTTGAAGGAGACCAAATTTTTGCCAGATACACATGACATGATGGCTGAGGTACTAGACCTGTTTAATTCCACCTTCAATAAAGCTTAGGTCTACTACATAAGTTTGGACTATTGCAAGTTACAGAAAAAATTAGAGCAATGCTTTATAAACCTTAGGAAATATATGTACCTGAATTCTGAAAAATACAACTTGCAGGAAATAGCGAATGAAGATATGAGTCCCATTAAACTGTGCCTCAGCTGAAGTGTAATCTTCATCCTGCAGCATTTCTTCGTTTTCAAGCATCCTCTTGGCATTCCGTTTAGCACTTCTTGCTTCTTTGGTAACTTGAGGAGTGAATCTTTCAGCTTCATGCACCCGTTGTCTGTCACATACAAGCAATTGATCTTCCATATTAGAGCCACATATTATGCCTAAATTTCTCAGGACTTCCAAGCTTCCTATCACTCAATCACTGAAACATAGCACTGCGTCTAGTACACCAACCTGTAATGTATTTAGTCGCACAAAAACATTCTTGCGTAATCTTTCCCATATGCAATGGTTGAGACTTTCATTTGTATTCTGAGTGCCCCCATCAAGACATTTATTAAGCAAAACAGGGTCACTCAGGTTTCTAAAAATTGGTTTTGTGGTGTCACCGCCAGACACCACACTTGCTAGGTGGTAGCCTTTAAATCGGTCGCGGTCCGCTAGTATACGTCGGACCCGAGTGTCACCACTGTCAGTGATTGCAGACCGAGCGCCGCCACACGGCAGGTCTAGAGACACATCCTAGCACTCGCCCCAGTTGTACAGCCGACTTTGCTAGCGAAGCTACAATGACAAATACGCTCTCATTTGCCGAGACGATAGTTAGCATAGCCTTCAGCTACGTCATTTGCTACGACCTAGCAAGGCGCCATTACCAGTGTATATTGAGATTGCACTTATGTATCATCAAGAGCGATGTACACCAATTATGGATTAAAGTTAAGTATTCCAGCAACTACGTTCTTTTCTTACTAGACTCAACTCCTTTAACTGTTCCAGACCTCACGCCAGTCTGCGTGAGCTTAAGCGCGTGCATTTCGGCCCCCTTTAGCAACACGGTGTTGGCTCTTCTGCCAACACACCAGGTTTTATTTCATTCACAACAGCTCAGGGGGAGAATGCTTATGAAGGTATATTTGACCACTTTCTTTTGCTTTTTGGTAACCACACCAAGAATCTGCTCCTTTACGCCAAAGTCTGTGAACAGGGTGGTCATCTGTGCACAATTTAAGGAAGTAGGTGGCCCACACAGCTTTTCTCATTGCTATCACATCATTCAGAGGTGCAGTTCGTCTAATGGCCAGTCCATAACAACTCTGAAGGAGGTCTATTTCAGTTTCTATCGATCTGCCTCGTGCAAACAGGTAGCAACTTTCCATCAGATAGCAACTTTCCTTTCATTTCTCTTTGTAGCTTCTTCAATCTAGCACCCATCCTCTTTTGCACATGTCCACAGCACTCCAGTTTTGTTACCAATGTATCGCCATAAACATTGAACTAATTAATTGTATTGAAATATTTAGAGACTGCATCACCTAGGTGCTTCATATATCTAACGTTACAAATGGGCATCGACCTCTGAAATATTTTTAGAGCTCCAGTACACTCCATACCTTCACTGTAACCACATAATTCTTAGAATGCTGATGTTCAATATGCCCTTCAGTATTCCCATGGCAGGTGTGGCAGTACTTAGATAAGCACTCAACATCAACAACTTTTCCACTCTCCAGAGAAGTAACACTTACAGCACCATTCAAGCATCATTGCCGTGACCCATCTAGTGCAACAGCAATGTCCCTGGTTCCACTAATATTTACAGTTTCTTCTACTGCATGTTTCATAGATGCTTTAGACACAACCGTCAAGGCACCTAAAAGTATTTTTATGTACTTGGTGAACCTACTGGGAGGAGGAGAAAAGTCCATCACACCACAAAACTTTTGAGCAGTCTTTTTTCCTTTTCCTAATTCTTCAGAAGAAAATCATTAGAAATGTGTGCTGCCCACAAAAATGAGTCATGTCGCCCATTGTTGAAAAAATTAAAAATACTAACAATTACTTCATTGTACATTTTTGAATTTTGGATTTTTGTATATAATAATCAACATAATCTTGAAAAGTTCCGTTTTAAGCATAGCTATGGTACTCATCACTAGGAAAAACTTCAAATTTCCTTCACATAACTTAAAGCTTTATGCTCAGACACAACTGTACAAAGAGCTAAAAATATATAAGAAATTAAAAGGAAGAAACATATTAACATTGGACCTGAAAAGTGTAGTCCAAAGTATTTTGGTAGAGAAATGTTACAACACCATTGAAGAGTCGGACGCTTTGAACAATAAAATTCTATAGGTAATATTGAAGTGTTGTCCATGCAACAAAGAAAACTGGTTAACTGCTAATTTATAGTAAATATTTTAGTGTTGTATTTATTGGCATTATTCTTAAAATAGTGTAAAAAGAATTTCTGTAAATCATTATACATTATATTTTTGCTAAACTTGACATGTCTCCTGTATAACAGATCATATGATCTGTAAAATGTATGTAATGAGACTAATAAATCACATTTTACATCATCAACAACAAATTCACTACAATGAGCGTCATTGTTAACACAAAAATTTGAATCACCAGGAGGTATGCCATGTGGGAGTTTCTTTCCTGAAGAACTGATACATAGGTTACTTTCAACAGTGTGGCTTGCTTTCTTTGTGAACTGGTTGCCACGAAATTTGTTTTTATTGAATTTCTTGTTGCATGCCATAGTATTTATTGCACACTAAAGGATATGTATTTCCACAAATATATGCAGCACACGTGCAATAAACATTCAGTAACATGTGAACAAACTGCTTCAGAGAAACAAAAGTAAATACTAGCAAAGATAATCATTTACAGACTCTATAAACCCTCACTATTACAAATATATACAATGTATCATACGTATAATCACTCTAAGCAGGAAAATCACAGTTCTTTTCGAAATAATACTGGTTTCTGTAACAGAAATTAAGAGGACGTGGCAGCATACATGACCATACTTTAAAATTTGGTATATATAGGTCATTTTTAATTTGAAACCTTATGATGTATACATCAATGTAATCAGGAAAGAGTATAGAATTTATGTAGGTTGATTTTTAAAAAGAGGAAGACAGCAACCAGCCACTATTAATAGTTGCTGGTTACTGTCTCCTTCTTTGTAAGAATCAACCTACATTAACTGTACACAGCCACGGTCTCGCCATGTCAGTTTTAGACAAAATAGCTATAGAATTTAATAAAGTCATAAAAAATTCGATTTTTCTGCAATTTATAAGTACCCTGTATCCTTAGAGAGGAGAAAGGGGAAAAGGTATGACTGCACTCATTGAATGTCGACCATCCATAATGCAAATACTTTCACCACTTTTAACAACAGCTCAAGAATTATCGAGAGTACCTATTCACAAAGTTATGAATCTTACAACGAATTTTCCAGTTTATTTTAAATATTATTGGACCAGAATAATTAAAGATATGAACAGGAGGAAAAAGTGCCTTGTGAAAATATTGAGTTTACTGTTACTGATTTTCTCGAAGTACTTTTCAATATTATAATTTAAAGACGATTACGTCAATGATATCAGTAATAACCTTTTGACAAACAACTAAACAAAATCGTCAGTTTAGTAATTTCACAGTTAAGAAAAAGGAATATTCCTTAAGGGGAATCACAGCAGTAACAAGACAGTACTTTCTTTCTTCCAGAGACGCTCATCACAACATTATTACAGTATGTACATTTTATGTTATTTTCTTTTAAGCAACAGGTTCGTTTAAGCAGCTGCCAGACTGCTACTTTCAAGTGCTAAAAAAAACAGGCTTTAGTGTACATGCGTCCTAAGACGACGTAGAAATCCGTGTTTGGTCTTTGCACCCTTAAATGCTTCTCATCCCATTTCTAGTTAGATTGCCATGCTTAGTAGTGGATAAACATCTGATTTCCTTACCTTACTACACACATCAAAAGAAATTTTGCATCACCTCAGTTCTGGAACCTGCACAGAAAATTGGAACAGAGATCAACATAAACACCATTTCCAAATCTTTTATTGTTCATGAAAACCACACATTGCATGCTGTACCCCCATACAGAAAGACCTTCAAACGTGGTGGTCCAGACTGCTGTACACACTAGTACCTCTAATACCCAGTAGCATGTCCTCTTGCATTGATGCATGCCTGTATTCATTGTGGCACACTATCCACAGGTTCATCAAGGCACTGTTGGTCCAGATTGTCCCACACCTAAACAGCGATTCAGCGTAGATCCCACAGAGTGGTTGGTGGGTTATGTCGTCCATAAACAGCCCTTTTCCAGGCATGTTCGATAGGTTTCATGTCTGGACAACATGCTGGCCACTCTAGTCGAGCGATGTCGTTATCCTAAAGGAAGTCATTCACAACATGTGCACAATTGGGGCGCGAATTGTCATCCATGAAGACTAATGCCTCGCCAATATGCTGTCGATATGGTTGCAGTATCGGTCAGATTATGGCACTCACGTATCGTACAGCTGTTCTGGCGCCATCCATGACCACAAGCGGCATACGTCGACCCTACATAATGCCACCCCATAACATCAGGGAACCTCCACCTTGCTGCACTCGCTGGACAGTGTGTCTAAGGCGTTCAGCCTGACTGGGTTGCCTCCAAACATGTCTCTGACGATTGCCTGGTAGAAGGCATATGTGACACTCACCGGTGAAGAGAATGTGATGCCAATCCTCAGCGGTCCATTCGGCATGTTGTTGGGCCCGTCTGTACTGCACTGCATGATGTTGTGGTTGCAAAGATGGACCTTGTATGGACATAGGGAATGAATTTGCGCATCATGCAGCCTATTGCACACAGTCTGAGTCGTAACACAATACCCTGTGACTGCACAAACAGCATTATTCAACATGGTGGCGTTGCTGTCAAGGTACCTCCAAGCCATTACCTGTAGGTAGCGGTCATCCACTGCAGCAGTAGCCCTTGGGAGGCCTGAGCGAGGCATGTCACCAACAGTTCCTGTCTCTCTGTATCTCCTCCATTTCCTAACAACATCTCTTTGGTTCACTCTGAGACTCCTGGACACTTCCCTTGTTGAGAGCCCTTCCTGGCACAAAGTAACAATGCGGGCACGATCGAACCGTGGTATCTACCACTAGGTATGGTTGAACTACAGACAACACGAACTTTGTTGCTCCTTCCTTGTGGAATGACTGGAACTGATCGGCTGTCGGACCCGCTCTGTGTAATAGGCGCTGCCCATGGATGGTTGTTTACATATTTGGGCAGATTTAGTGACATCTCTGAACAGTCAAAGGGACTGTGTCTGTGATACAATATGTGTCTGTGATACAATATCCCCACTCAACGTCTATCTTCAGGAGTTCAGCAAACCACAGTGATGCAAAACTTTTTTTGATATGTGTATTAACAATGAAATGCAAATGTGAAATAGTCGAATGCGGGACCTGCAATAGCTTTGAAACGACTAAAAAACTACCCACAAACAGAACATGAGGCACTTGAAGCATACACCCCCCCCCCCTCTCCCCAACTCACTCGGCTATGCGCATGCGTGAATCTGTCCGCTTGACAGCGCCAGAAAAAAATTTCCGGGTAGATTCTGGATGCTTTCTCTCATTGCAAGTAGCTAGAAGAAGTGTTGCTTATACAGAATTTCAGCTCTGTGCATGTGCGTCAAGCTGCCTGACAGCTGCGTAAACGAACCTCCCCTTTAAGAGCTGAAAATTACTGGAAGTTGTGTTAGGATGAAGGTGAATTAATCTTCAGCACAAGTAAGATTTGATAACCAAATTAATATTTAATGATTTGATAGATTCCACTCACATGTTACTTATAGTTTATATATTTTCCATATTATCTTGAGTACAACCTTTATGTTCAATGCACTGAATAAAAATCCAACTTCTTGAGCAGAGAGCAGAAGTATTATGCAGCACGCTGCTTTCCAGTAGCAGTCCGTGTAAATCAGTGAATAACTCATACTCAGCATTAACGTCCTGTAATGAGTTCACTCTGTATGATGCCCTGATAGTTTAATTGAGTAGTACAGGCTCGTATTTCGAGTGTGTCCATGCTTCACTTGAGTCCGTTATGTACGAACACGTTTAATTTACAGTCAAATCCTTGAATTCTCACATCTGTTCTGCTCTATGCTACACTTGCTAATCTTTTTGTACATTTGGATAATTTCATACCATAACGTCAATACATACTACGAATACATCTATTGTTCATGCGAATCATAGATGTACACACAGTCGAAAAATCACATGCTCACTACTGTACTTCTACACTATTCTGGAATGGGCATGTTGCTGGATAGCTGAGACCCCAGGCTGGGGACCATCTCCTAATATAACAGTCCAGTTTTGTTTTTATTTTAAAAAAGCTTTAATGTGATTTAAACGTAATAAAATTTGGGGAACACTGGAGACACAAAAAAAATTTCATTTGGATGAAATATAAAATAATTGTAATTTCTCACTTAGCGTTGAACATATATTCTCTCAAATACAATTTATAATATTGAACTTTACGTTGCAAGAGATCTTTCCAGGTTTAGATGTTTTTGTTTCAGCTGTTATTCTTATCATGGATACAATGAAGTACTGAAGTAAGTTTGCTATTATGAACAACAATCACCCTGAAATCTGGTTATTTAGTTTCCGATGTTAAAATATGGAACATTATTTTTCTAAGAATGTACGAAAAGACAGGCTTTCTAATTACAGAACTGACAATTAAATTTCCTGTCTCCAGTACGTAATTTTTTTCCGAGCACAATTTCTGCATTCACATTTCTCATTTCCACATATATTTTCAATGAGCATTGGAATAGATTTCAGCAGTTACACACTCAAATAATGTTTATAAATGTATTTGCAATTTTCATTACATTTTACTCCATAGAAAGAAAATGGCTTGTAATGCTCTTGCGTAATGTGCAGTTGTTAAGATCGTGTTCTAAATTTCACATTCACTTTAAACTGTAGTCTTTTCAGCTCTCTAATTAAAATACACAGTTTCCTTCTTCTTCATCCTAGTACAAGTTTAAGACTACACACTACTGGACGTTGCTTTATTAAGGACGATGCTTAACTTCATGCCCTTTATTATTTCAGAAAGTAGAAATACTTATGATACACATTGTATAATGTACTATTACAGTCAATATCATTTAAAATGTGGTAAAACAAAAAAGTCATAAACCATTTATCCAATTTCCCACTATGGTTTTGACAGAACTAACACATCAGTTGAATGAATCATGAATGAATGTACGAAGGTGAAATACGAGGGACGTCCAATGAACAAGTTTCACAATTATATAAACAAAATTACACACAGTTTATCATGTTGAAATAATTTTACTGACACTGTGTAATGCTCATGCTACCTTCCTGTAGAGTCGCGATGTTTTTCCAGTCAGTTTTGCTAATGTGAAAAAAAGTTTCTCAAAACAGCGTTGTACCAGGTTGGGTCCTGAGCTCATAACCAGCTATTCACTGCTGATGCGACTTCGTCATTGTTACTGAAGTGCTTACCTTCAAGATGGCCTTTGAGTTGGGTGGAAACATGTGAAAATCGCTTGGGGGAAGACCTGGTGAATATGGAGTATGCAGTTAAGTCTTCTGAGCTCCACCAGTGTCATTCGAGTCTTATGAGGCCCAGAGCATTGACGAGAAGGAAGGGAACTTTGTGAGACAAAAGTTCAAGATTTTTTCCTTTTGATGGTGGCTCGCATATTCCTCAGGATATTGCAATACCGCCTGCATTCAGTGTGATTTTGTATAAAAATAAAAATAGAAAAAATAATGACGGAGCATAACTCACAAGCGGACACTGTTTGTTGGGGTTACTACATACTAACTGGCAGCATTCTGGCAAGATACTACAGTGTGCATTGTAAGTCGGTGTGAGCATTGTCAACACATACCAGCCGAACTTGCCAGCCCTCACATGTCATGGGCACAGTTTATTTTGCAGAGAAATAAGAGGGAAACTTACTTATTGGATGACAGTCATATACTGAGAAAGAATACCAGTTCCATGTCACTTTCATGGAGTAGGAGACTGAAAGATATTAATAAATAATGATTTCAAAAGCAATTATGAAGGCAGTTATCAGGAACCCAAGAGCACCACAGCACTAGGGAATTGGACGATAGCTCGATCGAGACAAGAGAGCAAACTGACACCACTGATGAATTTACAAGTTTGATATCAGATCAATTATTGGAAAATGTATGTACACGCCATTTCATTTAATTTTCTGAATTGGTTTAATTTAATTTACTTCACTTTAATACAAATGGCTAATATTACACTGATTTGTATACTGACTTAATGCCTTGTGCCAGTACTGCTGTGGTATGGAATGTTCTGTCCAAGCTCGTACCCTGATGATCCCACATAACAGTAAACAGAAATCAGCAGACTCACATGTAAACTGCAATGAGTGTTGCAATGGGTAGCAAAACACTGTCAATACCACTTTTTGAAGCTTTCACTCAGCAAATGTTTGAATCAGAGCTTCCTAGTCTAGTTGCCTTGCCATATTACACTAAGTTTCGAAGATCTCCAAATCTGTGAGTTGTTGTTGGTACATAGTTGAGCTGACATAGTTTCTAATATGAGCTAGAGAGCTAAATGACCTTCCTGCTTCAGCTACAGTCACTCAAAGACTGTAAATTATATGCATAGCTATACACGCATTCAGAAATAAGCTTGAACTTTTAAGCTTGTGTGTATTATTCAAGTGGTCTAATGGTTCTGTAGTAATGTATTCAAAGTTTGAAGTACGATTTGTTTTCAAATTTTTTTATTTCTTCTTCTAAATTTGTTGTGACATTGTTAGGGTATTCACTGATAAGACTTGCATGCCTCAGTGACCTGATTGTCTGTCTATTTTGATTAGATTAGATTAGATTAGATTAATACTAGTTCCATGGATCATGAATACAATATTTCGTAATGATGTGGAATGAGTCAAATTTTCCAATACATGACATAATTAAGTTAATTTAGCAACATACTTAAGTTAATATAACAACTTTTTCATTTTTTTGTGTTTTTTATTTTTATTTTTTTTAAATATTTTTTTAAATTTATATCTAAAAATTCCTCTATGGAGTAGAAGGAGTTCTCATTCAGAAATTCTTTTAATTTCTTCTTAAATACTTGTTGGTTATCTGTCAGACTTTTGATACTATTTGGTAAGTGACCAAAGACTTTAGTGCCAGTATAATTCACCCCTTTCTGTGCCAAAGTTAGATTTAATCTTGAATAGTGAAGATCATCCTTTCTCCTAGTATTGTAGTTATGCACACTGCTATTACTTTTGAATTGGGTTTGGTTGTTACTAACAAATTTCATAACAGAGTATATATACTGAGAAGCTACTGTGAATATCCCTAGATCCTTAAATAAATGTCTGCAGGATGATCTTGGGTGGACTCCAGCTATTATTCTGATTACACGCTTTTGTGCAATAAATACTTTATTCCTCAGTGATGAATTACCCCAAAATATGATGCCATATGAAAGCAACGAGTGAAAATAGGCGTAGTAAGCTAATTTACTAAGATGTTTATCACCAAAATTTACAATGACCCTTATTGCATAAGTAGCTGAACTCAAACGTTTCAGCAGATCATCAATGTGTTTCTACCAATTTAATCTCTCATCAATGGACACACCTAAAAATTTGGAATATTCTACCTTAGCTATATGCTTCTGATTAAGGTCTATATTTATTAATGGCGTCATACCATTCACTGTACGGAACTGTATGTACTGTGTCTTATCAAAACTCAGTGAGAGTCCATTTACAAGGAACCACTTAGTAATTTTCTGAAAGACAGTATTGACAATTTCATCAGTTAATTCTTGTTTGTCAGATGTGATTACTATACTTGTATCATCAGCAAAGAGAACTAACTTTGCCTCTTCATGAATATAGAATGGCAAGTCATTAATATATATTAAGAACAACAAAGGACCCAAGACTGACCCTTGTGGAACCCCATTCTTGATAGTTCCCCAGTTTGAGGAATGTGCTGATCTTTGCATATATTTCAACTTTCTGCTCTCTTCCAGTTAGGTACGAATTAAACCATTTGTGCACTGTCCCACTCATGCCACAATACTTGAGCTTGTCTAGCAGAATTTCATGATTTACACAATCAAAAGCCTTTGAGAGATCACAAAAAATCCCAATGGGTGGTGTTCGGTTATTCAGATCATTCAAAATTTGATTGGTGAAAGCATATATGGCATTTTCTGTTGAAAAACCTTTCTGGAAACCAAACTGACATTTTGTTAGTACGTCATTGTTACAGATATGTGAAGCTACTCTTGAATACATTACTTTCTCAAAAATTTTGGATAAAGCTGTTAGAAGGGAGATTGGACAGTAATTGTTGACATCAGATCTATCCCCCTTTTTATGCAAAGGTATAACAATAGCATATTTCAGTCTATCAGGGAAAATGCCCTGTTCCAGAGAGCTATTACACAGGTGGCTGGGAATCTTACTTATCTGTTGAGAACAAGCTTTTAGTATTTTGCTGGAAATGCCATCAATTCCATGTGAGTTCTTGCTTTTAAGCAAGTTTATTATTTTCCTAATTTCAGAGGGAGAAGTGGGTGAGATTTCAATTGTATCAAATTGCATAGGTATGGCCTCTTCCATTAACAGCCTAGCATCTTCTAATGAACACCTGGACCCTACTATATCCACAACATTTAGAAAATGATTATTAAAAATATTTTCAACTTCTGACTTTTTGTTCGTAAAGTTTTCATTCAATTTGATCGTAATACTGTCTTCCTGTGCCCTTGGTTTTCTATAAGACCCAAATGTTTAATATAAAACGTACAAGGGTTGGAACTTAAATAATGGCAATTATTTATTCACAACCGATACAAAAGAGTTACATGTTTGCACCTGCTACTGTCCTTCAAAGTAGTCACCAGTGTTATGTAGAACCTGTTGTCAGTGATGTGAAAGGTGTAGTATACCATTAGCAGAGCCTGTTCTGTTGATGGTGTGAATGGAGCAGTCTACTGCCTGTCGAATCTCTGGAACAGTTCTGAAGCGAATGCCACGAAGTGATTCCTTCATCTTCGGAATCAAAGTCACAAGGACTTAAGTCATATTACTGTTCATTTTTGGAGCATCACCTGCGTCCAGCTTTGTGAAAGAAGTGGCGACACTTTCTGCGCAACCCACCCATCATTTTGCATGACAATGCGCGGGCACATACAGCGCAAGCTGTGGATGCTCTGTTCGGTTGATGGGACTGGGAAGTACTGTACTATCCATCACACTCTCCGGACTTAAGTCTAAGTGCAACATGTGAATTAAGCATACCATGAGAATGCCAAATGTGCAATTTAGTTATCTCACAATGAGAACTGGAAACAAAAAATAGTTGTAGACAATGGGCATACTACAAATGGAAAGAAAGGAAATTATCATGTATCTAGTATAGAATTTATTGAGTAGATGTGTAGAATTAAGGACGCACCTTTATGGCAGTCATTGTATCTGTGCACACCGAGAAAGGCAGAGCCACTGAGTCTGGCTACCTTCTTCATTCATTTCAAAGGTGCAGACCTTCCATGAGTTTCATAAATCTACAAGTAACACTCTTTGCATCCCTTTTGTACTTTTCTATTTCTGTTATCATTTTCTTGTGACCTTTTGTGTTTCCTTCTATTGGACCCTGTGACTGTGGTAATCTTTGTTGGCAACTAGTAAATATTGAACAGGAAATACCTGCCTCAGCTCAATCAAGAAATACAAAGTAATACACAGTACTGCAAGAACTCTACAGCAACTAGAATTATAAGAAGCCATGACTGCAACTAAGGCTAAACTGATAAAATGTCTCCAACTCAGTACTTCATTACAGGCCACATTCACATACAGTATATGTTTCATCAAAAAAACAAATGTAACAGTGGTTGTATTACAAACATGCTATCCAAGGCTGTAAGCTATATTGCATTAAACACAGTGGGGTTTGTGATGGTCCTGTGGCAGTCACTGTATTATGATTCTGAGCCTACACTCATCATATTTTCATTCCATTGAATATATTTTGTCACAATTCATTCATGGAGTCATCTTTCTACACCGATAATGAATATAGGATAACTCCTTATACACTTAATTCCTTGTTTTATGATTTTAGAGCTTTTTCAATTAATTCATTTTTTTCCAGATTTGACTACTGTCAGTGTAATTTTGTCTGATGCACTTTCTTATTTTGTCCATTTTTCCCCACAAATCTGTTTCTATCTGATTTGTCTTTTCATTTATGATTTTAGCAGAATTTCATATTTACATTTTATGTTCCTGTGTCCTTCTGTTAACATTTTGATAATTTCATGTTCAGTGTTTGTATTGCTGATTATTATGCCTATTTCTTCTTCATATTTATGGCTTAGCCATAACTTATTTGGTTCACATTCGCACAGTAAAGTGAAACAAAGTTTATCACTTAAATCACATAAAAACCTTTCTTGTACACTTTTCACAAGAGCAAAGGTTTTCTCTTCATACACGAGTCTACATGATAAATCTTCAGTATATTGCTTTTCTTTTCGCAGATATATTTCTGTCATTTTTGAAATAATGCTTGATGGTACATGAATATTTGCACTATATAATTATGGCAGATTGTTCACAACTAATAAATTGTTTTTTCAAATTATAATCTCCAGAACTTGCGAATCACACTCAGTGTTATGCGCTATCTTCCACTGCTTGAACAGTACACAATACCTTACCATGGGTTGACACTTGCAGCAATGCACATTCATTTTATTTATTTGTGGCACTTCTAAGCTATCATTACCTGTACACTGAAATTTACAAAATCAAAGCTGAGGTCATTTAATATTTTAAACATTTCTAGTCCCATGAAATCCATACAACTTACAATACAAGCTTCATGTTTTGAGTGAGGTGATAACTGAGGTTTCACCAGTGACATTTCAATGATTACATGGAATTGCATCTAGCCCATTAATCTAATAATAAATGTCACATAATTGATTCCTATGCCATAACATCTGGTTATACTCAAGGTGATCTCTGAGCTCTAGGGCGTTCAGACAGAACACACTTACACCACTCACTTCTTCATTTTTTTTAAACAGGAGGTACAAAATAATGTATGGAAGCCATTTCACACATTGCAGTGAGGATACTACCACCCAGAAAAGAAGTCAGTCAAGGTATTGTGCACAATCTCACACACCTTTCTCTTTGTTGTCACAGTCAGAACACAGTACATCACAACACCTGTTTGAATATCAGATACTGGACATTTCTCCATAATCTTACAGAAATGATAACTTTGTGGCTAACTTCACACAAGAATATCAAGACTGGTAAGTTAATTCCTCTCCTGTTACTGTAGATTCTGTATCAGTTTTGTGACAACAAAATTACAACTAACGCATAGCTATGTACACATATTTTTTATTTCATCATTTTCTGTGGGCCTTTGTCCCACTTCAATGTGGGGCCAGCCTAGTTACTACAGATCTGGTGATGTTAGTGTCAGAGGGTGGCTGTCGCCACTACACATATTTTTTATTTGTTGGTTACATAAGGAACATAAATGAACCTATTCTCAGCTATTGATGCAAATTCATGACACGTAAAAACCTCCCTGTATTGAAATATTTTAACTCTTCAAATTATTTATTCAAAAGAAATTGCAAGTATAACTAAGTTAAATGTTGTCATTTCTTAAACAGGTAAATATCATTATCTGATATTTGAAGCCAAAAATAGGCACTTTATATATATATATGCATATATATATATATGCAGTCTCCCATCCTTCATCAAAGACACCAACCACTTTCTCGAACTCCTGGAATCCTTACCCAATCCGTTACCCCCAGAAACCATCCTTGTAACCATTGATGCCACTTCCTTATACACAAATATCCCGCACGTCCAGGGCCTCGCTGCGATGGAGCACTTCCTTTCACGCCGATCACCTGCCACCCTACCTAAAACCTCTTTCCTCATTATTTTAGCCAGCTTCATCCTGACCCACAACTCCTTCACTTTTGAAAACCAGACATACCAACAATTAAAGGGAACAGCCATGGGTACCAGGATGGTCCCCTCGTACGCCAACCTATTCATGGGTCGCTTAGAGGAAGCCTTCTTGGTTACCCAGGCCTGCCAACCCAAAGTTTGGTACAGATTTATTGATGACATCTTCATGATCTGGACTCACAGTGAAGAAGAACTCCAGAATTTCCTCTCCAACCTCAACTCCTTTGGTTCCATCAGATTCACCTGGTCCTACTCCAAATCCCATGCCACTTTCCTTGATGTTGACCTTCACCTGTCCAATGGCCAGCTTCACACGTCCGTCCACATCAAACCCACCAACAAGCAACAGTACCTCCATTACGACAGCTGCCACCCATTCCACATCAAACGGTCCCTTCCCTACAGCCTAGGTCTTCGTGGCAAACGAATCTGCTCCAGTCCGGAATCCCTGAAGCATTACACCAACAACCTGACAACAGCTTTTGCATCCCGCAACTACCCTCCCGACCTGGTACAGAAGCAAATAACCAGAGCCACTTCCTCATCCTCTCAAACCCAGAACCTCCCACAGAAGAACCCCAAAAGTGCCCCACTTGTAACAGGATACTTTCCGGGACTGGATCAGATTCTGAATGTGGCTCTCCAGCAGGGATACGACTTCCTCAAATCCTGCCCTGAAATGAGATCCATCCTTCATGAAATCCTCCCCACTCCACCAAGAGTGTCTTTCTGCCGTCCACCTAACCTTCGTAACCTCTTAGTACATCCCTATGAAATCCCCAAACCACCTTCCCTACCCTCTGGCTCCTACCCTTGTAACCGCCCCCGGTGTAAAACCTGTCCCATGCACCCTCCCACCACCACCTACTCCAGTCCTCTAACCCGGAAGGTGTACACAATCAAAGGCAGAGCCACGTGTGAAAGCACCCACGTGATCTACCAACTGACCTGCCTACACTGTGATGCATTCTATGTGGGAATGACCAGCAACAAACTGTCCATTCGCATGAATGGACACAGGCAGACAGTGTTTGTTGGTAATGAGGATCACCCTGTGGCTAAACATGCCTTGGTGCACGACCAGCACATCTTGGCGCAGTGTTACACCGTCCGGGTTATCTGGATACTTCCTACTAACACCAACCTATCCGAACTCCGTAGATGGGAACTTGCTCTTCAATATATCCTCTCTTCCCGTTATCCACCAGGCCTCAATCTCCGCTAATTTCAAGTTGCCGCCACTCATACCTCACCTGTCATTCAACAACATCTTTGCCTCTGCACTTCTGCCTCGACTGACATCTCTGCCCAAACTCTTTGTCTTTAAATATGTCTGCTTGTGTCTGTATGTGTGGATGGATATGTGTGTGTGTGCGAGTGTATACCCGTCCTTTTTTCCCCATAAGGTAAGTCTTTCCGCTCCCGGGACTGGAATGACTCCTTACCCTCTCCCTTAAAACCCACATCCTTTCGTCTTTCCCTCTCCTTCCCTCTTTCCTGATGAGGCAACAGTTTGTTGCGAAAGCTTGAATTTTGTGTGTATGTTTGTGTTCGTTTGTGTGTCTGTCGACCTGCCAGCACTTTCATTTGGTAAGTCACATCATCTTTGTTTATATATAATTGAAATAAGAACACCGTGAATTCATTGTCCCAGGAAGGGGAAACTTTATTGACACATTCCTGGGGTCAGATACATCACATGATCACACTGACAGAACCACAGGCACATAGACACAGGCAACAGAGCATGCACAATGTCGGCACTAGTACAGTGTATATCCACCTTTCGCAGCAATGCAGGCTGCTATTCTCCCATGGAGACGATCGTACAGATGCTGGATGTAGTCCTGTGGAATGGCTTGCCATGCCATTTCCACCTGGCACCTCAGTTGGACCAGCGTTCGTGCTGGACGTGCAGACCGCGTGAGACGACGCTTCATCCAGTCCCAAACATGCTCAATGGGGGACAGATCCGGAGATCTTGCTGGCCAGGGTAGTTGACTTACACCTTCTAGAGCACGTTGGGTGGCACGGGATACATGCGGACGTGCATTGTCCTGTTGGAACAGCAAGTTCCCTTGCCGGTCTAGGAATGGTAGAACGATGGGTTCGATGACGGTTTGGATGTACCGTGCACTATTCAGTGTCCCCTCGATGATCACCAGTGGTGTACGGCCAGTGTAGGAGATCGCTCCCCACACCATGATGCCCGGTGTTGGCCCTGTGTGCCTCGGTCGTATGCAGTCCTGATTGTGGCGCTCACCTGCACGGTGCCAAACACGCATACGACCATCATTGGCACCAAGGCAGAAGCGACTCTCATCGCTGAAGACGACACGTCTCCATTCGTCCCTCCATTCACGCCTGTTGCGACACCACTGGAGGCGGGCTGCACGATGTTGGGGCATGAGCGGAAGACGGCCTAACGGTGTGCGGGACCGTAGCCCAGCTTCATGGAGATGGTTGCGAATGGTCCTCACCGATACCCCAGGAGCAACAGTGTCCCTAATTTGCTGGGAAGTGGCGGTGCGGTCCCCTACGGCACTGCGTAGGATCCTACAGTCTTGGCGTGCATCCGTGCGTCGCTGCGGTCCGGTCCCAGGTCGACAGGCACGTGCACCTTCCGCCGACCACTGGTGACAACATCGATGTACTGTGGAGACCTCACGCCCCACGTGTTGAGCAATTCGGCGGTACGTCCACCCGGCCTCCCGCATGCCCACTATACGCCCTCGCTCAAAGTCCGTCAACTGCACATACGGTTCACGTCCACGCTGTCGCGGCATGCTACTAGTGTTAAAGACTGCGATGGAGCTCCGTATGCCACAGCAAACTGGCTGACACTGACGGCGGCGGTGCACAAATGCTGCGCAGCTAGCGCCATTCAATGGCCAATACGGCGGTTCCTGGTGTGTCCGCTGTGCCGTGCGTGTGATCATTGCTTGTACAGCCCTCTCGCAGTGTCCGGAGCAAGTATGGTGGGTCTGACACACCGGTGTCAATGTGTTCTTTTTTCCATTTCCAGGAGTATATATATATATATATATATATATATATATATATATATATATATATATATATATATGGTTATAATAGAAGGAAACATTCCACGAAGGAAAAATATACCTAAAAACAAAGATGATGTGACTTACCAAATGAAAGTGCTGGCAGGTCGACAGAAACACAAACTAACACAAACATACACACAAAATTCAAGCTTTCGCAACAAACTGTTGCCTCATCAGGAAAGAGGGAAGGAGAGGGAAAGACGAAAGGATGTGGGTTTTAAGGGAGAGGGTAAGGAGTCATTCCAGTCCCGGGAGCGGAAAGACTTACCTTATGGGGAAAAAAGGACGGGTGTACACTCGCACACACACACATATCCATCCACACACATACAGACACAAGCAGACATATTTAAATATGAAAGACTTACCTTATGGGGAAAAAAGGACGGGTATACACTCGCACACACACACATATCCATCCACACATATACAGACACAAGCAGACATATTTAAATATGTCTGCTTGTGTCTGTATATGTGTGGATGGATATGTGTGTGTGTGCGCGAGTGTATACCCGTCCATTTTTCCCCCTAAGGTAAGTCTTTCCGCTCCCGGGACTGGAATGACTCCTTACCCTCTCCCTTAAAACCCACATCCTTTCGTCTTTCCCTCTCCTTCCCTCTTTCCTGATGAGGCAACAGTTTGTTGCGAAAGCTTGAATTTTGTGTGTATGTTTGTGTTAGTTTGTGTGTCTGTCGACCTGCCAGCACTTTCATTTGGTAAGTCACATCACCTTTGTTTTTAGGTGTGTGTGTGTGTGTGTATATATATATATATATATATATATATATATATATATATATATATATATATATATATATAATAGAGGGAAACATTCCACGTGGGAAAAATATTTCTAAAAAGAAAGATGATGAGACTTACCAAACAAAAGCGCTGGCAGGTCGATAGACACACAAACAAACACAAACATACACACAAAATTCTAGCTTTCGCAACCAACGGTTGCCTTGTCAGGAAAGAGGGAAGGAGAGGTAAAGACAAAAGGATTTGGGTTTTAAGGGAGAGGGTAAGGAGTCATTCCATTCCCGGGAGTGGAAAGACTTACCTTAGGGGGAAAAAAGGACAGGTATACACTCGCACTCGCACAAGCAGACATTTCTGCTTGTGTCTGTGTATATGCGGATGGATATGTGTGTGTGTGTGTGTGTGTGCGAGTGTATACCTGTCCTTTTTTCCCCCTAAGGTAAGTCTTTCCGCTCCCGGGATTGACTCCTTACCCTCTCCCTTAAAACCCAAATCCTTTTGTCTTTCCCTCTCCTTCCCTCTTTCCTGACGAGGCAACCGTTGGTTGCGAAAGCTAGAATTTTGTGTGTATGTTTGTGTGTCTATCGACCTGCCAGCGCTTTTGTTTGGTAAGTCTCATCATCTTTCTTTTTAGAAAGATGATGAGATATATATATAGTTTCCTCACTGCACAATTAACATCTATATTTTTACATAAATTAAAAGCTGAGTGGGAAGATATAAATATTGCTCAAGTAACAAGAAAGGTCATACATGTGCACAATTCACAAATAATACGAACTAAAAAAATTATGTGCAGTAATGTATACAAGGAACAAACTAAAACAGTAACATAAATGATATTTAGTTGCCAGTAAATAACTGTGGCAGAAACAATAACATACTGACATCACTGGGAAACAAATTTATGATTAATTCCTCACTGTGGAAGCACAACTGCAACTACCAACAAATAATAACAGAAACAATAGATTTACTTTGGCAAAAGATAAGATTTGCTTTCTGGAATAATCTTTAGTGAGCTTTATTAGAATATGTAAAAATTTGCACTCCTAAAAGTACATCCATAAACACACAAGCCAAAATCAGAATCATTTAAAGAATACCTAGCCAATAGTTAAACAACACAAACTGAAATCTAAATGTGTATTGTCTACAGTTCCTGTCTTTTGTCACTATTAAATATGTAATTACTCCGTATTCCAATATTTTAAAAATAATTGGCACAAAATTTTCTATAGCATTTTTTTTATATAGTCATTGTGGACAATGCTGGAGTCAGCTGCATATTATAATAGTTAAGAATTAGTATTAGTCACTGTGAGCCTGTCAGTCAGTCATACAAATTGGTTAGTCTATGTAAGCTACTGACCTGATTTCGTTAGAAATAGTGAGAAACATGAATCATAAGCTGGTCTTCATTTCAGAATGGATGATGCACGTGAATGCTTACTGACTGTAACTTAAATCTCTTAAGTATCACCTTGTCTATTACAAATTCTTACTGTTATCTGTTACATCATCAAACAATATTATAAAATGGTATATTGCTGCTCACCAAATAAAGTAGATGGTCAGTCTCAGACAGGCACAACAGAAAGACTGCTACACATTTGAATGCTCGCACAACTCACACGCACATGAGCAATCTCTCTGGCCGCTGAGGCTGGACTGGATTTTCCCCCTTTTCATTCTGCCTACACACTTAATGTAGCACTGTCCATGCGGGCGAGGAGATTTGCATGCTCTGGATCCAGAGGGTTATGCCACCAGTAGCTTAGCTGCCAGAAGGGTCACTCAAACATGTGCTTTCTCGTGTAAGCTGTCAGTGAGTGTCTTAATTATTATCTTTTCCTACACTGTTAATAATTGAGGTAATATAGTGGAACACAAAAACAGGAGAGAGTAAGCAGAGGGATTGTAATTTACATACAAATAGACACAAAAAGTGAATTATAGGGTACAGTTACATAAATGAAAGAATTATAGTTTAACTGTCAAAGAAGACAGACAAAACTTGACTACCATTGCAGTTTATGCATCTGATGGATGGAAACAAGAGGAGCCTATAGGTATCTATGACAAACTGCAGTCAGTTTTGGACACATATAACGATAAGCATCAAATAATATTGACAGGAGATTTAAATGCAGGAATGGGGAATAAACCTATCCTAAAGATTGTTGGAACAATGGGAGAAAATGTCATAAATAACAATGAAAGATTGCTTAGAATTTTTTTTTAACAAACTAAAGATAACCAATAAATCCTTTCGCATACAAGATATCCGTAAGTATACATGGTCAGCTCGAGGATTTAAGTCTCTTATTGACTATATTACCATTAATGAAAAATTGGAAGGCCAAAGTAAGACACACAAAAGTGTACAGGATATGAAATAGATTCTGACAATTATTGATGGTATGTCAAATAGACATGTACACAAAATTGAGAGATAAAAAAAAGTTGACAGGAGAAAAGATGAAGGAAGAAATCTATAAAGTGTATCTACTAAATGAATGAAGTGAACGAGATCTGTACCAAAAGAGACTTCATCAAGAACTAGAGAAGAAACAAAAAGCAGAGAAATAGAGAAGGAATGGAAAATATAGAAACTGCAGTTAAGAAAGCTGCTGAAGAAGCCCCAGGAAAAACCAAAATGATAAGAAGGAAGAAAAGGTTAAAAAGTTGGACACCAGAATTAGATAAAGTTATAAGTAAAAGCAAGAAGCTTATCTTAAGGATCTCTATGAACCAGTAGAGGAGAATTGTCAAATGTACAAACAAGAGAGAAATGCAGCAAATTGAGCAGTGCAATGAGCTTGTCAAGAATTGTGGGATAAGTTTATAATCGTAATAGTAGGTGATTTCAATGGGAGGCAAATATAGCTTATGAAATAATGAAAATGATAAATTAAACAGGAAAAGAAGTTGCTCAAATAAATAACATCCAAGAAGCAAAATTGATAGAATATTATAAGAACTTGTGGAACAAAAAAAAGAAAAGAAAAAAAAATCTCACAGTGGAAATAGAGGATGAACTTGGGTAGACAATTTATGTATGGATTAATTAAGAGAAGCCCCCAAGTCTACAAAAAACTGGTATGGATGGTATAAGTGCCGAACTGCTAAAATATGGAGGCATCCTACTACAAAAGAGATTATTACAACTATTTACGGTAATATGTTCTGGAAAAAGGGAACTATTCTGAAAACATGGTCACAAGCAAAGATGATATCACTATTTAAGAAAGGGGACCACAGTAGCTGTGAGAAGCACAGAGGAATCAGCTTACTTGATACAGCATACAAAGTTTATGCAAGAATCAGGAGCAAGAGGTTAAACATTATATCTGAAAGGTTATTAGACGAAGAACAAATGGGATTTTAAAGGGGCAGATCGATGACAGATGCAGTATTCATAATAAAACAAATAATTAGAAAACAGAGAGAGGATAATAGGGGAACCCATTCAGCATTCATGGATTTTATTAAGACATTCGATTATTTGATAGAGAGAAGCTGTGGAGAATTATGAGGAAAAGAGAATATCCACAACACCAAATAAACATTTTAAAAAGTCTGTGCAAACACACGACTGTAATTTTAGCTATAACTGGCACTCTAACACAGCAAATAGCCACAAACAAAGGAGTAAGACAAGGTTGCAGCATTTCACCCACAACTTTTAACATTTATTTACATGTCGTAATTCAGAATGGGAAAGAGATTTTATGGCTGAATTAAAATTAACTGTAATTCCTGCTTGAATTGTCTTTTACATGCAGATGACACCACACTGCTGGCTGATAATGAAGATGACCTACAAGGGGGAATATGTTTATTAGGTAAGATTCATGAAGAGTACCATTTGACAATTTCAGAAAAGAAGACAAAATCAGTGGCTTTTAAATGGAAACATCTTGAACAGACAAACATGTCTTAATTTAGTCTGGAAAATTCACTGAGTCAGATGTTAAAATAAAGGACAAACTCTTTTCAAGTTAAGGGTTTCCCAATTCATAATGTTTGTGACATCTGTTACAGCATCAGATGATTACTTCTATTTGTAATTTCAACGAAGGATATGATATCTTTGCTTGAATTACATAAATTATGTTCTTCATCACAGCATCTAAGTGTGGTGTATGCAGGGTTGCCTCCTACATATTTCAGCCACCACAATTATTTGTGTTTTGTGGTCCAGATACAGCCCCTGCCTCACATAGCCAGTTGTTTGAATACAGACAAGTTATGGTTCTGTATACAATCAAGCCACCAGCAACTGTCACAGCATCTGGGGTCACCAGCCTTGCCATTATGTGGTGTGCAAGTTGCAGCACACAGTGCTGCAGTCACAGGCTCTGACTTATGTCCTTGTGGTCACTTATGCACGTGCCACTGTGCTTGTATCCTTCTGCAGGCATCTACTTATGTTGGTGCTCTGCCCATGAAGATAGCACCAGCTGATCTTAGTCTCCACTATGGATCCTACCTGGATCTGCTGCTTCCAAGGCGGTGTGTCCACCTTATCATGAGCCATGTCTGCCACTGCACTTCTGTCAGCCATTCCTGAGGGCACTATCTTGCAGTATTGCAATGTGGCAGTCTGCAAGCTCATTGCCTTGTGGGACCGTGTTGTTACAGCACCCTGCTGCAAATCCATGGACAGCCTATGAACTTCCAGCCTTGTAGGACTGTGTTGTTATTAATCTTCCCCGCTCCTCAAGACATTGCTGTTCTTAAGTTGTGTAGACACTCATTCTGACAAGTTGTATTTACTTTGGTTCTTGTAATGTTGTTATTGCGAAGTGTGTGTGTGTGTGTGTAAGTGTGTGTGTGTGTGTGTGTGTGTGTGTGTGTGTGTGTGTGTGTGTCTTCAGCACGTCTCACTCCTCAGTAAGAAGATACTTCACTAAGGAGTTGGTTAGTTTGTTTAGTGGTGCTCTTTTAAATAAGGTGCACACTGTTCCTAAGCTGTATCACTCATTTGAGGGCTATAGTTATACACTGAAGAGCCAAAGAAGCTGGTGCACCTGCCTAATATCTTGTAGGGCCCCAGCGAGCACGCAGAAGTGCCCCAACATGATGTGGGATGAACTCAACGAATGTCTGACTTAGTGCTGGAGGCAATTGACACAATGAATCCTGCAGGGCTGTCCATAAATCCGTAAGAGTATGAGGTGGTGGAGTTCTCTTCTAAATGGCACTTTGCAAGGTATTCCAGATATGCTCAATTATGTTCATGTCTAGGGAGTTTGTTGGCCAAGAGAAATGTTTAAACTGAGAAGAATGCTCCTGAAGCCACTCTGTTGCAATTCTGGATGTGTGGGGTGTCACATTGTCCTGCTGGAATTGCCCAAGTCCATTGGAGGCATAATGGACATGAACTGATGCAGGTGATCAGACACTATGCTTACATACGTGTCATCTGTCAGAGTTTTATCTAGACGTATTAGGGTTCCTATATCAGGCCAACTGCACATGCCCCACACCATTACAGAGCCTCCATCAGCTTGAATAGTCCCCTGCTGACATGCAGTGTCCACAGATTCATGAGGCTGTCTCCATACCCATACACATCCATCCACTCAATACTATTTGAAACAAGACTTGTCCAATCAGGCAACTTGTTTCCAGTCATCAACAGTCCAATGTCGGTGTTGATGGGGCCAGGCGAGGCATTAAGCTTTGCGTCGTGCAGTCATGAAGGGTAAATGAGTCAGCCTTCAGCTCCAAAAGCCCATACTGATGATGTTTTGTTGAATGGTTTGCACACTGACACTTGTTGATGATCTAGCATTGAAATTTGCAGCAATTTGCAGAAGGGTTGCACTTCTGTCACGTTGAACAATTCTCTTCAGTCATCGTTGGTACTGTTCTTGCAGGATCTTTTTCCGGCTGCAGTGATGTCAGAGATTTTTTTGTTTTATCAGATTCCTGATATTCACGGTGCACTGGTGAAATGGTCGTACGGGAAAATCCCCACTTCATCGGTACCTCGGTGATGCTGTGTCCCATCACTCGTGTGCTGACTATAACACCACATTCATATTCACTTAATTCTTGATAACCTGCCACTGTACCAGCAGTAACTGATCTAACAACTATGCCTATACCAGTTTCTGTGGTGCTTCAATGTACATTCTACTGCATTTCAGATATAAAAAGGTGACACTTCATTGGGTGTCCCTTCTTTTCATCATTGCCTTATCTATAGGCTTTAGACATAAGCCTGCTCTATTGTCTTCACATGCCACATGGATCCACCTGGATTTAAGGTGTGAAGAAGTATGTATAAGGTTTGCCTGCAATCTGGAATATCACTCCATGATTGGGGTACTTGTTGGGAATCACTGAGGCATACGAACCCAGCCATTTTTATGTGATGGTTAGCTCTCTTAACTGAAAACCACTTATTTTAAGGTGTCAGAGACTGCCTTTCACCCTATCCCATCTGCTACACTCAAGTGAAGGTTCATGTATTTATTTCAGGAAGAGGAAAAGACCCAAAATAGTTAGTAAATAAAAGGGATAATTAACATTATTCATTCTATGGCTTGTTGTTGTTGTCTTCAGTCCTGAGACTGGTTTGATGCAGCTCTCCATGCAACTCTATCCTATGCAAGCTTCTTCATCTCCAAGTACCTACTGCAACCTACGTCCTTTTGAATCTGCTTAGTGTATTCATCTCTTGGTCTCCCTCCACGATTTTTACCCTCCACACTGCCCTCCAATGCTAAATTTGTGATTCCTTGATGCCTCAGAACATGTCCTACCAACCGGTCCCTTCTTCTCGTCAAGTTGTGCCACAAACTGCGCTTCTCCCCAATCTTATTCAATACCTCCTCATTAGTTATGTGATCTACCCATCTAATCTTCAGCATTCTTCTGTAGCACCACATTTTGAAAGCTTCTATTCTCTTCTTGTCCAAACTATTTATCATCCATGTTTCACTTCCATACATGGCTACACTCCATACAAATACTTTCAGAAACGACTTCCTGACACTTAAATCTATACTCGATGTTAACATATTTCTCTTCTTCAGAAACGCTTTCCTTGCCATTGCCAGTCTACATTTTATATCCTCTCTACTTCGACCATCATCAGTTATTTTGTTCCCCAAATAGCAAAACTCATTTACTACTTTAAGTGCCTCATTTCCTAATCTAGTTCCCACAGCATCATCAGACTTAATTCGACTACATTCCATTATCCTCGTTTTGCTTTTGTTGATGTTCATCTTATATCCTCCTTTCAAGACACTGTCCATTCCGTTCCACTGCTCTTCCAAGGCCTTTGCCGTCTCTGACAGAATTACAATGTCATCGGCGAACCTCAACGTTTTTATTTCTTCTTCATGGACTTTAATACCTACTCCGAATTTTTCTTTTGTTTCCTTCACTGCTTGCTCAATATACAGACTGAATAACATCGGGGACAGGCTACAACCCTGTCTCACTCCCTTCCCAACCGCTGCTTCCCTTTCATGCCCCTCGACTCTTATAACTGCCATCTGGTTTCTGTACAAATTGTAAATAGCCTTTCGCTCCCTGTATTTTACCCCTGCCACCTTTAGAATTTGAAAGAGAGTATTCCAGTCCACATTGTCAAAAGCTTTCTCTAAGTCTACAAGTGCTAGAAATGTAGGTTTGCCTTTCCTTAATCTATTTTCTATGATAAGTAGTAGGGTCAGTATTGCCTCACATGTTCCAACATTTCTACGAAATCCAAACTTATCTTCGCCGAGGTCGGCTTCTAGCAGTTTTTCCATTCGTCTGTAAAGAATTAGTTCAGTATTTTGCAGCCGTGACTTATTAAACTGATAGTTCGGTAATTTTCACATCTGTCAACACCTGCTTTCTTGGGGATTGGAATTATTATATTCTTCCTGAAGTCTGAGGGTATTTCGCCTGTCTCATACATCTTGCTCACCAGATGGTAGAGTTTTGTCAGGACTGGCTCTCCCAAGGCCATCAGTAGTTCCAATGGAATGTTGTCTACTCCCGGGGCCTTGTTTCGACTCAGGTCTTTCAGTGCTCTGTCAAACTCTTCACGTAATATCGTATCTCCCATTTCATCTTCATCTACATCCTCTTCCATTTCCATAATATTGTCCTTAAGTACATCGCCCTTGTATAGACCCTCTATATACTCCTTCCACCTTTCTGCTTTCCCTTCTTTGCTTAGAACTGGGTTTCCATCTGAGCTCTTGATATTCATACAAGTGGTTCTCTTTTCTCCAAAGGTCTCTTTAATTTTCCTGTACGCAGTATCTACCTTAGGCCTAGTGAGATAAGCCTCTACATCCTTACATTTGTCCTCTAGCCATCCCTGCTTAGCCATTTTGCACTTCCTGTCGATCTCATTTTTGAGACCTTTGTATTCTCTTTTGCCTGCTTCATTTACTGCGATTTTATATTTTCTCCTTTCATCAATTAAATTCAATATTTCTTCTGTTACCCAAGGATTTCTACTAGCCCTCGTCTTTTTACCTACTTGATCCTCTGCTGCCTTCACTACTTCATCCCTCAGAGCTACCCATTCTTCTTCTACTGTATTTCTTTCCCCCATTCCCGTCAATTGTTCCCTTATGCTCTCCCTGAAGTTCTGTACAACCTCTGGTTTAGTCAGTTTATGTAGGTCCCATTTCCCTAAATCCCCACCTTTTTGCAGTTTCTTCAGTTTTACTCTACAGTTCATAACCAATAGATCGTGGTCAGAGTCCACATCTGCCCCTGGAAATGTCTTACAATTTAAAACCTGGTTCCTAAATCTCTGTCTTACCATCATATAATCTATCTGATATCTTCTAGTATCTCCAGGATTCTCCCATGTATACAACCTTCTTTTATGATTCTTGAACCAAGTGTTAGCTATGGTTAAGTTATGCTCTGTGTAAAATTCTACCAGACGGCTTCCTCTTTCATTTCTCTCCCCCAATTCATATTCACCCACTATGTTTCCTTCTCTCCCTTTTTCTACTCTTGAATTCCAGTCACCCATGATGACTATTAAATTTTCGTCTCCCTTCACTACCTGAATAATTTCTTTTATCTCATCATACATTTCATCAATTTCTTCATCATCTGCAGAGCTAGTTGACATATGAACTTGTACTACTGTAGTAGGCATGGGCTTCGTGACTATCTTGGCCACAATAATGCGTTCACTATGCTGTTAGTAGTAGCTTACCCGCACTCCTATTTTTTTATTCATTATTAAACCTACTCCTGCATTACCTCTATTTGATTTTGTATTTATAACCCTGTATTCACTTGACCAAAAGTCTTGTTCCTCCTGCCACTGAACTTCACTAATTCCCACTATATCTAACTTTAACCTATTCATTTCCCTTTTTAAATTTTCTAACCTACCTGCCCGATTAAGGGATCTGACATTCCACGCTCCGATCCATAGAACGCCAGTTTTCTTTCTCCTGATAACGACGTCCTCTTGAGTAGTCCCCGCCCGGAGATCCGAATGGGGGACTATTTTACCTCTGGAATATTTTACCCAAGAGGACGCCTTCATCATTTAACCATACAGTAAAGCTGCATGCCCTCGGGAAAAATTACGGCTGTAGTTTCCCCTTGCTTTCAGCCGTTCACAGTACCAGCACGGCAAGGCCATTTTGGTTAGTGTTGCAAGGCCAGATCAATTATCCAGACTGTTGCCCCTGCAACTACTGAAAAGGCTGCTGCCCCTCTTCAGGAACCACATGTTTGTCTAGTTCTCAACAGATACCCCTCCATTGTGGTTGCACCTATGGTACGGCCATCTGTATCACTGAGGCACGCAAGCCTCCCCACCTACGGCAAGGTCCATGGTTCATGGGGGTAGTGTAACTATATAAACCATTGTTCTTTTTGAACTGTAATGGGTTATTTACAACAAACTTCATAAACGAATACATACACTATAAAGCAGTAGTCAAAATACCTGACTCCTTAGGGATACAGGGTACTTATAAACGGTGGAAAAGTCAAAAGTTTTATGACTTTATTACATACTATAGTCTTTCCTGATTACATTAATATATATATTATAGGGTTTCAAGACCTATATGTATCAAATTTTAAAGTTACGGTCATGTTTGCCACCACGCCCCCTTTATTTCTGTTACAGAAAGCAGTATTATTTTGAAAAGAACTGTGAACTTTCTGTTTAGAGTGATTATACGTATGATACATGGTATATGTTGGTAACAGTGCAGGTTTCTAGAGTCTGTTAATGATTATCTTTGTAAATATTTACTTTTGTTTCACTGAAGCTGTTTGTTCACGTGTTACTGAATGTTTGTTGCCCAAGTGCTACAAACATTTGTGGGAGTATATATCCTTTAGTGTGCAATAAATACGAACTATGACACACATCAAGAAATTCAATAAAAGGAATTTCTGTGGTAACCAGTTCACAATGAAAGCAAGACGCACTGTTGAAAGTAACCTATATATCTGTTCTTCAGGGAAGGAACTCCCACATGGCACGCCTCCTGGTGATTCAAATTTTTGTGTTAACAATAACGCTATTTTTAGTGGATTTGTTGTTGTTGATATGGGCATCTTATCTTTTTGATAAAGGAAGTGGTAAAGTGTATACAATGTGATGGGTAGGCTGTCTGGAAATAACCGAACAATAAAGCAGCAGGAAGGGTTTAGAGTCAAAATTAGTTGTTCTTTGTAGATCCTGCAATAAATCTACCTTGAAAATGACTTTGAACATTGTGCATATTTCATATGATATGAATTTGAATGTAGTGTATGAAATGCGTGCAACAGGAAAAGGAAAAAAGGCTACTCAAACATTTTGTGGTTTGATGGACCTTTCTCCTCCTCCCAGTAGGTTCAGCTATTACACAAAAATACTTTTAGGTGCCTTGACGGTTGTGTCTAAAGCATCTATGAAATTTACAGTAGAAGAAACTGTAAATATTAGTAGAACCAGGGACATTGCTGTTGCACTTGATGGTACATGTCAACGTAGAGGACATCAATCCTTGAATGGTGTTGTAAATGCTGCTTCTCTGGAGAGTGGAAAAGTTGTTGGTGTTGAGTGCTTATCTAAGTACTGCCACACCTGCCATGGTAACACTGAAGGATATATTGAACATTAGCGTTCCAATAATTATGTGGTTACAGTGGAGCTATGGAGTGTAATGGAGCTCTAAAAATATTTCAGAGGTCGATGCCCGTTTATGACGTTAGATATACAAAGTAACTAGGCGATGGGGACTCTAAAGCTTTCAATAAAATTAATGAGTTCAATGTTTATGGTGATACCTTGATAACAAAACTGGACTGCTGCGGACCTGTGCAAAAGAGGATGGGTGCTAGATTGAGGAAGATACAAAGAGAAATGAAAGGAAAGTTGCTATCTGATGGAAAATCTCTGTCTGGATGAGGCAGACTGACAGAAACTGAAATAGACCTCATTCAGAGTTATTATGGACTGGCCATTAGATGAACTGCACCTCTGAATGATGTTACAGCAATGAGAAAAGCTGTATGGACCACCTACTTTCATAAGTTGTCCACAGATGACCACCCTGTTCACGCACTTGCCCTAAAGATGCAGATTCCTGGTGTAGTTACCAACAAACAAAAGACAGTGATCAAATGTACCATCATAAGCATTCTCTTCCTGAACCTGTTATGAATGAAATAAAACAAATTTTTAGAGACCCAAGTGACCCTGTTTTGCTTAGTAAATGTCTTCATGGGGCACTCAGAAAACAAATGAAAGTTTCAACCATTGCATATGGGAAAGATTACCCAAGAATGTTTTTGTACAACTAAATACATTAAAAGTTGGTGTGCAAGATGTAGTGATATGTTTCAATGATAGAGCGATAGGAAGATTGGAAGTCCTGAGAAATTTAGGCATAAAATGTGGCTCTAATATGGAAGATCAATTGCTTACGTGTGCCAGACAACGGGTGCATGAAGCTGAAAGATTCGCTCTTCAAGTTACCAAAGAAGCAAGAAGTACTAAAAGGAATGCCAAGAGGAAGCCTGAAGATGAAGAAATGCTGCAGGATGAAGACTACGCTTCAAGAATGTTCTGAGGCACAGTTTAATCGGAATCATATCTTCATTCGCAGTTTCCCCGTAAGTTGTATTTTTCAGAATTCAGGTACAAATATTTTGTAAAGTTCAAAAAGCATTGCTCTATTTTTTTCTGTAACTTGCAATAGCCCATACTTATGTAATAGACCTAAGCTTTATTGCAGAATCAACTAAATTATAGAAAAAGTAACATTTTTATTAGGAAAAAAATTATAAAAATTAAAATGTAAGACGTGATATTTTTTTATCCTTGTAATAAACATAATAGGTGGAGTTAAATAGGTCTAGTACCCCAGCCAACATGTCATGCATATCTGGTAAAAATTTGGTCTCCTTCACATGTATAACATCGGATTAAATGGTACCTCAATTTGAGGAAGCATTTTGGAAAAAAAAAATTGCATCAATTTCTTTGTACTTTTTTTAATAGCACTAAGCAAGCACAAAAATATTCAAAATACTTCTAATTTGTTTAGAAAGTATGCTGAATTACTTGATATCAACAAAAAAATCTATAAAACATATACATTATAAACAGTGCCTGAAAGAAACAGGTGTTGATTTTTACATAATATTGAGCTGGAAAATTATCTTGTATCCTAAAACAGGTGTCTATAAGCTGATCATGGGTGAGAACCATTTTTAAAGTGTGTTTTTGAGCAATTAAGACATTCTTTGTTAAAGATGAGTTTTCCCAGAACATTATTCCATATAATCTTATTGAGTAAAAACGCACAACATACGAGGCGGGACCCAAAAATAATTTCTTTCTAGAAAGCATATACTTTATTGTTTTCAAATACATGCTTAATCTCCTTCGAAGTACTCTCCATTAGCCTTAATACACTTGTCCAAACGTTCATTCCAGTGTTCGAAGCACCTTTTAAATTCATCCTCTTTGATACCTGCTAGCACTTTCATGACATTGCGTTTTACGTCTTCCACATCCGCAATGTTTCCCTCTCAAGTCTCATTTCATCCTCGGGAATAGGAAGAAGTCCGAGGGTGCTAAATCCAGCGAATAGGGCGTGTGGGTCAAGGTAATCATCTTCATTGAGGCCAAAAAACTGGTGATGCTGAGAGCCATGTACGCGGGAGCGTTATCGTGATGCAAGAAGCACATACCGGAAAGCCGGACGTTTTCACGACAAACTTCTGTGAAGCCATTTCATAACCTCCATATAGAATAGTTGGTTTACTGTCTGGTCTTCAGGGTCAAATTCAGAGTGTACAATCCCTTTGATGTCAAAAAAACAGATCAACATCATTTTCACATTCGATTTCACTTGTCAATCTTTTTTTGGTCAAGGTGAGCCAGATGACTTCCATTGGGATGACTGTTGTTTACTTTCTGGATCGTACCCATAGCACAATGACTAATCACCTGTAATGATTTTGTTGAAAAAATATGGATCATCTTTGAATGCGTCCTTCATTTTGAGACTGGCTTGAAACCGATGATCCCTTTGATCTCTGGTAAGAAGCTTCGGCACGAATTTTGCTGCCACTCTTCGCATCCCCAAATCGATTGTCAAGATGTGCTGAATTGAGCTCCAGGACAACCCGGACAAGTTCTCGAGTTGGTCGATTGTCCTGCGTTGGTCTTCACTGATGAGATCACAGATTTTGTCAATGTTGTATTCGCTTCGAGCAGTTGAAGGCCAACCGGAACAGGGCTGATCTTCAACCACCATTTCTCCCTTTTTAAACCGAGAAAACCATTCGTACACTTGCATTTTACTAAGAGCATGGTCTTTGTAGGCTGCCTGAATCATCGCAACAGTTTCTGCTGCGTTCTTGCCGAGCAAGAAACAAAACTTCATTGCCGCACGTTGTTCGTAAGAACTAGCCATTTCCTTGTGTCACGTCTGCACTGTACGCACACTCAAAGAATTGCCAAAGAAACCACACTTCTCACTGTTGGGTGATGCCGCGTGGCTGAATGACTCAGCAGAGCTACTACTACAACCCTCTGGCAGCGCAACCTGTTACTACAAGTACACGATGTGCTGCATTACGATTCCGGTTACTTTTGGGACCCCCCTCGTACGCTAACTTATTGATTTCTCTCTTTGCCCAGGATGTGCAACAATTCAGAGCAAAAATGTTGCTGAACGAAGTTATTTTAAGTGTTTCAAAATGGGTTTTTTTCCCGTTTAAATTCTCATCAATACGGACACCGAAAATTTTTGATGTTTATACTTTCATTGGTGTAGTACCTCGAGATGTTCAGAACTGAAAATGTAGCATCTTTCTGAAATTGCGGGTGAGAACATTTGCAGTAAACCACTCAATGATACTTTTAAGAACATTATTTACAATTTATTCCATCACTGTCTGTATTGATTACAAGACTAGTGTCATATGACACTAGTTTTGTAATCAATAAAATAACTAATTCTGCTTGCAGTGTATCATATGATCAGAAACAGTCTGAAAAGCTTGCAAGAGTGTTGAAAGGTACATTTAGCTGAGAAATAACTGTTGAGGGGAAAATGTGATACACTGAGCCACTGCTGAGTTAAGTGGAATAGAAATTATCCAATCAGACCGTTTTGCACACAAATTCAAATAGCCCACCAGACACAATTAGTGGTTGGTTGGTTGGTTTAAAAAGGGGGAAAGGGACCAAACTGCTTGGTCATCAGTCCGTTGTTCCTGTTAAAACAATCATACAGGGTAAAGAAGAAAACGAACGAGATGTAGAGCACAATACCGAAAGGAAGGAAATACGACAAGAATGACAGAAAGACAACAAATACTACAAAGAACAAAAGAGGACAAGAAAACCATAAAGAGATGCAAGAAAGAAGTAGAAGAGATTGAAACAAGAAAGCAGATTACCATAGCTGGCTGACCATGAGAATAAAAAGGAGAAGCCAGCCATCAGCAACCCTAAAAGCACTAAGGTGGAGGACACAGAGGGACAAAGGACATGCGCTAAAACTTAGATCAAATGATAAAACCCACCCTCATGAATAAAACGTAAAACTAAAGCTCCTGTTGAGGCACTGTTGACCAACACCAAAGGTAGGGTGCTGGGAAAGTTAAAAGTTCACCACAGAGCATCTAAAAGTGGACAGTCCAACAAGAGGTGGACAACTGTCACTTGTGAGCCACAGCGACACTGAGGTGGGTCCTCATGACGGAGGAGGTAACAATGTAGCCTGTTTGGCCAGCCTATCAGCAAGTTCGTTGCCTGGGATTCCAACTTGTCCTGGGGTCCACACAAACACGACTGTACAACTGGACAATTCCAGGGCAGAGATGGACTCCTGGATGGTCGCTAACAAAGGATGGTGAGAGTAGCACTTGTCAATAGTTTGTAAGCTATTCAGGGAGTCAAAACAGAGAAGAAACAACTCACCAGAACAGGAATGGATGTACTGAAGTGCACTAGATATGGCCAAAAGCTCCATATTGAATACACTGCAGTCAGCGGGCAAGGAATGTTGTTCAATATGGCCTCTGTGGACATAGGCGAAGCCAGCATTACCACCAGCCATTAAGCCGTCCATGTAAAGAACTTCAGAGGCCCGGAATATGTCAAGAGTAGAGAGGAAGTGACAGCAGAGAGCAGCGAGGTTAACCAAGTCCTTAGGGCCATGCAAAAGGTCCAGACAAAGCTTCAGCCAAGGTGTACACCATTGAGGTGTACGTGATTGGACCTCAAGTAGAGGTGGTAAAGGGAAGGACTCCAGTTCAGACAGAAGAGATCGCACATGAACCGCAATCGTCAGTCCTGACCTGGGCCACCGATGTGGGAAAAGGAGACAGTAATTCGGATGCTTAGGAGAACTATGAATGTGTGCAACATAACTGGCGAACAGTTGTGCATGTCGGATCTGCAATGGAGGGAATCCACCAGGACACTGGTCACCGGACTCATTCCAAAGGCTCCAGTCGCTTGGTGAACACCAAAGTGGTGCACTGGATCGAGTAAATGCAATGCTGAGGGCACCGCCAAACCGTAAACCAGACTCCCATAGTCAAGCTGGGATTGAACAAGGGCTCTGTAGAGCTGCAGCAGCATAGAGAGATCTGTACCCCAGTTGGTGTTGCTCAGGCAGCAGAGGGCATTGAGATGCTGCCAGCACTTCCACTTAAGCTGACGTAGGTGAGGTAGGATAGTCAATTGGGTGTCGAAAAGCAGTCCTAAGAATCGATATGCCTCCACTACAGTGAGTGGATTGTCATTACGGTAAAGTTCTGTTTCTGGATGAATGGTGCGACATCGACAGAACTGCCTGACAAATGACTTCGTGGCTGATAACTGGAAGCCTTGGGCTAGAGCCCATGACTGTGCCTTGTGAATGGCTCCCTGTAGGCGCTGCTCAGCAACACCAGTACTGGAGGAGTAGTACGAAATGTAGAAGTCATCTGCATACAGAGAGGTTGAGATGGATGGCCCTACAGCTGCTGCTAGACCATTAATAGAAAATAAAAATAGAGAGACACTCAATATGGAGTCCTGCGGAACAGGATTCTCCTGAATACAGGGGGCACTATGGGAGGCAACAAACTTGGACACGTAAAGTACAGAGCTAAAGGAAGTTTTGGATAAAAATTGGGAGCGGGCCCTGGAGACCCCATTCATACAATCTGGCAAGGATATGATGTCGCCAGGTCGTGTCGTATGCTTTACATAAGTCAAAAAAGACGGCAACCAGGTGTTGGTGTCTGGAAAAGGCTGTTCGGATGGCAGACTCGAGGGACACACGATTATCAGTGGTAAAGCGACCCTGGTGGAAGCCGCCCTGACATGGAGCCAGTAGGCCACGTGACTCCAGGACCCAACCCAACCGCCCACACACCATACATTCCAGCAGCATACAAAGAACGTTGGTGAGGCTGATGGGCCGGTAGCTATCCTAATCAAGCGGGTTTTGACTGGGTCTGAGCACCGGAATAATGATGCTCTCCCGCCATTGTGATGGCAAGAAGACATCGTACCAGATCCGGTTAAAGATCACGAGGAAATATTGGTTGTAGTCAGACGAGGGATTTTTAATCATCTGACTGTGGATCTGATCTGGCCCAGGAGCTATGTCAGGGCAATGTACAAGTGTGCTGAAGAGCTCCCACTCTGTAAAGGGGGCATTATAGGGTTCACTGTGGCGTGTAGTGAATGAGAGGACTTTCCTTTCGATCCGCCATTTGAGGGTGTGAAAGACTGGTGGGTAGTTTACCGAAACAGAGGCTTGAGCAAAGTGCTTGGCAATCGTGTTTGTGTCGGTAGATAACGTACCATTTATGTTAATACCAGGAACACCTGGTGGGGTCTGGTACATAAAAACTCGTTTGATCTTTGCCCAGGCTTGGGAAGGTGACATATGGCACCCAATGGTCAAGATATATCTCTCCCAACACTCCTGTTTCCATCTTTTGATAAGCTGCCGAACGCGGGCACGGGCCTGTTTAAAGGCTATGAGTTGCTCCAGGGAAGGGTGCCACTTATGCTGCAGTAGAGCTCCTTAATTGCCTCAGCGACTTCCGGCAATCACCAAGGGACTGCCTTTTGCAGGGGGGCACCTAAAGGAGGATGAATCACAATTTCCGCTGCAGAAACGATTGTTGTAGTTACCTGCTCAACCACCACATCGATGTTACCTTGTGGGGGAGATTCAACGGTGACAAAAGAGGTGAAAGAATCCCAGTCTGCCTTGTTTAAAGCCCATCTGGGCAGGCGTCTGGGGGCCTGACAATAGGGCAGTGACAAGAAGATGGGGAAGTGGTCACTACCACACAGGTCATCATGTCTTCTCCAGTGGATAGATGGGAGAAGGCCAGAACTGCAAACCGAGAGATCAATGGCCGAATATGTGCCATGGGCCACACTGAAATGTGTGTGGGCAACTGTATTTAAGAGGCAGAGGACAAGTTGTGACAGTAAATTTTCGAATCTCTGCCTCAGCCAGTAAGCACGGTGCCACCCCACAAGGGATCAACTTCTACATCTACATCTACATTTATACTCCGCAAGCCACGCAACGGTGTGTGGCAGAGGGCACTTTACATGCCACTGTCATTACCTCCCTTTCCTGTTCCAGTCGCGTATGGTTCGCGGGAAAAACGACTGTCTGAAAGCCTCTGTGCGCGCTCTAATCTCTCTAATTTTACATTTGTGATCTCCTCTGGAGGTATAAGTAGGGGGAAGCAATATATTCGATACCTCATCCAGAAACGCACCCTCTCGAAACCTGGCGAGCAAGCTACACTGCGATGCAGAGCGCCTCTCTTGCAGAGACTGCCACTTGAGTTTGTTAAACATCTCCGTAACCCTATCACGGTTACCAAATAACCCTATGACGAAACGCGCCGCTCTTCTTTGGATCTTCTCTATCTCCTCCGTCAACCCGATCTGGTACGGATCCCACACTGATGAGCAATACTCAAGTATAGGTCGAACGAGTGTTTTGTAAGCCACCTCCTTTGTTAATGGACTACATTTTCTAAGGACTCTCCCAATGAATCCCACCCTGCTACCCGCCTTACCAACAATTAATTTTATATGATCATTCCACTTCAAATCGTTCTGCACGCATACTCCCAGATATTTTACAGAAGTAACTGCTACCAGTGTTTGTTCCGCTATCATATAATCATACAATAAAGGATCCATCTTTCTATGTATTCGCAATACATTACATTTGTCTATGTTAAGGGTCAGTTGCCACTACCTGCACCAAGTGCCTATCCGCTGCAGATCTTCCTGCATTTCGCTACAATTTTCTAATGCTGCAACTTCTCTGTATATTACAGCATCATCCGCGAAAAGCCGCATGGAACTTCCGACACTATCTACTAGGTCATTTATATATATTGTGAAAAGCAATGGTCCCATAACACTCCCCTGTGGCACGCCAGAGGTTACTTTAACGTCTGTAGACGTCTCTCCATTGATAACAACATGCTGTGTTCTGTTTGCTAAAAACTCTTCAATCCAGCCACACAGCTGGTCTGATATTCCGTAGGCTCTTACTTTGTTTATCAGGCGACAGTGCGGAACTGTATCGAACGCCTTCTGGGAGTCAAGAAAAATAGCATCTACCTGGGAGCCTGTATCTAATATTTTCTGGGTCTCATGAACAAATAAAGCGAGTTGGGTCTCACACGATCGCTGTTTCCGGAATCCATGTTGATTCCTACATAGTAGATTCTGGGTTTCCAAAAACGACATGATACTCAAGCAAAAAACATGTTCTAAAATTCTACAACAGATCGACGTCAGAGACATAGGTCTATAGTTTTGTGCATCTGCTCGACAACCCTTCTTGAAGACTGGGACTACCTGTGCTCTTTTCCAATCATTTGGAACCTTCCGTTCCTCTAGAGACTTGCTGTACACGGCTGTTAGAAGGGGGCAAGTTCTTTCACGTACTCTGTGTAGAATCGAATTGGTATCCCGTCAGGTCCAGTGGACTTTCCTCTGTTGAGTGATACCAGTTGCTTTTCTATTCCTTGGACACTTATTTCGATGTCAGCCATTTTTTCGTTTGTGCGAGGATTTAGAGAAGGAACTGCAGTGCGGTCCTCCTCTGTGAAACAGCTTTGGAAAAAGGTGTTTAGTATTTCAGCTTTACGCGTGTCATCCTCTGTTTCAATGCCTTCATCATCCCTGAGTGTCTGGATATGCTGTTTCGAGCCACTTACTGATTTAACGTAAGACCAGAACTTCCTAGGATTTTCTGTCCAGTCGGTACATAGAATTTTACTTTCGAATTCACTGAACGCTTCACGCATAGCCCTCCTTACGCTAACTTTGACATCGTTTAGCTTCTGTTTGTCTGAGAGGTTTTGGCTGCGTTTAAATTTGGAGTGAAGCTCTCTTTGCTTTTGCAGTAGTTTCCTAACTTTGTTGTTGTACCACGGTGGGTTTTTCCCGGCCCTCACAGTTTTACTCGGCACGTACCTGTCTAAAACGCATTTTACGATTGCCTTGAACTTTTTCCATAAACACTCAACATTGTCAGTGTCGGAACAGAAATTTTCGTTTTGATCTGTTAGGTAGTCTGAAATCTGCCTTCTATTACTCTTGCTAAACATATAAACCTTCCTCCCTTTTTTTATATTCCTATTAACTTCCATATTCAGGGATGCTGCAACGGCCTTATGATCACTGATTCCCTGTTCTGCACATACAGAGTCGAAAAGTTCGGGTCTGTTTGTTATCAGTAGGTCCAAGATGTTATCTCCACGAGTTGGTTCTCTGTTTAATTACTCGAGGTAATTTTCGGATAGTGCACTCAGTATAATGTCACTCGATGCTCTGTCCCTACCACCCGTCCTGAACATCTGAGTGTCCCATTCTATATCTGGTAAATTGAAATCTCCACCTAAGACTATAACATGCTGAGAAAATTTACGTGAAATGTATTCCAAATTTTCTCTCAGTTGTTCTGCCACTAATGCTGCTGAGTCGGGAGGTCGGTAAAAGGAGCCAATTATTAACCTAGCTCGGTTGTTGAGTGTAACCTCCACCCATAATAATTCACAGTAACTATCCACTTCTACTTCACTACAGGATAAACTACTACTAACAGCGACGAACACTCCACCACCGGTTGCATGCAGTCTATCCTTTCTAAACACCGTCTGTGCCTTTGTAAAAATTTCAGCAGAATTTATCTCTGGCTTCAGCCAGCTTTCTGTACCTATAACGATTTCAGCTTCGGTGCTTTCTATCAGCGCTTGAAGTTCCGGTACTTTACCAACGCAGCTTCGACAGTTTACAATTACAATACCGATTGCTGCTTGGTCCCCGCTTGTCCTGACTTTGCCCCGCACCCGTTGAGGCTGTTGCCCTTTCTGTACTTGCCCAAGGCCATCTAACCTAAAAAACCGCCCAGTCCACACCACACAACCCCTGCTACCCGTGTAGCCGCTTGTTGCATGTAGGGATTATGAGTGTTAAAATCTCCCAAAAGTAGGAAAGGTTCAGGGAGTAGATCAATCAGTGCAGTCAATGCGTTCCAGGGTACTGCACCATCTGGAGGAAGATATACGTTGCAGACAGTTATTTCCTGTGTCGTCCTTATCCTGACAGCCATAGCTTCAAGAGGGGTTTGAAGGGGCACAGGTCACTGCATACTGAGTTCAGGACATAGTCACAAACTCCACCTGTCACTCTATTATAGTCACTACAGTTCTTGTAATACCCCTATAGCCATGGGGGGGGGGCAGGGGTCTGCATTTCCGGGAACCATGTTTCCATAAGGGCAATGCAGAAAGCAGGTGTAAAGCTTAAGAGTTGCCATAGCTCAGCCAGGTGGTGGAAAAAACCACAACAATTCCACTGGAGGAGGCTGGGAAGGCATGGAACATTCAATGAGGCAGTTTATGCCTCAGGGTCACCTGCTGCCACAGACTTATTCCCTGAGCAGTCTATATCCATTGTGTCTGAGTGTCTGGCGAGATCTAGGTCCTCAGCAGATGCCAGAATCTCCACCTCATCCTCAGACTCAGAGCGGGTAGGTAGCAGTGGTTGTGGATGCCATCACAATTCACTTGGTTTTGGGAGTCTTCTGTTTGGATTTCTCTTGCTGCTCCTTGGGTTTCTCTGGTTGGGAGGGCTTCACTGATCCAATCTCCAGGACTGACGATGATCGTGAAACCCTATGACCAGCTGCTTTTGGGCATTTCAGTCACTGGCAGGTGTCATCTTTCCCACGAGCAGAAACTTGGGAAAGGAGTGACCTAAGGAAGCCCTTCCTAGAGAGAGGAGGTGAAGAAAACTGATGCTTCTACGGCTGAGAAGTGGGGACTGGCGTTCCTGATGGTTGGGGGAATAGTGCTTTTCTGATTCAGGGGGTGTGGCAGCAACAGGGAGTGAAGTGCCCCCCACCATCAAGGGGGCAGGTGTAGTCTTCTGGCTCTGAAGGGTGACTGGAGTTGGCGGAACAGATGGGGCTAGAACTGTTGTAGTGGCGGTGTAAGACGATGTCATACGTACAGGATGTAGGCACTCAAATTTCCTCTAGCCTCAGTGTAGGTCAGCCGGTCCAGGGTCTTGTATTCAATTATTTTCCTTTCTTTCTGGAGAATTCTGCAGTCTGGTGAGCAAGGCAAATGGTGCTCCCCGCAGTTGACACAGATGGGAGGCAGGACACATGGAGTATTGGAATGTGAAGGACGTCCACAACCCTGACAGGTGATCCTGGAAGTACAGCGGGAAGACATATGGCTGAACTTCCAGCATATAAAGCATCGCATTGGGGGAGGGATATATGGCTTTACATCACAGTGGTAGACCATCACCTTGACCTTCTCGGGTAATGTGTCACCCTCGAAGGCCAATATGAAGGCACCAGTGGCAACCTGATTATCCCTTGGACCCTGGTGGACACACCGGATGAAATGGACACCTTGCCGCTCTAAACTGGCATGCAGCTCATTGTCAGACTGCAAAAGAAGGTTCCCGTGAAATATGATACCCTGGACCACATTTAAGCTCTTATGGGGGTGTGATGGAAACATTAACATCCCCCAGCTTCTCACAGGCGAGTAGAGCCCGTGACTGGGCAGAGGATGCTGTTTTGATCAAGACTGACATATATCGCATTTTAGACAATCCTCCACCTCCCCAAACTTGTCCTCTAAATGCTCAACAAAAAACTGAGGCTTCATCGTCATGAAAGTTTCCCCGTCAGCTCTCGAACATACGAGGTACCAGTGCAAATAAGATGTGCTGCCATACTTAGCCTGGCATTCCTCCCATGGGTGGCCAGGGAGGGGAGAAATTTGGGGTTGTACTCCTGTGCATTGAATTGAGCCCATGAATGCTTAGAGACTGCTGGTGTGTGACCACCAGCAAGAGATGATGTACTATGCTTCATCACATGTCATCTGCCCTGATGCCACCCACTCCAACCAGGGCCCTCCCCATGGGTGCCACCCAGCCGCAGCAAAGGCCACCTGGCAGGATGGCTATTGCCGGGAGTCCCGATGCCCCAGGGAGATGGGCATCTACTCCTTGGCATATGTGGAGAGTTAACAGTGCAGGCATCAGCAGAGCGATCCCTGTGTGGTCATGAGGCTACAACCAACAGGGTACATGGCGGTCCCACCAGAATGGACTGGCTACTGTGCTGGATACCAGGTGCAAACAAGCTTGAAGTCCATTATCGTCGTCAGCGCAGAAAGTGATACTGTGCAGTGGATGGAGGAAAACGCACCCAGGAGGGTGATCTCACATAACAGCTGGAAATGAGCAGCAGTGCAGGTCCACATCGCCGAATGATGCAAGAGGTCTCAGCATATGATGGACACGATGCACCATGTAAGGCGCCTTTCCGAAATTGGGTCGCTCTTCAGGAAAATTTAGAAGGATGGAGGTCAAACCCTACAGGGGACCATCACATAAAGGCCTAAACATGAGAGACTCCTTTTAGTTGCCTCTTATGACAGGCAGGAATACCTTGGGCCTATTCTTACCCCCGGACCCACTGGGGGAATACAATTAGTGCCAGTTTTTCTCATAGGGTAGATGATAGTGCACAAGGCTGCTCAGCCTTTGGCTCTGTTAGATCCTTACTAACATCCCATATCCAATTTCTTTTCTTTTTCAGGAAACCAAAGAAAGAACATATTTGGTAACACCTTCTCTGAGGGTCACTCGAATTTTCATGCACAATGGTCTAATTGGCTAACTTCAGTGCTAATTAACATGGAAATGGCACAACATATCAATTTTTTTCTTAGCAATTATTTCTCAGCATAATCTGCCCTTCAACACCCTTACAAGCTTTTTAGACTGTTTCTGACCACCCTGCATATGAGAAACAATAAAACTGAGCCTTGTGAAACACTGTAAGTAATTTTCCCACAGTTAGAAGAATCTCCCTTGGTTACATTTGTTGAATTATTAAGTGCAAATTTGTACATGTTTGTGGTTCAATATGACATCAGTTGGTTGGCTATATCACCAATACCACAAAACCTCAGTTTATCTAGGAGACTATTGAGGGTCTGGCAGTCAAATGCCTTGGCTAGGTTACAGAAAATATCAAATGATGTGATTTTGTTATTTAATACTTGTAAAATTTGGTGAGTGAATGTGCAGATGGCTTTCTCAGTTGAGCAACTCTCCAAAACTGTGATTTACTGAGGACATTGTTGTTTCTCAGTTCTAATGCATCTAGGATACATTTCATCAAAAATTTTGGATACTAATATCAGTAGTGAAATGAGTTGGCAGTTACTGACATCTCTACCTTTCTTAGAGAGGGGTTAACAATGGCATATTTCAATCTCCCTAGAAAAATACCTTAAGTTAGTGATTGCATAATATATTTCACAAAAGACAATGCCCATTACATGAGAACAAACCTTGGTACTCTGTTGGAAACACTATCAGATCCAGCTGAGTTTTTATTTTTGAGAGATTACATAACTTTTTTAATTTCAAAAGGAGAAGTGAGTGAGAATTCACCCTACCTTGCGGTACACTTCACCCAACATCTAGTCCAATGGAACTGTCATGCAGATAAGGAAAAAACAATGAACCAACTGTGTCTTAACATTTCACAATAGTAGCTAAGTCATACAATGTTCACAATGCTAATAATTCCTGGTCTGCTGATTCTTGTAGATTTTCTGTAAGAATAAGTGAACCATGTTCAGTTGACAGTCTCTGTTGAAGTCCCAATTGTTTGCTACTGAAAATGCATTCTGCACTAACTGCTCACCATTACTGTTGTGCATGATAATACAATAAATGAAAAAATAATAAATGTGAGATGAGATGGTTGATAATCCTTTACAACTGTTTAATTTTCTTTGTTATGAAGAGCCTTGAAAACAGTGTATGCAAGTCTGTCTGGGTAACTAACCTTATGAAAAGATTCACTACACATGTGATTTGGTGCATTACAAAGCTCAGTTTAACATTTCATTACACTGATGGAAAAGAAAGCGTTACACCATGAATACCTTGATCGAACCCTACCATGCTGAGACATGAGTATTTCGATGCTTGTATCTTATATCAAGATGGCGCCGAATGAAACTTTGTTCTGTAACGATGTCTCAGTTTCCTTAAAAAGTGATAGTGACGTGTGTAAAATCTGCGTAAAAAAGGTAAAGAGAGGTATCCTATGCATCCAGTGCACGTCGTGGTATCACGACAAATGTGTTAAAGTGAATCTAAAATATATAAAAGACGAACATGACTGGACATGCCGTCAGTGCGTTGTGAGTGTCACGAAAAACGAGGTAATGGACACGATAAAATCAAAAGAAAAAATAATAAGTGTGCTTACAGAGGATTTAATGACTATAAATACGAAATATGAAGAACTTCGGCAGAAATATCAAGAACTGGAAACGAAATACAAAGAGATAGAGCGAGATCATCGTCTAGCACAAGACAGTGTTGTTAACCGTCGTTCTGCGCAAAAAACGTGGCGTTTGCCGAAAAAAACAAACAGACAGTGAGTACAGTTCCGGCGATACCGCTAGCAAATAAATTCACAACACTAGACGAAGACTGTGATAAGACAAAGAACAATGACGAACAAAAATCAGTGACGAAACTTCCAATCGAGTGCGCAGCCAAGAAAACATCTAATACGAAAAATAAACCAGTGAACATCAAACGACGAGTTGTTGTACTTGGTGATAGCCACGCCAAGAAAATTGCCGAAAAAATAAATGAGTACAGTACGTTATTCACGGCAACAGGTATGACGAAACCCAGTGCACCTTTGACTGAGATAATTAAGAGCAGCAACTCACTTAATGAGCTATCTAAGAATGATACCGTCATAATCATGGGTGGAAGTAATGATGCATACAGAAATGAGAGTAAACATGCGACCCAGTGTTTAAAAACTACATTACTTGATCTGAAAGTTCCGAACATCATAGTTACTAGTTTGCCTCACAGATACGACCTGCAAGACAATTCCATCGTAAATCTGGAGCTTGCAAAAGTAAACAGACAATTCTACAAAATATGCAAGTCCCAACAAAATGTAACATTTCTTGATCTTCCAGATGCAAGAGATTTGTTTACGAAACATGGACTACATTATAATAACGCTGGCAAGTCATACGTTGGCAAAATGCTAGCGAAATTAATACAAAAAGACGACGACGTTGCAAGAAAACCAATTGCTGTGCAACCAGTTTCGACCAAGGAAATGGCTAAACGAGAAAACAATTTCAAAATCGCAGCCACAGCGCCAGCTCAAACAGGAACATCACGTCCAGAAGATGAGACGGTGCCAGAACCAGCCTCAGAACATACAGCCAAGACTGAAATTATCGTCAAGAAAACTGTACCTACTCATCATCCAGATGCCCACACACAGGGAAACTGATGAAGGGGGCCAGTTCGATCCGAATTTGGCCCAATACAACGAATCCAGAACAAGTAGTCAACACTCAGGTGGACGTTCCGTTACTTTATAGTCAAATTAGTTTTAAAGACCCTCTACCTAATAATATATGCAGTAGTAATTTCGTTATGCACTTGAACATAAGAGGTCTGTCTGAAGGAATGATCAGGAAGCTTTATGATATAGAAATTTTGCTAGAAAGTGTGAAACAATATGTGAAAGTCATATGCCTTAATGAACATTGGCTAAAATCTGAAAATATCAGTCTCCTAAATAAACTTACAGGTTATAAACTGGCTACCAGCTTTTGTAGGACCAATGGGTATGGAGGCTCTTGCATATTAGTTCATTCCACGGTAGACTATGATATCAGACAGAATTTTAGCCATCTGAATGAAGAAGGCACATTTGAAAGTTGTTGTATAGAACTTAAAGAGTATAACACACTAATTATCAGCATATATCGCCCCCCTGGGTACCATATAAGCTCTGTAATTTTAGATAAGTTTGATACATTGCTACATAAATTAAAATGTGAGAAACTGTACAAGAAAGTTGTTATATGTGCTGACTTCAACATAGATGTAAGGACTGATGACAAATTTTCTTCACACTTAAAGAACCTGGTAGCCACAAATGGGCTAAATCTCAATTTTGATCAGTATACAAGAACTACAGCAAGCTCTGCAACATGTATTGACAATATTGTAAGTAGTTATAATTATTATGTAAAAGAAAAGTTTCTTCTAGATTTAGGAGTATCAGACCATAAAGCACTATTTGTATCACTACCGAAGCAAAATTCAGTCTGCACAACAAAAAGATGTAGGAATTTCAGTCAAGAAAATGTGGAAGTATTTTGCAAAAAACTAAGCCAAACCAAGTGGACAGTCAGCAAACACACTTCCACAAGTGACAATTACAATAACTTTTTAACTGAATTCTTGGGTATATTCAATGAATGCTTCCCTTTTGTAACAGTGAGGACCAGGTCCCAAAAAAGTAGATCCTGGGTAACAAAAGGAATTAGAGTGTCTAGTGCTACTAAGAGGAAACTGCATATGGAGGCAAAAGTAAATCGAAGCCCTCAATTTCTTAAGTATGTAAGCACATACAAAAAAAACATTTGACAAAATAGTTAAACTAGCAAAACGTACTGCAAATAACAACTTCATTTCAAATGCAAAAAACAAATCAAAAGCTGTTTGGTCTGTTATAAGAAGTGAAGTTGGCAGTGAGGCAGAGAGAAAATGCCCTTCTAAAATAGTGATAAACGGTAGAGCTGTTACAGAACCCAGTGCCATTTGTGAATCATTCAATGACTTTTTCATAAACTGTAACAAATTTGGTGACTGTTCACCACCAAATACAAAGCCCAATATGACAGATAGCAATTGCACATGTTTTAAGTTTTCTCATGTTTCCATCTCAGATGTCATCAAAATCATAATGTCCCTAAAAAATTCAAAATCTGCGGGGTGGGATGAGGTCCCCACTGAAATAATAAAAATAGTCCGTCACAGTATTGCATATCCACTCTCTTTCATAATCAACCAATCATTTGATGAGGGATGTTTCCCAGATCAATTAAAATATGCAGAAGTTCGGCCCATACACAAAAAGGGCAAACAAGATGAATTGGGCAACTATAGGCCAATCTCACTGTTACCAATTTTCTCAAAAATATTTGAAAGAGCTGGATGTGATCAGATTGAAAATCACAATTCATCTAACAGCATTATCTTAGGCAATCAATATGGTTTCAGAAAAGGCCGCAGCACAAGCCATGCAATAAATGAATTAGTCACAAAAGTCAGCAGATGTCTTGATGATAGAATGTGTGTGTCAGGCATCTTTTGTGACCTGTCCAAAGCCTTCGACACAGTAAATCATGACCTGATTCTCCAAAAATTGGCACGCTATGGTTTTCAAGGCAAATCTCTTAGCTGGATGTCATCATACTTGGCAAACAGAAAACAAAGAGTACTTATTAACATCAACGGCAAGAAATTTCTCTCTGGCTGGAAAAACACTCAATTAGGTGTTCCACAAGGCTCAATATTAGGGCCACTGCTTTTTCTATATTATATTAATGATATGCCATGTCAGGTCCAGTCTGATACTATCCTCTATGCAGATGACTCAACAGCTGTAGTCTTTTGTAAAAATGAGGTAGACCTAATTCGTCATATTGAACAAACACTTGGGGAAGTGGAGGCATGGGTCAAAAACAATAACTTGACATTAAATATTACAAAAACAGAAATTGTTCATTTTACCACAAAACAATCTGCACAGTCTATAAGTGAAATAAGGTATATGGACAAAAAATTAGAGACTGCAGACTGTGTCAAATTCCTTGGCGTGTTAGTCAATAAAAACCTGTTATGGAGTCGCCATGTGGACAACATACTGGGTCGACTGAATAGCCTTGTATATATTATGAATATCTTGTATAGTATTACTGATTTAGCTGTAAGAAAAACTGTATATAATGCATATTTTGTTTCAGTCATTAGGTATAGTATAATTTTCTGGGGGTCTGAAAACACAAATTTACTTAGAGCTTTTAGACTACAAAAAAGAATCATCCGAGCAATGGTGGGAGCAAAACCAAAGCAACACTGCAAACCTTTATTTGTAAAACTGGATCTAATGAGCATTCCAAGCATATACATCTATGAAACTCTCACTTTCACAAAAAGAAACCCACAACTTTTTGAGGGCAACTTCTTCTTGCATCAATATGATACAAGATATAGAACAAGCTACATGTTACCTACCCACCGTTTAAAATCATATGAAAAAACCCCATACTATATGGGCATGAAATTTGTAAATAAAATATGGAAAGATATGGATGACCCAAATGTAAAAGGCACCAAAAGAGACCTGGAAAAATATCTGAAAGATAAATGTTACTATAGTGTAGAAGATTTCATGAATGGTAACAATGCATTATAATTGTAATTAAAATACCTCTTTGAAGATGTTACACCATGTATATCATTAGTTTATTGTCTATTTTTAGTATTGTTATATATAGTGTAAAAACTGACAAGTCACCTATGTCACAATCTTTGATTGTATAAGGCATGTTATGTGATAATAAAAATTGAATTGAATTGAATATGGTGATTAAAATTTCATTATAATGAAATATTAGTCTCGCTATATTCAGCACAGAAAAAGAGGCATTTCTACCAATGAAGTATGATTTGAGTAAATGGTAGCCATCAAGTATATCAAATATTACTGGCGATGGTGGTGGTGGTGGCATGTAAAGAGTGCTCAACAGTGAGGTCATCAGTGTCCTTATTCAACTAACTGGATACCAATGTGGTTTTGTTTTGTGAAAAGTATACACCAAATTGTAAAATATAAAAGCAAATGAAACTGTATGGTTCCAGACACCTTTTCAAATCTCAAACACCTATGGTGTATGTACACAAACTGAAGCGATGAATGAAAATTTGTACCGAGGCTTTGATTCGAACCAGGGCCTCCTCCTCACTAGGCAGATGCGCTAACCACTACGCCACCCTGTCACAGTGGCTTTTCATGACTGCATGGACTATCCTAGCACATCTCCCTCTTCAATCCAGATTCCCATCCACACCATTTTGATTGAGAAGGGAGGCATGCTAGGGTAGTCCCTGTCGTCTACTACGATGTCTCTAGCTTCCACTCACACTTTTACAAAGATCAAAAGACAAATAACCCAAGACAGCTTGTGATTAAAGTACAAAAATAATTTAACAGGGAACTGTACCTGGTTCAACAATGGGAAAGTACAAGATAAAACAATCACCTGGAAACACATCTTCTACCTAAGAAACAAGGGAGAAGGTCAGACAGGACACAGAATCTGAAAACATGAAACACACTTGATCTATCTACATCTACATCCATACTCCGCAAGCCACCTGACGGTGTGTGGCGGAGGGTACCTTGAGTACCTCTATCGGTTCTCCCTTCTATTACAGTCTCGTATTGTTTGTGGAAAGAAGGATTGTTGGTATGCTTCTGTGTGGGCTCTAATCTCTCTGATTTTATCCTCATGGTCTCTTCGCGAGATATACATAGGAGGGAGCAATATACTGCTTGACTCTTCGGTGAAGGTATGTTCTCGAAACTTTAACAAAAGCCCGTACCGAGCTACTGAGCGTCTCTCCTGCAGAGTCTTCCAGGGGGGTTTATCTATCATCTCCGTAACACTTTCGCGATTACTAAATGATCCTGTAACGAAGCGCACTGCTCTCCGTTGGATCTTCTCTATCTCTTCTACCAACCCTACCTGGTACGGATCCCACACTGCTGAGCAGTATTCAAGCAGTGGGCGAACAAGCGTACTGTAACCTACTTCCTTTGCTTTCGGATTGCATTTCCTTAGGATTCTTCCAATGAATATCAATCTGGCATCTGCTCTACCAACGATCAACTTTATATGATCATTCCATTTTAAATCACTCCTAAAGCGTACTCCCAGATGATTTATTAACTGCTTCCAGTTGCTGACCTGCTATTTTGTAGCTAAATGATAAGGGATCTATCTTTCTATGTATTCGCAGCACATTACACTTGCCTACATTGAGATTTAATTGCCATTCCCTGCACCATGCGTCAATTCGCTGCAGATCCTCCTGCATTTCAGTACAATTTTCCATTGTTACAACCTCTCGATACACCACAGCATCATCTGCAAAAAGCCTCAGTGAACTTCCGATGTCATCCACAAGGTCATTTATGTATATTGTGAATAGCAACGGTCCTATGACACTCCCCTGCGGCACACCTGAAATCACTCTTACTTCGGAAGACTTCTCTCCATAGAGAATGACATGCTGCGTTCTATTATCTAGAAACTCTTCAATCCAATCACACAATTGGTCTGACAGTCCATATGCTCTTACTTTGTTCATTAAACGACTGTGGGGAACTGTATCGAACGCCTTGCGGAAGTCAAGAAACATGGCATCTACCTTTGAACCCGTGTCTACGGCCCTCTGAGTCTCGTGGACGAATAGCGCGAGCTGGGTTTCACAGTATCGTCTTTTTGAAACCCATGCTGATTCCTACATAGTAGATTTCTAGTCTCCAGAAAAGTCATTATACTCGAACATAATACATGTTACAAAATTCTACAACTGATCGACGTTAGAGATATAGGTCTATAGTTCTGCACATCTGTTCGACGTCCCTTCTTGAAAACGGGGATGACCTGTGCCCTTTTCCAATCCTTTGGAACGCTACGCTCTTCTAGAGACCTACGGTACACCGCTGCAAGAAGGGGGGCAAGTTTCTTCGCGTACTCTGTGTAAAATCAAACTGGTATCCCATCAGGTCCATCAGCCTTTCCTCTTTTGAGCGATTTTAATTGTTTCTCTATCCCTCTGTCATCTATTTCGATATCTACCATTTTGTCATCTGTGCGACAATCTAGAGAAGGAACTACAGTGCAGTCTTCCTCTGTGAAACAGCTTTGGAAAAAGACATTTAGTATTTCGGCCTTTAGTCTGTCATCCTCTGTTTCAGTACCAATTTGGTCACAGAGTGTCTGGACATTTTGTTTTGATCCACCTACTGCTTTGACATAAGACCAAAATTTCTTAGAATTTTCTGCCAAGTCAGTACATAGAACTTTACTTTCGAATTCATTGAAAGCCTCTCGCATAGCCCTCCTCACACTACATTTCGCTTCACTTAATTTTTGTTTGTCTGCAAGGCTTTGGCTATGTTTATGTTTGCTGTGAAGTTCCCTTTGCTTCCGCAGCAGTTTTCTAACTCGGTTGTTGTACCACAGTGGCTCAAAAATGGCTCTGAGCACTATGGGACTTAACATCTATGGTCATCAGTCCCCTAGAACTTAGAACTACTTAAACCTAACTAACCTCAGGACATCACACAACACCCAGTCATCACGAGGCAGAGAAAATCCCTGACCCTGCCGGGAATCGAACCCGGGAACGACGGTGGCTCTTTTCCATCTCTTACGATCTTGCTTGGCACATACTCATCTAATGCATATTGTACGATGGTTTTTAACTTTGTCCACTGATCCTCAACACTATCTGTACTTGAGACAAAACTTTTGTGTTGAGCTGTCAGGTACTCTGTAATATGCTTTTTGTCACTTTTGCTAAACAGAAAACTCTTCCTACCTATTTTAATATTTCTATTTACGGCTGAAATCATCGATGCAGTAACCGCTTTATGATCGCCGATTCCCTGTTCTGTGTTAACTGTTTCAAATAGTTCTGGTCTGTTTGTCACCAGAAGGTCTAATATGTTATCGCCACGAGTCGGTTCTCTGTTTAACTGCTCAAGGTAGTTTTCAGATAAAGCACTTAAAAAAATTTCACTGGATTCTTTGTCCCTGCCACCCATTATGAACGTTTGAGTCTCTCAGTCTATATCCGGCAAATTAAAATCTCCACCCAGAACTATAACATGGTGGGGAAATCTACTCGAAATATTTTCCAAATTATCCTTCAGGTGCTCAGCCACAACAGCTGCTGAGCCAGGGGGCCTATAGAGACATCCAATTACCATGTCTGAGCCTGCTTTCTTGTCTTCTGAAATAGAGGGCAGATCAGCTGGTTGCAGTCCTCACAGCTTGGTATAAAGTGAATACTTGAATACTGGGATTCTCCCTCTGGGGGAGGAACCCACTTGTCAGACAACAGTGTTCTATCCAGAGGCAGGTTAATAGTACTTCCCCCTGCTGCAGTGGTCAGAGGGAGGAACACTATTGGAGCATTGTTGGTTTCAATTACTGCAATTTGTTGTTCCTCAACCCTAAACACTCCTCCTCCTGCAGACGTATGATCCCGTTCCTCAGCGGCAATGTAACTGCATGTACAGGATCAGCAGATTTGGAAATTGTATTTCCCCAGCGGTTATTTTTAGCTGCTTCATTAGCCTGAATTCCTACATGTTGTGGTACACAGCAGAGTAACACCTACTTGGCCCACCTCTATAAGTGGAAAAATGCTGTTGTGGGTTAGCTGAACATACTTTTCTGCTTGATACACATTAAGGACAACCTAAACGGCACTTAGGGAGACTGCGCAGATGAGGAATCGGGTACCAGGAAGACACTGTGTCAGCTCCAGCACCCTCTAGAATGCATATAATTCAGAATCATACACTGTCAATGTATCAGGTAAGCTAATTTTGAGAACACATTCTGTAACTAACATGGCACAGCTAATGGAGTTCCTTTGCTTAAGCCTGTCTGTGTAAACTACACCACAGTTGCAGCACTCAGATAAAATTCTGTAAAATATTAATTTAGGAACACAGCCTTGGATATGACTCTTATTGTATACTCATAAATCTAAAATGACTCGGGACCTCCTTAGCCAGGGTAACAAATGACTCAAACCTCGATGATGTACTGAAATATGGTCTGGATTAAGAATCACTATGTTCTGCTGCACATAAACCCCAAATTGATTCATTACTCATGATCTGCTTCTCAGTAGCTGCTCTGCTGGAGACGAAGCAATGGTATGGAATGCCAGTGACTGTGAGGTCGAGAATAGGTTGCACACGTGGCATATCATGAGAATCTGTTGCCGGATGACAAATGGTGGTTCACCAGCATCAACATGTAGGCTGTGGATTGGACTTGTCCTGCATCGTCCTGTCATCAACTGAATCCCCTCATGGTGAACAGCATTGATATCTTAAGATAAAATAGCCTAGCTGAGTCTTAAATCATGCATTCAATTGTCAAGGTGGGATCACACAAATGCCTTTTAAAACTGGAGTAGACTTGGTCGGTCTGCTTCCCATGACCTGTGGTTGAGACATTTTAAAATATTCAATGCCTTTAGGCCTTTATATTCCGCAGATATGGTAATCATGTCAGCCACTCAACTAATGCAAGACCAACCCTCACTGAGTTTTTAAAATTGAGAAGAGTGCCCCTCATTTTACGAACAGACATGTTAAAAGGGCAACAAGAATGATTAAATTTAACATAAACGCATTTCTCTGAGAAAAATTTAAAACCTATGCTTTCTGCCCTTTTTCTTCAACCAACATGATGTTACTTTCCACTGATGAGTGGTTGTTGCAAGGCTGGAGGAGGAACAGAATATGACTAAGTCATTGGGAACAGATTACTGGAGTTGGGTTGAGATTTCGAGTTGCCATATGTCACTTACTGCTGACCATATCATAGATCTAGAGCTGCAGTGAACTGGGACACTGAATGGCATACTGTGGTGTACACAAATAAACCTCACTTCTCTTTGTAGCAGACACACTGACAACAAAATGTCCATAGATGATCTGCTGAACAGTCACAGGAAGATGTGATTCTCAAGACTGTGATGAACTATAGGATATGACAACAGGACTTATTTTGTGGTGTGGCGTGTGTGTGTGTGTGTGTGTGTGTGGGGGGGGGGGGGGGGGTGTGTGTTATGAGCAATCAAGCAGCAAGGTCGTCAGTGCCCTTTGAAAATTAGTATGGAGAAATGCAGTTAAAATCTTACACTCACAACCTCACTCATGGCTGCACACACAGTCACACTATCTTCCATCTTTTAGACAGTGTAAAATTGGTTAGATGTTCCAAAACTGTCAATTAAGACACAAGTAATATGAGAGGATGGCTAAAATAATTACATAGAAATATGTGATCGGCTGATCACTTAACAATAAGCATGGATGAGCCTGCCACCTAGATAACACATTAAAACTTCTCTCTGAAATTTTTGAGAACAATCGGACATTTCACAAAACCTCAAAAGTTGTAGAACATTTGTGTGACTGTCAGTTAAAATAGACGGAAAATCTGCCAGTAAATGAGCTATTGTTCTCTTGTCTACTAAAATGTGGTGCACTGTGATCTGCATGCCGCAAGCAGCGTACAATAAAGGGTCCGCTCACTGGAGCAAGCTGTGTCCTACACGAAGGACCTAAACCCCATCTGTATGGCTGGAATGAGATATGCTATGGCTAAGCTGTTGGTCTTATTAGGGGTAGCTTACTGTCAGCCAGTACCAGCCAGTGTTCCTCCCACCTACATGACAATGCACATCAACAGTGAGGTGATATCATGTCAGCGGATGACATACTGAACTATCTGAATATCACTACATGCCTCCTTGGCTCCTCATTTCCCAGCTAGACAATGGGGTCCTGGGTATTTTCAACGGTTTATTTGCTGAGTACAAGTGACCTAGAGAGTCAAGGGCACAGAGGGATTTGGACCAGACAAGGAATTAGGCTGTTGCTACACTTGGCACCTGCTCCAAAACCATCAAGATAATGCATAAATTTGCACTGCACACAACAACTTGTTGAGGTAACCTAATCTTGAGCACATGATCAGGCAAATCAACTGAGCAGTCAACAGGGTCCCCCTGTTTAGATCCACCTGTGAATACAGTTATGTAGCTGTGGTGCTGATTTACATCTACTTAGATACTCCAGAAACCATTGTATAGTGTGTGGTGGAAGGTATCTTCTACTGCAACTAGTAATTTTCTTTCCTGTTCTACTTGCAAATAAAGCAAGGGAAAAATGACTATCAATATGTTTCCATGTGAGTTCTGATTTTTATTATCTTATCTTTGTGGTCCTTGTGCAAAATGTACATTGTTGTCAGCAGAATAGTTCCACAGTCAGCTTCAAATGTAAATTCTCTGTTGTTCTCAATAGAATCTCTCAAAAAGAATACCGCCTTCCCTCCAGGGATTCCCCTTTGAGTTCATAAAGCATTTCTATAATACTTGCATGTTGACTGAACCTACTGGTAACAAATCTAGCAGCCCACCTCTGAACTGCTTTGCTGTCTCTCATTAATCTGACCTCAAGCGGATTCCAAAAATTGGAGCAGTATTCAAGAATGGGTTGCATTAGTGTTCTACACCCAGTCTCCTATACATATGAACCACTATTTCATAAAACTCTCCCAATAAACCAAACAACCGTTTGCCTTCCCTAATATCATCCTTATGTGCCTGTTCCATTTCATACTGCTTTGCAGTGTTACACCTAGATGTTTAATTGATGTGACTGTGACAAGCAGTACACTAACAATGTTTCTCAACGTTATGAGATTCTCTTTCCTGCTAATCTGCATTAACTTATATTTTTCTGCCATTCATCACACAAACTAGAAATTTTATCTAAGTCATCTTTTCTCTTCCTCAATTCACTCAATGACGACATCATCAGCAACCAGCTGCAGATCGGAACTCACCCTGTCTGTGATATCACTTACGTATATAGCAAATAACAGCAGTGCTATCACACTTCTCTGGGACAGTCCTGACAATATCTCTGTCTCTGATGAACACTTGCCACTGATGACAATGTACTGGGTCCAATTACTTAAGAAGACTTTGAGCCACTGACATATCTGGGAACATATTCCATTTGCTAATACCTTCGTTAACAGTCTGCAGTGGTGCACCTTGTCAAATGCTTTCCTGAAATCTAGGAATATGGAATTTGCCTGTTGCTCTTCATCCACGGTTTGCAGGATATCACATGAAAAAGGGCAAGCAGAGTTCAATGCAAGTGATGCTTTCTAAAGCCATACTGATTTATGGACAGAAGCTTTCATCTTGAGGAAATTAATATATTTGAACTGAGAATTTGTTTAGGGATTCTGCAGCAAACCAATGCTAAGGGTACTGGTCTTCATAATGCACCTAATACTGGAGCTCCTCATAAGTAGAAAACCTGTCCCTTCGCGTGCCTACTCGGACCTTGCTGAAAGTGCAGATATCCATCCACTCAAAAGGGGAATGAGCAAGGCCAGACAGCCAGTATCCACATTGACCCTACATCTTGAGCAACATGAACACGTTACCACTCACCATTCACCCTGTGCTGAGGGTGGATCCACTGCATTGGGCATACCTGAAGGTGTCTTGGCAGCAGAGCCTGTGTGCAAAACAAGTGACACCTGAGGTGTCGCATGCTATGTGACAGATTCTCTGCCACTGCTATGCCCAGGGGCAGCAGCCTGCATATAACTGACAGTACTCGAAAGTGCCTTTAGCTGCTGGCAAACTACAGCCAGTTCCTCCTGCATTCGCACACAGTATGCACACATTCTATCTTTCATAGTGTAACTAATCTTAAGAGGTAAACTATCAAAGCACACATAGCAAATTGAATATGTAACTTGCTACTCTCCTGGTGTGTCACCAATTGAGGCTGATTTCTTACTGAGCTGTGTACCTCAAAGGAATAACTACTGAGTGACAGACTGCCTGAACCTACACTTCAGTTAAAAAACACTAGATTGCATATAGAAAAAGATATATACATAACTTGCTGTTCTGCTTGTGCATAACAGGAGTAAATGTTGTAAAATATTCTATTAAAAACACGTGCAGGGGTCAGTGTCTCCTTTATTGCACTAAAACTAAAATTGTTCTGGGCCTATGCAGCAACCACGCCTAGGGCCTTGCTGCAGTGGTAACACCGGTTCCCATCAGATCACCAAAGTTAAGCACTTCTGAGCTTGCCTAGCACTTGGATGGGTCACGATATGGGTGTACTGAGACCTGTTCGCAAGATGAGTGCACTCAGCCCTTGTGAAGCCAATTGAGGAGTTACTTGATTCAGAAGTAGTGGCCCCAGTCACGAGAACTGAGACTGGCTGGGACAACAGTGTGCTGAACATGCCCCTAGAAATCCGCATCTAGTGATACCTGTCGGCTGAGGATGAAAAGGTGTTCAGCTGGTACCACCGGGTATTCCATGACCTGTTCAGTCGGAGTATGCTGTCACCATGGCGTTAATCAGTTCCAACCCTGGATTAGGGTTTGTATTTGCACAAGTAACTCCAGCTCATGTTTTACATAGATCCAAAATGGCCTTGTCGCTCCTAGGTGATTTGAGAAATGGTGTTCCATATCTGGGGAAGCAACAGCATGCTACGATGGTGAATTTTGAGCAGTATTCTTGATGCACCATGAGATGTTCCCGCCAGGTAGTGACTGGCAGTTCCCCAGACTCAGAACAGAGACTGGGTTGGTTGGTTGGCTGGTTTAAAAGAGGGGGGGGGGGGGGGGGACAGACCAAACTGCTAGGTCACCGGTCCCTTGTTCTGAATAAAACAATGCTACATGGGTGAGAATAAAATAAGCGAGACTGACAACACAAAACGGAGAGAAAGGAAAAACCAGGAGAATGACGGAAGGGCAACAAACACTTAAATGGACAAAAGGGGAGAACAAAACCACAGAAATGCAAGAAACTGGTACAAGAGATTAAAATGACAAAACAGATTACCATAGCTGGCTGACCATGAGAATAAAAAGGAGAAGCCAGCCAGTCTGCAACACATTAAAACCTCCACCCCAAAAGCTCTATGGTGGAGGACACAGAGGAACAAAGGACATGCGCTAAAAGTTAGATCAAATGATAAAACCCACTCTCACGAATAAAACGTAAAACCAAACCAGCTGATGAGGCGTTGTCAGATAAAATTAGCGGCAATGAGTTCGGTAACCGAAGATTTCGTCACAAGGCAGTCAAAGTGGGACAGTGCACCAGAATATGGGCCACTGTCAACTGGGTGCTGCAATGGCACTGAGGCGGGTCTTCACGGTGCACGAGGGAGCCATGGGTCACCCAAACATGGCCAATGCGGAGCCGGCAGAGAAGCACAGAGTCCCTGCGAGAGGCCCGCAAGGAGGACTGCCACACATTCAATGTCTCCTTAATGTCACGCAGTTTGTTGTGCATACTGAGACTACGCCATTCCGTCTCCCAAAGCTGAAAAACCTGGTGGCATAAAAATAAACGCAGGTCAGTTATTGGAATGCCAATCTCCATAAGTGGTTTCTGTGTAACTGTTTGACTAGCCTGTCAGCAAGTTTGTCACCTGGGATTCCTGTGTGTCCTGGGATCCACACAAACACCAATGAACGACCAGACCATTCCAGGGCACAGATGGACTCCTGGATTGTTTCTACCAAAGGATCATGAGGATAGCACTGGTCAATAGCTTGTAGGCTGCCCAAGGAATCAGTACACAAAAGAAACGACTCTCCATGGCATAAACGGATGTGCACAAGAGCATGAGATATAGCCACCAGCTCTGCAGTGAAAACACTACAGCCATCAGGCAAGGAATGCTGTTCAATATGTCCTCCATGGACATACGCTAAGCCGACGTGACCATCAGCCATCTAGCGCCATCGGTATAAACCACTTCATGGCCTCGGTACATGTCAAGAGTCAAGAGGAAGTCGCAGCGGAGAGCCGCAGGGTGAACTGAGTCCTTTGGGCCATGTGAAAGGTCCAGGCGAAGCCGCAGCCTAGGTGTACACCATGGAGGTATTCACAAATGAACCTCAAGTATAGGTGGTAAAGACAAGGACTTCAGTTCTGGTAGATGGCATCTGATGCGAACTGCAATTGTAAGCCCTGACCTGCGCTGCCAATGAGGGAGATGAACTGCCGTGGGTGAGAAAAGGAGACGGTAATTTGGACACTCAGGAGAACTACGAATGTGTGCAATGTAACTGGCGAGCAGTTGGGCATGCCTGATCTGCAATGGAGGGCCTCCAGCATCTGCCAGGATGCTGGTCACTGGACTCGACCTAAAAGCTCCCGTCACTAGTCGAACGCCACAGTGCTGTACTGGGTCGAGTAAACGCAACACTGAGGATGCCACTGAACCATAAACCAGACTCACATAGTCAAGGCGGGATTGAACAAGGGCCCTGTAGAGCTGCAGCAGTGTAGAGTGATCTGCACCCCAGCTGGTGTTGCTCAGGCAGCGGAGGGCACTGCGGTGCTGCCAGCACTTCTGCTTAAGCTGACGAAGGTGAGGAAGCCAAGTCAATCGGGTGTCAAAAGTCAGTCCTAAAAATCGATATGTCTCCACTCCAGTGAGGGGATCATCAGTAAGGTAAAGTTCTGGCTCCGGATCAACAGTACGATGCCGACAGAAGTGTATAACACACGACTTTGCAGCCAAAAACTGGAAGCCGTGGGGTAGAGCCCATAACTGCGCCTTGTGAATGGCTCCCTGCAGGCACTGCTCAGCATCACCAGTACTGGTGGATCAGTATGAAATGCAGAAGTCATCTGCATACAGAGAGAGTGAGATGGACGGCCCTACAGCTGCTGCTAGAATACGGGGGGAACTATGGGAGGCATGAACTTGGATATGGAAAGTACAGAGCTACAGGAAAGTTTGGATAAAAATCGGGAACGGGCCTCGGAGACCCCACTCATACAATCTGGCAAGAATATAATGTCGCCAGGTCATGTTGTATGCTTTACATAAGTCAAAAAAGGCGGCAACCAGGTGTTGGCGTCCGGAAAAGGCTGTTCAGATGGCAGACTCAACCGACACAAGATTATGGATGGTAGAGCGACCCAGGTGGAAACTGCTCTGGCAAGGAAGCCAGTAGATCACATGACTCCAGGACCCAACCCAACTGCCAACACACCACACGTTCCAGCAGCATACAAAGAACGTTGGTGAGGCTGATGGGCTGATAGCTATCCACATCAAGTGGGTTTTTGCCAGGTTTGAGCACTGGTACGATGATGCTCTCCTGCCAGTGCGATGGAAAGATCATCAGTGAGATCCAGGTCCACAGGAGATGTTAAGATTTCCACTGCATCCTCAGATGCAGAATTGATAGGGAGTGGTGGTGTTGGGGCCACCAGAGGAGGGGGAGGAGGAGGGGGAGGAGGAGGAGGAGGAGGAGGAGGAGGAGATTAGTGTTTAATGTCCTGTCGACAACGACGTCATTAGAGACGGAGTGCAAGCTCGGGTGAGGGAAGGATGGGGAAGGAAACTGGCCGTGCTCTTTCAAAGGAACCATCCTGGCATTTGCCTGAAGCACTTTAGGGAAATCACGGAAAACCTAAATCAGGATGGCCGGAGACAGGATTGAACCGTCGTCCTCCCGAATGCGAGTCCAGTGTGCTCTCCACTGCGCCACCTCGCTCAGTGGGGCCACCAGAGGGTCCTGTTTCTTAGCAGACTACTACTTAGTTTGCTTGCTCTCTCGCTTCTCTCTGGGTCTTGCTGGGAAGATTTCTGCGAAGCAACTTCAGGAAGACCTTGAAGCTCTTTGTCCAGCAGTTTTTGGCTCCTTGAGCCACTGGCGAGTGTCCGCCGTGGCATTAGTGGACACTTTGGGAGAGAGGGCCCGAAGGGACCCCTTCTGCACGAGAGGAGCCGGAGGATGACTTACCCCCTACCTCCAAGGGGACAGATGTATTCTGGTGGCCCCCAGAGGGCCCACTGTTCATGGCACAAAGTGAGGAAACACTGGCACTTGGGACGGCGATGGTGACATAGCTGCAGCATATGTCGACATTAACCGAATGGGGTGTAATCTTTCAAATTTACGTTTAGCCTCTGTGTAAGTCTGCTGGTCCAGGGTCTTGTACTCCATGGTTTTCTGCTCCTTTTGGAGTACTGGACAGTCTGGCGAGCAGGGGGAGTGGTGCTCTCCACGGGTGATGTAAGTGGGAGGAGGCACAGATGGAGCATCTGGGTGCAGTGGACGTCCACAGTCCTAACATGTGGCACTGGAAGTACAGAGGGAAGACATGTGATCAAACTTCCAGTACTTAAAGCACCACATAGGGGGAGGGACATATGGCTTAACTTCACAGTGGTAAACCATCACCATCACCTTCACCTTTACAGGCAATGAATCACCCTCAAAGGCCAAGATGGAGGCACTGGTAGTAACCCTATTGTCTTTAGGCCCCCTGTAAACACGCCGGATGAAATGAACACCTGGTTGTTCTAAATTGGCGCAGAGCTTGTTGTCAGACTGCAAGAGGAGATCGTAACGGAAAATTATTGCCTAGACCATGCTGAGGCTTTTATGGGGAGTGACGGAAACAGGAATATCACCCAGCTTGTCACAGGCAAGTAATGCTCGGGACTGGGCTGGGGATGCTGTCTGAATCAAGAATGCGCCCTTTTGCATCTTGGACAGCGCTGTCACTTCTCAAAATTATACTCAAGGTGTTCAATGAAAACTGAGGCTTCCTAGATAGAAAGGAGTCCCCATCAGTGCAGCGAGGGAGGGAAACAATTTAGGGTCATATCTGTCGGCATTGTATTCGATCTTGCCCTTTTTAGAGACTGCTGGTGCCGTACGGTCACCAGCAAGAGACGACTTAGTCTGATTCATTGTGGGTCATCTGCCCTGATGCCACCCACTCCAACCAGGGGACCCCGCCAAGGGCGCCACCCAGCCGCAGCACAGGCTACCTGGCAGGATGGCCATTGCTGAGAGTCCCGATGCCCCGGGGTGATGGGCATCTACTCCTCGGCACACGTGGGGAGTTAACGGCGCAGGCATTAGCAGAGTGAGCCCTCTGTGATCAGGGGGCTACAACCAACAGGGTACATGGCGGCCCCACCTATTCTAACCCCCCTGCCCGATTAAGGAATCGGGCATTCTATGCTCCGATCCGTAGATAGGTTGAAGTTAGATATAGTGGGAATTAGTGAAGTTCAGTGGCAGGAAGAACAAGACTTTTGGTCAGGTGAATACACAGTTATAAATACAAAATCAAATAGGGGTAATACAGGAGTAGGTTTAATAATGAATAAAAAAACAGGAGTGCGGGTAAGCTACTACCAACAGCATAGTGAACGCATTATTGTGGCCAAGATAGACACAAAGCCCATGCCTACTACAGTAGTACAAGTTTATATGCCAACTAGCTCTGCAGATGATGAAGAAATTGATGAAATGTATGATGAGATAAAAGAAATTACTCAGGCAGTGAAGGGAGACGAAAATTTAATAGTCATCATGGGTGACTGGAATTCGAGAGTAGGAAAAGGGAGAGAAGGAAACATAGTGGGTGAATACGGATTGGGGGAAGAGAAATGAAAGAGGAAGCCGTCTGGTAGAATTTTGCACAGAGCATAACTTAACCATAGCTAACACTTGGTTCAAGAATCATAAAAGAAGGTTGTATACATGGGAGAATCCTGGAGATACTAGAAGGTATCAGATAGATTATATGATGGTAAGACAGAGATTTAGGAACCAGGTTTTAAATTGTAAGACATTTCCAGGGGCAGATGTGGACTCTGACCACAATCTATTGGTTATGAACTGTAGATTAAAACTGAAGAAACTGCAAAAAGGTGGGAATTTAAGGAGATGGGACCTGGATAAACTGACTAAACCAGAGGTTGTACAGAGTTTCAGGGAGAGCATAAGGGAACAATTGACAGGAATGGGGGAAAGAAATACAGTAGAAGAAGAATGGGTAGCTCTGAGGGATGAAGTAGTGAAGGCAGCAGAGGATCAAGTAGGTAAAAAGACGAGGGCTAGTAGAAATCCTTGGGTAACAGAAGAACTATTGAAATTAATTGATGAAAGTAGAAAATATAAAAACGCAGTAAATGAAGCAGGCAAAAGGGAATACAAAGGTCTCAAAAATATCAACAGGAAGTGCAAAATGGCTAAGCAGGGATGGCTAGAGGACAAATGTAAGGATGTAGAGGCTTATCTCACTAGGGCTAAGATAGATACTGCCTACAGGAAAATTAAAGAGATCTTTGGAGAAAAGAGAACCATTTGTATGAACATCAAGAGCTAGATGGAAACCCAGTTCTAAGCAAACAAAGGAAAGCAGAAAGGTGGAAGGAGTATATAGAGGGTCTATACAAGGGCGATGTACTTGAGGACAATATTATGGAAATGGAGTAGGATGTAGATGAAGATGAAATGGGAGATACGATACTGCGTGAAGAGTTTGACAGAGCACTGAAAGACCTGAGTCGAAACAAGGTCCTGGGAGTAGACAACATACCATGAACACGTGAGGCAATACTGACCCTACGACTTATCGTAGAAAATAGATTAAGGAAAGGCAAACCTACATTTCTAGCATTTGTGGACTTAGAGAAAGCTTTTGACAATGTTGACTGGAATACTCTCTTTCAAATTCTAAAGGTGGCAGGGTAAAATACAGGGAGCGAAAGGCTATTTACAATTTGTACAGAAACCAGATGGCAGTTATAAGAGTCGAGGGGCATGAAAGGGAAGCAGCGGTTGGGAAGGGAGTGAGACAGGGTTGTAGCCTGTCCCCGATGTTATTCAATCTGTATATTGAGCAAGCAGTAAAGGAAACAAAAGAAAAATTCAGAGTAGGTATTAAAGTCCATGGAGAATAAATAAAAACGTTGAGGTTCGCCGATGACATTGTAATTCTGTCAGAGACAGCAAAGGCCTTGGAAGAGCAGTGGAACGGAATGGACAGTGTCTTGAAAGGAGGATATAAGATGAACATCAACAAAAGCAAAACGAGGATAATGGAATGTAGTCGAATTAAGTCTGATGATGCTGTGGGAACTAGATTAGGAAATGAGACACTTAAAGTAGTAAAGGAGTTTTGCAATTTGGGGAGCAAAATTGATGATGTTCGAAGTAGAGAGGATATAAAATGTAGATTGGCAATGGCAAGGAAAGAATTTCTGAAGAACACAAATTTGTTAACATCGAGTATAGATTTAAGTGTCAGGAAGTCGTTTCTGAAAGTATTTGTATGGAGTGTAGCCATGTATGGTAGTGAAACATGGATGATAACTAGTTTGGACAAGAAGAGAATAGAAGCTTTCGAAATGTGATGCTACAGAAGAATGCTGAAGATTAGATGGGTAGATCGCATAACTAATGAGGAGGTATTGAATAGAATTGGGGAGAAGAGGAGTTTGTGGCACAACTTGACAAGAAGAAGGGACCGGTTGGTAGGACATGTTCTGAGGCATCAAGGGATCACAAATTTAGCATTCGAGGGCAGCGTGGAGGGTAAAAATTGTAGAGGGAGACCAAGAGATGGATACACTAAGCAGATTCAGAAGGATGTAGGTTGCAGTAAGTACAGGGAGATGAAGAAGCTTGCACAGGATAGAGTAGCATGGAGAGCTGCATCAAACCAGTCTCAGGACTGAAGACAACAACAACAACATTCTAAACCCCGGACCCGCAGGGAGTAGAGACTGGGTAAAGGACTGGTCCTGGATAATGCGAGATGCCACACTGCTGTCAGTGTCACAAACACCTTGAAAAATGTATGGATCCTGGACTTACCTGCATGGTCGCCTGATTTGTCACCCAAAGAGCATGTAAGAAATGCGATGGAAAGACATATATTTTCATACCAGTCATGCCACCAATATTTGTGAGTTAATATGTCATACCTTTCAGGCATGGCAAGTACTTTCTCAATATGACATTCAGCGTCTGTCTGCTTCAGTGCCACAATAAATACAAGAGTACATTTGTGCTTGTGGGAGTCACGACTAACACGGATGCTGATGATGGACATTAGTTCCAAACAGAATTACATCTGATACAAACAGAATTACATCTGCTATGTGTTGAACATCTATAGGAAGTTTGGTACATGTTGTAATGATGGCTTGTGGTGTGTTTCCACTTCCATCAGTGTATTTTGATGTTTTAATTATCTTGCTTAGAATTTTACCATGAAATTTGTAAAGTGCTGATTCCTTTGATGCAAAAAGAAGTCCTCTCTTAGTTTTTCATACTACTCTGATTCCATATGTAACCCAGGATTTAGGAGTATTTAATCTACTTACATAAGTTAATTTAAGGCAAACAGCCTTTGACTATGATACAGAAACACTGTTTTCATCTACACTAGGCATGTTGTGTGCATCTTTCCAATCTGTATCTTTTAAACACTTTCTAGAAGTTATTTCTCATTTATTACCACTGTAGTTTACTACTTATTATTGATGGCATGCACCATGATATTAAATGTCTGGAGTACAGCAGCATTATTGGAGAGAATTCTAACTCAAGTGGTTGCGCCATGAGATGTCTACTGCCAAAGGGGCCACAGTAAGAGACAAGTTCGTCGAGTAGTGAAGTTCCAGTGCCAAATGTCGATCGCCTTATTGCTAAAAGTGCGCAACATTGGTGGTTCAGTCTGCAATGTATGTGCCAGCCAATGTGCTTACAAGCTGCTGCACCTTCTACTGGCAAGCATATAGTATTGGATTTACATTTTGAATTTTCAGCCTCAGTAATGTTTACATTTAATGACAGCTTTGAAAGCCATATGCATAGACAGATCAGTTATACTGCCATGTGAACAAGAATGCCACTTCCCTACACCAAGCTTTTCGTGAAGCAGAAAGATTAGGATCTGAAGTATATGATACCTCAACACAAGTGTTTACAGGTACTTAAGCTGTCTTATTTGGCTCACATATCAACTCATTCATAATGCATATAAGTGACAAAGTCTCAGACTTATCTGTGTAAAAAACTGCCTTATGACAAATGTGCCCACTAATATAGATGTGCTTTCGTATCCGCTGTTACAATCATATGTCGAATGGAAATTGTGGTCAATGCAGAAATGTTGTTGACACATATGTATATACAAGTATCACTTGAAAATGGCTTGAATGCTGAAACATGCGAATAGTAAATAAATTTGTAAGTCTGACACAATATTTACAGTCTCATTGGAATTGATTTTAACCTTCAATGAACTCTTAACTGTGGAACCCAGTGCAAAGACAATGGTTTACAGCTTTTATCTTCCTTCATTTTGATTTCACTTTTACTTTTGTGGCAAAACTTAAGTAATGTGACTTTCTGCTACAAAGGAAATACTTCAGTTCATGAAGGATGGATGCCAACAATGCAAAAAAAAAAAAAAAAGTTTTTTCCATGTAGAATATTATAGCTCACACAATAACATGCTTTGGCAAAGTCTGACTTATCTCTACCAAGACTTTAGATGTCCTAACAGAAAATCTATATCAAACAAAGACCCTTGAATTAATTCTGTGTAACCTTACTAATACTGCCCTGCCTCTCACTGATAAAACAGAAGATTTTTAACACTGTCATGCTGTTAAATGGTAGTAATCAGTACCAACAGGCTGTATGTCTCCAGATCTAGACTTGAAAGAGCTATTTAGAAGAATGTACATTAAATAGTAGCTCCTAGGACTTTGCTCAGATTTTTAGGTGAAGGGCCAACATGTCCCCTCAAAATCTTTTAATTACTGGATAATCATATATTAGCTTTGTACATCTGTTCAAAATTCACGGTTTTCAAGAAAAATCTGATAATTAGAATACTTCTATGGCATTCCATTTACTCTTCCATTCTGCAGAATTTATATTTCACATTCATTTTTTTTTCCATTTAGACAAATTATGTTCTGGTCAAATATACATAAGAAGGGTGTTTTCAACCTGCTGTTTTGTACAAGACACATGGTTGTGGTCTGCTAGTAACCATTTTATCTGAAATTACATTTTATTTGCAGTTTTGTCTTCCTCTAAAGCACAGACTACAAACAGTGAAGATCACTCTGGCTGGACAGACCCTTTTGATCAGGTTGACTACAGATATATCTGTCAGAACAATTCTAATGTCATTATCCTACATTTCATGTAAGGACTGCACCAACAAGGTAAGAGAAACTAGGGCTCATATGGGGGTAATCATACTTTTTTTAGATACTTAACACTTAGCAATATTTTCAAACTTGAATGCCTGTTGCTCCAGTTGATGCTGTTTTGTCAGATGGAAAGTAATCATTTCTCATTGTTGTAAATATTTTTAATGTTGTTTTTTAGTTTTCTTGTAAGTAAATTAAGAACATGAATTTTGCAAGTGCAACAGGAAAGCAGATGACAAGTCTTGGTACAAGGTACCCTCCACCATGTATCCCATCGTGGCTAGCAGGGTATGTATGTAAATTTAGTGGTGTCAAACTGCATATGGAAGTTTAATCTGAACTCATACAGGGCTCTTGCCAATTATCTAGTTTTGTTTATTTTAGTCCTTGATTTCTGACATACAACCTACATCCTCACATTTGCATGTTTACATTCAGCATATCTGCCTCTGTATTTTACCTTGCACTATCCAGTGCCACCACCAACAGTTCTTTTTTCCTTAAAAAATTATTTTTAAAGCTCTTCTTGCTCCACTCCAACCAATTTTTGATCATGTTGCTTTTGAGTTTGCTTTCACTTTGTCTGGATTTGCACTTTTATTTTTAATCTATTTCCAATCTAATCTATTTTTAATCTATTTCCAGCTCTAGAGATGGACTTCTGGAGAAGATCGGCAAGAATCTCCAGGAAAGAAAAGATAAGGAACACCGAAATAATAAGGAGAATGGAAATAAAAGAAAGAATATATGACATTATGGATAGGAAGAAATTACAGTGGTACAGGCATGTACGACGAATGGAGAAAACCAGAATACCAAAATTGATACTGGAGTGGGAACTGGAGGGGAGAAGAAGAAGAGGACGACCAATGACCGACCACCTAGCTCCAAAATGTACAGCATACAATGAGGAGAATGGGCGCAGAGGAAGAGGACACACAAGATCGAAACACCTGGAGGAATATTTTGAAAATATAGTTTAAGAACGTTTATTATTTGTATTGTAATTTCCAAGTAAATTATTATGTTGGAGAGAAGCCTCTGTACTGAGGAAAGCTCAAAATAATAATAATAATAATATTTCCAACTCATTAACTGTCCCAGGTATATAACCTGATACAGTGATTAACACAAGTTTTTGTTTCTTTAAATTAATGCTTTATTTTATCCTTTCCTAACGGAGATAATTTAAAAATTTAGATACTTAACACTTAGCAATATTTTCAAACTTGAATGCCTGTTGCTCCAGTTGATGCTGTTTTGTCAGATGGAAAGTAATCATTTCTCATTGTTGTAAATATTTTTAATGTTGTTTTTTAGTTTTCTTGTAAGTAAATTAAGAACATGAATTTTGCAAATTAGAAATTGAGATAACAACAAACAATACTACAAAGAGCAATGAAGCAGAATTAGGGAAATCTGAAACAAAAACACTTGTGTGAAGTGGCCTCAAAAGCTACAAGGCATAATACAGCATTCTTATGTTCATGAAGCACTGAATCGTGTAGTGAAACTGTGGAACTAAGGCTTCACAAAGGATTAGTGGCATGAATTTCAGAAATACACTCCTGGAAATTGAAATAAGAACACCGTGAATTCATTGTCCCAGGAAGGGGAAACTTTATTGACACATTCCTGGGGTCAGATACATCACATGATCACACTGACAGAACCACAGGCACATAGACACAGGCAACAGAGCATGCACAATGTCGGCACTAGTACAGTGTATATCCACCTTTCGCAGCAATGCAGGCTGCTATTCTCCCATGGAGACGATCGTAGAGATGCTGGATGTAGTCCTGTGGAACGGCTTGCCATGCCATTTCCACCTGGCGCCTCAGTTGGACCAGCGTTCGTGCTGGACGTGCAGACCGCGTGAGACGACGCTTCATCCAGTCCCAAACATGCTCAATGGGGGACAGATCCGGAGATCTTGCTGGCCAGGGTAGTTGACTTACACCTTCTAGAGCACGTTGGGTGGCACGGGATACATGCGGACGTGCATTGTCCTGTTGGAACAGCAAGTTCCCTTGCCGGTCTAGGAATGGTAGAACGATGGGTTCGATGACGGTTTGGATGTACCGTGCACTATTCAGTGTCCCCTCGACGATCACCAGTGGTGTACGGCCAGTGTAGGAGATCGCTCCCCACACCATGATGCCGAGTGTTGGCCCTGTGTGCCTCGGTCGTATGCAGTCCTGATTGTGGCGCTCACCTGCACGGCGCCAAACACGCATACGACCATCATTGGCACCAAGGCAGAAGCGACTCTCATCGCTGAAGACGACACGTCTCCATTCGTCCCTCCATTCACGCCTGTCGCGACACCACTGGAGGCGGGCTGCACGATGTTGGGGCGTGAGCGGAAGACGGCCTAACGGTGTGCGGGACCGTAGCCCAGCTTCATGGAGACGGTTGCGAATGGTCCTCGCCGATACCCCAGGAGCAACAGTGTCCCTAATTTGCTGGGAAGTGGCGGTGCGGTCCCCTACGGCACTGCGTAGGATCCTACGGTCTTGGCGTGCATCCGTGCGTCGCTGCGGTCCGGTCCCAGGTCGACGGGCACGTGCACCTTCCGCCGACCACTGGCGACAACATCGATGTACTGTGGAGACCTCACGCCCCACGTGTTGAGCAATTCGGCGGTACGTCCACCCGGCCTCCCGCATGCCCACTATACGCCCTCGCTCAAAGTCCGTCAACTGCACATACGGTTCACGTCCACGCTGTCGCGGCATGCTACCAGTGTTAAAGACTCCGATGGAGCTCCGTATGCCACGGCAAACTGGCTGACACTGACGGCGGCGGTGCACAAATGCTGCGCAGCTAGCGCCATTCGACGGCCAACACCGCGGTTCCTGGTGTGTCCGCTGTGCCGTGCGTGTGATCATTGCTTGTACAGCCCTCTCGCAGTGTCCGGAGCAAGTATGGTGGGTCTGACACACCGGTGTCAATGTGTTCTTTTTTCCATTTCCAGGAGTGTATTTCCAGAAAGAAAAACCATATGGTCACAAATGCTGCTGCTGATTATGAGTTGAAGAACGCTAAACATTTATCTCCTATCTGCTGCCCAGGATGGAATCAGTGCACCCCATTTGTCTGTGTCTAAAGTAAATTCCATATGCAAGTGTGAGAGAGTCTTATAAATGTTTGTATAGTGCGTTTCTGTAGAGGGAATGTGGGAAACCATCTTCAACTACATCCAGGCTGGCTGGCACACATCATTAATCCACAGGTGAATTTGAACAGGGGGCCTTGTGGCAGTGTGCCCCCGTCCTGAAAGCGGATTCTTTAAGGCATGCGGTTATCTGGGAATGGGTCACAAATACAAAACAGGATGGGCACACAGGTAATTTTGTTACAAAATATATCTGACAGTCAAAAGTTGCATTTTTTCTATTGCCTGACAAACCTATGGAAGAATTTTCCACATTTAATGCAATCAGACACACACACTACATACAGATATGTTACCAACTTTTTACGATCACATATTTACTTAACTCTTTGATAGTTCACCATTCTATTTGATTCAAAGATCATCACGTCTGTCAATTTTGACGAGCTCTACTTCAAAGATCAGAGTTGCATGCTTGGGTATTTTTGGAGGTGATCCACTGGCCCCATACCCTAGCTCTGGAGGTATTACAAGTTTCCGTTTCTCCCCTTCACACATCCCGATAAGTCCTTTGTCCCATCCTCTGATGACTTGCCCAGAGCCAAGAGTGAAAGTTAGGGGCTGTCCTCGACCATAGCTGCTGTCAAATTCATTTCCATCCTCCAATGAACCCTGAAATAAAAATTATGGTCAAACATTAGTAATGTTCATACACTTGCAAAATCCGCGAAGTCTATGTCTACAACTACACTCCAGTAGCCACCTTGCAGTGTGTGTCTCTTTTAGCTCTGCAGAAGAATGACTTACAGAAAACTTGGTTATCACTGAAACACATGTATTTGTGATGATTTAACGTCTCTTGCCACAATATTTTCAGTATCAAAAGCAAGTTTGAGAATTTGTGATTTATACAGTTCATGAACTCATATTACTCTTAACTCACTGCAAAAATACATGTACACTACACGCCATTAAAACTGCTACACCAAGAAGAAATGCAGATGATAATCAGGTATTCATTGGACAAATATATTATACTAGAACTGACATGTGATTACATTTTCCTGCAGTTTGGATGCATAGATCCTGAGAAATCGGTACCCAGAACAACCACCTCTGACCATAATAATGGCCTTGATACACCTAGGCATTGAGTCAAACAGAGCTTGGATGGCGTGTACAGATACAGCTGCCCATGCAGCTTCAACACGATACCACAGTTCATCAAGAGTAGTGACTGGCGTATTGTGACGAGCAGTTGCTCGGCCACCATTGACCAGACATTTTCAATTGGTGAGATATCTGGAGAATGTGCTGGCCAGGGCAGCAGTCGAACATTTTCTGTATCCAGAAAGACCCGTACAGGACCTGCAACATGCGGCCGTGCATTACCCTGCTGAAATGTAGGGTTTCGCAGGGATCGAATGAAGGGTAGAGCCACGGGTCATGACACATATGAAATGTAATGTCCAGTGTTCAAAGTGCCGTCAATGCGAACAAGAGGTGACAGAGACGTATAACCAATGGCACCCCATACCATCACGCCGGGTGATATGCCAGTATGGCGATGACGAATGCACGCTTCCAATGTGCGTTCACCGCGATGTCGCCAAACACGGATGCCACCATCAAGATGCTGTAAACAGAACTTGAATTCATCCAAAAAAATGACTTTTTGCCATTCTTGCACCCAGGTTTGTCGTTGAATACACCATCGCAGGTGCTCCTGTCCGTGATGCAGTGTCAAGGGTAATCGCACTCATGGTCTCCGAGCTGATAGTCCATGCTGCTGCAAACATCGTCGAACTGTTTGTGCAGATGGTTGTTGTCTTGCAAACGTCCCCATTTGTTGACTCAGGGATCGAAACGTGGCTGCACGATCCGTTGCAGCCATGTGGCTGTCATCTCGACTGCTAGTGATACGAGGCCGTTGGGATCCAGCACGGCGTTCCGTATTACCCTCCTGAACCCATCAATTCCATATTCTGCTAACAGTCATTGGATCTCGACCAACGCGAGCAGCAATGTCGTGATACGATAAACCGCAATCCTGATAGGCTACAATTCGACCTTTATCAAAGTCGGAAATGTGACGGTACGCATTTCTCCTCCTTACACGAGGCATTACAACAACATTTCACCAGGCAACACCGGTCAACTGCTGTTTGTGTACGAGAAATCAGTTGGAAACTTTCCTCACGTCAGCACGTTGTAGGAGTCGCCACTGGCGCCATCCTTGTGTGAATGCTGTGAAAAGCTAATCATTTGCATATCATAGCATCTTCTTCCTGTCAGTTAAATTTCACGTCTGTAGCACGTCACCTTCGTGGTGTAGCAATTTTAATGGCCAGTAGAGTACTACTCTAATGGCAGCTTGGGAAAAAGTCAACACTTCACCATATGACATGTCTCACAATAAGAACAAGCAGAACCTATTAGAGATCCGCTGAACTCACATTGGCTAACAACAGATTTGTGTAATCTACTTGGCCTAGATGGGTTTCATAATACATGGAGCAATGGGGTGGTTTTAATTTAACTAAACATTGTAGTGAAACACTAAAAAAACCTAAAATATGCAACTGTTGATATCCCAGTTTGATGCCACCTTCACTTGAGGTAAGACAATTTGCAGCACTAACTTCAGTTGAGAACTTTCCACTTCTAATACAAAAAACACTCAGAGGAAAAGACTATATACTGAAGTATTCCCTCAGGCACAGCATGTGAGGGATGTGGATAACTGCGGCACTGTTGGCACCATTAGATATAGGTATTTTATGTATTATGTGAATTGTTCATTGCAACCTTCCAGGGTGTACATAAAGTGTGGGAACACTTTCAATTATTTATTGCACAAGAACTAAACATTGCACAGATGTTATACATATTGCGTTTGATGAGAAACTCTGAAAGTTATTTTTACATACATTCGATATGCGAACCATGAGTGACCCGGCAGACATCAAATGGTAGTTGAATTCTTGCCATACCCGTCCCAGCATGGCATCGTTGACTGTGGCAGTCGCTTCCTGTATTCTCTCCCAGAGCTCTGCTACATCATGTGGTAGAGGCGGTACATACACCAGATCTTTAATGTGTTCCCACAGAAAAAAGTCACAGTGTGAGATCTGGTGATCGGGGAGGCCATTTCATGAAACAGCTGCCGTCTTCTGTAGCACAGCCAATCCATCGATGCGGCACTCTGGGTTCAAGTAACCACGAACTTCACAATGAAAATGAAGTTGACCCCCATCCTGCTGAAAGATGAACAGAGAGTCCGATTGCATTTGAGGCATCAGCCATTGCCGCAACATGTCCAAGTAGGTATGTCTCACATATGCATTCCACATTCACTTCACTGACACTGGGACGTCCGCTTCTCTTTGCCGGGCACAAGCAACCCATCATAACAAATTGTTGTACCAGTGGTAAATGGCCTGCCTTGGTGGCTTCTTACTGTAATTGGTTCAAAACATCCATTGAACAGCTGTAGCACACTTGTTTTTGTCAAACTTCAACACACAGAAAGCTCGCTCTGCACCTGAACTCACCATGTTTGCGACTAGCACTGACTATCAGAAAATTACCAAACTACGCTGTGGCGGTATGCATGAAAAAAACTTTCAGGGTTTCTCTTCAAAATGACATATGTATGATATCTGTACAATGTTTGGTTCTCATGTAATAAATAATTGAAAGTGTTCCTGGACTTTACGTACACCCTGTATTTCATACAGCATGAAAAGAAGGAGATGGGATTGCAGGTCGATTATTGTGACTGACAAGGCTGGATTGATTATTATTGTTCAATGTAAATGAGACAGATGAATGAAATCATCCCATTTTTGAGTCTGGACACACAACATACAGCCAGTCATGAAGAGTAAACAAACGAGAACTTAGCCCAGCCAAGGGGAGGCCAGAAGAGTGGGTCACAGAACGTACGTCTCCTCCTCACAGAGCTGGCAGCCTAAATCTATGTTCTGTGTTCTTGTGAAAGCCTGCCAATTCATTCTGGTGTTGTGAGAATCATACTTGAATGTCTTTGTGGATGAGGATAATTCTCTTCACTCATTTCAACACAAGAAAAGAAGATAATGAGCAACACACAACATAAAGCAAAGTGTGGTACACTATGCATTTAATAACTGCTGCAGCGCAATGTTTGCTGAGGTTTTCAGTGTCGTAAATGTGGAAGTTTAGGCCCGACCTCTAACGGTGTCTTACACAACCATACTTCAAAACACACTCCACCTAAAGCTGCCACATTAAAGATCCGCATAATACCATGTAGCTCAAATTGAGAAAATTGGAACAAGAATGCACTCTTAATTATTGTGAATGTCTGAACTGTTTTTCTTCAAAACTAATAAAAATTGGGGTAAACCAGAACTGAAGACAGATTAAAGATGACAGACTGGCCAATAAACTCCTGGCAAGAAAGATGGAAATGGCTAATCATCTGACTAATGAGGTGTACAACATGATATCTGTCTCATCTCATGCACTGTTAAGTTATCATGCATAATAGTGATAAAGTCACGATTTTTTTACACAGGCAATTGTCTGAATTGATTAAGATAGGAGAGAAAGAAAATATGGAAAAAAGAGAAAGAAGAAACTTGTCTGACAAATATTGTAGGTTCTTATACAGCCATTTGTCTAGAATGGATACAGGGAACCTAGACTCACTTCCAGTTAATATTTTATTTTTTGTTATGCAGTGCAACAATTTGTGTTGCTTGAGGCTTTCCCAATGGACTAGTCGTAGATATGGTTGTGAAATTCACACAATTCTTCATTGCTGCAGCTGACCGACATCTTTAAGTATGACAAAACACTGCTGAGTAATGACTTAAATCTTCTATTCATGCCAGTCTCAGTAGGAAATGCGCTAGCATTGAAGATGCCAAAACTGGTGGCCAATAGTTAAGATTTTGAACTATTGGTCATATGAAGGACGACGCATTGCTGGCAACATAGATATTCGGCTGACCACACCAAGAACAGTCACAAACCAGTGCGGGCACTTGGTATGTGACTCCTGACGGAGGGCGCTGGGGTGGCCGATGGCAGTGCACAGCGTGAATGACAGCCTTTGATCGTGTGCTGAAGCTCTTAGTTCATCGCCCAACAAGTGGCGTACATATCTTTCTTGCTTCCAGTCAAAGAATCTTTGCTATTAACCACTGATTTTGGCACCATCATGCCTGCATGTTTTCTACTTAGACTGGTATAAATAGGAGGCTCCACTCACAGCTCAGCAGTGTGTTTGTCACACCTGAAGATGTAGGAAAAATGCAGTGATGAAATATTGTGAGGATTTGATGACAATGTCAACAATTTGTTCCATCAATGCATCACTTGGCATTGAGCATTTTTCCTCTAACGATGGGACTATCTACTGCAGCTCAGCGTACTGTCTGCTCTAAAACCAATGATTTGTAATATCTGATTTGACTGACTGGCAGGCTGGGATAAATGCTGAAATTCATCTGCATGGTTATCAAACAATCCCTGACATCATTAAAACCCAGGCAGAGAGTGAAATTGTTAGGCAACAACAACCAATGTCATGTGATGCACTTTGTTACTTATAATTTTAAAACAATTATTGCTACATTTTTTCTTGTAGTGCAACATTACTGAAAGAAAATTCACAAAATTAGAGCTCTGGGTAGCACCAAGTCACCAAATGTAAAAACAGTAAGAAGAGCTTGATCAACAAATTTTCTTGGGCATCTATATACATAAATCCAACTTGCCACTGTAACAAACATTAATGATGCCAAACAATATTAAAATCTTTCAGTCACTATTATCACTTTTGCTTGCTTTTTACATTATTGTATCATATTGCTGTAAAAAATAACTTCAGTCTATCATTGAAGGTTTACTTTTATCCACAACTATTGATTTTTGTTGATAATACCTTGCCATGAGATGTGTACAATGGAACTTTGATTTTACATTCCCCAATTTTATGTTTTTTGTGATCCTACACCATAAATTCATAGCCCCTAAGATCAATGCTAAAAATTCCTAGTAAGGTTAACCTCGATTTTAATTTCTTATTCGACGTCTCACTTGCCTTTCTCCCGTTTTCTTCCTGTTGGCATCTGGTGTGATTGAACAAGTTATAAGTGGCTCAAAAGACAGACTGTTCACACCACAGTTGTTGGCAGAATTAAGGGAATATTTTAAGCCGTTTTGGAGACGGGAGATAGGAAATGCTGATGTAATCCACAATCAGTGTCACCAACACAACTTAGAACATTCACCACACAATTATGATACAACTACTGCTAGGTTGCAGCAGCACTGAAAAAACAAGACAGTCGACAGGAAGTGTTCTGGATCAAAACAATATGTGACGAAGGGGACCACTCACCACCTTCCTTGTTCCACTTATAATTCAGTTTCATGTTTTTACATGTATTTCCAATGTACTGTATTCAGCAGCAATATCAATCATCAGTCTTTTAAATTCAAACACTGAGCTCGAAGAACATCCTCGGTCATAAGCAAGGAAACACCATCAATTTCCAACTAGTGAACTCTTATTGGCTGGCGACATGTTCAGTCACCCAATAGCCAGCGCAGCCATCACCCCACACTAACACATGTTAAATGAGCTCACCTACTGGATGTGTGGAGGGAGGAGTGGCCCTTCAGCGACGGGAGTACAGGGGGGGGTACAGGGTAGCGACAGGAAGGGCATCCGGCACCCCTTAAATTAACATGCCAAATCTGGTTAGCCATAACAGCAGACCCCACAAGCTGGGATTAATGCTTGGAAAGAGATACTGTTTTTTCAGTGTTCAGCTTGAACGGTAGGGGTGAGAGACTACAACCCTGTCTTACACCCTTTTTAATCCAAGCAATTTCTTCTTGGTCTTCCACACTTATCGCTCCCTCTTGGTTCTTGTGCATATTGTATATTACCCTTCTTTCCCTACAACTTACCCCTATTTATTTTAGATATTGCACAAGTCAGATTAGACAAGCATAAAATTGCTGATGTACTTTAGTACATTAATGCAGGAATAAAGACCTGCTTCTTTGTAACTACTTCAGTGTCCATTACAGATGCATATTAATTTATACACGCTGCTTACACACTGAAGCGCCAAAGAAACTGGTATAGGCATGCGTATTCAAATACAAAGATATGTAAACTGGCAGAACACAGCCCTGAGGTTGGCAACACCTATATAAGCCAACAGGTGTCTGACGCAGTAGTTAGATTAGCTACTGCTGCTACAATGGCAAGTTATCAAGATTTTAAGTGAGTCTGAACGTGGAGTTATAGTCGGCACATGGGCACTGGGACACTGCATCTCTGAGGTAGCGATGACGTGGGGATTTTCCTGAAAGACCATTTCACGAATGTACGATGAATATCAGAAATCCGGTAACCATCAAATCTCCGCCATTGCTGTGGATGGAAAAAAAGATCTTGCAAGATCTGGACCAACAATGACTGAAAAGAATCATTCAATGTGACAGAAGTGCAACCGTTCTGCAGATTGCTGCAGATTTCAATGCTGGGCCATCAATGAGTGTCAGCGTGCGAACCATTCAATGAGACATCTTTGATAAGAGTTTTTGGAGCCGGAGACGCCCTCGTGTACCCTTGACAACTGCACAACACGCAGCTTCATGTCTCGCTTGGGCCTGTTAGTGCCAACATTGGACTGTTGTTGACTGAAAACATGTTGTCTGGTCGGAGTCTCATTCAAATTGTATTGAGCAGATGGACATGTATGGGTACTGAGACAACCTCATGAATCCATGGACCCTGTACATCAGAAGGGGACTGTTCAAGCTGGTGGAGGCTCTGTAATGGTGAGGGGCATGCACAGTTAGAGTGACTGGGACCCCTGATATGTCTAGATATGACTCTGGCAGGTAACACATACTTCACCATCCTGTCTGATCACCTGCATTCATCCATGTCCGCTGCATTCCAACGGACTTGGCCAATTCCAGCAGGACAATGCAACACCCCATACATCCAGAATTCCAACAGGTTGGCTCCAGCAACACTCTTCCAAGTTTAAACACTTCCACTGGCCACCAAACTCCCCAGACATGAACATTATGAGCATATCGGGAATGCCATGCAACATGCTGTTCAGAAGAGATCTCCGTCCCCTCATATGCTTACAGATTTATGGACATCCCTGCAGGATTCATCGTGTCAGTTCCCTCCAGCACTACTTCAAACATTAGTCCAGTCCATGCCATGTCTTGTTGCGGCACTTCTGTGTGCTCATGGGGGATATTAGGGAGGTGTACTAGTTTCTTTGGCTCTTCAGTGTATATTTTGCTAAATTTGCAGTAATGCATAGTTACACTTATTAGCAATTTAAAATTGAACAATATTCTGCACGGTCTGTTTCACTCATTAATTGCAAGGCCCTATTTTGAAGAAGTCTGACACTTTCACAACTATTCCACAATACATATATTCTTAAAATTTAATCTTTGTTGTCATTACCAATATCTGTCTTTTCTCATAAAAAATTTACTACAAATGACTTATGATATAAGGACCAAAATGAACTTGTGCCTGTAAAGACTTCAAGATTAAAATACAAACAAATCGGGTAAATGTATAGGCACTGCCCCAATATTATTCAACTACATACTATAGCATTTGAAATGTCTTCAAAGTAACGTAATTCAGTTAAAGGCCGAATTAAAGAGCTCTCGGCAGGAGTACTCTCTTTTCCTCCATGGAAGAGTATCACTATAGATTTCTTAAATAGGTCATATTATTATTATTATTATTATTATTATTATTATTATTATCATCATCATCATCATCATCTATTTTTGCACAATAACTTACGATAAAGAAAAGTCATTTCATTGTATCGTATTGTAATTAAGTAAAATACACATCCTTGACTTTTTCCACATCTCAGAGAACCCTCTATGTGAATCCATGGAAAACGATTCATCATTCACAGACCTTGCTGAGGCGGGGTGGCTTGCATGCCTCATCAATAGAGACAGCTGTACTATAGGTGCAACCACATGGAGAGGTATCAGTTGGGAGGCCAGACAAACGTGTGGCTCCTGAAAATAGGCAGCAGTCTATTTAATGGTTGTAGGGGAAACAGTCTGTACGATTGACTAATCTGGTCTTGTAACATCAGCCAAATGGCCTTGCTACGCTGGTACTGTGAATGGCTGAAAGCATGAGGAAACTACGGCCACCATTTTTTCTGAGGGTATGTAGCTGTACTACATAAATGGTTAAACGATGATGGCACCCCTTGAGTAAAATATTCTGGAGGTAAGACAGCCCCTATTTGAATCTCCAGGCAGGGACTACTCATGAGAACGTCCACATCAGGAAAAACAAAACTGGCACTCTATGGGTTGGAGCATGGAACATTAGATCCCTTAATAAACGGGTAGGTTAAAAAATTTAAAAATGGAAATTGGTAGGCTGAAGTTAGATGAAGTGGCCAATAGTAAAGTTTGGTGGCAGGATGAATATGACTTGTTGCCAGATGAGTGCAGAGGTATAAATACAAAATCAAATGGAGGTAATGCAGGAGTTGGTCTAATAATGAGTAAAAAATTGGAATACGGGTAAGCTACTATGAACAGCATGTTGTTGTTGTTGTGGTCTTCAGTCCTGAGACTGGTTTGATGCAGCTCTCCATGCTACTCTATCCTGTGCAAGCTTCTTCATCTCCCAGTATCTACTGCAACCTACATCCTTCTGAATCTGCTTAGTGTATTCATCTCTTGGTCTCCCTCTACGATTTTTACCCTCCACACTGCCCTCCAATGCTAAATTTGTGATCCCTTGATGCCTCAAAACATGTCCTACCAACCGATCCCTTCTTCTAGTCAAGTTGTGCCACAAACTTCTCTTCTCCCCAATCCTATTCAATACCTCCTCATTAGTTACGTGATCTACCCACCTTATCTTCAGCATTCTTCTGTAGCACCACATTTCGAAAGCTTCTATTCTCTTCTTGTCCAAACTAGTTATCGTCCATGTTTCACTTCCATACATGGCTACACTCCATACAAATACTTTCAGAAACGACTTCCTGACACTTAAATCTATACTCGATGTTAACAAATTCCTCTTCTTGAGAAACGCTTTCCTTGCCATTGCCAGTCTACATTTTATATCCTCTCTACTTCGACCATCATCGGTTATTTTACTCCCTAAATAGCAAAACTCCTTTACTACTTTAAGTGTCTCATTTCCTAATCTAATTCCCTCAGCATCACCCGACTTAATTTGACTACATTCCATTATCCTCGTTTTGCTTTTGTTGATGTTCATCTTATATCCTCCTTTCAAGACACTGTCCATTCCGTTCAACTGCTCTTCCAAGTCCTTTGCTGTCTCTGACAGAATTACAATGTCATCGGCGAACCTCAAAGTTTTTACTTCTTCTCCATGAATTTTAATACCTACTCCGAATTTTTCTTTTGTTTCCTTTACTGCTTGCTCAATATACAGATTGAATAACATCGGGGAGAGGCTACAACCCTGTCTTACTCCTTTCCCAACCACTGCTTCCCTTTCATGCCCCTCGACTCTTATAACTGCCATCTGGTTTATGTACAAACTGTAAATAGCCTTTCGTTCCCTGTATTTTACCCCTGCCACCTTCAGAATTTGAAAGAGAGTATTCCAGTTAACATTGTCAAAAGCTTTCTCTAAGTCTACAAATGCTAGAAACGTAGGTTTGCCTTTTCTTAATCTTTCTTCTAAGATAAGTCGTAAGGTCAGTATTGCCTCACGTGTTCCAACATTTCTACGGAATCCAAACTGATCTTCCCCGAGGTCGGCTTCTACCAGTTTTTCCATTCGTCTGTAAAGAATTCGCGTTAGTATTTTGCAGCTGTGACTTATTAAACTGATAGTTCGGTAATTTTCACATCTGTCAACACCTGCTTTCTTTGGGATTGGAATTATTATATTCTTCTTGAAGTCTGAGGGTATTTCGCCTGTCTCATACATCGTGCTCACCAGATGGTAGAGTTTTGTCATGACTGGCTCTCCCGAGGCCATCAGTAGTTCAAATGGAATGTTGTCTACTCCCGGGGCCTTGTTTCGACTCAGGTCTTTCAGTGCTCTGTCAAACTCTTCACGCAGTATCTTATCTCCCATTTCGTCTTCATCTACATCCTCTTCCATTTCCATAATATTGTCCTCAGGTACATCGCCCTTGTATAAACCCTCTATATACTCCTTCCACCTTTCTGCCTTCCCTTCTTTGCTTAGAACTGGGTTGCCATCTGAGCTCTTGATATTCATACAAGTGGTTCTCTTTTCTCCAAAGGTCTCTTTAATTTTCCTGTAGGCAGTATCTATTTTGCCCCTATTGAGATAAGTCTCTACATCCTTACATTTGGCCTCTAGCCATCCCTGCTTAGCCATTTTGCACTTCCTGTCGATATCATTTTTGAGACGTCTGTATTCCTTTTTGCCTGCTTCATTTACTGCATTTTTGTATTTTCTCCTTTCATCAATTAAATTCAATATTTCTTCTGTTACCCAAGGATTTCTATTAGCCCTCGTCTTTTTACCTACTTGATCCTCTGCTGCCTTCACTACTTCATCCCTCAGAGCTACCCATTCTTCTTCTACTGTATTTCTTTCCCCCATTCCTGTCAATTGTTCCCTTATGCTCTCCCTGAAACTCTCTACAACCTCTGGTTCTTTCAGTTTATCCAGGTCCCATCTCCTTAAATTCCCACCTTTTTGCAGTTTCTTCAGTTTCAATCTGCAGTTCATAACCAATAGATTGTGGTCAGAATCCACATCTGCCCCAGGAAATGTCTTACAATTTAAAACCTGGTTCCTAAATCTCTGTCTTACCATTATATAATCTATCTGATACCTACTAGTATCTCCAGGATTCTTCCAGGTATACAACCTTCTTTTATGATTCTTGAACCAAGTGTTGGCTATGATTAAGTTATGCTCTGTGCAAAATTCTACAAGGCGGCTTCCTCTTTCATTCCTTCCCCCCAATCCATATTCACCTACTATGTTTCCTTCTCTCCCTTTTCCTACTGACGAATTCCAGTCACCCATGACTATTAAATTTTCGTCTCCTTTCACTACCTGAATAATTTCTTTTATCTCGTCATACATTTCATCTATTTCTTCATCATCTGCAGAGGTAGTTGGCATATAAACTTGTACTACTGTAGTAGGCATGGGCTTTGTGTCTATCTTGGCCACAATAATGCGTTCACTATGCTGTTTGTAGTAGCTAACCCGCACTCCTATTTTTTTATTCATTATTAAACCTACTCCTGCATTACCCCTATTTGATTTTGTATTTATAACCCTGTAATCACCCGACCAAAAGTCTTGTTCCTCCTGCCACCGAACTTCACTAATTCCCACTATATCTAACTTTAACCTATCCATTTCCCTTTTTAAATTTTCTAACCTACCTGCCCGATTAAGGGATCTGACATTCCACGCTCCGATCCGTAGAACGCCAGTTTTCTTTCTCCTGATAACGACGTCCTCCTGAGTAGTCCCCGCCCGGAGATCCGAATGGGGGACTATTTTACCTCCGGAATATTTTACCCAAGAGGACGCCATCATCATTTAATCATACAGTAGAGCTGCATGTCCTCGGGAAAAATTACGGCTGTAGTTTCCCCTTGCTTTCAGCCGTTCGCAGTACCAGCACAGCAAGGCCGTTTTGGTTAATGTTACAAGGCCAGATCAGTCAATCATCCAGACTGTTGCCCCTGCAACTACTGAAAAGGCTGCTGCCCCTCTTCAGGAACCACATGTTTGTCTGGCCTCTCAACAGATACCCCTCCGTTGTGGTTGCACCTACGGTACGGCCATCTGTATCGCTGAGGCACGCAAGCCTCCCCACCAGCTGCAAGGTCCATGGTTCATGGGGCGGATGAACAGCATAGTGAATGATTATTGTAGGCAAGATAGACACAAAGTTAACACAGACCACAGTATTACAAGACAGTATGCCACCTAGTTCCACAGATGATGAAGAGATTGACAGAATGTATCATGAGACAAAAGAAATTATTCAGATAGATAAGGGAGTGGAGAATTTAACTATGAGGAAGGACTGGAATTCGATAGTTGGAAAAGGAAGAGAAGGAAAAATAATGGAATATGGACTGTGTGAAAGGAATAAAACTGGAAGACATCTTGTAGAATTTTGCACAGAGGGTAAATTAGTCATTGCTAACACTTGGTTTAAGAACCATGAAAGAAGGTTGTATATGTGGAAGAGAGATGGAGACATTGCAAGGTCTTAAATTTATTATGTAATGGTGAGACAATGTCAGAACTAGATTTTAAACTGTAGAACATTTTCAGTGGCAGATACGGATTCTGAGCATAATTCATAGGAGGAGGAGGAGAAAAGAGGAAGATATTGAATTTAATTGATGAAAGGAGAAAACATAGAGATGCACCTATTGAAGCAGGTAAATGGGAATAGAGTTATCTAAAAACTGAGACTGGCACAAAGTGCAAAGTGTCTAGACGGGAATGGCTAGACGACATATGCAGGGGAAAGACAGATATGACATATAGGAAAATTAAAGTGGGCTTTCCAGAAAACAGAAGCAGCTATATGAATTACTTAATCTTATTCACAGCTGTCACTGTTGCTTCCATAGCTGTACTACTTTCATAAAACAAAAAACAAACTGCCTTCAGACACAAATGGTGACTCTTATTTCGGTCCAAGATGCATTTCAAGCCCTGGGGTCTCATCTTTGAGTGCTTGTTCTGCCTACATCATTTTTCGGCTGTAGGTTAATACTTCTTGCCCTGCTAAGGTTACATAGGTATAGTTAGTTACATATTCCATAGATTATTTGAACATTTCTTTTATCAAAATGATGTGGTACGTGTCAGTTTACAAGATGTGTTTACATTATTAGTGTTAACATTAATGAGCACATTAGTATATTTAGCCCTACTTGTGTAACTACATTTTTACAATTTTTTTTTTCTCACAACCAGTTTTTAAGAAGAAATTCATCAATGGAATAGTAGTAGTTGTTCAGGAGAAATGGTTTTAAATAAGATTTAAAACTTGCTTTGTTACCTGTCAGCTTCCTGGCAGTTTTATGTTTTTGGGCAAATGATCAAAAATTTTTGTTGCTGCACATTGAACTCCTTTCTGAGCCACTGACAGCTTTCCTTTAGTGTTGTAGGTATGGAAATCACTGCTCTTCTCAAATTGTGATGGACTAATAACAACAAATTTCATTTGGGAATATATGTACTGTGATGGAGCAGTTAAAAATGCCCAGCTTCTTGAAGATATACTTGCATGACATCTGTGGGTGGACATCACATTGTTACTGCTTGTGTGTGTGTGTTTTTTTTTTCTTTTTTCAATCGATGAGTAATGAGTTACTGCAGAAAATTATTTCATGCAACATTACTGAGTGAAAATATGCAAAACATGTTAGGAGGCTGATATGTTTGTTTCCAAGATTAGCAACTATACGAAGAGCAAAACTAGCTGAACTTGCTGCTTGAGAATCTCAGTACTATGCTTCTTACAGTTCAGGTTTTCATCAATATGTACACCAAACATTTGGAGCATTCTACCCTATTTACTGACTGCCAATCAGGTGCGACATCAATTGCTGGTATGGCTATTTTTGTACTGAACTAAATGTAGTGTATTTTTTCAAAATTTAAGGAGTGTCCCCTCTCAGAGAACCACTTAATAGTTCGTTGGAAAACATCATTTACGAACTCTTTGGTTCTTTCTGTCTAATGGGATTTATTAGAAGACTATAAATGTCTGAAACAAAAATGCCAATTCTGTTTGTTGAATGTTAAGTGGAAGGTCATTCACACAAATACGTGGTGATTTAGGAGGAATGTCACATAATATGTGAGGTGATCTACATGTGAGAATAAAGCGAAAAAGTCCTATGAAAATGTGGCCCATTTTCGATCATTACAGAGCTGGAGCACATTGAAGACTACACATATCCATGAAAGATTATGACGACAAGTGTGAATATTACTTACTGAGGTGCTGTGTAGGCACTGTGATGGATAGAATAATGCTAGGACAGATAACTGATCCATCCTAAAAAAAAGTGTTCAAAGAGTCCTCCACTCATCTCAATGCCCCTATCAATGTGTTGGAGGGTGTGCTGTGTAGCATATTGATCATCATCTTGGTGGGCTTTAATGCTGGCAGCAGCATCAGTGATGTGAGCAACAAGTTCATGTGTATCCACCTTTATAGCATACACATTCACCTATAAGCAGCCACATAAACAGAAGTCTACTAGGATTAGATCGAGTGATATGGCACGCCAGTTAATGGGTCCACCACAACCAATCCACGGTCAAGGAAATGTGTTATTCAGATACTGGGATACTTGTCTGGTACAGTAAAGGTGAGCCATCATATGTTAAGTACATTTGCCATCATTGGTCTAATGTCACATCTTCTACCAGACAATGTGAATATGCTGCAGCTGTCATGTGATTCTGCAAGAACACAGGCCCTATCACCAGGTCATCAATCATACCACGCCAGATATTCACTGAGAACCTAACTTGAAATTTTCTTTCTCTAGTGTCGTGTGGGTTCTCCATCACCTGTGTATGAAAATTGTGGGCGTTCATGATACCATTGCATGTAAATGTAGCCTCATCTGTCAATAAAGTGTACTGCATGAGTTTTCTGTGTACATCTAACCATTCACAATATTGTTGTCTGCATAAAGAGTCACCTGAATGCAGATGTTGCATGTGGTGCACGTGGAATGGGAATAAGCTCTTATGTTTGCAGAATATTAAGCTGACGGCTAATGCGCTGTGTAGTTATGGTGAGACTCCATTGTACCATTGTGATAACATCGTCCCTTTCCTCAGCTGACTCGATGACCTCACATTCTGATGTTACAGGTATACTGGAGTGTTCTGGATTCATGTATTGTTTGAAAAATCCTGAGAAATACCCTAGCACAGGAGATCTGTCAATAAGGGAAATGTCTCTGGTATTCTGTCACAGCCACATGGGCACTGCCATTACAGTACCCATACACAAACAACATATCTGCATATTCTTCATTAGTGAATGTATGCAGCATGTGGGTATACTTGGACACAATGGACTTGCTCAGTTAAACAACACTTCAGCATGACATGCACACAGCCTCACAACTGCTCACTGATCCAGCCCATGATCGCACACTGGGTATGCTTGCAGCTGCGACATCACAGTGCTGTCGTCTGCTTGAGAATCCCCAGGATCCAAAACTGAACCCTTTGGGATTCCCTTTGTGACTTTTCCCCCCGTCGCTAAAATTTCTACCTTTTTGACATTGTCTGAATTATTCAGCACAATCTTTAGCATTCTGTTTGTGAGATATGAATTAAATCAGCTGTCACCAATTCCATATAACCTGGGTTTTTCTAAGAGACTAATCTGATCTACACACTGAAACACCTTGGAAACATTACAAAAGATATCAACTGGTCATATATTATTATTTAAGGCATGTACCACTTAATGAGTGAAGTATAAATAGCATTCTGTCAGGCAACCCTTCTGTAATCCAAAATGTGATATGCTAAGTACATTGTGTCCACTAGTGTGTGTTTGCTCTTGAGTTCATTACTTTTTCAAATGTTATGGAAAAAAGATGTCAGTAATGAAACTGGACAATAACTGTTTAAGCCTGTCTTGTTACCTTTCTTATGAAGTGTTTTAACAATTCCATATTTTAACCTGCACCAGGAAAAATTCGCTGTGCCAGCGTTACGCTGCACATATCACAAAGGACATTACTTACGAAGTTGGAACAACTTTCCAGAATTCTGTTTGAAATACCATCAACCTCATTTGAGCTTTAGTTTTTTAGATTTTTATAATTGTGATTTCAGTGAAGAATGTTGGTGTAACTTCTAGCTTCTTACCGTTTTGTAAAATGATATTTTAAATATATTTTTCAGATTCGTAAACTGCACCATTATTTTTATATTTGCTGCTATGATTAGAAATTGAGTGTTGCAAATACCCTGCAACTAGTAAATTATCAGTCACAACATTGTCATTTAGTGTAATTTGATGGAATCTTGTACACTGACTGGCTATCCGGTCTCCTGTTTGACAATGTACCATACAGTTTTCATCTTGTTATCTGCACTATTTATTTCTGCCAAGACATGCATAATTCTGGACATTTAATGACTTTCCTTAAAATACTACAGCACTTTTTGTGGTATGCAAGTAAGGATCTTGACTTTTGCTGGCCTTTAAATAATTCCATTAGTTATCCATGGCTTACCCCCCACCCCCCTTTTTCTATCTCCTGGATAATTTTTTTAGGAAAGCAACTTTCAAATATTGACAAATTTACTATGGAATAAACTGAATTTGACATTAGCATGTCTTTCTACATATACCTCATTCCAGTCCATCCTTTTTATCTTACTCTTACAATATTGTATCCTATTCTCATTAATAAGCCTCAATGCTTTGTGCAAACCTGCCTCAGGGTTCTAAAGTGCCATACTGCTTACTTCCATTAATTGTGCATTCAGCCTAGGAACTGTCTATAAAAATGTAATCAGACAGTAACCTACTATTTTGCTGAAAACAAAATTTTCGTCCTACAGCCACATGAAAGCACAATTCAACAAAAATGTGCTGTAGGACGAAATGTGTGTCGGTGTATAATAATGTGCAGATAGTTCTCAGCCTGCTGCATCTACAGTGATGAGAACTCTCTCACCCAGTATGCTGAAGGCCTCACAAAGGTTTTCACAGACAGGCAATGCCCTCCAGACTTAATACACAAACAGATCTCCTGTGGCATATCCACCCACACACCTGATCCTCACATCCATCCCAAGAACCAACCACAAAGGAGCAGCCCCCTTGTCACCCAATAACACCGGGGACAAGAACGACTGAACCATGAGCTTCGTCAGGGCTCTGATTATCTATCATCATGCCCTGAAAGGAGGGACATCCTGCTCAAGATACTTCCATCTACTTCCAAAGTGGTGTTCTGTTGCCCACCCAACCTCCACAACATCCTAGTCCATCCCTATGCCACTCCAACCCCCAATCCCCTGCCACAAGGATTATACCCTTGTGGAAGACCCACCAGTCCAATCCAGCACCACCTACTTCAGTCCCATCACAGAGTGGGCCACCTGTGAAATCAGCCATGTTGTATATCAGCTGTGCTGCAGCCACTGCACAGCATTTTACATTGGTATGACAACCAGCCAGCTGTTAACTTGAATGAATGGCCACTGACAACTATTGCCAAAAGCAAGGTGGACCACCCAGCCACCACCAGCTTTCCTGAGCTGTGCAGATGGGAGCTATCCTTACAGCACATCCTTTCTTTCACTCCCTAAACCTCAGGTAACTTGCTGTCCCCCCACCCAACGCAGTGTGAGTGTCTTTCACACACACACAAGCAGGCGCGCACGCACGCACACATACACATGCACACACACGCCATCTCGTGTCCCATACCATGCCCAATTCATGTCAACTAGTTTTGTGCTGCTATCTCATGCCCTAGTCTGTGAAATCGTGTGCTCAGCCATCTCTACCTGCACCCCTAACTAGCCCACAGACGGCTCCCTACTCTCCCACAAGCTGCTTCCCCATTCTGCCCCCCCCCCCCCCCCAACACCTCCCTGCTTCTCTCCATCCCTCACCCTACCCCACCCTGCACCCCCATCTTAATCCAGTACCGTCACTGTGGGCCAGGAAAGAGCTGGAAATCAACTGAGCACAATGTATGGAGACAGGCGTATACATGTTTTTCCTACAAGCTCAAAAAAGGAAGTTAATTCCAAAAGCTAGCAAAGTTCTGTACCTTTTGTTTGTGTACCTATTGATGATGCAGCGCTTATGCCTTTCGGTGAGTCATCTCCTTTATTCCAGCATGTATATTAATGTCCCTGCTCACACTATAGGCCTACTTAAAAACTAGGTAATCACCTATTGGCAGAAATAAAAGATTATTTACTGTTCTCTTAGTTTTTGTTAAAATGTGGCACTTTCTAATACAACCATATAATCTTAACACAGACAGTATTAACCTAAAAACAAAAAATCATCTAGACTGAACAAGCACCTTATGATGAGTCCGCAAGGCTTGAAATGTTCCGTTCATTGAAATAAAAATCACAATTTTCGAATTAAGGGAGTTTGTTTTTTACTTTACGAGCTGTATGAATATCAAGAGTTAATGGAAAACTAACAATAAGCAACAAAAGGAAAATTGAAAGGTGGAAGGAATATACAGAAGGGCTACACAAGAAAAACGAACTTAAAGGCAATGTTCCAGAAAAGGGAAGGGGAAGTAGGTAGGTGAAGATAAGATGAGAGATACAATGGTGTGAGAAGGATGTGAAAGAGCACTGAAATGCCTAAGTTGAAACAAAGGCCCCTGGAGTAGATGACAGTCACTCAACACTACTGATATCCTTGGAAGAGCCAGCCATGACACAACCATTCCACTTGGTGTGCAAGAAATACGAGACATGTGAAACACCCTCAGACTTCAAGAAGGATATCCTAATTCCAATTCCAAAGAAAGAAGGTGCTGAGAATATTACCAAACAATTCATTTAATACATCATGTTTACAGAATACTAATATAAATTATTTACATAATGGAAAAACTGCCTGAAGTGTGCCTCAGGAATCATCAATTTGGGTTTCAGAGAAATCTAGGAACATGCAAGCCAATACTTACCACACGACTTATCTTAGAAGATAAATTAAAGAAAGACTTCAGAGAAAGCTTCTGACAGGTTGGCTGGAATTCTCTCGTTGAAATCTGAAGGTTGCAGGCACAAAATTCGAGGAGTGAGAGGCTATTTACAACTTGAGCAGAAACCAAATGGCAGGTATGAGTTGATAATGGAGTGGGGCAGGAGTGAAGCTTGTCCTCAATGTTATTCAGTCTGTATATTGAGGAAGCAGTAAAGAAAAACAAGGAGAAATTTAAAAAGGGATTTATTATGAGTCTTACTCAGGATACAGTTGCACGGGGAGCTGCATCCAACCAGTCTTCATAGTGAAGACCACAACAGCACAACATAATGACTTTTTGTGTGGTTTAGATTTCGTGAATATTGAATAACTCATGTTGTTGTTGTTATGGTCTTCAGTCCTGAGACTGGTTTGATGCAGCTCTCCATGCTACTCTATCCTGTGCAAGCTTCTTCATCTCCCAGTACCTGCTGCAACCTACATCCTTCTGAATCTGCTTAGTGTATTCATCTCTTGGTCTCTCCCTACGATATTTACCCTCCACGCTGCCCTCCAATACTAAATTGGTGATCCCTTGATGCCTCAAAACATGTCCTACCAACCGATCCCTTCTTCTGGTCAAGTTGTGCCACAAACTTCTCTTCTCCCCAATTCTATTCAATACTTCCTCATTAGTTATGTGATCTACCCATCTAATCTTAAGCATTCTTCTGTAGCACCACATTTCGAAAGCTTCTATTCTCTTCTTGTCCAAACTATTTACTGTCCATGTTTCACTTCCATACATGGCTACACTCCATACAAATACTTTCAGAAATGACTTCCTGACACTTAAATCTATACTCGATGTTAACAAATTTCTCTTCTTCAAAAACGCTTTCCTTGCCATTGCCAGTCTACATTTTATATCCTCTCTACTTCGACCATCATCAGTTATTTTGCTCCCCAAATAGCAAAACTCCTTTACTACTTTAAGTGTCTCATTTCCTAATCTAATACCCTCAACATCACCCGACTTAATTCGACTACATTCCATTATCCTCGTTTTGCTTTTGTTGATGTTCATCTTATATCCTCCCTTCAAGACACCATCCATTCCATTCAACTGCTCTTCCAAGTCCTTTGCTGTCTGACAGAATTACAATGTCAGAATAACTCATATAGGGACGGAAAAATTTTAATTTTCACAATTACTGGCGCCAAACAATTGTAAAGTTACAAAGCTTTATGGTTCAATACTCCACATGAATGACTGTATTGGGTGACTTTTTTTTAATTTTTTTTTTACTCCCTGGGAAGCAAATGTGTACGATGCTTTGCTACCACATCATTAGCGTTGGAAATATGTAAACAGCCATCCAGAAACTATGTGAATTTTGTACTTCACGATACCATTAGCACTTAACAGTACAAACGCCACCGTTAACCAAAATGTAGTTTCTGTAAATGGCTGCACCTTATTTCAAATGAGCTATGCTTGAAGTATCATATAACACCAACTTTTGCCTTAAGTATATACGATAGGTGTTAGTTACGAAACCTTATAATGAACATGAAGGAAGTCTCCTTTCTTCGATTTGTATTCGCATTTATCTGGTCGTTTCTTTACACCAATTTGCAATTTCTTTTTCGTCTGTTGGTTCTCATTACTTTTCTCTGCACCTGATACTACAGCAGAACAAATTAACACGAAAACAACCAACACAACATCACACTTCATTTCGACTATAACAAGCACGTGTGTTTGTTGACATTCGAATCAATACGTTTCTCACATCTTTGGATTCCAAGCCACCAATAGATCTCTCGAATGTACATCCGAAGGAATCGATTTGCATTTTTATTTCTATTTGTAACTCGGAAGTTTTCAAATGCTTAGGTGACTGCAGCGTCCATTTTATTGAATGTTTGAGATACGTGCTATACAGAATTTAATAACACCATCTTATCTTCTTAAATTTCCGACTTTAATTAACTTAAACCGTATAATATGGGAGAAAATAGTGACTGAAGGTGCTCGATTATGCCCAGTGATACAACTGTGGGCTCATGTAACTTGCTGGGCGAAATTAAATACGATAAACCGTCACGTGAATGTGTTTTCTGCAACTGCCATAAAACTGTGAACAGGAGATTTAGTGCTGGGATGGAAGACTCCGTGGCAGAAGCATTCAGAAATGAGATTCCTACAACAGAAAATTGTTTTTGGAATTTTAAACCCATGTTCAACATAACTCAACGCTAGGGAATATATGTAGGACGAAAACTACCAGGACACATATATGAGGCCTAAAAATACAGTTCGATTATGCAAAGGAGAGAGCAATTTGTGTTGCATACAGAGAACAAATTCGATCTTGACCATGAAGACTCTGAATCCGAAGGAAAAATAACAACGAAAAAAATCTAATGATTGAGAAGACAGTGATGACTCTCAAACAAAAGTGAACGAAAACGTAAATCGTACATTTAACCATGTACCGTACGGAGGAAAATCGCAGAATATATTGTTTTGTAGATAGCCATGGAGGAGGAATCGCCGAAATTTTACGTAATACTCAACAATGACTTTGACGTAATTGGCACCGTCAAGCCAGAAGAACCTATATCTTAAGTTTTAAGAAAATGTGAAAGCTCTTTACAGACTGGGAGCAAGCGTTCTGTCATAGGAATCGGTCAACTCATACAAACACAGTATCTGCTTATAGCATGTTGCAGGGACACGAAATGGAATGAGCACATAAGATCAGTCGTGGGTAAAGCAGTTCGTAGACTTCAGTTTATTGGTAGAATACTGGGGACATGCAATCAGTCTACAATGGCGATTGCTTAAAAATCACTCCTGTGGCCCATTCTAGAATAATGCTCAGCTGTTTGGGACCTACGCCAAATAGCACTGACAGAGGGTATTGAATGTATAGAGAGAAGGGCAGCACGAATGGTCGCAGGTCACCTAAGGGAGAGTATCACAAAGAAGCTGAAGAAACTGAACTGGCAGACTTCTGAAGATGGATGTAAAGTATCTTGAGAATCCTACTTACAAAGTTTCAATGACTGGTCTTAAATGATGACTCTAGGAATATACTTCTACCCCCTGTGTATCGCTTCCATAGGGATCATGGGAACAAGATTAGGTTAGTTACTGCAAACACACAGAGGCATTTAAACAATCATTCTTCCTGCAGTCCATATGTGAACGGAACAGTAAGAAAATCCAATAACTGGTGCAATGGGATGTACACTCTGCCATGCACTTCACAGTGGTTTACAGAGAGTAGATGCAGATGTAGACAGCTGATTTGAAATTATGAAGGCAGAAACTTGCACAGAAAAGAAACAGTTTATAAGAGGCATAAATCACGAACATGAAAGGGAAGCAGTGGTTGAGAAAGAAGTGAAACACACTTGTAACCTACCTGCAATGTTATTCAATCTGTACACAAAGAAAACCGTAAATGAAACCAAGAGAAACTTGGAAAAGGAGAAGAAATAAAAACTTTGAGATTCACAGTGAACACTGTAGTTCTGTCAAAGACCATAAAGCAGTTGGAAGATCAGTTGTATGGAATGGATAACGTCTTCAAAGTAAGTTATAGGATAACATAAACAAACTTAAATGGGGGTAGTAGAACGTAGTTGAAAGTCATGTGATACTGGTAGAACTGGAGGGGTAGCTTAAATGGTTAAGCATGTCAAAGCACTGTTTACTTTCACGTATACGATGTACAAAGATGGTTGATACACGAAAAGATAGATACATTCACCAAGTTTCTGGTACATTCTACAAACGTTCAATTTATCTGCCCTTGGTCTCTGGTACATATCCAAATGGTAATCATGTCCCATCAGTACATTCACCAGCTGTTTCTGTTAATGTCTGCACAACAGCAGTGATGCAATTCTGCAGTTCTTGCAGTGTTGTTGGTGTTGGGGTACATAAACTTTGTCCTTAGCATAAACCCACAGGAAAAAATCACATGAGGTGAGCTCTGGCGACACAGACAACCAGTGTCACGAAACTGGCGAAAACAATGCAAAATGCTCTGGTAACTAGGTGCAAGTTTAACTGTGTTTGTGTGTGAATCAATGCCAAACCCACATAACCGATGAAAACTTCGCATATTCTAACACACGAAAACTCTCTTCTGTATTGCCACCATCTTGTAGAGCGCTGTCACATTTTATACAGAATGCACATGAGCCATGAGGCAGGCTTTTAAAACTTGGTGAGTACATCCATCATTCCATGCATCACCTGTCCTTGTACGTCATATACTTGTCAATAAACAGAGCCTTGAAACCCAGTGACTCATTAAGGCCAACCATATTTATTAGGAAATGAGACATCAAAAGTAGCAGATGGTGGTGGTGGTGGTTAGTGTTTAACGTTCTGTCGACAACGAGGTCATTAGAGATGGAGCGCAAGCTCGGGTTAGGGAAGGATTGGGAAGGAAATCAGCCATGCCCTTTCAAAGGAACCATCCTGCCTGAAACGATTTAGGGATATCACGGAAAACCTAAATCAGGATGGCTGGAGATGGGATTGAAGTAGCAGATGAGCTTCGATATTGCGAGAGCAAAATAACTGATGATAGCCGAAGTAGAGACGATATAAAATACCGATAGGCAAAAGGAAACAAGGACGATAGACAGTTCACCCTAGAAGAGAATAGATGCTTTTGAGTTGTGGTGGTAGTTACATCTACATCTACATAAATAACCTGCAAACCAAGAAGTGCATGGCAGAGAGTGTGACCCATTGTGTACCTGCTATTAGAACTAGGTGTTCAATGCTGCTTCTGGACACAAACTGACATTTGAACTTTGAGTTGTCTCCATGCAAGGGGAGGGGCAAGCAAATGACATCACATGCACACATTGTCTATATTCGAGGAATGGGATGCTTGACAGTAACCTCATATTCCATTTTGTCAGCAGAAATTCGCCTCTGCTGAGAATTAGCGGGGATTTGTGTTGATTGTAATCAAATTTTATTGGCTTACATGGGTGCAAACGTAACGTCCATCTACGACTTGTTCATGTCACTGGGTGACATTAGTATAGGTCCATAAGTACTAATAAAAGATAAACAGTTGATTCATCTGTGTTGTGACAGAGTTACAATTTTATATCTCATTTTTTTTAATTTAAAATTATTTCTTATGTATACATAGATCTGGTTAATTTCAGGGCTCTTTCATAGGGCATGTTAATCTTAATTTGACTGATTTAACCCCACCATAGTGAGTTCCATTTCTTCTCTTTTTAGTGTGTAAAGCATCACATAAAACAATATCAGTGATCATTATGTTAAGTTCTGTACAGATAGTATGTAGAAGGGTGTCACTCCGCAATGGAGGCCAGACCCATCACTGACTACACACATACAGAGAAAGAAAACATGTACATGTGAGGGGTTTAGTGGCCCCAACTCTCGCTCTTCCAATGGGATAACACAGAAGCGCCATGCCATCTGAATGGCAGGTCTCAAGTAGAAGATACCTGCTCAATGATGTGTCCCTTAGGGATCCGAAATGCGACAACTAGATCACCACTTGCGTAACATGACATCTCAGTTGGAGCAGATCATCATGCAGTTTTTGTTTAGCTGAGCCTACTGTACTGAAAAGCTTTGGAAACGCACTGTGGCATGTGTCAGAGCTCTACGTTGCTTGTCCTAACCTTCTATGACCACAGGGAGCAGGCAGACTAGCAGTTCCCTCATATGGTATGCAAGGTGGACATTTGCTGTCTCTAGAGTCACTCCAGCTAGTTTCTCTTGGCCAGACTATTGTTAATGAGTCTTTCACCGATGATTAATTGATTGCAGAAGCATTTCCTCTTCTGAGGACACACTTTGGTATGGTCTACCACACTTAACAGAGCCATACCCCCACGTTTACTTTCCTCTTTTTAAGAACAAGCTCCAGAGCACTGACAAGAGCAACTTGCCTGAGATATGGATTTGATGATGCCGAATCCATTATTCTGTGGGAGTGGATGCCAGATGATAATGTGAGTCAGCCTCTTTGAACTCAACCTCATCACCAACCCATGTTCTTGTGTCTGTGTTTGTGAGAAATAGCATGCGCCAAAGCTCAGTGCATTTGATGAGAGATAGGTTGAGGAAGTGTTAAATGTGTGTAAAATTTCCTTTTCAGCAGGATTATAGCAGAAATTAATATAAAGAAGTATAATTGTAACCCCTACACATCACTCATCTTTTATTAGCTTTGTCTTAAATTTATTTTGTGTAGACTTAAACTTTGATATTATTTTTATTTATTACCTCTCACTAATATGCAATATTGCATTACAGTTACTGTAAATAAAGAACCTCTGTAAGAGAGCAATAATAAAAATATACTCTCAGCACAAGAACTTTCAATCATATGCTGAAGTTTATGAAAATGCTTTGTATACCATTTAATAATAATATTATGCATTTAGGTTTTAGATACAACTGTGAGAATATGTTTTGTGATTCCTTAAGAAAATCTGAATTATGTATGTTTACAAAAAGCTGATTCTTTCACATTAGTTGATGGACGAGTATATGTCAGTTATTCTGCCCCTTGTTGGAAACTTGAATATCTGTGATTAGTGTAACAGTAATGTTTTATTCTGTGTTAAAGTTGGAGTTGTTTCAGATAAGTGTGGTTGTGTGTGCAGTTGTTTGATAAATAAACCCAAATTGTATAACTAGTGTGTGAAGGCGACCTTCTGTCATTTGTTAAGAGAATGAATGGAATAAGCACAGAAGACAGAGGAGTCATCTTCAGGATGAGAGAGAAAGAGAGAGAGAGAGAGAGAGAGAGTGAATGTGGAACATCAGTACATGAAATGGAAAAATATAAAGGTATGGGTGATGGTTTGACTAACAACTGTTGTAACGTTTTCCTTAAACAAAGGAATGAGATGTGTAAGCTGGTTTTTTCCTTTTCTTTAATTTTGTATAAACTGAAATGAGGCCTTGAGCACATCTAATAGTCCTAAGTATGTGTGAGTACTGACGACTATAGAACTGAATGAGAGGGAATTAAGGTAAGCAAAGGTTGCCTTGGCAAAGACCCATTTCCCTGCTTCCTAATCGTCCTGTTCAATTGTGGTAGGGAAATCATCTAAACAGAACATTTACTTGGCAAGGTCATGTTGAGTGTGACACCCCCCATATAAATTTTTATGTGGTGTTGTAACGACCTGATATGACTCAGGCACTGGCCATCTGGTAGATGGTTACAGGACTCTATATTGTCCAGCACAGTACTGGCGTGAAATGAGCAATCAATACTGCAATGACTGTGTCCATGCACAGTGGAGTCCCAGAGTCTGGCTAAAAGGGTTTAGCATAACGAACCTGTCATGCATCTGACCAGCGAGTATTGAATTTAATTTCACAAGTCGGTCTCTCTGCTCGAAGAACACCTATTATAAATGTTGTTTTTTTACCACTAATGCTTTTCCTAGAAAATCGGAGGCTGCTAGACTGCTTGGGAGATATTCATCCCTGATTTCGCATGGGAATCTTGGTGGCTATTTATCGTTAAAAATAGTGGGGGAGAAAGTGCGAAAGCCACACACCACTCCACCTGGAGCAAGGACTTTTTTCTTTCACAAGGCGAGAAAGGAACCCATTGGACATTGTACAACAATAACTTTAGGTGGGAGTGCAGGATGCCATTTTCTATAAATTTAGAGCTTTGTCTTTCCAGAATTGTATGTTCTGGAAATCAGTTCAGTGGATAACTTATAACCGTTTGCCAGTTGCTAGGTTGGGCATTGGATCATTATTTTTTTCTTTTTTAATCTCTCATGACCAATGTTTAGTGGAGCCTTCTGATGGGTGGAGCATTCTTTTATGTGAGTTTTGTGCAGAGCAGAGAGAAACGACACTCAGCACTCTGAACGAAGACACAACAGTATGTGCTCAAAGCTTGGAGGTGTGGAGAAGCAGACATTCTGACTTCAGGGGCACAGCAGAGGCTGCACTTGTATTTATGAAGACTGGGGGTGTAAGACCATTTCTGTGTGGTGGGATTATCATGGTTGGCAAGGTCGTGGGAGTAGACCATTGCTAGCTTAGACTGACAGTATCAAAATTCAAAGCATTTTATTATCACTCATTCGATTACACTGGTAGTGTCCTGCTGGAGGCAGCAGCCGTGCCCCTTCACTGCATGTGGTGAGGACAGTGCGTGGTGTTGGTGAATTGACTGACTGTGTGTGGTGACCAGTCTCCTGAATCAGTATATAGGAGTGTTTTGAGCTGCTGCCCTCCAGAGCAGGAACCTGGCAGTAGCTGAAGTGAGCCTTGAGGCCGCCCAGTGGTAGAATAATACCACATCTAAAGAGGGGCACTGGACACTGGGCACTGGCAGATGGTATGTCAGCACAGGCCTGAACTTGTAGTGGCTGTGTGCTGTACAATGCCAACAGGTCGTTCAGCAAGCCCTCCCATCTCTGTAGTTACTGCCGGATTGCTGACTCTGTGCTCAAATTAACGGTTATTTATACTCATGCTTGGTCTGCTTGTTGTGTTGAAAAGCTACTTCCAGCCTCAGTAGATGCAACAAATCCATGGGCTGGGACAGTGGTAATGGCTGCATTGTCCTACACGAGTTCCATTTACTACCACGGTTGCAAAATTGCTGTGCTTGTCCTGGTCTGCCTCGCACCACCCAAACAGCTGACAATGCTGCCTTACATTGCTGGGGTCGAACTGCCAGTGGTAATGCCCAAAGAATAGTGTCGGCATTACATGTCCTTCATAAAGGAGTGTTTAGAGGAACTGCACCAGATTAACTCTTATAGCGCTTAGATATGGATGATAGAGATATTAGTGTCAGTGATATAGAGAAACAGTTGAAATCGCTAAAATGAAACAAGACTCCATGTTCAGAGTGAATCCCTATCTGATTCTATGCCAAATTTGTAGCTAACTTAGCTCCTAACAGTAATTTACCATAGATCCATTGATCAAAGAACTGTGCTCAATGGTTGACAGAAAGCAGAAATCACATATGTCTATGAGGAGGATAGCAGAGGTCAGCAACAAAATTATTTACTTCCATTTATTGTAGAATCTCAGAAAATGGTCTGAGCTAAAACCTAAGATGCATTTCGAATGGAATGACCTCCTCCATCCCAACCAACATGGATACCAAAGACATCAGTCAAGGGAAACCCAGCTGATGCTTTTCTCATACGACATATTGATAGTCATGGGTCAAGGTAATCAGGAAGATGCAGTATTGCTAGAATTCCGAAAAGCATTTTACTTAGTAGCACGCAAACATTTATTAACAAAAGTAGGTTCGTGGACATTATCAAACGAAATATGTGACTGCCTTGAAAACTTCGTGATAGTGAGGACACAGCATGAGATGTTGGCTGGAGAGCCATCTACAGAAGTAAGATCCTGATGTGGATCAAACATTGGCAAGCTAATTTAAAAGTACAGAAATTTGAAACAATATATTCCGTAAAATGCGAAAAATAGGATCCTATGGCTAAAATATCGATGTGTTAAAACTGGAATCAATCAACTCATTCAAATACTTGGGTATAGCAGCTTAAGAGGATATGAAATGGAATGATCACATAGGCTCGATCCTAGCTAAAGCAAGTGGCATATTTTGGTTCATTGTAGGATACTGTAAAATAGCATCAGTCTACAAAGGAGACTGCTTACAAAATATTCGTGTGCCCCATCTTAGAAAACTGCACAAGCGTGTGGAACTAATACCAATAGTGCTAACAGGGGAGACTGAACCTATATAAAGAAGAGCAGTACCAATCGTCACTGTTTTGTGTTCCTAAAGCGAGAGTGTTACAGAGGAGATGAGACACATGAACTGGCAAGCGACTGAAGATGGACACCAGCTGCATTACGAAAGCCTACTGACCAGGTTTCAAGAAGTGGTACTAATTGAAGAAACTATAGATACACTACACCTCTATTTATATTTTTTGTGGGAATCGCAAAGGCAAGATTAGACTAGTTACACTGTACACAGAGGCATTTAAGCCCTCCAGACCTGAGCTGTTGTAAGCTAGAAAAATTATTTTTCATCAGAATATGAATTGATATAAAGAAAGAAAATATCTAGAAAGGTTTTTAGTTTTTCACTTTTCTTCACTAAAAAATTATGTGCATAACTGTGCACAAAACGTCGCAAAGGTAAGAAAACATAAGTGTAGCCACATGCTGCTACCATTAAAGTCCCAGCTGCAGTACGAGCTGGCTATCCAGTGCTGGGAGACCATTACTATTTATGGTCAGTGAATAATGACATTAATGGGCCTCCTTGCCCCATCGTTTTACAGTGTCTTTTATTGATGTATTCAGCCACTTTATCAAGGTCAGAGTCTTTTGTATATCTTTTGAAACATGAAAAAGGATTTAGTAGCTCAGCATCATCATCCATAGCTGCATTTTGGTGAATTGTCATGTCTGGTCTGATAATCACACCTTTCTTCCATTTAACTTTTTTCTTCATAGTGTTATCGCCATCTTCTCCAGTTACATAATGAACTCCAATCACATGATGACCTTCTACAACAACGTGATAGTTTCCTCCAAGCACATGATGGTCAGAACTACAATTTTCAGTGACCTGGGTATCAACATCTTCAAAAATACCTGCCACATCATCAGGCCCAATTTCTTCAGTGCCTACTCGTTAGATGGACTGGGATCCACTTGCTGTAGATGTTCATATTCTTCTTCATTACTCAGCTCTAACTCAGAACTAACACCAAATTTTAATAGTTGAAGCACAGCCTGAACGTCCTCTTCCTTATTCAGATCGAAATATATTATGTAAAGATGTTGATAAATTTCAGTTCTATACATTACATAGTGTTATAATTATTTGCCTTACAAATTAGTAATCTAGAGTATTTACATTCATTATTATGAACTTATGTCAATCTGCACATTTCAACTAAAATATGTAATAAACAAACAGCTGTCTATAACTTGTCTGTATCTTCCATAAATTCAACATAACCTCAAAATTATTTCAGCACTAAACAATCATTGACATAATTTTTGCATAATAGCGCACATAGACTTTTAATCGTTTGCTACAGCATTTATACACCATGCGTAGCTGCTATTTTGCTACCTATGAGTTATTTCAACATTGAATTTAACATATAAACTGAAGAAGCCATTACATCATTCATAAATTCTTCTTGGGAAGAAATATAATAGGATATACACTTCTGAGTTAAATTTTTTTCTACCATGGTTGCACAGAGTTGCAGTTAGTTCCTCTGTATGACCACAGCATGCACTGAAAGCGGCCACAATCGATTCAAAATAGTTAAAGCTTCACAGGAAGTATGCATACACACTTTCAATGCTTAACAACGTGTTTGTCACATGTAAAGATAACTGAAATTCATCATAATTCTGCATAATTATGCACACACTGTGTGAAACGGTTAAGTAGTTATCATTTCCATGTTCCATATGTGTTTGGAATAGAAATAAACTCCACTATGCAGAAAATGAGAGTTACAGAATTACTTTCTACCATGCACTTCACAGGGGATTGCAGAGTATGTGTGTATTTGGAGATGTTGATAACCATGTTTAATGCTGTAATTTTGTTTTGTATTTGTAATTCATACATGTAAGCCAACGAAATCCATTCAGAGTAAATTGTCAAAAAATTGTTAAGTAAATGTCATAGTGTTGTGCAGCAAAGTGCCGCACTTTTGCTGTTACAAAATCAAATAAACAGTAACCTATCATCTAATATAGGCATTGCACGGAAAGGACAATGTCAACAGCACAACGTTCAAATTGTTATGATACCACGTTATATTTATTTTTTAATGGGCCACACAGTGATGAACGTTGTAGGATGAATTAAGGTTTCTGAAATAGAGGCCAAGTTCATATTTGACAGAACTCTGTTCACAAAGGTTAATCAAAAGTTATAAGTGAACAATAATAGTTGAGTTACGAAATTATATTAGCAAAAGTGATGGTAACACTATAGGAGGCGCCAAATGTAAGGAGTATTGCTTGGAGAATAAATCGCAAAAACATTTTCATATGTGTGGCTCATTAACTCAAGATTAAAGACACAAAATAGAAATTGGAATTAAATCAGCAACTCAGGTTGTATACCCAAAAAAATATGAGAAGCAAGCTACTTAGATTACAGATTGTGCTCCTGCAGACTGTAAGAACTTACATCTCCTCCATATCAGCAAAGTGTGCCAAACAACCACAGATAGGAGTCTGCTATCAACTCCTCTGATACCAAAAAACTAGGTCCTCCTTGTCAACTCCCAAACTTTCAGAAATTTAGCGTAGAGTGGTCACCTCCAAGCTATTGCCAATGTGGTGGACAAGAAGTGAGATGAAATTGTCGAAAACTCTGGAAAAGGCCAGAAAACTTCCCACTTTTTACATAAACGGCGCACATTTCACCATCACAGGGTTGGCATTGGACTGTAGCAGTATTATCTTGGTTGGTTGGTCCATGCATTCCATACTCTAGGTGACACAAAATTTTTGGAGTGAAATAAAACTGACACTCACATACTAGGCGAGTGGCACCATGGTGTGCAGAAAAGTAAGAAAATGTCATGGGCAAATTATCCCAAGGGGATGGCAAGGCAGGCGCAATATTCACTGTCCATTTTATGGGTACATGCTGGCTGCATTAAGACAAAAGTAGCCTTGCTTCCTTGAAGGTTGTTCAACATCCTAGGCAGGTGTGCTTCACCTAATGAGTAATGAGACTCACAGACTGCCCTCTGCTGATGAAGAAGAGCTGAATCCACAGTGCAGCACACCTCAGCTGCTAGGAGGGCGTGCAGCTTTCTTTCAATGTATGCATGTCCAACGCCCAGAAATGTAATCACAGAATAGTGGCTGAAAAATGAAATGATACTGCATACCGATATGTGACAGTAACTTTGCAAAATAAGTAAATGAATCAAATCATGTTTGTAGTATTCATAATCTAGAATAAATTTGGTATTGGAGGGAGAAATTTACACAACTGAAATTTGTTCATTTAGTTCACAGACACTTCACACACACACATACACACACACACACACACACACACACACACACACACACATTTCTTGGAAGAATGACACTTAAAATCATGTTGGAGCTTTCAGAGTAGAACTTTAGATGGCCTTTTATGGAGCCTTTCACAATCCATAAGAAACGATTTACTGCGCTATAGTCTGAATGTCAATGTTACTTTCGCAGTTTTATTTGCTTTGTCGCATTTTTCACTCAAAATGCACAGTGAAGGTTATAGTTCAGTTGTTTGAGGTTACAGGGCTTCAACAACTTATGATTGCCTGGAAACGATGGACATCATACCAAATTCCCATATGATCTTTCAAAGCAATCACCTGCCCAGGGCATGAAATATCATAATCCAACACGTTTCAGAAACATTAAAACGTTTTTACAAAAATAATGTTTCTCATTCATTGTTTTTGGATGTAAAAAGTTGGTCCCATAACGTGGTGCTGACAGTGTGGTAGGTATCCATCACTCACTCTAAGAAGATACTTGTCACAGTGGCTAAAATGAGGTGGTATTTTGATAGAAGTTGGTAGATGTATGGTCGATATTCAAGTGAACCTTTGATTCTTTTTAAGATTAGAACTCTCATAATTAAAGCCACTATAAACATTGGATTACGTTACAAATGAATTAATGTGTTTAACATATGGCATTTAGCAAACAAGCGAGGAAAAAACTGGAAAATGTCTGCAATTATGTATAAGGGAACAGGCTAGAATACATTCTGAAAAATTGCATTTTGGAATTTGAATGTCAAAAAATTCTCCATTCTTTCCTGTGGTAGATATTGTCCACTTTACTATGGCTGTTTACGTAATTAGCAACGAAATAGCTCAAATAAGCTGGTGTCCCTTTTAAATCACTCATTTAGCAGATCCCTCTCCTTAAAATGGAACATCTCCAATACTTTTTAATATATAAATTCAAGAGAGAAATTTGGTTTTTCGTGTTACATGGGTGGCTAATCTGTTTTATGCATCATGACATGCACTTGATTTAATGAGTCCTCTGTGCATTTTTTTTTCAGCTTGTAAAGGGTTGTTTGTTGTATTTGAAATTGTGCTGTGACCTATAACTTCTGTGTGGATATATTTTGGCTTCCACAATGCCACAGGCTAAGAAAGTGTTTAATAAAAGAAAATTTCTAGGTAATATGTACACAAGAGCAAAAGAACACACAGCAGCTAGCCAACATAATGAAAATAAAAATACTTTTGTTACAAGAAAGAGTTCCATGTGATCTAGATTCTCCACTAAGCACTCTGAGAAAACAACTTTGTAATCTGAATGAAAATGTAAATAAGCCCACTATGGATGCCTGTTCTGTAAATAGTGGTAATGTCATTTTTAGCATAGATATTGTTCTAAATAATAAAACTGGTTGTGAATATTGTTCAAGTTCAGGTTCTTTGTACACAGTAGAGGATAAAAGTGTTAGGTTTGGATTGTGTAGCAATTTGGTCATTACGTGTAAAAATTTGCAATGAATCTAATTCAACAAGAGCTGCAGAGCCTAAAAGACACCATAATTATGATACAGATTTAAGATGGTTCATATCATGAGGTACATTTGCAAAGGACAGCGTAGTGTTTAATTATTGCATGGAATGCTGGACTTGTCATCACAACCATCCAAGTTTTCAACTAGTGTGATGTAATTTTAAGAAAACTGAAAGACATAAGCGAAGGGATTATGAAAAATACTGCACAAGAAGTTGCATTGACAAACGATGGAGTGAAAGACATTTGTGGAGCTGTCATGGGACTTAGCCAAAATATGGACTCACCTCTCAACATGATGTTGTTGCTTTCACATCACTTCAAACTTGTCAAGTTACTGATGTAGAGGTTCTCACAAATTGCTGTTGAGTGTGTAGTAATGAAGTGCCTAATCCTAAACATGACAAAAACTATATTGGGTGCAGTGGAGGTGCGAAGGTTCAAGGTGCTGAAGAAATTTTCGGACGATCAGTACATGTTTGTAGTGTGATTATTTGCAATGGTGACTGTAAGGCTTACACCGAGGTTAATAAGTCAAAGGCCTATGGTGAAAGAGATGAAATTGTAAGAATGGAGTATGTCAGGTACATACCAAAAAAGGGACGTTTTATTTTAAATGACAGTGACTTGATGGATAAGTCTTAATCGGTTTTGACCACTACAGGAGTTGTTTCAGTCGGATTTTGGCTGCTCAGTAACGCTCTATTCAAGGAAAAGGGCTTTGTATTAATTCATTAAGTCACAAAAAGTTTGCGCAAAGTAAAGTTATGAATTTTCGTTAAAAACAAATGGAGACAGTCACTACAATTGTCATATATTTTTATTCATAGCGTAGCTCGACACACATAAAATATATTGAAATATCGTCACACGCTGTTGTAATAATCCACACACGCTATCATCGCTGCAAGCAGCTGGCTGGTGTGGTAGACATGAATGTGTAGTATTAGCACTCCATATTTACAAACACTTTGCGGTAAAAACACTTTGTCACTAGCCAATATAATTCGGTTTTCTGGGGGATCAATCCATGACGTAATGATGTTACCCTTCCTGCTTTGCCATTAAAACCACACACACTACTTGCTCAGCTGCATGTCACAGCAGTAATGCTAGATAGGTACACTTGGCTCTTGACCATCGATTATTGACCTACCCTCAACCAGTGCAAGTAAAATATACTTATCTTTAAATAAGAGATCGTGCATCCTCTGCAACGTCGCCCTAAAACAACTTTTGGAGCCACAGGCGAAAAAGAAAAATAGAAAAATTTGTTAAGGGATACAAAAAAGAAGATAAAAAACATTAAATTCAAGAACAAGCAATAAAAATTACAATGTATCACAGGTAAATTCCCTTTAAGTCTTTTAGAGAACTGCATTTACAAATTATCATACAAACATTCAACATATCTTAGTGAAAAATAATAAATTTTTTCCCAGGGTGTGATTTACTTTTCATTACAATGAAAGTTTGGTTTTGACAGTTTGACTGGCCCATCAAATGCATAACTATTGCTGGTTATCTTTTTTGGATCACAGCTCAACAACACTCATTTAACTGATTTTTGTTACCCCTATATTCTGCTGTTCATTCAGCATAGCTTTTACTGTGCATACTACATTTCAGCTAACTCAATTATGACAAATGAAAAGTAGAGAAAAAATACCATAAATTAATAACAAGTCCCTTCTTATCTCTACCATACTATTAATATGAAATGTAAGGAACAAAACATGATTCTAATACCTAACCTAACCTAACCTAACCTAACCATTAATGTAATTAATTGACAATTATTTACTTTCTATTAGCTCAGTCAAAAAATTTGAATGTAAAGCGAACTCTCTAAACATATCCTATATAACTAAAAACAGTTATAACTAATGTACCCTGAAATAAATTTATCAAGAAATGGCCATTTTACTTTGCCATTGTGGATAATTAATTACTATCATTGCGAATAGGATTGGTACTTTCTTGTTAAATCAGTATATGATTCAATATTTGAAGTGTTTGTATTCGTTATTCAATATTTATTACATGGTGTCAGAACTCTATTCCCTATACCCAGCACAAAGATATGCATTCTCAACCTAGACAGCTAACTATGTCATTAAATCATTGTTTCTTGCCATTCATGAGTGGTACTTTACTGTTATCAGCATACTCTCTTCATTACCACTAGTGTATAAATACATACAGATACAAATAGGACATGTTAACTGAAGACAAATGACATTATTCGAATATGAGCACTTAAAATACTTCAGGTTCAGTATCTACATCTACATAGGTACTCCGCGAGCCAAGTATAGTGGATGGTGGAGGGTACCCTGTACCACAACTTGTCATTTCCCCTCCTGTTCTACTCGCAAATAGAGTGAGGGAAAAACGAATGTCTGTATGCCTCCATATGAGACCTAATTTCTTATATGTTAACTTCATGGTCCTTGTGTGTGATGCATGTTGGTGGCAGTAGAATCGTTTGGCAGTCAGCTTCAAATGCTGGTTCTCTAAATCTGCTCAGTAGTGTTTCTCGAAAAGAACGTCACCTTCCCTCCAGGGATTCTCATTTGAGCTCCTGAAGCTTCTCCATAACACTTACATGTTGATTGAACCTATCGGTAACAAATCTAGCAGCCTGTCTCTGAATTACTTCGATGTCTTCCTTCAATCCAACGTGGTACGGATCCCAAACACTCAATCAGTACTCAAGAATAGGTCGCACCAGTGTCATATATGCGGTAACTTTTACAGATCAACCACTCTTTCCTAAAATTCTCCCAATAAACCGAAGTCGACCATTTGTCTTCCATACCACAGCTTTCACGTGCTTGTTCCCCCTCACATCGCTTTGTAACATTACGCCCAGATATTTAAACCACTTGGCTGTGTCGAGCAGTACACTATGTAATGTGACAACGTGCCGTCTAGTGACTGCCAAGCATAGTCAAGGTGCAACGGTAGAGAAAGTGGACGCTTATGCCATCTGTGGACCAGAATCGAAGGCAAAGCGGAAGTGCTTCCGCCTGGTGGCAGCTAAATTAAAGAATGCAATGTGGGAGACAGTGTCTGGCTTGTGCTGCACTCTGACAGAGAAATAACAAAAGAATTAAACTAAATAATATTGTAACGTGTAGTAAAAATATAAACGTAATATTACTTTAATATATGAAAATGAGTGTAATTGAATATTGTAATGCTATGGTATATTTAATTGTAAATAGAGAACTTGGCGTAATGTAAAATAATGTTTAGGTGTGGGGGGAATCCCCGAGAATGTGAACAGTGTACAGGTTGGCGCGTAATATTGGCGGTATAAGTAAGTTGGTGTAGCTCTGAGGCAGAACAAGTGTTAAGTGACCTAAAAGTGACTGCTGGTGTGTGCTACAGTAACGTTGGTAACAGACCATTAACAAGTGAGCTGAAAACAGATATGGACTTCGTTTATCGTATGGCTAGAAGCTAAATGGACACTAAGGCTTGTAAGACGCGGTATTTCGACGAAGATGGGCTGTGAGCGGCAAAATATTACGGTTTCCCGCTCTGAGGTACATGGCACTGCATGGTGCAATGCTGTGTTAATTGCGACGAGTTGCTTGTGCCAACGGCGAGGTGTGAAGGGACCAGTAGCCGCACCCAACGGCGTATTGTGATCTCAGTAACTGATGAGGTCCATTGGTGAGCTCACTTCGGTAGCAACGAACTAGAATTTATCTTACAAGAGTATTATTATGAACAGTGGTTGTTATACCGACGCCATTACCAGTACATTTATATTTTGTGAATCAGTTTGTGTAATAGTCAAACCAAGTTCTCTACAGTGTGCAAAGTTTGGACGCAATAATATTTTAAATTGCATGCCCCGAGTGTAATCAATTATTTAAAGGAAATAGCTCATTATTACCCCATATCCAGTGATATCTATGTGCTGCAACATCAGTGAAAAGTTATGGTGCATGAGTATCGGCGTAGCTATCTTACAAGAGAAAATAGTCGGAATTAACGCCGAAATTGCCAGCAGACGCCGCTTCGTGCAACGGATGGAAGATGCCAGATACTGTGCCACCTTAATTACTATCCAGCTCGATGTGCTGGCTTTTCAGTACATTGCCGTAGTCAAAAATTACTCGGTTCGGTCCGAGCAACGTGATTCGTAATTAGTGTTTTCAGTAACTATATTGACGAGCAGATCTATATTGTTCTTTAATTAAGCGTTCAAGGAAATTGCTGCCACCACAGTACACATTGTGCCTTCAGCACAATGCAAGCTCACTAACATTAAATTCAGTAATTACAATTTGTGTAATTTACATTAACCTAAAACAAGTTCAAGTGTTTATCATGTGTGTTTATGTATTGTGAAACGATTTTAGGCCATGGTATTGTTTTAAATGAATAATGTCCTCCTGCTAGGCAATATCAAACATACAGAATTAAGTGCTCCCTGTTCAGTCACTTCAAAGAGATTATCAGTGCTTCTAATAATCAAATATAGACGTACAAATATGTTTGTTACGCACCACTATCATTATTTATTCCAAAAATTCCGTGTAGTTGTTGGATCACCACAGGGTGTCTATTCAAACCTATTACACGCGAGAGCCGCTTTCCGGAAGTTCGATGCCGCATGGTCTAATAATAATATAGTAAATTCGGGTTGTGGCGTCGCAACTAGTAAGACTGTATCCAAACATTACAGGTTTGTTCTTCCTACTCATCCACATTAATTTACATTTTTCCATATTTAGAGCTAGCTGCCATTCATCACACCAGCTGGAAATTTTGTCTAACTCGTATCCTCCTCAACTTCGACACGCCACAGATCATCAGCGAACAACTGCTGATTGCTGTCCTCCCTGTCAACCAATTCAATTATGTATATAGGGAACAAGAGCAGTCCTGTCACACTTCTCTTGGGCACTCCTGACAACACTCTTGTCTCTAATGTACACCCGCTGTCAAGGACAATATTGTTGAAGAAGACATCGAGCCACTCACATATCTGTGAACATATTCCATATGCCTGTACCTTCGTTAACAGCCTGCAATGGGGGACTGGGTCAAATGCTTTCCTGAAATCTAGAAACACGGGATCTGCCTGTTGCCCTTCATCCATGGTTCTCAGTATATCATGTGAGAAAAGGGCAAGCTGAGTTTTGTATGAGTGATGCTTTCTAAAACCATGATGATTCGTGGACATAAGCTTCTCAGTCTGAAGAAAGTTTATTACATTTGAACTGAGGATTCTGCAGCAAATGGAAGCTATTGATCTGTAATTTTGTGGGTCCATTCATCTTTCTTACACACTGAAATCATGTGCGCTTTTTTTCAGTCGCTTGGGACTTTGTGCTGGGCCAGAGATTCATGATGAATGCAAGCTAGGTCAGGGGCCAATGCCCTAGAGCACTGTTTGTAAAATCGAATCGGGATTCCATCTGAACCTAGAGATTTTTTTTGTTTTCAAATGTTTCAGTTGTTCCCCTACGTCAGGTATGCAGTTTTCTATGTCGTTCATACGGGAGTCTGTCTGATGGGCAATTTTGTATGGTTCTCCTGTGTGATCGATTTTTTGAACATGAAATTTAAAACTTCCGTTTTCGTTTTGCTACCTTCAACTGCCACACCAGACTGGTCAACACGGGACTGAATGGAAGCCTTAGACCCACTTAGCTATTTTGCATATGACCAGAATTTTCTCGAGTTCTGTGCCAGACCTTTTGCTAAGGTATGACGGTGGTAGTTGCTGTATGTTTCACACATAGATCTTGTCACGGATGTACGAATTCCTACTGACCTTCGCTTGTCGTCATTTGTGCCTCTTTTTTTTAACCAAGGGTGCAATAACCTCTGCTTCCTCAATATCTTTGTGGCAGGTAACTCTCCAGATCACTGTTTACAGTCTGCTTGAACTTGACCCATAATCTCTCTAGGTCCATCTCAGTGGAACTAAATGATGTCAGTTCACTCTCTAAGCGACGTGCTAATAACAGCTTATCTGCTATATCCAGGAGAAACACTCTCCTAGTCTTCCTGACTGATTTATTAACTTTTGTATCCATAGTGGCTATAATGAATCATGATCGCTAATCGCCGTTTCTTTGCTGACATTGTCAATAACATATGCCCTATTTGTAGCTATAAGGTCTAAGATACTACCTTTGTGTATGGGGTGCCTGAGCTGTCTGCTCAAGACAGCTTTCAAAGAACATGTTCAACAGTATTTCAAAAATCTGTCTGTCTGTACTCCCCACAATGGATCCATAGACATCCCAGTCTATACTCGGTAGGGTAAAGTCGCCTCCAACTACTATTGCATGATCTGGGTATTTACACATACTGACCGTAGACATTCTTTGAATGACTTTAGAATTATCACAGCAGGAACGGATGGGCAGTAAAAACACCCAACAGTTAACTTGGTTTCACCTACACCTGTTACACGCGACCAGATGACTTCACTGTCACACTCAACTTCGACTTAACTAGAGACAATATTTTTGTCAACTGCAATGAACGCTGCCCCTCAATCTGTCACTCCAATACACATCCCACGACTCGCTAAATATCTCAGGGCCACTTCAGGTTTCAGCCAGCTCTCGGGCCCAAGAATAATTTGAGCATGAGAAGTTTCCTGGAGGGCAGTAAATTTGGGAACGTTATTACGAATACTTCAACAACCTACCGATAAAATGGTGACTGTCTAAGCGTCTTTATCAGTATTATCTTCACTTCTTCAATATCCATTAATTCTCCTTCTCCGTCTCAATAAATACATAGATATTCCTCCATGCTCCTTAATTTCTCCAGACTATGTCAGTCTCATTACATTAATCATCTTTAAGTTACGTTGTGCAAGACGCGACAGTTGGCTGCGACTGCGACGCTGCCCCCTCCTCTTCTCCCACCCTGGTAGATGGCGACACGGCCGCAACGCGACTGGAGTCGCGCCGTTTCCCAAGCTCCGGTCGGCGGCGGCGGATTCAAATACATAAGAAAAATTAGAATTCCGATTTTCTTTCTGTAAAAAATACTGTATGTTAACGCAGTTACATCGGCTCCCAGAGTTAGTTTTTCGATACAGATTCTCCTTTTACTTTAAAAAATTGAAAAGTATCTCTTCCGGTTTTGCGTGTTTTTTTCGCTGTATATTACTTCTCTATCAATTGTGAGGAAAGTAAAAGGCACAAAAAATTGATGTTTGCGTATCTTACAGTTTCACATCACAGCTTGATAATGAGGTGTCTATTTTTCCGATATTCGTCACAGTTATTCCGATACTTAATTTACAAGTAACCTACTGCATAAAATTTGAATTGTGTACAGTGAAAAATGTGGTCGCTGGCTACTTTAGGTATGGTTCACGTTAGGTCATACATCGTTGCCGATGAAAAGAAGCTAACATATCGAAATTATTTTTAAAGTTGAGATCAGAATGATATCGATCTCCGTTTCCGAGATTTGGGCTCATATATCTCCGGGAGCGTCGCGACTAGCCGCCAGTTCTGTCGACGCGCAACGAGAATCGTGTGATCATCACACGATAGAGAATGCATTTGTTTTGTTTCGCTGACACATTTGGACCTAATGAAACCATTTTATGTCATATATTTCTCCGGTATGAGTTACTAATATTTCTCCATATGCTCTTGACAATTTCATTTAAAATGCCACGAAATGTAGGTTTCTTAAAGCCAAGTGATCAAGCAGAACCCATTTTCTTGGTTTTGCTGAGGCATCTGAACCTGTTCCAAGCTTTCTTTCTCGTTTATTTCTCTGATACGAGTCCCGAATATTCCTCCATCTGTTTTTGCACACTTCACCTAAAATTCCAATGAAAGATAAGTTTATTAACAATAAGCGCGCGCTAGCGTCATTTCATTGTTTCAAGTTCTTGACAACAAGATAGGGTTACACCTTAAAGATCTCTAGAATTTTCATTCTGAACGTCTACAATATACACTGGCAGAAATGTGGAAGAAATAATGTCCATGCTTGTTCACAAAATTTCCCCAAATTATACTTGTCAGTTTCTCCCATGCAGAAACTTTTGGAACAACTTTCATAGCCAACTGACTCTTTATTCCCATCCAAATGAACTTCCATATTCTTATATTCTGACAGCATACATCGTTATGGATGACATGAACATTTAATCTTGCCAAGCTGCACTCAAAAGATGACTCCAGGATTTATAAAAGACGAATTTCAATTGTGAACTGTGTCAGACCAGAAGGGCCTTGTAAAACAGTAGTGCACTTTTGGCACAAGTTTTTTGAGCACCATCTTCTACCAATGAATTGAAGTGAATGTGACAAATTACTTATTGCAGCATACTGTTTGCGCAATCTGTAGAGAAACGCCTTCCTCAAAAACGAACGTCTATTGATTACAGAAAGCTGTACAACAATCTGGTGGTGGTTTTTCACAACTAGAAGGTATCATCAAGACACCAATCTACCGTTTACTTTCAAAGTGAAGGTATTGTAAAATGTAACTTTCTCGTTGTACTTTAGATTGTTCATTTTATAATGTACTTGCCGTTTTCAATTTTTATCGTCACAAAAAAGAGTAATGCGAAAATTGACCTTCAAGTTCATTTTCATCATTCTAATTCTACATCTGCATGGATTATACTGATTTTCAGGCCTGAAAAATTTGCATTAATGGGAAAATATTATATATTTCACTCACCTGCCAGTTTCAACTGTGCACCAATTTCTTCCCAAATTCTGTCTCTGAACATAGTGTCTCTATATTTAAGGTTATTCATGGTAAACGCAAGGATGTTGCGAGACCAGCTCACAGAGCAACACATCATATGAGTGGCTCATTTCAGTTTTCCTTGAGTGGCTCGACATCTTTCTGGCAGCCGTACGTCTTTGTGTCGTCCGACTTCCGTCGCAACACTGCTCACTGGTGCAGTGCTGCGGCAGCTGCCGCAACAGTCGTGCGTCGCATCCCAAACTCGAACTGCACATGCGCCAGCAGGCAACTTCTGACGTCACGTAGCGACCCGTCGCAGTCGCTAGTGTGCATCGCGTCTTGGACAACGTACCTTTATGCTTCATGTTGTTCATCTAACCAAGTAACTCTTCATCTACACGTCATTTTACAGAATTCTCCCCATTTATCACAACCATCAGCTGTTCTGTCATTCCAATTCTTTACAGTTGTCCTGCTGTCTCATGACTCATGAACAAACCTACAAGAATACATGGAATTCTTTACTTATGCTAATTAGCTTCACATGGTATTCAGATGGATGTTTGCTTCAGATCTGGCATTCATCTTCATTCTTTTGGCAGAAGTAGTTCTGTAGTTGTGACATAGTTGTGACTTTGAACACATACTCATATTATAGTTTTTTGACATCTCAATTACCACTTTGATATTGACTTCATATCATCATTATGAATCTACCACAGGTATTATACTGGTAATAACTGGAATATTTGGACAACAACTGAGTGATCTGCTTCATAGTTTATATAGTTTTCTTAATGTAGGGATATGAGAGATGAGACAGGAATGGAATTTGAAAAGTTTCACATATGATATATGTTAAAATATTTGCAATGTAGTAAATCTTCAAGTGTTGCACATTGACAATTCTTGGAAAAGTACTCCTTTAGAAATTCCCATTCCAATTAATTGTAATTATTAATTTATTATTTCTTCACAACTCTCCAGATGAAAACTTCGCCTTCCAATCTGTCTATTGCAAACTGGATTTTGTATTCATCTTGAAAATGTGCTGTAAAAACTCCTTCTAAGCACTTATAAATATCATTGGGTACAATTTCCTTTTCGGTTTGTACTTCTGCTCTGTATTAGCCTGTACATATTGTTCTTATCACTATTCATTAGTGCACTATCTTGCCCCAGTGCCTAGGTTTCACTATCAATGCCTTTTGTTTTGTCTGTAGCTATTTCTGATTGAGTAGATTTCTCTTTGCTGCAAACATCCTCTGATATGTCTTTGTCTCTTTCTTCTGGTTGTGGAATGTTAGTCATAGTTTCCTCTGAAACAATGTTCTCTTCTTTCTTCTTTACCTCAAGCATCACCTTTGAAGTGGTTTCATCTTTCTCCTTTATTTTAATTTCAGGAACTTCTTTTGGTGAAAGTTTCTTTATACTAACTAGGTCTCCAATAGTGCTGTGCATCCTTGTGAGATCTCTGTCACAATCTTTTTGTGCTCTTCTGTTCCATTAACTCATTCCTTTACATATCATCAACAAGTTTATCTAAATTCTGCTGCAGTCTGACATCTATTTCTCCATAAGCTTTGTACGTTCTTTCTTCACTTTCCCACCACTATTTCTGCCAGTTTTATTTTCTTTATTCAAATACTTCCATCACATTCTTTTTGTTTTCTTGTAATATCTTCTCTATATACTCTGTTTTCTTGTGTCTGTTCTCTTTACTTCCTTGGTATACCCTTAAGTTTTCTTGGGGCATGTTTTCTAAGTACTTGTTGCTTTCTTCATTTCCTTTAGCTAAGTTCGAGTTTTCTTGGGATATTTTCTCTATACACTCTTTGATCTCCTGGGATCTCTTCTACTCCTTTCCATATGATGTTCTTAAGACTGCTGCAAACATTTATTGTATTCTTTCCCAGACTAGACTTGGTCTATCTCTCACTGCTTTTACTAATGTCTCTGAGCACTCAGTTGAATAACCTAAAGAGCTGACTGTCCACAGCCACTGATCCCTAAATCATCTTCTATTCACACTAACTCCATTTTCCCAGCTACTACGTCTTCAGTCTCATATTTTGGTTGTGAAGACGTCCAGACTATCCATAGTCCACTGTAAAGTATTACCAAACAACCTTTGGTAATCCAAAACTCCTACCAGTTAATAACCATCAAGTAAAAGTTCACTGTTCCACTTCAGTTAATCCAAAATTAGCAAAATAGCTGTCATCATTGAATGCAATAATAATCGCAAGCCCACCAAAATCAAACAACAATTTAATGTTCACTATTTTACATAAAGCATTTAAAGAAGATGTTCATTATAAATTAATAAGCTTATAAACCTGTATTTGACAATAAATAGCACATTTAAATGTTAGCTACAGTCACTGCTTAGCTGCGTTAATATGCACACTTAAGTACACAATATTTCAGAGCAAACGTACGAAAAGTATTGAAACTACTGTGTACAAACCTCTACATTAATGCCTTACCCTTTGAAATCAGTTATATACTCTTAAGACTGCCTAATGTTGGTTACTGTAGCACCAGAAAATAGTCTTTACTGACCTCGATGTTGGAACACGTCACAATGATTTGACATTTGATGTGGGCGTGCCTTTGGTTACATTACTCTGTTCACACATGTGTTTTGGCTGGCTGTGTCACGCTGCAGGGCTGTCTGATTGGTGCGCTGATGTCGTCATTGTCCAGCAACTCGTCACATGATGCAGCTGTCGTTTCGCGTCGAGTTTGTCGTCTATTGGTAGGCCACTCGATATTTCGGAGGTCGTGTTTTATGTGACATTGCTGCTAGTTAGGTGTTTCACCACTAGATGTTGAGTTTGGTGTTCGTTTCTGGCTTTGCCACTTGAAGTCGCTGCTATTGCAAGGTGTGGTGTAATTTGCCTGCTACGTCCAAATTCCTGGCATGCATTTGGTCTAGCATAGTGTAGAGTCACTCTGCAGTTCCTTATTCTTTTGGCAACTTCCCTGCTGATACCATTCAACAATTACGCCGCCATTGCCGTAAACATTATAGTTTACAGTTCTATGTGAAATCAAGCTATTTCAGCCGTCGAAAAAGCAATTTCAGGCATAAAAATCCCTAGAAAACACTCCTCCTCTATGGTCGTGACGAATATCTGACCTTCGTAGCAACAATGTCAAAGTATGTCCTTTAACGTCTGAATTTCAGTTTCCTTGGTACGTTCACACTTTGAGACACTGTTTGTTTACAATTTTTCTGCTGTCTGATTTTGTGAAAACAGCTTTATTTGCTATATACAAGATATTAATTCCGATATGTATTCCAGATGATATCGTTTCCTCCCGCGATTTTGGAAGTTCAAAATTACATTGTATTACACTCTCCAGAGTTTAATATTCCTTATTGTTCGACCCTAAGAACAGGTCCTGTCATGGTCACCAAAATTAAATGTAACTGTCTCTGTTAAGGGAAAAAAAGTGAAATACGCATGATCAAATTTGTGGTATTGTTAGTGGTCGAACAATGTAGCAGCATAACTTTTATTTCAAATGATCGTGACGTAATGGATAATCACCAATCAGTTTTGACTGTTACGAGAGTTGTTTGAATTGGACTGGCTATACTCAAAGAATCCAGACTTTGTATCAATTCAAGTTCACGGAAAGCTTGCACAAAGTAAATATATATATTCCAGTTAACCACAACTGGAGATAGTACGAGTACAACTGTCATACGTTTCTATTCACAAGCTAAGATTGACACAGGTCAAATACATTGAAATATCATCATATGCTGCTGTAATAATCTGCACACGTTATCCGTATTGTAATCCCTTGGCCAGCACGGTAGACGCAAACACGCATAATATCGGCACTCTGTTTTCTGGTAAAAGCACTGTGTCACTAGCCAGTATAATTCGATATGCTGGGGGAGGGGGGGGGGGGGGGTCAGCCCACAACGACTGGGAATGCCCATTCAGATGATATCCTCTTGCCACTATGCCATTACAACCACACACACTACTAACTGAAATGCACCTGAGAACAATTACACTTGGTGGGACATGCTATCCATTATACATCTATCCTCGAACTGTGTGCGGAAAACATGCTTTTCCTTAAGTAATGGGCTGTGGATATCTTACAATGGGAACAAGGCTACGAAAACTGAGGCCAGAACTAACTGGGCAAAAATTGAGTGTCAACAAGGGACTTGGTGATGCTGACTGACTTACAGACAAAGACATAGACCTTTTGCAAATATATTAATGTCATTATAAGTAATGTAAATGATGTAGAAGCTATGAAAGTTGAAGTATGGGCTTTCTCGTTCCATAAAACTTCAAAAGATGCAAAAGCTCAACATACTCTGTGCGCTAAAGGAAGTGAATCTTGCTAAGGTACTTAGCGGGCTGTTGTTACTGGCGAAGTGTAGAAGTATAATCACTCACTTCCTGATCCTGTGAGTCAGACAACAAAACCTGTGGACAAGCAATTGAGTGATGAGGAGTTGCTGAAAAAATTTCTTCACGGTCGAGCCCAGAACCTGAATGAAAGCTTCAAAAACTGTGCACAGGAGAACAATTACACTTGGTGGGACATGCTATCCATTATACATCTACCCTTGAACTGTATGCGGAAAACATGCTTTTCCTTAAGTAATGGGCTGTGGTCGAGCCCAGAACCTGAATGAAAGCTTCAACAACTGTGCACAGGAGAGTCTACCAAAAACTGTATTTGTTCAACTAAAAGATATGCAAACTGGAGCGTATGCCGCAGTTTTGTGCTTCAACAGTGGTGGCATAACAAGGACAAAAGTATTCTATGAACTCGGAATGAAGTCAGGGATGAACACTACCGAAGATCCTTGGCAGAATGCCACCCTTCTATGCAGATCTGCAGAAATGAATGTGGCGCTAGGGAACCCTGTCAGCACCAAAACAACACAAAGGGAGCTCCAGAAGCAAGCAGTAGCAGGGCGAGTTTGACTCTTAAAACCACTCGTCAGTAATGCAAATGTCCATAAGAGGAAAACGTGGTGCTGAAGTCATGAAACATGGACTGTGGTGCAAGAGAAGAATGTCTTTTGGTCGGAGGAATCTTGTTTCACTCTGTTTCCAACTTTTGGGCGAGTTTACGTCCCAGGAATGAAACGTGGTTACTCAGCAAGGTAACATTACTGCCAAGGATTGTGCGATCAGTTTGGCTAATCAGATGCAGCCCATGGTACAACGTTTGTTCCCCAATGGGGATGCTGTGTTCTATGATGACAGGTCCCCTGTTCACACAGCTCGCATCGAACAGGACTGGTTTCGTGAGTACCAGGATGTCGCATCTGCCCTGGCCACAATAGCCACCAGATTTTAACACTATTGACCATTTGTGGTCAACTTTGGAGAGAAGGGTGCGCTGTCGCTATCTGCCTACATCATCCACCTCCATCATCGTTTACTAAACTAGTCTCTATTTTGCGGGAAAAAATGGTATAAGGCTCCCTTGAAAACCATGCAGGGCTAATATTGATCCATTCCTAAACTAATAGTAGGTGGTTTGAATCTAATAGTTTTGCAACACCGTATTAGGCACGCTAATGTGTCGTTTCTGTGGTGTTTCCATATTTTTGTTTGCTATCTGTATAGTTTCTAGTCATTATTAATGTCTGTACAAGAATTTTGGTAGCCTTAATGTAAAAAGTATCTCTCCACACAGGCATAAGTTTATATTAGTTTTGAAAATATCTCTGTACAAAAATTTTGCTCATAGTTTGTGTAGTTTGTGCTCCGTTTTAAGCAAGGCTATCTTTCAGTCATCCCAACCTTTATGAGGTTATATCTCTCAACTACGTGTCATGGAATTATATAACTTTTCAGGTAAATTTATTGCTGTATATGGATACTGTACGTAAAATTTGTTGCTGCTGGATCTGGTAGGAAAGAACTAATAAATTAAAAGGTCCTGCATGATGTGACAGTTTTATTGGATGAGCAGCAAAAAGTTGGTAATCGATAACATTTTTTTCTTTTATCATTTTGTGGAGGCTACCAGTGAGAAAAAGTTTTATCGGAGTTTGAAATTTCGTATAAAGTCCGTTGGAAGTCACTAACTGCTCTCATTCCCAAATACTGGATGAATAAAAACCGACTCATCTATACGCTGTGAATTAGGCTGCCATACGGCACATAGAGTTTCTAACTGCAATACTTGTATTGCTGTGTTAAACCTATACCCTAAGTTTTCACCTCTTATTACATTATGCCAGTATATTAATTTTTTAAATTCTGCCTGTAATTACACTCCTGGAAATGGAAAAAAGAACACATTGACACCGGTGTGTCAGACCCACCATACTTGCTCCGGACACTGCGAGAGGGCTGTACAAGCAATGATCACACGCACGGCACAGCGGACACACCAGGAACCGCGGTGTTGGCCGTCGAATGGCACTAGCTGCGCAGCATTTGTGCACCGCCGCCGTCAGTGTCAGCCAGTTTGCCGTGGCATACGGAGCTCCATCGCAGTCTTTAACACTGGTAGCATGCCGCGACAGCGTGGACGTGAACCGTATGTGCAGTTGACGGACTTTGACCGAGGGCGTATAGTGGGCATGCGGGAGGCCGGGTGGACGTACCGCCGAATTGCTCAACACGTGGGGCGTGAGGTCTCCACAGTACATCGATGTTGTCGCCAGTGGTTGGCGGAAGGTGCACGTGCCCGTCGACCTGGGACCGGACCGCAGCGACGCACGGATGCACGCCAAAACCGTAGGATCCTACGCAGTGCCGTAGGGGACCGCACCGCCACTTCCCAGCAAATTAGGGACACTGTTGCTCCTGGGGTATCGGCGAGGACCATTCGCAACCGTCTCCATGAAGCTGGGCTACGGTCCCGCACACCGTTAGGCCGTCTTCCGCTCACGCCCCAACATCGTGCAGCCCGCCTCCAGTGGTGTCGCGACAGGCGTGAATGGAGGGACGAATGGAGACGTGTCGTCTTCAGCGATGAGAGTCGCTTCTGCCTTGGTGCCAATGATGGTCGTATGCGTGTTTGGCGCCGTGCAGGTGAGCGCCACAATCAGGACTGCATACGACCGAGGCACACAGGGCCAACACCCGGCATCATGGTGTGGGGAGCGATCTCCTACACTGGCCGTACACCACTGGTGATCGTCGAGGGAACACTGAATAGTGCACGGAACATCCAAACCGTCATCGAACCCATCGTTCTACCATTCCTAGACCGGCAAGGGAACTTGCTGTTCCAACAGGACAATGCACGTCCGCATGTATCCCGTGCCACCCAACGTGCTCTAGAAGGTGTAAGTCAACTACCCTGGCCAGCAAGATCTCCGGATCTGTCCCCCATTGAGCATGTTTGGGACTGGATGAAGCGTCGTCTCACGCGGTCTGCACGTCCAGCACGAACGCTGGTCCAACTGAGGCGCCAGGTGGAAATGGCATGGCAAGCCGTTCCACAGGACTACATCCAGCATCTCTACGATCGTCTCCATGGGAGAATAGCAGCCTGCATTGCTGCGAAAGGTGGATATACACTGTACTAGTGCCGAGATTGTGCATGCTCTGTTGCCTGTGTCTATGTGCCTGTGGTTCTGTCAGTGTGATCATGTGATGTATCTGACCCTAGGAATGTGTCAATAAAGTTTCCCCTTCCTGGGACAATGAATTCACGGTGTTCTTATTTCAATTTCCAGGAGTGTATATGAAGTACTGAAAATCAAATTTTGTTGTCCCTTTAACCTGTCCGATCGGCAGTCTGCAAATGGGAATGTGCACCATGAACATGCACCATGAACCTGTTTAGCTGTTCAGTCGCGCAAGTGTCAGGTGGCTGCGCCGACAAAATCGTCAGTGCTGGCCAGTAGACGTCTATCGATGTACCGAGAGTGATGGAGCGGTGTTTAACACACTGAACTCCGAATTGGGAGGACGACGGTTCCAATCCTTGCCCAGCCGTCCTGACTTAGGCTTTCCGTGATTTCCCTAAACCGCCACAGGCAAATGCCGAGATGGTTCTTTTGAAAAGAATACGCTCGATGTTCCTCCCCATCCTTTCGTAAACTGAGTCTATGCTACGTTTCTAACCACAGTGCCGTCTACGGCACTTAAAACTTTAGTCTTGCTTCATTCTTTCTAACGAAGTAGCTACTTCCGTTGGCATTTTTGCAGTGAACAATTAGTACACGAAACACCAATAAAATTAAATAAAAGAAGTCCACCTGACTGCGATATCCGTTTCACGAACCTGTGGCGCGGGCCCTGAAGAGGAAATTGTGTCGTAACTCACGCGCAAAAAAAAAAAAGTAATTTTTGAGTCATGTTCTGCTTCTCCTTCTTTTCATCCTAGGCTACATCCTGGTTCCTTCAATAACTCTCAGTCGACCCCGAGGTTGGACGGCCAATATTTTTTCTTTTTACCATTTGGTAATTTATTTCTTACAATTTTCACAATCTTCAGGTCACCCACGCTGTCTATGTGTTCGTTTCATTTATGCTTTCTCTTATGTACCCACTCATTACCTTACATCCATTCCTAATGTTTTCACTTTTCCATCTCGCAGTGTCTTCCCTGTTGTAATCTACCCTCTCGTTCCTAATTTCGTCTATTGTCCACATTAAAGTCTTTCATGGAGATTTGAGCGGAGCGAAGATTACAATAAACTTTCTAGTTTACTTAGCTTGTCAGGTGAACATGGCTCCAGTTCTTCTTGTCTAGGGGTCTCATTCTTGAAGATTAAAGTGCCACATCAGGCCCTCACCGTTGATTTGAACTAAATAAGTCTGAAGATTGTTGTTCCAGCAGTTTTTTGCGTAAATATATTTTGTCACATTTTAGTATATGATACAGTATCTTGATTTTCCACATTAAAGAAGCCGAAATTACATAGTTCGCACAAATATACAAAAATACGTCCGATCACATCAGAGGGATGCTTACGACTCCCGCACTCTGCGGAAATAACAATATTCCAAAGGGTTTACGATTCTTCTTAAAAATGAATTTTTACTAGCTTTAATTTCCATTATTATTTCATAAAGGAAGCCAGAAATAAACATAATAAACTGTACAGGATTGCGTAAATCATAATAGAAATTTTAAGTCTGCCAGTAATTCGTAATTTCAAATGTTTCCATAAAAATAATTTTAACTGTAATTCAGAACTACTACTTATCGATTGTTCGAGTATAGTACTGAAACTAAAGTATTTTACAAAGTAATTCCTTTTCATAAGTTTTAGCTTGAAATATAGCACAGTGTGTATCAAATTATATGAAACTTTTCAGCAAAGCAACTGAGATAATATTGATCTATCCAAAATTCGAAAAATAATACTGGTATCGGCAGCTATTGTTGAGGGAAAGTAATGCTAGAGGAGGACGTCCCGTTACACTGTCATCCTTCGCAGAATTTTAATTTCCGTGGTTTCCAAAAGTCTTTTTCTTTTTTAGGTTTCCGGGAATCGTCTCGGGTACCTACGTCACAATTGGTCACACTATTATTTTGTATATTGTTGCCTTTGCGTCTTTTATGTATGATTGTTTTAACAAATTGTACCATTTAAACGTCATACCACTTTCTTTGCTTTTGCTACTTGTTATCTAACTTCCTTTTCGACATTTCCACAGGTGGGCAATTCAGTACCAATATATTTAAAAGTCACGAATAATTTTACCATCTATGTACTTCCAGTTTGCATCTACTTCGTTCCACAGGTGTTGTCATACATTCGGTTTTTTGAGTGCATACTACCATAGTTATGTGTTTGGCTGTTACGATAAATATATCTAACATTTTCTGCAGGTTATCTTCACTGTTCGCCAGGAGAACTGCATCGTCAGCATAACAAATGACTTTTTTTTTCGTGCCCCGTTCTATAACCACTACCAGCCAATACCTTCTTTATCATCTCGTCCATCAAGGGTCAAAGAGTCACATCGCCTAATACCATTATTAACTACTATGCAGCTAGTTAACCTGGAACTAATTTTCGTCTGGCTGTGGTTGTTGGAATAAATATCTCCAACAATTACTATTAAGTTTGAAGGAATCATCTGATTGTAGAGCAGGTTTACAAAATCTGTTACCCGATTCCTCTTGAAAGCCTCCTGTGAATCAATAAAACAAAGATAAGCTGGTTTGTTGTATTCAGTGGACTTCTCTATGACATCTCTAGCAAAGAATATTGCATCTGTGCATGACCTACCGGATCTAAAAGGATACTGCTGCTGTTCAAGGGTTGTATTGATTTCTGTTTTGCTTACTATTATACTTGATATGAGTCTAAGAACTGAATTCAGGAGATTATCACTCTGTAGTTGGATCGGTCATTCTTGTCTCCTTTTTTTTGGAGTAATTTTCAAATTAATATTCAATAACGCAGGACACGAAGGGCATTAGGCTACCCTCTACCAGTAACAATGCCAAATACAATAATATTAACTACAGATAGGGAATAAGGGCCAGGAAAAAGAAAGACGAAATAAAAGAAAAATATGAAAAGCACTGTAATTATTAAAATATTTAGCATAATTTACTAAGATAGCTATGAACAACTACGCGTTTAAAAAATAAAAAAAGTAAAAATTGAGCTTGGTGTCCACGTAAAAATCTTTAAAAAAATAACCTATTCTAACTAGAAGGAAATGTGTTACTCAGGAAAATGCAAGTAAGTACATTTTACCTATATTTAATCAAGATATAAAATTTTTCCAAACAATTAACCTTAAAATGAGGGTTTTAAATAATCTTATTGGCTAAATGGGTTTCGCCTGAACTTCGTAGTATTTATATTTTCATAACTAAATTGTCTTAAAGTGTCGCTTTGTATACTGAACGAAGGTAAAACGTTGATTCTATCTTCTAACATAGGGGTACGAAACTGCTTTTGACCAACTTCAATTTTGAAAAATTCGTATGAAATGAGGTATGGGAAAACTCGGATTTCTGTTAAAAAGATTGCAAATCACCAAAATTACGATAGCCATTTTTTTTAAAGTCTTACGGGTTGTAATAACTGAAGTGCCACTGCGAATTGGAAGCGAGGAAGCGCTGCATTTGAGAGGTGGATGCTGACTTCTTTCATATCAGCTGTCCACTGCAAGAATTCAGCCAAATAAGCCCATTAAAATATCTGGATTTACAATGCCTGGCAAAAACAGTAAAGCACCCAAAAGGGGAGAGGGAAACGTAATGACCTTTTGCAGTTGAGTGGGTATGTGATGTTATGCCAGTGATTACAAAATCGAGACAAATTTACAAAAAACTTGGTACTATGAACGCAATTATCAGTATGACATTGCACTCCTTCTGGTCTTGATGCATGCACTGATCTACATCTACATCTACATACATACCCCGCTGGCCACCAAGCGGTGTGTGGCGAAGGGCGCAATTCGCGCCAAAGTCATATTGCCCGCCCCTCTGTTCCACTCGCGGATCACGCGAGGGAAAAACGACTGTCTGAACGCCTCAGTACGAGCTCTAATTTCCCTTATCTTTGAATGGTGATCATTGCGCGATCTGAAAGTTGGTAGTAATAATAAATGCTCTACATCCTCGGTGAAAATGGGATTTCGGAATCTAGTGAGAAACCCCTTCTGTTTAGCGCGCCGTCTGTCTGCAAGTGTGCCCCACTTTCTATGAGATTTGTAACGCTATCGCGATGGCTAAATGTACCAGTCACGAATCTTGCCGCTCTTCTTTGGACCTTCTCAATCTCTTGAATCAGACCCAACTGGTAAGGATCCCATACAGACGAACAATACTCCAAGACTGGACGAACTAACGTATTGGAAGCTATTTCCTTTGTTGAAGGACTGCATCGCTTCAGGATTCTACCAATAAACCGCAATCTAGAGTTCGACTTACCCGTTACTTGTGTAATCTGATCATACCATTTGGGATCATTTTGAATAGTCACACGCAGATACTTGACGGACGTTACCGCTTCCAAAGACTGGGCATTTATTTTGTACTCATTCATTAATGGGGATTTTCGCCTTGTTATACGCAGTAGGTTACACTTGCTAATATTGAGAGATAACTGCCAGTCATTACACCACTCATTTATTTTCTGCAAATCCTCATTGATATGTTCACAACTTTCGTGTGATACTACTTTCCTGTAGACTACAGCGTCATCGGCAAACAGTCTAAGGCCGCTGTCAATACCATCAACCAGATCGTTTATGTAAATCGTAAAAAGCAGAGGACCTATTACGCTGCCCTGGGGCACACCTGAAGTTACGGTTGTTTCTGTTGAATTCACCCCGTTCAGGACGACATACTGCTCCCTGTCTGTTAGAAAACTTTCTATCCAACCGCATATGCCATCGGATAGACCGTAAACGCGCACTTTTTGTAGCAAGCGACAGTGCGGAACTAAGTCGAACGCCTTTCGAAAGTCGAGAAATATGGCATCAACCTGGGAGCCGGTATCTAGAGCCTGTTATATATCATGCACAAAGAGGGGCAGCTGTGTCTCGCATGACCGCTGTTTCCTAAAACCGTCCTGGTTTCTGCAGATGAGCTTCTCAGAGTCTAGAAAGGTCATTGTGTGATTCGGTTGGGAAGGACGTCATAAGGCCCTTGTATCCTCTCCTAGAGCAAGCTGGCCTGGAACTGTTGTAAATGCTCTTGGACATGCTTGATATTTGCGCTGGGATGGAACTGATTTCCAAGCTGGTCCCACACGTGTCCTAATTGGGACAATTCTGGGGACCATGGTGCCCACAGGACTACATCAACATCACGTGACAGTTCACAGAGACACGTGTCATGGGCAGACGAGCGTTGTCCTGTTGAAAAATGGCACCATGACGTTGTTGCATGAGAGATAACTAACACATGAAGATGCACGATGTGCATGACATAACGTTGTCCCTTGAGCTTTCCCTCAGTCACTGTCAGCCACAACCAGAAGTCATAACCGGTGGTTTCCCCAGCACGACGCCAGAAGTAACACTACTGAGGTTCCCCAAAACGTTAGAAAATGTTAACTCTCTCCAGGAGGCCAGCATGCTAGCCCATGATGGTCATTTGGCGCAGTGTAGACACGCGTAATTCAGCTCTTAACACAATACAATGTCATTCATCAGTTGTCCATTCTCCCCAGTAACAGCACCACTCCAAACGTAGCTGTATGTGTTGTGTTAATGGGGGCCTATGCATGGGACAGAAATTCCCTTGTCGGGCTGTTGCTAGGCTCCGACCAACGGTATGGGATGACACAGAACGTTGCAGGGAAACCTTTACTCCTTTTCGGAGGGCAGGTTCACTTGTGAAGAGGTAATGATGTGCTGGGTGGACACCACAGCGATCCTCCCTTATGGGGACAGATGTTGTAAACTGGTATGTTGACTACTGCCCTCACGTTTTGATGCAGTCCAACATCGGGCCGCTGTCACTTCTGAATGCCTCCAAAAATGTGGATATTGCAAGAATCGACCAGCCGACCAAATGGAAAGCCATTCTGAGACGCCTTTAAAACTCTGCCAGGTACTGATAACACTATCTCACACAGGTACGCAGCATCTCCATGTCCTTCACAGCGACCACTCAACATCTAATGCTGTTCACACCTCTTATACAGAGTGGTCCATTGATCGTGACTGGGCCAAATATCTCACGAAATAAGCGTCAAACGAAAAAAACTACAAAGAACGAAACTTATCTAGCTTGAAGGGGGAAACCAGATGGCGCTATGGTTGGCCCGCTAGATGGCGCTGCCATAGGTCAAACGGATATCAACTGCGGTTTTTTAAATAGGAACCTCCATTTTTTATTAGTACGTAAAGAAATATGAATGTTTTAGTTGGACCAAGTTTTTCGCTTTGTGATAGATGGCGCTGTAATAGTCAGAAACATATGGCTCACAATTTTAGGCGAACAGTTGGTAACAGGTAGGTTTTTTAAATTAAAATACAGAACGTAGGTACGTTTGAATATTTTATTTCGGTTGTTCCAATGTGATACATGTACCTTTGTGAACTTATCATTTCTGAGAACGCATGCTGTTAGAGCGTGTTTACCTGTAAATACCACATTAGTGCAATAAATGCTCAAAATGATGTCCGTAAATCTCAATGCATTTGGCAATACGTGTAACGACATTCCTCTCAACAGCGAGTAGTTCGCCTTCCGTAATGTCCGCACATGCATTGACAATGCGCTGACGCATGTTGTCAGGCGTTGTCGGTGGATCACGATAGCAAATATCCTTCAACTTTCCCCACAGAAAGAAATCCGGGGACGTCAGATCCGGTGAACGTGCTTCGACGACCAGTCCACCTGTCATGTAACATGCTATTCAATACCGCTTCAACCGCACGCGAGCTATGTGCCGGACATCTATCATGTTGGAAGTACATCGCCATTCTGTTATGCAGTGAAACATCTTGTAGTAACATCGGTAGAACATTACGTAGGAAATCAGCATACATTGCACGATTTAGATTGCCATCGATAAAATGGGGGCAATTATCCTTCCTCCCATACTGCCGCACCGTACTTTAACCCGCCAAGGTCGCTGATGTTGCACTTGTCGCAGCCATCGTGGATTTTCTGTTGTCCAATAGCGCATATTATGCCGGTTTACGTTCCGCTGTTGGTGAATGACGCTTCGTCACTAAATAGAACGCGTGCAAAAAATCTGTCATCGTCCTCTTTTGTGCCCAGTGGCAGAACTGTACACGACGTTCAAAGTCGTCGCCATGCACTTCCTGGTGCATAGAAATATGGTACGGGTGCAATGGATGTTGATGTAGCATTCTCAACACCGACTTTTTTAAGATTCCCGATTCTCGCGCAGTTTGTCTGCTACTGATGTGCGGATTAGCCGCGACAGGAGCTAAAACACCTACTTGGGCATCATCATAGTGGTTGACGTTTCGCATGTGGCTGAACACTTCCTGTTTCCTTAAATAACGTAACTATCCGGCGAACGGTCCGGACACTTGGATGATGTCGTCCAGGATACCGAGCAGCATACATAGCACTCGCCCGTTGGGCATTTTGATCACAATAGCCGTACATAAACACGATGTCGACCTTTTGCGCAATTGATAAACGGTCCATTTTAACACAGGTAATGTATTACGAAGCAAATACCGTCCGCACTGTCGGAATGTTACGTGATACCACGTACTTATACGTTTGTGACTATTACAGCACCATCAATCACAAAGCGAAAAAAGTAGTCCAACTAAAACATTCATATTTCTTTACGTACTACACGAATATGTAATAAAAATGAGGGTTCCTATATAAAAAACGCAGTTGATATCCGTTTGATCTATGGCAGCGCCATTTAGCAGGCCAACCATAGCGCCATCTGGTTTCCCCCTTCAAGCTAGACGAGTTTCGTTCTTTGTAGTTTTTTCGTTTGATGCTTATTTTGTGAGATATTTGGGCCGGTCACTATCAATGGACCACCCTGTATATTGCACCAGACCTGGTGACAACACTAATCACGAGCAACACTGATGCACCCTGGTCACTATTTTTTCTGTCACAGAGAAATTCAGTTGTAACAGATTACATTCCTGCTGATGTTAATGCACGTACACGACGTTACATTGACATCCGTCCATGTTTTATGGGTGCTTCACTGATTTGGGCAGGCAGTGTAAATACGTGTAGACCTTTTAGGACAATAAGATGACCCGAACAACACTGTTAATATAAAAGATTTTAATTGTTGTGGAGTGGGCACCTAGGTTGCAGAGTCTTGACAGATTGCGCGCAGATGCGTCACTACGTGTCAGGCACTGGCCGACTCGCTGACATATCATCGGGCCAGCAGGGAATTGCGACTTGCAAGGCAACCGACAGGGGACATCTATGGACACGTGCAACTGCAAGGACCGTCGTGGGCGGTGAAGAGTCGGGAAAGGTGAAGACGCGCTATCGGGAGAGTGGAGCTGGACCACGCCCAGGCTTGTAATTGGCAATTTGTCAGTGTCGGCTAATTCCTCCGCGGCCGCTACCTGCGTCGATGATAAATTAGGCCGCTGGCGGCGCACTAAAAATACGCCTCGGCTGCGGCGCGTGCCCTGTGTGGTGGGTGGGGGTGGGGGTGGGTTTGGGGGGGGGGGGTTGGGCTCGCGGGGTTGCGCTGCGTGAGAGGCGCTAATTCCCAGCCGCGGCGAGCGGGCTTTCTTTTTCTTCGTCGCACCCTCTCCCCCCTCTCATCCCCCGCTCTCTCTCTATCTCCGCCTTCTTTTTTCCCTTTTCCGGCTTTCTCTCCCCCTTGACGTAATGCCCTGTGGCACGCAACACGAGCGAGGCACGTGCGGCGTATCGCGCTATCGGCCCCCGTCAAACAGACGAAAATTTTTGCTTTCGGTGGTACACGTGCGAGGTCCTTAACGGCCGTGTTCGTTTTAACGACTCAACTTGAAACTGCAAGCACCTTATCGGCACGAGTCTATTACTTCCGGCAACTTTCAGGAAATCGACGTAAGCTGGGCATCTCTTGAGCGTGACGAGCTGAAAATCGCATTCACTCCATACTGAAGTCATCTATGTCAGAACAGTTTCTTAAAATGACGGGACCTACAACAATTATATCTCGCAGGACATAGAAGTTTAGTTTTGTGCACTACTATACATCAATCGTATTTTGTGCAGGTGGTCCCCACAGCACGTAAAAAAAAAAAAAGGAAAAAGAAGCTGCGGATGAAATAAATCTTGATGAACTACCGGCCTCGATCATGCGTACGCTATTGAACTTCTCTACTTTGCGTTACCTTCAAGAAAATTTTGGCAACGTAAATTATTAGCAATTATCAAGAACAACTTTTCCTGCCGGCCGAAGTGGCCGCGCGGTTCTGGCGCTGCAGTCTGGAACCGCGAGACTGCTACGGTCGCAGGTTCGAATCCTGCCTCGGGCATGGATGTGTGTGATGTCCTTAGGTTAGTTAGGTTTAACTAGTTCTAAGTTCTAGGGGACTAATGACCTCAGCAGTTGAGTCCCATAGTGCTCAGAGCCATTTGAACCATTTTTGAACAACTTTTCCTCACTTGCATATCTGGAGGTTCTCTCTCTATCTCTCTCTGACACACTCACACACACACACACACACACACACACACACGTTTGCTCTCTCGTCTACCCTTCCTCTCTCCCCCTCTAGTCGCTTCGTCGATTCCGAGCCTCCGTGACCCCATAAAGTAGAGTACACTGATGTCTTTTCTCTCCCGAAGACTATCCTGTTCGGAGTCCGCCTGCTTAGCTGATTGGAAACGTGTTTGTCAACCATGCAGCGGGCGTGGGTTCTCTTTCCGGCCGGGTTAGAGATTTTGTTCGCTCGTGGACTGATTGTTGTGTCGTCCCCACCTTCACCGACACGCCAGTCGCCTAATGTACTGTCGCCTGAAATAAGACTTGCAACCCTGCGGCCGAACGTCCCCAGGTGGGACCTCCCGGCCATCAATCGTTTCTTTTTTAATCCTCTTTGGAATCCATTACTTCTGTGATTCCATCGCTGCCCTCTTCTCCTTGTTCCTTCAATTTTCCTCAGCGTCAAAATCTTTTCCAGCGAATCATGTTTCCCACCATGACCTTCCAATGAGAACTATGGTTACATTTTTTTGCTGTAATACTGACCTATTGGTTCTTTTCGTGGTCTGTGGGACACTAAGGAGGTTTCTCCAACCCCACAGTTCAAAGGAGTCTGTTCCACGCCATTCAGATCCGTGCATCACAAATGGAGAGACCATCAGCAGAAGTCTTTCATCTACATCTACATCTACATCCATGCTCCGCAAGCCACCTGACGGCTTGTGGCGGAGCGTACCTTGAGTACCTCTATCGGTTCTCCCTTCTATTCCAGTCTCTATTGTTCGTGGAAAGAAAGATTGTCGGTATGCCCCTGTGTGGGCTCTAATCTCCCTGATTTTTACCTCATTGTCTCTTCGCGAGATATACGTAGGAGGGAGCAATATAGTGCTAGACTCCTCGGTGAAGGTATGTTCTCGTAACTTCAACAAAAGCCCGTACCGAGCTACTGAGTGTCTCTCTTGCAGAGTCTTCCACTGGAGTTTATCTACCATTTCCGTAACGCTTTCGCGATTACTAAGTGATCCTGTAACGAAGCGCGCTGTTCTCCGTTGAATCTTCTCTATCTCTTCTATCAACCCTACCTGATACGGATCCCACACCGGTGAGCAGTTTTCAAGCAGCGGGCGAAGAAATGTACTGTAACCTACTTCCTTTGCTTTCGGACTGCATTTCCTTAGGATTATTCCAATGAATCTCAGTCTGGCATCTGCATTACCGACGATCAACTTTATATGATCATTCCATTTTAAATCACTCCTAATGCGTACTCCCAGATAATTTATGGAATTAACTGCTTCCAGTTGCTATTTTGTAGCTAAATGATAAGGGATCTATCTTTCTATGTATTCGCAGCACATCACACTTGTCTACATTGAGATTCAGTTGCCATTCCCTGCACCCTGCGTCAATTCGTTGCCGATCCTCCTGCATTTCAGTACAATTTTCCATTGTTACAACCTCTCGATATACTACAGCATCATCCGCAAAAAGCCTCAGTGAACTTCGATGTTATCCACAATGTCATTTATATATATTGTGAATAGCAACGGTCCTACGACGCTCCCCTGCGGCACACCTGAAATCACTCTTACTTCGAAAGACTTCTCTTGATTGAGAATGACATGCTGCGTTCTGTTATCTAGGAACTCTTCAATCCAAGCACACAATTGGTCTGATAGTCCATATGCTCTTACTTTTTTCATTAAACGAATGCGGGGAACTGTATCGAACGCCTTGCGGAAGTCAAGAAACGCGGATCTACCTGGAAACCCGTGTCTATGACCCTCTGAGTCTCGTGGACGAATAGCGCGAGCTGGGTTTCACAGTATCGTCTTTTTCGAAACCCATGCTGATTCCTACAGAGTAGATTTCTAGTCTCCAGAAAAGTCATTATACTCGAAGAGGTGAGATAAATGAACATGGAAGCTGTCTCCATTGTTCCTCCTCCTACATGCCATGAAATGATAGGTGTAGTTACCATGATTTTCGTTTCCTTGGTATTCATCATTAGTCCAGTCTTTGTCGTTTCTTCTTTCATCTTCAGTAAGACGATCATTACCTCTTCTTCAGTTTCTGCCACCAGGCTGGTATCACCTGCATGTGTAAGGCTACTTATATTTATACCAGCTATTTTAATTCGAGTTTCTTCTTCAACTAATCTGGCTTTTCTCATACTGTGCTGCGCGTATATTTTGAATAAATAAGGAGATGATATGCAGCCTTACCGTACTCCTTTGTGGATCTTGGCCTATTTACTAGTAGTTCCTTCATATGGGGTTCTCACGGTGGGTCCTTGGTCAGAGCATAAACTCCATATGAGATAGATGTGGTAATTTGATGCTCCCATTCTTGAGTACTTCCCATGGTTTATTGTGGTCGACACTGAGTGATTACAATAGCTCAGAAAGAGAGTTCTCTCTGCCTCTCTCGCCTTTATTTTCCGACTTCTTCCCTGCAGGTGGTGGCACTATTAAGCCGAGTAACTCAGTGAGAGGTTGGATAACCAACCCCAGCGGGAAACTGAGACGGTGAGCAGACCAGATTTGGAGGTCAGCGGAAGGCAACAGGAAACCAGCACTGAAATTATTCCAGGGAACCCCATGACTTTACTCAATTCACCATTCAAAATGTGGAGACCTTAGCTCTCAATATTTAAGGTTGCACGGATGCACTCTGCATACCGACGACGTCTCCACATAGGGTAGAATCTGAGTGTGACACTGTATGAATATCAGTTAACTACAACAATGCAATTTACTGTTGACTGTATAATGAATTTTTCTATTGGCAGCGATGACGCAGAACGTTTTTATTTTTAAAAAAATCCCAGGAGAACATCTGTGATGTTTGGAAGGTATGATGGGAGGTACTGGCGTAAGTAAGGCTGTGAGGAAGGGTCCTGAGTCGTGCTTGGATAGCTCAGTTCGTAGAGCACTTGCCCTCGAAAGGCAAATGTCCCGAGTTCGAGTTTCGGTCCGACGCACAGTCTTAATCTGCCAGGAAGTTTCATATTAACTCACACTCCGTTGCAGAGTGAAAACTTCATTCAGTTTTCATTTTATTTGACACCACAATAAAAACGTCGGCGTGTAGGCTACTGTGAACAATTGTACGATACCTGCTGATGGCCACCCGTAGGAAAACGATAGTTAATAAAGACTAAGTCTATCAGCGACTCAGGTCTGTTCTGAAAATAACATTTTTGCACGCTTGGTATTTCTGTATATCTTTCCAGTTAGGTAGTTTGCCAGACAGCCTTTTATAATCAGAGGCAAGACATTCACTCAGGCGAGTTGTAAGATAATGAAGCAGGTGACTGCAAATAATAAATCGACATTCATATGCTTCCTGGAAGAGAAAGTGTGGAAAAAAAACTTCTTACAAAATGTAGCTCAAAACTACGGAAAAACTGTGTTTATTAATCATAAAACAAACTATTGTGTCACTTTATAATAGGTACCCACTCTACAGAACATATTTGTTGAGGGAATATAAAAAATATGAAACGATTGTGTGGCGCTGTTGGCCGGGAGGCCCCATCCAGGGAAGTTCGGCCGCCGGATTGCAAGTCTTATTTCAGGTGACGCCACATTGAGCTACTTGCTTGTCGGTTATCAGGAAGTGATGATGAGGACAACAAGACAACGTGGTCCACGAGCAATGAAAATCTCCAACCCTGTCAGAAATTGATCCCGAGCTCGCTGCATGGTAGGCAAACAGCAAACTCTTTACCATTCAGCTAAGTAGGTGGACTTTAGGGAGCATAGTTTGTGTAAGATTTGTTCATAATACTTCGCTGTGAGGCAGCCAAAATTCAGAGAGATTCGAATAATTTCCATTATCCCATTTTTACTGAGGATTTTTTTTCCACTTTGACTGAACTGAAGATACAGCACTACTTCAAACTATCACAATTCGAAACCGTCTGGCTGTTTCTGGGAAACAAACGATTACGATTTCAGAAAAATTCAATGATTTATTCAGGAGTCAGACACAGCAAAGGACCTGGAAGAGCAGCTGAACGGAATGGACAGTGTCTTGAAAGGAGGAAATAAGATGAACATCTTCAAAAGCAAAACGAGGATAATGGAATGTAGTCGAATTAAATCGGGTGATGCTGAGGGAATTAGATGAGGAAATGAGACACTGAAAGTAGTAAAGGAGTTTTGCTATTTGGGGAGCAAAATAACTGATGATGGTCGAAGTAGAGAGGATATAAAATGTAGACTTGCAATGGCAAGGAAAGCGTTTCTGAAGAAGAGGAATTTGTTAACATCGAGTTAAGATTTAAGTGTCAGGAAGTCGTTTCTGAAAGTATTTGTGTGGACTGTAGCCATGTGTGGAAGTGAAACATGGACGATAAATAGTTTGGTCAAGAAGAGCATAGAAGCTTTCGAAATGTGGTGCTACAGAAGGATGCTAAAGATTAGATGGGTAGATCACATAACTAATGAGGAGGTACTGAATAGGATTGGGGAGAAGAGGAGTTTGTGGCACAACTTGACTAGAAGAAGGGATCGGTTGGTAGGACTTGTTCTGAGGCATCAAGGGATCACCAATTTAGTATTGGAGGGCAACGTGGAGGGTAAAAATCGTAGAGGGAGACCAAGAGATGAATACACTAAGCAGATTCAGAAGGATGTAGGCTGCAGTACGTACTGGAAGATGAAGAAGCTTGCACAGGATAGAGTGGCATGGAGAGCTGCATCAAACAAGTCTGAGGACTGAAGACCACAACAACAACAACATTCAGGAGAAAGAGCTTCACATATTGAGCAAGTCAATAAAGCGTTCGTCCACCTCTGGTCCTTATACCACAATTATTCGGCTAGGCACTGACAGAATTGTAGGATGTCCTCATCAGGAATATCGTGCCAAATTCAGTCCAATTGGCTCTTTAGATCGTCAAAATCTCGAGCTGGTTGGAGGGCCCTGTTCATAATGCTCCAAATGTTCTCATTTGGGGAGAGATCCGGCGACGTTTCTGGCTCAGGCTGGATCTGGCGAGCACGAAGACAAGCTGTAGAAACTCTCACCGTGAGCGGGCGGATATTATCTTGTTGAAATGTAAGGCCAAGATGACTTGCCAAGAAGGGCAATAAAATGGGGCGTAAAATATCGTCGACCTACTGCTGTGCTGTAGGGGTACTGCGGATGACAACCAATGGGATCTTTTTATGAAAGAAATTGCCACCCCAGACATCACTCCTTATTGCCAGGCAGCAAGACGCGCGACAGTCAGTTTGGTATCCCACTACTGTCCACGGCTTCTCCAGACACGTCTTCGCTGGTCATCGGAGCTCAGCTGGAAGCGGGACTCATCACTGGAGACAACTCTACTTCAGCCAACCAAATTCCAGGCCGAATGTGCTGCAAACTGGCTTGTTGGTGTACAGAGGTCGATGGTAGTCTGCTCGAGATAGTATAGGGTATTGACAAATAACTGTGACCATATTTTTACTGAGGACCTCGTTGTACAGGATATCCATAAACTTCAAAAAATAATAATTTCGGTACAGAGACAGAGAATGGTGGTTTGTTGTAAAATGTTTTTTTCTTTGTCATTTGTTGCAGATTTGACTTTGAGTGCATCATTATGGTGCCAGACCAGGAGGGGACCCAATATATGACCCGTCATGCAAAATCCATATGTTTGAGAAAAGCACTGCAGGATTATCGATACCAGTATGGAAAGACACAACCGGCAAAAGCAAGGAAAATGAGATGGTTCAAAAACTTTAAAGAGATAGGCAGTATCTATGACGTTTCTCGAAAAGAACTGCACGAAGCAAGATCAACTGTACATAAAGTGTTAAAGAAGCAGTTACGCCCCTCTGCGCACAAAGTGCAAAGCGTCCGATCATTGCAGCCAAGAGATCGTCCACTGCGATATGCATTAGTGTGTTACACGCCAGCCTCCATTGACGCTGACGATGACTACCTGAAAAAGTGACCGTTTTCAGGGGAAACAATGTACCATATTTTTGGACGTGTGAATCGTCACAACATTAGGATTTGGGACCTCGAGAAGCCACAAAACACACATAACCACATCCGTTATAGCCTAAAGCTGAAGGTTTGGTGTGGCCTAATGCACGACGGAGAGGCGAGCCAACTTTTCTTCGTAGAGAAAACCATAACGGGAAATGTTTACCTGCACAAGCTCGAACAGTTTCTGCTACCACAGATCGAATTGTTTTTCACTCGCTCGTATGTAGAAGTTTGGTTAAGATGTTTTGCTCGGAGTATGACGTGCTACAAGTGTTTTCTATCATATGTGTTTCTGAGTAAGAGAAGACTTAACACCAGTATTAAAAATTTTTATTAAAGTGAAATAGAACCAAGTTAAGAAGGATTCCTTCATATTTTATATCATCTTGAGAGGCACTGGTATTCCCTGGGGTCGGCTGCCTGCATCTACAATTGAAATGGAGGAAAAGAAGTCCACGGTCATGTTTTCGTAAAATTAACAGAAGTTGAAGCTTTCAGAAGACAACAACTACAATTAAATTATGTATAGTGATGGACACAGCAAAAGAAATGACGCAAGGTAAAGTGAAAGAACAACAGCACAATTTCGTACAAGCAGAAGAAAATGGTTGTATGGCTCTGAGCACTATGGGACTCAACTGCTGAGGTCATCAGTCCCCTAGAACTTAGAACTACTTAAACCTAACTAACCTAAGGACATCACACACATCCATGCCCGAGGCAGGATGCGAACCTGCGACCGTAGCGGTCGCGCGGTTCCAGACTGTAGCGCCTAGAACCGCTCGGCCACTCCGGCCGGCCACGCAGAACATTTCATAGTAATACGCTGTACTAATATTATCTTTTCATTGCAAACGAAAGGACAGTTACCAGTCAATTCCTCTAATATTCCCTTTTAATTAAATTTTTTATTATTGTAATACACTGTTCGTGATCTTCGAGAGTGGTAATGAACCCTCACGTTGGAGACTGAATGTGGGGAATGTGCTGAATGAAGAAACACTTCCTGAAAGGTAGATGGTTCGTGATGGTCCGATCGCATGGCTCCCGTGCTCTCCCGACGGCACACCGTTTTGACTGTAAGTGATAGAACTAGTTACGAGCAGATTAATTTTTCATTCGTGTGCTACTATTTTTGAATACTTTTACAAAGTTACTAGATGAACTGTGTATGTATTGCAGCGCGTTTTATCTCGGAATTTAAGCATAGAAAAAGGCTTAAGTCAGAGTAATCACAATCATTGAAATAATTGGAGTGCATGAGCGATCGCATGGCAAGGTCCTGGAATCTTCTGACAGAAAAGCAGTCAGTACAGGGTTAGCGTTTCGCTATTACGGAAGTCGTACGAGCGTGCGCTACATTTGAAGTTGGCGCGGTTAGAGCTCAAGAGCAACACTGTATGATTTTGCAGCTGCCTCAGTTAACACAGCCTGGGAACCGAACAATTTTATTTCAAAACGACGTCTTGTGAAGTTCTATATACTGAGATTAACGTTCGTTTAGTAGAGTGAGTGAAATGGAGTGACGTGAATAATCCAAGACACGACACGAGGCACAAATAGCGGTATGTGCCTTAGTACTACATTTATTCATTAGATTACGCATTGTTAGGGTGGAAGTTCTTTCTTAAAGCAGTGTTTATGATCCAACGAGTGAATATTGTTTCGTACTACGCTCGAGAGAGCCGCGCGGGGTTAGCCGAGCTGTCTGACTGAGGGCGCTGCAGTCATGGACTGTGCGGCTAGTCCCGGCGGAGGTTTGAGTCCTCCCTCGGGCATGGGTGTGTGTGCTTGTCCTTAGGATAATTTAGGTTAAGTAGTGTGTAAGCTTAGGGACTGATGACCTTAGCAGTTAAGTCCCATAACATTTCACACACATTTCTATACGCTCGAGAGAAGTGTTGTTCAATGAAGACGCATGTCCACCATGCATACACATAGCATGCTAGTGTATAGTGTTTATGGCTGCGTGTTAAAATACCGAGCTTGTAACAAATAAAACGATTACTAGCAGGTATTTAGCGTGGATCCTCCAACAAGGCCAGTGGCTGAAAGACGTACAGTGTTGTTTAGAAATATTTACCGGAGATCCGGGTACACTGTTGCTTATGCTGCTAGCGATTCCTTTGCTTATCCGAAAGTGGCACAGTACACAATCGCATGCTAAGTTAGTTCTTACGTTACAAAACAGCCGATAAAGCACATTAAAATTTTTCAATGTAAGACAAACTATCAGTCACAAGATAAGACCCTGCGACGTATATGTTTTTCTTGAAACATACCTCTGCGCGTATATTACGGAAAGCAATCATGAGAATCTCTTGAGGCAGTAGGTAATGAGAGAGTGTGTATAGTTATGCCTAAAAACGTTGTCGTTGTCATTATTCCTGTTCTTACTGAGATCTCCAACTCTCTATCTCTCACGTTACTGATGCTAAGCCGAGACAAAGCTTATTTAGACCAACACCCAACACTAATAACCCAAACTCAATATGTGGGTATAGGCCGATCAGCATATCACACGAAGTTTCTAGTCATGGGTTACAAAGTTCATGAACAGCTGGCACACTACCTAAAAATTTATAACACACACGACAATACTAAAGAGACTTCCGAAAACATCATAGCTCAGTAACTCCACTGATAAACATGACTGACGACATTAAACATGACTTGGGCAGGCGTGAAGCGACCGTGCTAAGGATCCTTGGTTTTAGCAAGGATTTTGATACTGTTGAATTCTACACTTCATTTATGAAAAGGAAACAGCTGATTTTCTCAAACAACAGTTTGGCAGTCACCTTAGATACCAGAGAGTTAGAGAAGTTGTTTTGGAAGCATGTCCTCCGACGAGTTCCCCATGGTTCAGTAATTGGTCCAATGCCTTTCTCTCTATGTATTAATAACATTTCATATATGCTCCGTTCTTACCAGTTATATTCTGGCGATGCTAGCTGTATCGAAGCGCCAGTTCTTAGAACATTTTTGGTGGCCTGTAAAGTATAAATGACAATTTCCGATCAACATCACGATAGGCACAAAAACTATGTCTTATATTAAATCCTAAGATCTTATAGGTCCTCCTCACACTTCACCAAAAGTTGATTAGTGAACATTTTCGTGAAACAAATTCCTCCTACACTTCCTGAGGGTGTCCGATTACCTCATCGAAAATCAATGAAACATACTTAAAAGTGAGAAGAACAAACTGGCAAAATTTGCAGGAAATCCCCCTCAGCTTAAGTGTAATCCAAAAAATTACAGAAATATATGAAAACGAAATAAAAAGCTAGCCCAGTCATCTGCACGATCTTTTCTACTGTAGTGCAGTTTGACACGGCACAATTAGTGAAAACTATAGACGACTGTAGCTAGCTATGAATTCTTGAGTTCGATTTGTGTGTAACACTGAATTGATAACGTTACTCCTCCCTACGCTCGCTAACGGCTGATGCGACCGAGTACACGACAGTGATTTTCACACCCTCTATTTTCTTCACTGATTTATAAGTCAATGATGTCGTCAGTACCTCTCCTTACATATCAACTGCAGTATAACTGGTTCCGTGCAGTATCTTTCCTGTTGCAGTGCATAACACTAAATCTTTCTTGATCTTCTTATCTGTTTCAGTCATACGACCTTGGAAAAAAAACTACCATTTAACCTGCGTCATATCCAAAACCACATTGCGTACAAGAGGACATTAATACTCTACCTTATACCATTGGAGTTGCTTCCACGTCGGCTTATCCCAGCTGTCTTCCTCCTGTCCAAGAGTAAACCAGTATTTCTCTCACGTTATCAACGTAGTCCACTCTTTCCTCATCCCTGTTTATTTTTGGTTTTCTTTCTTCCAGAATGAGATTTTCACTCTGCAGCGGAGTGTGCGCTGATATGAAACTTCCTGGCAGATTAAAACTGTGTGCCCGACCGAGACTCGAACTCGGGACATTTGCCTTTCGCGGGCAAGTGCTCTACCATCTGAGCTACCCAAGCACGACTCACGCCCGGTCCTCACAGCTTTACTTCTGCCAGTATCTCGTCTCCTACCTTCCAAACTTTACAGAAGCTCTCCTGCGAACCTTGCAGAACTAGCACTCCTGAAAGAAAGGATATTGCGGAGACATGGCTTAGCCACAGCCTGGGGGATGAGATTTTCACTCTGCAGCGGAGTGTGCGCTGATATGAAACTTCCTGGCAGATTAAAACTGTGTGCCCGACCGAGACTCGAACTCGGGACCTTTGCCTTTCGCGGGCAAGTGCTCTACCAACTGAGCTACCGAAGCACGACTCACGCCCGGTACTCACAGCTTTACTTCTGCCAGTACCTCGTCTCCTACCTTCCAAACTTTACAGAAGCTCTCCTGCGAAACTTGCAGGAGAGCTTCTGTAAAGTTTGGAAGGTAGGAGACGAGGTACTGGCAGAAGTAACGCTGTGAGTACCAGGCGTGAGTCGTGCTTCGGTAGCTCAGTTGGTAGAGCACTTGCCCGCGAAAGGCAAAGGTCCCGAGTTCGAGTCTCGGTCGGGCACACAGTTTTAATCTGCCAGGAAGTTTCAGCCTGGGGGATGTTTGCAGAATGAGATTTTCACTCTCTTAACAACTGGCTGCTCTGTCTACCCTGTGCGGCTGTGGGCCTGTCTGGCAAGATTTACTGAGGGATGGGCTCGCTGCCAATTGCTTCCAACTCCCAACATGCCGTTTCTACAAGCTAAGAACCATAAAAATACCTCACGCTTTTAGGGCCCTACCAGGCTCCATCAATGTCTGCCCAGGCCGTTAACTTCCTAAAGTCATGCTCAAGGTTCGTCAGCTTGTTATAAAATCTTTAATAATTTTCTGTATATGAAAAATAGGCACGAAAGTAACTTGTCCTCTCTGACTTGCCTTTACCTGCCACTAATTTCTGCATGGGTAGTGTCTCACTTCAATATTGTTTTGTGTGACACGAACCAGAGGAAATCATTGAAAATAGTAGGAGAATCTCATCCTGATAAGATAACCAATATATGTTTGATAAAAGGGTAACTCTGCCAATCACGATTTCCCATGGCTAAAACACATCCTAACTTGACCCCATTCATTCCAGGGGTCATTCACTCACATGAAACGGCAAGCCAGCAAGGCTACATATAAAATTTTCTGTGAGTAGTACGAATTATGTTAGACCCAGGCGTCATTGCTGCATCACAGACTTCCGATAAACATTTGATAGGCAGCTAAAAGCCTTGCAGCAAAGAAATATACCCATCCACACCATATCCTGAGGTCAGAGATGTCTAATGTCCCTAATCATTTAGAATGTCCTGTAATATGAACTGTCCTCTGCTCATTGATTTACCCCTGCTCTATCACTCATTTGGTCTGAATCATCTAACACACACATTTTCAAATTCTCAATGAACAAGGAAATCACATGTATAATCTGTTTGTCTTATTACCTAAGCTGTGTAAATTTGTGTATTATTTTCTACGACATGAAAGCAAATACAGTCACATAATCAGAGCATTGATAAATGTGTATAACAAACATATACATCACAATCAAGACAGTTCAACTGATACATACAAAAACACAAAAAGATATTACATAATGATATTACAGAAAGGTATCCTATCACTCCCTCCACAAAGGTCCCTGGGGAGACAAATTTTACAGTTTAAAATGTCACACGAATTGTAAACATGACACTTATGCAGTCACACATCTGTGATTGGTAGGACTGAATAACAGCAATGTGCGCCAGTGTGGAATGGCCTCTCACTCAGCACATGACGTGGCAGAAGTGGCAGCAGACATCTCTGGCGTTCCCTCTCATCTCAAGGCAGCATTTGGCGACTGGGAACCAACAGGAATCTTTGGGCAGCTTACGCATCGCATCTCACCCTTGGCATCACCCTGGTCAGGCAGCAGTTCGCTGTCAGCGACTGGCGTGGCAGTGTTGCATTTGACATGCAACCCACTCTGGGCGTAGAAATGCATTCAGTGTTAGTGGGACGTGGGGCAGCCCTGCTCTTCCCATTCACCTCTGGATCAGAACACGCCTGCCGGCGCGGGACATTGGATTTGCTCGCCCTTTGTCAACAGTACATCTCCCTCTTTGCATCCCACTGAGGCGGTTAGTCCCAGTGCGCGCATCATCTGTGGTGCCAAGCGACTCGCTTATCCATCGAATAGCAGTCTGGCGGGTCTTTGGCCACAAAGGGGTGCTTGCTGCTTCGTGATGGTGTCCTGCTGTCTGCACTGGCTTGTGAGACGTGCCGCCTTTACTGGTGGACGACCGGGCTGCGTGACGTAGTCACGTCAGCTAGCAGGCTGGTTCAGTCACAATGGGCGGTCCAGTCCCCCGCACCTGGGCTGCCACAGCTGACTCATTACGGCTGACTCCTCCCTTGCATGGTCACGATATCCAGTCTGCCGTGTTGGTTCCAGAGTCTGCACAGTCCTCAAGTCTGGTCAAGTGTCATATTCTCTCACAAATGTCATTTCATCGATATAATCAATTTACAGAAAAAAGTACTGATGAATACTAAATTTTTATCTTTACTTAATATATTTATTTATTTATTTATTTTACTACTAAGGGTGCAAATCCAAAAAATAAATTTGATGACTGCAGGGTCCTGTTAACGTTGTATGGACGTAAATTATGTGGTGTGAGGTGTCTTTGTTTGTGTGTGCACGTGTTTTTGTTAGTTCTATTCCTGTCATGAATTCTAATCTTACGCTGGCTCTACCTCTATACCTCCACAAAATGTGCAGAATTCTGCCAATACTAAATACTTATTGTACTATCCTATGCCTTTGCCAATACTACCGAAGCAAATTTTCATGCATTTTATTCCTTGTATACTCCTCTTTTATTTTTCGATGTCCGCCGGTGTTGTCTGCTGACGCTGAAGTGGCCAGGAAGTGCGTCTACTCACTCAGGTGCTGGTGATTTGCCTGAAACCTTTGAAGTGGCATTTTATGATTGTGTACACGTAATTTTACATAGTGTAAGGATGCCTCCTGTCTCCTCTGTCAGGATTGCTGCTTCTGAAATGAAACAAAAGCATTTTGCAGTATATACATATATATATATATATTTTTCTGATTTAAGTCTCATCCATAGTCCATCGTTTCGTCTCTGCTTCCTGTTTCCGGGTCTGGGGTTCGGCACTTTACTATGACTTGAACTTGTCCGTGCTAATTCCCCATACACAATATTTCGCCGACGGCGCTCACATGGCGCTGGCCAAATTCCACGAGACAGGCTACATTGCACGACAGGCGATGGCTCATATCACATCTAGTCTTAGCGTCGACACGTGCCCAAAGCGTGGACTGTTAACACCATACGAAACACATCCGAAATTCGAGACGCACATGCTCTATGGCACGATTTACCGTCTAGACACAACGAAAAACATGAAGTGACGTACATCCGTCCCTTGGACAGTGTACAAGAAACCACGGAAAGTGAACAGAATCAATTTCATCGGCTATGGTGATAACTGTGAAGGCTCTTCTACGAGAATGCTATGACAGAGTACGACGCTCAGCTGCGGAAATCGGCCAACATTTGTGAGGCCCAAAGAAATAACAGCAGTATTCAGCTGTTTGGAGTACTCATTATTGCGACGTGCCTTGTTTGGTATGCCATAAAAAGTGCCAACTGATGATAACATATAACTGGCAATGGAATTTTAATTCAATCTGATACCTTCCAGTAATTGTTGGCGTGAATACGCAACTCATTTGATCAAGTGCAACAAGGACTCATGCTGAAAATCAATGGAAATGACAAACAAACAAAATAACACTGGAATACAACAAATGGAAAATTACCATAAGTAACACAATATCAAAATTAAATTACGATAACATTTCATCCATGGAGACTATTTACATACTGCAGGTTCTCTTCCCGCTGCAGTTCTCTTGTATTTTCGTACTCTAACAGGCTAATATCGCTCGATCCGATAGTTTCTGCGTCATTGTTTTCAACTGAGTCCGCAGCGACTGTGAATTAATTCTTGTTTGAATTTTCTCTGCGTGACCTCCTACGAAGCGTTAGGTGGCCTCAGTTCCACATATTCGCTACGTTGGTCATTCCATTGATCTTGACCGTTGTATGACCTGCTGTTGCTTTGCTGTTGGTCCCTAGAATCCTGTTGATCCTTGTTCGAGTTCGGTTGCTCCCTCCAGTTTCCGTTTCGTCGGTAGTTGTTGTTATGATTATAATTTCCTCGTCTTCAATTTTCCCATCGTGGCTGGTTATTCCAACTGAAGTCTGAATTTTGGTTTCGATTCGATCGATGTTTTACCCCATTTCGTCCACCTTCATTCCTCTCTGGCGAATCCGGCCAGTTACAGACATTATTTCTACTTCTTTCCCGCGACTTGTGAATTTCATTCACGTATTCGAGTTCGCACAGCGCACTCTTGAAGGCTCCGATTGAATCGCTACATCTACGGATGAGCAGTTGCTGGTAACGTAAGGTTAATTTAATGTATTAGTGCCTTATAATTTCTTTGGGACTGTACGGTTGATCTAAGAATCGGTTCTTCTTGACCAGGGATTCGAAGAATTTGACAGGACTGCGGAATCCTGACGCTTCTAACAAGGGAACCTCCCCATCGCACCCCCCTCAGAATTAGTTATAAGTTGGCACAGTGGATAGACCTTGAAAAACTGAACACGGATCAATCGAGAAAACAGGAAGAAGTTTTGTGGAACTATTAAAAAAGGAAGCAAAATATACAAACCGAGTAGTCCATGTGAAAAATAGGCAACATGAAAGACAATGTAAGCGTAGGAGCGCCGTGGTCCCGTGGTTAGCGTGAGCCGCTGTGGACCTAGAGGTCCTTGCTTCAAGTCTTCCCTCGCGTGAAAATTTTACATTCTTTATTTTCGCAAAGTTATGATCTGTCCGTTCGTTCACTGACGCCTCTGTTCACTGTAATAAGTTCAGCGCCTGTGTTTTGCGACCGCACTGCAAAACAGTGCGATTGTTATTGAAGTCGCGAGCTATATTTGCTGGATTCATATTGCCCACGGAATACATCTCACGTATTTAATGCACTCTCGTCCAAAGTAGTGAACAGTCAACTGCCAGCCAGGGAGCCTCGTTAGCAGCAATACTCTCTCTTCCGTGCGCTGTAGTCGACTGACGTCGTCTGTTTCGATGTTTGTTGAGGTGTGGCGTCCCCATACTATGACGCAGTTACCTCGCATGGGACGGACGGACAGATAATAATTGTCTGAAAATAAAAAAATTAAATTTTTCAGTCGATGGACGACTTGAACCAAGGACCTCGCGTTCCACAGCCGCTCACGCTAACCACGGGACCACGGCGCTCTAGAGCTCACATTGTTCTTGATGTTGGCTACTCAGTTTGTATATTTTGCTTATTTTTTCATAGTTCCACACAACTTCTTCCTGTTTTCTCGATTGATCTGGATTCAGTTTTTCAAGGCCTATCCACTGTGCCAACTTATAACTAAATCTGAGTGGGGTGCGATGGGGAGGTGCCCTTGTAAGTCCTTTCCTAACATGATCTCCTGTTTTATCCTTTCCCGTGTGTCTTGCCACCAGTATGTGCTAAGGAATGCGTCCTTAAATTCTTGGTAGGAACGGCAACTCTCCGCAACTCCGCGCATATGTTCTGCAATCGACCCTTCTAAGAAACCACAGATAAACTGGAGCTTGTACTCCAGTGGCCAAGATTCTGGTAGCGCATGATCGTACTGTGCCATCCAGGTCTTTGGATGTAATGCGTTGTTTGCCTCCTTGTAGACTTGAAAATTCTGGATGGTCAAGAGAAGTTTGTGGTCGAAAGTTTCGACGTACCCACCGTACGAATTTTCGCTCTCGTCTGCAGGGCGTGATTCCATGTATCCGTGCCCAAACGAGCCTAGTGCACTGTTATGGTATCCCCTCGTGTTGTCAGATTCACGTAATAACGTTTCTGACCTCCGTAGACGTGTGCAATTATTTTCCGGCTCTGTGTGCTGTGTGTTACCGACGGAGCATTTTCTATCACGCGTTCCCCCGCGGCAGGAGCATATTCCTGCTGCATTCGCCCATGTAGAGGGGTTGCGTGTCCTCATATAGCGGTTCGGAGAGTCGCAAAACATTTTCTTCACTTCTGTGATGCTCTCGATGGCGCTCTCGAGATTGTGTTTGCAATTGCGCGACCCGCTCATGTGACTGCTGAACGTCCTTTGCCAACTCGTTTTGTTGTGCGGCGACTCGGGTCTGCTGATCTTTAACTTCAGAGATTTTGGTCTGTTTGACATCTATCTGTTAGATTCTCTTCGCAGCCTCACTCATTTTTTCCTGCGTTTCTTGAACTATTTTTTTGCCTTGCTTTTGGAGAGTTGCAAATGCCTTTCTTGTCTTACACACCCAAGTTCGTGCCAGTTTAACTTGTTCTTTGTCCCCTGATGCGTCCTTTCGTGCTACTTTCGCTGCCAATCACGCTGTTTTGGCAACGCGCTTCGCCTGCTCCGCGACCTCACGCGTTTCTACTGTCGTTTTCTTGACATTCTCTATCTCTTGTTGGATTCCTTGCGATCTCTTTCTTGACACCATCTGTACCGTCTGTGACCGTTCATATGACTAATTTGTGCTTTTCCTCCTCTTCCTTCCGTCTCTTTTTCTCTGCATCTTGTCTGTTCCTTTCTGCTTCTTGCCTCTTCCTTTCTGTCTCTTGCATGAATTGCATGAGAGCCTCAAACTGAGATCCACCGCTATCACCTTCCGGACTAGATGAACGAGATTCCATCATTCTGTGACGTTTCTTTCGTGGTTCTGGTCTGCCAGTCTCACTGATGGTGTGTCTCGTACCAGTAGGGCCTACATTTCATTCTGCTGCGGTCTCCCATTCACTTTCGTCACCTGCCTGAGGCATGTCATCATACGCTGCAGGTTCTACGTTCGACATTTCTGCCTGGTCTGCAACTGCATTTATCTGAGGATCCTTTGTAATATCTGCCTGGTCACCGCTAATAATCTGACGTGGATCCATGGTTAACAAAACACAATTACTTCCGCTACTCTGAAGCAAACGTGCCTTGCTTCTTATAAGCATGCACTCTAACTCTGACCCAAACGAATTTACTGTACACATTCCTATGCCACACAGATTCTACTCTAAATTACGCTCCCGTGAGTTATTGATTTCCAGTTGCTGACTACGAATTCAAATAACAGCACGCTTGTCTATAGTCACAAACGAAAATCTGAATAATGAATGAAAAGCACCAGTTTGCTTTTGTTCTACAATATTACTTTTATTGTTAACCGGTTTTCGGCTTACAAGGCCATCTTCAGACATTTACTGAGTATTATCACCAAAGAAGTTAAATGTTAGCAGACAACATTTAACTTCTTTGGTGATAATACTCAGTAAATGTCTGAAGATGGCCTTGTAAGCCGAAAACCGGTTAACAATAAAAGTAATATTGTAGAACAAAAGCAAACTGGTGCTTTTCATTTATTATAATGTTGTTCTACCAAGAACCGACAGAAGATTCTGTTAATATGAAAATATGAATCCTAACAAATCAGCACAACGCCGTTCGCCGTCAGAAACGCCGGCGAGAGTGGCCGAGCGGTTCTAGGCGCTACAGTCCGTAACCGCGCGACCGCTACGGTCGCAGGTTCGAATCCTGCCTCGGGCATGGATGTGTGTGATGTCCTTAGGTTAGTTAGGTTTAAGTGGTTGTAAGTTCTAGGGGACTGATGACTTCAGAAGTTAAGTCCCATAGTGCTCAGAGCCATTTGAACCATTTGAATCGTCAGAAACAAACAGTCAAGTGACACAGAAGTCACAACACAACATCAAAATACACACACACAATAATGAAATATTAGTACTATTTCTAGGCGCCAGCAACCCGAATCTATCCTACCCAGTGCTCCACATTAAACATGGGGAACAGAAACTTCACTATGCAACACTATCTACGATCTGACGGTCACAGAAGCTGCCATCAACTCAAAATTCTGCTCAAGGGACGTAAAATTGAATGAAAACGCTAGGCAACACGATCTGAGGGTCACAGAAGGTGCCATCATTCCGAGATCCTGGCAGGGGACGCCACAATGAAATTTAACACTCTTTGAACTATATAAAAATGATTGAGAATGTATGCAAAATTTAGTTTACTAACAACATTTATTTTCCAAAAGCAAAGACAGACATAAATTATGCTAAACAATGTTTTATTGTATACTGTAAACAGCTACCAGTTGGTTTAAAACCGCAGTGGACAAGGATGCTGGCTGACAGAAGTGAGTCAAGTACTCTGGCTCTAAAAATGTGGATGACGCAATGTGACTTGATTTGGCGCTGAGCAGATTTTGATTGATAATCTACAGAAGTTTCTCAATATAGGCGCAGCTGAGAGCAAGTGGCGATCGAGATCTGTACGCCCTGACAATGCCGGAGTGGCCGTACATTACTCTGTTCGCTTCGTGTGGCTATGTAACATGCAGCTGGCGAGCTGTGTGCAGCGGAGGTGAGACGTCACGCAGCACCTGTGAATCGATCGCGGCCACGAAAGAAATGCAAAAAATCTCACGGTCTAGCGATCAGGCAGACAGATCGCAATTTACTTTCTACCAGAGCCCTGAAATCATGATAGATTTCAGTGTGTGACACACACATTCGCTGGTCGTACCAAGGACCAATTTGGCTCACTTATATGACAGAGCGCACAAGGATACCAAACGTCAAGACTGATAAGTTAAACACGAATAAGTGTGCTCTTGGCAAACGAGTAGTCCAAAACATTTCAAGTCACCCCGTCGGTACAGTGAGAACTTCACCACAGGTTCCCCAGTCCAAATTACTCGCAAGTGAAGTCAGTCTCAGGACAGGTCCCAAGTACCAACTACACATGCCAGAGCATCGACCAGAAGTCCCTTGTTACCAGCCCAAAGTCCAGCACCTGAGTGCCTCACATCTCTTCAGAAAAAAAACTCTGTTTTCCCGCAAAGTGCACGAACGACGCTGCCTTCTCGCCATCTTGAGCCAATCATAGGGCTCTAGAGGCGCTAAATCTCCAGTCCCACATGACAGCACAAACTCCTGTCGAACATGGGCAAGAGTTAAGAAACCTGTCACTCTGGAACAAGTAGAAACCGCCAATTACTGGCTTTTTTTTTAGTTTTCGCAGAAGGAGGAGACGTTTTTCTCCGAAGTCGTGTCGCTTCCCGCGGTAACAAGCGAACAGATACTATATTAAAGATATTTATGTAAATCGTCTGTGCCTTGTCGCTTGTTAGTCCCACCTATGAGGTGTAATAAAGGTTCTATCTCTAAAAGTTTCTCAGACGCTGGAGTTTCTTATAACTGAGGCAGGGTCATAGGCCTTTTCAGTATCGGTGAACACGAAAACTTGTGAATTTTTATTATGCATGGGTCTGCACATAATGCCCGGTTTACAACTCCACTGTAGACGCATCCCTTCAGTCTGTTGCCCCCAGCCCAGCCGTCAGCTGGTGCCAATGCAGGTATAGCGGCATTGTTCTGCTGGAGACATGTCTCGACAAGGGGCTGCTCTGTCTGCCCTGTGCAGCTGTGGGCCTGTCTGGCAAGATTAACTGAGGGATGGGCTAGCCGCCAATTGCTTCCAACTCCCAACATGCCGTTTCTATGAGCCAAGAACCATAAAAATACCTGATTTTTTTTGTGCCCTACCAGGCTCCACAACGCCTTCTCAGGCCGAGTCACGCTCAAGGTGCCTCACTTGTAATAAAATCCTTAACAATTTTCTGTATATGAAAAACAGGTGAGAGAGTAACTTGTCCCCTCTCAACCTTTTGCCTTCCCTACCACAGTTCTCACATGCTCATTTGACCTCATATTGCTTTGCAACATTATGCCCAGTTATTCAAACGACTTGACTGTATCTGAACATTACAGGTTTGTTCTTCCTACTCATCCACATTAACTTGAATTTTTCGAGACATGTCCTTGAGAGCCCCGAACTTCACTACAGCTGTTATGAAGCTGTCTCGGTTCTGCATGTCTTCCGGTTGTATACCCACATTCTCTAGACTTTTTTCGATGTTCATGTAACACGGTGTTCTTGTTCTCGATTTCGAGTTGAAGATGTTGAAGAGGCGTTTTTACTATTTGCAGTCACGCATTCTTCTTACGTTTCCGTAAAACAGATTGCCGCTTTTGTGCACTGTGTCCGTATTTTTGTATGTTATTATTATTATTGGTACTACTAGCTGATCTCAGCCACGTGTTCCTGTGCCCCAGTTTGGTTAAGCGGGAAAAAAAGGGAAAGCACTTGCTTCTAATATGTATGGGAATCGGATTACGTCGTAATCCCCTTCTTCTCCCTGTCTCAGCCCATCTCCTCGCCCCCTCTCTCTCTTAGTCTATCTCCAGCTCTTTCCTCCTCTATCTGTTCGCCACCCCCTGTCCTCTCTATCTGTTCATCTATTCCTTTCCTCTTTCTGTGTTTATTTCCTCCCAGCTCTCTGTCCGTCTTCTCTCCCCTCTCCCCCCTCTACCTGACCTTGAGCCTCATTTATTGTTATTGAAAGTTCAGATTATCGAGTAATATTCTAATCATAAGCCATAAAAACACAGTTATATCCTATGTTCGTACCAGTGTTCATTAGGGTTTTGTGTAAAAATTATAAGTAAACCAGTCACAACTTCCAAAATTTTTGGTAATAATGTTTTCCCTTTATATATTACAAATATATTTATGTTTTACGTATATTAAAAAATAGGTATATATAAAACTGCGCGTATTCAAATACGATGTTGTGTAAAAATTTCGAAGATAGTGATGAAGAACTGTCGGAGATTTAAGATTCGGACAAATCAGCATTTTCGTTTTTATATAGATTTCCCTTGTAATTATTACACATACATTTATATATCAAATGTGGCGCTCTAGTAGGTATGTAAAAACACGCACATATTCGAATGCAACTTTGTGAAAAATATGAAATGTTTTGAAAAAAACGTAGATTTATGTTTTTAATTGTATAGATGTAAATGTTCGTTTGTTCAAAATATTAAATCTTTGAAAGTTCTTTATTGATTCCTTTGAAATTTTGACACAACGTTGCGTTCGAATATATGCATGTTATTATACACCTACTGGAGCTTCTGAGCTTCTAGACAAAAAGTCATTAAAACCAGGAAAGTTTCACAAAAACTACAAAACTTCACTGCAATAGCGCCATCTCGACTGAACGTCGACATCAGGTTTAGGCAAAGGCTTGTTGTCCAGATAGCACCATCTCGTTTTCTGATTTCTAACGTGCTATTTACAGGGTTGCTAAGTAGCCAGTTTCATCGCCCCACTTCTTATGTACCTAATCGTCGTGAAACATTGACAAGTTGCTGTGCACCTGCGAGCAAATGTGTTCGTCTGTTGGTCGTACAAGTTAGTATTATGTCAAGTTATTGTTCTTACTGTACTGTTATTATAATCTTGGTTTGTTTTGCGGATAATGCTAAATTTATTAATATTAATCCGAAGAACATTCAGTTTCGCCAATAATTTCTGATTGGACATTTCGCCCTTACTTTAATGAAGTATTGCTTTCTTTTTACTTTTGTGAAGACGGAAATCAATGTCAACATCCATAAGAAAACAAGAGTTTTGTCCAAGATGTGTGCACTCTTTCTAAAATCATATGATATTGCGCGTTGATGGTCTATCTTGTTAGCCAACATAAGAACACTTAATATGTTGTTTCAGGGAACCGAACACTTTGCAAATGTATTTGACGCCACTTTATATTGCCACGAATCAAACACAAATAAGCACAATTTGTGTTGAAGGTAATGACAGACATGCAGCTTTGAGCAATGAATCACGAATGCTGAAGTGACCGACTTTGTTAAGCCCTGGTTTGCGACGCTATGTTGTTTAATTATCAAATAACTGCACTTGAGTGTGGCATTTTGTAGTTTGTAACAAATAAAGGCCAGTGAGCGCCTGCTACAGAACTGTAAATGGAGTACATTACAATTGTTTTATTTGCATAAAAAGTGTTCTGGTTTGGGCAATAGATACTTAATTTCAGAGTCTTCACAGTTCTCCTTTCGTATGAAGATCAAACAATTCCGACTTATGGGAAATCATGATCGTTACTTACTATGATTAAGTATTTGTTCATTTTCCATTTCCTTGTTCCTCAGGTTATATTTAACTTTTCGGCACGGATTATAATGTCAGTTATCTATAAATAGTTCTAACGTATTTTGGTTCATTTGATGGCAATCTTAAATCGGAATAATAGATGGAGGTAAGCATCAAAGATGGTCTGAATACGTTGATCGAATGCTTTTGCAGACTATCTGCCGTGGAAACTATAATGGTAGATGCCTTCAGAGAAATCACGGAGAATGTCACTCGTAAATTCACTGATCATGCAATGGTAACACGGGAAGATTTCAAATTATCAGCTACAAATAAGAAGAGTTTCATATGGTTAGTATAGGTATCAGAGATAGTGGCTCATGCGATATCTTTTTTCTGGAAAATCCCTACTGAGCAGTTCGCTGGAGAAGCGACCGACGAGGATCTCGTCTTAGACCTGGTAGTGACATACAAGATCCAATTTCTTGCTTTAGTTACCACAGAGAAGGGCATCAGCGACATTAAGTATTATACCGCCGATAATGGCAGGGATTAGCAGAAAAATATTTCTGAGTAGCGAGTGCGATCAAAAGTAGATTAAGGAGTCATTACTAAACATAGTCATGGGTGACCGGAACTCGATAGTAGAAAAAGGAAGAGAAGGAAACGTAGTAGGTGAATATGGTACTGGAGTAAGGAATGAAAGAGGAAGCCGCCTGGTAGAATTTTGCACAGAGCATAATTTAATCATAGCTAACATTTGGTTCAAGAATCATGAAAGAAGGCTGTATACATGGGAGAAGCCTGGAGATACTGGATGGTCTCAGATAGATTATATAACGGTAAGACAGAGATTCAGGAACCAGGTTTTAAATTGTGGGACATTTCCAGGGGTAGATGTGGACTCTGACCACAATCAATTGGTTATGAACTGTAGATTAAAACTGGAGAAACTGCAAAAAGGTGGGAATTTGAGGAGATGAGACCTGGATAAACTGAAAGAACCAGAGGTTGTAGAGAGCTTCAGGGAGAGCATTAGGGAACGATTGACGAGAATGGGGGAACGAAATACAGTATAAGAAGAAAGGGTAGCTTTGAGGAGGTAGCAGAGGATAAGTAGGTAAAAAGACTAGGGCTAATAGAAATCCTTGGGTAACAGAAGAGATATTGAATTTAATTGATGAAAGGAGAAAATACAAAAAATGCAGTAAATGAAGCAGGCAGAAAGGAATACACACGTCTCAAAAATGAGATCGACAGGAAGTGCAAAATGGCTAAGCAGGGATGGCTAGAGGACAAATGTAAGGATGTAGAGGCGCATATCACTAGGGATAGGATAGGTACTGCCTACAGGAAAATTAAAGAGACCTTTGGAGAAAAGAGAACCACTTGCATGAATATCAAGTGCTCAGATGAAAACCCAGTTCTAAGCAAAGAAGGGAAAGCAGAAAGGTGACAGGAGCATATAGAGGGTCTATACAAGGGCGATGTTCTTGAGGACAATATTATAGAAATGGAAGAGAATGTAGATGAAGATGAAATAGGAGATATGATACTGCGTGAAGAGTTTGACTGAGCACTGAAAGACCTAAGTCGAAACAAGGCCCCCGGAGTAGACAACATTCCATTAGAACTACTGACGGCCTTGGGAGAGCCAGTCCTGACAAAACTCTACCATCTGTTGAGCAAGATGTATGAGACAGGCGAAATACCCTCACACTTCAAGAAGAATATAATGACTCCAATCCCAAAGAAACAAGATGTTGACAGATGTGAAAATTACCGAACTATCAGTTTAATAAGCCACGGCTGCAAAATACTAACACGAATTCTTTACAGACGAATGGAAAAACTCGTAGAAGCCAACCTCGGGGAAGATCAGTTCGGATTCCGTAGAAATGTTGGAACATTTGACCCTACGACTTATCTTAGAAAATAGATTAAGGAAAGGGAAAACTACGTTTCTAGCATTTGTAGACTTAGAGAAATGTTTTGACAATTTTGACTGGATTACTCTGTTTCAAATTCTGGAGGTGCAAGGGTAAAATACAGGGAGCGAAAGGTTATTTACAATGTGTATAGAAACCAGATGGCAGTTATAAGAGTCGAGGGGCATGAAAGGGAAGCAGTGGTTGGGAAGGGAGTGAGACAAGGTTGTAGCCTATCCCCGATGTTATTCAATCTGTATATTGAGCAAGCAGTAAAGGAAACAAAAGAAAAATTCGGAGTAGGAATTAAAATCCATGGAGAAGAAATAAAAACTTTGAGGTTCGCCGATGCCATTGTAATTCTGTCAGAGACAGCAAAGGACCTGGAAGAGCAGTTGAACGGAATGGACAGTGTCTTGAAAGGAGGATATAAGATGAACATCAACAAAAGCAAAATGAGCATAATGGAATGTAGTCAAATTAAATCAGTCGCTGCTGAGGGAATTAGATTAGGAAATGAGGCACTTAAAGTAGTAAATGAGTTTTGCAATTTGGGAAGCAAAGTGACTGATGATGGTCGAAGTAGAGAGGTTATAAAATGTAGATCGGCAATGGCAAGGAAAGCGTTTCTGAAGAACACAAATTTGTTCAAAAATCAAAATGGTTCAAATGGCTCTGAGCACTATGGGATTTAACATCTGAGGTCATCAGTCCCCTAGAACTTAGAACTACTTAAACCTAACTAACCTAAGGACATCACACACATCCATGCCCGAGGCAGGGTTCGAACCTGCGACCGTAGCGGTCGGTTTCAGACTGTAGCGTGTAGAACCGCTCGGCGACTCCGGCCGTCACACAAATTTGTTAATATCGAGTATAGATTTAAGTGGTAGGAGGTCGTTTCTGAAAGTATTTGTATGGAGTGTATCCATGTACGGAAGTGAAGCATGGACGATATATAGTTTAGACAAGAAGAGAATAGAAGCTTTCCAAATGTGGTGCCACCGAGGAATGCTGAAGACTAGATGGGTAGATCACATAACTAATGAGGAGGTATTGAATAGAATTGGAGAGAAGAGAAATTTGTGGCACAACTTGACTAGAAGAAGGGATCGACTGCTAGGACATATTCTGAGGCATCAAGGGATCATCAATTTAGTATTGGAGGGCAGCGTGGAGGGTAAAAATCGTAGAGGGAGACCAAGAGATGAATACACCAAACAGATTGAGAAGGATGTAGGTTGCAGTAGGTACTGGGAGATGAAGAAGCTTGCACAGGATAGAGTAGCATGGAGAGCTGCACCAAACCAGTCTCTGGACTGAAGACCACAACAACAACAGCATTAAACATTCATTTCTATGATATAAAATGAGCTCTAACAATCGATAAAATTCGAACATATTGTGCAATTCATTTTAGGCATCCAGATGTCCAGCAATGTTGTGAGGGTTCCATACAGTAGTAGAAATGGAAGAACAGTGAATGTAGTGCTATGTGTTCAGCAGAGGAGAGTGTACATTAAGACCAGGTTCTCATTCAAATCGGTCGAAAATTCAATATTTTTTACTGTATTTTCTGAAAGCTATATGTGTCTAGAAAGTTGGGACGAAATGGTTTATTAATTAGTGCGTTACTGAAGTTTCTACAGCCCATTATTCGAAGCAATGTCACGGCCGCCGTGGGTCGCTCTCCTCGCGTAGAGAACTCGTCGTACCGTGATGGAGATTCACAAAATGAGTTATACTGCAGTATCCATTGAAACATATTCGCCGTAAAAGCTGACGAACAACCTATGCAGGCTGCCGAACACAGCATATCCAGCTCAGCCAGACAGGCCTGAAGGAGAAAGAGGGAATTGCTCCCCAGGAACAACTGGATTGATATACGGTCCTGGAATTACAGACTAAACGTTAAGTAACGAAAACATTTTTTTAGGTAAAAGTTTGATCAAAATTGATCAAAACATAATTTATGGTCCTCCATACTGGATTGGCCAATTTGAATTTTGAGAATATAGCTTCAAATTTGTGTTCAGCGACATCAAAAATGCATAATAACGTGTAGTTTTTAGGGAAATTAAACTAATAATACATATAAATGTTTTCCTAAATTTTGAAAAGGTTTTTCTCGAGAGACAGTTTTTCAAAACTGCGTGCTGCATAAAATAAAAACGGTTAACCTATTAACTTCTACATTTGACCCCGGAAAAGTAAACACTTCTTGGGAGCTTGTACCTGCAATATGTGAAATTTCTAAATATTAACTATTTTTTGTAAAGCCAGTGAAAGAAGCCCCAAAAATCGAATACAAAGTACGAGTTAGCATCATATCTTTAAATTTAAGGTTATTTCATTGTGGTTAGGTATAAGCTTCCACAAATTTAATGTAGTATCGACTGATGTCCATCTTTTATTTCAATGAACTCCTTGTAGCTATATTGCACGCCAGTCTGCGTACATCACGGCTGCTACGGTCGCAGGTTCGAATCCTGCCTCGGGCATGGATGTGTGTGATGTCATTAGGTTAGTTAGGTTTAAGTAGTTCTAAGTCTAGGGGACTGATGACCTCAGATATAAAGTCCCACAGTGCTTAGAGCCATTTTTTGCATACTTCAAACTCTCAGGCCCTTGTTCAAAGTATGATCAGTCATGACCTCCAAGCAGATCCTTCCATGTCTCGTCATTGTCTCAAAAGAAAAAAAAATCCGAAGATTGCCTATGTTTTGCACATTTGAATGATAAGCTGACCTTAAGGCAGCAACATAAGTGATAGCCACGAAAGGTAGTGCAAGTACAACAAAAAATAATCAAACCCCAAAGTATTATAACATCTAAGGTATGAAGCACCGCTTGTGATGGGACTGTACTTTCGGAAGGCGGACAAAGGAATACGAAAGAAACGTACTTTTACACAAATATTTACCATTAATTATTGTAGTGAATCGGTAGTTACTGATACATATTAATCATCAGCGAAAGAAAGGCCAGCGAGATGTAGGGGCTACGACAGAAGGCAACATAGCGGCCAGTGTGCGGTGATGATAGCATGTAGGCAGCACGGGCGTTTCGCAACTAGGCGCCTTCTAGCCACCCATAGTGTGTGGACGGGACTGTACCAGGCCGAGGCAGTTCGTGCCGCTGCGTGCGCAAGTTTTCGGTCGATGACGACGCCGGGATAAGAACCCTCGTCCTTGGAGGGTGCGGATTCCAGCACAGCGGGCACGCGACGCCTCCCGCCGCAGTTCACGCGGCGGCCGCTAGATGGCTCTGCCGGCTGCTCCACCTGCTATTGGGCTGGGAGGCATAATACATAATTCGCATCTTTCTTTTCTGTAACGGTGCACTCCTGTAACCAACTCCCGGAAGGGTTAACAGTACTACGTTACGGAGTGTGCAACAGATATGTAAACCAGATATCTAATTCTATTACACAAATGTCTCGAGGAAGTGAAGATTCCAGAGTCATGGAAAACTGCAGAAGTGATTCTTCTCTTCGCTGAAGTGATGACACGTACATCGAGAAGAACGGACCTATTTGTCTTTTATCTGTATTTTGCAAGAAGCTAACAAAAATCATTAAGAAGCACCTGTGTCAGAAATTTGACTTTTACCAGCCTGTTGAACAGGCGGGATTCAGAAAGGGTTTAGTACAACGTACCATATTCAAGCAGCACGCACACTGATGGAGAAATGTACGGAGTGTAACATCCCACTTCACATGGCCTTCGCACAGTATCAGAAAGCGTTCGATACGATCCAAACCTAGTACTGAGGTCGATGAACAGAGCCCGGATTGACCACAGGTACACCAGCTTAATCCGTTACATGTACGAGAATATCACTTTACACGAGAAGGTAAAGAAAGACTGGATCATTAGAAGGGTCCCCGTGATAAGAGACGTTAGACTAGGAGATAAAATCTCACCCGCCATTCGCATTGGCTCTGGAGGATCTGTTCCAAGTCTCTAACCTGCGAACAGAAAGGTATCAGCAAGAGTGGTTCAAATGGCTCTGAGTACTATAGGACATAACATCTGAGGTCATCAGTCCCCTAGAACTTAGAACTACTTAAACCTAACTAACCTAAGGACATCACACACATCCATGCCCGAGGCAGGATTCTAACCTGCGACCGTAGCGGTTGCGCGGTTCCAGACTGAAGCGCCTAGAACCGCTCGGCCACTCCAGCGGGCTTCAGCATTAGTGGAAAACGTTCGCCCGTCTTCACTTTGGAGAAGATATCATCCTCTTTACGAGTCACACGAACGAAGTATCAAAAATGAACCGAGAACTAAAAGATGCTCCCCAACCTATAGGCCTCAAAAACAATCCAAAAGCTCAAAGTCATGTGGCCAGTCAGTATTACGGTCTGTATCGAAAACAGTCCTCTGGAAGTAGCAAATCAATAGGATTGTGTGGGACATAAAATCCAACTTGGAAAAGACAACCAGGTAACAGAGATCACCCAGCGAATTGGCTCCACATGGATGGCATTCGGGAAACACTGTTATATTCTCCGTAAACCGAGTATCCCCATAAATGTAAAAAAGTATGTTTATGAAACTTGCATTCCGCCAGTAACAACATACGGGCTCGAAACAATGACGCAACAAACATCGCAAACCGGCTCCGGGTCTGTCAAAGGACAGTAGAGAAGAATGGGTAGAACACGTGGCCAGAAATAGCTTCAAATGAACCAAATGCTACAATGGCTTCAGTATGAGTCTAAAAGAAGTGTCGGACGTCCTCTGGCGAGATGGAGAGAGGACATCCAGCGACATGCGGGCGCTTCAGTCCGGAACCGCGCTGCTGCTACGGTCGCAGGTTCGAATCCTGCCTCGGGCATGGATGTGTGTGATGTCCTTAGGTTAGTTAGGTTTCAGTAGTTCTAAGTCTAGGGGACTGATGACCTCAGATGTTATGTCCTATAGTACTCAGAGCCATTTTTTGACATGCGGGGAAAAAAAAAAAATCTGGATCCAAACCGCCTAGCAAAGATTGACAGGGAAATATCTGGGAGAGGCCTATGTCCACAAGTGGACATCTAGAGGCTGAAGAAGAAGAAGAATCTAGGCCACCTTCACCTGTCCTACATATCCCTTAAACTTGAATCCCTGATATGTCTGCCGCAGCGCCTGTCTCGAGATGTCTCACCTGCCTTACATCTAACAACAGTCCAACATTTTATCACATCTCCACACTGTTCGGAACAAAGGGAGGGGAGACTAAAGTTTAACGACTCGTCAACATCTACGTAACTAAAAAGGGAGCACAAGAGATGGTTTGAGAAAAGACGGAGAAGAAAATCGCTCATTTTCTTCTTGAAGGAACCACTCAGACTTTTGCCTTAAGCGATCGAGAACAACCACAGAAAAACAAAAGTCTGGGATTTGAAGGCCTTTCCTCGCCAATCCGAGTATGTTGATGACTGCGCCAGCCCACGCGGCCACCCACTTTGCATCCATCCGCAACCAAAGTTCCATCCTCTCATTCACCAAGGCCAGGGTTCGACCTCTGATCGCCATCTCACCCAGCAGCCGGTATATACGTGCGTAGCCAGTCTAAGAATAGTGTGGGAACACTTACATTGAGTGTTTGTGCCGTTTAGATCACACGGTGGTGTTAGATACAAGGTACTGATCGCACTTGCTTTGTATTCTGTCGTTGTTTAGCTGCAATTATTATGCTGGTGAGCAAGGTATTAATTGAGTGGGATAGTCAGTAATGTCCGACTTTAGCAGACGTAGTTCTGTTTCTTCGCAGAACAGTGTAGCCCACAACCATCAGACACAAGACGTCAACGTGCTGGCCCACTAACAAAGGAGGTACTGGTAACCACCAAAACACTGTGCCACTTGAGGATGGCACGCGAGAACGATTTCGCTTTTTTAGGGCTTCTGGATAACTTTGTTGTTTGTCTCTCTGTCTGTCTGTCCGACTGTTAAAAGTCGTTTTCTCAGAAGTGGGTACACGTGTCAAGTTGCAATTTGTCACACATTAAGGTCTGTGGTCTCTTGGCGATGTAAAAATTTGAAGCGTCTACGTCAATGGAATCAGAAGATACGGCCATTTATGTTACATATTTTGATACCCGCATAGTCACTCATAAAAAGCTGTAGGTACATCCCGTTGGTCTAGAATCTTGAATTTGGCAAGAAGCAAGGTTTCACAGTACAAACAAAGGAAAAATACGAAAATTGTTAATTTGTAGTTACACTATGAGGAAAAAACGGCGCACTGCCAATGCGTTACTCAAATTGATATTCATACAGGTATGGACCGAAAATGCAATACTGTACCATTTTGGCGCCAGATCGATGAATATACGACCATGCAGCGCAATTTCACTGCCCATTTGACAAGGATAGTAAATAGGAGACATGTTGATAACAGCTCATATAGTACCTGCGAATTTCATTCAGTGTACTCCGTCGGACAGTAACTATGCCTTGCAGACATTAGCGTGAACAATGTATGCAGATATCAGCATTTGAGAGAGAACGTGTCTTGGGCACAAAGAAGCCAATTGGAGTAATTGACGAATCGCTCGGCATTGGAAAGGAGCGAAGCTACTGTTCGACGGTGGTGGCAGGAATGGTTGAATCATGGCCGAATACAGCGATGAGGAGGAAGCGGTCGACTTAGATAAGACAGAACACGTGGCAGAAACAATAGTCAGAGAGGCACTCATCGTCCCGGATACATCGCTGTAATCGTTCCGACGTGCAACTGCTGCTTCAGTGACCATAAGGACAGTCAATAGGAGGCTTACGGAAAGGGGGCTGACCTCTGTGCACCAACAATCCTGTATGCAGTATTGTCGGGAATAATTCAGTCTTGAATCTCATTGGAAAGGAATTGTCTTCAGTGATGAGTGCCGCTTCGATTTGAGTCCCGATGACGAGCAAAGACTTGTCTGGAGGTGCCCCAGACAGCAACCCGATTGTCCCCCCCCGACAACCAGGAGTTATGGTCTAAGGTGCCGTTCCATTTCACAGCAAGACCGCTTTGGTTCTCTTACAGCACAGCGGCACGTCGACGATATTCTACGCTTCGTTTTGTTGCCATTAATGGCAAGCCATCTGGGGTTCACATTTCAACCCATACACGGGGAGTTTCTGCCGCCTGCCTTCGTGCCTGTCGAACCCTACCTTGACCAGAAAGGTCGCCGGTTCTCGCCCAAATTGAGAACGTTTGGAGGATTATGGGCTGGGCCCTCCAACCAGCTCGGGATACTGACGATGTAACGCGCCAATTGGACGGAACTTTGCCCGACATCTCTCAGGTGGACGTCCAACAACAAGCAGTGCCAAGCCGATTAACTGCTTGTATAAGGACCAGAGGTGGACCAGCGCGTTATTATTGACTTCCTCAATTTGTGAAGATCCTTCTGTTGAATAAATCGTAAAAATTTTCTGAAATTGTAAACATCAATTTATCTGTACATGTACATCACATCCACCGATCTCCGTCGCATTCGGATAATTCTTTCGTGGTGTGTCCTTTTTTTGGTCTTACAGTGTATATCACACGAAACATTTTTTTCATTTGTTATCCGACTGTCTGTCTGTCCGTCTGTCTGATAAGGTACATTTTCCTCAGAAATTGATATACCTATCAAGTTAAAATTTTATCAGGTTGCCCTCCATGGGGTGGGTGCACGCAACGACTGTGGTTATATTGGGTTAGATCTAATCCAATATAAGTACAGTCGTTGCGTGCACCCACCCCATGGAGGGCAACCTGGTGAAGATTCTGCCTAGCTGGGCAAGCATTGTTTTTTTACAGATACAAGAAACTCAAGATAAAGCTGGCGGTCACCAACCAGCATATATCGTTCAAGAAAACGTGTATCTCAAAAAATCTTGCACCAAGGTAATGCACAAGCACAGTTCAACCGCAAGAACACAAATAGAAGAATGGTACGAAGTAGGCGTAAATGTGAAGTGATAATAATGAGATATGAAATTAGGGCTTTGTTTGTGAAAAAACAATTGATTAGTGATACCATATATGGGTTACATTTTGATCTTGCTGGTATGCTTTCACCTTTGATGTTTGACACAGTGCTGTGTAGTGTCAGGAATATAGTAGACAAAGTGGTACAACAAATAGTACAAAGACATACAAACAAAATTAAGAGATTAGAAAATATGATTACAGTGATTAACAATAATGAATGTTATTCAGGATTTAATTTTTTCCAAGAGTAATGAATTTGACTAACATAATGTTTGATCAAAAAGAAATGGGATTGCTTATTAAGGGAATGAAATACAGTGTAAACAGAAGAATAGATCGTAGGGCCATCAAAGACACAATAATTCAGACAAAATACGCGGTAAATTCCTTAAAGTTATCAAAATTGGAACAGAATAGGATTTGTCTAGCGATTAATAACATTATTGTGAATGAAACACACAAACCTGTTCCTAATTCAATTAGTGAAAATAGGATCGTTGGAAGTATTAGTAATAAACTTAAAGAGGGTGGGGCCATAGTAATAAAAGCGGACAAAGGGGGTACTACAGTTATCATAACCAAAGAGGAATATATTGCAAAAACTATAAAATTCTTTGAGGACAATAACATAGAAAAAATTAATAGGGATGTAACGTTGGAAGCACAGAGAAAGCTACTTGAGAAATTAAAAACATGTAGTGGGATAATACCAACAAGAGAAGTACAAATGCTAAAGGTTATGAACCGACTGATACCCACACTTAGGGCACAAATAAAAGTACACAAACCCGGTTACCCAATACGTCCAGTGGTAGACAGCAGGGACAGTCCATTTTATAAGGTCGCGAAAAAGTGTCTGCGGTTTCTTAAAACCAACTACAAATTCCACAGTCAATTCTCTATAAAAAACAGTACTGAGTTAGTGAAGAAAATTAGAAACACACCAATAACCGATGAAATGAAATTGGTCTCTCTAGACATTGTAAACTTATATACAAACATACCTATTGACGAAACTACACAGGTAATCTATTGCAGTTTACTAGAGCAAAATAGGCTTACAAAAAGGGAAATTGAGGAGTCCATTGGGTTATTGAAGTTAATTTTGGAATTTAACTATTTTAAATTTAATGGTACAGTTTTTTCTAAAAAAAAACGGTTTTAGTATGGGGAGCTCAATATCTGGTATACTAGTGGACATATTTATAAACCATCTTGAGAACAAATTCTTTACAGAAAATCCATTATGGGTAGAAAAAATTGTATATTATTATAGATACGTAGATGACACACTGTTGTCAGTAAAAGGGAATGAAGAAGTAATTGACAACATACTACCCACTTTCAATAGTTGGCATGAATCAATAAAGTTTACTGGTGAAATTGAGATAACTGGTTCCATAAATTTTCTAGATTTAACAATCTAGAGAAAGAATGGTAGGCACACATTTGGTATCTTTCGCAAAAAAACGTGCACAGATGATATTGTAGACTATACATCAAACCATCCCATCCAACATAAAAAGGCGTTTTTTAATTTCGCCATTAATCGTGTTTTTGCCATTCAGTTGTCAAAAGAAGAACATGACAATGAAATGGCAACTATAAGATATATCGCTAAAGTGAATAATTATCCTAACACATTTGTCAATATGATATATAGGAATGTAGAGAAAAAATATGGTAATGAGATAAATACTTTGATACCAAAAGAAAGTACAAAACTTGCCACCTTGCCTTACTATGGGAAAGTGAGCATGAGAATTGCATGGATTTTCAGAAAATACAAAGTGAAAGTAGCCTTTGGAACAACAAATAACTTAGGATGTATCTTACAACATACTGTAGATGTAAAAAATGTACTTGATTCATCTGGGGTTTATAAAATTGATTGTCCTGATTGTGGAGCATGTTACGTAGGTCAGACAGGGAGGAGATTGGAAACTAGGTTCAAGGAACATGTTGCTCTAGAAAGAAAAGACGCAGCAGAGAAATCAAGTCTGGCTGCATATTTCTTGTCAAGTAAACATAGATTGCCAATGTTAACAACAAATCTAAGGTTGCTACATAGAGGCGAGAAGGGTGGACTCCTCTATCTTCTTGAAGAGATGGAGATCTTTTGCCACCAAAGAATCAGGTCATAATGAAAAATGTCCATTTCTAATTCGTATACACATTTATTTACAGACTTCTGGTTAGAGACGATTATTAGATATACTCCAGGTATACAATACCTTTTTTTTACAAATAACTTATTAAATAATGTAATGCCACACTGTTCACTCATATCTCACTATCAGTCAATGCATACACTCTACACACATTGTTTCATAACACTTCACTCACTACACACACACACACACACACACACACACACACACACACACACACATACTGGTGATCTCTGGGCCATTTTCTGTATCGCAACTTCCCATTTGCTATCCTGAAAAACTGAGTCAGCATCCCTCCATAATGAGGAGATGTTGATCTCAGAAAGAGGAAGAGGTTTTAGTATTGTGCTATGCATAGCTTGGAGGTAAGTATTTCTAGAAAGGAAAAAAAGAAGGAAAAACATAAAGTGAAGGTGTTATGTGGAATGTTGGATATTTTATAATCATTATTATTATTATTATTATTATTTATTTGTATAGCATTTTTATCAAACCCCTACTCTGTTTTAGTAAGTAATCCTTCAATGTATAAAATGTATTGCATAACAGGTACTTTTTAGCTGCCTTTTTAAATAAGTGTATTTTGACAATTTCTTTAATCTCTTTTGGTAATTTATTGTACAGTTTTATTCCTTGGTAGAAAATGCTATTTTTAATTGTCTGTTTATTTTTTCTTGGTAAATGTAAGTTGAGTCTATCTCTTGTTGCATGGTCATGGTCAGAGCTGTTTGTGCACTAATTACCGATGTTATTTTTTATGTGTACCACTGACTGGTAAATAGAGCAGTTAAAATCCCCAGTGTTCTGAACAGATCTTTACAATGAGCTCAACTAGTATTTTTGGTTATTATTCTTATGGCTCTTTTCTGGAGTTTGAAAATTGTATTCATATTTTGTGCATGTGTTTCCAAAAAAGAATTCCATAGCTAAGAATTGAGTGGACATATGAATAATATGTAACTAAAAGACTCTGCATGCTACACACTGATGATGGGATTCTAAGGGCATAACATGCTGATGACATTCTGTTTGCATTTATTACAGAGTCTATAGAGGTGCCATCTACATTTAATTTAACATTGTCATTTTTCCTCTTCAAACTGAAATTCATGGCATTAGTTTTCTTTATGTTCAATCTCACTTTATTACTTATTGACCAATCATAAATTTCCTTTGCTTTCTCGGCAAGGAGTTCTCTTGTTTTCTGAGTGACTATAATATTGCTGTCATCAGCGAAGAGGATTTTTCACTATGAGTAACACTACTGGGAAAGTCATTGGTGTATATCGGGAACAGTGTTGGTCCTAATATGCTACCTTATAGAACCCCTGTATTAACGTATTTTGGTTCTGGTAAGTGTTTTACTAAATGTTTAGATCTATTTGAAGTATGTGTTATCTCTACTCTTTGTGCCCTATCTGTTAGGTATAATCGAAACCAGTCGTTAGCTACCCCTCTTATTCCTAATGCTTGTAATTTATTTAATAGGATCTTGTGGTCGACTGTATCAAACGCCTTAGAACCATCCATGGCTGTGACACACTCATCTTTATCAAGAGCATCAAGTAAAACTTTTGTGAATTCTGCTATGGCTGACTCCGTATTTTTGCCTCTTCGTAAACCAAACTGTGATTCGCTTAAAAGATTGTATTTATTCAGGTAATTCATTAATCTGTCTTTCATAATTGCTTCTATTATTTTTGAGAATGCTGACAGTAGGGAAATGGGCCGGTAATTTTCTATGTCTTCTGCATTACCTTTCTTAGGCAAAGGTACAACTCTCGCCTGTTTTAACAGCTCTGGAAATGTCCCTGATGTGAAGGATTCATATTTGTTAAGGGGCCTTGTATAATCCCTATGCACTGTTTCAGTACACACATTGGTACTTCATCTAAGCCTACTGACTTTTTATTTTTTAGTTTTTGAATTGTTTTACTGACTTCATTCTCTGTGGTTGGAAGTAACATCATTGTATTTAGTGCAACACTATTTACAGGTGTTATATTTGTTTGGGGGAATTTTTGCTGTAACTTCTCTGCAATACTTGAAAAACGCTCGTTTACATAGTTTGCTGTGGATAATTTATTTCTTTATTCCCCTCCCTTAACAGTATGTTATTCTGCGTTTTTTTGCCTCTCTCCGTTTCCTTTTTTTATAACATCCCAGACAGATTTGCTTTTATTCTCTGCATTATATATTATTTTGTCATTAAATGACTTTTTTGCACCAATCAGCACCTTCCTACAGATCTTTTTGTATCTATGATAGAAATTTAAGAATTCTGGATCATTGCGAATCTTTTTCATGGAACTGAGGTGTTTACGTGTTTGGGAGGACTTCTTAATACCAGCTGTTATGCATCTGTTTTTGTGAGATGTTGATACAGACATGCATACTTTTGGAAATGCCTTTTCAAAGTTCAATTTAAACAATGTGGAGAATTTAGAGAATTTCATATTCACATTGGCTTCCTTATACAATTCACCCCAGCTTTGTCTTTCTAGTTCTTTTGAAAAATCTTTTATTTTTATTTCTGATAGATGCCGTTTGTAGGCTCGTAGTTTATATATTAAGGCAGCAGCTAATGAACCAGCACGAGACAAGCGTACTTGGAATAAACCAAAACAACTTGCAATTTATGTACTAAGTTCGGTTTGCTGCATTTAGAATAAATAGTTTTAAAGCACCCATGGATAATCTTTACATTAAAAACAGATCCCATCAACTAACATGGCAGACAGAAATCACACAGATCTCACTAGCGATTAACAAAAAAAGATTAAAATTTACGCACTGAGTCCACCATCCTGAATTTCAGGATTAATAATATTAAGATAACCACAGCTAATCCTTACACAATAGACAAGTCCATTACTACGCTGAATTGATAGCTCAACCGTTAACATTGGCCATATACAGCCCTCCTTCCAAAATGTGAACGACAACTTTTTCGACAATAATCAAATGAATAACAGGATCCAAAAAAGTATTCAAATGTGTGTGAATTCTTAAGGGCCCAAACTGGTTAGGTCTTCGGTCCCTAGACTCACACACTACTTAAACTCACTTATGCTAAGAACAACACACATACACGCATGCCCGAAGGAGGACTCGAACCTCCGTCGGGAGAGACCGCTCAGTCCGTGACAAGACGCCTCAAACCGCACGGCCACTCCGCCCGGCAACAAGATACACACAAGTCAAATGAATAACACATGTCCAGCGTCTGACCAGTGAATAAGCCTTTACAAGTTACAACGAGCACTCGAATCCGCATAGGCTAAACTGTTACAAACGGCCATCTCGACCAACATCACCTTTTTTTATGTGGCTGCTGAACGTCGGTCGGAATCCACAATTCTGGGGAATGGTGGTATGCAGTAGTTTCAGCAGGCCCCTTCGTAAAACGCTTCATGTCCACTCGATCCAACAACGGCTTGGAACCTCCGGTTGACCGAACGTGTGCCCCGACCAGTAAAACGGATCTCCGGGGCAAAGACTGCAGCCATTCTTCGTCAGCCATCTATGTCGTAGCGGGATGTTTACGTCGTCTTCCTCCTGAAGATTCTCCCTGCACATTGCCAGGAGCCCGTGCACGACCTACACTGGAGCGCCCGCCCTCTCAGTCAGTGCTACCGTTGGAGGCGCCACTCGGCGGGAATTCAAAGTGGCGGCCGCTGGCGCCGGAGTCGAACCGTCACGAAGGTCTATGGTCCTTCGGCGGTGTAATAAATACAAGCTTCTAAATCAATGAAATCAGAATATTTAAGTACTGTGCTGCACATGTTAGCCCTGTATTTAGCCATATTTGTAATTTTTCCTTTAGGAATGGTCAGTTTCCTGAACGATTAAAGTACTCAGTAGTAAAGCCGTTTTATAAAAAGGGAGAAAGGGATAATGTAGATAATTTTAGACCTATTCCTATGCCATCAGTGTTTGCTGAAGTTATTGAAAAGGCTGTATATATATATATATATATATATATATATATATATATATATATATATATAAGGATAACTGATCATTTTACATCACACGATTTGCTATCAAGTGTACAGTTCGACTTTAGAAGTCGTTTAAGAACTGAAAATGCTATATTCTCTTTTCTCTGTGAGGTACTGGATGGGTTAAACACAATGTTTCGAACTCTAGGCATATGTTTTGATTTAACTAAGGCGTTTGATTGTGTTGATCACAAAATACTGCTCCAGAAGTTGGACTATTACGGAACACGGGGAGTAGTTCAGAACTGGTTCACCTCTTATTTTAGTAACAGTAAGCAAAGGACATTATTCAGTGTTGAGAATTGTTATTATGTAGGGTCTGAGTAAGGTACAGTCAAATGTGGGGTGCCCCAGGGAGCAGTGTTGGGACCACCAGCTTTATCTAAGTCAACAAATGCTAGAAACGTAGGTTTGCCTTTCCTTAATCTACACTACTGGCCATTAAAATTGCTACATCAAGAAGAAATGCAGATGATAAACGGGTATTCATTGGACAAATATATTATACTACAACTGACATGTGATTACATTTTCACCCAATTTGGGTGCATAGATCTTGAGAAATCAGTACCCAGAACAACCACCTCTGGCCGTAATAACGGCCTTGATACGCCTGGGCATTGAGTCAAACAGAGCTTGGATGGCGTGTACAGGTACAGCTGCCCATGCAGCTTCAACACGATACCACACTGTGTGCCGGACCGAGACTCGAACTCGGGACCTTTGCCTTTCGCGGGCAAGTGCTCTACCAACTGAGCTACCCAAGCACGACACACGCCCCGTCCTCACAGCTCTAATTCCGCCAGTACCACGCCTCCTACCTACCAAACTTCACAGAAGCACTCCTGCGAACCTTGCAGAACTAGCACTCCTGGTAGTAGGCTAGGTACTGGCGGAATTAAAGCTGTGAGGACGGGGTGTGAGTCGTTCTTGGGTAGCTCAGTTGGTAGAACACTTGCCCGCGAAAGGCAAAGGTCCCGAGTTCGAGTCTCGGTCCGGCACACAGTTTTTATCTGCCAGGAAGTTTCATATCAGCGTACATTCCGCTGTAGAGTGAAAATTTCATTCTACATACGATACCACAGTTCATAAAGAGTAGTGACTGGCGTATTGTGATGAGGAAGTTGCTCGGCCACCATTGACCAGACGTTTTCAATTGGTGAGAGATCTGGAGAATGTGTTGGCCAGGGCGGCAGTCGAACATTTTCTGTATCCAGAAAAGCCCTACAGGACCTGCAACATGCGGTCGTGCATTATCCTGCCGAAATGTAGGGTTTCGCAGGGATCGATTGAAGGGTAGAGCCACGGGTCATGACACATCTGAAATGTAATGTCCACTATTCAAAGTGCCGTCAGTGCGAACAAAAGGTGACCGAGATATGTACTCAATGGCACCCCACACGATCACGCCGGCTGATACGCCAGTATGGCGATGACCAATACACGCTTGCAATGTGCGTTCACCGCGATGTCGCCAAACACGGATGCGACCATCATGATGCTGTAAACAGAACCTGGATTCATCCGAAAAAAAGACGTTTTGCCGTTCGTGCACCCAGGTTCGTCGTTGAGTATACCATCGCAGGCGCTCCTGTCTGTGATGCAGCGTCAAGGGTAACCGCAGCCATGGTCTCCGAGCTGATAGTCCATGCTGCTGCAAACGTCGTCGAACTGTTCGTGCAGATGGTTGTTGTCTTGCAAACGTCCCCATCTGTTGGCTGTACGATCCGTTACAGCCATGCGGATAAGATGCCTGTCATCTCAACTGCTAGTGAGGCCGTTGGGATCCAGAATGGCGTTCCGTATTACCCTCCTGAACCCACCGATTCCATATTCTGCTACCAGTCATTTTATCTCGACCAACGCGAGCAGCGATGTCGCGATGCGTTAAACCGCAATCACGATAGGCTACAATGCGACCTTTTTCAAAGCCGGAAACGTGATGGTACGCATTTCTCCTCCTTACGCGAGGCAACACAACAACGTTTCACCAGGCAATGCCGGTCAACTGCTGTTTGTGTATGAGAAATCGGTTGGAAACTTTCCTCATATCAGCACGTTGTAGGTGTCGCCACCGACGCCAATCTTGTGTGAATGCTCTGAAAAGCTAATTATTTGCATATCAGAGCATCTTCTTTCTGTCGGTTAAATTTGGCGTCTGTAGCACGTCATCTCCGTGGTGTAGCAATTTTAATGGCCAGTAGTGTATCTTCTAAGATAATTTGTAGGGTCGGTATTGCCTCACGTGTTCCAGCGTTTCTACGGAATCCGAACTGATCTTACCCGATATTAGCTTCTACCAGTGAAAATATGAGAAGACTGTTAATTTGTAAGTATATTACACCCAAAAGCGTTCCTTTTTAATTTGTTATCCTACTTCAGAATTAAAAGTAAAACATTCGCGAAAGTCTAGGAGTTCCCGGGATCGTTGTCTTGCAAATATCAATGTTGATAATAGGCAGAAACAGTCAAGATCCTCGATTTCTCTCTGGATGAATTGGCTGTATAGATAGTGAAGTTCGAACGATACTCGCAGTGCGCGAGCCCTACTCGCAAGTGGCCAATTTTGTTTGTAACTGCATCGCAAATGGCCAAAATTCCAACCCACAAGGTTTTTGGAAGTCTCACGGTTGGTAATTTTTTAACTTTATGGTCAATGACCAAGAAGCCAACCCCCTAGGTTTTAAGAAGTCTTACGGTCGGTTCTTTTTTGTAAGCAAACATCTCGTATTAATCTTGATTAAGTCAAAGTATTTCACTTTATCTGTTTACAATTACCGCACGTTCGTCCGAATACTGCAAGCACTGATCGCAGACGACCCGTTGGCACATTTAAGACCCACCCGCATAACTAAGGCTGGAGTGGAGCAGACGGCTTCCGCCCTCTTCACTGACGATGAGAGGCCGCGACGTTGCAATCACAGACTTACTTCAAACTTTGCACACCTTTAGTAGGTGATTAGGACAAAACAATGTGCAAGTAGCAAGGTGCACTACTCTCGAAATTCCGAGAAAGTCGCAATAGAAGTTTTATGCGTCTGTTACGAAATGGATGTATCTGTGTGTAAGTGCTGGATGTTCGACTTCATGGCGGTTAACTAGCATGGTTCGGCTCCCGCTCAAATTCGATTTTTAATTTACATTTTTTCAGCACCGATCATATTTAATTTATATGACGTTTGAGACGTAATATAGTTAAAAAAAACCACATTTATTTGCATGAAGTTTTAGTGAACTTCATGTTATTTGACTACTTGCCATTTTTAATTAAATTTAATTATTAGAACAAACATATTTATGAGTATCGGCAAGTAAATGAAGAAACGAACAGTTTTTCTCTGAAAATGTTTGCCTGTCATGATTTACGAAATCCCTTATACAGGGTGTTACAAACAGAACTTCACAACTTTGAAAATTCAAATAAATTAATTCATAGTCCTACAGGGGTAACTGTAGTGTCAATTTGTAGGGAACTACATCAAGTTTGGTTTCGCGTATTTCACTAGTGCCGAATCGCACCGTAATGAGCGCTAGCGGCAGTTGCATTAATGATGGCTGCCTTCAGTGGACTCGAGTGTGCTAGTTGTGAGTTTTGGTTTGAAGAATTGAAGTCAGCGACGGCAGTTCAGCGTAATTTCCATACCAAGTACGCTGAAGAGCCTCCTAGTAGGCCTACAGTTTATGAGTGCCATAAATGTAGAAACAGGGTGCTCGGTAGGACAAGGGATTCATCAGGTTGTCCAAGCACTTCTGACGACGTCGTTGAGCGAGTGAGACAATGTTTCTACTAAACATTTATGACACTCATAAATTGTAGGCCTACGAGGCCTTTAATTTCCGTATTTGGTACGGAAATTACACTGAACTGTTGTCGCCGACGACGATTCTTCAAACCAAAACACGCTCGGGTCCAGTGAAGGCAGCCATCTTTAAGGCAACTGCCGCTAGCACTCCTTACGGTGCGATTCGGCACTAGCGAACTACGCGAGACAATACTTGATGTTTTCCCCTACAAATTGACACTACAATCACTTTTGTATATACTGTAAATTAATTTATATCAATTTCCATAGTTGTAAAGACCTTTTTGAAACACCCTGTACATGCGATCTGGTAAGGTACCCGGGACTACATTGCACCTGGACGGTTCGAGCAGCAGACACAGATGCAGGCTCCATTTGGCGGTTAACCTGCGCAGCGGTGAGATGTTGCTAATGTAGCAAGAACGAATAGTGTAGGTGCAATTTTTTTTAATCTCACAGAATTTACACTTGTATTTACATAAAAATGAAGGTTTGAGCTGGAGTCGAACCAGCCCCTCGTACACGTTCGTCTTCCGAAGCTCCAACGCCAACCACGTGACCCCCATTAAATCGAACTTTCGGCATCTATGTACAGACACATAAGTTGCATAATAGAGCTTAAAACTTCTCTTGTGGTTTTCTCGGAATTACCAGAGTAGTGCACCTTACTACTTTCACATTATGTTATTTTAGTGGCCTACTAAAGGCATACGAAGTTTGAAGTAAATCCGTGATCCCAGCGTCATGGTCTGCCCTTGTGAGTACTGACGCCACACGAAATCTCAGGGGCCGGCGGTTAGCACGGCATTCACTTGCCTTGAATACTATGTCATAAAAATAGCAGGACACCCCTACTGAGAGTGGGGCTCAACACTCGGTGTCACGAGCTACCAGCGTAATGATGAGGGGAACAGTGTAGTCAGGTGAGAAACAGCAACAGCAGACAGCGGCAGCCAGGAGTCCTCAGTGACTTCGAAAGTGGACGAGTCATTGGAGGTAAGCTGCGTAACAAATCCATCATGTACATTTCAGCCTTTCTAAAACTAGCCAAGTCGACTGTTACTGACGCGGTTCTGCAGCGGGGACGCGAAGGAACAACCATAGCTGAACCGAGACCAGCCGGAGATCACGTACGAGGTCTGTTCAAAAAATTCCGGATCATTGTTAATTTTGCACCAATGGTGTGCGGTAGCGAAATGCGGTTGATATCCCTGCACACGCCTGTGTTTAGTGTGTAACTGTCGGGAGTTTCATTGTTGCATGTCTATTAGTTATTGTTTAGTGATGTATAGAGTAGAATGTTGTGTCACACAGTTCGTGAATTTCGAGATGGCAGAGTTAGAGGAGCAACGCATCTACATTAAATTTTGCGTGAAACTAAAGAAAACCGTTACAGAGAAGCACCAAATGATGCAGGAAGCCTACGGTGCTGAGTGCTTAAGCCGTACCCGGTGTTACGAGTGGTTCACACGATTTTAAAATGGTCGGACGGAAGTTAAGGATGGTCTCGTTCAGGTCACCCTTCGACGTTTACCGACAACTCTCATGTAAGGAAACTCAACGAAATTGTCCATGCCAATCGAAGATTGCCTCTCCGAGAGATTGCAGAAGAATGTAACACTGCAGTTGGATCATGTTCTGAAATCCTGACACAGCATCTCAGTGTGCATCACGTTACCGCCAAGTTCGTCTCATGGCTCATGAGTCAAGACCAGAAATACCTTCGCCTCGCCATCTGCGAAGAGCTTTTGGATCAAACAAATGAGAATGAGATGTTCCGTGAGAGAATCATAGCTGGTGGTGAGACATAAGTCTACGGCTATGATGTTGAGACTAAAGTTCAATCTTCACAATGGATTGGGAAAGATTCTCTAAGACCAAAAAACGCTCGTCAGGTCAGGTCAAATGTCGAAGCCATTCTGATAGTTTTCTTTGACTTCGAAGGATTAGTTCATCATGAATTCATGCCACAGGAACAAAGTGTTAGTCGATGGTACTATCGGGACGTGTTGCGACACTTGTGAGAAAATGTAAGAAGGAAACGGCCTGAAATATGGAGAGACAATTGATTCTTGCCTAACGATAGCGTACCCCACATTCATCTCTGTTGGTGCGTGACTATTGTACAAAAAACGAAATCGCTATGGTGCCTCATCTTCCGTACTCTCCAGATCTGTCCCGTGCGAATTTTCTTTTTTATTTCCATAGTTGTAAACCCCGTTGAAAGGACAAAGATTTGCAACGATAGAGGAGATAAAAGAAAGTTCGCAGAGGGCGATTCGCGCGATCCAGCAAGGGGAATACTAAGAACTACTTCCGGAAGTGGAAATCGCGTTGGGAGCGTTCTATCACTTTTGAAGCAGACCATGCACAGTAAGTAAAAGGTAAGCGTAGAAAAATTTTGTTGACAAAGTTCGGGAATTTTTTGAACACATCTTGTACTTGCGGACAGAAGCCGTCAAGTCACTGGGAGCGTTGTTGTCAAAAAATCGCATGAAATCAACGGAAGCATTCGCTAGTTAACTCTGAAGTGTTACTAGCAGCCCAGAGGCACAACGATACGCGCAGGAAGTGGGATGCAGTGGTCAAGCAGTTTGTCTTAAGTCCCACTTTCTTGTAATCAGTAGTAAGGAACGCTCGAGGTGGTTTAAATAGCGACGCCATTGGGTCAAATGGTTCAAAAATGCTTCAAATGGCTCTGAGCACTATAGGACTTAACATCACAAGTCATCAGTCCCCTAGACTTAGAACTACTTAAACCTAACTAACCTAAGGATATCACGGACATCTATGCCCGAGGCAGGATTCGAACCTGCGACCGTAGCGGTTGCGCGGTTCCAGACTGAAGCGCCTAGAACCGCTCGGCCACCACGGTCTGCTCAAATGGTACAATGGGCTCTGAGCACTATGGGACTTAACATCTGAGGTCATCAGTCCCCTAGGACTTAGAATTACTTAAACCTAACTAATCTAAGGACATCACACACATCCATGCCGGAGGTAGAATTAGATTCTGTGACTGTAGCAGTCGTGCGGTTCTGGACTGAAGCGCCTAGAACCACTCGGCCACCGCGGCCGGCTGCGGCGCCATTGGACAGTGAATGACTGGAACTGAGTTATTTGAAGTGATGAATCACGCTGTACCCTGTCGCAATCCGTCGGCAAGGTTTGGGTATGGCGAATGCTTGGAGAACGTTACGGTGTGTGGATATTTTTCATTGTTAGTGCAGGGTCCGTCCCGTCCGCCTGTGACATTGGCATCCCGCATGACAGAACAGAGATGCGGGATGCCTTCATCACAGCGAGTGAAAGCAAAGCAGATGTTTACGGTGCGGCAGAGGCCGCTGCTGGAGACGAAAACACGGCCTCCTATCTCATTCAACGGCCACCAGGGCCTGCTACCCCACAGCAGCCCCAGAGGTCACCATCAACAAGCGGACTATTTTCCTACGCCACTCACGTGATCGAAAACAGTCCCAGAAGATCTATCCGCCAACCGGTCTTATAAGCCTGGAGGAGGGATAAGACGTCCTGGAGACCTGGGCAATGAAATGGCAGCTTAAGTTCAATGCCACGAAAACGCAGAGTGCCCATGGACCTCCAGTCGCTGCGAATCATGGGAGGCCCAATCCCCTGGTGTTGCATGGATAAATATCTAGGGATAACTCTAGATAGGCACCTCACCTGAAAACCGCACACCCATGAGGTCTGGGGGAAAGTGTACGGACGTTTGAAGGCGCTATATCCTCTACTAAGCCTAGAATCGACGCTTCCTCCATACTGAAGAATTACGCTATATCTGGCACTGATCCGACCAGTGCTAGAATACGCTTCTGCAATGTGTGGGAACGCAGCCGATACACACATACGTCGGCTCCAAGGGGTGCAAGGGAGAGCTCTGTGGCTCGCCTTGCACGTACTGCGAGACTACCCGACCAGGGCTTTGCATCAGGACACAGCGATCCCCATTCATAAAACAGTCTGCCCGACGGTTCTATGAAACATCGCGGCAGTCTGACAAAAGGGTCTTTTCAAGTCTGGGACCGCCGACGGTCGACCAGGTGGCCCGACCCGCTTCGGCAGTGAGATGGGCAGTACATAAACGCGTCAGTGCTGCGGACGCAAAGAGGAAACATACAAATGTCAGCGTAATAAAACACACGAAGAGGAAACACAGGAATGGTTAGAGAAACTCAGTCTGTACAAAAACCGATAGTAAGGGCTTTCCTTTTAGGAAAAGAGCAGGTGCCAAAAGGAACTTGTAGGTGCGTGCCATCTTAGCCGCAACATCGACGCGCCTCATTTGCTGGTAGTCCCGGATCGTTAGGAGTGGTAGCTTCGGACTGTGACTCAAGAGTGTCCTGTAACGGTGTTCTCGCATCCCTGGGAAGCTTTGTGAGAATGCTGTGCCGACCACTCTCTAGCAGTTTTGTCTCCGTCTTCGTCCGCAGCTCGTGGTCGTGCGGTAGCGTTCTCGCTTCCCGCGCCCGGGTTCCCGGGTTCGATTCCCGGCGGGGTCAGGGATTTTCTCTGCCTCGTGATGACTGGGTGTTGTGTGATGTCATTAGGTTAGTTAGGTTTAAGTAGTTCTAAGTTCTAGGGGACTGATGACCATAGATGTTAAGTCCCATAGTGCTCAGAGCCAGCCAGCCAGTATCCGTCTTTTCTTTGGTGGACTTTCTCCAGTGAGAGACTTACGAGAAAAACACTTTAATTTGTTACTGTCCTGTTACACAATCTGAAGTGGGATCTATGTTTCTTGCTTAAACTGTGTTTGTCTCGACTACTTTGTCGACATGAACAGTGTTTCTTATTTATTGGTTTTTCCCAATAAAAACAGATTGAGGAATATCGTTCTCTACTGCAGATACAGCAATTATGGTATGAGCCACTTATTGTGCTTAATAAAACGCTAAAGGCGGAAGTATTTGGACACGTGTTAGATCATTTCGTAATGAGTACAGTAGAGGAACAGTACAGATACTGTGACTGTTGGTATCAGCTTGACGATACATCCTGTCATAAAGCACCGCCTATCAGACAATTGTTTGTGGGCAGTAACATTCCTAAAATGGACTGGCCTGCCCAGAGTCCCGACCTGAAACCGATGGAACAGCTTTGGAATGAGCTAGAACATCGACTTCACTGCAGATCCCAGCGTCCAACTTATCTACCTTCTCTGACTTCAGTTCTTGACGAAGAATCAGCTGCCATTGCTCCATAGACATTCAGAGGCCTCACTGAAAGTGTCCATAGCAGAGTTCAAACCATCATAAAGGCGAAGAGTGGGGACACTTCATACGAACGTCTACTAATATGTGTCTAGATACATAGTATACGAGGAAAGAAGGACTGTGTTTTACCACTCACCTTGCAACATACGTTCTAGGAAGTTTTAGAGCAAACCTCCATATGATTTAGATTGTCTTTCCTGTATTGTCTCGCACAACGAAAGTAAGAACTTCTGTTAACACTCGCGCATTGACTGGAGAACCCACGGCAAATTTTACAGCACTCTAATGAAAGATGCTAAGACCACTGAGAACGCACGAAAAATATCCTAAACATAGTTGGAACAACATCTGGAACAATCTACGGCTTAAATTTCTCACCAGTGACGTAAAGACGTATTGGCACAACCTTATCAGTGAGATAATGGCAACAAACGAAAAGGTAAATAAAATACATTGACGCCCAGTAATCAATGCCAAAAAATAAATTGGCTAATTTGTAAAAACCCATTCAAAAACCAAGATTTATTTATTTAAGACAACCAGTTTCAACAGAATTCGCTGCTATCTTCAGGTCTTAAAATCTTTTTGTTGGAAAACATGTTCATTTCACTCTGAACCTCACGCACGAGATTTCAAGCGGATAAAAACCAGCACATAATAAAGGTTTGTCATCGCTAAAATACTTAAAAAGGTAAAGTACCTTGTTCAAAAGGTCATGCACATATACATGTTGCTCACAGATGCTTGTTACATCATACAAAGACAGAATCAATAGCATGTCTGTTTATATACGCTGGACATGTTGTGAACAGTGCGAATCCATTTTAAATGACGTATAAGGTTGTCTTAAATAAAGAAATCATTCGTTCCTTATAAGCCTTTTAAAGTGGGTTTGCACTGCTGACCACATGTCCAGCGTATGTAAACTGATGTGCTATTGTGCACCGTGTTTGTATGATGTAACAAGCATCTGTGAGTAATATGTATATGTGCAAGGTGCTTTATGTTTCTAAATATTTTAGTGATGACAAACCTTTATATGCGCTGATTTTTATCCACTTCTCTGATTCTGCGTGAGGTTCAGCGAAAAATGAACATGTTTTAGAACGAAAAGATTTTAAGACCTGAAGATAATAGCTAAGTCTGTTGTCTTCAATAAATGATATACTTTTTATAATTAAAACAGGTCACTCTTCAGTTCTCTGTAAATGAGAAAATTCAATTAAATTGGCTAAAAGCAAATAATCCTAAGAGACGTTTCACAGTCATTAAAGGCAGAGAAGTAATTTCTCTGACTTCCCGTCGTACACCGAGCGTTATAATTTGCTGTAAAATATATGCCCCCTGTACAAAAAGTTAATTGCGTAACTCTTGTACTTTCTCTCTTTCGTTGCATGTACAGGATGAGCATTAATAAAATCGACAAACTACAGGAAAGGATTCCTGACTGGAAATGGAGGAAAAACGGTCCTACGAACATGTGTCTGGAAATGCATCGTTGCCGCAGTAGATGGCGCTGACGAATGAAAGTTCCTCCGACCACGTGCCTCGTGTTCCCTGTGCGTTGCAAGCTCTGTGATTGACACAGCGTACTGTGAGCAGCAGAGCGGTCCAGTATTCTACTCGCGAACAAGCCGAGGTGGTGTTTGGAAACGGCCGAGAGGCAAAACAGCTATATCCTCACTGACACCAACCACATTACACAACATTTCGAGCACTTTTTGGGCGTTTGTGTGAACATGGGTCCTTTCACACAGAGGCACGTGCAGGGAGGCTGCGGATTGTACGTATACTAGATCTGGTGGATCGCATCTACAGGATATTGGGGTGAACCCTAGTACAAGCTCCAGACAAGTGGCCCATCAACACGGTTAGCCCATGATGACATGGCAAAGTTGTAATTATTACCCGGAAATTATTATGCTATTGATGAAATTTTATTAGTGTTAGCATTGGTCCCTCAGCACATGATGTTGAAAATTTCTGTTAATTGTGTCCTTCTTTTTTCAGGCAGTACCGGAAGTGACTCAGGTGTGGAATCGAGAACACTGAGGCTTGTAGTGAGATAAAGTTCCTGTATTTGAAGGGTAAATCAGCCCGGGAAATCCATGAAGAGATGTCCACTGTTTATGAGAACTATGAGGTGGTAGGTGCTAGAAGGAGCCGGCCGCAGTGGCCGAGCGGTTCTAGGCTTCAGTCCGGCACCGCGCGACCGCTACGGTCGCAGGTTCGAATCCTGCCTCAGGCATGGATGTGTGTGATGTCCTTAGGTTAGTTAGGTTTAAGTAGTTCTAAGTTCTAGGGGACTGATGACCTCAGAAGTTAAGTCCCATAGTGCTCAGCGCCATTTGAACCATTTATAACGTTCTTCAAGCAAAGGGGGGTAAAAGTAGTTAATACTCTCTTCGTGTGACGTTTGTTTACGTGGAATTTGTTGTAAAGTTTGTGTTCGTTCGGCACTGTGTCGGAATAACTGCTGAAAATTTATGAACAAATTTAGTTTTAACATCGAAATAATCGGGAAATATGGATGAAGAATCTCACGTTCTCCATTAAATACCTCTTTAGATGCTACTAAAGCCTTGCTTGCTTATATAGGTACTGCTATAGCGCTACTGGGTCCTCTGTTACGTACATGTGGTATCAACTGAGGAATCCGCTACGATATCCTTCCTCTGTAATCACTTCTGGTACTCTCTTCAATACAGTAATAAATCTTTAATTCACATAAAATAATCTAGAAGCAATAGCATACACGCACGGGGAGGCCTGTGGCAAAAAGATAAGCACATTTATGAACATTAAGAATTCTAATGGAAACTCCGTACTAAATAAAGAAGGGAACGCAGAAATATGGGGGGATTATATAGAGGGACTATACAAGGGAAGTGAACCTGAAGACAGTGTTACAGATACGGTAGAGGAAATAGATGAAAGTAAGATAGGAGATATTTTACTATGAGAAGTATTTCACAGAGGATCGAAAGACCAAATAAAACGGCATGGTCGACCTAAATTTAAATAGTGTAAATGACAGTTTTATCGTGTGGTGACCTAATATTGTTAGGTTACGCTCAGTGATCTTGGATATATCAGTCAAGAGTCCTCCTTATGGGGCAGCCGCAAATACACACATCACTAAAAGTTTTGCGTCGCCCAGTTTCCGAGAGTTCCGGAACCAGTACAGAAAATTGGAATAGAGATCAACATAAAGATCTTTTCCACGCTTTTTATTGCTCATGAAAACCACACATTGCATTTTGTACCACCATACAGCGAGACCTCCAGAGGTGGTGGTCCAGATTGCTGTACACACCGGTACCTCTAATACCCAGTAGCACGTCCTCTTGCATTGATACATGCCTATATTCGTCGTGCCATACTATCCACAAGTTCATCAAGGCACTGTTGGTCCAGATTGCCCCACTCCTCAACGGCGATTCGGCGTAGGTCTCTCAGAGTGGTTGGTGGGTCACGTCGTCCATAAACAGCCCTTTTCATCTATCGCAGGCATGTTCGATAGGGTTCATGTCTGGAGAACATGTTGGCGACTCTAGTCGAGCGATGTTGTTATCCTGAAGGAAGTCATTCGCAAGATGTGCATGATGGGGGCGCAAATTTTCGTCCATGAAGACGAATGCCTCGCTAATATGCTGTCGACATGGTTGCACTATCGGTCGGAGGATGGAATTCACGTATCGTACTGCCGTTACGGCGCATTCCATGACCACAAGCGGCGTACGTCGGTCCCACATAATGCCACTCCAAAACCTCAGTGAACCTTCACCTTGCTGCACTCACTGGAAAGTGTCTAAGGCGTTCAGCCTGACCGGGTTGTTTCCAAACACGTCTCCAACGATTGTCTGGTTGAAGGCATATGCGACACTCATCGGTGAAGAGAACGTGATCCCAATCCTGAGCGGTCGATTCGGCATGTTGTTGGGCCCATCTGTACCGCGCTGCATGATGTCGTGGTTGCAAAGATGGAGCTCGCCATGGTAGTCGGGAGTGAAGTTGCGCATCATGCAGCCTATTGCGCACGGTTTGAGTCGAAACACGACGTCCTGTATCTGCAGGAAAGGCATTATTCAACATGGAGGCTTTGCTGTCAGGGTTCCTCCGAGCCATAATCCGAGGGGTCGCGGTCACCCACTTCAGTAGTAGCCCTTGGGCGGCCTGAGTGAGTTATGTCAACGACATTTCCTGTCTCTCTGTGTCTCCTCCGTGCCCGAACATAATGTCTTTGGTTTGCTCCGAGACACCTGGACACTTCTCTTGTTGAGAGCCCTTCGCGGAACGAAGTAACAATGCGGACGCGAGCGAAAACGGTATTGACCGTGTAGGCATGTTTGAACTACAGACAGCACGAGCCGTGTACCTCCTTCCTGGTGGAAGGAGTGGAACTGAACGGCTGTTGGGCACCCTCGGTCTAATAGGCGCTGCTCATGCATGGTTGTTTATATCTTTGGGTGAGTTTCGTGACATCTCTGAACAGTCAAAGAAACTGTGTCTGTGATAAAATATCCACAGTCAACGTCTATCATCAGGAGTTCTGAGAACCGGGGTGATGCAAAACTTTTTTTGATGTGTGCTTATGTTAGTAAAGTGAGTATATCCTTCAACGCAACTCCATTTATAATAATGACAAACGCCCTTTCTATGGAAAAGTCATTGTGTATCCAATACTGAATCGGTATATTATATTGGGGCGTGAAAAGTAAAGCCACCAATTTTCTTATGTGAAAACTCTTAAACCTTTTTAAGCAAAACAAGTGTAATTAACATAATACTTCTTTGCTCTTCAAGTCTATATATTTATTTTTCAATATAGCCACCCCAGTGACGAACACGTTTATTCCAAAGAGAGACAAGTTTGTTGATACCGTCACTGCAGAATGTCTGACTTCGTTGACGGAGCCACATCCTCACCTCTGCCTGCACCTCTTCACCACTATCAAAGTGAAGTCCTCGAAGGTGTTCTTTAAGTATAGGGAACAGATGATAATCGGATGGGGCAAAGTAAGGTCTGTATGGAGGATGATTGGTGAGAGTGGACCCAAGGCGTCGGATTGTTGCAGATGTCGCAGCGCTCTTGTGTGTCCTGGCGTTGTCATGTTGAAGCAGAGGATGCATCTTGTGTGGATGAACTGTTCGAATTCAGAACCCGGTTACAGCATGCCGTTTCTCACTCACCGGCATCGTTGTGTTACACACCGCCAGGTTACACGCTACAATTCGGAGCCCTCTGGCGGCAGAGGACGGCAAATATGTAGGCGTGAAGAACGGAGATGTATAATGTTAATAACGTTTGCTTTTTTAGCACGTTTTAAGAGTTTTCACATAAAAAATTTGGAGACATTACTTTCCGGCACGCCCTCGTAATACTTCCAGAGATTGAGCCGTGGTGGCTCATATCGATAGTGCCACTCTGGTGGTTTATCTTTCCTGCCACGGTCAGGGCGGTAAGCAGCGCCCTCTGGGGCCTACGCGAAGAGTAACGAGGCGAGGTCCTGTGGGTGTGTGCTCCGGGACGCAGAAGAGAAATGGTAAAAGCTTGTGTCTACGTTCTTTTCCGTACGATGTTGCTGCCTGCCGTCATAAACGGGTGAAAATCAGGCGCTTGTATTGACTATACGGGAACTGATGTAAAATTACATTTGTGATTGAGTCTCACTTTTACTATGAGAATTTAGAGGCGAAAACTGTGGTATCTTCATTAGGTCTGGTTCTTTGCTGTGCAACTAAGGGAGTGAGTTATTTGGGGTAACTGAGGGAGCACCATTATGTTGGTCTAAGTGATACGTTCTCCACGTTTTGTCTACAGCTTTGCGAATCGAAATCGTGGGGGAGTACACGTGTGAGTAATTTGCTATTGTATTGATGGTTGCGTTGTAAAGACTGTTCTCCGGTGTGTTAAATCACGCGCTGATTTGTAGCCAATCTAAGCAGAAGTTACCATTGCTACTTGCTTATGTGCTACTGTCCTTATGATTGGCGCTGTTTGTCTTTTGATTGTGGGTGTGCTCAAGTTAAAAAAAAAACTATGGCTACTATCCATAAGGGTTGTCTAGTAAGGAAATTGGTTAAGCTTTTATCATATGCTGGTCTGTTTGCCTATCACATTGGCTTTCTATGCAGTAACTGAAGGAATGTGTATGGTGGTTCAAGATTGTAGGCTGACTAGTATTTGAACTGGTTATGAGCTTAAGGGCGAGATCAGCATCCCGCAAACCCGCACGCTGCGCGTGGTTAAATGTTCTGCTATTGGGGAGCCAGCTCTCTGTTCTTGGATTGTGTGAGGATACGTGATGGGCGTATCGCTGTAGTTTTTCGCGTGTTAAATTGCGGGGTGTCAGTGCCGTCCTAGGGCTAGATTTGTATGTTATGTTGGAAGGGAATTAACTGTACCAAACTTAAGAGAGCTTTTAGTTTGTTTAAGGTCTGTACATGGAATGATGTTGATATTTTGTCGATTGCGGCAATAACTTCCTGTGCAGGGAGATCCTCTGAGGGACTTGTACGAGGTGCATTCAAGTTCTAAGGCCTCCGATTTTTTTTCTCCAGACTGGAAAGAGATAGAAACACGCGCATTGTTTTAAAATGAGGCCGCGTTCATTGTCAATACGTCCCAGAGATGGCAGCGCCATACGGCAGATGGAATTTTACGGCCAGCGGCGAGAATGAGAACTGTTTTAAATACTTAAAATGGCGACGTTTTCCTTACTTGAACAGCGTGCAATCATTCGTTTTCTGAATTTGCGTGGTGTGAAACCAATTGAAATTCATCGACAGTTGAAGGAGACATGTGGTGATGGAGTTATGGATGTGTCGAAAGTGCGTTCGTGGGTGCGACAGTTTAATGAAGGCAGAACATCGTGTGACAACAAACCGAAACAACCTTAGGCTTGCACAAGCCGGTCTGACGACATGATCGAGAAAGTGGAGAGAATTGTTTTGGGGGATCGCTGAATGACTGTTGAACAGATCGCCTCCAGAGTTGGCATTTCTGTGGGTTCTGTGCATACAATCCTGCATGATGACCTGAAAATGCGAAAAGTGTCATCCAGGTGGGTGTCACGAATGCTGACGGACGACCACATGGCTGCCCGTGTGGCATGTTGCCAAGCAATGTTGACGCGCAATGACAGCATGAATGGGACTTTCTTTTCGTCGGTTGTGCCAATGGATGAGACGTGGATGCCATTTTTCAATCCAGAAACAAAGCGCGAGTCAGCTCAATGGAAGCACACAGATTCACTGCCACCAAAAAAATTTCGGGTAACCGCCTGTGCAGAAAAAATGATGGTGTCCATGTTCTGGGACAGCGAGGGCGTAATCCTTACCCATTGCGTTCCAAAGGGCACTACGGTAACAGGTGCATCCTACGAAAATGTTTTGAAGAACAAATTCCTTCCTGCACTGCAACAAAAACGTCCGGGAAGGGCTGCGCGTGCGCTGTTTCACCAAGACAACGCACCCGCACATCGAGCTAACGTTACGCAACAGTTTCTCCTCATGCTCCCTACTCACCTGACCTGGCTCCTAGTGACTTTTGGCTTTTTCGAACAGACACTCTCCATGGCCGCACATTCACCAGCCATGCTGCTATTGCCTCAGCGATTTTCCAGTGGTCAAAACAGACTCCCGAAAAAGCCTTCGCCGCTGCCTTGGAATCATGGCGTCAGCGTTGTGAAAAATGTCGAGAAGTAACGCCAGTTTCATCGATTTCGGGTGAGTAGTTAATTAGAAAAAAATCGGAGGCCTTAGAACTTGAATGCACCTCGTATTGTACTGTTGCAGTGCAGTCCATCTGAAACGTGCTGCTTAAAACTTGGGACTGTAGCTCTCTGATGTTATATGTTACTGTTTAATCTTAAATGTCTTGGATGTAATATGGTTTTTGGGGATTATGTAATTTTGATCGCTGGTTCCTTAAAGGAAGTATTTCGTTTTAAAATATGTGCTCGGTCAGAGCCTATTTAAATATGATTTTAACTCATCATTCAAATTTTCTAGTCTTGCTTTCTTAAAAGGCTTCCAGTTAAATGATTGCTATTTGCCTGTTTAAATGTTTGAGTGACTTAAAGGAAAAGAAAATTATTTTGTAATTTGTAGTGATTGTTCATTTTTGGTAATACCTGACTTATGTGTTCAATAAATGTGTCTAGTCAATGGTGATGCACTGTTCTATTGCTAGCCTATCCCTTCCACTCCACAGCCTATTGGGCTGCTTTGTGTCTAAATTGCGCTCAGAACACCCCTCTGACCTGATACCTCAGAGATATTGTATTTTCAAACTTCTTTCTTCTTTTACGGTAGTCGTTGTATAAGCACGGCACAAGAAAAAAGCTCAACTGTGAAAATCAGAACGACCCTAATACTGAAAATAAAACAACAGAATTCGTGACGTAGTTAATTTAGATTGCGACACTGGCCGAACACTATCAGGCTGTCAGTTGCACTGGTTAAAAGAGAAATATCGTGAAGACACAGTCAGACGAGCTGTTTGGGAGAGGGTCAGTGTCGTACTGCCTCCGCTGTGGACGAATTCCAGAAAGAAATGGAACTGCCCGTAACTGATGGGCAGACAGTGCGGCAGAGGTCAGCTATAAAATGAAACAGCGCCATCGCTGAAACAGAGTTATAGACGCAACTTTCTGTGGGCACTCACGACCGCGCAATGTTTACATAGATGACACAGATGCGAACCGACCGAGCTCGTAAATGAGGCTATGTTGATACGCCACAAGTGCTTGCGTCAAACACACACGCTCACACACGTCGAATAAACAACCTCACTGCGATGCGACAGTCCAGTGGCGTACACCACAGCCGTACTGGATGACGCGAGTACAAAGGGTGCCCTAGAAAATGTTACACTTCGAGAATGACGAAGTAGTTCGCGGCCAGGAGAAAAGTTTCCGTCGTGGAATGATAAGTTCTTTGCACACAACAAACGGTCGTGCGGAAAAACTACAGCATAGAAATAAGGAAGGAGCTGATTGGTCTCGTGCTGCCATAGCGGCTCTCTTCCAATACTACAGTACGTATCCTCCGACATTAATGTCGCTGTCGTATACTGGCCAAGGTCGAGCAGATCTCCTAAGATATATCCCAGCCAAATAAAACAAAAGAAAATAAAGTTTGTGAAAATCGTGTGAAGACTACTGGTGTTTCCAGAATCAGAAGGGCGGATTCATACACTGGTGCCTAAAATTAAAGCGTCAAACTGCTGTTTCCACGTCCTGCGCCAAATTCATGATATAATCATACAAAATGTAAACAGATGTCGTTACGATCGTGTACTGCACGAAAGATGGCTTTCCGGTCAACGGACAACCACGCCAGTGAAGACATCAGGGCACCTATGAAACGAGATAGTTAAAAAATTTCTTTTTAATATTCAGTCTTGATCACACCACGTATGCTACAAGAACATAGGTGACCGGTTTCGGTCATATCACATGACCATCATCACACATGTAATTTAATTTAGAAAGTAATAGAACCTTACTAGATTGACAATAAAATATGACAAAATGCTTATAAGGATAAAATACAATAAGACTTGTTATACCCATGGCATCCTTCGAAGATGGTAGGTGGAACACTCTTCTCAGCTGCTGTGATGTCAACTGGTGTCAGCAAGTGACGGGCATACGCTTTAATACGAAGATGCTCCGCCTACCTCTTTCTCCCTTTGCCTCACGTCAACCAATCAGTCTAAAACGGGTTCACATAATCGTCAAAACGTAAAAAACAAAGTACAATAATAACATAAAAATAGTTATGTATGAAATAAACCTTTACGACCATGGAACTACTTAAATATTGTATAAAATATCAATTGAAAGCTTTAAAATAACTGTACAGAGTGTATGTAATATCATAGCACTCTGCAGCTGATCATTCCATTATTACATATATCACCAGTGGCAAATAAAGTTAATATACGACAGACACACTGAATCTAGCATAGGTGTATACCTGCAGTCGAGTCACAACTCACATATCGATATGATGCCGCAATGCTAAAGACCTTCACAACATCGTTGATTTTGAAACCATTGTGGTAGTACCATCTTAGCCCATAGAGGGCACACTAAGTATACGTCGTCTGTACAGTTATTTTGAAGCTTTCAATTGATATTTTATACAATATTTAAGTAGTTCCATGGTTTTAAAGAGATATCTTATACATAACTATTTGTATGTTATTATTGTACTTTGTTTTTTTACGTTTTGACAATTATGTGAACCCGTTTTACACTGACTGGTTGACGTGAGGTAGAGGGAGAAGAGGTAGTCGGAGCATCTTCGCATTTAAGCGTATGCTCGTCACTTGCTGGCACCAGTTGACATCACAGCAGCTGAGAAAAGTGCTCCATCTATCATCTTCGAAGGATGCCATGGGTATAACAAGTCTTATTGTGTTTTATCCTTTTAAGCATTTTGTCATATTTTATTGTCAATCTAGTAAGGTTTTTAAATTAAATTACATGTCTGATGATGGTCATGTGATATGACCGAAACCGGTCACCTGACCGGTCACCTATGTTCTTGTAGCATACGTGGTGCGATAAGACTGATTTTTAAATAGAAAAATAAAAAAAATTTTTTTTCATCGCTATTCCAAAAATGTTTATTAAAACGAGATAGTGTTTGCCGGTTAGTCCCACACCCACAATCGCTGTGTACGGCACAGACGGTGCAGTATGGCACAGAGAAGATGCCTACCAGACTCTCTGTGGTGGAGGGCCATACGAAGAATGGAATCAGGAGAGTCGCAAACTGATGTGGCCCGACGGCTTAATGTGAATCGTTCTGTTGTTTCTCGGATGAGGCGACAGTTTACAGTGACCGAAACTGTATCCCTGAGACCAGGGCACGTGTGACATCAGAAAGGGGTGACCGTTCTTTGGCTTTAAGTGCGCAACGGTACCGCCTTAGTACTGCACGGCAACTGGCATCCGACCTCGCAACATCCACTGGACGTGTTGTACCGAGGCAAACGGTGTACAGAATGCTTCGGCAGAGTGGCCTTTATTGTTAGAGACATGCTGTATTTCTACTCAGACGTGTCTTCACAGTAGGGAACGTCTAGAGTGGAGTCCTCAACATGTCACCCGTACAGTCGAACAGTGGGCCAATCTTCTTTCAAGAGATTAGTATCGATTTCGTCCGGAGAGTGATTCATACCTGGAGAGAACATCTAACATTCTGCGTGGTGTCTGTTGTTCCATGTCGTGTCTCCCTACCACTTTTGCGCAACGACGCTCTGAGCGTGTTTTTTAGGGAATTGACTAGTTTGAACCTGGGACCTGTTGCTGGTAAGGAGACGCCAGACCACACATGACATGTAGAGTTCAGAACAGTTCAGTGAGACTACCGATGATATAACCAAATACTTAACGATTTCAGCGTCAGCTAAACTGCACTCCCTGTAAAAGAATCTTAATACTAACTAAATTTAGTGGAAGGGGTTCAAGGCTTTCCTATTTTTAGTTAGCTGGTAAAATAACGTCGAGAAAGCAGTTAAGTTTACCATTGGAAATTTTATTCTACTCACAAAACATTGTTTATAAATTGCACTATTGATAAAAGGAAATGTTTTAATACAGGATGATAAAAACCAACTGCGTTCAACAAAAATGTGAACGTATATTCCCTGAATGGGTTTCCAAGTTCTACAATGGCTCGAAGGATGACCTATGCCATATCACATCTATAATCTAGGTTTAAATTAAGTTTCACAAAAGAGAAAACTATCAAAATGGTCTACAGTGACCCTCAATTATCTTTAATTACTTATCTAACTTGTCGTAAATTACAGTGGCTGATATGGCTTCTCAATAATTATACAACAGAAAAATCATCGGGTTTCAGATTTTAACTTACGTAGCAAATGTGAATACCATGAGCTTCAATTGACGATCGACACTAGTATTACGTAAAAAGGGGATGTAACAGATGAGACTTCTGCAGTTCTGAGTGAAGCCTTATGCGCTCAAAAATGCGGCATCGCGTGCGTTCATTACCTTGTCGGCGTTTGTCAGGGGGCGGCGGCCGGCGCAGCTCCATCCAGCTGCCGGCCGAAGTGGCCGTGCGGTTCTAGGCGCTGCAGTCTGGAACCGCGAGACCGCTACGGTCGCAGGTTCGAATCCTGCCTCGGGCATGGATGTCTGTGATGTTCTTAGGTTAGTTAGGTTTAAATAATTCTAAGTAATAGGGGACTACTGACTTCAGAAGTTGAGTCCCATAGTGCTCAGAGCCTTTTGAGCCTCCATCCAGCTCGCTGTCTCCGAAGCAACTCTTTCCTAACTTCTCCTTATTACAATTTAACAAAGTTGATTTAAAAAAAAAAACTGTCTGGCTGTGTTTTCATCTGACCAATCAGGGTCTCAATGTTAACCTTAACCTCCGCCTGCAAAAATTCTGTCTATACAATGAGAAACGTTATACTTTTCGTGGTGGGGCAATGTTTTTAAAGTTTGCAACGTAACAAAGACGCGAAAAAGTCTCACGCTAAAACTTGAAGCTGGTATGGCCCTTTTAGTGTTATCGTAAGATCTATACTGTTCTTCTGGAGGGCTCTATCTTTTAACATGGGCTGTGGGGTAGTCCTGGCGGTTACTTTTCGTGGTGGGGCAATGTTTTTAACGTTTGCAACGTAAAAGAGACGCGAAAAAGTCTCACGCTAAAACTTGCGGCTGGTGTGGCCCTTTTTGTGTTATCCTAAGATCTATGCTGTTCTTCTGGAGGGCTCTAGCTTCGCGTCCCCCAGGTGGTCCTAGCGGTTACTTTTCGTGGTGGCCGGCCAGAGTGGCCGAGCGGTTCTAGGCGCTACAGTCTGGAACCGCGAGACCGCTACGGTCGCAGGTTCGAATCCTGCCTCGGGCATGGATGTGTGTGATGTCCTTAGGTTAGTTAGGTTTAAGTAGTTCTAAGTTCTAGGGGACTGATGACCTCAGAAGTTGAGTCCCATAGTGCTCAGAGCCATTTTTTTCGTGGTGGGGCAATGTTTTTTAGGTTTGCAACGTAACACAGACGCGAAAAAGTCTCACGCTAAAACTTGCGGCTGGTGTGGCCCTTTTAGTGTTATCGTAAGATCTATACTGTTCTTCTGGAGGGCTCTAGCTTTTAACATGGGCTGGGGGGTGGTCCTGGTAGTTAGCTGGCGGCGTGGGTATCCGTCCCTTATCGTAGGGCCTTCTAGCTTAACACAGTTCTGCTCTCGGCTTCTGTTCTCGTTTCTCCCCTCGGAACTGCGTCTGTCTCACGGTGGGAAGGTATGACATGCATTTAGGCATTCTTGTGCTAGTCTGTGGTATTCCATTTGCTCACTCGTTATTCGTATTACTTTGGTTAATTTAATGTCACGATTTATTCTGAGCTATGTGACATACTACTGGATTTGCTTATCATGTCAGGGTTTTCATGGAAGGTGTTGGATTTGCCTGACACCTTACAAACATGGAACACGGTTTCGGGACCAAAGCATTGTGGGAAGAGACCGATATAGAGGAGGATCCCTGAAGGTGCATGCAGGGATTATGTTGATCACTCGAACACCTTTTCATGGTATTGTGTGGGTGAATCGGCAAGTCCTAACCGTTGTCAGGTATCGTGACGAAATCTTGGGACGTTAGTGCAGTTGTTGTGAGGTGCTATGGGCCCAGACTTTGTGTTGGCCGGCGATAATGTTCGACGGATGGTTGATGTTTTATTGAAAATGGAAGAAGTTGCACACATGGCATGACCTGCTCGCTCTCTCGATTTGTGTCCCATAGAGCATGTCTGAAATGAAGTAGGGGGACGTGTTGGATTACGTCAGCACCCATCAACCATTCTCTAAGACTTGCGAGCAGTTCTCCTGGAAGATTGGGCGTTATTGCATGGACATGAGATTGATGACATCATTCACAGCATGCCCTGTAGTTGTCATACCTGTATTGGTGCCAGAGGTGGTCACACCCCAGACTGAGCACATTAAGCAGTTATTGAAAGGTGTGTGCAAATCTGTTAAGTCGGGAAAAATGAGGAACATCTTTGTCGGTCGTTATGCATGTTGCAGTTGTTTTCATTCTGTATTCTTTACGTTATTTTTACTGTATTGTAGACTGTTACCGTTTTGTGGCCAAACAAACGCAACCTTCCAACATTTCCGGTTTTCTGCTTTAAATTTGGACTCCACCATTTAGTCGTCTTCATCTTGCGATAGAATCTGTCCCAAGAAGGGGAGAGTGGGTGGGGGTGGGAGGGGGGGAACAAGCGATGATTAACGGCAATGTAATGCAAAAGGAAATGGGGAACTAGTGGAATAAAATTTACTTTGGAAAGTAGAAGAGAATACAAGAGACTGAAAAGAGTGCATAACTATCACAGCAATTAATGACCTTGTGTGGCATTTACACAGATTTTATGGGCCTAATCTGTGAAAAGTAGTAGTAGTAGTAGAAGAAGAAGAGAAAGAAGAACTTAATTAAACGTCCATTAAGAAAGTATATTGGACATTAATTAAGTTTCTTCTTTTCCTTCTTCTTCTTCTTTTTCTTCATTTCACTAATTAGGCCTATCGCCTGTTATTTACTAATTCCCCTTGTTACCTGGCTGTCCTATGTCCCTCTTTTCATTGGGTTCTTGCTGTAATATCATCTTTGGAATCTTTGTGTCTTCCGTTCGTTTCAATTTTGTTTATGATCTTCAATTTTGTCGTTTAATGCAGAAATATTCAGCTCTTATTCAATGTTTTTATTAGAAATCATGTCCAACTTGATGCAGCCTTTCACTCTACGTAAAAAATTCATTTCAATCGCCTAAACATAGCTAAATATTTTCTATAGCGAACTCAGGTTTCACTACCATTCAGTAGGACAGACACACCCATCGCCTTACGGAATTTCTTTTTTGTCTCTTTGTATACTTTTTAATGCTTTGATTATAGTGCCACATATACTCCGATATCTCTGTAATTCAATATCTATAATCTTATCTTCTCAAAACTAACATAGCTCCGTAGATAACTGAAGTGACGAACTTGTCCAATTTTTCATTTTCAATTGTAGTTTTGTTTCGTACTGAGTATTTTCCCTGGAGTGCAGTTGCCTTAGCTTTATTTACTGCTTTCTTAAAGACATAATCCTTTCAACTTAAGTTTGAAAATTGGTTGATTTTAGCAGTTCATCTTCAGAACTACCATTAACACAGTGCACTCAGCATATAATAGTATCTTAACACTAGGACTGGTCACATCTTTTCATACCTAGAACCGCGGCTGGCTCACTTATGAACCAAGGGATCTTTTCCTTTTGTTATTCTGAGTCAGTGTGATTGTGGGTACTAATGAATTTAATCTTTCAAGTGATGGATATTTCATTATAAAAGCAACAAAAATAAAATAGCTATTCTTAAATTATCAATTGTTATTAAGAAAACTCACAAACATTTGCTGGGTGCCTTTATTGGGTAGCATCGCATAATGAGCACAAAGAATAGTCTTTTGATGTATATTAATTACAGATAGTTTTCTTAAATGTATGAGACTTTACAAATGCTTTGTTTTCAGCACAGTTGGACTTTAGAAGGCTATGTGTTCGTTTTTCGTTTCTGTCAGGAATAATTTAGGAAGCGACGCAGTTACTATTCTTCCTGGCTGCTGTGTATTTATTAGCAAGATCCTCCCTCTCTCACCTGCAGTATGAAGTCTCTGCTTTTCAACTTCTTCTCCTTTAGACCACTGTACAACGCCTAGGGAAATCCAGCAATTTGTAAAATGCGTAAACAGCCCATCGACTGGATGGTGCTTTGACTATGTGAGAGCCATTTGGTCGGGCACGGCCACTCCATTTTTTGAGGAGTTACAATACGTAACTTTATCTGGCATTTTTTTAAAAATCGGCCTCAGTTTCTACATACTGATACGCAGAGCCAAGAACCAGGACTCTCTTTCTCATTTTTCCGTGATAAACAGTTAATGCCGAATTATTATTCTTCAACAAGACTGTGCTATATAACTTATCTTTTACCTTCTTGACAGAAATCGGTGTTTCCGTTTGAGATCGATTTATTGTGCCCATCGCACTTGCATTCAAGAATTTCAGACACAGCCAAGGAGACGAAAAAATTGTCACATTTCATATTTCTTCCCTTATTCAAGTAACGTTCCGCCAACATACACTATGTGATCAAAAGTTTCCGGACTCGCCCAAAATCATACGTTTTTCATATTAGGTGCATTGCGCTGCCACCTACTGCCAGGTACTCCAGATCAGCGACCTCGGTAGTCATTAGACATATGAGGGAGCAGAATGGGGCGCCCCGCAGAACTCACGAACTTCGAATGTGGTCATGTGATTGGGTGTCACTTGTGCCACACGTCTGTACACGAGATTTCCACACTCCTAAACCTTCTAAACACCCCTAGGTCCACTGTTTCCGATGTGATAGTGAAGTGGAAACGTGTAGGCACCCGTACAGCATAAAAGCTTACAGGCCGACCTCGTCTGTTGACTGACAGAGACCGACAGTTGAAGATGGTCGTAACGTGTAATGGGTAGACATCTATCCAGACAATCACACAGGAACAAACTGCATCAGGATCCACTGCAAGTTCTATGGCAGCTAGGCGGGAGGCGAGAAAACTTGGATTTCATGGTCGAGCGGCTGCTCATAAGCCACACATCATGCCGGTAAATGCCAAACGACGCCTCGCTTGGTGTAAGGTGCGTAAACATTAGACGATTGAATAATGGAAAAACGTTGTGTGTAGTGATGAGTCACCGTACACAATGTGGCGGTCCGATGGCAGGGTGTGGGTATGGCGAATGCCCGGTGAACGTCATATGCCAACGTGTGTAGTGCCAACAGTAAAGTTCGGAGGCAGTGATGTTATGGTGTGGTCGTGTTTTTCATGCAGGGGATTCCACCCCTTGTTGTTTTGCGTGGCTCTATCACAGCACAGGCCTACATTGATGTTTTAAGCACGTTCTTGCTTTCCACTGTTGAAGAGCAATTCGGAGATGGCGATTACATCTTTGAACATGATCGAGCACCTGTTCATAGTGCACGGCCTTTGGCGGTGTTGTTACACGACAATAACGTCCCTGTAATGGACTGGCCTGCACAGAGTCCTGACTTGAATCCTGTAGAACACCTTTGAGATGTTTTGGAACGCCGACTTTGTGCCAGGCCTCACAGACCGACATCGATATCTTTCCTCAGTGCAGCACTCCTTGAAGAATGGGCTGCCATTCCCCAAGAAGCCTTCCAGCACCTGACTGAACGTATGCCTGCGAGAGTGGAAGCTGTCGTCAAGGCTAAGGGTGGGCCAACACTATACTAAATTACAGCATTACCGATAGAGGGCGATACAAACTTGTAAGTAATTTTCAGCCACGTGTCCGGATACTTTTGATCACAGAGTGTATAAACGTTGCAACTGTACTGAGCGTACGTGCAGCACATAGGTAACCAATTATAATATACAGGGTGTCCCAGCTATCTTGTCCACCCAAAATATCTCTGGAACAATAACAGCTATTGGAAAACGACTTTCACCGGTATCAATGTAGAACTGGGGCCCATGAATATACATATTTGGAAACATTCTAAAACGAAAGCATATGTGTTTTTAACACAAACTTATGTTTTATTTTAAATGGACCTCCTATATTTTTTCTTCAGCAATCCATAGCATGACAAAGCACATACACAATGGCGTTGATTGCATCGCAATATTCCCATTACATCCCGAGATATTGAGACGCGAAATTGACGCTTGAAACACCCGACATGCGCTGCTAGCGCACGTCCTGAGGCTCAGGCGTGAACCCCATGCTGCCCGTAATCGCGTAATCACACCTCCATACTTATCAAGAGGGACACTTACTTGTCAATCACATCGCGATTACGGGCAGCATGGGGTTCACGCCTGAGCCTCAGGACGTGCGCTAGCAGCGCATGTCGGGTGTTTCAAGCGTCAACTTCGCGTCTCAATATCTCGAGATGTAATGGGAATATTGCGATGCAATCAACGCCATTGTGTATGTGCTTTGTCATGCTATGGATTGCTGAAGAAAAAATATAGGAGGTCCATTTAAAAAAACATATGTTTGTGTTAAAAAACACATATGCTTTCGTTTTAGAATGTTTCCAAATATGTACATTCATGGGCCCCAGCCCTACATTGATACCGGTGAAAGTCGTTTTCCAATAGCTGTTATTGTTCCACAGATATTTTGGGTGGACAAGATAGCTGGGACACCCTGTATTATATAAACATCATCACTATTCTGTAAATCATCATGTGGTTTAACATAATCTTCTGACGAAGCTTCTACAACTTCAGGTTGTGGCAATTCTCTCTCAGATGAAAACTCCAACTGGTCACTCTGAGATTCAAGAACCAAAATCTCATTTATGGCATTCATAGTATCCTCTTATTTTCTTAGACCTTTGGCCACAGTAGATATTTCTAGATTTCCGGAAGGCATTTGACACAGTGCCCAATTGCAGGCTGTTAACGAAGGTACGAGCATACGGAATAAGTTGACAGACATGTCAGTGGCTGCGGTTGTTTGCTGATGATACCGTGGTGGTTCAAATGGCTCTGAGCGCTATGGAACTTAACATCTGAGGTCATGAGTCCCCTAGACTTAGAACTACTTAAACCTAACTAATCTAAGGACATCACACACATTCGTCACATCCATGCCCGAGGCAGGATTCGAACCTGCGACCGTAGCAGCAGTACGGTTCCGGACTGAAACGTCTAGAACCGCTCGGCCACAGCCTCCGGCTGATGCCGTGGTGTACGGTAAGGTGTCGAAGTTGAGTGTTTGTAGGAAGATACAAGACGACTTAGTCAAAATTTTCAGTTGGTGTGATAAATGGCAGCAAGCCCTTAATGGGGAAAAATGTAAGTTGATGCGTATGAGTAGTAAGATAAAACGTGTAATGTTTGGATACAATGTCACTAGTGTCCAGCTTGTCACAATCAAGTCGTTTAAATATTTGGGTGTAACGTTGCAAAGCGATGTGGAATGGAACGAGCATATGAGAACTACGATAGGGAAGGCGAATGGTCGACTTCGGTTTGTAGGGAGAATTTTAGGAAAGTGTGGTTCACCTGTAAAGGAGACCGCATATAGGACGCTGATGCGACCTATTCTTGAGTGCTGCCCGAGCGTTTGGGATCCGTATAAGGTCGGGCTGAAGGAAGGCATCGAAGCGGTTCAGAGGCGAGCTGCTAGATTTGTTACCGGTATATTTGAACCCCGGTGTTATTCAATCTGTATATTGAGCAACCAGTAAAGGAAACAAAAGAAAAATTCGGAGTAGGTATTAAAATCCATGGAGAAGAAATAAAAACTTTGAGGTTCGCCGATGACATTGTAATTCTGTCAGAGACAGCAAAGGACCTGGAAGAGCAGCTGAACGGAATGGACAGTGTCTTGAAAGGAGGATATAAGATGAACGTCAAGAAAAGCAAAACGAGGATAATGGAATTAAATCTGGTGATGCTGCGGGAATTAGATTAGGAAATGAGACACTTAAAGTAGTAAATGAGTTTTGCTATTTGGTGAGCAAAATAACTGATGATGGTCGAAGTAGAGAGGATATAAAATGTAGACTGGCAGTGGCAAGGAAAGCTTTTCTGAAGAAGAGAAATTTGTTAACATCGAGTATAGATTTAAGCGTCAGGAAGTCGTTTCTGAAAGTATTTGTATGGTGTGTAGCCATGTATAGAAGTGAAACATGGACGATAAATAGTTTAGACAAGAAGAGAATAGAAGCTTTCGAAATGTGGTGCTACAGAAGAATGCTGAAGATTAGATGGGTAGATCACATAACTAATGAGGAGGTATTGAAAAGAATTGGAGAGAAGAGAAATTTGTGGCACATCTTGACTAGAAGAGGGGATCGGTTGGTAGCGCATATTCTGAGGCATCAGGAGATCACCAATTTAGTATTGGAGGGCAGCGTGGAGGTTAAAAATCGTAGAGGGAGACCAAGAGATCAATACACTAAACGGATTCAGAAAGATGTAGGCTGCAGTAGGTACTGGGAGATGAAGAAGCTTACACAGGATAGAGTAGCATGGAGAGCTGCATCAAACCAGTCTCTGGACCACGACAACAACAAATATTCGAACAACACGTAAGTGCTATAGAGATGCTACGGGAATTCAAACGGGAATCGTTGGAGGGAAGGCGACGTTCTTTTCGAGAAACACTGTTGAGAAAATTTGGAGAACCGGTATTTGAAGCTGACTGCGAAACGATTGTACTGACGGCAACATACATTGCGCGTAAGGACCACGAAGATAACACGCGAGAAATTAGGCCTCTTACGGAGGCATATATACAGTCGTTCTTGCCACGCTCTATTTGTGAGTGGAATAGAAAGGGGAATGATCAGTAGTGGTACAGGATATCCTCCACAACGCACCGTACGGTGGCTTCGGAGTATTTATGTAGATATAGATGTAGTAAATGTGTATTTTGCAAGCCTATTGATGCAGTTAGAATCCACTGCTAACACCTTATTTCATGGTACAAAGCATTGGCTGTGCGATACCTATGTACACGTTCAGACTTGTTTCACACTGATCTCCCTCCCCTCCATTGCTGGAGAACGGCAGCGTTATCCGGCAGTGACACAAAAGTGTTTTCTGAACAAATACAATCTAAAAATAAACATGAAGCATACGAGATATGAAAATACTGTAAGAGCTACAGTAATCGGGTCCGAAGTGACCCGTCCGTGGTTCTGAATGAATTTGGATCTTGCTCTCTTAAGGCTGGCATATGCTAGACCAGAATAATTAAACAATTGTGCTATTATGTACCGTGTTTGTATGGTGCAACAAGAAACTGTGAGCAATATGTATATGGACACAGCCTGTTGCACAAGGCGCTTTATGTTTTTTAAACATTTTAGCGATGACAAACGTTTTATAATGTGTTATTTTTATCCACTTGACATCTTGTGCGTGAGGTCAGCGTAGAACGAACATGTTTCACACCAAAAGAATTTCAGAGCTGAAAGTAACAACACTGTCTGTTGAAACCGGTTGTCTTAAATTAAAAAAAAATATTTTATAGGGGCTTGTCTGTTGAGTGGTTTCTATCATGCACTTGAGTACTTAAAGGAATCCGCTAAATTTTGGTTACACGATAAATCACAAAAATCTAAAGGGTGTGAATACAACTAAATAGGTAGGGATTACAGCTACGAATAAAATGAATTGGAACGATCACATAGATAATGTAATGGGGAAAGCAAACCAGAGTCTGCGATTTATTGGCATAACATTTCGAAAATGTAACATGTCTCCTAAAGAGGCTGGTCACACTATGCTTCTCCTCTCTGTTCTGCAGTGGTGCTGTGCATTGTGGGGTCTCCATCAGGCAGACTTGACGGAGGAAATTAAATAAGTTCTAAGAAGGGCAGCTCGTTGTGTATTATCACGAAATAGGGGAGAGAATGTCACGGATATGGTACGCGGACTGGGATGGCAGGATCTTCTCATGAAATTTCGGTCACAAAGTTTCTCCTTCGAATGTGAAAATGTTTTGTTGGCGCTTACTTACGTAGGGAAAAATGATCATCATAATAAAATAAGAGAAATCAGAGTTCGCACAGAAAGATTTAGATGTTCGTTTTTCCGGCGCGCTGTTAGAGAGTGGAACGGTACAGAAGTAGTTTAAATGAACCCTCTGCCTGGCACTTAATTGTGAGCTGCGGAGTAACGATATAGATCGAGAAAAGTGAAGGCTGTGGTGATCCAAGTCCTGCGTATCGTAATCGAGCCGATAATTGGAAAAGTGAAAATCAGTCATGGATCAGCTTTAAACGTCTACAGCGTAGTTTTAACGCGGCAGACATCGACGCCAGCGGGAATCTACAACTAACCGTTCAAAATCTTTCAAAAAGCCCACCGACCACCGAACTGAGGGGAGGGGAGGGGGGCAGCAGAGATCTTGCAGCTGTCTCAGACGACTCTAGACTTGTTTAGCCATCTAATTATCATTAACGAGTGCTGCACGTATCTCTATTACTGCACCTGCTTCGGCACAATACATTTTTCGTCACGCAGAGAGTGCTGTGTCACCATAAATTGTGGACACACCCCAAGCAAATAATCAGGGAATCCAAGGTCAAGCAAATCCGACCATAATCCTTAGAACAAAAATCCAAAACGTACTCCATTTTAAATCCAGTAAACACACAGGTCACGAAAGTCAGCTACAAGACCTCAGCGCAGCATGTTCCAAGGCGCCTTAGGACTGACCACCGACCGGGTTTCATCTCTGGCCTGACGTCAGTGGTCAGACCCATGTGATGGTCTGCTGGTGCCTCTTTATCGGCCGCCGGAGGAGTCGTTGGTGGCGGACATTGCTGGGTATCGACCTCGCTGTCGGATGACAGAGACACCGAAGTCATGACGCGGAGAAAGAGCAGAAAAGCAATCTTCCGAAGCATGTGGATTCACCACCACCGCCACAGAAAGTGAAGGCCCAAACATCATCAGTTGAGGTGACGCTGAGTGTCGTGTGCTGTGGAGTGATACTAACAGATTGTATTTGATAGGGAAAACAGACACTGGTGCAGTCTACTGGAATCTTTCGACGTGGTTTGGGAGGCTCTCAAGGCAAAGCTGTCCAAGAGGGTGCGTTCGGTCCACAACATCGCCAAAGCCCATTCCACACACACCACAAACAAACGTGTTGCTTCTATCAAATTTTGCGTCATCTTCGTATTCTCCGGACATGAAATTCAATGACGATTTACTCTATTTATAGTCCCGCACCCAAATCAGTTAAAACAGAACCTTGGTAGGCTCGCTTTTTTGTCGGTCTGCCCATCTGTTCGACTTTTTCTCAACAACTGGTAGGCGTATTAAGTTCAAATTTATGTTACTTCTACGTCAACACAATCAAAACATTTGCGGCACATATTTTGGTTCTAGCAAACCCACTCATCAAAACTTATGGGTTACTTCCCATTGACGCATAATCATGAAATTTATTAGGAAGGAAGGTTTCATAGTCCAAGTAATGGAAAAAAACCGAAAACTGTTAATTTGTCAGTACATTACACTCACTAGTAACATTTTTTTTGTCAGTTGTTATCTTATTGTCTGTCTGTCCGTCTGTTAAAATCACTTTCTCTCAGGAATCGATAGAGGATGGTCTACGGTGTCTTGGCGCTGGAAAACAGTTAAGGTTCTACTAAGTCAATGTAGTTACAAGAAATGTCGTTTAGTTACATATTTTGGTAGTCGTAAATTCACTCATCAAAACCTATAGGGTATTTCCTGTTGATCTAAAATCATGAAATTTGGCAAGACGCAAGTTTCACGGTACGACTAAAGGGAAAAAAATCTTAAAAATTTTAAATTGTAATTATATAACATAAAATTATATTCTTGACATAAGAACATACACTGCATTTATTATTCTTGAGAAGCGTAATAAAAAAGTATTACTACATGCAAACATAAAATGTAAGTTGTAGTCATGTTTTACTAGGCAGATAAATTTCTTTTAAGTTTTCTCTCTGTAGACACATAAGCTGAAGTACCCTGGCTCATTTCTTTTTGTGTGTCTGGGTTCGGAGCCGATATCTTCCCAGTATCAATATCGATAGCAGCCAAAAATCGTAGCGATTCTCAGTTCCCGGATTGGACGAACAACCTACATTCGTAATTAAGTTTGTACGAAACTCTTCTGACCCACTCGCACTTGGCCAATTTCTTTTTTGGGAGGAAGAAACTACTGTAGAGTCAGTCGTTTCCAGACTGACGACGTCGTCATTTTTGAAATGGAACTTTTCCTGATCAATCAGAATGCAGATTACTACAACTCAGGTTTCCACATTGTCATACATCATTGGGAAAATGCATGGCATTGAAGGCTGAATAAGTAGAGGAAGAGTAACACTGTCATCAATTTTCATGGCTGATGGTGATAATTAAAACTTTATGATTACATCTCGTATTGCTTGTTACTAACGTATTTATAGTAAACTAAATTACATTTACAAGTGCTACTATACAGCATACACAACTCTTCCCTGGCCACACGGCGGTTCTATGCTACTTGTTAACTTATATTCGTGTATTTCCTCATGATGATAACTGTCATTTGCGTATCGCATTAGGACACTTATTCCGTCACCATAGGCGCTGCTGGTGTCTATCTCTACCTCCCAGCGTTGGTATTTATCTTCTCATTCATCCCTTCTCCTCTGTTAACATCTCTCAAATTTTTTATTTCAGTCTCTACTATCTGCTCTGAATTTGTTTCGTGCATTCCAAGGTATGCAGTCCACGGTATACAGTTTGTTACAATGTTCAGTAACGTAACTATTTTCCTAAACGATGGCTGCGTTTCGCTTTGAGGGGGTTCGTTTCTCCTAATTTCCACTTGGGGAGGGTGAGTGGAATTGACATGCTAAAAGGATCCTAAACCCCCACAGTCGCACGACACTGTTGTTGTATTTCGTATTCTGCGTAAGTGCTGGAAGTATGGACCACGTTCTGTTATAATATGACTGGGGGATGACCCGACTCGTATGAGGGCTTTCTGTGATGTTCGGAAGGGAGCTGTATACACGGTCTTCTGTATTTAAACTTTCCCAGTTCCAATCCCGCTGCGATTCGTCAGGTGTCCAGTTTCGGAGACCTGACTTATTATTAATTGTGAACCCTGTAATTCCTTGCACCTTATCAAAGTTACTTCGCCTAATCAATACGTTGTTGAAAGATATGTTACTGTGATGGGAGCAGAACTTATGCCCACAGCGACGAGAAGTGGTCTACTTGTGCAGTGCTGAAGGCTGCCACCAGCGTTGTCTGTACGCTCTTACATATCTGGGTGGCTCTGTGTCGCATCAGGAGGAGTCGGTAGGGACCAAGCACTTGCTGAAAAGGCCAACATTGCATTCGGTATTGCTCTTAGAGCCTCCAGAGGTAAGGTGTTGCTGGCAGTGCCGGTGTCGAAAGCTTTGTGCATTGTTTTAGCCGCCTACTGACAGGCTGTATCTACAGCTGCTGATCATCCTGTTAAATTGTTGCTTCTCCAACAGCGCTGCACCTTTGAAAGCACACGGTTTGCATTTTCTTCAAGCTTCCATGTTGAATCGCCAAAGATGTAATCAGTGCAAGCCGCAACTCCATCCGCTTCATCAGTTCCCACCAACAATTCCAGCGGTGTTTCGATTGTTCTGGCCTAGAATATTGGTCCACTTATGGAACCCTGTGGGTAGGCCTTGGAAACTTCTTTATTACCTCGTACTGGACAGCAGGGCATTCAGCAGTGGCCATTCTACAGTAGTTAAACTCCCATTTGCTTCGTCAAACTCCACCAACAATTCAAGAAGTGGCTCATTTATTTTATTTGTTAATATCACAGAGTGACCCACCCCTGTGGTAACTGATCCGTGTGGCTCGATCTGCGATATTCCCGCCGCCGGTATGGCTCATCTTCCCTGTGATGTGCGCAGAGCACGCGGTGGCGCCACCTGCCGGGCCGATCGGGCAGCGAGGGATAACCTCTAGCAAGTAGCGAGGATTTTTTGTTTTGGCACGCCTAGCAGTAACGTCGTTTGGGAAGTCTGGCGGACTGTACAGGCGCCTAGCGAGGCAGCAGGAGCACATCCAAAAGGGGCTGTTTACCCATGTGGCGGCGCCGTAGCAAATATCGCCGGCGTGGAAGCAGTCACGTTGCTGGGAAGCCGTTGGTGTATTTCGCTCCCTGCATGTCTCCTGGCACCGGGAACTGCGGCGGCTGGCTTCGTTGAACAAGCAAGAGAGTAAGAGCCTTGCTTCTGCTGTAAATTGTGGCCGGAATTGACTACTGGGTTCTGTGCTGTTGACTTCATTTTCTTGGCCGGCCGTTGCTACTCCTACTGAGTCTGTCCTCCAATGTGTCAATTTTAACTTGCTCAGTACGCAAGGTTCTAGTGAGTGCTGTATGTGATGTGATGATTAACATTTAATATGGCCTGGAATGCTGATACATTATATTTGTAGATTGCTACTGTCAGTCTTAACCGTCATAGAAACCAGTTTGGCTGATCCTTGTGCCGCCTGGTTATTGTATTTATATCACAAGACGGAGTTAAGCTGGCCAATTCCTATAGAAATACAGGGCTATTACAATTGATTGAAGCGATTTGATAAATTCACTGTAGCTCCATTCATTGACATATGGTCACGACACACTACAGATACGTAGAAAAACTCATAAAGTTTTGTTCGGCTGAAGCCGCACTTCAGGTTTCTGCCGTCAGAGCAGATGCAGTGTTTAAACCTCTTCTACCAAGAAACGTGCCAGAACTGCGAGCTCGCATCAACGATGCTTTCGAACTCATTGATGGGGACATGCTGCGCCGAGTGTGGGAGGAACTTGATTATCGGCTTGATGTCTGCCGAATCACTAAAGGGGCACATATCGAACATTTGTGAATGCCTAAAAAAACTTTTTGAGTTTTTGTATGTGTGTGCAAAGCATTGTGAAAATATCTCAATTAATAAAGTTATTGTAGAGCTGTGAAATCCCTTCAATCATTTATAATAACCCTGACATGGATAAAATTTTCCCTGGATATATTTTGCTGCGAATTGGAATAACATTACTGTTACGTTTCTGTCTGAGGAGATAGTGTGTCTGAGAGACACATGTCTAAATCTAAATGAGTAGTTTCATAAATTCTTACAAGTTACTGAGAGGCCAGTTGTTATTGTGTGTTTAAATAGTTTGAAGCTGATTCTGTTAATGAAAGTACAAGAATTCCTTCAATGACAGTATGTGGATATGGTAATTAATTCTGAGCCGGCCACTGTGGCAGAGCGGTTCTAGGCGCTTCACTCCGGAAGCGCACTGCTGCTACGGTCGCCGGTTCGAATCCTGCCTCGGGCATGGATGTGTGTGATGTCCTTAGGTTAGTTTGGGGTAGCGGGTGCGGGGTCATGGGTTGCGTCCTGCTTGTGCTGTTGTGTATTTTCCGCCCCCTTTGCCGGCGCGTGCCGGCTGGCCGTGTATCTAGTTCGCTCGCGGCTTAATGTATAATTGGCCTAATTGGCCTTATGCACGTAAGATAATAGATTTGTACTGCTTAGCTGATGTCCATTAATAGGTTGATTAATTCTACAAATGTTGTGCTGTAATGAATTATTGTGTTTCTAGTTACTTAAGGCAGAAGTCAGTCTGTTGTAGGTACCCACTAGTTCTGGAGTTTTTCCTGCAGAGCGGAGACTCATGACCGTTGCTGCTCCAGTTTGGGGGTCCATGCCGAGCCTGTATTGGAAACAGCTGAGTAGGCGGGCGTCCGCTTCTGGGCGTAGTTTGTTGAATCCCACGAGGTTGCTTGGTCACATGAAATTTTATATTTTATACCCATTTTATATTTTATATCCCTTTAAGTAACATGGTTGTGTGCCGCGGTACCTGATTTGTTGTTGCCTGTACTCTGAATTACTTTGGTAATACCAAACACTGTAGTAACTAAAGTCTACATTTGCTCGTTAAATTTTAGTAAATTGTTATTCAGGTTGATCATAGTTTGAGTAAATAAATTTTAACTTATTTCGTTAAATGTGCAATAGGTCATAAGTGCCGTGGTTTATGAATGTTTAAATTTTGAAGTAACTTGTCTTACCTAAAAGGTCATTTTAAAAATGTGTTGATGGTTTTATTTGTTATTTGTCTTGTTTAAATGTGCCAAATAAATGTTCAGTGCAACTGTCGATGGTGATTGCCTAATGTGTCAATTGGTCCAGTCCCACCACCCCACAGCCTTTTGTGGTGCGCTTGTGTCGTGTGAAACTTGAATTCCATGCTGTGCTGACACATCAGTAACTATTGTGTGTTGTTTGCTACTAAAAACTAGTAACAAAGCTGCAGAGAGAGACTCTTCGCCTTTTTCTGCAGCTTCTCTCAGTGCTGTTATTTTTCTTCTCTTTTACATAATTACACTGTTAATTAAGTAAACCAGATGTGTTACTTAAAGCACATTCTGTAAAAGGAAGATAAATTGTACTATGGTCTCAAGGGGAAAATAATAGACGAAAAATGTTGATAATTAATGAAGTTTCTTTTTCTGGCTATTTAAAGTGGGAGGGCTTCGGTAAACACATTATGCCTGTTTCATGTGAATTAACATATTTTATTCCGCTATGGTTACTACTATACTCATATTCACAAAAAAAAGAAAAAAAGAAAAAAAAACAGAATACCTTGAACGACTATATACAGGACTTTGTATACAGAGGTTGTATACATTAGGATGTTCTGCAGAAGTTATTAGCATTTCTGTCACCTCGGTTGGGCAAGTGTCCTGTTACCTAGAAGGCACAGGCCTTGATAACTTGTTCCCTGCGTGCTGGCATCGACGCCTATAAGGTGCGGATGGCGTTCTGTGGTATAGCCATCCGTGCTGCATTCACCTGATTGGTAAGTTCATCTGATGATATGGATGTCCAGGACGAAAGGTTGACATCCTGTGACACAAAGACGACACGTATTCTTGCAGCAACATGTGGTCTGCATTGTCTTGCTGAAAAATAACGTTTGGGGTGCTGCACAGAAAAGGTATGGCTATAGGTCGCAGGATGTCATTCACTTAGGTCACACTGGTCACAGAGCGCAGGACACACGACAGCTGTGATTTGTGGTTGTACCCAATAGAACCCCACACCGTAAAGTCTGGAATTGGCACTTTATGTCACGTGCGAATGCAGTCACTGTGATGCCGTTTCCCATGTCTGCGGCGAACCAAAATGCGGCCATCATTTTCAGACAAATAGAACCTGAATTCGTCCGTAAACACTACCTGGTGCCATTACTGTCCCTAGTGACGTCGTTCGATACTCCATTGGCGTCAATCACGTTTCGGTGCATTCGTCAAAGTTTGGAGGAGAAGTTTACGAACGCGCACGTAATTCATACCATAATAAACGGCGACTGATTGTCACTCCTGATAGTGTACGATGTGGTACACTGCTGCACTGTTGCACCAGAGCCGAGGAGGATGCAGACCTGTCCTGCAATGCCGTTCGGATGAGGTGTCGATCTTCTCGGGGGGAGGGGGGGGGGTCTACCTGACCCATCTAGTCGCGTTGTAGAGCCTTCCGTGATCCATTCTGCACACACCCGTTGACTGCCGAAACACTTCGTTTCGCACGAGGAACAATTTTCCAGATGGATGCATCACATTCTCTCATGCAAATAATGCGCCCTCCTTCAAACTCACTGGTTTGACAGTAGGATTTACTCAGATGTCTGCGAGGCATCCTGCATGTCTGCTCAAGTCACACTGCTACATTACCTTCGGTTTACAGCGGCAACGAGAGCCGCAGGTACGTTTTACCTGTAGGTGGTGTTGGCTCGCTATATAGATCTTGACCCTGAACCCGTGAGATGACGTAATTCAAATGCTTACCAAATTTGGAAATTTGTGGTAAGGTCTTATGGGATCAAACTGCTGAGGTCATCGGTTCCTAAGCTTACACACTACTTAACCTAACTTAAACTAACTTACGCTAAGGACGACACACACACTCATGCCCGAGGGAGGACTCGAACCTCCGACAAGGGGAAGCCACGCGGACCGTGACAAGACGCCCGTGACCGTGCGGCTACCCCGCGTGGCCAATGCTAATCGCTTCTGCAGAACCTACTAGTGTACATGTCCTAAGAATATAAATTTCCTGTTTCGAGGCGCTCATGGTGTTCTTTTTTTTCTGAACATGAGTGTATATACATAGCTACATATCTCTGTTACAATATCAGTTCAATGTGATTTTTGTGTTAAGTATGATAGTACTATTTATTACTACAATTACTTCCTCTACTTGCCTGCGTCATGCCCGAATAGCATTATCATCAATGTAATGCATTCATGTTTCTGTAGTTGAGGCTTGGTATACTACACATGTATTTTTACAAGTATTTGCAGTATCACAAAGTTCGTATGTTTCACAGTTTGCATCTTATACCGTTTACATATTTCATAATTAGGTGTTTGAAAACAATGATCAAAATAACTAAAAAATTACTTGTTTTACTCTGTACAAACAAGAAAATTCGTGTTTCATTTCTTATTACTAACTTAATTCCATGTCTATTCTACTCATAATGTAGATGCAGTCTCGTGTGATTTGCTACTATGCAGTATGTGCCTCTGTATCTGATAATCCTGGAATGTTCATGTCATCATCTGTGTCTGTTTGCTCATCCGTTTCCATTTCAGTGATTGAATATCTGCTGTCCCTTGTATCGTGTTGTGGCATAGTGTGTGTGTGTGTCTCCTCTTGATCTTCTATGTGGTCGTCGCTGCTTGCAAGTCTTTCATAGTGATCTTGAAATTTCATCGGCAATACGGTTAAGTATGCTGCGCTTATGTGGGTCTCTTAAAGCTCGCCCTGTGTCTTCGATTTCTGTCATCGATCTTAAGTGTTTGAGTGTAGTGCATTGTGGTGTTATGTGTTTGGGAGACCCACGTTGCCCTCATTCACATGTTTCACTTTGGCAAGGACAAAGCGCTGCAATTGTCTAGAGTAAGTAATGTCAGGTCCTAGAATATTGGTCCACATATCAAGCCCTGTGGCTAGTTTTTGGGTACTTCTTTTATTACTTTTTTACAGCCTAGCAGGTTATTCGATAGTGCCACCCTCACTTCAGCCGCTGAAACCGAAAACGTAAGTTCCACCCATTTCATCAAATTGTGCCAATTCCATTAGTGGCTTAATCGTCAGAGCCTTGAATATTGGACCACATATTGAGCCCTATGGGTATCACTGGGAAACTCTGCTATTATCTTGTTCTGCCCAAAGACCATTTGACAGAGCAATCCTTAGAGCAGCCCCTGGAACCAAACAGATTATCAACTTTATCAAGCCCCACCAACAACTCCAGCAGTGGCTTAAAGGTTAGTTCCTAGAATATTGGTCCACATACCAAGCCCCGTAGAAAGGTCTTTTTCTTATTACGTTGTACTACTGGCAGGCCATTGGTCAATGCGACCCTTACAGAAGTCACTGAAACAGAAGAGATAAGTTACATCCATTCCAGTAGTGACTTAATCGTCAGGGCCTTTTATATTGGACCACATATCGAGTCCAGTGGGTACCATTGGACAACTTTGTTATTACCTTGTCTCAGCAGACTATTCAGCAGTATGACTCTTAAAATACTCCCTGAAATTAAAAAGATAAACTCCATCCACTTCTTCACACCCCACTAACAATTCCAGTAGTGGCCCAATTGTGAGGTTCTAGAATATTGGTCCATATGTCGAGCCCTGTGGGTAGCCTTGAAAACACATAAGGAACCTACGGCACATTGTAACTTTCATTCGTCAGCGTCATCTGCCGTTACAACAAAGCATTTTGGGACACAATTTTATAGGACTTTTTCCCTCCGTTTCCAGGTAGGAATTAGTCCCTACAATTGGTCGGTTTTATTATTGTTCAGCCTGCATAGCTCTTTTTTTTTGTGTTTCTGTTTTAATACAACATGTAGTTGTTCCCCACATACTAGTCTTAAAAGTCTTTCTGATCTTCCTGCTGCACATTCCTCTCTGTCATGGCTATTCTAACTTATTCCTCTCACTTTGTTTCCAAACCTTCTCTTCTTCTGTTAGTTGTAATTCATTCTATCATCTATCATGCAATGTAGACTAGCCTCCTCGTGGTGCACCCTGGGCAACGTGATTTTTTATCACGGCTAAATAGTCTACAAATCTGGCTGCTGGACCTGTGAGGATTTCCCAGCTTTACAGAATCAGCACAGACATGAACGCGAATACCCGAAACAACGGTTCCTCTCAGAACCCACTGACCAAGGACATTGGAGATGTCCTTAAAATCCTACAACTCAACGTAGAAGGAATGAGTAGAGCTAAATCTGACTACCTAATTAAAGTCCTGGACAACCATTCAGTGGATACTGTCTTGCTCCAGGAAACACATTGCGCCGACGAAAAGCAGTTGAAAAATAGATGCAAACTTCCAGGCTATTCCCTTGCTGCAGCAACTTACCACGCTAACTATGGCACTGCCACCTACTTTAAAAACAACATTGACCAGGTCCACGATATAAAAACACACACTGACCCAAGCGCCTACGTCATAAGAACAAAAATTGCTGATATTGAAGTCATCAACCTCTACAAACCCCCAACTCAGTCATGGAATGACTCTGCTATTTCCAACATACAACATCCTACAGTGATAATGGGCGATTTCAACAGCCACAGTACCCAGTGGGGATATAACAACACCAATGAGGATGGGGAGGGAGTAATGCAATGAACGGACATAGAAGACGTCTTCTTGATCCATGATCTAAAGGATAAAGGGACTTTCCACTCGGCTAGATGGAAAAGAAACTACAACCCCGATCTGTGCTTTGTTTCCAGAGACGGCAAAAAGCTACCATTACGCTGCAATAAACAGATCTTGCTTGATTTTCCTCGTAGCCAGCACAGGCCCGTCCTGCTACATGTCGGTATACAGATTCCAATAGTGAGATCTACACCTAAACCTCGATGGAATTTTGGGAAAGCCAACTGGGAAGCCTTTACCGCCGAAATGGACCACAACATCCAATGGATCCCACCCGCATCGAAGAACTACAACCGCTTCGTGGGATTACTCCTAGCCATTGCCAAAAAACACATTCCCAGAGGCTACAGGAAAGCCTATATTCCCGGCTGGAGCCAAGAATGCATAGACCTATATAATGCATATTCGCAAAACAACGATCCTGAAATTGCGGACGAGCTTCTCCAATGCCTGGACTCAGCAAGACGAGAAAAGTGGCACACTCTCATGAAAAATATGGACTTCAAGCACTCCAGCAAGAAAGCCTGGTGCCTTCTTAAAAACCTAGGTGAAAGCTCCCTTAAAATCTGTACGGCTGGCAACATACACCCCAAAGAGGTAGCATACAGAATAGTTAACCTTACGAGAAAAACACCACGCAGCAACAAGGATAAGACTATGAAAGTAAAGAAAGAACTGAGAACCAAGCTCCGACAATCCACACCCGACAAGAATTTCTCAAAAACCTTTACCATCCTAGAGATCACAGAAGCACTGAAAGAAATGAAAATGGGTAAAGCGGCTGGTTTAGATGAGGTCCACTCCGAGTTCTTACGGCACCTAGGACCTCGAGCTCTACTGTGGCTAACTCAGTTTTACAATGACATCCAACGATCGGAAACACTACCACTACTATTTAAACAAACCAAGATCGTCGCCATTCTTAAGCCTGGCAAACATGGAAAGCTCCCAGAGGACTGTAGACCTATAGCTCTTCTAAGTGTATGCTACAAACTATTGGAGAGACTTATTCTCAACAGAATAAAACTCATTGCTGAGAATTTCATTCCTATTGAACAAGCCGGATTTAGACCCGGTCGGAGCTGCTGTGATCAAGTATTATCTCTTGCCACACATATTGAGAGTGGATTTCAAAGGAAGAAAAAGACAGTCGCCGTGTTCATAGATCTATCGTCAGCATATGACACAGTGTGGAGGGAGGCAATGATTCTTAAACTCCAACGCATTATTCCTTGCAAGAAAACGGCTACCCTAATCAACAATATGCTTTCAAATAGATTTTTTGAAGTACACCTAGATGGAGAGATAAGCAAGAAATATAGGTTAAATGATGGCCTGCCGCAAAGATCCGTGCTAGCTCCATTACTTTTTAATATATATACATCAGACCTACCAGAGACATCTTCTAAGAAGTTTATCTATGCAGACGATATTGCTCTCACATATCAACATAAAGAATTCCACAATTCCGAAAGAATCATTGAGGAAGACCTTATCAAAATGGATGAATATTTCGAAACATGGAGGCTCAGACCTAATACTTCTAAAACCCAAGTCTCCTGTTTCCACCTCAACAACAGACAGGCAAACTATGCACCCCACGTAGAGTTCAGAGGCCAGCTGCTTAACTACAATCCCCTCCCAAAGTATCTGGGAACTACATTGGACCGATCTCTGACGTACAAGGAGCACTTATGCAAATGCGCAGCAGAAATCAAAACCAGAAATAATGTCCTACACAAACTCACCGGAAGTAGCTGGGGAGCAAGCGCCACAGTTCTCAGAACATCTGCTCTGGCACTAGTATATTCGGTGGCTGAACACTGCGCTCCGGTCTGGCTAAACAGCACTCATACAGCAACAGTGGACACCCAGCTAAACGACACCATGAGGCTCATCTCAGGCACTATTAAACCGACGCCCCACCAATGGCTCCCGGTACTGGCTAACATAGCCCCACCTCATCTAAGGCGAAGATCTGCACTGAAAAGGGAATGGCAAAAGTGCGCTAACAACCGTGACCTACCCTTACACGAAGACTGCAAGAATCCCAGCCACAGGCTCAAGTCCCGTAAGCCATCATGGAGATTAGGGCAACAGCTGATCGAGGACAATTATGATATCGACGAAGCCTGGCGTCGGGAATGGGATATGTCTAACCCTGATCACCTTAACTTAGTCTCGGACCCAACCGTACAGCCCGAGAGCTTCGGTCTTCCCAGAAAATCTTGGACAACTTTAAATCGTATCCGAACAGGCTATGGTAGATGTAATTACTGGAAGCACAAACGGGGACAGACTGACTCACCCAACTGCGACTGTGGGAATCCACAAACTCTACATCATATCGCAATGGACTGCCCTACGAGGAGATTCTCTGGCACAATGCAGGAGCTGCACCTCCTGGAGGGAGATGCTTCTGGCTGGCTGAGGGACTTGGACATACAACCATGAGTCTGGTCTACTCTTTTCCTTCTGAAAAACCTATTACTAGATACTATTACTATAATTTCTATGTATTTTTGTGTATTTCGTGTTTTACTTCCTTTTTTAGATCTAATAATTGTTTGTTGCCTGTAACATATTGACCATTCATTGTTTTTATACGTTGTTTGTGTTATTACTTACTTACTGCTGTATTCTATTAGCCATACGAAATATAAATATCTTCTTTAGCCATATGCCATTTCCCAAAACGACATACATGTCCGATCATCTCAATCGTTTTACTTCGAGTGTATCCATTAAAGTGGGGCCCAATTTCATTCCCTTTCGTATTCCATTTTTCATTTTACCTCGTGTTATGAACTTACAACACCACCTCCAAAAACCCATCACCAATGACAATAAAGTTATTTAGTTGTGCTAGTCGCAGGCCATTGGACCAGTACAGTAGCCATAGGAACCAAAAAGATAAACTACATCCACTTTATCAAGCCCCACCAACAATTCCAGTAGTGGCTTAATGATGTTGTTGTTATTGTTGTGGTCTTCAGTCCTGAGACTGGTTTGATGCAGCTCTCCATGCTACTCTATCCTGTGCAAGCTTCTTCATCTCCCAGTGCGCATTGCAGCCTACATCCTTCTGAATCTGCTTAGTGTATTCATCTCTTGGTCTCCCTCTACGATTTTTACCCTCCACGCTGCCCTCCGGTACTAAATTGGTGATCCCTTGATGCCTCAGAACATGTCCTACCAACCGATCCCTTCTTCTAGTCAAGTTGTTTCACAAACTCCTCTTCTCCCCAATTCTATTCAATACCTCCTCATTAGTTATGTGATCTACCCATCTAATCTTCAGCATTCTTCTGTAGCACCACATTTCGAAGCTTCTATTCTCTTCTTGTCTAAACTATTTATCGTCCACGTTTCACATCTATACATGGCTACAATCCATACAAATACTTTCAGAAACGAATTCCTAACACTTAAATGAATAGTCGATGTTAACAAATTTATCTTCCTCAGAAACGCTTTCCTTGCCATTGCCAGTCTACATTTTATATCCTCTCTACTTCGACCATCATCAGTTATTTTGCTCCCCAAATAGCAAAACTCCTTTACTACTTTAAGCGTCTCATTTCCTAATGTAATTCCCTCTGTATCACCCGACTTAATTCGACTACATTCCATTATCCTCGTTTTGCATTTGTTGATGTTCATCTTCTATCCTCCTTTCAAGACACCGTCCATTCCGTTCAACTGCTCTTCCAAGTCCTTCGCTGTCTCTGACAGAATTACAATGTCATCGGCGAACCTCAAAGTTTTTATTTCTTCTCCATGGATTTCAGTACCTACTCCGAACTTTTCTTTCGTTTCCTTTACTGCTTGCTCAATATAGAGATTGAATAACATTGGGGAGAGGCTACAACCCTGTCTCACTCCCTTCCCAACCACTGCTTCCCTTTCATGTCCCTCGACTCTTATAACTGCCATCTGGTTTCTGTACAAATTGTAAATAGCCTTTCGCTTCTGTATTTTACCCCTGCCACCTTCAGCATTTGAAAAAGAGTATTCCAGTCAACATTGCCGAAAGCTTTCTTTAAGTCCACAAATGCTAGAAACCTAGGTTTGCCTTTCCTTAATCTTTTATTTATTTATTTATTTACATGTCGAGTTCCGTAGGACCAAATTGAGGAGCAAATCTCCAAGGTCATGGAACGTGTCAGTACATGAACTTACAACATAAAAGTAATAACAGATAAAAATAAATGTTCATGAACCTGAAAGAAAATCAGTCCATAAGTTTAAGCAAACGCTATCAGCAATACAATGAGAATCAGCTTAATTTTTCAAGGAACTCCTCGACAGAATAGAAGGAGTGACCCATGAGGAAACTCTTCAGTTTCGATTTGAAAGCGCGTGGATTACTGCTAAGATTTTTGAACTCGAGTGGCAGCTTATTGAAAATGGATGCAGCAGTATACTGCACACCTTTTTGCATAAGAGTTAAGGAAGTCCGTTCCAAATGGAGGTTTGATTTCTGCCGAGTATTAACCGAGTGAAAGCTGCTTATTGTTGGAAATAAACTACTATTGGTAACAAGAAACGACAATAAGGAATATACATACTGAGAGGCCAATGTCAAAATACCCAGACTCGTGAACAGAGGTCGACAAGAGGTTCGTGAACTCACACCACTTATTGCCCGAACCGCCCGTTTCTGAGCCAAAAATATCCTTCTAGAATGGGAAGAGTTACCCCAAAACATAATACCATACGACATAAGTGAATGAAAATAAGCAAAATAGACTAATTTACGAGTCGAAGTATCACTCACTTTCGATACCGTTCGAATAGTAAAAATGTCAGTATTAAGTCTTTGAACAAGATCCTGAACGTGGGCTTTCCACGACAGCTTACTATCTATCTGAACACCTAGGAATGTGAACTGTTCAGTTTCACTAATCATATGCCCGTTCTGTGAGATTAAAACGTCAGGTTTTGTTGAATTGTGTGTTAGAAACTGTAAAAACTGAGTCTTACTGTGATTTATCGTTAGTTTAATATCTACAAGCCATGAACTGAGGTCATGTACTGCACTACTTGAAACCGAATCAATGTTGCACACAACATCCTTTACTACCAAGCTAGTGTCATCAACAAACAGAAATATTTTAGAGTTACCCATAATACTAGAGGGCATATCATTTATATAAACAAGGAACAGGAGCGGCCCCAACACTGATCCCTGGGGCACCCCCCACTTGACAGTACCCCACTCAGATCCCACTTCACAGCCGTTATAAACATTGTGACTAATGACCTTTTGCTGCCTGTTGCTAAAGTAAGAGGTGAACCAATTGTGAGCTACTCCCCTTATTCCGTAATGGTCGAATTTTGGAGCAACATTGTGAGATCAACACAGTCAAATGCCTTTGTTAAATCAAAAAATACGCCAAGCGTTCGAAACTTTTTGTTTAGCCCATCCAGTACCTTCTAAGATAAGTCGTAGTGTCACTATTGCCTGACGTGTTCCAACATTTCTACGGAATCCAAACTGATCTTCCCCGAGGTCGGCTTCTACCTTAATCATAAGGTCCTAGAATATTGGTCCACATACCAAGCCCTGTGGAAAGTGTTTTTTATTACGTTGTACTGTCAGCATACCACTGGTTAGCGCGACGCTTACAATATCCCTGACACTAATACTGGAAAGCTCTGAGTAAGCTGGGCGGCGACGGACGGGATGAGGAGCTGGCTGCGGGGTCGCGCGTTCCTCTTGAAGGCGCGGCCGGCTTTAGGCGGCGCCACTGGGGCAGTCGGCTGCGGCTGTGCGGTAGGTCCGGGCAGACACAGACACAGGCGCAGACAAGCCGTCTGCCCGCCGCCTGCCCTCTGCCGTCTGGCGCCGCAGACGCCGCCACCGCCGCCACCGCCGCTCGATACGCGACGCCGCCCCCGGCCCGCTCCGCCGCGACCCGGCGCGACGCACCGCGGCGCAGTGCGCACGCGCCGCGGGCGCTGCGGCACGCATCGATCTGTGGCGCCGCGTGCGGCCGGCGCACGCACTATATATAGGCGAGGGCGGCGCGCGGCATTCTGGCCCCGGGCGCGGGCCGCTGCGCTGGGACGCCTCTGGGCGCTGAATACGTGATGCCTGCCTCCCAGGGGACCGCGCTTCCAGAGGACGTCCGTGCGCGGACCCGGCTGACCGCGCAATGCCCAGTACACGGCCAACTCGCGGTCAGTGGAAGCGAAAGTTGATTAAATTCTTCACATGTAATAATCCATACTATGACATATTATACAGTATTTGATCAAAAGTATCCGGACATCTATTCATCGACATTAATGTCGAGTGTGTTCACCCTTCCCCTTTATGACGGGGGGCTTTCAGTATGGTCTCTGAAGGCCTGAAGTGGAATGGCAGCCCTTTCGTCCTCAACAGCCGAAACTAGAGAAGATAGATGGACGCTCGGATCTGGACCAAAGTCGACGTTCTAACTCATCCCAAAGATGTTGTAGTGGTTATAAAAAAGAAGAAAAAGAAGAGAAGAAAAGAAAAGAAAAGGTTGTTAATGTGGGAAGAAATGGTGAATAAAAAGTGGGTTTTAAAAATCGTTAATGAACGTGAAAAAGGGAAAGAATGAAACGCAAATCGGACTTCGTATTACAGAAAAGTTATCGGACTTCGTGTTTCGGAAAGGCTATTGCTGGGGTGGTCCTTGTGGCGTTTCTGAGCAAAAGTCAAACCAATTTCCACTACAAAAATTATTTGAAAAAAGACAGAGAATAACAAATGTAACTAACAGGGGGAAATGGCGTAGATAAGAGTTCATCCTTTACCAGGTTAACATGTCTTCTTTTGTGCGGCGTCCAGGTCTTCAAAAATCTCCTACTTCATTTCTGCGTGAAAAGTCTGCTCCGAAATCTTGCAATCGTCCAGGAATCACTAATTTATACAAATTAAAATCATCTTGATACTGAATGCAATTTAATTTACTTTGCTACTTTCATCCTCCGAATTTAATAACAACTTCCACAATATGTCTACACATTAAAATCAGATCAAGATTAGCTCATAAGTGTTTTACGTCCGAATCAGATCACGTCTGCATTAAGCTTCCGCTCTCGAGAGACAATAGACGGATAGAAAAACAAAAAAAGAGTTACAATTTCAGTATTTTCTCTGCCGTCGAGCGCTCATACCGCTGCGACGGTATAATTTATATCTGAGGGAACGAGTGTAGCGCGGAGAAATTCAAAGTCCCGCTCCAATGTTCCATTCAGTTTAAATCGGGCCTCTGGGCAGACCAGTCCATTTCACGAACGTTACAGCCCAGAAACCCAAGCCTCATATCTGCTCTATGACAAGGTGCATTTAAGGGGGGTAGGACATCAAACGGGCCGACTTGGAGCAGGAGAGGCACCACACGACATTTTAATTTCCACTGTCTATACTTTTACAAACAAATTCATAAAACTTTAACAGCTTGACCAGGAAGGTTTCAGAATTCATACTCATAGCAGTGGAAGCTCAAAAACGTAACAAAACACATTTTTTTACATGTGAGATTTCATCATTTTTCACTTACTACTAGCTGCATTTGTTGCTATAGGTACACTTTTCTTCCTAAGTAAGAGAGATTCTTCGATGACTTTTGCACAGCATACAAACCATAGTTACAGGTGTATGAAACTCTAGAAGTTATTTAATTTATGAAAAAATGAATGAACTGTTACATTTTAAACTTCGTGTTTAGACAAAATTCAAGTTTTATAGTTAATTATCTCAATTTTTTCCACAGTTTTTTAATAGATTTGGAAAATTCTAGAGTTTCATACACCTGTAACTACCGTTTGTATGCTATGAAAAATTCGTCGAAGAGTCTCTCTTACTTAGGAAGAAAAGTGTACTTATAGCACCAAATGCAGCCAGTAATAAGTGAAAAAATGATGAAATTTCAAATGTAAAAAGAGGCATTTTGCTACGTTTTTGAACTTCCACTGCGATGAGTGCGAGTCCCCAATCCTTCCTGGTCATGGTGACAAAGTCTTATGAATTTATTTGTAAAAGTATAGACAGTAGAAATTAAAATGTTCTGTGGTGACTCTCGTGCTCCAAGTTGGCCCGTTTGACGTCCTACTCCCCTTAAGTGCTTATACAAACAATCATCATCTGTCAACTGTTCCTCTACTGTACGGAGAACATAATGCTGTAATATGTGTGTCCTTCCACATTTACTGATTTCTTAAGTGCAATAAGGACACCACATCCCAGCCACGATAAACAGCATCATACCGTAACACCACTCTATCTGTACTTCACTGTGTGCACTACACACACGTTTTCCAGGCATTCATCGAATCCAAACGCTTCCATAGGACTGCCACAGGCTACATCGTGATTCTTTGTTTCTTTCTTTCACTGGCGCCTTTGTCCCGCAATGTGTGCAGGGTGGGCGTGGTTACAACGGATTTGGCAAGGTTAAATTAAAGGGGTGGCCAGATGCCCTTCCTGCCGCCACCCCATCCCCCCCAGGACGGAATCAGTGTACCCCAGCTGTCTGTGTCTAGTGTAAACTATGAAATAGTGCGGAAGTGTTACAAATGTCTGTGCGTCGTGTAACTGAGGCGGGATGTGGCGACCAGCCCGGTATTCACCTTTCGGCATGTGGAAAACCGCCTAAAAACCACATCCAGGCTGGCCAACACACCGGCTCACGCCGTTAATCCGTCGGGCGGATTCAATCCGGGATCGGCGCGCCTACCCGAGTCCAGGAAGCAGCGCATTAGCGCTCTCGGTTAACCTACAAATCTCTCGTTTCTACTCATCCACTGTCCAGTAGCATTATTCTTTACACCACCTCAAGTGGCTCTTATCACTGACTACCGAAATTGGTGGTTTATGACAATTTGTTAGATACACTTTTAAACTCCCTATGCACAGTATTGTGCCTGCTGAACTTCTGTTAGCACTTTCGAACTCACGAGTGATCTCATCTGTGCGTTCATCCAGTTTTTTTACAACAACCCTCTGCAGATGTCGACGGTACCCGTCTGTCAACACACGAGGTCTTCCTGGTCCTGGTCACAGTCGCGTCACCAGCAGTCGAGCTATGCTGCCTTAGAAAGGTTGAAACGTCCCTGGTGGATGTCTTTCTCATACAAAAGCCAATGAGTAGTCCGCACTCAAAGTCCCTGATCTCTCATTCTGCTATTGATGCTTCTCTGCTGTCTACACCTCACTGTCTGAATACACGAGGCTTCCTGCCTCCTTGTGTTGATTCCCGCTGTTCCTGCTTCTTTCTTTTGTCCGATGTGTCCTCTCGGTGTGCTAATGCCCTCTCGGTGTCACTTGCGCGTTTCTTTCTCACTTAATGCGTGGCATGTCTACTCACACAGTAACTCTGGCCATCTGGTGGTCGGTCGCTAGAGCACCTGGTTGCCCAGCCGACTGACAAGTCGATTTTCAGATTTCTGTGCCACCATGTGAAATTTTATAGCAATTTGCCAGAATCGATCTCTAAGTGTCGGGAGTCCACCAGGTCTGATGAAGGTCCATGGAGAACAAATTTCAGGGCAGGTGCAGCGCCAGTATAAGAGCTTTATTGTGCACCATCTGCAGAATCTTCAGCGACGTTTCACTGGCGTTTCCCCTCACTACGGCAGGCCTGGTAGACGCCAGGTAAAGTGTGATGCAGCAGTGTGAGGACCGCGTCATTTTGGGGTTGAGCGCGGGTTACAGCAAGCGCATCCTTCCTAGGGCTTTACTCATCTTCTCTATGCACACCTTCCTTGTCAGGTGTCGATCCAACGTGATGCAGAGTTATTTTTCAGTGCGAGTCCATGGAATGGAGGCACCTGTATAGTGGAGATTTGCTAGCAACCTTTTGTGGGTGATGACTACCGCCTGGCTTTTGGGTGTGTTGAAGTTGATCTACCATTTGGTTGTCTAGGCTCGAAACTCCTTGCAAGCTAGGTGTGCCTTCGCATCAGTTGTGAGTTCATGTTCCTTCTAAACAGTGTGGTATCATGTGTGTAGAGCGCGAGCTGAACCATCGGCATCTTTGGATCATTGGTGGTGGAAGGGATCATCATAATGCAGTCACAACTTTCTTTATGAAAGTAACATATCGGATCTAGCCTAGTGACTTTATTTCTATATAGTGAACTGCTAAAGTGTTTAACTTACCCCAGATTTGCCAAGGACTTGTATATGCAGTTGTATATGGAAGACGCTCTGTACCGAAGTTTAGTATAATAGAATATTACTCTCAGAACCCCTGCACCACCTTCAAGGGACAAGAGTACTTTTCGGGATGAGATTTTTACTTGGTCACTTGAAGTTCTCTATAGAATGGCCTCGAAAGCTGAACTGCTCATCAGGAAACAGACCTTCTTTTCTGACGTGTTGCTTCAGCCATTTGGAGTAATCTCTCGAATGTCTTAGAGAGCGAAGGCAGCATACTGACAGGCCACTCGAAAAGATGGGTTCTTTTGGTGTGCAACCTGGTAGAGGGAGGAAACGAATTGATTGGGCGTCAGTGGAAGCAGTGGCCACAGTAATGCAAGAGGAGACGAGTGGTGCTGTGCAAACGTGTAGTGCATGAAGAATTTCCCGAACATTGGACATACCCGTGAGCACGGTGCGTTAAATCTTACGACACATCCTCCTTTGCTATCCATTCAAAATTACCCATGTGCACTAGCTACTTCCTGTTGACCTGTCGGCAAAAGAGATCTTTGCTTTGGAATTTCTTGCTCACATGGAAGAGGACAATAATTGACAATGGAAGATTTTGTGGACAGACGAAGCCCACTTCCATCTGACACGATATGTCAATACACAGAATTGTCGAATATGGGCAACGGAAAATCCACACGCAAATCAACAAGTACCACTTCACCCTGAAAAGGTCACTGTGTGGTGCGGCTTTAGGGCATCATTTATCATACGGCCATATTTTTTCAAAGAGACGGGTCCTTCCGGTGCTGTTAACTGTACCGTCACTGGTAAGCGCTATGAGTGTCTTTTGTGCAACCACGTCATTCCAGCTCTCAAACAGCTTGGACATGTCGATGCGATCATTTTTATGCAAGATGTCGCACCTCCACACACTGAAAACCCAGTTAAGCAGCTGGTGAAGCTCCATTTCGGAAATTCTACGATTATCAGCCGCCATTTACCTACAGCCTGGCCGTCCCGACCACCGGATCTTAATCCGTGTGACTTCTGGCTGTGGGGCTATCTGAAAGATATTGTGTTCTGTGTTCCGATTGCAAACTTAGCTGCATTGAAGGCGCGCATTGCACAACACATTCTGAACGTTCTTAACATGATCCCAGAAACACTTTTATCAGTTGTGGAACATGCTGTTTCTCGATTTCAACTTGTTGCACAAAACGGTGGACAGCATATTGCACATGTTTTGCGCCAGTCACATGGAAATTAATAATCCGATCTGATTTTGATTGATCCTTTTTATGTGGTTTTTGGCCTCAGGACAATCCAAAACCCATATGCTTGATGCTTTTTATGCGGTTTTTGGCCTCAGCACAATTAAAAACCGATTTTGCATCCGATGTGATATGACCTTACCGTGGTGGATGGGCTTACGTAACTAACAGTATCGCACCTGTACACCCATGCACACTGAGTAGTACAGTTTGTTTAACTCACACGTACACCTTAGGCATTTTGGTATGATTCATTTGTCATTTGCAGTCTGAAACGTCCCCTTAGAACAAATTATACAAGACTGTGCTTAAACTGACAAACATATTTTTAGCGCAACGCAATCTGACTATCAAAAATCCCTACAAAAGAATGGCCCTGACTAACATTAAAGTATACCTTTCACAAATCACTTACCTCACAAAAATCTTCATTACTCGAACTACTGCAATACAGCGAGCTCCACTACTACCAGCTAAATAAAAGATTCAAACTAGGGAAGGCACTAACTACTGATAGGCATAGTTAGCAAATGAAAGATTTTAGTAGAGAACAAACAATGCATTTACCTTAATAATCATAATATATATAGCAGTTCATGCCATTCAGTATTACAAATCTCAAAACTCCGCCATCTCTCTCCCCACACCCACCACTGCTGGCGGCTCACCTCCAACTGCACAACGCTACGCGCTGTTCACATCCAGCTGCCGCTGCCAAACACGACAATGGCAGACAACAATGCAAACTAGCCACAGACTGCACACAGCACAGCCAGTGATTTTCGTACAGAGCGCTACGTAACGTTGCCAATAAAAAAACATAAACAGCCTACTTACATAGCCCCCATGCTCCCCACAAAAAATTTTACAAATTGTTTTGGGCAGTGGCCAATAATGATTTGATAATATTTTTCATAATTACAGTAACAAAGATATCATAAAATTTTTCATAATTACAATAACAAAGATATCAAATGCAGACACTTATAGATACAATGTTGGTCAAAAGCTAAAATTTTCTCACAGTCCCATAAAGACAGTCCTGATCATTCATCCCAGTATTAATTACCATATTATGCACAAAGTCTGAGCAGTAAATGAAAATGCACACGGAAGTACTGGATTTCCATGCAGTCTTGTAGAAGTAGTGTTGTCCTTCCAACGGAAAGACAGTGCTGACTCTTGACATGCACACAGGTAATGGGTCACAACAGAGCAAACCCACAGCAGAGTCATTCGACGTTTTGAAGAATATTGGTAGGTAGGTCATCACAGAGTAGACCCACTATAGTCTTGGTAGAGAGTATGGTATAGGTGCGCCACCAGAGGTGCAGACCCACTGCAGTCCTTGTAGAAATAATGGTACTGGTGGGTCATCAAAGATGCAGACCCACTGCAGTCCTTGTGGAGATGGCCAGCAGCCATCTGTTGTGACTGTGCAGGTGCACAATCACCATTGCAGAGTCTTGCAGAGAATATAGCAAGTCCATAACCACCACTTGTGCACTCACAAAGTTTTTTGGGATTGTCCTTAGGACCAGCAATGCTGTTATCCAGTCCCTTGCTGAATTATTAACACACGTGCAAACACTAACAGTCCCAACTTCTCACATATTGTGCATTACTATGACCAACAGAAATATGTGTAGTGAAATGAATGCTTACAAGTTACTTAATTTGATGAACTGGTGTCAATTACAATGTTATAACATGAGAATACAATTACAAAGGTACAAAATACATCATTAAAAACATAACAGTACAGATAACATTTGCAGTAATACAGGCTTTACAAAAGAATCGAAATAAACATATACATCAGTGTTACAGGAATTATGACATGAGTACATACATAAAAGATCAGAATAACTTTCGAAACATCAACTTCACACATGAGCATTAAAACAGAATAGAATAAATAATGTCTAAACATCTTTACAAAGAAAATAACATATTATCAGAAAAATTCCTCAACATAGCTCTCATTAGCTAAACATATAAAGACAGGAAGAACATAAATACACAAGGGTACACAAACACATAGTGGGATAACACAAAAGGAAAGGACAGGGTTCGTTTTCAGTGTAGCATTTGGTACTGCAGTCCAACCCAAAACTTCATTCCATAGATCTTTCGTCTTATTTCAACCTTTGCTTCCACCAAAAAAATCCTATCCAAGCATTATTTCTATATTTTTCTCGTATAACCTCTCAGTGCATTTCTTCAAATTCATCGCAACTCATTCTCTTATAGGCTACCCTCATTCTCTTATAGGCTACCCCCTCTTAAGCTAACTTAAATCTACTGAGCTCAGATGCTAAACTAAGAGACGAGGCAATGCAGCAGCACATAACACAAACCACAAGGACAAAAAATTCAAATTGGCAAAGCAATTGCAATATTACAACTAAGATAAGGCACTGTGCAGCAAACAAGAAAAATAAAACAGTAGTAAAACTAGCTTAGAAGAGTAACACAAATTAAAATTCAGTAGCACTATGCCTGGCAAACAGCAGCAGCAAATATAAAAAATATAAAAAAATATAAAACTTATATCTATACATGACATAGCTCAAGCAAAAAAATATTACACTAAAGACAACAATGCAGACAAGGGAAATGTATATTCACATCTTAATGTCTGAGTAATTAAAGTGGTGCACCACAAGAAGTTATTCTACCAAAAAAATTACCAAGTAGTTGAAAAGGAAATTCCGTATGCAATTCCTGTGAAGGGAAATGTGTTTTTGTGCTCCTTAGTTTTTTTTGAAGTACATTATAAAATGGTTATTTACTGCATCTGTAGGCATAAAATATTTATATTAGTACATCTATAAAATTTTATTTTAACCAATGCTGCAGGGCAGCTAGATATCAAATGAAATAATCAACTATGAAAAGCAAAGCATAAATATATCATTCAATAGTCATGTGACATTTCATAAGTTAGTAGAAATTCTCTCAACTCTCGTAGAAAGACGCTTGTCATAATCAGGTGTGCAGATGTAAGTATCTTTCCAAATAATGAGTGTGTCGTTTTTCCGATGCTTTCTCTAAAGGAATGTCAATGGCGAAGATAATGGCCTCTTTTTACCTCCACCTAATGGCTTTCTTTTGTCAGACGACAACCTCTCAGCTGGGCGCCCAAAACGCATTACGTGCAGGTGGTCACTTACCTTTCTTACTGAAATATTTACGACAGCAGTTTCTGCTACAGTGGCAGTCTCATATAAAAAAATTCACAGGTCGAGAATTTGCGTTGCAAATGTGTAGAAACAAAATCTTATAAATATAACCGCGTCCAAAAAATTTTCGTCGGCATTGTAATACATTCACGCATTTACATACATTTCATAACTCTTAAAGTACGATTCTTGGTTTCCAACAACCTTTTTCACAAGTCAGAGTCCCTAACTACTACTCATTATTCCTTACCTTATTCGTCGACACTTCTTCAATATTTCATCATAACAGATACGTAGCATACTCAAATAAGTCATATAGCATCAGCTTATTGATCATAAACGTACCTCAGCAGCATAATACACATCGTCGTCGTAAAAATAACATCATAACACCTCAGTCAAATCTCAAAAACGTCGTAGCTTTCTGCAATAATGTCAAAACCTAGAGAAAATTCTCTGCTCATGTCAAAAGTGTCATCTACCTCAAACGTACTTTAAAAATCATGATCTCATACCAAATACATCATTCAAAGCTCTCATAGTATCGCAATGGTTCTGAAAAAATATGAACAGTTCACAAAGTACAGACAAAATACAGTTTCATAAGTGTGAAGTCATCCAACTGTGTAATTGCGTAAACATCTGTCACTGATGTAGTAAAATAAATGTTTGTCTCTTCCAGTTAAATGATCAGATAGCTGTGTAATTTATGTGTTAGAGAAATATGGTACCGATGTGTAAAGTTGTATAAGCAAATACCACATTAGCTAGGGCTCCTTGTGCTTGCCAAACACATGGTACACAAAGTAAGCATGTACCCCCCTGAGGATTAATGTAATTATACCCTCAGGTGTTACAGATTACAGCAATGGAATGAAATGTATAACGGAAAACCTTTGTAGCATTGTACTTCAAATATCTTTAAAAATAAATGTTTTAAGTACAAAATTAATCACTCAAATACGTGTACTGTAGCGCTAAACTGTGCGTCTTGTTGTAAGATAATCTCTGTGGAAGTGTCGTAGTTATCGTCCTCCGAAAGCTAAGTTCTGCAGAAGTCAATGTACTTACCTCATGATAAACAAAAGTGAAATGCATTGCGTATAGATATCTTACTTATTATGCTTATTGCCGTGATGAAGAAAGTACTGTGCTGTAACGTATTGTTGTGCTACGGAAAAGGCTGTGTCATTGTAGCTATACCACAAAAGTTAATACAAAAACATGTTTTACTTTCCAGAATAATTCAGAAAAACTGTGCGGATATAAAACAGATACACCGCAAAAGCAACATTGTAAATTGTCACTCATTAGTAACGTCGTGATATAATCGTGTAGCTGTCACATAAACTAACCACTGTGTCGTCTGGTATCTCTCAGAAAGTACTTTAATTCAGAATGTATTTTCAAGTACACCAAAATGTTGCATTAAAATCTCATTAGCAGTACTGGTAAATGTTCTAAGTATGTGAGCCTTATAGTCGTTACGTAATCGTGCAACTAACAAGCAAGAATGTACACACACAATAACACTGTGTCGTCTGTTCGCAATAACAATGCATTCGTAATTACTTGTCCAAGTTCCTTAGGTTCTTGACTGGATAATTAACTTTAAAACATAGTTGCATGTTAACAGTTTCTAAGATTGAAAAAGAGTACTAGTAACGTGAAGTGAAAAATTTTATAGCAAAGACTAAGTTAAAAAGCAGATTATCTCTCAATAAACGGTTTTACACGTGAAATGTGGTGTAATCTTTTACCCTTTATAGCGCGCAGAGTTTCGACTTCAAAGCAATTATCATGTTGTATACGTCGGTAAGGAATGCTAAAATTTTTCACAAGGTTAGCGTCTATGTTATTTTTCTCTGAGCCAGCCGGCGCACGCGGCAGCCTGCGGTGCGAGTCATTGACTGTTCCTTCGTTGGCGCGCGTCGTTATTGAGATTACGAGACCTAGCTTCTACAAATTCACGTTGTCGAAAGTGCCCTGCTCTGTTTGAATCCCGCCAGTTCTGATGCAATTCAGGTCTGTCGTTACGATTATATCGTCTGTCGTCATGTCGGTAGATTCTATAGTTTCTTTCTTGCCGGTCACGTGTTGGGGAATTTCTTCCTGAATTGTAACTGCATGCTGAACTGTTGCGTCTGAAGTTATTCTGTCTCCCGTGATAATAATTGTTCTGGTTGCCAAATTGTCTGTTTCTATGAGTGTCTCTGTCATATTCATTACTACGGAAATGCGATCTCTCTCTGTAACTATTACTCTGCCAGTGGTTGTCATACGGGTGGTGTCTGTTTTGTTTACGATTTGCGTTGTAAGAATAGCCTTGTCGTGTCCAGTTATTATTTCTGTCGTCACGGAATTGTGACGGATGTGACATGTAGTGATTGTTTTCCTGTTTTCGCATCCTGCAACTGTCTGTGTCAATTTCTAATTCTTGTAAGAGTCCCTGAAAAGCTTCAATGTCGTCTTTGCAACGTCCTGCTAAAATAATATGTCGTAAATGTTCAGGCAGTTTGATTAAGCAAATGCGGATGAGTTCTGAGGGGCTGTATGGGTTTGAAAGATACTGATTCTTATGCAACATGTCTTCAAAATATTTCATAAGACTGGAAAATTCAGATTGTTCGAAACGTTTCATCATTATGATGCTATGTTTTACTCGGTCTTGTGTAGCTTGAGACCAATACGCTGAGAGGAAGGCATGATAAAATTCTCCTTCACTGTGACAATCGTGAATGACCGATCGCATTCTTACAGCTGGTTCATTCTCCAAGTAGCCACACATAAATTCTAACCTGTGCTCCAATGACCAGTTGGGAGGAAAACAATGAGAGAATTGATGGAGCCATGCTTGTGGATGAATGTCGTTGCCAGAATTCTTAAATGTTTTGAATTTACGTGTAGTAATGAACGGCTTATAGTCAAAATCATCATGTCGGCGAGTCACATGTCTGTCATTGTTACGTCGTTTCGGCGGTTCCATCTCAAAATCCAATGCGCCTTGCCAATTTCTTTCATAATTTCCGAAGTGTCCTGTGTTCTTATTTTGTGGTTGTTCCGTATTTCTATGTCCCTCTTCCCGTACTGGAGCGCGAGTGTCCTCTGAAATGTGTAATTCTTGTGTTACCTGCGTCAACTGATCTTGTACTTCCCGGATTTCTCTTTTGTACTGTGTATTGATTTGATTTTGATTTTGTTTGAATTTTCTAATTTGTTCATACTCTTCTGTGTCAGTAAAGGCTACGGGGTCTTGTGTCATTCAGATCATCATCTACCTTTGTAGATAAGTTAGTGACCTGATCCGAAAGTTCAGCTACTTTCTCCGATAGTGAACACATTTCCTCAGTGTGTTTTTCTGAACCAAGTTTCAGAGTGTCCATTTGTGTTGAAATCGAATCTACTGTGTCCTTTAAGTTTTCCTGAGTTTTTGCAAGTTGCGTAACTGGATCGGTAGATGCAACTGAGTCAATTTTAGCCCATAAGGTCTCATGATTTTCATGAACAATGGTTTGCAGTTTTTTATGGCTGCTTCGTGATTCTGTAATGCATTTTCATGCCGCGAAAAAATAGGTTAAAAATGCTCACAAATTTGTGTTTTTACGTCATTACAGACTTTTTGACATTTCGATTCAATGTTATGTAACTCAGTAGTTAAAACTTCACGTGTTTGTTCAAGTGTGGTGTCTAACTTTTGAAGATTTTGTTCCATTGTGTCTAACTTTTTAAGATTTTGTTCCATTGTGTCTAACTGTTGCTGTGTTTGTCTCTGGTGTTGTTCCATTGTGTCTAACTTTTGAAGATTTTGTCCCATTTGTCTCTGATTTTGTTCCATTTGTTGCATTAATTGCAATAATAATGTATTAGTGTCTGGAATCTGTTTCTCTATGCTTTTTGGCAGTGCATTTTCACCGGCAACGTTCAAATTTTGACAAGCAGAAAATGTGTCTTGACTCATTTGAGAAAACGGTGAGGACCCAAAACCTAAGTCTACAGTATTTGCAGTATTGTGTTCTGTCATTTCGGATTCCTGAGGCGAGCTGTTGCCGACCGATCGATCGATAATGCTTCCCTGTTCACTACCTGTTTCACTGTCTACACCATTATTTGCAGCCCGCTCCATTTCCCTATGCACAATTACCAAATTACTACTTCGAATGTCTGTTAATTCACTACACTAAATTATCATGCATTCCACCTAGTGCTACATTTTGTAACTTTTTATTTTTCTTCTGCCATGAGATTTCCCCCTTCGCCGATAATATTCTTTTGCAATTTGACTGTTTTATGACCATTGGTGTCATTTCTACAGTGGTTTGAAAGTTTACCTTTAATTATAATCACCTCTATATAGGCCATAGGCCGCATATGTAGCTGCCAGGTCATCGTATCTGCCATGAGGGGTTCCCTAACTGGCACCCGCAAGCGTCGCTCCTCTGGTCATTGTGTATTCATATAGGACGGGCATCACATGTCACTCACATCGTTCTGTATACACTGAATTGACAAAGGACATGGGATATCTTCTAATATCGTGTGGGGCCTCCTTTTCTGCACGTAATGTAGGAACTTCACTTGGTATGGACGTAACAAGTCGTTGGAAGTCCCCTGCACGAATATTGAGCCATGCTGCCTCAGTAATCACCCATAATTGTGGAAGTTTTGCTGGTGTAGGATTTTGTGCGCGGACTGATATGTCAGTTATGTTCCATGAACATTTGATAAGATTCATGTCGGGCGATCTGGGTGACCAAATCATTCTCTCAAATTGTCCAGCCGGCCGCGGTGGCCGAGCGGTTCTAGGCGCTTCAGCCCGGAACCGCCCAACTGCTACGGTCGCAGGTTCGAATACTGCCTCGGGAATGGATGTGTGTGATGTCCTTAGGTTAGTTAGGTTTAAGTAGTTCTAAGTTCTAGGGGACTGATGACCTCAGATGTTGAGTCCCATAGTGCTTAGTGCCATTTGAACCATTTTGAACCAAATTGTCCAGAATGTTGTTCAGACAAATCACGGACAATTGTGACCCGATGACATGGCAAATTAGCAGCCATAAAAATTCCATCATTGTTTGAGAACACAAAGTCTATGAATGGCTGCAAACAGTCTCCAAGTAGCCGAGCATAACCATTCCCAGTCAATGATTGGTTCAGCTGGCCTAGAGGATCCATGTCAATACAGCCCACGCCATTACAGAGCTAGCATGAGCTTGCACAGTGCCTTGTTCACAACTTGGGCTCAGCTCTTACCAACTGAAATCGGAAATCCTTAAGCAGGCCACGTTTTCCCAGTCTTCTGGGGTCGAACCGACATGCACAGGAGAGGTGCTGCATCCGATGTCGTGTAGTTAGCAAAGGCACTCGCATCGGTCGTCTGCTGCCAAGGCCTATTAACGCCAGATTCTGCCCCACTGTCCTTGCGGACAGATTGATTTCTGCAGTTATATCACACATGTTGCTTGTCTGTTAGCACTGACAACACTACGCGGACGCCACTGCTCTTGGCCCTGCTGTTGGCCACTACACTGTTTGTAGTGAGAGGTAATGCCTGAAATGTGGTACTCTCGGCACACTGTTGACATTGTGACTCTCGGAACATTGAATACCCGAACTATTTCCGAAATGGAATGTCCCATGCGTGTCGCTCCAACTACCATTCCGAGTGCAAAGTCTGCTAATTCCCGTCGTACGGCAACAATCACGTCGGAAACCCTTTCACATGAATCACCCGAGTTCAAATGACAGCTCCGCCAATGCACTGTCCTTTTACACCTTGTGTACGCGGTACTACCGCAATCTGTATATGTACACATCGCTATACGGTGACTTTTGTCACCTCAGTGTACACACACTATGTTACACATCATTTGTCCCAGGTTCCTTTGAGACCGCCCTCTTTCCGAGGTTCGTTGGGTGCTGGGAGTAATCTGTGTTTTCTGAAGGCTGGATACCAGCCATCTGCTCAACCCCATTCTAGGAGGACCAGGATTTTCTTTCCGGGTTATCTTCCTTAGCCGATATGTTCTGGTTATTTAAAGGCGCCGGAAATAAGTTTGCCTTCATCCTCTCCCGTTGGCTTTATAGCCTGTACCCTCTGTGTCAAGGGGTCTCACGGCTCATGGCTTCTAGGATGTGGCAGTTGGGTTTCTTGGTAGAGCTGTGTTGAAATCCTTGAAGAATACTGTATACAGAGCAGCAGGAGAAGCTCTCGGGAAAAGAAAAGAATTCGGAAAAGAAAAGGCCTAAAAATTTGGAATGAGGATATAACGGAAGCTGTCAAAGAAAAACAGGATGCATATATATATATATATATATATATATATATATACACTCCTGGAAATGGAAAAAAGAACACATTGACACCGGTGTGTCAGACCCACCATACTTGCTCCGGACACTGCGAGAGGGCTGTACAAGCAATGATCACACGCACGGCACAGCGGACACACCAGGAACCGCGGTGTTGGCCGTCGAATGGCGCTAGCTGCGCAGCATTTGTGCACCGCCGCCGTCAGTGTCAGCCAGTTTGCCGTGGCATACGGAGCTCCATCGCAGTCTTTAACACTGGTAGCATGCCGCGACAGCGTGGACGTGAACCGTATGTGCAGTTGACGGACTTTGAGCGAGGGCGTATAGTGGGCATGCGGGAGGCCGGGTGGACGTACCGCCGAATTGCTCAACACGTGGGGCGTGAGGTCTCCACAGTACATCGATGTTGTCGCCAGTGGTCGGCGGAAGGTGCACGTGCCCGTCGACCTGGGACCGGACCGCAGCGACGCACGGATGCACGCCAAGACCGTAGGATCCTACGCAGTGCCGTAGGGGACCGCACCGCCACTTCCCAGCAAATTAGGGACACTGTTGCTCCTGGGGTATCGGCGAGGACCATTCGCAACCGTCTCCATGAAGCTGGGCTACGGTCCCGCACACCGTTAGGCCGTCTTCCGCTCACGCCCCAACATCGTGCAGCCCGCCTCCAGTGGTGTCGCGACAGGCGTGAATGGAGGGGCGAATGGAGACGTGTCGTCTTCAGCGATGAGAGTCGCTTCTGCCTTGGTGCCAATGATGGCCGTATGCGTGTTTGGCGCCGTGCATGTGAGCGCCACAATCAGGACTGCATACGACCGAGGCACACAGGGCCAACACCCGGCATCATGGTGTGGGGAGCGATCTCCTACACTGGCCGTACACCACTGGTGATCGTCGAGGGGACACTGAATAGTGCACGGTATATCCAAACCGCCATCGAACCCATCGTTCTACCATTCCTAGACCGGCAAAGGAACTTGCTGTTCCAACAGGACAATGCACGTCCGCATGTATCCCGTGCCACCCAACGTGCTCTAGAAGGTGTAAGTCAACTACTCTGGCCAGCAAGATCTCCGGATCTGTCCCCCATTGAGCATGTTTGGGACTGGATGAAGCGTCGTCTCACGCGGTCTGCACGTCCAGCACGAACGCTGGTCCAACTGAGGCGCCAGGTGGAAAAGGCATGGCAAGCCGTTCCACAGGACTACATCCAGCATCTCTACGATCGTCTCCATGGGAGAATAGCAGCCTGCATTGCTGCGAAAGGTGGATATACACTGTACTAGTGCCGACATTGTGCATGCTCTGTTGCCTGTGTCTATGTGCCTGTGGTTCTGTCAGTGTGATCATGTGATGTATCTGACCCCAGGAATGTGTCAATAAAGTTTCCCCTTCCTGGGACAATGAATTCACGGTGTTCTTATTTCAATTTCCAGGAGTGTATATATATATAGATATACTTAAGTAACCCCACTATTGAGAACAAACAATACTATAAGGAGAAAAGAAATAACGCCAAATGCTTAGTAAGGAAAGCACATAAGGGTTAGGTTTATTTCTAATATCGAACATGATATCCACGGAAGACAACAAATGGCATATATGGTTTTACAAACCTTAAACACAACAGAAAGAGAGAAGATACAAATTAATAGTAAATCATTACAGCGAATTGTGGTATGATCATACAGCACTAGAAACTGAAATTGAACAACTAGACGAGAAAGGATTAGATGAAATACAGTCTGACGAATGAACGTCTGCACTAACATCACTTAAGAACAGAAAAACGACAGGAAAAGACGGAATTAATGCTGAATTACTAAAATATGGAGGAATGATGCTACACCAACGACTGCTACATCTCTTCAACGAATGTTAGAAGAAGAAGAAGAGTATTTCCAAAGACTGGAAAACAGCTAGAGTGATATCAGTTTTTTTTAGAAAGGAGATAAAAGCCTATGCAGTAATTACAGAGAAATAATTTTATTGGACTCAGCATACAGGGTGTATGCTAAGATTTTAAATACAAGACTTAAAAGCATAGCTGAAGCAGTACTGCATGAGGAACAAATGGTTTTTAGGAAAGGACGCTCCACAATAGATGCAGTTTTTATTCTACAGAAAATAGTAGAAAAACAGAGAGAGTATAATAACGAAACACACATTGCTTTTATTGACTTTAAAAAAGCTTTTGACAATGTCAATAGACAGAAACTTTGGGAAATAATGACGAATCGCGGATATCCAAAGCATCTAGTAAATGCCGTAAAAAGTTTACATCAAGACACAAATATCACTCTAGATCTCAATGTTAAAACAACTAATGAGATACGAACTAACAAAGGGGTACGACAAGGCTGCTGCATCTCTCCAACTTTGTACGACATCTACATTAATGAAATAATACATACATGGAAATCAGAATTTCAGAAAGGCATCTACTTTGACAGGAACATTCTTTTAAACAATTTACTACATGCTTATGATGCAGTGATCCTAATAGACAAGGAAGATGACCTTCAGAAAGGAATCTACTTGCTAAAACAAATAAGTGCAAAATTTAACATGGAAATTTCAAAAGAAAAAACTAAGACAATGGCCTTCATGGCATAAGAACCAATCAGAACCAAAATAGTGATAGATCAGAAGATTTAGAGCAAGTAAACCATTTCCGTTACCTCAGATGTGAAATGACATATGGCTGCAGCAGAGATATTGGAATTAAGCTTAGTGAATTCAGCCGGATATGTGGAACAACTAACAGAAACCTAAAAAACAAAACCAGGAAAGAAAGTCAAATTAAATTTTACCAGACTGTTGCAGTTCCCACGCTGCTCAATGGAAGTGAGATCTGGGTGATTAGCAAGAAGCAAGAAAACCGTATTCAGGCACAAGAAATGGAATTACTTAGAAGTGTTCAAGGTTGCACAAGAGAAGACAGGGTAAGAAATCAAGATATTAGAGAAGAACTGCAAATCTTTAGCCTCGATGATAAAATTCGAGATTACAGAAGAAAATGGAGCGAACATCTACAAAGAACGGAGAGTGAGAGACTTCCCTCAAACGCAAGAAATTGTAAGTGCCATGGGAGAAGAGACAGAGGAAGACCCCGACAGAGATGGTACCGTAACAGTCAATTACCACCTAGTATATGAAGAGAAGATGAAGATGAAGGTGTCCCATGTTCCACCAGGGGCATGTGTCCAAGCAGAGCACGGGCCAGGAAACCGGCGGCGCTACTATTGAAGAACAAACACCATCTGTACGTCACATGGATGCAAATGTAGTTTCACCTTCTGGGTACGAAAGGCCAGGCACAGCCTCCGATAGGGCATTTGCCGTTCCAGTTCCAGTAAAGTGTAGTTCAGTCGCTCTCGCTGTTCCGGGCCAGTATCCCGCTACCCTCGAAGTCAATCGAACGGAACTTGCCGAGACGAGCCAGGAAGCTCCACTCAGCTTCGCACCGTCGTCGTGAATACGGCACTCACTCACAGACGCCACCCTACAGCCACACTGGATGACGATTCTCGCAGCTCTGGTATCACGCCAGTAATATTCGTGTTTTCTTATTTCTAGTGATAACTAACGATCTTCCAGTCGTTGCTTTTGGGACAAACATCATTGTGAATTTGTACAGCTAATAAAATGCAACATTAAGAATCTTGAAACTTCCTGGCAGATTAAAACTGTGTGCCGGACCGAGACTCGAACTCGGGACCTTTGCCTTTAGCGGGCAAGTGCTCTACCAACTGAGCTACCCAAGCACGACTCACGCCCCGCCCTCACAGCTTTACTTCTGCCAGTACCTCGTCTCTTCTTCTAACACAGCAATCAACTACTTGAAAAGTGTAGGACAGAAAAGAGCCATTCAACTGCCTGCTTCTTAGAGCCATTTGCTAATCGGATTTCACCTCTGCGAGCTCGGAAAACAGCTAAAACAAAGCGCAAAGTTTGCGTTCTATTGTAAAGGTGTCATAAGTCCAAAAACATGTTTACGCATTTCAAGAACGTGTTGAACAATTACATGAATACTGTTCTGTCACTACAGAAAAACACACACATTAAGTTTTAGATAGTTGTGGACATTACACATTAGTTTGGTTGTGGTATCACATATTGATACCAATGCACGGGCTTCAAAGTTGGCAGTGGAACTGCACGTTTTCGTCAGACGTCGATAGTGATCTTACGGGATTTGGCGGACCAAATGGTGCACACCCGCTGAGCCACACGCACAGCGGCTCTGTACTACAAGCGCCCTCTGCCGCTGTTATATAGGGCGGCTGGTGGCAGGCGCTCGCCCACTCGCAATTCGCGCCCCTTCGCTACGCGACGCTATGGAGACCCCACCTAGTCGTTACTACGACACTACAGTTCATGCTTTCGTTCAGAGGGGCTCGTCTAATGAGTCTTTGTACGCTTGGTGAAATACAAGTAAGTCTTCTGTTTACTGAGTTAACTTGTTTGCTAATCACCTCTGCTCCTGTCCAGCTTTCCTACAACGACAGTTACCACATGACTCTGTAGCCCACTTCTCCTTACCAGTGAGTACAAAGTTGTACACGACATTGGTAATGCAATTTGTACCAAAAGGAAGCCAGGAACATAAATAAAATCCACACTGCTCAAGTAAAATTTGTCTGAGAACTTGATGATTCTGCAAAACGACACTGCACCAGAACGGCAGAATTCTATTACGATCAGAGACCATTCCAGAACTAGTGCAGCAGAAGGCTGTAGAAAATGATGATAACAACAACCTTTACAAAGGAAACAATTGTGTTCCAAAGTTTACTTTATGGGGCCAGCTAAAGAGAAGACGAACGTAGAGCGACCAAGAAATAGATGGACCGATGACTGAAACGGACAATAGCGGCTAATCAGTGACGATGACGTTGGTGATAAAATTGATGGTGATGAGCCATGCATACCAGATGCACACAACATACTCGATAGTATTTTTTACGTTTCTGATTTTGTGCTTTTCTGCAGTACTCTGAAACACTATGCAGTCCCTGTATTCGTCGTTGATTAAAATAATTGGAAGAGTATGTCACTGACACGAAGTAGGATTGGTGTGCAGAAATTATTGAGGACAGTCAAATGCGGACAAGAGAACTTAGTTGTCCATCAGGGAACTTCAAACCCTGTTACTCATTATTATGGTAAACGAAGCAGCTTTCATTGGATGTGTAAAAGTGGAGATATGACACCCGCGGTGGTAGGTAAATTGGTTTCTGGTAAATCTAGATGGAATTCCGTTTCCCCCACTGGATGTGGCCGTGGACGTGGCGGTGACTTGAATCGGAAGGCGAACTGTCAGTTAATATCCCTGGATATGATACTACTTAATACTGCTTTATTCATGTCAGTTACAAAGATGGAACCATAGATGGAGAAAAGTTTGTTGTTCTCTGTGAAGTAGTTGGCCAGTAGGGTACGGCGCGCTAATGTCAGCAGTTTGCTCGCAATACGGGCAACGCGTCTGCGAAGTATCATTGTTGACATCAGCCCGCTTGTGGAGACCTGATGCAAGTGTCGTGCCGTCAACGATTGATGAGAGAGGCAGGCCCTCGTTGCTTGGCAACGATTACGTACTGGGTTGGGTGGTGTATACGTCGTGGTGCCTAGCATGACCATCACCCTGGACAGTGGTCACCAACAATGCAGGCCCACACAGTCCAAATGATAACGACCGTTTAGCTGGGCAGCAAGCAGAAATGGAATGGAACTTATGGCCCACCAGGATGGTGACCATCAGCCGGGGGTAGTGACTCAGTAGGTCACCCAATGGGACGGAGACACGAAGATGAATTCATGCAGACTTCAGTTCGGGTGGGAGCCTGCAGATGCAAAGTCTGTGGTTGGACGGTAGCTGCTCCATCTTGAACTGCAAGCGGTCTGTCTAGTAGGCATCATCTGGTGCAGACCGCATCACACGGCGTACCTTGTACATCTGGATACTACCGGGTACAATAGACATCTCACAATGAGAGTGATTTGAGAGGTATGCATGTGAGCTAGCTGCTTGATTTTTCTCCAATGTCAGCACTCCCATCCCAGAAAACTTAATGTGCTGGAGCAACCAGACGTTGACGATGGGCAATGATGACTTCATTTGCCCTGCCGGATCTGTTAGATATTCCAACTTTGGCTCTCAGGGATGCTGGATAGCGCATTCTGTAGTGTCAGCTTGCTGAATTAGTGTTGTTTCATCGTATTCTTGTTCAACGGTTCCTGGTCTTCAGGCTGATGGTTACTCGTCCCCCTATGACATCGTTTTGCTGATCGACACAGGTTCCAGCAAAGCCGTGACGCAACATTCCTTACTCCTTTGAAAGATCCAGTCCCCGGATTGTAACTTGCCTGCATTCTTGGACTAAAGAATCTTAACAAATGTTGCACAGTTCGATGTAACAAATTCTCCACGTTTCCTTCCCTAATTTTGCGTAAACGACGTGGTTCATCGACAATCTATTAATCCAAATGTTATTTTGGAACATAACATATCAAACGGGTAAAATGAAATTGCGAAATTCTCAACAAATCTTTAGGAATCATTTAGCAGCAAATTGTTCCATTCAATTAATTTTTGATGCTCGGCGTTCCTCCTTGTTTGTTAGGTACTTTCTTAACTCTCTGTTTTGGTACGTCAGTCGCAGCTGTACCTTTCCAATAAAAGTCTCCTTTTTGCTTCTCGGAAAGCACATCATTGAAACTACGTTCATACGAAAACCACATACGGCACTAAAACAAACAGTATATTGGTTGGCACTTCCACTTATGCTCCTTACTTCAAAGCTAATTAAAGATTGACAGCTTCTTGTTATGCTATTCTTCCTTATACCTTCGCTCACGCAAAACAGCTTTCCCGTGCCCTGTGGAACTTTAGCGTGTGAACTGAATGTTAATGATTTCGTACGCATTTTAATTGGATCTTCCCTCATGATAGGAAAACTTCGCGACATTGCACCTCTGGGAGTATTCTCATTCAGCTGAAACAATGTCTCCCCGAGTTCGGTGGTGCACTGCGAAACAACAATTCTGAAACGTTTTCTCTTATCCTCCGTACGTATTACATTGAAAATATCATCAAGTTTATGAACCTCTTGAACTTCAGATACAGATTTCTGAAAGGTTTCGGTCTAGTCGGCCAAATAATTAGCCTTTCAAACACTCTTCCTCTTTCTTCTCCTCCTCCTTCTTCTGTCAAAATTGGCTGGTAGGGATCCCATGTCGCAAATCAGTACTCTAGCAGACAAATGTAGTGTAGGCAGCGTTTTTAATAGAACTGCTGCATCTTCTACGTGTTCTGCCAATAAAAAAATGTTTGAATTGACTTTCCCACAACACTGCCTATGTGATCATTCCAGCGTAAATTTCTCGTAATTGTAGTTCATAGGTATCTAGTTGCACTGACAGCCATAAAATCTGTGTTTTTTACCGAATAAACGAAATTGAAGTGATTTCTTCTCGTACTCATATGGCCTCACACTTTTCTTTATTCAGAGACAGTTACCACTTTTCGCTCCATAATGATGCCCTGTCTAAGCCATTTTACTGTTGGTTATGACCTTCTGATGACTTTACTGGACGGTACATGGCGACATTATCTGCAGTCAGTCGAAGAGGGCTGCTCAGATTGTCTCCTAAACAGTTCATACAGATTATGAACAGCAGAGGGCCTATAACACTTCCCCGGGGAACATCGATGGTTTTCCATTGAGTACGACGAACTATTATCTTTCTGACAGGAACGAACTCTGTCGTACGACTGAAACGACACTCCACAGGCACTCAGTTTGGGTAGAAGTCTCTTGTGAGGGACGGTGTCAAAAGCTATCTGGAAGTTTAGAAACATGGAATCAATTTGAGATCCCCAGTCGAAGGCACTCATTATTTTGAGCGAATGCGGAGCTAATGGTGTTTCACGGAAACGAAACTTTTTGAATCTGTGCTATGTGTTAGTACCGTAGATTGTTACCTTCGTGGGAATTCATAACGTTCGAACACAGTATATGTTCCAAAATACTAATACAAATCGACATCACTGATATGGGTGTATAATTCATCGGATTACTCCTATTTCCTATCTTCAGCAGTGTTGTGACTTGTGCAACTTTTAATTCTTTTAGTATGGATCTTTCGCCGTGCGAGCGGTTGTATGTGACTGCCAAGTATGGATCTATTGTGGGAGCATACTCTGAAAGTGGCCTAAGTGGTTTACTGTCTCGACCAGAAGACTTGCCTTTATTAAGTGATTTAAGCTGCTTCGCTAAACCGAGAATTACTACTTCCAAGTAACTCATGTTTCTTGATTAGAATTCTGGAATATTTAGAGGGTCTTCTCTGGTGAAGGAATTTTGGAAAACCGTGCTCAATAACTACGCTTTAGTGACTCTGTCATCGGTAATATTACCATTGGTAGGTCGCGTGTCATCGCTGATGTACTTTACATACTATGAGGATCTCTTTGCATTTTCTGTCAGACCTCGAGACAGAATTTCGTTATGGAAGATACTAAAAGCATCTTAGTTTCGAGCTTCAGTAAAATATCGCCAAACTTGTAGATTTTGTGTTCTTTTAAATTTGGCATACAACAGCCATTATTACCCAGTGGAACAGATACTACTGCCGTTAAATCAATATCACCCATGTTGCTACTCATACACTTAAGCACGTCAGTACAGCACACATTCATTTTGTTTAGCAATACAGATGATTCAGTCTCCGCATTTTCACAAGATACTGGAGCTGATAATTTCACATTGTGATAAATCCGCGACTGATGGACCACTTCTTTTCTTCAGCATGAAATTTATGTTTTTTCAACTTTTCCTGACTTCTAGATGCATATCATGTAGACTTATGTAGAATATATTATTGGGGCAGTACCACTTAAAATAACCTATGGGTGAGATGTATATTGTACCGGGAGAGAAGAAACTCATAAAATGTTGTAATGAGTTCAGAATTCCGTATGCTACGAAATATTTCAGTCCCAGACAGTTTTATCAGTTTATTATGAAGCTTGATTGAGCATTGGCTTTTCTGTTGAGTTGTTGGTTTTGTTCCAGCATTGGACTGTCTTTCTCTCATCACTGCAGTTACACTTATTACCAAATGTTGAACAACATTTAAGTGACGATCGTCAGAGGGATGAACACTGAATCCAATTGTCTCTTTCATCAGTTTCGTAAGAGGCTTCACCACATTCCATTAATCAAATCTACTTTCGTTATCTTAGAGTACAATGTCTTCAATGTCGTATCTTTCTGCGTCTGATGAACAGAATGAGTTATTTGTACTATTTTTCTTGTTTAGCTTCTTCGGTCTATTCCTCACTAATATTTTGCTTTGTTGATCTTAGTTGTCCTTCTTCTGTCTCTTTCCTCATTACTCTTTTTCTTGGAGTTTCACTATTTTAGCAAAGTTCAGCACTTTCGATACAGTTGCTGTCTTCCTCTTAAAATTTGAGGTTTTGTCAATAGAAAGAGCAGTTGATGTTTATTCCAAAAGTTTTTCTGTGTGGGCTTAGAACTAGTCGGTTTTGAAGTGGTAATCTTGGAAGTTTTAGGTTTTGCAGAGTGGAGTCATTTGTCTCAGTGAACGAATGTGACCTGTACAGATAACTCTGCACTCATGATGTGCTTTGGATCACTAGGTGATTCGATGAGCTTTGAAGTGGTTGGTTCGCCTGCATGTGAGTTGCTGCTCTTCTATTTGTTGATACAGACGTATCTTCCGACAAGCAAGAGTGTGAAACAGTTCCACATTCAGTGGAATTGTTCCACGTGTTTTGAAGGCGCTTGTACCACGTTGACTGATTTAGCCAGTGCTGAAACCAGTAGGATGTACGTGGAGGTAGACTCATTAAAATAATCCTTCGTTCCTCCGCAAAAAACAGCTTGTATGAGACGTATCTCTCTCAAGTGCATGCAATACTTTTCCATCTGTTTGCTGGAGTGAAATGTGTTTCAAACTAATCCAGAAAAATACCACTGTTTACATATGCAGACTTCGGGGACATTCTTACAATTGCAACAGGTGGCATTCCATCCATGAATTCCTGCTTCGGGTTTTCCCCTTCATTTTGGAAAAGGGCAGAAGGAATGTGCCTTCGGCCTCGATACAACACACAACGGAGATTGTTTTCCCTTTCTCGTCAGATGTGACTGAAGTAAATTGTCTTGAACCACTGATTTGCTGAAATACTGCCAGGTTTGTAGTTCAGCTGCAGTCCGGTTTCAGCCATGTTACAAACGTGCCTTTATTTGCCAAAACAAGTAGTTTTCGTGTGATACAGTATCAAGAAGTTTGAAACGCTCTCTTACAGTGGTTTTATTCATCACTCTGGATACCGAGCGAGGTGGCGCAGTGATTAGCATACTGGATCGCGTCCGGGAGGAAGACGGTTCAAATCCGCGTCAGGCCATCCCGATTTAGGTTTTCTGTGATTTCCGTAAGTCGCTTCATGCAAATGCTGGGCTGGTTCCTTCGAAGGAGTACGGTCGGCTTCCTTTCCCATCCTTTCCTAATCCGATGGGTCCGATGACCTTGTTGTTTGGTCCCTCCCTCAAATCAACCAACCAACAATCACTTTGGCTCGAGCAACTGACACATGTTTTGCCTCTTTTACAACTGTATTTTTATTACGTCCAAGAAAGGAGTTAGTGCGCTTCTGTAGCTGAATGGTCAGCACAGCTGGTTGCTATACGAGGGATCTGGGTTCGATTCCCAACAATGCCAGGGATTTTTTGTTTGTTGGGAGGACTGGTACGGAGTGCACTCACCCTCGTGAGACCAACTGAGGAGCTTCTGGACCAATTAGTAGTGCTTCCGAGGTCAAGAACCCGGACAACGAGCGGGAGACCGGTGTGCTGACCACAAACTGTATCCCACGGCAGACGCTGACACGGCGGCCGGTCGGCAAGATTGGCCCATCCGGGACCAGAACGTGGAACTTCACCTTTTACCAATAACAAAGGAGTTAAACCAGTTGTGACTGGCTTCTTTTGATTGTTTATTGAAAGTATGTGGTATATGTAGCCTTCCTGCTAATTCAGACGCCATATACGTCACCGAAAAGAGGATATAAGATGGACATCAACAAAAGCAAAACAAGGATAATGGAATGTAGTCGAATGACAGTTCGGCGCTAGCGGCCGTGCGAAGCGGAGATCCGATACTTCCGCCTGTGCGGCGTGTGCGAGAGTTTGTTTACTTGTGGACTTAGTCTGCGCGCGGGCTAGTAACAACGATCATGGCGAACAAGTACAGGAAAACTACATTACGATTCAATTTCTGCAAAGACTACGAACTACCAAAGGCTTTAGCAGTGGAACGATTCATTCGAGAGGACGTCAAGATACCGCCAATCGATATTGTCGGAATTCATCTGTCCATCGTTAGTCCCAAGGTGTATGTTAAGATGGTAAATGACGCGGCGTGTGAGAGAATTCTACAGGCGACAAAAGCAGGTCTCCGATTTTGCCATAGTGACGGGAATGTCGGCACGGTAACTGTAGAACATGCTGGTCTGGGTGTACGGACAATACGTGTTTTTGAGCTGCGATTTGAGCTCCAGGCTGACGAAGTTATCGAGGCTTTTAAGCCATACGGCACGGTACATGGTCACACAGCAGAACGCTGGACACAATTCGCCACGTACCCAGTTCTTAACGGGGTGCGACAGATCACTATTGATCTTCAGAAGCATCTACCATCCTATCTGACAATTGGTGGTTGTCGGGCGGTGGTGATTTACGATGGTCAACCACGTACATGTTCTGCCTGTGGCCAGGAGGGACACCTCAGGTCGAACTGCATGCAACGGCGGATTACGCAACTGCCTTCAGATGTGCGGGAGCCGTCGCCGGCGATGATAGTACTACCGATCACCTATGCCAAAGCCCTCACTGCGTCCGCTGATGACCGAACAGACACAGCCCTGGTGGAAGATCACGATGGCACTCTCCGAAACCTTGTAGCAGACGTCGGGATGACGGAGGATGCTGCTCCATCGAGCATACAATCTACGGCGACAACATCTGATGCGACCGAACTCCCACCAAGCACACCGATCGTACACGAAGCAGTTCCAGCCACTACGGATGCTGTTCCGTCTGGAACGCACTCTGTGACGACAACATCAGTTTCGACCGAACTCTCGCCAAGTACAACGATGGGACTCGAAACACTTCCTGTTACTACGGATGCTTTTCTGTCGGGCAGCCGTGATTCCCTACAATCTGAGGACACGGAAGGAAGATCACGCAAACAACGTTCCCCGAAAAGGAGGAAACGGCGTCGTCGCACGACATCTCCTAGGGATGACTCCCCTTGCCCCGACGACGATGTGCCTGTGGACCAAGACGACACAACAGCTTCTACGAAACAGGATGAGGCAATGGAAACTGTTCGATCGGACCCGCAGCGGTCTGTCACATTGACGGTACCGGGACGTGGTGATGCTGAAGAGGAATCACCACCAGTTGGCTCTCCAGACGCAGATGCTGTGGCAATGGACACGAATATATCACTGCCTGCAAAGATGTGGTATGACGATATTGAGGAGGCGCCGGACGTCATACAGAGGCAGCCGGCACTCACGAAGACGGCCTAATAATTGCTGAAGGTGAAGGGAGAGGGGCGAGAGAACGTCTTCTAACTCAGCCCCCAGCGCCGATGCAGGGAGATGGGGTTGCGCATCGACAGAGTGGGATTCACCGCCATGCGAACCGTATTGCGACATTAAATATAAATGACGTGACGTGCGTTCACCGGCCAAAATACACCTACTGAAGGAAACAATTTGGGCATCTGATGTGGATATTGCTTTGCTGCAGGAAGTCCACATAGCTGCACTCCCATACATCGCAGGCTACCAATCCTATTCGTCACATGGAGATCACAATGGGAGTGGGGTGGCAGTTTACGTGCGAGATGGCTTCCCAGTGGAAAACGTGTGTTACCTTCCGTCGGCCAGGGGAATGGCTTTCACGACGTTTGGGACACGCATCATCAATCTTTATGCACCGTCGGGAAACAATCGGCGGCGGGAAAGGGCGCGATTTTATGCAGAAGACATTGCCCCACTTTTCCATGGACGTTATGAATGTGTAATAATTGGTGGAGATTTCAACTGTGTTCTCAGCCCGAAAGACCAATGGCCGCAAGCAAACATCAGCCAAGAGTTGCGAATCGTTGTCAACGACCTTGTACTTAGTGACACGTGGGAAATACGACATGGAGATGCACCGGGATACACCTATGTGACAAGTCATTCGGCGAGCAGGTTAGATCGCATTTATATTTCACGCGCTCATGCAAATGATGTCCAGGACGCGGAACGCTGGCCATTGGCATTTTCCGATCACAGCGCTTACATCTGTACGGTGCTTCTTCCCCGTAGAGAGGTGTGGAACAGTAAGGCCCCGTGGAAATTAAACATTCAACATCTACATGATCCTGAATGCCGTCACCGGATCCTTGAGACATGGACGATGTGCGAGCGACGAAGCTTGATTGGTGGCTGACTTGTGCTAAACCGGCGCTTCGCCGTACGTTCATCTCATATAGCAGGGAGATGGCAGAATGGCGCCGCCGTACGACCGATTTTTATTTTGCAGCGCTGCGCGACCTGGACGATGGTCCGCCGGAACAGGACGTCTGGATCGAACGCAAAAGGATAAAAGCTAAACTAGTGGTTTTAGCTCGGAAACATCTTCAGGGAACCATGGTGCGCGCCAGATGTCACGATACGATAATGCACGAGATTCCTTCCATGCACCACGTCGTGAATGAACGAAAGCACCGACGACGCGTTTTGGTACGGGAATTAATTACCCGCGAAGACCGAAGAGTGACGCGTCAAGCGGACATTGTCTCTGCATTCGTCGACCATTACCAACACATCTATCGGGAAGAAGCAGCCCCTGTCGATGACCTCGAACGTATAGCCACGTACGTCTCCCGTACACTGACGGTGGAAGCCGCGGGAACCTTGCTGGAAGCAATTAGCTGTGAGGAGGTACATGATGCGATCGCAAAGGGTGCGTTGAATCGGTCCCCAGGCATTGATGGACTTCCTGCTGAATTTTATCGAGAATTTCGCAACGAAATGGCACCGCGATGGACGGAAATGTACAACGAGATGTTAAATTCCGATGCACCTATTCCACCGGCTTTTATGGAAGGCCTCTTGGTGCCAGTACATAAACCGAAGCCAGGAATTACGGTCACACATTATCGCCCCATCACCCTGCTTAATGCCGACTATAAGATCTTTGCACGGTTGCTAGCGTCCCGATGTCGTATGTTAATTAGTAGCGTTCTCTCTCCAGAACAGACGACACCGGGTGGATCGGTGAATGTGCAAACAGCTACTGGCGAATGCCGTGATGTGATAGCGCTGGCGGAGGAGTGCCGGCTTAAAGCGGCGATGGTGGCGGTTGATTTTGACAGTGCTTTTGATAAGGTGCGCCACAACTATCTGTACGCTGTACTGGAACAAATGGGATTTCCAGACCGTTTTACTGGTCTCATTAGAAGGATTTATGGGGGCGCACAATTCTTGGTACAGGTTAATGGGCGTATAGCAGGGCCCATCAAAATTCGACGATCCATTCGCCAGGGCTGCCCTCTTTCGATGCTGCTGTTCGCGATTGCGTTGGAACCATTAATTGGGAGGCTAACAAATTCTCTTTCTGGGATGGAACTGCGGGGCTACACCTTCAAATGTCGTGCCTATGCGGACGACCTCCTGCTGCTCGTTCGTTCTGAAGAAGAGGTGCAGATGGTCCTTGACCTGTTGTTGGACCACTGTGAGACGGCGGGTAGTGCAGTGAACATGAACAAATCGGCAGCAATGCCGGTTGGAAGGGGCCTTACGCCGAAAGAAATCAGTCCGTTTCCTTATGTGCAACGATTCCGCTATCTCGGCATAGACTTTACCTTATCTGTAAAACATACTGCGGCAGTTAACTACCGACGTATTTTACAGACAACACGTACCATAATCAAAATATCCACGGGTATGCTGCCGGTCTATAGTGTCCAACGGGCACAATATTTCGGCGATCAAACATGTCGCCATCATCAGGTGAACTGACGGACTGAGCTCCTGTGAACGTGCCGGCACGGAGATCCGTACGCTATGGCTGCTCAGAGGGAACTGGGTTCGGTCGCGGCGGCGGCCGATTTAAATACCCTCCGCCCGCGGCGCGCTCCCTCCGCCGTCCGCGCCCAGCGCCACGGTCGCGCGGTGGAACAGATTGCGACGGCGTCTGAGATGACGTCGGTGTGATGGCTCTGTCCGCCGTGGTCGTCACAACTATACGTCTGCTCGATTTACTCTTGATTAACCCGATCGCTGGTTCCCAAGCCTTGCTAAGATTATAGCCACAGTCCCGGTTTATGAGGTCGTCATTGGTGCGAATTTCGATGGCCTCTCTAACAACGCTGTCCCAGTATCTCGACGTCTGTACCAGAATCCTCGTGCGGTCATACTCCATGGCGTGATTTTCCGACAAACAATGTTCAGCGACCGCCGACTTGCTCGGATACATCAGTCGAGTGTGCCTCTGGTGTTCACGGCATCGATCCTCGACGGTACGCATCGTCTGACCAATATACGACTTGCCACATTGACACGGAATCTGGTACACGCCGGCCTTCCTCAAACCGAGGTCATCTTTGGCGCTCCCCAACTGTGCGCGAGTTTTATTTGGAGGACAAAACACAGTTCCGACCCAGTGTTTCTTCAGAATGCGGGCGATTTTCCCCGAGAGTGCGCCTGTGTATGGAATAAATGCAGTGCCTACCTCCTCCCTCGTGACTTCATCCATCTCAACAGGTTGTGCTGCAGTGGTTGGGCGGAGAGCACGTTGAATCTGCCACTCTGAGTACCCATTTTTTCGAAATACAGTTCTCAGATGTTCCAATTCCTGGGGTAGACTCTCTGCGTCAGAGATAGTGCGCGCCCTATGTACTAGAGTTTTAAGTACCCCATTCCTCTGTGAAGGGTGGTGGCAGCTGTCTGCATGTAAATACAGATCACGCCATGGAGTATGACCGCACGAGGATTCTGGTACAGACGTCGAGATACTGGGACAGCGTTGTTAGAGAGGCCATCGAAATTCGCACCAATGACGACCTCATAAACCGGGACTGTGGCTATAATCTTAGCAAGGCTTGGGAACCAGCGATCGGGTTAATCAAGAGTAAATCGAGCAGACGTATAGTTGTGACGACCACGGCGGACAGAGCCATCACACCGACGTCATCTCAGACGCCGTCGCAATCTGTTCCACCGCGCGACCGTGGCGCTGGGCGCGGACGGCGGAGGGAGCGCGCCGCGGGCGGAGGGTATTTAAATCGGCCGCCGCCGCGACCGAACCCAGTTCCCTCTGAGCAGCTATAGCGTACGGATCTCCGTGCCGGCACGTTCACAGGAGCTCAGTCCGTCAGTTCACCTGATGATGGCGACATGTTTGATCGCCGAAATATTGTGCCCGTTGGACACTATAGACCGGCAGCATACCCGTGGATATTTTGATTATCAAATACGCCGGGAGAAACTCAAGAATCACAACACGTACCATGGTCCGACATCTCCTACGGCGCCTTGATCCTTTGCAGCGAGTCGAATATCTGAACACTTATGTGGTTTCTCGAATGGTGCATATTTCGCAGATCCTGCCCCTACCACTCACGCTCGGACGTCGACTTCAATCAGCACTAGGCTATTTTGTGATGATTGGATCGCCCCTCAAGGTGCGATACACAACGCTCACGCTCCCTACGGACAAGGGGGGACTCGGACTTACGAATGTTCACTGCCGAGCGACGGCGCTCCTTCTAGCCACTATGTACAAGCAATGGCGTAGCGGGCGTGATTCCCTTACATCCCGCCTACTGGATCTCCTAGTTCCAGCGTCCGTCACACCTCCGGTAGCGGTGGGCAACATTACGCCACATTTTGCGCATGTATCAACATTTATCGTGGAACTTAGTTATATCAGAGATGAGCTTCCGCGCACGAGACCACCATGCGCGAAGGATTTTTATGTTTGGCTGCAACGACGGATAAGTCGTAATGTCATTGAACTCAAACACCCCAAGTTGCATTGGCCGAAGATTTGGAGACATGTGCACCAAAATTCCTTCCTACCTTCGTTCGGGCACTGTTGTTCTCTGTCACCTGTGGCAAGTTCAACACCAACCAACGACTCTATGCAATTGGACTAGTGGACACTCCACTATGCCCGAAATGTCGCCAAGTGGATGACGACCATCACCGCTTAACTTGTATCGCGGTGGAGGACGTATGGCTCCTAGGAAGACAGATGGTGGCTTGCTACCTCCGTGTGACCCCGCAACATATTACACCTGCTTCCTTCTTACATCCGGAGAGTGACTACTTTCCGGCGACTAAATCACAGTCGATCATCTAGGTCAAAGGTTGGACGATCGCGTACCTCTATGGGGACGCTGCCAAGTCGCGACTCGACTTTTGGTATTTCTTGCAGCAAGCCCACAATGAGGTTCATAGATGGTCACACTATCGGAAAACCTTTGCCAACTATCTTTAGGCAGTCTTCCTCGACCCCCCACGCAGTTGGGATGTGCCGGGTGCAGTCGGTGTGCACATTTGACAGCTGATAATGAACCTCACGCTTCTCTCACCGCTCCATATATAATGCTCATACTATACCATGAAATGATCTACATGTTCCTATTAACAGAGTGATCTTTATGGAAAATAAATAAATAAATAAATAAAAACGACATCCCTGTATCCCTGTTCCTTTACATTTGTGATTTGTTTTACAATGATTTTTTTTTGTTTTTGCAGAGGATACATTTCATTTAGTGTTTGTAAAAAAAAAAAATGGTCAGCACAGCTGGTTGCTATACGAGGGATCTGGGTTCGATTCCCAACAATGCCAGGGATTTTTTGTTTGTTGGGAGGACTGGTACGGAGTGCACTCACCCTCGTGAGACCAACTGAGGAGCTTCTGGACCAATTAGTAGTGCTTCCGAGGTCAAGAAACCGGACAACGAGCGGGAGACCGGTGTGCTGACCACAAACTGTATCCCACGGCAGACGCTGGCACGGCGGCCGGTCGGCGAGATTGGCCCGTCTGGGACCAGAACGTGGAACTTCACCTTTTACCAATAACAAAGGAGTTAAACCAGTTGTGACTGGCTTCTTTTGATTGTTTATTGAAAGTATGTGGTATATGTAGCCTTCCTACTAATTCAGACGCCATATACGTCATAAGATGGACATCAACAAAAGCAAAACAAGGATAATGGAATGTAGTCGAATTAAATCAAGTGATGCTAAGGGGAATCAGATTAGGTTCAAATGGTTCAAATGACTCTGAGCACTATGGGACTTAACTTCTAAGGTCATCAGCCCCCTAGAACTTAGAACTACTTTAACCTAAGGACATCACACACATCCATGCCCGAGGCAGGATTCGAACCTGCGACCGTAGCGGTCGCGCGGTTCCAGACTGTAGCGCCTAGAACCGCTCGGCCACCCCGGCCGGCAATCAGATTAGGAAACGAGACCCTTAAAGTAGTAGATGAATTTTGCTGTTTGGGCAGCAAAATAACTGATGATGGCTGAACTAGAAAGGATATAAAATGTAGATTCGCAATGGCAAGAAAAGCTTTTCTGAAGAGGAGAAATTTGCTAACACCGGATATAGATTTCAGTTTTAGGAAGCCTCTTCTGATGGTATGTGTCTGGAGCATGGCCATGTATGGAAGTGTAACATGGACGATAAACAGTTTACACTAGAAAAGAATAGAAGTTTCTGAAATGTGGTACTGCAGAAGAATGCTGAGGGTTGGTTGGATGGATCGAGAAACTAATGAGAAAGTACTGAATAGAATTGGAGAGAAAAGAAATTTGTGGCACAACTTGATCAAAAGAAGGGATCAGTTGACAGGACACCTTCCGAGATATCAAGGAATCACCAGTTTTGTGTTTGAGGGAATTATGTGTGTGTTTGGGAGGGGGGGGGGGGAGGTAAAAATCATACATATTGACCGAGATGAAAACAGTAAGCAGATTCAGAAAGACGCAGAATGCAGTAGATATTCGGAGATGAAAAGACTCGCACAGAACAGAATGGCGTGCAGAGCTGCATCAAACCAGTCTTCGGACTGAAGGCCGCAACAACAACAACAACAACAACATATGTTATTGATCTCAACATAGTGCGAAACTGCGCTCTTGCAATGTATTAATATGAGCAAAGAGCTTCCGTTCAATACCCATTAAGGGATGAGATCCATTACAAACCTGAAAAGAGTGTTTTGAATGGGATCTTCTTTTTAACGTGGTTTTAGGTGTAGAGAAAATTTTAGCTGCAGCATTGACAACCACACGACATTCTTGACCTTCATCATACCAACTTTCCTGAAACAGAAAAATGCCAATTACGAAAAACTCCTGTTATTCAATCCATTCTCAAAATATATATTTATTTTCCACGATCACCTAGGTACTCTATATAAAATAATTATATTATTTAATATCCATAAGCTTTTCCTTGATAAATTTTTGTTAAATTGTGTTTTACTTTTGCATACTTCTTCTTTGTGGAAACCATTACTTGACACCTCCCATTTATTTGTGAAAACCAACTACTGTCCTCTTCCTGACTGATGAGCGGAATTCCAGAGACGCAACAAGTGCAGCGACGACACGGGTAACGTGGATGGAGCGAGCTGACTTGGGACAAACGTGGCGGATTGTCTGACGGGTTGATCGCCGCCAGCACAGCACGTCCGTTGGTTGTGAAACGACCAGGGACTCCTTCGGCACAGCACAAAGCGCCATGCAGATTTACGTGACTTGTTTACCTGTAGCCATTACAAACTGAACCGGTTGTCTTGTTTCCTTATGGAGGTTTTATGACACCAGCGGTGATGGCAAAACAATTTAAACAATGATTTAATGAAATTATTACCAAGGCTTCAGTTTGTTCGTGGAGACAGAGTAATATGTCCTAAACACTCACAAACCTGACCCTTTACAACTAAACGTAAGTTTTTTGCAACGTAACTTTATATTTGTGCACCACCTTACCTTCTACATCTACATCGACATCTACATATATACTCCGCTAGCCACCAAGCGGTGTGTGGCGGAGGGCACAATTCGCGCCAAAGTCGTATTCCACCCCACCCCACCCCCCACCCCCTCTGTTCCACTCGCGGATCGCGCGAGGGAAAAACGGCTGTCTGAACGCCTTAGTACGAGCTCTTATTTCCCTTATCTTTGAATGATGATCATTACACAATTTGAAAGTTGGTGGTAATAATATATGCTCTACATCCTCTGTGAAGATTGGATTTCGGAATTTAGTGTTCTGCCCCTTCTGTTTTGCGCGCCGTCTATCTGCAAGTGTGTCCCACTTCAAACTTTCTATGAGATGTGTAACGCTCTCGCGATGGATAAATGTACCACCCACGTATCTTGTCCCTCTACTTTGGACCTCAATCTCTTGAATCAGACCCAACTGGTAAGGGTCCCATACAGACGAACAGTACTCCAAGACTGGACGAACTAACGTATTGTAAGCTATTTCCTTTATTGAAGGACTGCATCGCTTCAGGATTCTACCAATAAACCGAAATCTAGAGCTCGCCTTACCCGTTACATGTGTAATCTGATCGTTCCATTTGAGATCATTTCGAATAGTCACACCCAGATACTTGACTGAAGTTACCGCTTCCAAAGACTGATCATATATTTTGTACTCATACATTAATGGGGATTTTCGCCTTGTTATACGCAGTTGGTTACACTTACTAATATTGAGAGATAACTGCCAGTCATTACACCACGCATTTATTTTCTGTAAATCCTCATTGATTTATTCACAAATTTCGTGTGATACTACTTTCCTGTATACTACAGCATCATCGCAAACAGTTTAATGCCACTGTCAATACCATCAACCAGATCATTTATGTAAATCGTAAAAAGCAGAGGACCAATTACGCAGCCCTGGGGCACACCTGAAGTTACTCTTTCTGTTGAAGTTACCCCGTTCAGGACGACATACTACTCCCTGTCTGTTAGAAAACTTTCCATCCAACCGCATATGTCATTGGATAGACCGTAAGCACGCACTTTTTGTAGCAAGCGACAGTGCGGAACTGAGTCGAACGCCTTTCGAAAGTCGAGAAATATGGCAACAACCTGGGAGCCGGTATCTAGAGCCTGTTGTATATCATGCACAATGAGGGCCATCTGTGTCTCGCATGACCGCTGTTTCCTAAAACCGTGTTGGTTTCTGCAGATCTTCTCAGAGTCTATAAAAGTCATGTCTGAACACAAAATATGTTCCATGATTCTACAACAAATCGATGTCAGTGAAATTGGCCGGTAATTATGTGCATCCGATTTTTTACCCTTTTTATAAATTGCTATGACCTGGGCCTTCTTCCAGTCCCGTGGAACTTTCCGCTGTTCCAATGATCTCTTGATAGATGACGGATAAGAATGGTGCTATATTTGTAGCGTAGTCAACATAAAATCTTACGGGGATACCGTCTGGGCCAGATGCCTTTCTGGCGTCTAAGGATCTTAACTGTTTTACAATCCCAGATACACTAAACACTATGTCAGGGATCCTTTCGTTTGTTCGATAATTGAAAGGGGGAATGGTGCTGCAGTCCTCTATCGTAAACGAGTTTTTGAAAGCTAGGTTTAGATTTTCGGCCTTCTGTTTATCATCATCAGTTACATTAGCCGTACTGTCAGCAAGAGAAGGTATTGAATTATTTGAAGCGTTCATAGATTTTACGTGCGACCAAAACCTTACCTTGGTAATTGGAACCCAGTATTCCTCGACCTACTGGTGGTCGAAAATTTTGGAGTCCACACCAGATTATTCAAAGACGACAAAGTCTCATTACTAGCTGCAAGTACGAATTATATTGCTGCATAAAGAATATCCCTGAATTCCTCTGATCCATGTAATATTATCTAGTCCGCTAGATGTCATCAGCCATAAAAGCCTTTTTATTCGGCGAGCGTGAGAGGACAAGATGAGGAGTGTTATTCTTCAGTGGCCTTACAAAACTTCATAAACCTGATATCGGTGCATTACCAACAACTAAAACCATTCGCCACAGAAAGAATCAGGAAAAAACTCCCCTGTAATGTCCAGTAGAAACATAGCAATGTATCGCTGACACAATGAAATACATAAAACCGTTTTCTGTTAATAACAATTTGTCTCTGCTCTATTGGAAACTCTTGACTGCTGGTAATGTTTGAAAGGCCATGTCTCGATCTTGTCATAACTTCTTCTAAAGCGTTTTTCTTTTGTGATAGTCGTTAAAATTTACACATACGTCATGCTTAATGAACTAATTTGTCTTCTATTGCCTTCACTTCTTGTAGTTTGATAAAATTCTCTCGAACTTCTTGCCATGTCTAGTGGTTTAAAATCCACTTGGAGTGGCTGTAAGCTCGAGAGAATTTTAACGGTACATGCAAGCACATATTCTTGTATTTTGATACTTATATAACTCAGATTTGGATATATTTTTTGCTAGAAAGAGGATGTTAACTGTCAGTGCAGCGAAGGGACAGGGCTGAGTGATCAGTGGATGTGGCAGTTTCCCCTGCAGTTCGAAACAGGCATGGCCTGGGCGGCTGAAGAAAACGCAGTGGCGCCACCAGTGCACGAAATATAGGATGGGTACCGCATTTTCAGGGAAACTACGTAATAGACCTTAAAAACGAAACTCGTCCGACAGGGGAACGTGTTTCCAGTCACCAACCGTCCAATGCCGGTGTTGACGAACCGAGGTAAGTTGTGAAGCTTTATGTCATGCAGTCATAAAGAGCTCGCGAGAGGGCCTTCGCCTCCGAAAGCCCATATCGATGATGTTTCGTTGAATGATTCCCACGATGCCACTTGTTGATGACCCAGCACTGAAAAATTCAGCAGTTTGCGGAAGGCTTCCACTTCTGTCAGGTTGAACGATTCTCTTCAGTCGTCGTTGGTCCCGCTATTGCAGGATCTTTTCCTGGCCACAGCGATGTCGGAGATTTGATGTTTTACCGGATTTCTGATACTCACGGTACACTCGTGAAATGGTCGTACGGGAAAATCTCCATTTCATCGCCACCACGGAGATGTTGCGTCCCATTGCTCGTCCGCCCACTGCAACACAACGTTTAAACTCATTCAAATCTTGATAACCTACCGTTGTACCAGCAATAACCGATCTAACAACTGAGCCAGATACGTATGTAGGTGTAGGCGACCGCAGCACCTTGTTTTGCCTGTTTACACTACAGGCCATTAAATTTGCTACACCAAGAAGACATGCAGATGATAAACTGGTACTCATTAGACAAATATATTATACTAGAACTGACATGTGATTACATTTTCACGCAATGTGGGTGCATAGATCCTGAGAAATCAGTACCCAGAACAACCACCTCTGGCCGTAACAACGGCCTTGATACGCCTGGGCATTGAGTCAAACAGAGCTTGGATGGCGTGTATAGTTACAGCTGCCCGTGCAGCTTCAACACGACACCACAGTTCATCAAGAGCAGGGACTGGCATATTGTGACGAGCCAGTTGCTCGGCCACCATTGACCAGACGTTTTCAGTTGGTGAGAGATCTGGAGAATGTGCTGGCCAGGGCAGCAGTCGAACATTTTCTGTATCCAGAAAGGCTCCTACAGGACCAGCAACATGCGGTCGTGCATTATCCTGCTGAAATGTAGGGTTTCGCAGGGATTGAATGAAGGGCAGAGCAACGGGTCGTAACACATCTGAAATGTAACGTCCACTGTTCAAAGTGCCGTCAATGCGAACAAGAGGTGACCGAGACATGTAACCAATGACACCCCATACCATCACGCAGGGTGATACGCGACTATGGGGATGACGAATACACGATTCCAATGTGCGTTCACCGTGATGTCGCCAAACACGGATGCGACCATCATGATGCTGTAAACAGAACCTGGATTCATCCGAAAAGATGACGTTTTGCCATTCGTGCACCCAGGTTCGTCGTTGAGTACACCAAAGCTGTCTGTGATGCAGCGTCAAGGGTAACTGCAGCCATGGTCTCCGAGCTGATAGTCCATGCTGCTGCAAAGATCGTCGAACTGTTCGTGGAGATGGTTGTTGTCTTGCAAACGTCCCCAGCTGTTGACTCAGGGATGGAGACGTGGCTGCACGATCCGTTACAGCCATACGGATAAGATGCCTGTCATCTCGACTGCTAGCGATACGAAGCCGTTGGGATCCAGCACGGCGTTCCGTATTACCCTCCTGAACCCACCGATTCCGTATTCTGCTAACAGTCATTGGATCTCGACCAACGCAAGCAGCAAAGTCGCGATACGATATACCGCAGTCGCGATAGGCCACAATCCGACCTTTATCAAAGTCGGAAACGTGATGGTACTACGCATTTCTCCTCCTTACACGAGGCATCACAACAACGTTTCACCAGGCAACGCCTGTCAGCTGCTTTTTGTGTGTGAGAAATCGGTTGGAAACTTTCCTCATGTCAGCACGTTGTAGCCGTCGCCACCGGCGCCAACCTTGTGTGAATGCTCTGCAAAGCTAATCATTTGCATGTCACAGCATCTTCTTCCTGTCGGTTACATTTCGCGTCTGTAGCACGTCATCTTCGTGGTGTAGCAATTTGAATGGCTAGTAGTGTATACAGGGTGAGTCACCTAACATTACCGCTGAATATATTTCGTAAACCACATCAAATACTGACGAAGACACGGGTTCACAGATAGATGCCGTGTTTCTTGACTTCCGCAAGGCGTTTGATACAGTTCCCCACAGTCGTTTAATGAACAAAGTAAGAGCATATGGACTATCAGATCAATTGTGTGATTGGATTGAGGAGTTCCTAGATAACAGGACGCAGCATGTCATTCTCAATGGAGAGAAGTCTTCCGAAGTGAGAGTGATTTCACGTGTGCCGCAGGGGAGTGTCACAGGACCGTTGCTATTCACAATATACATAAATGACCTGGTGGATGACATCGGAAGTTCACTGAGGCGTTTGCAGATGATGCTGTGGTGTATCGAGAGGTTGTAACAATGGAAAATTGTACTGAAATGCAGGAGGATCTGCAGCGAATTGACACATGGTGCAGGGAATGGCAATTGAATCTCAATGTAGACAAGTGTAATGTGCTGCGAATACACAGAAAGATAGATCCTTTATCATTTAGCTACAAAATAGCAGGTCAGCAACTGGAAGCAGTTAATACCATAAATTATCTGGGAGTACGCATTAGGAGTGATTTAAAATGGAATGATCATATAAAGCTGATCGTCGGTAAAGCAGATGCCAGACTGAGATTCATTGGAAGAATCCTAAGGAAATGCAATCCGAAAACAAAGGAAGTAGGTTACAGTACGCTTGTTCGCCCACTGCTTGAATACTGCTCAGCAGTGTGGGATCCGTACCAGATAGGGTTGATAGAAGATATAGAGAAGATCTAACGGAGAGCAGCGCGCTTCGTTACAGGATAATTTAGTAATCGCGAAAGCGTTACGGAGATGATAGATAAAGTCCAGTGGAAGACTCTGCAGGAAAGATGCTCAGTAGATCGGTACGGGCTTTTGTTAAAGTTTCGAGAACATGCCTTCACTGAAGAGTCAAGCAGTATATTGCTCCCGCCTACGTATATCTCGCGAAGAGACCATGAGGATAAAATCAGAGAGATTAGAGCCCACACAGAGGCATACCGACAATCCTTCTTTCCACGAACAATACGAGACTGGAATAGAAGGGAGAACCGATAGAGGTACTCATGGTACCCTCCGCCACGCACCGTCGGGTGGCTTGCGGAGTATGGATGTAGATGTAGATATAGATGTAGAATCGATTCCATAGACCGAACGTGAGGAGAGGGGCTAGTGTAATTGGTTAATACAACTCTTAAAAAAATGCACGGAAGTATGTTTTTTAACACAAACCTACGTTTTTTTAAAATGGAACTCCGTTAGTTTTGTTAGCACGTCTGAACATATAAACAAATACGTAATCAGTGCCGTTTGTTGCATTGTAAAATGTTAATTTCATCCGGAGATATTGTAACCTAAAGTTGACGCTTGAGTACCACTCCTCCGCTGTTCGATCGTGTGTATCGGAGAGCACCGAATTACGTAGGGATCCAAAGGAAACGGTGATGGACCTTAGGTACAGAAGAGACTGGAACAGCACATTACGTCCACATGCTAACACCTTTTTATTGGTCTTTTTCACTGACGCACATGTACATTACCATGAGGGGTGAGGTACACGTACACACGTGGTTTCCGTTTTCAATTACGGAGTGGAATAGAGTGTGTCCCGACATGTCAGGCCAATAGATGTTCAATGTGGTGGCCATCATTTGCTGCACACAATTGCAATCTCTGGCGTAATGAATGTCGTACACGCCGCAGTACATCTGGTGTAATGTCGCCGCAGGCTGCCACAATACGTTGTTTCATATCCTCTGGGGTTGTTGGCACATCACGGTATACATTCTCCTTTAACGTACCCCACAGAAAGAAGTCGAGAGGTGTAAGATCAGGAGAACGGGCTGGCCAATTTATGCGTCCTCCACGTCCTATGAAACGCCCGTCGAACATCCTGTCAAGGGTCAGCCTAGTGTTAATTGCGGAATGTGCAGGTGCACCATCATGCTGATACCACATACGTCGACGAGTTTCCAGTGGGACATTTTCGAGCAACGTTGGCAGATCATTCTGTAGAAACGCGATGTATGTTGCAGCTGTTTGGGCCCCTGCAATGAAGTGAGGACCAATGAGGTGGTCGCCAATGATTCCGCACCATACATTTACAGTCCACGGTCGCTGTCGCTCTACCTGTCTGAGCCAGCGAGGATTGTCCACGGACCAGTAATGCATGTTCCGTAGATTCACTGCCCCGTGGTTTGTGAAACCCGCTTCATCGATAAACAGGAAGAACTGCAACGCATTCTCTGTTAATGCCCATTCACAGAATTGCACTCGATGATTCAAGTCATCACCATGTAATTGTTGATGTAGCGACACGTGAAATGGGTGAAAGCGGTGACGATGCAGTATGCGCATGACACTACTTTGACTCAGTCCACCGGCTCTCGCAATGTCCCGTGTACTCATGTGTGGGTTCATGGCAATAGCAGCTAACACACCAACTGCACCCGCTTCTCCTGTGACGGCCCTGTTACGGACCCGTTTGCGTGCTACGACCATACCTGTTGCATACATTTGGCGGTAGATGTTTTGTAATGTGTGGCACGTTGGATGCTCTCTGTCCGGGTACCGTTCTGCATACACCCTGCAGGCTTTAGCTGCATTTAGTCGACACTCGCCATAGATGAGTATCATCTCCGCCTTTTCAGAGTTCGAATACACCATGGTCACAGTTCCTACAACACTACACTATCACAGACGTCTGGTAACACGGTGTACTACAGTTGGTCTGCATGCGGAGACGAATGCGGAATAACAATAGCAGCAAACGCTTCATGCGGACGCTGCGACAGCTAGACCAAACCACAACAGTGCACTACAGCCACACTCGTAAACACGGTCGTCATCGTAAACATGTCCCTGCAGATAGTGCTCGCCGACCGTGGCCCGTGTTTGTTACAACACGCAACTGAACGTCGGAGGTTTCAAGCGTCAACTTTAGGTTACAATATCTCCGGATGTAATTAACATTTTACAATGCAACAAACGGCACTGGTTACGTATTTGTTTATATGTTCAGATGTGCTAGCAAAACTAACGTGGTTCCATTTAAAAAAGGCGTAGGTTTGTGTTAAAAAACATACTTCCGTGCATTTTTTTATGGTTTGTATTAAACAATTACACTAGCCCCTCTCCTCACGTTCGGTCTGTGGAATCGGTTCGTCAGTATTTGATGTGGTTTACGAAATATATCCAGCGGTAACGTTGGGTGACTCACCCTGTATATCTCTGTTTTGGAATACGCGTGCCTATACCGGTTTCTTTGGCGCTTCAGTGTAGTACCGGCCGTATAACACTGTTGGGCTACTCGCGAAAGTACCCTTACATTTGTCGATTTAATTACTTTAAAGACGACGTGTTGAGTTCTGTCTGCAAGGGTGTTCTCAAACCAATCACAGACCTGTTGCAGTACTCGATAAGAACGTATTTTGTTCGCTTACGGAATTCAAGGGAGACGGCATCATCTCTCAGTCTGATAGACGAACAGAGTGACCGAAATTAACAACATCCCTCTTTGCAGAACACATCTTAACTTTTATGGATGAGATGTTGGTTGTCAAAACATTTCACAATGCGTGAGCATAAAACGTGCACCGTGATTCTACAACAGAATGAAGTCAGAGTTGACGGCCTGTCATTACGTTCATTCGACGAATGGTCCTTCTTGAAACCGAGAATTAAATACCTTTTTTCCCAGTGTCTAGATATCCGTCGCTGCTCCAGCGACCTACGATATACAACTGCTAGGAGGAGAGCAAGTTCTTTCGCATTACTTTTGCAGAAATCAGAGATTTCTCACGAGGTCGAGATACCATGCCACAGTCGAGAAATTTTAGCTGATTTTTACATTTCGCGATAAGTTATTACAATATATGCCATTTCGGCGTTCATGCAATGATCAAAAGAAAAATCCGTCTTTCGATCTGCCGTAGCGAAACAAATTCGGAAGACTGAATCCAGTATTTCGCCCTTATCTCTGTCATCTTTCATTTCGGTGCTCGTGTAGTCACTGAACATCTGAATAGATGATTTCAATTCGCTTACTTGATTGACGCACGGCAAAAACTTACTTTCAAGCAGTTAAACTTTAGTTTTTCAAAAACAGACCTCACGCTGGTCGTTTTGATGCACCATTTGTCCGCTTCAGACTATTTGTTTGCTTTTGACAATTTGGACAAAAAATGCACTGCGTAATTTCTAGGGAGTCTTTCTTTCGCTCCACTCAAGATGCTTGACCAAAACTGTGTCGAAATGAAGATTGCACTTGTAGAGAAGCAGATACACCGTTATGTAGAGAAGCAGTAACACCATATGTAACAAAAAAAAAAAAAAAGGTTCAAATGGCTCTGAGCACTATGGGACTTAAAATCTGAGGTCATCAGTCCCCTAGAACTTAGAACTACTTAAAAATAACTAACCTAAGTACATCACACACACCCATGCCCGAGGCAGGATTCGAACCTGCGACCGTAGCAGTCGCGCGTTTCCGGACTGAAGTGCCTAGAACCGCTTGGCCACGGCGGCCGGCCATATGTAACACTTATGTTCGATATCGATTTTGTTTGCCTTACATAGCTTCAATGTTTTCATACGCACAATGTAACATATGCGTTTTCGGTAGTCTTTGACTCAAAGCTTGTGAAAATAATTGTTCTTATTTTCTGTAAAGTCATTTAACGAGAATTGATTTGTGAATTTTTTTGGAAACAATAATCCTCTTAATGCAAGTATGCCAAAACAGTGTATGTAAAACTGGTTCATGCAGAGGGCACGTAGTTTTACACGGATGTTAAGTCTGGGGGGGGGAAGTCCCTCCGCAACGAAAAATTGTAGGCGGGAATAAAAAAGGTGGTTTGGCGCGAATTATCACAAGAAGTCTTTGTAGCAGAGAAGCTCGGCATCCAAACAGTTAGCGTCCCCTGTGCTAAATGACGCTGGATTTATAGCAGAATTGGATTAATTATGCTTCAGATGTGGATATATGTTCGCTATTAGATTATGAAATCTTGGGTTTCTCTGGATCATGGAAACCCGGCGCGAAGAAGACAATTTACAGAACGATTTTATCTTAAGAGCCACGATCACGTACGACGCCATACTTGCGCCACAGAAGACCGCAACAGGTACCACCTTCAGTACAAGCAAAGGCTAGAGTTGTATTTATTTGCATGGACCAGTAAGTTGCTTAAAGTGCCCATAGCAAGCAATCTTATTTCAACTTTGTGTTGAGAACACTGATTTAAGTCATTTACCTGGATAGTTTCATTTTCCTAATGATGAAATAGTTCCGTGTGTCCGTATTCGTATGAACTACAGAATCATCAGTGTTTTATAAGAGTTTATTAACTTCTGTGTGGTAATTACTTTCTCAAGTTTGTAATTAGTCTTTTGTATAATTTAATAGTGGTCGACTACAATTGACAAATGCATCATACCGAAGGTATACGTTTGAGGTTAAACAAACTGCACTACTACGTGTGCATGGGTGTACAGGTGTGGTACTGTTAGTTATATAAGCCCATCCACCTCGGCTAGGTGATATCACATCGGTTTTTAATTGTCCTGAGGTCAAAAACGGCATAAAAAGCATCACTCACATCGGTTTTTAATTGTCCTGATGTCAAAAACCGCATAAAAAGCGTCAGTCAAAATCAAATCGGATTGTTAATTCCCGTGTGACTGGCGCAAAACATGTTCAATGTGCTGTCCACCGTTTTCTGCAACAAGCTGAAATCGAGAAACAGCATGTTCCACAACTGATCGAAGTGTTTCCGGGGTCACGTACAGAATGTGTTGCGCAATGCGTTCCTTCAATGCAGCTAAGTTTGCAATCGGAATACTGAACACATCATTCAGATAGCCCCATACCCAGGAATCATACTGATTAAGATCAGGTGATCGGGACGGCCAGGCTGTAGGGAAATGGCGGCTGATAATTCTAGCATTTCCGAAATGGCACTACAGCAGCTGCTTAACTGGATTTGCGATGTGCGGAGGTGCGACATCTTGCATAAAAATGATCCCATCCACACATCCACGCTGTTGGAGAGCTGGAATGACGTAGTTGCCCAAAAGCCACTCAGAGCGCTTACCAGTTACGGTGCAGGGAACAGGACCGGAAGCACCTGTCTCTTCGAAAAAATATGGCCCTATGATAAATGATGCCGGCCGGAGTAGCCGAGCGGTTCTAGGTACTACAGTCCGGAACCGCGCGACCGCTACGGTCGCAGGTTCGAATCCTGCCTCGGGCATGGGTGTGTGTGATGTCCTTAGGTTAGTTAGGTTTAAGTAGTTCTAAGTTCTAGAGGACTGATGACCTCAGATGTTAAGTCCCATAGTGTTCAGAACCATTTGAACCAGCCAATCGTTGTCTACTTCCATGCGGGTAAGAAATTCTAAAGAGTCTCTCTGGGAGGTCAACAGGAAGCAACTCGTGCACATGGGTAATTTTGAATAGATAGTAATGAAGGATGTTTAGTAGGATTTTACGCACCGTGGTCACGAGTATGATCAATGTTCGAGCAACTCTCCGTGCACTACACGTTTGTACACCATCACTCGTCTCCTCTTGCATTGCTGTGGCTACTGCTTCCACTGGCGAATCAATTCGTTTCCTTCCTCTAGCAGGTTGCACACCAAAAGAACCCATCTTTGCGAATTTCCAAATCATTTTCTCCAGACCAACAGCAGTCATCTGACCAACGCCTTTCTTCAAACCCTTCAGTGTCCGGAACTTCTGCAGAGCAACGTGTGCGCAGTCATCATTCTTGTTAAACAGCTTTACAAGCAGAGCGCGATCGTGCACTGAGACGGTCATGGCGAACGTAGCAGACGCGAAAGGAGGAAAAGCCGTGTATCCGGCGCGTTTATTCCAACTTCAATGGGTCGTGCGCATGACAGGTGTTTCCATTTACATATTCTGACACATAAAGAGCCATCTATTGATCAATTTTCACACTATTTTTTTCTTAAGTCATACGTTTTTCCGCTTCTCCGATAATATTCTGTTGCAATTTGACGACATTCTGACCGGTGGTGTTATTTCTACAGCGTTTTGTAAGTTTAACTTTGATTATAATCACCTTGTGTATTAAAATATTAACAGATTCAGGGCCCCATGTTTCGCTTATCTTCTACATAACACAAAGAAGTTCGTGCTCCAAATGAAAACATAATAATCACGACAGTTAGCATTACAGCTTAATAATAGTTTATACAGGGTGAAAAATATTTAAACCGACAAACTCTGGGAGGTTGTAGGGGAAATATTTTTCCTTAATGTCATTTTTTTCCTATGAGGAGTATTTAAACCGGTAGAGGAAGATTTCTCTGGTGGCAAATTAATTAAACCACCAAACACTTTTCCATTTTTTTATGACCAAGAGACAACACATTAACACAACCCAGTTTCAATTACAGTAGATTTTCAAAAATGCCTCCATTGACACATAAACAAACGTTACACCGTCGGATCATGTTCTGTCTGACACAGGCAAAAACCCCAGGAGTATCCTGAATTGTTCCTTCTGCTGCTACTATCCGGGCAACCAGATCCTCTTTTGATGCAACAAGAGTTGCGTAAACAAGGTTGCGCATCTCTCCCTACACAAAAAAGTCCAGAGGGGACATATCTAGGAATCGAGCAGGCCATGGTACAGGACCACCTCTGCCAGTCCACGTTTCTGGGAACCGTCGGTCCATGAATCGACGGATACGACGACAGAAATGTGCCGGCACCCCGTCATGGTTCAAATGGTTCAAATGGCTCTGAGCACTATGGGACTCAACTGCTATGGTCATAAGTCCCCTAGAACTTAGAACTACTTAAACCTAACTAACCTAAGGACACATCCATGCCCGAGGAAGGATTCGAACCTGCGACCGAAGCGGTCGCGCGGTTCCAGACTGTAGCGCCTAGAGCTCCAGAATGTTCACTTGAACTCACCCCCACTTGATTTCTTCTTCTGGGGCCATGTTACAACTCTTGCAGACGAGGCACCTGACGGGACTGAAGAGGATCACCTGGCAAGAATAATTCTCGCTGCCTGCGACACTCCTCGAACGACACTTTGGATGTTAGAAGGGGCGCGCCAGAACTTTGTGCGACGATGCCACGCCTGCACTGATGCCAGGTGGATGTCATGTAGAACAACTGTCGTAATTGCAGCAGATTGTTAAATATGTGCAGGTAAATGGAATTCATTATCACTGTCCTGGGAATTTTCGATTTCTCTGACATCGAGTTACGTGCGTTACCATCATCAGGAGAACGTATCTAAGGGTACTGGGAGTACTCAGGGGGAATTCCGTACATTATGATGAGGGTTCGCAAGTTGGGGCCCTTAGTTTGAGAGGCGCGTGATGCTAAGGTGGAACTTCGGCAGGTTTTCGCTTATACCTTTCGATCAAGTAGTTTCCGAACTACATCTACATCTACATACATACTCGCAAATCACAGTAGGATCGTAGCAGAGGGTACCTTGTATCACTACTAGCCGTTTCCTTTAATGTTCCACTTGCAAAAAGAGCGAGGCAAGAACGACGAACCCTAATTTCTTCCATCTGATCTCCATGATCCTTATGAGAAACGCACGTTGGCGGTAGTAGGGTCGTTCTGCAGTCGGCCTCAAATTCCGGTTCGCTAAATTTTCGCAATAGTGCCTCCTGAAAGGAGCGTCATCTTCATTCCAGGGATTACCATTCGAGTTCATGACGCATGTCCGTAATACTTGCGTGATGACCGAACCTATATGCAACGTGTCTGAATTGCTTCGAAATCTTCCTTTAATCCAACTTGGTTGGGATACCAAATACTCGAGCAGCACTCAAGAATGGGTCACAGAAGAGTTCTACAAGTTGTTTCTTTTATGAATGAGCTACAATTCCCCAAAATTCGCTTTACGAATCCGACGCGCTCACTACAAAAATGGTTCAAATGGCTCTGAGCACTATGGGACTTAACATCTGAGGTCATCAGTCCCCTAGCACATAGAACTACTTAAACCTAACTAACCTAAGGACATCACACATATCCATGCCCGAGGCAGGACTCAAACCTGCGACCGTAGCTGTCGCGCGGTTCCAGACTGAAGCGCCTAGAACCGCTCGGCCACATCGGCCGGCGCGCTCATTACATTCCGTATCGCTTTGCAACGTTACGCCTAGATATTTAATCGATGTGTCGGTGTCAAGCTGCATTCTGCTAGTGCTGTATTCGAACGTTATGGGATTTTTCCTATTCATCCACATAACGAATATTTTTCTACATTTGGAGCAAACTGCCAAACATCATACCAACGAGAATTCATATTGTGTACTCCTACAATCACTCAGAATCGACACCTTACCGTACACCACAGTATCATCAGTAAACAGTTGTAAATTGCTGCTCATTATGTCCATGAGGTTCCAAGATGCTACTCCAGGCGGGTGAAAATGAATGTGCGCAACGGAAAATAATAAACGCTAAATGAAGATCTAGTCGTGTCTGACTACCTCCTGAAGCAGATCTTTGGATCTCTTACTTCTATAAATTACAATATAAACGTAAATGAATAATGAAGGTAACTAATCATACTAAATGATAAACGTTGTTCCTGCTTATATATTTATTGTAGATTTAAAAAAAACCTTTAGATTACAAAGTTTACATTTCCTAAGTAAAATTACTAATCAATTGCCCAACTCTGCCCCTAATTATGACTGCGCGGTCTAACATAAATAACGCGAAATGACTGTAAATATGCTGCAATGTCATCCCGTGTCACTCGGCGCTTTTCCTTCACTATGGCTTCAACTGCTGCAATGTTGTGTGGAGTTACAACACGTTGCGCCTGACCTGGACGAGGAGCATCTTCCACTGAAGTTACACCATTTGCGAACTTCCTGCTCCATTCATAGACTTACTACTGTGACAAACATGCATCATCGTACTGAACCTTCATTCTTCGATGAATTTCAGTTGGTTTCACACCTTCACTACACAAAAACCGAATAACAGAACGCTGTTCTTCCCTGGTGCAAGTCGCAAGTGGGGCGGCCATCTTTATACTGATACTGCGTGGTATGTGTGCATCTGCACTATGCTGCCACCTACAGGCCATTCTGCACGCTGTTTGTAGCACGCTTACCAACTTAAGGATAACGGCGCGAACTTTCGATTTGTTATTACAAAGTTAAGTTTTTCATTTGACTCACCCTCGTGCGTTATCTATAATAAACGACATCTCTTAAATGAATAACAAAGATCTAGAATCTTTTAGAAAGCAAAAGATTAAAAATACTGGAAGCAGATGTACCCGATCTTGCTACTTTTCTCTTCACAACTTACGAGCTCGACACGCTCAGGACGCTATCAACCGCGCTACGACTTCGACATTCAAAACGCGCCTCCGTATGTGGTGTACACTGTATAAAGAGTGTATCTAAAAATGTCATTTTTCATAATTAGTATGCAGATTATAGAAAAAAAAACGCGCTCTGAATAGCTCATGATTGTGTCGTAGAACTGAAACAGTATACTTGGGTAGCAAACAGGTTATAACACTGAGAACATCCATACAGGTTAATTCTTGCAGCGAGGATAACAGAAACCAGTCACTTTTGATAATGCCATTCATTCACATAAATAGCGTCGTTAACGTCTCGAACTGACAGGTTCACCGTCAGACAGTTGCTCAAGATTCATTCTTGTTGTAGTTTGCATTAGTCTACACTTTTTATTCCCTCATGTGTTCACTTTAAACTGGAAAACAGGTGAATGAAATTCTGAAAGAAGGCTGCATTGCCTAACTCGGTCTTTTCACACAGGAGATTTTGTGCTGATTTGGTTTTTGGTAAATATATTTCGATCTCTTCAAGCAAATTCATGAAGCTGTCTTTCTTATTATGATGCAATACCTGGATGTACTCTTCAATGCCTTTTATTCCGTGCAATAATAATACGCAGACACTAAACCAACACGAAATAATGCACAAAATATAACAGCTTGCTTAGCCATAGAGAACCTTCAACTAGCTATCAGATTTTAATATAATGTTCACTGTTGGAATGTTACATTATGTACATCTATCACTTATCACTTACTTTACTTCCAGTGTGTACCATAGTATTTACATAATGTCACTGCAGTAACATTTTATAGAAAAACTGCCTACTTTATTTGTTTAATTGTAATCGGTTCTCATTTAATATAAACTGTAAGTAATGAAACATTTGTTGTTTGTAAATTTCTACTGTCCCATTAATGTATACATCGAAATATATCTGAGAGAGAGAGATCCTATTGTTAAGGTTGTGATATCGTTTTCCTTGTGTACATCTTTCGTGTCGAAAAACTTTTTGGTATGTGTGAGTGGTGCTTTACACTATGTCTGTACATATACACCAAAAAAGTGCTTGATATAGTCTTCGCTACGGCATGAACACAAGCAGTCAGCATCGCAACGTAATGGCGGCAGTTTTCGACGTAAGTAACTAAAAAATTTTCACTTTAATAATTTGTTTATATCGTTTGAATTAGTTGTGAGGCACACTTACAGTTAAATCGGCAGTTTCTCACACCATGTTCTGATTGTAGGGCTCAATCACCCCAAGGAATTTTCATGACATTGGGGAATAAAAAGTGTAAATTACAACAAAGATGTATCTCGTGCAGCCGTCTGGTAATGAACTTGTCGTTTCGAAACCGATAACGACACTGTTTATGTGAATAAATTATCAGAAGTGGATGATTGTTGTTGTCTTCTCTGCAAGAATAAACCTGTATTTCGTACACAGCCACGGTTTCAAAATATCAGTTTTCGACAAAATAGCACTAAAAACATCAACGACAGGAAGTCTTCACCTACCGATATGTAGTTTCCTGTTATTTTGTTATAACAAATCGTAGCTAAAGCGACACATTTTCGATAGACGCTCAGATTGATGATGCTTTGTAACGGCTTATATTCATATATCATACTCTACGAGAGAGAAAAACTCCCCAAATATGATGTTTAGTACCATACAGTATGTCGTCTACTAAGTTCTATTTGTGACTTAAAACGACATCGCATCTCATTGGCGACGTCCTCTCCAAGAGGCAAACATCTGACGTGCCAGAATCTTTATTTGACTCCCCGCAGTGTAGTGGAACGTGAAATTACACTGTGACGTCACCGGTTCCTCCTCCTCGTGCGTTTTCGAGTCGCGTGAGAGGATGGCTTTACGTCACAGTGATTCATTTACCATTCTCCGTGATTGCTTAAAGTTTGTAGCATCACCACGGAATCGCTCTGCATTTGACTGGTCCTCGTAGATAAACGTAAGCAGCGCGCCAGTCGACAGTTTGTATGGGGAAAACCGACCTGTTAAAACCGACACCGGTATTTTTCGGTGTTTATTTTGTCTCGATTACAGCAGGATTTTCTTATTTTTACTAATAGCCAAGTAAAAAAAAAGGGAAAAATCAATTAGCCATAGAAGCAATGCTAAAATTTTTCGTTTTTAAAGAAAAAGCCTTTTTGAAAGAAGAAGTAATTTTTATTCGTAAAATTTGCATTGCTTTGAAATATTGCGTTATTATGTAAAATGGGAAAAGCGATCAGTGCTATTTCAATACTGACAGAAACGATAAAGAAACAAAGGTTCGCAGGATAACTTCTGTTAAGTTTGGAATGTAGGAGACGAGGTACTGGCAGAAGTAAAGCTGTGAGGACGGGGCGTGAGTCGTGCTTGGGTAGCTCAGTTGGTAGAGCACTTGCCCGCGAAGGGCAAAGGTCCCGAGTTCGAGTCTCGGTCCGGCACACAGTTTTAATCTGCCAGGAAGTTTCACATCTCATAAGATTTGGAAGAGCATTGCTGAGACAATTATGTCTCTGCTGCCGTGTGCCGTGGCTTAAGATACGCGTGTACGTGCAAGTGCATGACCTGCTACCACGTGATCTACGCCGAAGTTTCTCGCTGTCGTTTTCGGAAATGAAAATGAGCGTGTGGGGTTGTTGGCCGGGAGGCCCCAGGCGGGGAAGTTCGGCCGCCGAGTGCAAGTCTTATTTCAGTCAACGCCACATTGGGCGACTTGTGTGTCGGCGATGCGGATGAAATGATGATGTGGACAACCCAACACCCAGTCCACGAGCGGAGAAAATCTCCAACTCTGCCGGGAATCGAACCAGGGCCCGCTGCATTGGGAGGAAGCACGTTATCACTCACCTAAGCAGTCGGACATCCGTTGCATCGCAGAACGGGACGAACCCTAGTCCGGAAATACACTGATAAGCCGAAACATTATGGCCACTGCCCACCGTCATGTTGGAAGCCGCCTGGTGGCGTTGCGGGCGCGTGATGCGGTAACAAAAGTATGTAAGCGGAGCAGACACGGACGGGGGTCCACTAAACGCAACACTGCTCCCGGCCACGTATGCATTACCTACCGCCACCTCAAACACTGCCCTCCCTCCTTCCTTTCAGACCTTGCCACCCTCTACAATGTCGTCCTTGCCACCAGCTTCTATCCCGACCTGTGGACAACCTCCCGTATCCTGATGTTCTCCAAACCCAACAAGCCTCCATCTGATGCCTCTTCCTATCGTCCTATCTGTCTCACATTGGTATTCAGCAAGCTCTTGGAATCCATCCCTACCCGGCACATTCATCACCACCTCCACCAAAACCACCTCCTCCCCGACACCCAATGTGGCTTTCGACCTTCTTTCTCTATCGATGACCAACTCCTCCGCCTCACTCATCTCCTCTCCCTCCAGCTTAACACCCGTCGCTCAGCCAATTTTGTCTCCCTCGACCTGTAAAGGGCCTACGACCGTGTCTGGCATCCCGGTCTCCTGTTTAAACTCCAAACCTACACCCTTCTTGTCAACTACATCCGTTTGATGGCCTCCTTCCTCTCCCGCCGCCTGTCCTCTGTTACCATCCATAATGACAATTCCCACACCTTCTACCCCTCTGCAGGTGTGCCCCAGGGCCCTGTCCTCTCCCCTCTCCTCTACCTCCTGTACACGGCAGATATGCCCCAACCCCCACCCCCTCCAGTACACCTCTTGCAATATGCCGACGACACCGCATTCCTCGCCCTCGCTCCTACCCTCCAACGGTCCCAACGCCTTCTCCAGAATCACCTTGACCTTTTTGCCGCATGGTGTAACCAGTGGCTCCTGAAAATCAATCCTTCCAAGACCCAGGCAATCATCATAGGTCATACCACTCGCTCCTTCTGGCTCCTGCATTTCTCCCTTACCATCTGCGCCCGTCCTGTCCACCTCACCCCCACTCTCACCTACCTTGACCTCACCATTGACCGTCACCTCACCCAGATCCCTCATCTCCGCTCCATCCAATCCAAAGCCCACAACTGCCTCCAACTCCTCAACCTCCTCTCTGGCCGGACATGGGGGTTGCACCCCTCTACCATCCTCCACACCTACAAATCCTTAATCCGTCCCATCCTCTGTTATGCCAGTCCCACCTGGTTCTCTTCCCCCCCCCCCCTCCAAATTCTATAAGTCCCTCCAGATCCTTGAGCGTCATGCACTCCGCCTCGCCTTCTGTATACGCCTCCCGCCTCCCACGCAGATCCTCTATGACCTCATTCCTTTCCCCCATCTGCTCCTATTCCTCGAACATATCTGCATACTCTACATCCCCCGCCACCTTGATCCTCCTCACCCCCTGGTTGCTCCTCTCCTCTCCCATCCCCACCCCCTGCCACGTCTTCACTGTTGTGTCCCCCCTACCCTCAATCTCTACATCATCTCCTTTCCCAAGGTGGATTCCATCAACTCCCCCTCCCGGATGATGCCCTATCTCCCTCCATTTATCCCTCGTATCAACTCTGATCCTCACCCCCCCTCCTTTCCTCCGTCCTTATCCTGGGCTCCCTCTCCCCCCTTCCATCCTCCTTTTTCCCCACCTACCCTTTCTCTGCCCCCCTTCTCTCCCCCGAGTCTTTTTGCATTTCCCTCCTCTGCCTTTTCCCATTCCCTCTCGCGTCTGCTGGTTCAAATGGCTCTGAGCACTATGGGACTTAACTTCTGAGGTCATCAGTCCCCTAGAACTTAGAACTACTTAAACCTAACTAACCTAAGGACATCACACACACCCATGCCCGAGGCAGAATTCGAACCTGCGACCGTAGCTGTCGCGCGGTTCCAGACTGTAATGCCTAGAACCGCTCGGCCACACCGGCCGGCTCTCGCGTCTGCCCCGCCCCTACCCCTCTTATGAGTCCTCTCCCTCCTTTGGTCCCCCCTTTAGTTTTTCCTCTCCTCCCTCCTTGTTTTCCCCTTCCCATCATCTGTCCAGGTGCCCCCCCCCCCCATCTGCCCTTGGCTATGGTGTGTCATCTTTGTGCCGACATTTTAGTGCAGTGTTTACATTGAGTGTTCAGTCTTGTGTGTCTTTTCCGAAGTGTTGCGAACGGACATCATACTGTCGCTGGGTCTGATTTTTCTATCTCTTGCGAACAGAAACCAGACTGTCGCCACGTTTTTTAATTGTCTGTCTACAATGTTACCTGTCTGCTTCCTGTGTATTTTATTAGCATTGCCAACCCTTTGCTTTATGTTTTAACTTTCCACAATTTTCCGCCGTTTTACAATTTAAGTCACCGTTTTATCGCCTGCTTTTATTGTTTCTTATCTTCTTCTTACGTTTTAAAAAGTCTGTAGGGTGCAGAGCAGCGTTCTAAGCTGCTGCCAGCCCGCCCCCTTCGGGGGGAATCGAAATTCAATAAAGGAAAAAAAAAACAAAACGGGGAATCAACCTGGCGAAGATATGGGGTGTAAATGCGGAAATCCATTGAGCTAAGCGACTTTGGCAAAGGACAGATTATTATTACGCAGAACCTGCGAACGAGTATCTCGAAAACGGCGAAACTGGTCGAACGTTCACGTGCTACTGCCGGGAGCATCTACATAAAGAGATAAAAGGACAGTGAAACTACCACTAGACACCAAGTGGTTGGACGTCCATGAATCTTAACAGAACGTGGGGTTCGGAGGCTTGTCTGCTCTGTAAAATAGGATAGATGGTGATCTGTGGCATCTCTGCCGAAAGAGCACACTGCTGGTGCACGTACAAGTGTTTCTGAGCACACGGTTCATCGTACATTGTTGAAAATTGAGCTCCGCAGCAGACCACTCCTACGTGTTCATATGTTACCCCATGAAATCATCAATGACGTTTCAGTGCGCACGGGACAATCTGGATTCGACCATCGATCAATGGGAACGTGTCGGCGCTTTGGGAATATCACATTTTCGCTACACTGGTCGATGGTCGTCTCCACTATAAGTCGTCATCGACGTGAACGACGGCTCCAAACGTGCAGCGCGCCACGGACGCGGACTGGTGGGAGCAGTATTGTGCATGATGTCTTCAACAACGGCGATGTCATCTTTCAACAGTATAAATAACTTTGTCTCGGAGCCGCAACCGTGCCACAGTGGTTTGACGAGCTCTATAGAGAACTGTCGTTGATGTCACGGCGACCAAATACACATGATGTAAATACTATGGAACCTAAATGGGTCACTATGGGGTGCCATCACCACGTACGCAAATAAGCGGCCCATTATATTAATTAATAATCGAATTAAGATGACCTGAGCGTTGACATCTAACGCCACATACCTCCACAAAACTGCCAACAATCTGTCGAGTCCCTGATGTACAAAATCAGTGATATATTTCATTGCAAAGACGGAAAAACAAGCTATTAAGCAGTTGGTCATGATATTTTGGCTCGTCAGTGTATTTTTACGAAGTAACGTAGCAATGAAGTACAATGCTTCTTTTGCTGTAAAAGATTAAAGATTTTTCTGCTACTTCTGTGATCTAGGGCATGGGTGTGTGTGTTGTCCGTTAGTTTAAGTTAGAGTAAGCGGTGTGTAAGTTGAGACCGATGACCTCAGTTGTTTACTCCCTTAGTACCCTACCACAAATTTTAAAAAAAATGGAAGGAAATTATGGAAACAGTAATGAATTAAAAACTTAGCAGCAATTATTTTGTATCCCGCCTGGAAGGCGGCGCATGGGTCTGCTCCTGTAAACTGACAAAGAGGCCGAATGAAAGGAAGCGGGTAGGAGCAGGTGAGGTAAAGCACGTCGGTACTGGAAGTAAAGTAAAAGTGGTTTTACTATAGTATAAATATATGCAAAAATTACATAATTTTAGGTGACGAGCTCGTAGGTGTGCAGCCAAAGTCCAGATAAGAAAGTCTCAATAGCGAGTTAAGCTACAGCGATGGTTCCCAGCCACCTGCTCTTCATGGACCGGACGAAAGTGGAGCGGCGCTCGCAGAGGTGCACAGCGTCGGCTAGAGGGTGCTGTGGTCGGCGAAGACCTTCCGCTCTCGTAGTGCCAACCTACGCTGTGGCATCGGAACTATCGATACCACAAGTTCGTTCATTTTATGCAATAAAAATAGAAAGTAACTGATCTGATACCTGTGTCTACATGTTGTTGTGGTCTTCAGTCCTGAGACTGGTTTGATGCAGCTCTCCATGCTATTCTATCCTGTGCAAGATTCTTCATCTCCCAGTACCTACTGCAACCTACATCCTTCTGAATCTGCTTAGTGTATTCATCTCTTGGTCTCCCCCTACGATTTTTACCCTCCACGCTGCCCTCCAATACTAAATTGGCGATCCCTTGATGCCTCAGAACATGTCCTACCAACCGATCCCTTCTTCTGGTCAAGTTGTGCCACAAACTTCTCTTCTCCCCAATCCTATTCAATACTTCCTCATTAGTTATGTGGTCTACCCATCTCATCTTCAGCATTCTTCTGTAGCACCACATTTCGAAAGCTTCTATTCTCTTCTTGTCCAAACTATTTACCGTCCGTGTTTCACTTCCATACATGGCTACACTCCATACAAATACTTTCAGAAACGACTTCCTGACACTTAAATCTATACTCGATCTCAGTAGGGAAATACTGGTGACTTTCTGTAGTATTCAACCAGTCTAAGTTTTCTTTTATTCGCCAGTGTAATAATTTGACTCTCTGCATCTTGAAACTGAGAGACCTGAAATTTTTCAGTCTTTGTTCTATTTCTACGTCTATGACAGGAAATACGTAATATGCATAGAAAACCGAAAATTGGTAATATCGGAAACCGGTTATTTTGAGCGGTTTTATTAGTCAGGTTAAACTGTCTTTGACAACCGCAATCCCTACTGCAATGCTATATGCGAAGTACTCAAAAATGACATCGAGATATAGAGGATAATTTCGATAGATACGATTAACGTAAAGCAAAAATATGCAGATGACTTGCCATAGTCGATGAAATATCTGTTACTTTATTTAATAAAATTTGTTTTGTAATTTTTAGGGATGAAGATAGAAACTTATACCTACCCTGAGACATACATACCGTTTACATACATACACACGCATGCAGAATAGTGTAGTAAGCTAGCCAGTAATATACTAATGTACGAAGCAAGTAAAAATATCATCTTCTTCTTCGCTTCCTCAGGCGGAATTACAAGTGTCTCGGCAGTTTCTTGACAAGCCTCCGGTTTTTTGTACAAAATTTTAAAATTGTGGATCCCTTGAGCTCAAGCACGTTGTGGGGAGGTGGATAGAATATTATATGGTTGTTCTCTGATTCTGCAAGTTGAAACGTTTGCTTCGAGGAACCTCCGGTAACGACCGCATCATCTGTAGGCAATTTTAAGACGCGTGACCTTCCAGATTCCCCGACCTAAATCCATGTGACTTACAGTTGTGGAAATATCTGAAAGATCGTAGCTATAAACGCTGTATCCGGACTCTTCCTGATCAGAAGGACCGTATATAACGACATATCGCTCTGATTACACAAGATATGTTACAAGGAACTGTCGACCATGCCGTGTTACGGTTGCAGCATGTTGCTGAGGCGGTAGTCCCATGAGTCAATTCTTTGCAGATCCTCCTGCATTTCAGAACAGTTTCCCATTGTTACAACCTCTCGATATACTACAGCATCATCCGCAAAAAGCCTCAGTGAACTTCCGATGTTATCCACAATGTCATTTATATATATAGTGAATAGCAACGGTCCTACGACACTCCCCTGCGGCACACCTGAAATCACTCTTGCTTCGGAAGACTGCCTTCCATTGAGAATGACATGCTGCGTTCTGTTATCTAGGAACTCTTCAATCCAATCACACAATTGGTCTGATAGTCCATATGCTCTTCCTCTGTTTGTTAAACGACTGTGGGGAACTGTATCAAACGCCTTGCGGAAGTCAATAAACACGGCATCCTCCTGGGAATCCGTGTCTATGGCCATCTAGAGTCTCGTGGACGAATAGCACGAGCTGGGTTTCACACGATCGTTTTTTTTCGAAACCCATGCTGATTCCTACAGAGTAGATTTCTAGTCTCCAGAAAAGTAATTATACTCGAACATAATACGTGTCCCAAAATTCTACAACTGATCGACGTTAGAGATATAGGTCTATAGTTCTGTACATGTGTTCGACGTCCCTTCTTGAAAACGGGGATGACCTGTGCCCTTTTCCAATCTTTTGGAACGCTACGCTCTTCTAGAGACCTACGGTACACCGCTGCAAGAAGGGCGGCAAGTTCCTTCGAGTACTCTGTGTAAAATGGAACTGGTATCCCATCAGGTCCAGCGGCCTTTCAGCCAGGTGTATACGATTCTAGATTGAAATTTTCACTCTACAGCGGAGTGTGCGCTGATATGAAACTTCCTGGCAGATTAAAACTGTGTGCCGGACCGAGACTCGAACTCGGGACCTTTGCCTTTCGCGGGCAAGTGCTCTACCAACTGAGCTACCCAAGCACGACTCACGCCCCGTCCTCACAGCTTTACTTCTGCCAGTACCTCGTCTCCTACCTTCAAAATTTACAGAAGCTCTCCTGCGAACCTTGCAGAACTAGCACTCCTGAAAGAAAGGATATTGCGGAGACATGGCTTAGCCACAGTATGGGGGATGTTTCTAGAATGAAATTTTCACTCTACAGCGGAGTGTGCGCTGATATGAAACTTCCTGGTAGAGCACTTGCCCGCGAAAGGCAAAGGTCCCGAGTTCGAGTCTCGGTCCGGCACACAGTTTTAATCTGCCGGGAAGTTTCAGGTGTATACGATTGTTAAGTATGCAGCTATTGCATCAGTATATTCTGTAAGGAACCTACTTGGTATCATCGCTGAAAGTTTGTAACGTCTTCACGGAGTCACCCTGTGTTTGACTGACCGTCGTAGATAACCGCGCTAGCCGGAAGCTCCGGTTCATTCGCCGTTTAACGGGACCCGCCGGCCATCCCTGGTAGCTGTCCAACTGCGCAGTGGGGCGGCTTGAGTGGCAGGGCAGGCGACGTTAGTAGACGCCGACGCCGGCAGGTAGCTGCCGCGGCTGCGGCGGCCCGGCGCCGTCGCGTCGGCGTCTGGGCAGGGGGTCAGCCGCAGGGGGGGAGCGCGTGACGGTTTGCGCAGTTAACACAGCGCGGCCTGCCCGCGTGGCCTTTGCGCTCCGTGTCGCTATTTACCCAGGCAGATTGCCTGCGTCGCGGCGGCCGTATTTCACCTGCGCTCGCCGGGCCGGGCCGCGCTATGCATACTTAGCAGGCGGAGTGTCAGCGACCGTCATGCGCATGCGCGCTGGCAGCGGCAGCCTTCCAGAAAGCGCCTAAATTAACTCCCGGCCCGCACGCACCCGCTCGCCCTTTTATTCCATTTTGCGGCCCGTTCACCTGGGGCTGCGGGCGTCCACCTAATTTCGCTCGCCGCCTTACCGTCCAGTTTAAGTCTGTCGTTCCGGTGAACGGGAACCGCCTCTGTGCGTGGAACGTAATTCATTTACTCTGATGAAAAGAAAATTTTGTGACGGCAGTTGGTTTTGTCTGGAGGTAACTCTGCGGGCGGTGACCAACTGCCGTCTTCCTGTGCACACTGCCGATGGGAGTGGTCCCCCGCCAAAGAATTTCGTACGGTTTCCATTCATGCTGCAAAAATTCGGCAAATCAGTAGTTCAAAAACGTCTTTATATACACTGCTGGAACAAAATTTGTACACCCTTTTAGAGGTTTTAAATTTACTCAAAATTTATTGTTGCAACAGTGCGGTTGCGTAATCATTGAGGTCAACGCTCACACAGAGTGCATCCAATGTGGCTGATGCAATAAGCTCATTAATTAAGAGAATTGTAGTTTTTTGGGTAAGGAAAGAGGAAAGAAAATATTTTTTTTTAAATTTTTATAATAATGAGTGAGATCACCGATGGCAGTTAATTTTTTTACTGTTGTCAGCACCTTTCACCCACACTGAGACAGATTCAGGTTCGTTTATTTTACGATGATTCCTCGTCCTAAGAACCAATGGCATCGACGACAGGTAGTACGATTTAGCCATATCTCTGTTGTAGACCTCTGCAATTCGAAATGTCCGATAAGCAATGACGTCACGGATGTTAAAACTTTGTAGCCTTGGAACTTTATCTACTTTAGGTCCGCGTACTAAAGCAACGGTGACCTAGCCATTACCTTGCTCATTGGTGTCATTGTTGCTAAGCGTAAAATTCGGAACTCCACCACAGAGAACTGATGGACTATGCAAGATGACTTGTGCGCCTACAAAGTTCTCGGTCTTGATAGAAGTATTGTCTATTGCTTTATAGACTGTTGGGCGGGAACGCCTTCTTGGTTCAAATGGCTCTGAACACTATGGGACTTAACATCTGAGGTCATCAGTCGCCTAGAACTTAGAACTATTTAAACCTAACTAACCTAAGGACATCACACACATCCATGCCCGAGGCATGATTCGAACCTGCAACCGTAGCGGTCGCGCGGTTCCAGACTGAAGCTCCTAGAACCGCTCGGCCACAACGGCCCGCGGTACGCCTTTTTCTCCCATAATAACGTGACATCTTCTGTGTGAGCGATCGATGCTGCTGCAGGTATACAGATCAACGGCGTAGCGTGGTGTAGTCTCTCCACGGACAGCAAAGCAAGCGGTGACTCTGGCATCTAATCGCCGTACAGATGGCGGACACTGTCCTAGGATACTTTGCGTCACATGTGCTCGACCTGTTCACATAGTTTTGTAAGAGTTATTGGCTAACGAGTCGCACGAACAACGTCTCGTCACATCATATCCCACTAGTGCTCGACTGGACACGAGTGTGGTGATTCTGCGAGCCAGCGAAGTTACTACACGTCTTGCTGAGCATATTGAGTTTTATGGACAGTGTGCGGACGAGCATTATCATTTTGGAGCAACACATCACCTTCCTGTTTCAAGAATAGCTTAGAAACGGGTCTAACAGCATTCCGCAAGTACCGAGCGCTGGCTAACGTCGCATCCAGAAAAAGCTGAACGAGAATTGTAGCTTATCGTACCCTAGAACGCAAGGCTTGGGACGGGAGCGCTATTCCATCTTCTACGAGATCCTCTCAAGGCACCAGCCTGCCCGTGCCCGTCGATGCTGTTGCGTGAGTGGATGACGGGCTAGAGATGTGCACGCCTGCAGTTCCACTGCTAATAACCGACTGGGAACAGTTCGTGTTGGTTCCCTGCTTCACTGATGTGTGTCACACTGAGCCTTCTGGAGTGAGCATACGCTATTGGAGGGGAGACACATATGGAGATCTGGTAACTATGCCACTACGCTATCTATTGGCAAACAACCCTGGAACCTTTATCAGTATATCTGCTATCCCCCAGGTGGCATGTGCCGTCATAGGATCAAAGTCGACATGTCCTTTCGGGTCTACTAATTTATACGTATATATTCAGATAAAAAAAAGGGAGTAGCTATGAATATACTCTTCGGAAGAAAAAAAAGTCAACTATGCAAATTATTGGAAGAATCGTGCTGATAGAATTTCGAAGGTGAGAATCCCAAGAAGAGTGTTCTGCTATAAGGGAAGAAGGTATCTGGGAAGACCAAGCACCAAGGAAACGATGTCATATATGTTTTGAAGCCGGAATGGCCAATATTGTCTAATCCATGGAGTGAAGCATATATACGCAGGGTTATCCAGCTGCCTGTACCTGTGGGCAGCAGATGTGCGAAGTTTTCATATTCCCTCGTTCGCTACGTACAAGCTACACTGAAGTGCCAAAGAAACTGGTACACATACCTAATACCGTGTTGGCTCCGCAAGCACGCAGAAGTGCCGGAACATGTCATGGAATATGGAATGGACTTAACTAATGTCTGAAGTATTGATGGAGGGAATTGACACCATGAATCTTGCAGGGCTGTCCATAAATCCATACGAGTACGAGGGGGTGGAGATATCTTCTGAAAAGCACGTTGTAAGGTATCCTGGATGTGGTCAATAATGTTCATATGTCTGGGGAGTGTGGCGGCCTGCGGAAGTGTTTAAACGCAGAACAGTGTTCCTGGAGCCACTCTGTAGCAATTATGCATGTGTGGGGGTGTCATATTGTCCTGCTGGAATTGCCCAAGTATGTCGGAATGCACAATGGACATGAGTGTGTGCAGGTTATCAGACAGGATGCTTACCTACGTGTCACCTGTCAGTGTTCTATCTAGACGTATCAGGAGTCCCATATCACTCCTATTGTACACACCCTACATCATTCCAGAGCCTCCATCAGCTTGAACAGTCCCCTGTTGACATGCAGGGTCCATGGAGTCATGAGGTTGTCTCCACACTCGTAAACGTCCATCCGCTCGATACAATTTCATGCGAGACTCGTTCGACCATGCAACATGTTTCCAGTCATCAACAGTCCAAGATCTGTGTTGACGAGCCCAGGGGAGGCGTAAAGCTTTGAGTCGTGCAGTCATCAAGGGTGCACAAGTGGGTCTTCGGCTCCGAAAGCCCATATCGATGATGTTTCATTGACTGGTTCGCACGCTCTCACTTGTTGATGACCCAGCATCGAAATTTGCAGCAATTTGAGAAGGGTTGCACTTCGGTCACGTTGAACGATTCTCTTCAGTTGTCGTTGGTCCCGTTCTTGCAGGATCCTTTACCGGCCGCAGAGATGTCGGAGATTTGATGTTTTACCGAATTTCTGATATTAACCGCACTATCGTGAAATGGTCGTAAGGGGAAGTCCCCATTTCATCGCTGCCTCGGAGATGCTGTGTGCCATCGCTCGTGCGCCGACTATAACGCCAAGTTCAAACTCACTTAAACCTTGACAACCTTCCGTTGTAGAAGCAGTAACTGATCCACCAACTGCGCCATACACTTGGTGTCTTATATAGGCGTTGCCGACCGCAGCGCCATATTCTGCCTGTTTATATATCTCTGTATTTGAATACGCATGCCTATACCAGTTTCTTTGGCGCTTCGATTTTTTAAAATCAGGATAAATTGGAGAAAATGGTCTCTGAGAGGATATGGACCAAAAAAGGAAAATGGCCGAAAATGTGTTCCAAGGGAGACACACCCACTTGAAGGTGGAGATAAAAGATCTATGACAATATGGGTTTCAATTACTCAAAACGCACATGAGAACACATCCGGCAACTGGGAATGTTTCGCCTATGCTACTGTTTTAGCTCGACTTTAAAGAGGTAATATGGTGAATACTTCGCTGCTTTTGTTCAACATACAAATAAAAAGGTGTTTGTGCCGCGATTATAAAAGTGAAAATCGGAACAAGAAGAAGCAGAGCAAAGAGCATCCGAATTTCAGTTGATGTTTATAACGATGTACTAACAGAAGATTGAAACATCTATTACGACAATTGAAGATGGGTGAAAGCTAGGAACCCCTATTAGCGTAAATAAAAATACATAATTAAGTTGCTACCTCCTGTATTTCTTAAAATAATTAGATCTGTATGGAGCCTCGATCTACCTAAATTCCTATTTTTACATACGACAGCGCCCTGCTACATATTAGGGCTCTGTCTCGTAAACACCTACGAACATAGCACAGGATTTACCTTGAAAGAACCTCGCAGCCACACGGGAAAATATGTCTAAGAGGCTGTTAAAATCTACAGACTTCGCAACATCCATCCGCTGATACAGATTCATTCTACAGAACACATAATGAACTGTACAGGATTTCCCAGGACGGATGGTCATTATTCAGGGATATGACAGGAACGGTCATTCGAAGCAAAAAATCTCGTAGACGTGTATCCTTTAATAGTGATGAGCACTTCATCATCTTCGATACTGTGAAACGAATCTCTTGGACTACAAGCTCTTTTCTTTCCATCGTTTGCAGGTAGTATGAACTGACACAAGAAACAAATTGTGTAGTAAACATGGGTTCTAAAATGAATACGTTAAGAACTATGAGCACTTGCTCGGTAGGAGAGATGTATTTCACAGAAGCGAAGATGAACGAGTGTTAACATAGGGGTTCCGCAAGGTAGCATATTAGGACCAATACTGTTCCTGGTATACATCAATGACTTTCCCAGTAGTGTTACTCAGGGTGAAAAAATTCTCTTCGCTGATGACAGCAATATTATAGTCACTGAGGAAACAAGAGAACTCCTTGCCGAGAAAGCAAATGAAACTCTCAAGGAAGTTTATGACTGGTCAATAAGCAATAAAGTGACATTGGACATAAAGAAAACTAATGCCATTAGTTTCAGTTTGAAGAGGAAAAGTGACAATGTTAAATTAAATGTAGATGGCACCTCTACAGACTGTGTAACAAATGCAAAATTTCTAGGAATGATTATTGATTCTCAGTTGAAGTGGTGTTAATACATAAAGGTACTTGCAAACAGAATGTCATCAGCATGTTATGTCCTTAGAGTCCTATCATCAGTGTGTAGAATTCAGTGTCTTTTAGTTACATATTATCCATATGTACACTCAGTTCTTAGCTTTGGTATTCTTTTTTGGGGAACAAATGCAGAAAATATGAACACAATTTTCAAATTCCAGAAAAGAGCCATAAGAATAATAACTAAAAGTACTAGTCGAGCTCACTGTAGACATCTGTTCAAAACACTGGGGATTTTAACTGCTCCGTGTGAATACATTTACCAGACAGTTGTACACATCAAAAATAACATTGGTAATTACTGCACAAACTACTCTTTCCACGACCATGCAACAAGAGATAGACTCAACTTACATTTATCAAGAAAAAATAAATATAAAACTCAAAACAGCATTTTATACCAAGGAATAAAATTGTACAATAAATTACCAAAAGAGATAAAAGAAACTGCAAAAAAGGTATGAGTAGGGGCTTGATAAAAAAGTGTTATACAAATAAATAATAATTCCACATAACACCTTCACTTTATGTTATTTTCCTTCTTTTTTTTTCTTTCTAGAATTACTTACCCCCAAGATATGCGTAGCACAATACTAACACTTCTTCCTCTTTCTGAGCTCAACATCTCACTCATTGTGGAGGGATGCTGACTCAGTTTTTCAGGATAGCAAATGAGAAGTTGCGGTACAGAAAATGGCCCAGAGATCACCAGTGTGTGTGTGTGTGTGTGCGTGTGTGTGTGTGTAGTGAGTGAAGTGTTATGAAACAATGTGTGTAGAGTGTGTGCATTGACTGATAGTGAGATATGAGTGAACAGTGTGGCATTACATTATTTAATAAGTTATTTGTAATAAAAAAGGTATTGTATACCTGGAGTATATCTAGTGATTGTCTCTAACCAGAAGTCCGTAAATAAATGTGTATACGAATTAGCTTATTTTAAATTGATCTAAATTTGTAAATACTTTGCTCTGTCCTATATCCTTGTAAAAAGAGATCTACGGATGAATAAAGCTACTACAACTACTACTACTACTCATTTATTTTAGAGCCTATGTTTACTACTTTTTTGCTTCGAATGATCGTTCCGGGCATACCCCTGAATAATGACCATCCGTCATGGGACAGCCTATATGATTTTATGCTATGTATAAAATAGCTGTATTCGGGGATAATTTCTTTAATAAGATAACCGCCTAAATCTACAGTAAGCTAATCTAAAGGCCCCCGAAACATCCAATATTTTCAAATATGCGCATAGAAACTGAGCAAGGATTTGGACAAACGTGCACTGCCATACCTTACCTACGTCGGCCTAAGTGATGTGGTATGATGCAGTCACTGAAATACTACAAACACGAGAGACAGTAAATAAAAATTCGGTACACATGCCTAGTTGTGTAGTGTCATATCATAGGCACAGTGCCATATCAGTTTTCATACAAATAGCGAATCCAAATTGGGAGTTAGGCGAAAATGAGATGCCGACCATAAATCGGACTATAGATATTGGGAAAATTCTGCAACTGGAGTGGAAATTGTTCCTTACACCCAGGCACAATAGGTTGGTTAGTATGGCTAGCCGGTCTCTTTGTTCATTGCATATTTAGGACCAGTGCTTGATTTGTGACGGTAGGCTCCGGTACGCCGTACAGGTATCTCTGATGAAAAAAAAAACAACGTTAACGTAGCGTTTCAAGATGCCTAAATTTAAAAGAAACGGTACCGAAAGGTCAAAAATAAAGCTCTGCTTAAGACTACCAACCCACCAGATACGATTTCGTGCACTAACTTTCAATACAGCACTGGAAAATGGAACGCTGGCTCTGTTCAGATGTACGAAATAATTTTTCCACGATGTTTACGGATTGCATTAACCGAAAAATAAACGTACCTGACGAAAAAAGGAAAATAAAAAAAAGAAAACACCACACTTTGGGCGATATTTCTCGTTCAGCAGAAACCGAACGGGGTAGCGCAGTGGTGAGCAATCTGGAGTCGCATTCTGGAGGAAGACGGTTCAAACATGCGTCCGTCCATTGTGATTTAGGTTTTTCCGTTATTTCCCTAAATCGCTTCAGGCAAACGCTGGGATGGTTCCTTCGAAACGGCACGGCCGCTTTCCTTTCCCATCCTTCCCTAATCCGAGCTCGCGCTCCGTCCCTAATGACCTCGTTGTCGACGGGACGTTAAACACTAATCTCCTCCTCCTCTTCGCTTGGCAGAACGACGAAGATCGACTGTTATTGTGGTAATCCATATCAATATCTCTTCAAGAATATGTTTGTAAGGGGGAACTCCAAAAATGGTTCAAATGGCTTTGAGCACTATGGGACTTAACATCGGAAGTAATCAGTCCCCTAGAACTTAGAACTACTTAAGCCTAACTAACCTAAGGACATCACACACATCAATGCCCGAGGCAGGAGTCGAACCTACGATCGTAGCAGTCGCGCGGTTCCGGACTGAAGCGCCTAGAACCGCTCGGCCACCGCGGCCGGCGGGGAACTCCAAGAGGAAACTGAAATTACGTAACGATGCCAAAGAAAACAAAAGTGGCGAACGGTAGGTACAACTACAAAGATTGAATGTGCGCCCTAGTATCAACAATGTAAAGAAAAGATTAGGGTGAATGCTCCTGATAAGGAGGATATTCGGGTGCGGCAGTTTTCAATTGTTACAGAATATTCATGACACCAACGTTAAAAAGTCTCCCATGTCAAGTATCACCTTCGACTTATCGAGGAACTAACAACAATGTGCGACAGGAGTAATAGTTTTACTAGATTTTGCTAAACGGATTCTATTTCGGGAGAATATTGTACTCTAATAGAGGACGAAGTGCAGTTGATCAACGTTGGATCCAAGTTCTGGCAGTTGGCATAAATAAATGTACCACAGTTGGAGTCCAACTTCGTGGTTCTTGTGGGTCCGTTACTAAATTCTTCCGTGGAAGACGGTCATCTGACATTGCAACTGATCATGTGACATGTTTATCACATATGATCTGACTGAAAACACAGTTTTGACCCGATCAGACTTGAAAATCGAATGCTGTTTTGGAAAACTGATCATGTAAAGAAAGATATTTCATCAGTTGTGGCACTGGAGAAAATATATTTAAATCCGTTTTAGTATAATATAGGTGGCCCTCCCGGCTAGCCGCGCGGTCTAACGCGCTGCTTCCCGAGCTGGAAGGCGTGCCGGTCCCCGGCACGAATCCGCCCGGCGGATGAATGTCGAGGTCCGGTGTGCCGGCCAGCCTGTGGATGGTTTTGAAGGCGGTTTTCCATCTGCCTCGGCGAATGCGGGCTGGTTCCCCTTATTCCGTCTCAGTTACACTATGTCGGCGATTGCTGTGCAAATGCTGTCTCCAAGTACGTGTGCGCCATAATTACTCTACCACGCAAACATTTGAGGTCACACTCGTCTGGTATGAGACGTTCCCGGGGCGGTCCACTGGGGACCGACCGCACAATGACCCTGGGTTCGGTGTGGGGCCGCGGTGTTGTGGGTGGACTGCTGTGGTGTGTTGTGGGGTTGTGAACCACTGAGGCTATGGCGGGACGAAGCCTCTCCGTCGTTTATAGGTCCCCTGTTTAAGACACAATACATAACAATACAGTTATGTAATTCAAAGGGCGTAAATAGATGAAAGCACAAAATATTGTTTAATGGAAATAATAATAATGATAATGAGCGTATGGCATTTGTGGCCGGGAGACCCCTCGCGGTGCGGTTCGACAGCCGCTCCACAAGTTCTTTAACGCCACTACGGCGACTTGCGAGTGAATGAGGTTGAAATGATGAAGAAAGACACACAACACCCAGTCATCTCGAGGCAGAGAAAATCCCTGACCCCGCCGGGAATCGAATCCGGGACCCCGTGCGCGGGAAGCGAGAACGCTAACGCAAGACCACGAGCCGCGGACTTTAATGGAAATGAAAATGGAAGATCCGTCAGAAGACTATCAGTATCGCTTTGGGAAATGCACAGGTACCAAAGAGGCAATTTTGACATTTTCAACACTCGCCATAGTTGCAATAATGCAACATCTTCTGTTTCCCCAGTCACAAAGACATGTCTTGGAAGAAGAGATTTTCGTCGGGTGAAGACGATGTCTGTACCATAACCAAGTGTTATATAGACTTAGTAAAGAATTTATTTTGAGAGAATAGAGAAATTCAGATCACTGGAGATTATCATCAACATCTTCCTCACTTTTTTGAGAAGGCTGCACAGTCTGTTCCGGAAAGCATCTTGTCCTCAGATGTCTGGCACTTCGCTCTCCTGTCGGTTTGTGGTACATGGCGACTCTAGGCTGACGATCTTGCTGGATTCTCTCTATTGCACCAGCTAATTTTATAGATCCTAAGAAAAAAACATGACGACGCACAACGAAGTAAGGAATTAACCAAATGGGACGGAAATCAATATGTGTGATAAACATATAGAGACAAACAAATAATTTCGATTTCAGAAAAATTGGATTATTTATTCAAGAGAAAGAGCTCCAAAGATTGAGCTAGTCAATAATGCACTGGTCTACCTGTGGCCTTTATGCAAGCAGTTTGTAGCGCAACTTTACGCTAGCACAGGAATGGTCTAGTTAATGAAAGGACTAGGCCACAATTCTCAAACACGATTGACTTTATTACAATGTAACTCTCTGAACAAGTTTCATTCCTTGGTACTTGTTTAAAACAGGCACAGAGCATAACATTTTAAGACAAAGTTTCTGATAAAAACATTACTCTAATTAAATATAGAAATCTCAAAAACAAATTCAAGCTGACAAGTAAATGAGTTTAGAGTTAACTTCTGCAATAATTCAACACAGGATCATTAAACAACATTAAACCGACTCGTGGTTCTAAAATTAAGCCACCATCACGCAACTACAAATGCCTCAAGAGATAGTGGTTATAATTAGAGGTGTGTACTGAAACCAGGATTACACAGCTTTCCTTTCATTACACATGGACTGCCGCTTTTGGTACGAGCCCTGTTACTCTCCAACAGTCAACAGGCCCAGCTCGCCCGTCTCCTCAGGCAGGTCGTTGCACACACGGGAGAGAACACAAAGTAACAAGACAAGCTTCTAAAACACACAAACAGATGGTGTTAATTCAACAAACCTCAAAACATGTTCATACGTGCTTCAGGGAACACAGGCCAGACGATAATGACAATTTAAACTTCATGCAATCAACTGGTCCAGTAAATAAATTTAAAAAAAATTTAACCACACTTGATAAACCATCAAAACACGGGAATTTTACTACTAAGGAAATCGTTCAGGACTGGCAGTTGGCAATACCCATAGCACAGATTGAAGTAGCTGACGAGGATTTCGCGTGAGGCAACAAGAGGCAGCAATACATTAAATCACGTTGTTACCACAGTTCATGGGCTGAAATTTTGCTCACCCAAAAAAAAAAAAAAAAAAAAAAAAAAAAAAAAAAAAAAAAAAAAAAAAAATATATATATATATATATATATATAACTATCCATGGTTCTAATGCCGTCGTGAGCAGAAACAAGGCTGCCCACTCAGAGTCCCGTCAAGCAATGAACGTCAGAATCACGAACGCCAGTACCAACAGTTCTACGCGTTGTCGGCTTATACTGCGTGCTTCCAAACACAGTGCATGCGGAACTCACGCCTCCTAGCGGGTCCGTGTTCACTCTCTCTTCACGTGCCTCGCTTCAGGCGCGCGCTATACAGGGTGTTACAAAAAGGTACGGCCAAACTTTCAGGAAACATTCCTCACGCACAAATAAAGAAAAGATGTTATGTCATCATGTGTCCGGAAACGCTTAATTTCCATGTTAGAGCTCATTTTAGTTTCGTCATTATGTACTGCACTTCCTCGATTCACCGCCATGATTTCATATGGGATACTCTGCCTGTGCTGCTAGAACATGTGCCTTTACAAGTACGACACAACATGTGGTTCATGCACGATGGAGCTCCTGCACATTTCAGTCGAAGTGTTCGTACGCTTCTCAACAACAGATTCGGTGATCGATGGATTGGAAGAGGCGGACCAATTCTATGGCCTCCACGCTCTCCTGACCTCAACCCTCTTGACTTTCATTTATGGGGGCATTTGAAAGCTCTTGTCTACGTAACCCCGGTATCAAATGTAGAGACTCTTCGTGCTCGTATTGTGGACGGCTGTGATACAATACGCCGTTCTCCAGGGCTGCATCAGCGCATCATGGATTCCATGCGATGGAGGGTGGATGCATGTATCCTCGCTAACGGAGGACATTTTGAACATTTCCTGTAACAAAGTGTTTGAAGTCACGCTGGTACGTTTTGTTGCTGTGTGTTTCCATTCCATGATTAATGTGATTTGAAGAGAAGTAATAAAATGAGCTCTAATATGGAAAGTAAGCGTTTCCGGACACATGTCCACATAACATATTTTCTTTCTTTGTGCGTGAGGAATGTTTCCTGAAAGTTTGGCCGTACCTTTTTGGAACACCCTGTATAGGCAAACTTTACGCTAAACGAGATCGATAACCGCTAGGTCGATGTACACACATCACAGTTATTCAGCTTGGCACTGACTGAAAGTATTGTCCGATACCGTGAGGAATATCGTGCCAAATTTTGTCCAGCTGGTGCGTTAGATCGTCAAACAAAACCGGGGGCGCAGACGTACTGCCGTGCTGTAAGGCTGCCGCGGATGATAGCAAAGGGGTTCTGCTGTGGAAAGAAATGGCAGCCCAGACCATCAGTGCTGGCTGTCGTGCCGTACGATGGTCGACAGACATGGATTCGACCTGGAATGTCATTGACTGAAGTGGAATTGTCTTGAGCGATTAGTCCCGTTCCGATCTCAGCCCCAATGATTAGCGATGACGTGCGAAAAGATTTTCATAAATAATAGAAGTGAAACGTGATGGCAGAAATAAACTGCCTTTAATTTAGTTGCTGGCCAGGATGGACGAGCGGTTCGAGGCGCTACAGTCTGGAACCCGCGACCGCTACGGTCGCAGGTTCGAATCCTGCCTCGGGCATGGATGTGTGTGATGTCCTTAGGTTAATTAGGTTTAGGTAGTTCTAGGTTCTAGGGGACTGATGACCTCAGCAGTTAAGTCCCATAGTGCTCAGAGCCATTTGTACCATTTAATTTAGTTGCAAAGACGGACTGTTGTTGTTGTAGTCTTCAGTCCAGAGACTGGATTGATGCAGCTCTCCATGCTACTCTATCCTGTGCAAGCTTCTTCATCTCCCAGTACCTACTGCAACCTACATCCTTCTGAATCTGCTTAGTGTATTCATCTCTTGGTGTCCCTCTACTATTTTTACCCTCCACGCTGCCCTCCAATACTAGATTGGTGATCCCTTGATGCCTCAGACCATGTCCTACCAACCGATCCCTTCTTCTTGTCAAGTTGTGCCACAAACTCCTCTTCTCCCCAATTCTATTCAATACCTCCTCATTAGTTATGTGATCTACCCATCTCATCTTCAGCATTCTTCTGTAGCACTACATTTCGAAAGCTTCTACTCTCTTCTTGTCTAAACTAGTTATCGTCCACGTTTCGATTCCATACATGGCTACACTCCATACAAATACTTTCAGAAACGACTTCCTGACACTTAAATCTATACTCGATGTTAACAAATTTCTCTTCTTCAGAAACGCTCTCCTTGCCATTGCCAGTCTACATTTTATATCCTCTCTACTTCGACCATCATCAGTTATTGTGCTCCCCAAATATCAAAACTTCTTTACTACTTTAAGTGTCTCCTTTCCTAATCTAATTTCCTCAGCATCACCCGACTTAATTCGACTGCATTCCATTATACTCGTTTTGCTTTTGTTGATGTTCATCTTATATCCTCCTTTCAAGACACTGTCCATTCCGTTCAGCTGCTCTTCCAGGTCCTTTGCCGTCTCTGACAGTATCAGAATGTCATCGGCGAACCTCAAAGCTTTTATTTCTCTTCCATGGATTTTAATTCCTACTCCGAATTTTTCTTTTGTTTCCTTTACTGCTTGCTCAATATACAGATTGAATAACATCGGGGATAGGCTACAACCCTGTCTCACTCTCTTCCCATCCACTCATTCCCTTTCATGTACCTCGACTCTTGTAACTGCCATCTGGTTACTGTACAAATTGTAAATAGCTTTTCGCCCCAGTATTTTACCCCTGCCACCTTCAGAATATGAAAGAGAGTATTCCAATCAACATTGCCAAAAGCTTTCTCTAAGTCTACAAATGCTAGAAACGTAGGCTTGCCTTTCCTTAATCTATTCTCTAAGATAAGTCGGAGGGTTAGTCGCGTTCCAACATTTCTACGGAATCCAAACTGATTTTCCGCGAGGTCGGCTTCTACCATTTTTTCCATTCGTCTGTAAAGAATTCGTGTTAGTATTTTGCAGCTGTGGCTTGTTAAACTGATAGTTCGGTAATTTTCACATCTGTCAGCACCTCCTTTCTTTGGGATTGGAATTATTATATTCTTCTTGAAGTCTGAGGGTATTTCGCCTGTCTCATACATCTTGCTCACCAGATGGTAGAGTTTTGTCAGGCTATCAGTAGTTCTAATGGAATGTTGTCTACTGCCAGGGCCTTGTTTCAACTTAGGTCTTTCAGTGCTAAGAAATGACGGAATATACTATATTTTATATGCACTGTCCAGCAATCTGATGCATTCATACTCTTAACATTTACTCCTGTCAACCTTCTTGTAGATACGAATGAATAAATGGAGATTATGTTGAGTAGTAAATATTTTTGAAAGGAAGTTATCCAACTGTCAGTCTGCCTGCGCGTTGCTATTCTGTTTAAGAAATAAACTTCTCTTGTGTCAAGCATACGAACTTGTTTCGAAACGTCTCCGTCGTAAAACAGTAACGACAGTAGGAAGCCATGTAGTGGTTGCGGCTTCACTTAGAAGCAAAACGGAGCACTGTGTAATGGTCCCCGAGAGGGCCAGAGAGAGGCCATAACAATTGGCTGCGGCGGCGCGTGTGTGTGCCGCGGTGAGAATAATTCAGATTCAGCGCGCGGCGGCGTTATGCGCCACCTGTTGCTGGTGACGTATGCGCCCGTCCGGCCGCTCCCGGACCGCCCCCACTCGCCGGGCTATTAACCCCCATTCTCCTGTACCCAGGGTCCAGGCAGCCAGCGGTGGATGCCTTCTGGCCGTCGCGACCTTTATCCTCCGTATTACCCTCCCACCATAAGCAGCCTCTTAATTTTATCCAAAATCCTCATACTTCTACCTCAACTCGCAACTTCGTTTTCCATCTACGTCTACGTCCGCACTCTGCAAAGCACTGCGCAGTGCATGCAGGGGGAACGTCCCATCGCACCAGTTATTAGTGCTTATTCCCGTTCCATTCACGTATGAAATACGGGGAGAGCTACAGTTAATCTAGTGTTGCCCTCAAAATCCCTAGGAAGCTGTGCGGTTTTTCTTTTATTTCTTGAGTCATCGTTTGAAGCTGTTTCGTCAAACTCTGCAAGTAGGCTTCATCGGGATATTTATCTCTAGAGTTATACATTGAAGAGCCATAATACTGGTACACCTGCCTAATATCGTGTAGGGCCCACGCGAGCACATAGAAACGCAGCGACACGACGTCCCATGCACTCGTCTAATGTCGGAAGTAGTGCTGGAGGCAACTGACACTATGAATCCTGCAGAACCGTCCATACATAAGTAAGAGTAATAGGGGGAGGAAATCAATTCTGAACTGCACGTTGCAAGCATGTCAGAAATGCTCAATAACTTTCATGTCTGGGGAGTTTGGTGGTCAGCGGAAGCTTTTAACCTCAGACCGGTGTTCCTGGAGCCACTCTGTTTTTTCTGGACGTGTGGAGTGTCGCGTTGTCGTGCTGGAATTGCCGAAGTCCGTCTGAAGGCATAATAGTTCAAATGTTCAAATGTGTGTGAAATCGTAAGGGACTTAACTCCTAAGGTCATCAGTCCCTAAGCTTACACACTACTTAACCTAAATTATCATAAGGACAAACACACACACCCATGCCCGAGGGAGGACTCGAACCTCCGCAGGGACCAGCCGCACAGTCCATGAGTGTAAATGGTTCAAAAGGCACTGAGCACTATGGGACTTAACATCTGAGGTCATCAGTCCCCTAGAACTTAGAACTACTTAAACCTAAGTAACCTAAGGACAACACACACATCTGTGCCCGAGGCTGGATTCGAACCTGCGACCGTAGCGGTCGTGTGGTTCCAGATTGTAGCGCCTAGAGCCGCTCGGCCAACACGGCCGGCTCCATGACTGCAGCGGGGGCATAATAGTCATCAATGGATGCGGTGATCAGACAGCATTCTTACGTACGTGTCACCAGTCAGAGTCGTATCTGGACGTATGAAGCGTCCCACACCACTCCAACTGCACACGCCCAACACCATTACAGAGCCTCCAGCAGCTTGAACAGTCCTCTGCTGACATGCAGGATCCATGGATTCGTGAGGTTGTCTCCATACCCGTACATGTCCATCCGCTCGATACAATTTTAAACGAGACTCGTCCGACTAGGCAACATGTTTCCTGTCATCAATAGTCCAATCGGCGTTGACGAGCCCAGGTGAGGCGTTAAGCTTTGTGTTGTGCAGTCATCAAGGGCAGACGAGTGGGCCTTCGGCTCCGAAAGCCGATATCGATCATGTTTTGCTGAATGCTTCGCACGCTGACACTTGTTGATGACCCTGCATTGAAATCTGCAGCATTTTGCGAAAGGCTTGAACTTCTGTCACATTGAACGATTATCTTAAGTCGTCGTTGGCCCCATTCTTGCAGGACCTTCTTCCGGCCGCACCGATGTCGGAGATTTGATGTTTTACCGAATTCCTCACATTCACTGAACGCTCGTGAAATGGTCGTACGGGAAAATCCCCACTTCATCGCTACCTCGGAGATGCTGTGTCCCATCGCTTGTGCGCCGACTACAACACCACGTTCAAACTCACTTAAATCTTGATAACCTGCCATTGTAACAGCAGTAACCGATCGAAGAACTAGTTTCTTTGGCGCTTCAGCGTCAACCTACCATAGATTATCGTAAGTAAACGTAGACTATGGTAGTTTTCCTAATACCTTTGGTCAACGTTACTTGTATGTTGGGTGTGTTGCATATCTATCAGGCGTTACCTCACAACGATTGCATCCTTTACATGTACGACCAGTGTCTTACTAGATTTTCCTTAAAGCTGGAAGCGGTGAACCGCCTAGAAACTGAGTGAGCATATATAAGGGGCCAGGTAACTTACGGAACATTTTTGTCGTACCTATACTGAAGGAAGAAAAAATCGCATCACCAAAAAATATTAACATAGAGTAATGGAATTACGTGAATATGTATCTGTAGGTCATATGTTTGACTGGTTCACATTACAAGATCACAGGTTAATGTAAGTGCGAGGTAAACCACTGCAAATGAGAAATGCTGGTACATTAATAAACGATGTAACCACCAGAATATTGAATGCAAGCATCCAAACGAGCATGAATTGTGTTGTACAGGTGCCGGATGTTATTTTGTGCGATGGAGTTCCATCACTTTGCACTTTGTCGGTCAATGCAGGGAAGAATGATGCTGGAGTTGTCGTCCCATGTTGTCCCATATGTGTGCTCGAATGAAGACAGATCCGGTCATCGAGCAGGCCAAGCCAACATGTTGAGAAGCTATAGGTCATGTTGGGTTGGAATTGGGGTTTGTGGGCGACCGTTGTCCTGTTGAAAACACCACCTGAATTTCTGTTCACGAATGGCATCAAAACAGTTTCGAATCACCAGACTGACGTACAAATTTGTTATCAGGGTTCGTAGGATAAGCAAGAGAGTGCTCCTGCTGTCATACGAAATCGCACACTAACTGCAAGTGTTGTTCCAGTGTGTCTAGCACGCAGACAGGTTGGTTGCTGACCCTCAACTGGTCTCCTAACGAACACACGGCCATCAATGGCACCGAGGAAGAACCAACTTTCATCAGAATACAGAACAGTCCACGCTGCCCTCTAATCAACTGCCGCTTGACACAACTGAAGTCGCGAATAGCGATGGTTTGGGATCAGGCTCAGAGCTGTCTTTGAATTAAACATGTTTATAACAGATCGTTATGCTAGTGCGGCGCCAACTGCTGCTCAAGTTGCTGCTGCAGATGCAGCACGATGGGCCAGAGCCACACCCCGAACACGACTGACTTTCTTCTCGGTGGTGCCACGTGGCCGTCCGGAGCCCGGTCTTCTTGCGACCGTAACGTTCTCGTGACTAACGCTGCCAGCAGTCATGTATAGTGGCCACATTCCTGCCACGTCTTCCTGCAATATCTTTGAAGGAACGTACAACTTTGTAGCTGTGCTGTACGACCCCTCTCAAACTCAGTGAGGTGTCGATAATGGCTTCTTTGTCGTCTTTAAAGGCATCCTTGACTAACGTCGACTCACCACGTTCGATCTCAAAAGTAATTAACGCTCACGACCGTACAACGTGTATTTAAAGCAAATCTGATTTGCATCCTCATACCAGCGTTACTAGCGCCACTCTTACGCGAATGGAACGAAATCTGAATAGACATAATCTTCCAGATGTAGAAACACGCTTACCAACATTCGTTCATGTCGCAGAACTCTTTGTTGGTGCTGCGATTTTTTTTTCCGTCGGTGTAGCTATCTTCCTCTCTTTTACATAAAAGTAAAGAGTTTTTTGCAAAACTGAAACTGTCAATGTTTAGTTCAGGTTTCATTCTAAAATTATTGATCTGTATTGTGAAACAGAGGGATGTTGTAGTAAAAATATGAAAAGAATACAGATGCATCATATAGCGTAGGAAAACGCAATCTCCTCAATAAAAAGGTAAAATAAAAAGTATCCAAAACAAAAATATATCAAACATCGCTTCAATACTTCTTCGAACGTACATAAAACATGTTACTGTTTTTAACCTTTTCCATTTTTCAGTAATAACAGGAAACTCTTGCCTTTGATAATGATGAAGAACGTTCTACTGAGTACAAAATAACAAAAATAATTATATATATATATATATATATATATATATATATATATATATATAAATTACTTTTGAATGCATTACGGGAACAGCAGTGATCAATGTCTTATAAATAATTACTATTAAAAACAGTCTTGATCACGATTTATTTAACAAGGTGACCGGTTTCGACCACTACTGTGGTCATCTTCAGACCATTGAGTAGGAACCTCTTTCTGTTAGAAAATCACTACTGAGTAGTGAGTAGTGATTCTCCAACAGAAAGAGGTTCCTACTCAATGGTCTGAAGATGACCACAGTAGTGGTCTAAACCGGTCACCTTGTTAAATAAATCGTGATCAAGACTGTTTTTAATAGTAATTTTATATATATATATATATATATATATATATATATATATATATATATATATATATATATATTTGTGCATGCAAACTGTACTTGCATCAAAAGTAATTGCCATACTTACATAAAAACCCGGATGGTACGCAATCAACTAGTTTTTATTGCTTAGAAAATGCAGTTCGTAGTCAAATGGTTCAAATGGCTCTGAGGACTATGGGACTTAATTGCTGTGATCATCAGTCCCCTAGAACTTAGAAATACTTAAACCTAACTAACCTAAGGACATCACACACATCCATGCCCGAGGCAGGATTCGAACCTGCGACCGTAGCGGTCGCGCGGTTCCAGACTGTAGCGCCTATAACCGCTCGGCCACTCCGGCGGGCAATTCGTAGTCTGTAAGGATATAAAATACACTATGGACACTATCACTGAACGATGTGTGGTTATAATTACATGCAACGCGAACAAAAAACCAAAGATAAGTCTTCGGTTCTTAGTTTTCTCTCTTACGCATTCATTTTTTCTTTCCGTACCAACGCTACCAATACTGCCGATAATCCTACCATTAACTACGTCATCTATGTAGCTCATCAAAACTACCGAACTGTAGTTTTGGTGGAGTGCAACACTATTTACGTGTATCTTCGAGTGTCTGTCATTTCAATTTCTTCAACATCTCTGTGACACTCGCTCACGGTCAAACAAACCAGTGACCAATCGTGTTGCGCTTCTCTATGTACATTCAATACTCCATGTTTCTCTAATCAGGCGTTGGCCCACTTGGCCAATATTCTAGGATGGGTTGTACGAGTCATTTGTAAGCAATCTTATTTGTAGATTGATTGCATTTCCCTATTGTTCTAGATATAAAACGAAGTCTGCCACTCACTTTACCTACGACTGAGCCCATGTCTTCGTTCCATTTCATACCCCTACAACTTGTTACACCCCAGTACTGGTGTTGACCGATTCCAGCTGTGAGCCGTTGCTACTGCAGTCATAAGACACTACGTTTTTTCGTATTGTAAAGGGTACAATTTTGCATTTTTGAACATTTCAAGCAACTTGCCAGTATTTGCGCCATTTTGAAATCTTATCATGATCTGACAGAATATTTGCGCAGCTTCTTTCAGACAGTACTTCATTACAGATAATTCCATCGTCTGCGAAAAGTCTGACGTTATTGTTATTATTGTCTGCAAGGTCGTTAACATACAACATTAACAGCAAGGTCGCCTCCTACACTTCTCTCCCTGTCTTCAAAACAGTCACAAATTTCACTTAAGATAACAAGCACAGGTGTGCTACTGAGTCAAATGATTTTTCGAAGCCCCTTGTTGCCTCTGGAAGTGTTTAGGCTCCATCCAAATTATCAACAACCATAATACCTCACCTTGAGAATGGAAGGTCAGTGGAAATGGTGATCACGAGAGGCTAATTAAGGCACCTGCCTGACGGAAAAAGTCCTCTCCGACTCCTAGTGGCATGTCCCTAACCCCCCCCCCCCCCACCCCATGCTTTGCTGACCAAAGCAACTGGTTGTTTTGGCCTTGAGTTCTTCAAGGGCGATTCCGGTGTTTTGTTTGATATCCTTTATCCACCTACTGATTTTGCTCTGTGTACAAAATACCTTACTTTCGTCTGTAGTATTCTGGCTCACAAAGGTGTCGTAGGTTTTATTTTTTCCACGCACTGTTTTACATTACACGTAATACTCAGGATTCTTCTCCAATCCCACTTTTCAAAAGAATCGATTTTTTTGCAGTCCACCTTCTGTAGGACTCACATCCGTGCAAAACCGTGGGATCAAACTTTCAGCCACTTTATTTTATCTGAATTAACAGTTTCGTTTAACAAATTTAACTGTAACGGCTTTCCTTTTATTTCACCAGTACAACAGATGCGTTTTATGGACTTTATCAATGATTTCTCCGTCTATGACCTTCCTTTTATTTCACCAGTACAACAGGTGCGTTTTATGGACTCTATCAATGATTCCTCCGTCTATGACCACAGTGGTAATCATCCTTTTAATCAAAATTTTTGTTTTCTTCAAATTTAATCTTTCCACTTTTTTCATATTTTTATTCTCAAGATGCTTTTAATGTCTTCATCAGTGACTGCTATTAACCATTACGTCATCCACATCTCGTAAGTTGCTGATGAATGCCCCCAATTTTGATTACAGTTTCTGTAACTCATAGACCTGCATATCTCATTACGTTTTCACCATACAGACTTGAAAGAGAAGGAGGTAGTGCACACCCTGTCTCGCAGCTTTTCCAGAAGTTTCTGAATCTACTTGCTGTATTTCTACTGTTGTTTATGGGTTTTTATACAGATTTCTGATCATCTGCATAAGGTGCCCTGATATTCAATGTAATTGTCCTTCTTGATCGTTGTTGTATCTTCATTTTTGTTAAGAATACACCTTAAGTCGTTCCGGGCACAGCTATTACCAGACTTTCTCTTAGAAACAGAACAAATGAGAAATAATATTTATACAATAATTACAACAATACATTTTATAGAAACAAAATTAAGACCTAACGCATTTAAAAAAACTCGATACACTGTATCTCGTTAGTGACATGTACAGCTGTACCATGACTAGTGCTGTTCAGTGTGAGACAACCCGCGTTAAACAGCACTCTGTGACCGTTAAAAAGCAGTAAGACTTGCCTAAACATAGCACAGAATGGACTTGATAGATGATTAAAAAACTTTGTATCTGCTAACTGCTTCGAATATTGACCTCACAGAGAGTCATTTAAACTCATTTTCTCACTTGCAATTAATATTAGAAATGTTGAAATTCATGATGAAAGCTTCAACTGTTACTTATTTTGCATAATTCGTTATTAGTTTCGCCCAGTGACCATTATCAAGCTTAGAGTAAAACGAATAAATCAAACCATTGGAGATTACACAGTTTACTGGGAAATATGAGGTTAAATAGTATTTCACTTACTGGCAGGAAGTTATACCATAATCTGAACAAAAGTAATACAATAACAACTGTGTACGAAAATTTTCGTCAAGAAGCAAGTACACATCGACAGCTACTAACACACTGAGAGATGTAACTAGGCCAAACAGTCAAGGATACAGTCAGAGACAAAGCCATGTCAGAGATTAAACTATAATACATGCTGGCAATTTCAGTATCAATTTACTAAGAGGTACATTACAATCTTTGAATCCAAGTAAACACTGTACATTAGTAGCTAGATCATGAAATTCCATATCATCATCATCAGTTTTCTGCTATATTAGCAGATCCTTTGCCTCTCCATTTTCTGCGATCCATTGCTTCCTTCTTAGTGCTGCTGTATGTTGCACCGTGCATCACGTCGTCCAGTATCTGAAATCTCTTCCTTTCTCGCTTCCTTTTCCCTTCTACATAATCTTCTAAAACTGTTTTTATCAGTCCATCATTCTCTCTTAGTACATGCCCAAACCAATTTCTTTTTCTTATTTTTATTACATCTAGTAACTGTCCTCTCTCTCCCACTCTTCTCAGCACCTCTTCATTTTTTACTCTGTCCATCTAACTTATCCTTTCCATCCTCTGCCATGTCCACATCTCAAAAGCCTCCAGCCTTTCTCTGTCTTTCTTCCTCAAAGTCCATGTTTCAGCGCCATACAGAAGAACACTCCAGACAAGACATTTTATGAGCCTCTTCCTGAGTTTTCAGTCCAGACCGCTGCAGAAAATTCTCCTTTTCTTATAAAATTCCGTATATACAAACGTAATACATCAAGAATGGCACACTGGCAACCTTTGTATTCTAAATACATCATAACTGCCAAAAATAAATCAGCTTAAGCCATAGAGAACCATTTAATGACATCAGTACACCACCAGGTGAAGCCGCATTGGCGAAGTTTTGTATAGTAGTTAACAAATAAAAACCAAAATAGCATCAGCTCACAAAATGATGCATCGTAAAACTTCATGTACAGCGTGAATAAAAAGAAAGCCAAACTCACACAGTACCCTATACCAAAATATAACAGTAACATGTGTTCCTCTTGAACATAGAGATTAAAAATTTAATTACTCTTTTCATTTCACATACCCAATGGAAGATGTGAGGGTGACTAGTTTTGGGGGGAAGGGGGTTTACTTTTCTAAGCAGTAGAAATTTATTCTATTAATAAAGTGAACATAGAGATTAAAACTTCATTACACTATTAATTGCACATATTAATGGAAGACCCATGTGTGGGGATGGTGGTTGTAGGGGTGGGAACCTTTCTAAACAGTAGAAATCTTTTTATGAATGAGTATTGAATACACTACAAAGAAAGCAGGAGGAAACAGTGCTAATGTTTTTTTTATCAAAATAACAAACTCTAATATCTGCCGGGCAAGATGTAACCAAATAAAACCATACAAGACATAGGAAACTAGAGGGTGCGCTGGATCGGGAATGGATCTGAGGGCCCACGCCTAACCAAAAGAAAAACAAGAGGTGAAGCAGAAAATTTCTATATTACTATAGGACCTATGCTACTCAGTCAGTTGAGTGCTAGGTGTGTGTCACATGCATCGTAAGAACACCTAATTCTTTTGAAACAACTACCGTAACCAGTAGTATCTCTGTTATGTTTAAGAAATGCATAATAAAATATTGTCGACAGGAATTCATCAAAATGTTACAGTTAACGTTCAGATATTCATTACCAGGCTGTACGATGTATTTTAGATTACAAAGGACGCCAGTGTGCCATTTCTTGACGTATTACGTTTGTATATATGGACTTTCACGATCTAGCTCACCAATGTACAGTGTTTGTTTGGATTAAAAGATTATACTATACCTCTTAGTAAACTGATACTGCAATTGCTGGCATGTGCTATAGTTTTGTGTTTGACATAGCATTGTCTTGACTGTTTGGCGTAGTTACATCTGTCAGTGTGTTACTAGCTGTCGATGTGGACTTGCTGCTTGACGAAAACTTTCGAACACGGTTATTATTGTGAGAAATGTTTTACATATTATTAAGGGCTCAAAATAGCAAATGACTTGTTTTGAAATTATGGTACAACTTTCCTGCGGTCCACACCAGTAAGCGACATGCTATTTGACCTCATATTTCCCTGTAAACTGTGTAATTTCTAATGGTTTGTTTTATTCGTTTAGGCTAAGCTTGATAATGGTCACTGACCGAACTAGTAGCGAATTGTGCTAAATAAATGACAACTGAAGGCTTCACCACGAATTTTAACAATTATTTGGTGGCTGAAAATCCCCACCTGCAAACATACGTAAATATTAGAATTACTACATAAAGTTTTTCATAAACCGAAGTAATTTCAGTGAGTTACTTTTAAATAAATCTCGGTGGTCTGTGGGATAGTGACAGCCTACGGAGGCGAAGATCTGCGGTCCGATCAACAGCTCTCTCACTGCAGTGAATTACCAACGTGAAAAACTCGAAGCCGCGCAGTGTTTGGGAGAAAATGTTAAATTTTGAGTCCCCTGTAATTTCTGGTCAGTCGTTCTGTGGCTGAACGAAGGTAAGAACGTCGTGCTGTGGGCTTATTTCCGAAGACTTACTTGTGTAGCTTTCTTCCTGTGTAAGCCTCTTCAGTTCTGTATAACAACTGCAGTTTACTTCAGTTTAAACTTGCTGACTTGGTTTCCCTCTTTAACCCCACACCCTCCCGGCCACTCTTCCTTCCACTACCAAATTTACGATTTCTTGATGCCTGAAGATTTGTTTTATGAACCGATACCCTCTTTTAGTCCAGATGTACCATACCTTCCTTTACTCCCGAAGTGGACTCTTTCTTACGGTTAGCTGTCTGATCCACTTTCAGGTAAGACTTTGTATACACTTAACTTTATATCTATCTGAACAAACATCTCTTTGTCATGAACCTGTTTCCACTTTGACAGTCAGCATTCTATATTCTCTCTACTTCGGTGATCATCAGTTATTTTGTTGCCAATATAGCAAAACTCTTTGACCTTAGGTGCCTCATTACATAATCTAATTCCCTCAGAATTGCGTGATTTCTGTCGACCACGTTCCATTATATTTGTTTAACTTTTGAAACGTCCCCTTAGAAAGATTATACATGACTGTGCTTAAACTGACACACAATATTTTTTTTAGCGCAACAGAATCTGACTTTCAGTAATCCCTACAAGAGAATGGCCCTGACTAAATTAACCTATACGTTTCACAAATCACTTACCTCACAAAAATCTTCGTTACTCGAACTACTGCAATACAGCGAGCGCCACTACTGCCAGATAAATAAAAGATTCAAACTACTGAAGGCACTAACTACTGATAGGCATAATTAGCAAATGAAAGATTTTGATAGAGAACAAACACTGTATTTACCTTAATAGTGTTCAGAAGTCATACTATATATAGCAGTTCATGACATCCAGTCTTACAAATTTCAAAACTCCGGCATTACTCTCCCCACATCCACCACTGTTGGCGGCTCACCTCCAACTGCGCAACGCTACGCGCTGTTCACATCCAGCTGCCCAACACTACAATGGCAGACAACAATGCAAACAAGCCACAGACTGCACACAGCACAGCCAGTGATTTTCATACAGAGTGCTACGTGGCTTTACCAATATAAAAACCTAAACAGCCTACTTACATAGCCCCCATGCTCCCCACAAAAAATTTTACAAATTGTTTTGGGCAGTGGCCAATAATGATTTGATAAAATTTTTCATAATTACAATAACAAAGAAATCAAATGCACACACTTATTGATACAATGTTGGTCAAAAGCCAAAATTTTCTCACAGTCCATAAAGACAGTCCTGATCATTCATCACAGTAAAATTGCAGTGTTTTTTTCCTCAAAGTCTGAGCAGTAAAAGAAAATGCACACGGAAGTAGTGGATTTCCATGCAGTCTTGGAGAAGTAGTGTTGTCCTTCAAACGGAAAGACAGTGCTGACTCTTGACATGCAGACAGGTAATGGGCCACAACAGAGCAAACCCACAGCAGAGTCAGTCGAAGTTTTGAAGAATATTGGTACGTAGGTCATCAAAGAGCAGACCCACTGTAGTTCTGGTAGTTCTGGTAGAGAGTATGGTATTGGTGAGTCATCAAAGGTGCAGACCCAATGCAGTCCTTGTAGAAATAATGGTATTGGTTAGTCATCAAAGATGCAGACCCACTGTAGTCCTTGTAGAGAGGGCCAGCAGTCATCTGTTGCGACTGTGCAGGTGCACAGTCACCATCGAAGAGTCTTGCGGAGAATATAGCAAGTCCATAAACCACCACTTGTGCACTCACAAAGTTTTTGGAATTGTCCTTAGAACCAGCAATGCTGTTAACCAGTCCCTTACTGAATTATTAACACATGTCCAAACACTAACAGTCCTCTTTTTTCACATATTGTGCATATACTATGACCAGCAGAAATGTGTGCAGTGAAATGAATGCTTACAAGTTACTTAATTTGCTGAACTGCTGTCAATTACAATATTATAACATGAGAATACAATAACAAAGGTACCAAATACATCATTAAAGAACATAACAGTATAGATAACATTTGTAGTAATACGGGCTTTACAAAAGAATCGAAATAACATATACATCGGTGTTACAGGAATTATGTCATAAGTACATACATAAAAGATCAGAATAACTTTTGAAACATCAACTTCACACATGAGCAACAAAACAGAACAGGTAAATAATGTCTAAACGTCTTTACAAAGTAAATAACATAGTATTAGAAAAATTCTACAACATAACGCTCATCAGCTAAACACATAAAGACAGGAAAAAACAAATACACAAGGGGACACAAACATATAGCGGAATAATACAATAGGAAAGGACTGGGTTTGTTTTACTGCAGTATTTTGCAAACAAAAGTTTCTTTACTTCTTGGAGATCTCCCTTCATTCATCATATTCCCAAAAAGTCCTATCTATACCTCCTTTCTGTATTCTATTCATATTTCTTTCAAAATAATTATTTCTCATTGTACAATACTCCGTTTGGCACAAATCTTTTTCATATAACTTCTCAATGCATTCTTTCTTTTCATCACAGCGTGTTCTCTTATCCTACCCCATCTTAAGCTAATTTAAATCTACTGAGCTCAGATATATATACCAAGGGACGAGGCAATGCAAAACAATTAACACAAACAGCAATGATAAAAAATGCAAATTGACAAAGCAAGCAGCATAAATTAGCAAAGCAAATGCAATATTACAACTAATATAAGGCAATGCGCAGCACACAAGAAAATTAAATCTGTAGTAAAACTGGCTTAACAGAGTAATACAAAGTCAAATTCAGTAACATTATGCCTGGCAAACAGCAGCAGCAAATGCAATAACTTATATCTAAACATAACAAAGCTCAAGCAGAAAAAATATTACACTAAAAATGGCCATGTCTAATACCTATGTCACATCTTAACACTAGAGTGATGCATCACAAAAACTTACTTTGCAAGAAAGTTACCAAGTCATTAAAAAATTATTTATGCAATTCCTGTGAAGGGAAATGTCTATTTGTGTTCTCTTTTATACGAAAGTACATCATAAAATTATTCTTTACTGGGTCTGTAGACAGAAAATAGTGATATTAGTACATCTATTAAAATTTATTTTAACCAAGGCTGCAGTGCAGCTAGAAACTAGATATTAAACAAAATGAGCAAATATGTACAAAGGAAGGCATGAAACATCATTCAATAGCCATATGGCATTTCATAAGGTAGTAAAAAAAATCTCTCAACTAGAAGGACAGTAGTCAAACCATGTGTATAGACATAAAATATTTCTCGTCATTTCATTAGACATTTCAGAAAATATCATAAATTAAGAGCTCCACAGTGTAATCATATGTTTTCAAGTTTGACCGTGTTGTATTTGCGATGCTTTCTACAAAGAAATGTCAATAGCGAGGATAATGGCCTCTTTTTTTTCTCCACCTATGCCTATGAAAGGCACACACTAATGGCTTTTTTCCAGGCAACTGTCACACAGCTGGGTGCCCACCACGCATTACGTGAAGGTCACTTAACTCTCCTACCGAAATATTTACGACAGCAGTTTGCGCTACAGTGACAGTCTCATATAAAAAATTTCAAAGGTCGAGAATTTGCGTTACAAATGTGTAGAAACAAAATCCTATAAATACAACAGTGTCCAAAAAATTTTCAGTGGCATTGTGATACATTCACACATGTACACATATTTCATAATTCTAAAGTACGATTCTTGGTTTCCAACATCCTTCTCCATAAATCAGAGTCCCTAACCACTACTCATTATTCCTTACCTTATTATACATATACATATTCGTCGACACTTTTTTAATATTTCATCATAAGAAATGTGTAGCATAATTAAATTCCTCATATACAGTAGCATCATCTTATTGATCATAAACATACCTCAACAGAATAATACATATCGTCATCATAATAATATCATAACATCTCAGTCAATTCTCAAAATCGTCGTAGCTTCCTCCAATAATTTCAAAACCTAAAAAAAATTCTCTGCTCATTTCAATAGTGTCATCTACCTCAAACATACTTTAAAATTGTGATCCCATAACAAATATATCATTCAAAGCTCTCATAGTATCACAATGGTTCCAAAAAAATATGAACAGTTCACACAGTACAGACAAAATACAGTTTCATAAATGTGAAGTTATCCAACTGTGTAATTACGTAAACATCTGTCAGTGATGTAGTAAAATAAATGTTTGTCTCTCTCAGTTAAATGATCAGACAGCTGTGTAATTTATGTGTTAGAGAAATATGGTACAAATGTGTAAAGTTGTATAAGCAAATACCATATTAGCTAGGGCTCCTAGTGCTTGTCAGACACATGGTACACAAAGTAGGCGTGTACCCCCTGAGGATTAATGTGATTATACCCTCAGGTGTTACAGATTACAGCAATAGAAGGAAATGTATCACGGAAAACCTTTGTAGCATTGTACTTCAAATATCTTTAAAAATAAATGTTTTAAGTACAAAATTAATCACTCAAATACGTATACTGTAGCGCTAAACTGTGCGTCTTGTTGTAAGATAATCTCTGTGGAAATGTAGTAGTTATCGTCCTCCGAAAGCTAAGTTCTGCAGAAGTCAATGTACTTACCTCATGATAAACAAAAGTGAAATGCTTTGCGTATAGATATCTCAGTTATTACGCTTATTGCCGTGATGAAGAAAGTACTGTGCTGTAACGTATTGTTGTGCTACGGAAAAGGCTGTCTCATTGTAGCTATACCACAAAAGTTACTATTAAAACATGTTTTACTTTCCAGAATAATTCAGAAAAACTGTGCAGATATAAAACAGAAACACCGCAAAAGCAACATTGTAAATTGTCACTCATTAGTAGCGTCGTGATAAAACCGTGTAGCTGTCACATAAACCAACCACTGTGTCATCTGGTATCTCCCAGAAAGTACTTTAAATCTAGAATGTATTTTCAAGTAAACCAAAATGTTGCATTAAAATCTCATTAGCAGTACTGGTAAATGTTCAAAGTATGTGAACCTTATAGTCGTTACGTAATCGTGCAACTAACAAACAAGAATGTACACACACAATAACACTGTGTTGTCTGTTCACAATAACAATGCATTCGTAATTTCTTTTTAAATAAGTTCTCTTGCTTCTTGACTGGATATTTAACTTCAAACATTGTTGCATGTTAACAGATTCTAAGTCTGACAAAGCATACTAGTAATGTAAAGTGAAAAGTTATATGGCAAAGACAAAGTTAAAAAGCAAATTATCTTTCAATAAACGGTTTTACATGTGAAATGTGGTGTAAACCTTTACTCTTCCTAGTACGCAGAGTTTCAACTTCAACGCAATTATCATGTGGTATACATCGGATTCTGTAACGTCCATTGTAAACTAGAAAGAATTTGTGACTCAAGTGTTTCTTCTTATGTGCAATGAATGAGCTTTAATGAGAACTTTCTGACCAATATATAATTTCTTTGCATTTGCTTCACCGTGTAGTTTTCTCCTTTTGTCTGCTGCAGATTTCATATTTTTAATAGCCAAATCAATTATGTCTTTGTGTCGACGTTTACGTGTATTCGGGAAAGGTACAAGCTCTCTGATTCTGTTCGGTGGTTCTTCATTCTTCAGTACAAGAATAGGTGGTAAAGCAGTGGAGTCACGAGGTATTTCATTCAGCACATTTTGAAATAAGTGTAAATATCTGTCCCAATACTGATGCTTTCTGTGAACTTAAAATCTGCAAAGCTTATTGATTTCATTCATAATCCGTTCGGAGCGGTTACAATGTGGTGAGTACAATGAAATAAAAACAGGTTTGATTTTATGGTTCCGAAGCATGCGTGACCAAACAGCAGATCTGAATTGCGGTCCGTTATCTGAAATGACTTTTCTAACGTGTCCAACTTCACGTAGGAAATTTTTAACAAAGGCGTTGGATACAGACCGTCCAGTGGCTTTACGTAACGGAGTGAAAGAAACAAATTTTGAAGTAAGTTCAACAGCGACTAGAACGTACGAAAATCCATTAGATGTTCTGACAAGGGGTCCCAAGAGATCAACAGCAGAAAATTCTTTTAATTTAGAAGGAATGATAGGAGACAACGGAGCACGATGTGAGACAGTAGATGGTTTAACCTTTTGACAAAGTTTACAAATAGACAAGACTCTTCGAATTCGCTTTTCCATATTGTTAAAATAACAAGTCGTCCAAAGAATATGATAACATTTTCGTAGGCCAAAATGTGCATAGCTGAAATGAATGTACCAAATGAGCTTATTAACAAAATCATCAGGAATGCAAAGTACTCATAGCTTGTCATCAACAGTGCAGCGTTTGAACAGTATGTTGTTTCTAACCAGATAATAATGCCGAATCTGTGTGTGTGTCTTTTCATGCCATTTGCGTTTGATGTCTTTCCAAATCGGATCTTTATCTTGTTCATGAGCAATGTCCTTTAAAGATGTGGTGATGAAGTTTTCAAAGGCGACTTTCTGAATGTAAAGAATACTGAAATTTTTCTCGAGGTTGCCTTCTGTGTTACTTTTCTCAAGCCCAGCCGGTGCGCGTGACAGTGCGTCCGCAACCATGTTCTCCTTGCCGGGAATGTAGACTATTGTGAAGTGGAATTGTTGCGGAAACAACGCCCAACGTTTTAACCTGTCATGATTTAATTTTGCAAACATAAGAAATTTTAATGCACTATGATCACTGTATACTTTTACGTGCTTACCAGAAAGAAAGAAACGGAATTTGTTAAATGCCCAAACGATAGCTAAAGCTTCTAATTCAGTAACAGAATAATTTTTTCAGATTTTGTTAGTCCTCGGCTAACAAAAGCAATGGTTTTCTGAACAGTAGTGTCATTTTCTGTGGCTTCTTGAAATAAATGGGCACCAAGACCGACTTTAGAAGAATCCGTGCTAAGGCAGAAATCTTGTGACAGATCTGGATGAGCTAGTATTGGCACGTTAAGTAACGATTCTTTCAAAGAATTGAATTCCAACTGTGCTTGTTCGTTCCAGTTCCAAATAGTATTTTTTCCAGTGAGAGAACAAAGTTTTGGTGTAACTAGAATTTGCATATTCAGAAAACGACGGTAAAAATTCACGAGACCTAGAAAACTGCAGAGTTGTTTTTTTGTGCATGGAACTGGAATGGCTCTGATTGCTTCTAACTTTTCAGGATCCGGCTGAATGCCTTCAGAAGAAATAATATGTCCCAAAAACTTCACCTTTGTCCTACCGAATTCAGACTTTTCCAGGTTAACTGTAATTGCAGATTCTGCAAAAATATGTAACACGCTGTTAAGAATGCGATTGTGTTGTTCCCATGAGGATTATGCTATCAGAATATCGTCCACATATAAGGTGATGTGACGTTTTAAGAACTCAGGTAATATGGAATTTAGCCTGCGAATGAATGCTGCCGAAGAAATGTTCAAACCAAAAGGAAGTTTCCGAAACTGATAACAAACGCCGAAACAAAGGGAAGCTTTCTACATTCTGGATGAAGTTCGATCTGATAAAAGCTGGATCTGAGATCAAACACTTTTACACCATTAAAATTTTGAAGAAGTTCTTCTAACGTTTGCGGCCTGTCTGTTTCAAAAATGATGATAGTATTGATTTGTCTCGAATCTAAGACAAGCCTGATCGATCCATTTTTCTTCTCAACAACATGTAATGGATTGTTGTATGAGCTTACTGCAGGCTCAATAATGCCCTCATCAATCATAGATTGTATTTCTGTTCTAACACGGTCCCTATAATGCGCCGGAATTACGTATGGTCTAACACAAAATTTAGTATGCTCACGAACACGAAATTGGTATTGAAATCCCTTGATTGTTCCTGTTTTGTGAGTAAAACCTGTAGAATGTGCTTGTAAAATCTCAAAAAGGTCTTGCCTATCAATGTCATTACAGTTCTCAATTGTTTGAGTTTTATTCTGAATTAACTCATAAGTATCAAATGCGCCGTCGATATCATCCCTGTCAGTACTTGCAGAGTGATTGTTAGTGTCAAGTTCTGTCGAAAATTCCGAACTGTTGTCTAACAGGAGGCAAAGCCGATTAATTTCTTCGTCATGGTTTGAGAGCCAATCTTCAAATTTCAAAGCTATTGACTTACCTTCTTTCTCTAAACTTATTTCAGCATCGTGAAAGTTTAAGATTGCTTTGTATTCATTCAAAAAGTCTACTCCCAATATAATTTCCATCGACAATAATGGGACAGTAAAAAAGTTCATAGAGAAGCTGTAACTTTGACAAAAGAATTCCAAGTTGGTTTGTTGGCGTACATCTACACTTTTTCCAACGATTGCACCTTGTAATTTAATCTTATGTAACGGATGTGTGGGGAAATCGTTCGATTTGTTGCATTTGCTAAAGGCTGTTTCACTAATTACTGAAATGGTACTACCAGAGTCAAGTACTGCCGCAAATTTTACGTCATTTACTGTAATGTGAATCACAGGATATGCAATGTTGTTATGTTTTACGTCGTGTTCCTGGAGTAAGATGTCCCTAATGTCTTCCATTTTTACGTAATTACTAGCTACGGCAGCTGCGACATCAGTTTCAGATGTACATTTTGTGGCTGCCAGCAGTATGAGTCATTGCCTTTTGTCTCTTTGTTGGCGCACATCGTTATTGGGATTTGGAGACCTAACTTCTACAAATTCACCTTGTCGAGAGGGCCCTGCCCTGTTTGAATCCCGCCAGTTCTGATGCAATTCAGCTCTGTTGTTACAATCATATCGTCTGTCGTCATGCCGGTAGATTCCATAGTTTCTTTCTTGTCGGTCACGTGGTGGAGAATTTCTCCCTGAATCATAACTGCATGCTGGACCGTTGCATCTAAAGTTATTCTGTCTCCATTGATAATAATTATTTTGGTTCCCATATTGTCTGTTTCTCTGATTGTCTCTGTGATAGTCACTACTGCGGAGAGGTGATCTTTCCCTGTAATTATTAATACTCCGCCAACGGTTGTCATATGGGTGGTGTCTGTTTTGGTCACGATTTGTGTAGTGAGAATAGCCTTGTGTCCAGTTATTATTTCTTTCATCGCGGAATTTTGATGGATGTGACATTAATTGTTGTGTTCCTGTTTTCGCGTTCCACGATTGTCAGTGTCAATTTCCAATTCTTGTAACAGTCCCTGAAAAGCTTCAATGTCGTCTTTGCAACGTCCTGCCAAAATAATATGTCGTAAATGTTCAGGAACTTTGATTAAGCAAATGCGGATGAGTTCTGAGGGGCTGTATGGGTTTGACAGGTACTGATTCTTGTGCAACATGTCTTCAAAATATTTCACAAGACTGGAAAATGCAGATTGTTCGAAATGTTTCATCATTATGATGCTATGTTTTACTTGGTCTTGTGTGGCTTGAGACCAATATGCTGAGAGGAAGGCATGATAAAATTCTCCTTCACTGTGGCAATCGTGAATGACCGATCGCATTCTTACAGCTGGTTCATTCTCTAAATAGCCACACTTTAATTCTAATCTGTGCTGCAATGACCAGTTGGGAGGAAAACAATGAGAGAATTGATGAAGCCACGCTTGTGGATGAATGTCGTTGTCAGAATTCTGAAATGTTTTGAATTTGCGTGTAGTAATGAACAGCTTATAGTCAAAATCATCGTGTCGGCGAGTCGCATGTCGGTCATTGTTACGTCGTGTCGGCGGTTCCATCTCAAAATTCGGTGTACCTTGCCAATTTCTTTCATAATTTCCGAAATGCCCTGCGTTATTATTTTGTGGCTTTTCCGTATTTCTAAGTCCCTCTTCCCGTGTTGGAGCGCGAGTGTCCTCTGAAATATGTAATTTTTGTATTACTTGTGCCAACTGATCTTGTACTTCCCACGTTTCTCTTTTGTACTGTGTATTGATTTGATTCTGATTTTGTTTGAATTTTCTAATTTGTTCATACTCTTCAGTGTCAGTGAAGGCTACGGGTCTTGTGTCATTCAGATCATCATCTACCTTTGTAGATAAGTTAGTGACCTGATCCGAAAGTTCGGCTACTTTATCCGATAGTGAAATTATTTCCTCTGTGTGTTTTTCTGAACCAAATTTCAAAGCGTCCATTTGTGTTGAAATCGTATCTACTGTGTCTTTTAAGTTTTCCTGAGTTTTTGCAAGTTGCGTAACCAAATCGGTAGATGCAACTGAGTCAATTTTAGCTTGCAAGGTCTCATGATTTTCATGAACAATAGTTTGCAGTTCTTTTATGACTGCTTCGTGATTCTGTAACGCATTTTCATGCCGCGAAAAAATAGGTTGAAAATGCTCACAAATTTGTGTTTTTACGTCATTACAGACTTTTTGACATTTCGATTCAATGTTATGTAACTCAGTAGTTAAATCTTCACGTGTTTGTTCAAGCGTGGTGTCTAACTTCCGAAGATTTTGTTCCATTGTGCCTAACGTTTGAAACTTTTGCTGTGTTTGTCTCTGCTGTTGTTCCATTGTGTGTAACTTTTGAAGATTTTGTTCCATTGCGTCTAACTTTTGAAGCTTTTGCTGTGTTTGTCTCAGATTTTGTTCCATCGTGTCTAACTGTTGCTGCGTTTGTCTCTGGTGTTGTACCATTGTGTCTAACTTTTGTAGCCTTTGTCCCATTTGTTGCATTAACTGTAATAACAATGCACTGGTGTCTGAAACATGTTCCTCAGTGCTACTCGGCAGTGCATTAGAACCGGCAATATTCGCATTTTGAAAAGCAGAAAATGTGTCTTGACTTATTTGAGAAAACGGTGAGGACGCAAAACCTGAATCTACAGTATTTACAAGATTGTGCCCTGTCATTTCGGATTCCTGAGGCGAGCTGTTGCCGACCGATCGATCGATAATGCTTCCCTGTTCACTATTTGTTTCACTGTCTACGCCATTATTTGCAGCCCGCTCCATTTCCCTATAAAATTACCAAATTACTACTTTGAACATTAGTTAATTCATTACTCGGCGGCACTAACACACTGCTTTCGTCTTCACTGTCATTTCTCAGTTTACTTTGAAGCCTAGTATTACGTTTTTCACACGCCATTATTGTCACAATAATTCACACGATAACACAGAAAAGCACAATTTGAAGAGCAAAACAAGAAAACACATTAACATAACATTGAAAATAATATCTCGTTAATTGCAAGCGCAGCTGCGAGATACTTGGTGCAAATCTACAGGCATGCCACAACTGTTTTACTGTACAAGAATGAAAAACTACAACTACAAAGGAAATTCTCTCTACAATTAAGCGCTAGCAATAAACAAAGTCTGCACTAATTACACAAACTACAAGAAAAAAAATCAGAAGATTCCAATGAGGTATCCTCGGCTAAGGGTCGACATATGAAACGTCGCCTTAGAACAATTATACATGACTGTGCTTAAACTGACACACAATATTTTTTTAGCGCAACGCAATCTGACTTTCAGTAATCCCTACAAGAGAATGGCCCTGACTAAATTAACCTATACGTTTCACAAATCACTTACCTCACAAAAATCTTCGTTACTCGAACTACTGCAATACAGCGAGCGCCACTACTGCCAGATAAATAAAAGATTCAAACTACTGAAGGCACTAACTACTGATAGGCATAATTAGCAAATGAAAGATTTTGATAGAGAACAAACACTGTATTTACCTTAATAGTGTTCAGAAGTCATACTATATATAGCAGTTCATGACATCCAGTCTTACAAATTTCAAAACTCCGGCATTTCTCTCCCCACATCCACCACTGCTGGCGGCTCACCTCCAACTGCGTAACGCTACGCGAAGTTCATATCAAGCTGCCCAACACTACAATGGCAGACAACAATGCAAACTAGCCACTGACTGCATACAGCACAGCCTTACCAATATAAAAACCTAAACAGCCTACTTACACTTTTGCTAATTTTCATCTTGCTACCTATTTTCAAGGCACTAGCAATAGCATTCATCGAATCTTTCAGGTTCTGTGCCACCTTTGACAGAATTACAGTGTCACTGGTAAACCTTCATGTTTTCATTTCTTCTCTCTGAACTTTAACTGCCTTTCGAAACTCAGAGACTGAAGAATGTCGTGGATAGGCTACAACCTCGTCTCACTCACTTCTCAGCTACCGTTGGCCTTACATGACCTTCGATTGTTATTATTGCAGTCTGTTTTCTGTCCAAGCTGAAGCCAATTTTTTGCTCCCTGAATTTTGCCTTAGCTATCTGCAGAATTTCAAATGCTTCCAATGTCCGAAGCTATCTCTAAATCTGCAAATGCTACAAATTTAAGTTTGCCTTTCTGTAGCCTGTCTTCAACATGTCTTCTAAGATAAGCGGTAGAAATGCATAGAGATTAATCGTATATTTAGTTTAATTTATTTGTTCTGTGCTTTTCACATGGCGCATCGGGCGCCCTGCTTCTTAACGATGAGAAAATTAAATTGTTTTGGAAGTAGCTATGGAAATAAAACTCTAAGGCAGAAAAGAACATCAAGAAATGGTAATAAAACGACAAAGGTAATAAATTTATGCTAACGGGGATTGATGGTGCCGAGTGTCGACTTTTTTCTCTAAAGTCTTCAAGCCTAGTCGAATGTATCGAAACTCACACCTACAACAGAAATGTATACCGCGAGTCACAGTTATTTTACTCAAGTAATCAAAGCATTTTCTTCGGCAGAAGACACGTTACCAGTTAACACTGTTGCTATCTCAACATACAGATCAGTTTACGATCACACTATAGGTTCTATAGTGCACAGTCAGTCATGAATGGTGCATAAAATTATCATAAAGGAGACGTCCCCTCATCTATACACTGTATAGTGTCTTATAAAGAACTTATCTGGATGTGATTCGTGCCTATATTCGTCATTGTGACTAAATAATGTTGAAATTTTGATTAGTAATATTTATGTGTCTATTTAAAGTAGTATGAATCATAAATAGAGAAAAATATAGTGCTGAAAACTGGTTACTAAAGTACATTACTTCTGTTTGTTTTCTATTTCTGTCATTGCGGTGGGTAACCTAGGACTGCAAATATGATGCGAGCATTACAAAATTATCACATACTGACAGATTTGATTTAAAAACTCCACTGTGTTCACGAAAAATAAAATATAATGTATGAAAACACGATTTGGTAATCACGGAGGCATTAAAGTTGTCGCACTTCATTTTGAGAAGCGACACCACGAAATTCATCTTGAAACGGTACACATGTTAGCTACTAAGTTCCTTTCATGTGAGATACAATTAATGACTGGCTTCTGTTAAGGGGGTGTTAACCCAGTGTTGTGGACGAAAATCAGAATTTCATATTGTTAGGTTTTGGATAAAGTAGAAGTTAAAGTTGTTATGAAACTTTTTAAACTTAAGTTCATTGGTCTTTAGCTTACACCATACAGCTCATTCTTACATAAAACATATAGGTATTGACAGAAAGTTACTGTCAGAATATATGTTCGTTTTTCTGCTCACATACATATATGCGCACTCACACGCACACACACACACACACACACACACACACACACACACACACACACACTCACATGAACACTGCTAAAGATAGACCAAAAAAATATAATAACACTAAATTCAAATGTTATAGAAAAATTTTGTACAGTTTATTGTCTGTATATATACTGATCGTAGATGCAGATAGCTGCTGCGGAAGTGAATCTGTGATCTTGTATTGCTAACAAAGCCGTCACGTAGGTTGGCAATGGATGACTAAGCTTCACAAGTTCTTGTGAAACGATTGCACTACTTCCATGTAACTTGGGGCACGCAAAGAAAAGGTGATCTGCGTCCGCTTCTTTTGCACTAGAGCAGGGAGGTGTGTCTACGTTGCGCAGCCTGTCAAGATGTTTACAGAAACACCAGAGGTTAAATTTTAGTCTGGCTAGGATGTGACGTGCCTATGCATTGAATTCGTATGAGATTTCGTGAAATAGGGAACCGACGGGTGAATTGTTGCGTACTTCTTCCGTTTGCCTCTTGTTACTTCTTCCCGTTCCCGTTATCAGTCTTTTATCTTACGAATGTGTAGGAGGGAGATACAATATAGACAGAATTTCTAGTTTCGTGTTCAATGCCAACTAATTCTTAATATAGAAAAACATAACTTAAAGCAGATCTGTAGGAGAAACAAAAGTGTAATGTTCAAATACAGCATTAGTAGTGTGCAGCTTGACACAGTCATGTTGATTAAATACGAGGGTTGTCCAGAAAGTAATGCACCACATTTGTTTCCTTCAACAATTCTTTATTGAGCATAATGAGACTTACACACACGAAAGGATGGTGTTTCATCTACACGCCTTATTTTTACACGTATCTGCATCCCCTTCTATGGCCTTCCTCCAGCGCGAAACAAGGGCATGTATGCCCTATCGGTACCAATCCTTGTCCTGGTGGCGGAGTCAGTGCTTCACTGTGTAAACCACCTCCTCATCGTCTTCAAAATGTCTTCCACGAATCCTCCTCGGTGGAAGTCCGAGGGGGCTAGGTCATGGCTGTAGGGTGGATGGGGTAACACTGTCCACTCGTGTTTTGCGATGTGTTCAACAGCCCTCGGACTTGTGTGCTGCCGAGCGTTATAGTGTTGCGGCAAAACATTTCCTGGGTTGCTGTGGCGCCGAAGTCACCGGAAGCGCGTTTTGAGTTTTGTTAATATGTTGACATATGCTTAATGGTACCACCTCCCGACATCACATCAATGACAGTCACGCCTTTACATTCCCAGAACACGATGATACTGATCTTATCGGCGGAAGCAGTTGCTTTGAATTTTTTCTTCTTTCGGGAGAGGCACCATTCCGTCGACTGTCGTTTTGTTTCGGGCGCAAAATGGTGGAACAACATTTCATCACCTGTCACAATTCGGGACAAGAAGGCCTCGCCCTCAGCTTCAAAACGTTGTTTCTTTCTGTGCGATTTGTGATACACCGTTGGACATCACGGGACCCATCTTGCACATACTTTTGAATATCCAAGAGTGCGGATAATCGCATCCACACTTCCTTTGCTGATTGACAGATGCAGCGCCAGCTACCGAGGTGTAATGTGTCTGTCCTCGCGAATGACAACATCAGTTCGCTGCAACATGTCAGGTGTGACAGCCGTGGATGGTCTCTCCGACCGCTGCAAATCGTGGAGCTTCGCCGAACCGCCTTCTGATGGCCTAACCCTCTGTGCCCAGCGACTAACTGAACTTGTGTCGACAGCATTTGCTCTATAGACTTTGCACAAGCGTTTGTGAATATTCGCCACAGTTACTTTCTTTGCAGTGAGAAATTCAATGATGGAACGTTGCTTGTAACGTACATCATCTACAGACGCCATGTTGAAACCGTCCTGCAGCTACAGGAAGTGACGGAAACTTGCGCTCTCTCTCAGTGGACTCAAATAATACATACGTAACGTTTCGCATTCGTAGCACTCTTTTCGGCTGAGAAAAAAAGAATGCGTTGCATTACTGCCTGGGCAACCCTCGTATCTACTAAAGCTGCAAACCGATGTGAAATGGAACAAGCATGTAAGGATTTTATTAGAGAAGGTGAATCTTCTACTTCAGTTTATTAGGAGAATTTTGGGAAACTGTGGTTCATCTGTGAAGGAGTCTGCGTATAGGACATTACGACGACCCATTCCTGAGTACTGCTAGAGGGTTTGGTACCCGCATGAGGTCAGATTAAAGGAAAACATATAAGGAATTCAGAGGCGTGCTGTTAGATTTGTTGCCGACAGATTAGAACAACACGGAAGTACTACGGAGATGCTTCGAGAAGTGCAATAAGAATTCCTGGAGGGAAGGCGAATTTCTTTTCGAGGAACACTATTGAGAAAAGTTAAAAAGCTTGTATTTGAATCGGACTGCAGTACGATTCTACCGTCGCCAACGTACACTTCGCATAAGAACTACGAAAATAAGATAAGAGAAATTAGGGCACGTACGGAGTCATAAAGATAGTCGTTTCTCCCTCGTTCTGTTTACAAGTGGAAAAGAAAGAAAATGTCTAGTAGTGGTACAGGGTACCCTCCGTCACGCTCTGTACGGTGGTTTACTCGTACACATATTGGTAATCCGTACTTGGGGTTACAGGCAAGGTGGACTGCACCTTCATTGCTAAAATTTTTTAAGTAATGTTAAAGCCGATAAAGAATCACTGAGTAGGATATATAAAGTTGATACCATCCACGACAAAAAAAGGTAGCAGGCAAAGCTGTTTCGAGCATGTATCTCATACACAGCTGAGGTAAGGCGTTGTTGAATGTTGACGTTCGAGTTGGTGTGGCTCAAAGGAACTCTCTGCTTTCTTCTCTGCATTAATAGTGTGAATAACGTTCAGTTTAGAAACTGATACTCATATATTTGGTTCACTATATACTAGTAAATCTTTGTATCCACAGTGTGGATTATGTTCAGTTCAGAACATAAATAAATAACTCAGTGCAGTTAGGAAAGGTCTCCTAAGGCAAAGTTGTAAAAAATTTGTGTATGTAGGTGTTTTGTATACAATTGCTGCTTGCAGTGTTGGTTATATATTTTCCCATCTAACTGTGGAGGGAACGATGAAGCAACAGGGAATTGGTGCATTACAACTCTACAAAACTCAGATGCTATGTGTACGTAAAATTGTGAATATAAATGTACGGAAATCCTCAGAAAGAAAAGAAGAAGGCGACAACGTAAACAGAAAAAGGAGGTGGAGAAAAAAGAAAAATAATCTTCAGCAATGGAGTATGGATATATCAGAGTGTATTTTACTGTATAATGTACGTTTTATGTATTTTCCTTTTAAACGTTTCTTTTCTGGAACTTACGTTTAAAGTTATCTAACGCACCCTTTCTCAAATCTATGTGTTACAATTAAATGAACTTTTAAGATTAGCGTCTTGTAGCTGCCAGGTATTGTAAACCGTAACAATTTTGTAAAGTAAAGAAAGAAAAAATGTAAACTTTATTATGAGGTGCATTCAAGTTCTAAGGCCTCCGATTTTTTTTTCTCCGGACTGGAAAGAGATAGAAACACGCGCATTGTTTTAAAATGAGGCCGCTTTCATTGTCAACACATCCCAGAGATGGCAGCACCGTACGGCAGATGGAATTTTACCTCCAGCGGCGAGAATGAGAACTGTTTTAAATACTTAAAATGGCGACGTTTTCCTTACTTGAACAGTGTGCAATCATTCGTTTTCTGAATTTGCGTGGCGTGAAACCAATTGAAATTCATCGACAGTTGAAGGAGACATGTGGTGATGGAGTTATGGATGTGTCGAAAGTGCATTCGTAGGTGCGACAGTTTAATGAAGGCAGAACATCGTGTGACAACAAACCGAAACAACCTCGGGCTTGCACAAGCCGGTCTGACGACATGATCGAGAAAGTGGAGAGAATTGTTTTGGGGGATCGCCGAATGACTGTTGAACAGATCGCCTCCAGAGTTGGCATTTCTGTGGGTTCTGTGCACACAATCTTGCATGACGACCTGAAAATGCGAATAGTGTCATCCAGGTGGGTGCCACGAATGCTGACAGACGACCACATGGCTGCCCGTGTGGCATGTTGCTGAGCAATGCTGACGCGCAACGACAGCATGAATGGGACTTTCTTTTCGTCGGTTGTGACAATGGATGAGACGTGGATGCCATTTTTCAATCCAGAAACAAAGCGCCAGTCAGCTCAATGGAAGCACACAGATTCACCGCCACCAAAAAAATTTCGAGTAACCGCCAGCGCTGAAAAAATGATGGTGTCCATGTTCTGGGACAGCGAGGGCGTAATCCTTACCCATTGCGTTCCAAAGGGCACTACGGTAACAGGAGCATCCTACGAAAAGGCAACGCACCCGCATATCGAGCTAACGTTACGCAACAGTTTCTTCGTGATAACAACTTTGAAGTGATTCCTCATGCTCCCTACTCACCTGACCTGGCTCCTAGTGACTTTTGGCTTTTTCCAACAATGAAAGACACTCTCTGTGGCCGCACATTCACCAGCCGTGCTGCTATTGCCTCAGCGATTTTCCAGTGGTCAAAACAGACTCCTAAAGAAGCCTTCGCCGCTGCCTTGGAATCATGGCGTCAGCGTTGTGAAAAATGTGTACGTCTGCAGGGCGATTACGTCGAGAAGTAACGCCAGTTTCATCGATTTCGGGTGAGTAGTTAATTAGAAAAAAATCGGAGGCCTTAAAACTTGAATGCACCTCGTATGTGGGCCACGTAACTCTGCACCTCATATTAGCGAAATGAAACAAAATGTAAAAAAATGCAACTGGCCAGGAATGTACCTACTTCGGGGGCTTACACAGTGGTGTAGACTGTATAATCCAAAATGCATACGAACGTCACGTTTGTGAGGTTACGGGCGAGTTGTGGCACCATGTAAATATTCAAGTTGGGAGTTGGCATGACCGCGCTGGGGTCTCTCGGCGAGCCGTGGCTCGTCGGAGGGCCCGTTGTGCCGAACGATAGCCGGGGTCCAATGACCACGTGGCTTAATTGGAATCTTTCACTTATAAATGTCTATATTACGTCCAAAATTCGAAATTGCCGAGTGATAGGAACCTTCGACCATTCGATTCATATGTCTGTTCATATTGTATACTGTAGACTCAGCAGTATTTGGCTTGTAATGCGGCAACTACTTAACCCAGCCCCTAGACAACGAAACTAGCCAAAAATTTTAATATTTGAACTCTGAGTCAGAGGGTACATAGTTGAGGGCCACCACGTCATTTCATTCTAATCTGAAAGCCTGCGCGTTCAACACAAAGCTAACCTTTTTATTTTCTTTTTAAAATGGCACATGTACACTGATAAGCCAAAAAATTTTGTCCACTGCACACTGCGAAGTTGGATGCCGCCTGGTGGCGTTGCGGGCGCGTGACCCGGTAACAAAGGAATGTAGGCGGAGCAGACACTGAAGGGGGATCACCCTAGCGAAGATACACTACTGGCCATTAAAATTGCTACACCAAGAAGAAATGCAGATGATAAACGGGTATTACACTAGAACTGACATGTGATTACATTTTCACGCAATTTGGGTGCATAGATCCTGAGAAATCAGTACCCAGAACAACTACCTCTGGCCGTAATAACGGCCTTGATACGCCTGAGCATTGAGTCAAACAGAGCTTGCATGGCGTGACCAGGGACAACTGCTCATGCAGCTTCAACGCGATACCACAGTTAAACAAGAGTAGTGACTGGCTTATTGTGACGAGCCAGTTGCTCGGCCACCATGCACCAGACGTTTTCAGTTGGTGAGAGATCTGCTGAATGTGCTGGCCAGAGCAGCAGTCGAACATTTTCTGTATCCAGAAAGGCCCGTACAGGACCTGCAACATGCGGTCGTGCATTATCCTGCTGAAATGTGGAGTTTCGCAGGGACCGAATGAAGGGTAGAACCACGGGGCGTAGCACATCTGAAATGTAACGTCCACTGTTCAAAGTGCCGTCAATGCGAACAAGAGGTGACCGAGACATGTAACCAATGGCTCCCCATACCATCACACCGGATGATACGCCAGTATGGCGATGACGAATGCACGCTTCCCATGTGCGTTCACCGCGATGTCGCCAAACATGTATGCGACCATCATAATGCTGAAAACAGAACTTGGATTCATGCGAAAAAGTGACGTTTTGCCATTCGTGCACCCACGTTCGTCGCTGAGTACAGCATCGTAGACGCTCCTGTCTGTGATGCAGCGTCAAGGGTATCCGCAGCCATGGTCTCCGAATTGATAGTCCATGCTGCTGCAAACGTCGTCGAACTGTTCGTGCAGATGGTTGTTGTCTTGCAAACGTCCCCATCTGTTGACTCAGGGATCGAGAAGTGGCTGCACGATCCGTTACAGCCATGCGGATAAGATGCCTGTCATCCCGACTGCTAGTGATCCAGCACGGCGTTCCGTATTACCCTCCTGAACCCACCGATTCCATATTCTACTAACAGTCATTGGATCTCGACCAACGCGAGTAGAAATGTCGCGACACGATAAACCGCTATCGCGATAGGCTACAATCCGACCTTTATCAAAGTCTGAAACGTGGTGGTATGCATTTCTCCTCCTTACACGATGCATCACAACAACGTTTCACCTGGCAACGCCGGTCAACTGCTGTTTGTGTATGAGAAATCGGTTGGAAACTTTCCTCATGTCAGCACGTTGTAGGTGTCATCACCGGCGCCAACCTTGTGTGAATGCTCTGAAAAGCTAATCATTTGCATATCACAGCATCTTCTTCCTGTCGGTTAAATTGCTCGTCTGTAGCACGTCATCTTCGTGGTGTAGCAATTTTAATGGCCAGTAGTATATATGTCGGTTGGAAACTTTCGTCATGTCAGCACGTTGTAGGTGTCACCACCGGCGCCAACCTTGTGTGAATGCTCTGAAAAGCTAATCATTTGCATATCACAGCATCTTCTTCCTGTCGGTTAAATTACGCGTCTGTAGCACGTCATCTTCGTGGTGTAGCAATTTTGATGGCCAGTTGTGTATATGTTACAAATGGTGGACAGTGACACTATCACTAGGCGGTAAATGTTTGGATGTCCACGACTCTTCACAGGGCATGGGTTTCGGAAGCTTTTCTGCTCTATAAACAAGGATAGACAGTGATCTGTTGTAGCAGCCCTTTTTCTGTTTTCGCTTTTTCGTCTAATAGGTGAAAGTTTGATTTTATTTTTACAAATTGACTATCATTGAAAGGTTTTACTTTTATTTAATATTGTCCCGGCTAAGTATCAGTTTGATTACTTTTAAAACCCAATGTTAAACGTGGGTCACTACACGTGTAGTCTTCCGAAGTCTGAGAGAAAGAATCTTTAGTAGCCTTAGTACCAATGTTTATAGACGACGATACTTTAACCTTTCGTTCAATTGTTTTAGTTACGAATCACCAGTTTGTTCTTGGCATAGATCACGTAGCCTTAACGTTTGTTAATCTAAGTTAAATTAATTTTCAAGACTTGTATTATGTTTCAAATTAACAACGTCAGTTTATTGACAAGAATTATTAATAAATAGGTTCACTCATACAATCTCATTCAAAGAAGTTCTTCAGTTAGATGTCTAAGTAGGATTACCGCTGGCATCAGAGATGTTAGATAATATCATGTCACTTTCGGTAAATAAGTTATTTCTATTTAATATTCGCAAACTGTCATTAACTATGATCACCAGTCGCGTGAAGTTAAAGTTTCCCACTATCACAATTCAAAGTCCGAATCCGGTTAAAATTCTCAATTCAGTAAAGCGTTTAAATATTCACACGAATTGACATTAAAGCCAAAGAGATTACTATTCACCTTCCCGTTTATCTAATCTGATTAATGTCCAAATTAAAGTCTCGAATTGACAATCCTCAAAAACAATCTCTTCACGATCTATTCCTGATCCCCGTTTAACAATGTCCCAATTGTTGTTCTCTAAAGCTGTACGTCCTAAATAACTTCCGAACTAGAACAGACTAGAGACTGGAGTATCGTAATTACAACGTACGGCTATTTATACTTTAATAAACACTATCTTTGGTGTCCCAGACCTACGTTCTATGACTATAATATTGATTTTCTTACGTATTGGAGTAACTACTATTTTAATGTTTTCTACTGTTTTTCCCCCTTCTCATGTGTCTAAAATTTGTAATTAAATTTTCCTTTTCTTTTCTTTTGCTTTCTATACTAGATATTTCCTTCTATTTGTTTTTTATTTATTTTTCGTAATTACTACTTGTGGAAGGGCTTGGGTCATTTTGTGAATTGATATTTTAAGGACATGGGAGCTAATTTGGGAGGTATTTTTGTTTTTTTCAACACCGAGAGGCGCTGTAGGTGTTACACTGTGGCGTCTCTAGCGAAAGAGCACAGTGCTGCTGCACGCACAAGTGTTTCTGAGCACGCCGTTCATCGTACAATGTTGAATATGGAGCTCCATAGCAGATCACCCCTACGTGTTGACATGTTGACCCAACAACATCGTCGATTACGACAGCAGTGGGCACGAGACCATCGGGATCCTGCCGTCGATTAATGGAAACGTGTCGGCTCTTCGGGTGAAGTACATTTTTGTTACACTGGATTGGTGGTCGTCTCCACAAACGCCGTCATCGAGGTGAACAGCGGCTCGGAATGTGCAGCGCGCCACTGACGCACGCTGGTGGGAGCAGTATTATGCTATGGAATATATTCTCCTGCGTTTGCATGCGACCTTTGTCTGTAATCGGAGACACACTGACAGCTGCGAACCACCTGCATCCCTTCATACTTGATGTCTTCCCGACCGCGATGTCATCTTTCAGCGGTATAACTGTCCGTGTCTCGGAGCCAGAACCGTGCTACAGTGGTTTGAGGAGCATTGTGTTGAGCTGACGTTGACGTCTCCGTGATCAAATCCGGCTGATGTAAATCCTATGGAACTCATCTGGGTCGCTATCGGGCCCCATCCCCTAGTACGTAAATCAGCGGCTCGTTTTTTATGCGAATTACATGACCTGTGTGTAAGATATCCAATGCCTCATATCTGCACAAACCTACCAACAAACTATCGGATCCCTGATACGCAGTTAGTGATGTGTTTCGTTCCAAAGGCGAACAAACAAGCTATTAAGTAAGTGGTCATATATTTCTTCTACGACAATCTAAACCTCGGGTACAGTTAGTGACGGCGGACTTGTTTCCAGTGTTCTAAACCACATACCTTCTGAAATACATATGCTTTAAAGGAGTGCAGCGGCACCACAGTTTCTGCCGTAATATACAGAGCAACCATTGCCTTCAGTAAGATCCACGACAGTGCAGACAACCCGCATTACAGCATTACAGAATTACGGCAGAAACTGTAGCACGAATTATATTATTTAAAGTCAAAGTATTCGAGAAAGCATAAAGTTAAGTTCAGTTCGACCCAATCTATCTCCAGATGAGCGCGTATTAACGATTAATCATAACCAGACGTACGCAATCATCGCATTATCCTCATCCTGAGACACCTTACTTAGTGAAAACTAACCAATATATAGAGATGGCAGTAGACCTATTGTGTTGGCATTGCCAGAGTGGGCGTGGCGGGGCTCCACACTAAAAAAAAAGGAAAAACAGGGAAATATAATATGCACTATTGCTACAAAAAGAATTCGTATTTCGCTTATAAATTTGTTGTTATACCTAAAGAAAGCAGCGATCATTCTACTTCCATGCTCCAGAACTTGAAGCATCTGGTTGATGGAGTAGTGCAATACACAGCGAATACCTTCCAGTATTGCAGAATGGCGAGCGGCACCCAATCTCGAGAGCGAGAAGTGTCAACACCACAGTAGGAGCAGCGTTCTGGTTTATCTGGACTGCAAAGTATGCCTATTATCAAGATTTTCGGCTATCGGCAAAGATTAACTTGAATTCCTCAACAGCAGCATCAGGCAAGTGATATAGTGTGGAAGACTCAACAACATGGACGCACTTAACTTCAAAAATAGTGATATGAGCTAATGTTTGTGCACAGTAGAAACAAGTGCACATAAAAATGTCAGTTTCTGTTCATAAGGTATCATGCAATGAGAAAACTGAAGTAGTATGAAAAAAATGTAACTGTTTAAACTCTGAATATTCATTCTTGTATGTAAATGTGCACAGTCATCCAAGTGTGCATATAACTTTCTTTAGAATGTGATAAATTTTATGCCTGGGGTATTTTTGTGCTTTTTTTTTACCACTACTATTCAAAAGTGTCCACGTGTGTGTGTGTGTGTGGGGGGGGGGGGGGGGGAGGGTGCTTGTGCGTGTTCGCACGAAAATTTGATTGGTTGAAAAAAAAGCAATTTTTTAAAATTTACTGCTTACAGCCCTCTGCAATTATTAAATTTCTGCCAATTTTCAAATTTCCCATCACAGTCTGGATGACGTTATGCTCAAATGGCTCTGAGCACTATGGGACTTAACATCTGAGGTTATCAGTCCCCTAAACGTAGAACTACTTAAACCTAACTAACCTAAGGACAACACACACATCCATGCCCGAGGCAGGATTCGAACCTGCGACCGCAGCAGGAGCGCGGTTCCGGCGATTACGTTATGCATACAATGTGATTGAATGAAACGTATGTGCACATGCTGAGGCCAAGGTCCAAGGAGTATGTGACCTTGCCCCCCTGTATGTAGGCAACCCGAATCGCCATAGCCTTCCTATTACTCCCAGTACTGTACAATGTTCTTTGATTTACGGACATTTTGCTCCAGTGAACTTGCAATATAAAACAGACTGAGGACAGCTGCTGTTGACTCCTGGAGTACGACCGTGCTGCTATGCCCCTTGCACTTACTGCAGTCCGCTCAGAAAACAGATTCCAGACCCGTAAACATGCAGCTATACCCCATGCACGTCTTCATGTTCTTAGATAGCTTACCCTCCATGATGAGTGATATGAACTCAGGAGAATGATAAGACATTACTATCACGCTCTATAGACCTGTTCACATGATTTTCTTGTAAAAACATTACACTGTGATCATGTAATGTAACTGGGTGTTGTAATAATCACCTTATTAACTATTGCTCTGAGTCCTCTAACTAATATTTAATTGTGTAGTATGCATTACTTGTGAAGAAAGTATTAGCTGTCTTTTCAAACAGATGTATTTTAGCAACGTTTCTCATCTCGTTGTGAAATTTATTACACAGTTTTATTTTCTGTTAGAAGAAGCTGTTTGGAGTTTTCTCTTGTCTATTTTTTTCCTTCGGTAAATGTAAGTCGAAACTAACTCTTGTTCCATGATTGTATGGCAATTATTAGCGAAATATTTAATAATGATACATGTAACAGACTTGTCGATGTACTCACTTGATGCAGTAAGGATACCCAGTTTCTTAAATAATTCATTAGAATGAGACCGACTGCTACTTCTAGTTATTATTCACGTGGCTCTTCTCTGCAGTTTAAAAATTGTGTCCATCTTTTGTGGCTTCGACCCCTAGAAAAGAATCCCATAGCTAAGAATAGGATGCACGTAGGAATGGTATGTCACCACATGACATTGGCTGTTGCAAACTGGAAGACAAAGGCCCTTAGTCTGCGTAATTTTTGCGATGTACTACGCACAAAACAGTTCTATGTACAGAGGCTGTGAAACCATCTAATTCTGTCTTTGATGCTTTCTCTAGTAATTTATATATTTTGGTTACAATAGTTATTTTCCTATTTGTGAACATTTCTTGTCTTTCCAAATTTTAATGAAAACTGCGTAATTTTAAGTTTTATCTTGAAAATTGCCCACTAGCTCACAAATGAAATCCAAAGATATCAATCACAGTTCGCGGAAGCAGTTAACTCTGAACTGAATAAATATTTCGTTGTAAGGTCTTTAGAATACTTTTCGTCCCACAATTCACAGTGAATCACATTTAAAAGACTGTGCTCTGTTTATCTAGCTAGGAATATCTTACCCATCATTCGATTCAAGAACTGCTTCCCCTTTTTCGTGTACTTTATTATTATAGTGAAATAGCTGTTGATATCTTGAACCTTTGCCTTTCACACCTTACGATAAAGTTTCCCTAAACTACTTGAAGGTAAGTCCGTGGACTTCAAAACTGTCGTATTTTCTTTTTTTTCTAACACAAAGGAGACACCAGATAGAAAAACACGAGATGCGAGACACCAGAGGCAAGGGACAAGAAGTAAGAAAGGGTGAAAGAAAGCCTTATATCAGTACATGAGCGAAGAAAACAATGCACTAATGACAGCTTCACGTTTTGTAGACTTCGTTATTCTTAACCTTTTTTGTCAATTCTTAATTTTATGAATACTAATAAAAGGTTGTCTCATGATATATGCTAATTATTCAGAATCGTAATTTCTCATGTTAACTGAATCTTCCGTCGGTTCTTGGTAGAACAATATTTTAATAAACGAAAAGCACGAGTTTGCAAAACTGGTGCATTTGTGGGACTGAGAATCCGCATTTCACGATTGAGAAGTCTCTTCAGCCTCAACAGGTGACTGTGGTGTGCTATGTCCGGTCACGGAATAATCGGTTAGATATTCTCTGATGGCATGGTGACTACCGAACGGTACGTGAAGATTTTGGAAGATGATTTCATCCCCATTATCCAAAGTGATTCTGATTTCGACAATATGTGGTTCATGCAAGATGGAGCTCGACCCCTCTTCCAGCGAATACCATCTGAGAAACTCTGAAGTCTTCCTTAATATTCGCGCATATTAGCTCCCGAGGTAGTTTTTATGTGGGGAGCATTAAGGTCCAACGCCAGGGGTGGAGTAGGGCATCCCCCTGGCTACTACCAATACCTAGATTACTTTAGGAACTGTCTGCTTAGAAGAAGCTTTGTACCCAGACAATGTTTTTAAAATTAAATTTAATGAATTTTTACGTAGCCACCCAGATTTTATTACCGTCTACACGCAAGGTTCTAAGCAGGGAGATGTTTTCATTTGTTCTGTCGTGTTCCCCGACACTGTCCTCAGGATAGGGCTCCCAGAGCAGTTATCAGTTTACTACGTGGAATTGTTTGCTGTCCTGAGGGCAATGGAGCAGATGAGACGGCGCCGTGACAAAAAAATTGTCATCTGCTCCGATTCTCAAAGTGCCCTCATCTCTGTTGGTCAGATTTACCCTGCAGATCGGATGGTGCAACAAGTGCAGGACGCTCTCCTTCTCTTGCACAGGCAAAACAAGGAAATCATTTTTTGCTGAGTTCCAGGGCACATAGGCATCCAGGGAAACGAAATCTCTGATGCTGCTGCTAAAGATGCTTGCTCCCTTCCTCCTCCTGCCTGCTGTTCAGTCCCTCTGCGGGCTGTCACTTCATTTGTGACCAGGAAGGCCATATGTTGGTGGGAGTCCTAGTGGCTGGAAGTGAGGAACAATAAACTACATTCCATCAAAACTTCAGTGCTACCATGGATCACCTCCTTCCGCTTGTGACGGTGTGAAGAAGTAGCCCTTACTCGGTTTAAAGTAGGACATTGCCCACAGACACACGGCTTCCTCTTACGCCGGGAGGACCCCCCAGTATGTTAGAGATACGGGACACAGCTATCAGTACGGCATCTTTTAACCGAGTGTGTTCGAAATGACAACCTGAGAGTTTAACTGGGTCTCCACAGGATCTTCCCTCTATTTTAACTGATAACGAGGCGAGTGTTGTTCGTGTCTTAAAATTTTGTGCGGTGTCCGGAATTATTGGTTGGTTTGTGGGATTAAAGGGACCAGACTGCAACGGTCATCGGTCCCTCCGGAATTATTCCCAAAATACTTGGTGTGCAATCTTAATGTGTCACAGAATGGTTGGGTCACGTATTATTTCTAAGTCGTCATCCAGCCACGCTTATTTGTCTCTTTCTTAACAGCATCTTTACAGGTATTTTCTCCATGATTTCGTTTAGTTATCCCGCTGTGTCTTGCTGGGGTTTTATTACGGGCTTTTCTGAACCTCACCTTCCTGGTGTTGCTTTACGTTTCCTGTGGTGGGATCAAACGTTGTTTTCCAGTTTATTGATCTCCTTCCATAGATTATGAAAATCTTCTTCGGTATAACATTAATGCAAGGGCGCTGATGATCTAGCTGTTTAGCGCCATCCAACATAAATCATCATCATCTTGGTACTACTCTTTCTCCATCATCCGTCGGACTTTCGCATCATAGTCGGCTCGTTCCATTAGGACGGCACCAATGCCCTTATTAGCTGGCAGAACGAAGGTGAGAGGCTCGCTGTGGAGAGCACGGAGGCCATCAAGTTCAGCTCTAGTATCGTTTGGTGCTGGCAGCTTGCGTTGTAAAAGAATGCGGCTCGTTTCTGCACGAATTTCTGCTGCAGTTTCACAGTTAGACTTGTTCAACACCACTTAATATGTCAACGAAAGAGATACTTCGTGGTGAAGGAGCAAAGTTTAGTACCTTCTTAAGTGCTGAGATGGCACCCGAGTCGAAATTTCTTGGTCATGTTGATCACGGTAAGTGTTGTGGGTTGGCAGGAGAGCCAACACCGGGTACTAGAGGAAGCCGAAAGGCACGCGTTTTAGCTCACGCAGGCTGGCGTGAGGTCTGGAACAGGACAAGGAATTTAGACTTTAGAAAAACGGACGTAGCTGGTGGAATACTTAACTTTAATCCATAAATGATGAGCGTCGCTCTTGACGGTACATGATTACAGTATCAATAGTAACTGGTAATGGCGCCTTGCTAGGTCGTAGCAAATGACGTAGCTGAAGGCTATGCTAAGTATCGTCTCGGCAAATGAGAGCGTATTTTGTCAGTGAACCATCGCTAGCAAAGTCGGTTGTACAACTGGGGCGAGTGCTAGGAAGTCTCTCTAGACCTGCCGTATGGCGGCGCTCGGTCTGCAATCACTGATAGTGGCGACACGCGGGTCCGACGTATACTAATGGACCGCGGCCGATTTAAAGGCTACCACCTAGCAAGTGTGGTGTCTGGCGGTGACACCACAGTAAGTTCCGCAATTTTTCGTTCTTCCCCATGTTGTTGTAGTGTTGAAACTAGAGAATATTTTACTAATGGATACGGCTGGGACAGCATGTATTCGTTTATCCCTGATGATTTAGTTCGTCGAAACGGACAAGAATGAGGGTCCAACTTTCGCTACCGTACAGCACCAAAGGCAAGGCCTTTACTTTGTAAAGTTTAATTAATGTGTCTTTCCCTGCATATGTTTTAGTGTATATCATATGATTCTACAGAAATGCCTGAATGTCACAAGTTTTGGCTCTAAATCATCTGCCATGGGAAATTTAAAACAGCACCTTAGATATTTCAACTTCTCACTTATTCAGTCATTTCTCAATCTATAACAATTTTGGCTCTTATCGTTTCCTTCATTTGAAGTGTCAGCACTTTTGTTTTATCTGTCGATATTCTCATTTCGTATTTAGCGGCGATTTGACTCAACCTGTGTAGGCCAACTGTAGTTTAATTCTTTTCTTCAGACTGTCTTCTTATGAATCGATAATAAGCAAATAGCTTTCATGGGCGGTTGCATAAATTTTATCAAGAGGAAACATGATTCTAAAACTATTAGTTTTGACATAACTGGCTCGGTAAGTTTGCAAACGTGTCGTACCTCACGAACTAAATTTCGTAAGAAGTGGACAAAGCGTTTTGTATCTCAAACGTACGATATCCGACTAGTATTTTTAATATAAATTACTTTGATACATAAACAACAACCAGACTTGAAAGTAAGTACGGTACATCTTTTTATGTAATTTTACTATGGACATGAGTAACATCAATTTCATTCAACAATCTGACATTACATCCTCGTATGATTAAAGTCGCAGTATCCTACCATTTATGAAATACAGTTAGAAAATAACTTTAAAAACATCTATTCATATTCTCACAGCATTAGGATGAAACTGAACATTAAAAATATGAGACAGAAAAACAGAACTACTGAGAAAATCATATCAACAAAAATAACCAACTGCAGACATTACTCGAAGTGGATGAACATAGAATAAACTTTAAAACAAGGTCATTCAATATTAATGCCATTTGGAACACTTTGTTTGCTCACATTATTCACGTATGGGCCAAATAGGACCACGCGAGGTACAATCAATCAATGTCGCTTTTGATGGTTGACCTTCCTTTTGTTTCCTAATTTGTTTCATCCTTCCAGAGTGAATCCGCTTCCTTTCGTCAGACCACGATATCCCAGTCTCTTCTCTAATTTCTCTCTGACCAACTTTCCAGTGAAATATCTTTTGTCTGAATGTTTTTCTGTCTGTGATGTCTGCCTGAGTTATACCGGCTACTTTAAGATCCTCCTTAATTTCAGCGGTCCATTAGTGGGTGCTACTTTTTTAATGTGCCCATAAAATTTAAGTCCTTGTTTTCTCATGTCACCACGTATGTCTGTGTGTTCTTCTATTTCCTTATTACTTCTCAGCCTATAAGTTTCTCCATCAGTAATTTTGGGGCCTGATATTTTCCTAACAATCTTTCTTTCTTTTGAAGTTCTTCAACACCCCTCTTTCTATTTAAAATTAAAGTTTCTGCTCCATAAAGGCATTCGGGTTTGATTACATTGCCGTAATATCTAAGTTAACTGAATCCAGAAAGTGACTTTTTATTATAAATATTTTGTGTTAATCTGAATGCAGTTGCCATTTTTTGACAGTGAACTTCGTTTGCAGCTTTTTTCAGATGGTTTCCTTATATGATCCCCCCAAGTACGTAAACTGAGGAACCCTTTTTATTTTTCCGTTTTTTGTGTTCAAAAACTTTGGGGCTTGTTTGCTGCATGTCATACATTCTGTTTTTTCGAATGATATTTGTAGTCCTAATTTTTACGGAACTTCATTAAGAATTTCAATTTGTTTTCCCTAGTTAAGATTGCCAGATCATCTGCAAAGACGAGACCATCTACTTTAATATTACTTCTACCTAACTTGATTGATTCATCTATATTTTGACTCGTCATTCTGTGATTACCTTTTCCAAAACACAGTTGAACAGTAATGGCGAGAGTCCATCTTCCTATCTCACACCAGTCTTTATATCAAATGGTTTAGAAATTTCTCCCATGAATTTAACTTCAGAGCTAGTATCGGTTAACGTTTCCTTAAACAGCGTTAAAGTTTCAATATCTAGCCTCTGTTCCTTAAAAATTTGGAAAACAAGTTCACGATCACCTGAATCATAGACCTTTTTAAAACCCACAAGTATACGTACAATACTATTGCTAGAAATCCTTTGGTGCCTAAGGATTAGTTTTAAATTAAGAATTTGTTTCGGACAGCTTCTGTTAGGTCTAAAGCAATTTTAGGTTGTAACTGTTCTTGGGCTCGTCCAAATAAACATTGCGCCAGAATTTTGTAAGTGACCGGAAGAAGAGAGATTCCTCGGTAATTATTAACGTCGGTTCTATCCGCTTTTTTTTATGTAGTGAGTGATTTAGGGCAGTTTTCCAGTTCTCAGGTATTTTCTCATTTTACTAGGTATGTCCTATTAGTTGAGTGGTCTCTTTTATAGTGTCAGGGCCAGCTGATTATAGTAGTTCTGCAATTGTACCGTCTTATCTGGATGCCTTGTTCTTTTTAAGTATCTTAATTTGATTAGTTATTTCGATTTCAAAAATGGTTCAAATGGCTCTGAGCACTACGGGACCCAACATCTGTGGTCATCAGTCCCCTAGAACTTAGAACTACTTAAACCTAACTAATCTAAGGACATCACACACATCCATGCCCGAGGCAGGATTCGAACTTGCGACCGTAGCGGTCACGCGGTTCCAGACTGAAGCGCCTAGAACCGCACGGCCACACCGGCCGGCATTTCGATTTCGTCAGGGTTTTTGGAGTTAGTGTTGGTGTTATTAGTTTCCTTAGCAAGTAGATTACAATTATTTCTGGTTGTTAAAAGCCAAACTACCATTGTCATATTTGAATCAAGGACTTTGAGGTTGGCGGCCGGTTATTTTTGTTTTCAATGTTTTATAAATGTTTCTTGTAGTGCTCTTTTGAAAGCCTTTTTCGATTTCTAAATGTTGGGCGTTTTCGAAGTTTCTTTTAGTCTGTGGGATTAATTTAGATGTTTCTTTTCTTGCAGTTAGAAAGGTGTTGTACTATTATCAGTTTTGTTACTATTCCAATTTTTCAATGCCTCATGCCTAGCCTTAACTGCTGTTTCACGATCCGTGTCCCACCAAGGGTGTTTTTGTTTCTTTCGAAGCAGAATTAAATTTTGTGCTGATTTCATGAACTTTTCTTTTAGGCTTCGCCAATTGCTGGATATTTTTTTGTCAAGTTCGCTTGTTAGTGTTGGGGTTATTTTAGCAGTGTCAAATTTTGGGATAACATTTTTTGTTTTGAAGAGTTTTTGAGGTTAAAGTTTTATGTCATTCCCATTAAATTATGGTCAGAATCAATATTAGTCCCTTTCCTAACTCGGACATTTTAAATTTCTTTGCAGTTAGGATATGAAATTGCTACATGGTAGATTGAAATTCCCCAATAAATGTACTGGATCCACCCCAAGGTTTTTGTTTAGAGGGGTTCTCTTTAAAATGTGTTGACATGATTTTAAGGTTAAAATTTTTGTACGTTTCGACTAGTCTGTGGCTATTTTGGTTCGTCCATTTATACCCAGGATATCTACCCACAGTTTTCTTACATTTTTTCTCTTTATCTAATTGAGTTTTAAAATTACCCATTAAAATTTTAACATGGTTTGAGGGAATGATGATGCTTTCTAACGTTTGCTAAGCTTCATTAACTTCTTCAGATTTTTTACGGTTGTTCTCATCGACTGACATATGGACATTTATTAAAGTGTTTGCTTTATTTGCACATTTAAAAGAAATTGTCATTAGTCTATTATTAATGGGTTTTACCTCCGTTATTAAATCTAAAATATTTTTGGATACTGCAAAAGCAACTCCCAGATTTGGTGTATTATTAAGTATTCTTTTATCAGTTTTTCTTTTAAAAAGAGGATGATTGCCGAAGTCCACGTTGTTATTGTCTGTCATTTGTGTTTCTGGAAGTGGAATCTTCGGTTCTTTTAATGTGTCTCCTAATTTTTGAAGTTTACTTGGTTGCAAAAGTGTTTGTATGTTACGTGTTCCTCTGTTTCATCACATTACAGTTAACCTGGACGCCCCAGAATCCGAAATACCAGTCACGCCAATAACGACTGTCGGTAGATTGACCACCTGGGGTAATACTGTGACTATCAAAATTCTCCATGATGATTGTATTTGGAATCAGGTAGGGTTGAGTAGACTCACTGAGTGAACTTAGAGTGCTGAGACTGAAAGGATTAGTTCCAGAATATAGATTTCAGCCGCATAACTGGTGAACCGACGCTGACGACTTTGCCGCTTGTTACAACACAGACACAAAGTGGATTTCTTTTTCTCACTTGATTTATTGCATTATTTCCATGTCATCTATTTCCTTGAGTTAAGGGAAATGGGACGGGCCGCCATTTCGTGCTGGAAATCTGCAGGTCAGGATATTGGATCGGCCCGTTTTTACAATCGATAAGGACGTTAGAAGGAGGTACAAGAGAAAATACTGAGGTCACTATTTCTGCAGCATACTGTAAAGATTCGCCTCCACGTTGACTGCAGGATGGCACCAAAACTGTCGTCGCACCATGGAATTGGCATAATTTTCCGTCAACACATCATGACCAAAAAACATTGAAGATATATTAGTGACTGCCAAGATCGCAGTATTTTACGTCGCGCTCGGCAATGTTTAAAGTATAGTTTAATAGAGTCTCAGACACTCATTGCTAGGCTTCAGCGAAAATTCTGTACTGAATAAAAATCCTGTTGCCAGATTCCAGTAGGGAGCCCCCTCTTTACACTCGCCACCACCCTCCCCCCTCCCCCCCTCCCCACCACTTCGCTTCCAACTCCCCGCCACACGCACACACTTGCGGACGTCTACGGCAGTGTTATGATGTGAATCTAAAATTATCACTTCCAAATGTGTCGTTTATAAAGTCAATCATTTAGCAAAGATATCATCAATACAAAAGTCAGGAATGTTGAGGAAGAGAGGGCAGCCTTGATTAATATCGCAAGACTCCGTCCCATTCCATACAGTAAGGATGACTGAGTTGCTGTAATGAGGCGTGCTGGAGCTCCCATTTCTTTAGTGATTCTCACACCATTTTACGATTTACTCTGTCTATATTCATCCATCATTGCCCTCTACGTTAAGAAATTAAGTAACTTTATGGAAGGCCCTCCAACTATTATTCGGAGCGCTTTATTTATTTATATATTTTTTTTTGTTTCATCAGTCTTCTCACTCGTTTGATGCGACCGGCCACGAATTCCTCTGCTGTGCCAACCTTTTCATCTCAAATTAGCACTTACAACCTACATCCTCAATCATTTGCTGGCTGTACACCAATCTCCTTTTTGCTCTACAATTTTTACCCTCTACTACCCCCTCTAGTACCATGCAAGCTATTCCCTGATGTCGTAACAGATGTCCTATCATCCTGTCCCTTCTTCTTGCCAGTGCTTTCCAGGCATTACTTTCCTCGCCAATTCTGCGTGGATCCTTCTCATTCCTTACTTTATTACTCCGCCTAATTTTCAGCATTCTTTTGTAGCAGCACATTTAGCAGCCCAGGTAGCAGAATTCATTCCACTCTTAGTGTTCCCTCTTGGTTCTTGTACATAGGACGATCCATATAAACCTGAACTTCTTCAGTGGGTCGTAACTCCCATCCGAAAGCTAGTAGAAATGGGAAATTCTTTTGCAGAAGTCAGCAGCTCTGGAAAAATCAGACTTACCACCTGTTGTTGGCAAGTTGATCGTCGTTTCAGCGTATGAGATCCTCTTCCTGGTATTCGAGGTGCTGTCCAAAAGTTTTGGGACTCATGCTGCCATCTGTTGAAAACCTTACCTTTGGACTAATGGTCACCATCACCCTTGAGATGGTTCCCATCCACAGATACACACTGGTCCCATCACTTCTGCCACTGGTCAAACGTTTTCTGGAAGTCCTGTTCTTTGAGGGTGTTTATCACCAATAGCGATGATTCCTCAGTCCTCTGTAGAGTGTCGAAGCGACGGCCTTTCAATTTGAGTTTCAGTTTTGGGAATAGCGCGAAGTCGTAAGGTGCCAAATCTGGCGAGTACGGTGTGTGGGGTATAATCACCAAGTTATTTTTTGACAAAAAGGTCCTGGTGAGCAAGGACGTGTGACGCATTGTTGTGATGCAGCAACCAGTTCCCTTGACGCGGCACACTTTCACGAAGCCATCGGAAAACGTCACAGTAGTATGGAGAATTCACTGTTTGGTTGGGTGGGACGAATTATTTGTGCTCAATTCCCTTGGTATCAAAGAAAATGATGATCATACTCTTCACTTCGCTCTTCACCTGTCTCACTTTTTTGTGTCTTAGAAAACCAGGGCTCTTCCACAGGGACGATTGTTCGTTTGTCTCTGGGTCATAACTGTAAATCCAGCTGTCGTCGCCGGTGATAACCCGCGACAAGAAGGTTGGATCCCTCAGATGTTGTCTGATGAAGGTCCGTGCACACTTCAACACGCTGTGCCTTCTGATCGGCAGTCAAGATCCTTGACACAAATTTTGCGGCGACACGATGCATGCCCAATTCATCAGTCAACATTCGTTGACATGTCCCATAACCAATACCTGCTTCATCCACATGGTCTTGAATGATTCGACGTCGATCTGCACGAACCAATTGTAGAAGTTTGGCAACAATGTCTGGCGTTGTGCAGCTAAAAGGTCTTCCAGAGTGAGCATCATCATCGATGTCTGTACGACCTGCCATGAACCGAGCATGCCACTCAAACACACGCTTACGGCTTATGCTCTCTCCCCCAAATACTTGTTGAATCATTGCAAGAGTCTCCGTTGCACTTTTTTCCCGAGATTCGCACAGAATTTGATACACACGCACTCTTCTGTTCGCGGATCCATCGTAAAATCGTCACACACCAAACACAAAATATCACGGAAATCACTGTGGACATGCAACACGTCCTCCCAGCTGAATGCCACTTCTCACACTGACTTACCAGATATGCAGCTTCCGTCACCTAGCGGTGCAAAGATCTACTGCTCCTACTTTCCAGATGGCAGCACCAGTCCCGAAAATTTTTGATTCCACCTCCTAATGTGGCGCTTGCTCGACTCGTGTTACTTCGCTCGCAGCCTCGTCGGTTGCGGTTTGTTAAGTCTGCTGAGCATATAGGTCGGGCCACGTGACAATAACGAGCAAATTAGTGATACGTTCGCTGTCTTTAGCTGGCAGAAACGTGCAGTACACAATTCAACAGCGGGTCTTTAGTGTGAGAATATACTGGAAGACTGACTCATTGGTCACAACACAACGGGCACGGGAAGCTGTGGACTGAGAGCAGAGAGCAGAGGTTATTCATTATGTTCGAAGGCGCTTGGAGAACTCTCTAAGGAAATAGTTGCGTCGACTCAGCCAGGACACATGGCACATGTGAGAGAGCCGCGAAGAAATCGGCATTGCGATTGTGTAGAGAGCATAAGATGCAAGCATTGCAAGAAACAGGTGCATGAGAAAAGAATACGTTACTCTCGGTGGTTTCAGTGGTTTCTCATTCAACGTCCAGACATTCTCTCCGTATCTTGGTTTACAGATGAGGGAAGCATCGTTACATCTGCCAGGTTACATTAACATATAAAACAGCAGATACTGCGCTGATGTAAACACCCATATCATCCACGAAACCCCATTGCATAACGAAAAGTTTGGAGTGTGGTGTGCTGTGTCAGCTTGCAGGATTGTTGGCCCCATTTTATTTGATACGATTGTAGTCACTACATTTTATACGAACATCTTCAGTGCAGTTGTGGAGTTGCTGGATGACGTCGAGCTTTCACAAAGGTATTTCGAACAAGATGGACCAGCGTGTCACACGTCTAACGCTTCCATACAATTTGTATTGTCACCTGACGTAACTCCTCTGGAGTTTTTCCTGTGCATACCTTATAAAAGTCGAGTGCACAAGAATATACTAGGGACAACTGCAGGACTCCATGAGGCCTCGTGATGACTGGGTGTTGTGTGATGTCCTTAGGTTAGTTAGGTTTAAGTAGTTCTAAGTTCTAGGGGACTGATGACCATAGATGTTAAGTCCCATAGTGCTCAGAGCCATTTGAACAATTTTTGACTCCATGGGGCCATTAAACACGAAATAAGCAACACTGGGGAGGATACACAGGATGTCGAGAAATATGAAGATATGAATACAGTTCTGCATCGATGCTGTTGTAGGACACTTCCAACATTTGCTATGAGGAGTTCGTAGTTATGTATGTTATCTCCCAATTGTGTATTATCATCTCCCAAAATTGCATATGTGTCCCATTATTGGTTCAAATGTTATGAGTCATTACAGTAGCTCAGGTTTATATGGATCGCTCTGTATTTACACATCCTTCCGTATAGCTTATACCTACTTTTTTCAGAATTTCTGACATACTGCATCATTTTACATTGTGGAGCGCTTTTTCCAGTCGACAGATCCTGCGAACGTGTCTTCATTTTTCTTCAGTTTCGCTTCCACTATCAACCGCAACATCAGAATTGTTTCTTTAGTGCCTTTACGTTTCATAAAGCCAAACTTACCGTCACCTAACACGCCCTCAGTTTTCCTTTTCATTATTCTGTATATTATTCTTGTCAGTAACTTGGATGCTTGAGTTATTTAAGCTGATTATACGATAATTCCCTCACTTGTCAGCCTTGCAATCTTCGGAATTTTGTGGACGATGTTTTGCCGAAAGTAAAATAGTACGTCGCTAGACTCTTACATTCTACATACCAACGTGAATAATCGTTTTGTTGCCACTTCCACAAACGATTTTAGAAATTTCGGTGGAGTGTTATCTATCTCTGCTGCCTTATTTGATTTTAAGTGCTTCCAAAGGTCTTTTAAATTCTGATTCTAAAACCGGATACCTTATCTCTTCTATATCGAGTACAGGTCAGATAAGTCTTTCCTTTCACAGAGGCCTTCAATGTACTGTTTCCACCTATCCGCTCTCTCCTCTGCATTTAAAATACTGTACGTACTTATTAAGAAATGACGAGATACGCTAGAAGCTCTCTAAGGCTACAGACACAGCAGTAAAGAATAGCTCAGTAGGCAGTACAGTTCAAGAGGAATGGACATCTCTGAAAAGGACAATCACAAAATCTGGAAAGAAAAACATACGTACAAAGATGGTAATCGTGAAGAAACCATGGGTAACAGAAGAAATACTTAGGTCGACCGATGAAGAGAGGAAATACAAAAATGTTCAGGGAAATTCAGGAATACAGAAATACTAGTCACTGAGGAATGAAATAAACAGGAAGTGCAGGGAAGCTAAGGCGAAATGGCTGCATGAAAAATGTGAAGAAATCTAAAAAGAAATGATTGTCGCAAGGACAGACTCAGGATTTAGTAAAGGCAAAACGACTATAGGTGAAATTGAAAGCAAGGGTCGTAACGTTAAGAGTGCAACAGGAATTCCAGTGTTAAATGCGGAGGAGAGACTGGATAGTTGGGAAGAGTACCTTAAAGGCGTCTATGTGGGGGAAGATGTGTCTTAGGTGATAGAAGAAGAAACAGGAGTCGATTTAGAAGAAATAGGAAATCCAGTATTAGAATCAGAATTAGGCAGAACGGATCGATAACATTCCATCAGAATTTCTAAACTCATTGGGCAAGTGGCAACAAAATGACTATCCACGTCGGTGTGTAGAACGTATGAGTCTGAAGACATACCATCTGACTTTCGGAAAAACATCATCCACACAACTCCGAGGACTGCAAGAGCTGACAAGTGAGAGTATTATTGCACAATCAGCTTAACAGCTCACGCATCCAAGATTCCGGCAAGAATAATATACAGAAGAGTGGAAAAGAATATTGAGGATGTGTTACATGACAATCAGTTTGGCTTTAGGAAAGGTAAGGGGTCCAGAGAGGCAATTCTGACGTTGTGGTTGACAAGACTAAAGAAAAATGAAGAGACGTTCATACGATTTATCGTCCTGGAAAAAACAATGTAAAATGGTGCAAGATGTTCGAAATCCTGGAAAAAATATGGCTACGTTATAGGGAGGGACGGGTAATATACAGTATGTGCAAGAGCCGCGACGGAATAACAAGAGTGGACGCCCAAAGACGAAGTACTCGGATTAAAAAGGGCGTAAGACACAGATGAAGCCTTTCGCCCTTACTGCTCGATCTGTACATCGAAGAAGAAAGGATAGAAATAAAGGAAAGGTTCAGGAGTGGAATTAAAATTCAAGGTGAAAGGACATCAATGATACGATTCGCTGATGATATTGCTATCCTGAGTGAAAATGAAGAAGAATAACAAAAAAAAAAAAATGGCTCTGAGCACTATGGGACTCAACTGCTGTGGTCATAAGTCCCCTAGAACTTAGAACTACTTAAACCTAACTAACCTAAGGACATCACACACATCCATGCCCGAGGCAGGATTCGAACCTGCGACCGTAGCGGTCGTGCGGTTCCAGACTGTAACGCCTTTAACCGCTCGGACACTCCGGCCGGCTGAAGAATAACGTGATCTACTGAATGGAATGAACGATCTAATGAGTACAGAATATGGACTGAGAGTAAATCGAACAAAAACAAAAGTAATGAGAAGTAGCAGAAATGAGAATAGCGATAAACTTAACATCAGGACTGATGGTCACGAAGTAAATGAAGTTACGGAATTATGATAGCAAGCCAGCAAAATAACCAATGACGGACGGAGTAAGGAGAACGTGGAAATCGGACTGGCACTGGCGGAAGGAGCATTCCTGACCAAGAGAAGTCTGCTAGCATCAAAAATATACCTTAATTTGAGGGAGAAATTTCCGAGAATGTACGTTTGGAGAACAGCATTGTATGGTGGTGAAACATGGACTATGGGAAAACCAGAACAGAAGAGAATTTAAAAAAAAAGTATTGTATATTACAAGTATTTCCGTAGAGCTTACCCCTACTTTTCTTAGATAGACAAATCCCATGAAAGTGTCTTGATTTTTGTTCAATTCTTTTTGCGTTATCAACTGCAACATGACAACTGCCTCTCTGAAGTCTTTACGTTTCCTAAGGCCAAACAGATCACCATCTAAGAGATACTGAATTCTCTTTACCGTTCAATTGTACATTATCCTTGTCAGCAACTCGGATGCATGAGCCGTTAAGCTGACTGTGCGGCTCTTGCTGGCACGCGCGTAGCGATGCCGGGAAATTGTGGCTCCTACAGGGGATTGGACGCTAATTGCTCTGGGCCGGCGGGCGGCCGTCGCGGCGTCCGTGTGCGCCTCTGGTGCTGGTGTTGGTGGCCGTGTCTGTGGTGGTGGTGGTGGTGGTGGTGGCGATGGTGCGCTGGTCTAGAGCGGCCGGCTGGGGCAGGTATCGAACGGCGCCGGCTGCGAACTGGGTCACCCGGCGTGGCCTCGCCCTGGCCGGCCTAGTCCCGCCTAGCGCAGGCTGGCTCTGGCCTAGGCTAGGCGAGGCGCGCCTAGGCGGCCTGCAGCGCCGCCCGGGCCGCCGACGCCGCCCCCAGCTTCGCCCCTGCGGCTTTCTGGCGACAGAACACTGCCGCGGGAGGCGGCCGCGCGCTTAATGGGCGGAGCGGCCTCGAGGCATTCCGCCTCCGCTGGCGCCGCGGGAGGAAGGGAGAAGGCAGGGCTGCCGGAAGTTCTCACAAGGGGAACTCCCCACCCACCTCAGATGTAGTGGTGATATGGCCCAGCGAATAGGCTGTCAGAAACTGAACACAGATCGAGCACGAAAACAAGAGGGTGTACAGGTCTACGAAAAAAGAAGCAAAATAGAAACACTGAAAGGTCCGAGTTCAAGATCTGCAACATCGAGTGAATTTTCGCAGCAATGGCGTCGAGCTTCTGTGGTCATAGTGTTGGAATGCGGAGGGGAAGTTCCGTGTTTGGTCCTCCCTCGTGCCCCTCCTTTTATTTTTCACAAAATTGTGAACTCTCCATCCAGTCATTGACCTGTCTATTCCCTGTAGCCAAATCTGTGTCTATATCGTGCTGCTTGCAACAGAGAGACGTAAGGAAGTGGTTTCCAGACAATAATATGTCCTATTTGTTATACACAAGTACCACATATTATGCCTCCTGCGTTCCGTTTTGAAAGTTTTTACTCTTCATTTCCTTTGTTGTAACACAGTTCACATCTGTTTATTTTTTGTTTTCATTTCTGTAAGAGGTCTATTCGCTATCTCGCTGCTCCCACTATTCATCACATTTGCTGGCGACGGTACTGTATTCTTACCACATGACTCTTATTCTACACTAAAGAGCCAAAGAAACTGGTACGCCTGCCTAATATCGCGTAGGGCCCAGCAGAATTGCAACACGATGTGGACTCGACTAATGTCTGAAGTAGTGCTAGAGGGAACTGACACCTTGAATCCTGCAGCGCTGTCATAAATCTGCAAGAGTACGAGGAGGTGGAGATCTCTTCTGAGTAGCACGTTGGAAGGCATCCCAGATATGATCAATAATGTTCATGTCTTAGGAGTTTCGTGGCAATCGGAAGTGTTTAAACTCAGAAGAATGTTGCTGGAGACACTCTGTTGCAATTCTGGACGTGTGGGATTCGCATTGTCCTGCTCGAATTGTTCAAGTCCATTGGAATGCACAATGGACATGAATGGATGCAGGTAATCAGGCAGGATGCTTAAGTACGTGTCACCTGCCTGAGTCGTATCTAGACGTATCAGGGGTCCCATATCACTCCAGCTGCACACGTCCCACACCATTACAGAGCCTCCACCAGCTTGTATAGTCCTCTACTGACATGCAAGATCCATGGATTGTTCAGATGTGTTCAAATGCGTATGAATTCCTTAGGGACCAAACTGCTGAGGATATCGATCTCTACACTTATACGCCACTTAATCTAACTTAAGCTAACTTATGCTAAGAGCAACACACACATCCATCCCCGAGGGAGGACTCGAACAACCGGCGGGAGGGACCGCGCAATCCCTAACATGGCCTCCAGCTGTGTGGCCACTCCAAGCGGCGATCCGTGGACTCATGAGGTTGTCTCCATACCCGTACACGTCCATCTGCTCGATGGAATTTGAAACGAGACTCGTCCGACCAGGCAACATGTTTCCAGTGATCAACAGTCCAATGTCGTTGTTGAAGGTCCCAGGGGAGGGGTTAAGCCTTGTGTCATGCAGTCACGAAGGGTACAGGAGTGAGCCTTCGGCTCCGAAAGCCCATATCGATGATGTTTCGTTGAATGGTTCGCACGCTGACACTTGTTGATGGCCCAGCTTTGAAATCTGCAGCAGTAAGCGGTAGGGTTGTACTTCTATCGAGTTGAACGATTCTCTTCAGTCGTCGTTGGTCCCTTTCTTGCTGGATCTTTTTCCGACCGCAGCGATGTCGGAGATTTAATGTTTTGCTAGATTCCTGATATTCACGGTCCACTCGTGAAATGGTCGTACGGGAAAATCCCCACTTCATCCCTATCTCGGAGATAGGGATGAAGGACAAACACACACACCCATGCCCGAGGGAGGACTCAAACCTCCGCTTGGACGAGCCGCACAGTCCAGGTCTGCAGCGCCCTAGACCGCTCGGTTACCCCACGCGGCAAGGAGATGCTGAGTCCTATCGCTCGTGCGCCGACTGCATCACCACGTTCAAGCTCACTTAAATATCGATAATCTGCCGTTGTAACAGCAGTAACCGATCTAACAGCTGCGCCAGGCACTTGTTCCTTATATAGGCCTTGCCAACCGCAGCGCCGTATTCTGTCTGTTTACATATCTCTGTATTTGAATACACATGCCTTTACCAGTTTCTTTGTCGCTTAAGTGTATATCCTATTTGTTCTACACAAGTACCAAGTGTTATGATTCCTGCCTTACGTTCTGAAAGTTTTGACTCTTGAAATTCTTTGTTGTAACACAGTTCACTCCAGCTTATTTGGTGTTTTAATTTCTGTTGGAGATCTACTTGCCATCTCACCTGCTCTCGCTATTCATCACATTTACCTGCGGCGGTACTACATTCTTACATGACTGTTAATGTGTAATCAGTGTGTAGTATGACAATTGCCAAGACTGCAGAATGAGAACAGGCACGTCAGTACTCGGATGGGAAGTTCATAATTTTGTGAAAAGAAAAGAGCATGAGGGAGGTTTGAAAACGGATCTCTCGCTTTATAGTCCATCACCGCGACCACGCAACCACGACGGCGCGGCTCTCAGAATACACTCGATGTTACACACCATAAAGTTGGACGGTCGACTGTTCTTGTTTTGCTTCTTTCTTTACAATTCAGTGCACCTTCTTCCTGTTTTCATGTTGTGTTTTCAATTTTTGGCAGGCTATTCAGTGGGCCATTTTACCACTGAATCTGAGGGGGGTGCGATGGGGAGCTTCCCTTGTAGCAGCGGCCGTCCCGAGAAAGGGAACCAGCGACATGAGGGGAAACACGTGTTTGGTCGATAGGCCGTGTACGGAATGTGAGCTACAGAGGTGTATAGTAGACACCATCATACAATGTGGGGCGCTGAATAAGTAACGCAACACTATTTTTTCTGAAAACTGGCTGGCTTTATTAAGGATTTTGATACACAGCATTATTTCGCACTCTTTTGGCTACAAAACGCTAGTTTTCAACATAATCTCATTCCAATGTGACGGCCTTACGACACGTTACCGTCAAGGCGTCTGTATCTGCATGGTACCACTCTAATGGTCGACGTCATAGCCAACGTCCTGTTGCCTCTATAACCTCTCCCATCATCCACTTACTGCTTCCCATGGAGTGCGTCCTTCATTGGGACCATCAGATGGAAGTCTGAAGGTGCGGGATCCGGGTTATAGAATGAATGAGGAAGAATAGTCCAATGGAGTTTTGTGAGCTCCTCTCGGACGTGCAGACTTATTTGGGGTCTTGCGTTGCCACGGAGAAGGACAAGTTCTTTTGCATTTTTGTGGCAACGAAGACGTTGAAGTCATTTCTTGAGTTTCCTAAGGGTAGCACCACTCGCTTCAGAGCTGACCATTGCAATCCCTTCAGAATCCCAGAAGACCGTCACCATCACGTTACCGGCGACTTTAAACTTTTTCTTAGGAGGTGATGTGGCGCCACTCTGTGGATTGTGGTTCTTTTTTCCAATCCGAAGTGATGAACACATGTTTCATCACCTGTTACGATGTTCAACAACCATTTGTAACCGTCAGCCTCGTAATGTGCAAGCAGTTTTCACAGATGGTCCTTCCTTGCTGTTTATGGTCTCCTGTTAGGTGATGAGGAATCCAGTGGGTACCTTTGAGTACCCCAACTGGTGGACCTGTGTGTCAGCACTACCAAACGAGACGCCCAGTTGTGCAAAGAGGAATGGTCGTGATCCGTCGATGAATGAGAGTGTCCACACGTTCCGATATTGCAGGAGTCAAAGCTGTGTGCAGGCAGCCGCAACGCAGGGGGTCGGGAGATCGGTCAGGTTTGCACGGTCTTGTCGCGATGACGATAGACGTCTCGCCCAACGCTTCGCCGTGCTTTTGTTCACTGCCAGCTCTCCGTAGACAATGTATAAGTGCCTATGAATATCTGCAGTGGCGAAATACAGAATCACAACGAGTCTTTAAATTCATTCATACGAAAGTATGCCCCAAAACCATGTTTTCATGTGCTACAGATGTCAGAGTTCCACCTTTTGATGCAGTTCTTGTATTTAATGATAGGAATGTAGGGATGATGGAAGTGTTAGAGGGAATGGGATTTAAGATGGCAAATTTCACTCAAGACATCTTGAGAAAAATATATATTCAGCGATTCTCTGCAATTGAAAAGTCAGTTCCAGACCAGATAAGGGAAACATTACAGAAAACAAGAAACCAGAAGAGGAAACTTAAAGGGAAAGAGGCCCCTGAGCACAAATCTGGGGCCTTCTGAAGGATTGACATAAGAGATGAACGTTAGAGTGTATTTAAATTTGAATTTACTGAAAATTATGTTTTTAAAAGTTTATGTAACTTTTTCACTAAATCTATGAAGGCTAAAATTATGAAATTTCATACACTTATTTCTATAAACTCAATAAATGATGTCTCAAGAGTAAATTCTGGAATTCTGAGTGTAAGCTGAGGTACACGGCTAAGTGCTTGAAATTTTTCCTGAATTTATTATACTTAAAGAATTATGACTGAAAAATTATTAAAATTTTCCTTTTGGTCACGTTCAAAAAACCACATGAGAGAAGTTTACTATATGCAAAGAGATTAGACAGAAAGCATTTTGTAGAAATCTCTTGAACTGATTCCGAGAAAAACGTGTACATATTATTTTTGAAAACAAAATTTTTAAATTCCGTAAAGGAAATTAAATATGTATAGTCCAACGAACTTAACAGTAAATCTGTTAATTTCATGCGAAGGGTGGTGAAAATTTCATTGCTGTAGCTTCAAAATTGTGGATGTATTGCATGTTTTAAATAGTGTGCGTTTTTCATGAACGTTCCTACCTTAACGTTTTTAAATAAAATAAACATTTTTAACATCCTACATCTTTATCATTTATGTATACGGATTAATTTCTCAACATAGCCATCCTGACAACGAACACATTTGTTCCAGCGAGAGACCAGTTTGTTGCTACCCAAATTATTTGAATTTTCCACTTCGTTGATGGAGCCACCACCTTACCTCTGCTTGCACCGCTTCATCACTATCAAAGTGAAGTCCTCGAAGGCGCTCTTTAAGTTTTGCAAACAGATGAAATTCGAATATGCCCAACTCCGGATTAGATTAAATTTAGGAAGATCGATGACAGTCAATCCAAGGCGTCGGATTGTTGTAGATGTCGCAGCGCCCGTGTGTTGTCAGGCGTTGTGATATTGATGGAAACGGGTGATCCATGTTTGAACGAATTCTTCGACATCGAAACTCGATTACAGCAAGCTGTTTCTCAATCACTGGCATAGGAACATTACACACCACCATGTTACACGCCACAATTCTGAGCCTTCTAGTGGCAGATGATTGCAAATATGGAGACATTAAATAAAAATGCAGAATGTTAATAACATTTGTTTTATTTAAAAAGCTTCAAGAATTTTCACATAAAAAATACAGAGGCATTACTTTTCAGCAGGCTCTCGTAGATCAATGCTTTACAGAGTCCACAAATTTCCACTTCAGTATACAGAACTCCAACGACAAATAGAAACCATAAAACATATTGAAATAAACAATGGATATGAACCTTCATTCGTTAACATAACGTAACAAACGTCACAACAGTTGTAAAAACAAGCTGAGCAAACAACAACAAACTACGCTCATAAAAGACAGCATCTGGGCAATGAAATACGTGAAAATGCCATATCTTAGTATAATATCTGAAATATTAGCTAGTTTATTAAAAAAACACAGATGTAAAAATCAGCTTCGGTAGCACCAGCATCCTAAGGAGGAGGCTTATTCACAATACAAAACCGCCAGGCGTATCTGGCATTCTCAAAATTACCTGCATCCAATGGAAGAAATATTTTATAGACCAGGCAGGAGAAATTTAAGAATTCTATTTGAAGAACACGTAACCTACTAAAGTTTACAGAAATATACGTAATCAGAAGTTGTTACACACATTGATGGTACAGGTCATCCTTTGAAAATCGAAGACAGCTTGAAAATTTTGCACGAAATCGAGAAAAGTAAAAGTTTGGGCACCATGGAAGAAATGGAATTTTTCATTCATAGTAGAATAGTGGGAATTATATTCTTAAAGAGATAAGTGGAGTTAAACATTCAAAAATTCTACAGTAGCCTTAAACCAGACTGATGCAATAGATTTAAGATGTGCCAATGCGAAACAAACGACTATCAGACCGTCAGTATCGCGAAAATCGCTGAAGAAACGATAATCGATACTCATCGACACGCTGCAAGGCTGCCATTTTGTTTTTAAGATGTACTGTTTCCATCTATGAGCAACCATTTGTGCAGTGAAAGTACGTCAAAAAAAATTTAAAATTAGTAATGCAATACTGTAATGATGAAAAGCGCCTCCGCCAGTGCACCTACGATGGAGATGAAGTTTTGGGACATGAATAACCCACATAAAAAAGTGTATCACTCAATTATAATGCATAACAACTGACGCAAAACTTTAGGCATCCTGCACAGGCTGTAGTGTCAATCAGAAAAAGAGATGCAGCTACACACCAGCAGAAGAGAACACTGGACATCGATTTTTGGCCACACAAATACCCATGTAACTCCAGCAACAGAACACGCGAACAAAACAGTTCTAGGTTAATTTAGAAGAAGAATTTTTTTTTCAATTAATATCCTTATGCACCAGCGGCTGATGATAAGGAAAACATGCTGGAAACACATTGCACTGTGTTAAATCAATATCAATATTATCCATCTATATAAATAAAAAGTAAATGTTTGTTTGTTCAAAATAGAGTATCTCTGAAAGTTCTTGAGCGATTGCTTTGAAATTTTGACATAACGTTGCATTATAATACAGGGGTGTTTTATACACTCCTGGAAATTGAAATAAGAACACCGTGAATTCATTGTCCCAGGAAGGGGAAACTTTATTGACACATTCCTGGGGTCAGATACATCACATGATCACACTGACAGAACCACAGGCACATAGACACAGGCAACAGAGCATGCACAATGTCGGCACTAGTACAGTGTATATCCACCTTTCGCAGCAATGCAGGCTGCTATTCTCCCATGGAGACGATCGTAGAGATGCTGGATGTAGTCCTGTGGAACGGCTTGCCATGCCATTTCCACCTGGCGCCTCAGTTGGACCAGCGTTCGTGCTGGACGTGCAGACCGCGTGAGACGACGCTTCATCCAGTCCCAAACATGCTTAATGGGGGACAGATCCGGAGATCTTGCTGGCCAGGGTAGTTGACTTACACCTTCTAGAGCACGTTGGGTGGCACGGGATACATGCGGACGTGCATTGTCCTGTTGGAACAGCAAGTTCCCTTGCCGGTCTAGGAATGGTAGAACGATGGGTTCGATGACGGTTTGGATGTACCGTGCACTATTCAGTGTCCCCTCGACGATCACCAGTGGTGTACGGCCAGTGTAGGAGATCGCTCCCCACACCATGATGCCGGGTGTTGGCCCTGTGTGCCTCGGTCGTATGCAGTCCTGATGGTAGCGCTCACCTGCACGGCGCCAAACACGCATACGACCATCATTGGCACCAAGGCAGAAGCGACTCTCATCGCTGAAGACGACACGTCTCCATTCGTCCCTCCATTCACGCCTGTCGCGACACCACTGGAGGCGGGCTGCACGATGTTGGGGCGTGAGCGGAAGACGGCCTAACGGTGTGCGGGACCGTAGCCCAGCTTCATGGAGACGGTTGCGAATGGTCCTCGCCGATACCCCAGGAGCAACAGTGTCCCTAATTTGCTGGGAAGTGGCGGTGCGGTCCCCTACGGCACTGCGTAGGATCCTACGGTCTTGGCGTGCATCCGTGCGTCGCTGCGGTCCGGTCCCAGGTCGACGGGCACGTGCACCTTCCGCCGACCACTGGCGACAACATCGATGTACTGTGGAGACCTCACGCCCCACGTGTTGAGCGATTCGGCGGTACGTCCACCCGGCCTCCCGCATGCCCACTATACGCCCTCGCTCAAAGTCCGTCAACTGCACATACGGTTCACGTCCACGCTGTCGCGGCATGCTACCAGTGTTAAAGACTGCGATGGAGCTCCGTATGCCACGGCAAACTGGCTGACACTGACGGCGGCGGTGCACAAATGCTGCGCAGCTAGCGCCATTCGACGGCCAACACCGCGGTTCCTGGTGTGTCCGCTGTGCCGTGCGTGTGATCATTGCTTGTACAGCCCTCTCGCAGTGTCCGGAGCAAGTATGGTGGGTCTGACACACCGGTGTCAATGTGTTCTTTTTTCCATTTCCAGGAGTGTATATCAGCCGTTGCTGGAGTTACATGGGCATTTGTGTGGCCAAAAATCGATGTCCAGTGTTCTCTTCTGCTGGTGTGGAGCTGCATCTAGTTTTCTGATTGACACCACAGCCTGTGCAGGACACAGAGAGTTTTGTGTCAATATATATATATATATATATATATATATATATATATATATATATGTGTGTGTGTGTGTGTGTGTGGGTGGGTGGGTGGGTGGGTGGGTGAGGGTGTGTTCGTGTGTGTAGGTATCTTTGAGATTTTATTCTAACAATGATTCCCTGTTATTAAATTTATAAAAACTATATATTACATGATTTAAAAACTAGGTATATAAAAGTACTCGTATTCCAATGCAACATTTTGTCAAAATTTCAAAGCGTTCAGTCAAAATTTTTCGGGAATTTTCGATTAGGAGTATCTACATTTTTTATGTAAGTACAAACGAAGATGTTCGGTTCATCAAAATCTCAAATCTCCGAAAGTTTTTCATGGATTGCTTTGAAGTTGTGACACAGCGTTGCATTCGAATACTCAAGTGATTTTATTTATCTACTGGAACGCCATCTGGTCTATCTCTTAAAAGGGGAAACGTTATAAAAATGCAAATGTTGGTTTCTTCAAAATCGTTAAGCTTTCTTGTTCGAGTGTTTTCATATTTTGACGCAACGTTGGCTTCATATACAGACGTGATTTTTAGGTACGTAGCTCTTTAATATATATTAACTTTTAATACATATAACGTACAATTATGCTATGTGATCAAAAGTATGCGGACAACCCCCAAAACATACGTTTTTCATATTAGGTGCAGTGTGCTGCCACCTACTGCCAGGCATTCCATATCAGCGACCTCAGTAGTCATTAGACATCGTGAGAGAGCAGAATGGTGCGCTCCGCGGAGTTCACGAACTTCAAAAAATGGTTCAAATGGCTCTGAGCACTATGGGACTCAACTGCTGTGGTCATAAGTCCCCTAGAACTTAGAATTACTTAAACCTAACTAACCTAAGGACTTCACACACATCCATACCCGAGGCAGGATTCGAACCTGCGACCGTAGCGGTCGTGCGGTTCCAGACTGTAGCGCCTTTAACCGCTCGGCCACTCCGGCCGGCTCACGAACTTCGAACGTGGTCAGGTGATTGGGTGTAACTTGTGTCATATGTCTTTACGCGAGATTTCAGACTCCTAAACATACCTAGGTCCACTGTTTCCGATGTGGTAGTGAAGTGGAAACGTGAAGGGACACGTACAGCACAAAAGCGTACAGGCCGACTTCGTCTGCTGACTGACAGAGACTGCCGACAGTGAAGAGAGTCGTAATGTGTAATAAGCAGACACCTATCCAGACCATCACACAGGAATTCCAAACTCCATCAGGATCCACTGCAAGTACTATGACAGTTAGGTGGGAGGTGAGAAAACTTGGATTTCATGGTCGAGCGGCTGCTCATAAGTCACACATAACTCTGGTAAATGCGTAACGACGTCTCGCTTTGTGTAAGGAGCGTAAACATTGGACGATTGAACAGTCGGAAAACGTTGAGTGGAGTGACGAATCACAGTACACAATGTGGCTATCTGATGGCATGGTGAGGGTATGGCGAATGCCGAGTGAACTTCATCTACCAGCGAGTGTAGTGCCCACAGTAAAATTCAGAGGCGGTGGTGTTATGTTGTGGTCGTGTTTTTCATGGAGAGGGCTTGCACCATTTGCTGTTTTGCGTGACACTATCACAGCACAGGCCTAAATAGATGTTTTAAGCACCTTCTTGCTTCCCAGTGTTGAAGAGCAATTCGGAGATGGAAATTGCATCTTTCAACACGATCGAGCACCTGTTCATAACGCACGGCCTGTGGCGGAGTGGTTACACGACAAAAACATACCTGTAATGGACTGGCCTGCACAGAGTCCTGACCTGCATCCTATAGAACATCTTCGAGATGTTTTGAAACTCCGACTTCGTGCCAGGCCTCACCGACCGACATCGATACCTCTCCTCAGTGCTCCACTCCGTGAAGAATGGTGTGCCATTTTCCAAGAAACGTTCCAGCATCTGATTGAACTATGCCTGCAGGAGTGGAAGCTGTCATCAAGGCTAAGGGTGGGTCAACACCATACTGAATTCCAGCATTACCGATGGAGGGCGCCACGAACATGTAAGTCACTTTCAGCCAGGTGCCCTGATACTTTCGATCACATAGTGTATATATGAGTAACATCTAAAGGGAAAACATCATTACCAAAAGTCTCAAAATGCACCTTTCTGATTTACTTAAAAGTTTTACATGTTACTGTAATAAACATTTAGATACATGTTGACTTATCATACACACAAAATATAAAATAGCGAAATGTTTAGCAAACAGGAATGTTGTTTTTATGGCTTACTGGTTTATGATTAGAATACTATTACAGAACCTGTATTTGCAATAACAACAAATAAGGCTCAAGGTAGAGAGAGGGGTAGAGGAATTGGACAGAGAGGTGGGAGAAAACAGACGCAGGAAACGGGGAGAACGAGATGGACAGAGAGAGCGGACAGCAGGAGGTGGAGAGAGAGAGGGGGGGGGGGATGGAGAAGATGGACAGAGAGAGAGAGAGAGAGAGAGAGAGAGAGAGAGAGAGTGAAAGCGGAAGGAGATGGACAAAGAAAGAGGGAGACAGAGGTGGGCAGACAGGAGAGATAGAAGAAGATTAGGACTTTTGTCCAATTCCCATACATCTTAGTAACGTAAGCTTTCTCTTGTCCGTTTTTCCCATCTAAGCAGACAGAGTCTAAGCAAAACGTATACAGTTAGTAAACACAAAATAAATGAATACGACTTGTAGGAGACAAATACAAATAATGTTCTACAAGGCTACTATAAATTATTCAATTCTTTAATGTCAAAAACTGACATTATGAGCCCTTGGCTGTGTACAAAATATAGGTTGACTCTTACATAGAAGATAACAGCAACCAGCCACATTTTACAATGCTATTTGTTTACATAAACAGCGCCATTGCCGGTTCTGAACCAACGGGATCATCTTCAGAAGCTAGTTCACGTTTTACATTAGCTTTCGCCTTTTCTTTCCCCAACTGACGAAATCATAAGCAGTCTGCACTGGAACATAATGGCGCGGATTTTTCATCGGCACCACCACCCCAAGAAAATTTCTTCATTTGGAGAAACAAAAGGCGAAAAATAATGTAAAATGTGAAGTGGCAGACTGGAGATGAACCTGTTGTTTCGAAACCGGTACCGGTGCTGTTTATATAAATAAGTAGCATTGTAAAACGTGGCTGGTTGCTGTTATCTTCTCTGTAAGAGTCAACCTTTAATCATCCAATCGTTTTCAGAGATCTATATTTTGCACAGTTATACACGTACAAATACATGGTGACCGAAGAGTCCCTAACTATTTCTGGGAGAACGCTAATTTTAGTTTCTTTATTGCATGCAATCTGAAATATGTTGACCACAGAACAACGAAGAGGTTAGAGTCTGCCCTTTACTGAGGTTGAAGAACGGTTCGCCGACGTTACTGCACAGAAGCCCTATCGCGACGAACCATTAGAGGTATGGTGAACGAATTCCAGCTAAATGGGAATTTTTGTGTCGAGAAGCGTTCTGGACGGCAGTCGGCTTTCCGGGAAACATGGGAGATCACTTGGCAGGCTATCGAGCACAGTCCAAAAGCGTCGACACGTCGTCTCAGGCTGGAACACGGCGTTCCAGAGTCCACTGTGGTGTAAACCTTGCGCTTCGTGTAGAAGAGAAAGGCTTATCACATTCAGCTACTTGAACCATAATAAAAATACGATAGAAGACAGGATGCGTGGCCATGTGCCAGGAATCAACTGAACGAGTAAATAGTGAACATTTGTTGGCACACTTCCTGTTCAGTAATGAATCTACCTTCCCATACTTCTGGTCTCTTCAATCGCCACAACAGCACGATATGGGCTGATGAGCCACACACCGCCATATAATTGGTATGTAACACTGCTGGGCTACTCCCAACAGGGCGTTTACGGTCATTCGTTTTGGCTGAAGCACCAATCACGCCACCATCATACCTGGACGTGCTTGAGCGATACCTTCAAGCTTCATATGTTTTCTGACAACATTCAGGATTCGGTGGCGTTTCAGCATTGTGTGTAATTACCTCAGCGAGATGGTCGCAAGACGGTGGGGTGGATTGAACGAGGTTCACCAAGGTACTGGGCGGCATGTTTGTCTGATCTACCCGCCCTAGCATGGCGTCATGTTAAGAGTCATGTGTACAAGGTGAAGATTACGAAACCACAAAAAAATGTTCAAATGTGTGTGAAATCTTATGGGACTCAACTGCTAAGGTCATCAGTCCCTAAGCTTACACACTACTTAACCTAAATTATCCTAAGGACAAACACACATACCCATGCCCAAGGGAGGACTCGAACCTCCGCCGGGACCAGCCGCACAGTCCATGACTACAGCTAATCCCGCGCGGCAGGAAACCACAACATCTGTGTCAACACACTTCTGCAGCCAATACACACAATTGCCCCAGCAACTTCGCAGTGCGTGTTCCTGTGCACTGAGGACAGATGGCTGCTCTGCTTGGATATGGAGGGCAATCACCTTGAACGGTAGTGATTTCATTGAATTATGGTGTCTCCTACCGTGTGATGTTTATATATTTTCGTACTGTAAACATTTCGTTTGCATTGCCCCTTCCACAGATATAGTTAGGGACTTCTCGGTCGGTCTGTATGATGTTTTGTGTCGTCTCATTGTCGTTGTAGGCTTGTACCATGCGAAGCAAGAAAAGGATGTCGTTTGGCGGCCAGTATCCTCTTTCTATAACACAACTGTATGCATGCATTAACTGGGTTCTTCATTAACATAAACAGAGAGCTACTTAACTTAAGACAGTCTAGTTGTTGTGGTATAAGATCTTGTGTATTAGTCCACGTTAGCCTCACTGCTGGTGAAGTACAAGTCAGCTATGTACAATACTCTGGTCGCCATCTGTTGCCAGACTCTGAGCTAGAGGCTGGACTAACTGCAACTGCGACTCACACTGGGCTGCGACTGCTGACTCGACTCGCTGACTCACAGGATGACTGACTGTTACTGACTGGACCCTCCGGTCTGTGGCAGCAATCAAAATACTGGCAGTCGCGTGCGTGTTGGCGGCGCGTTCTTTGCAGGCCTATCCTTGGCCTCTCTCCTGATAGGCTCGCTTGCTGCAGTGTCTATTACCGATCTTCTCGCAACCTCTTTGCCTCTGCGAGTGCTGGTGCCAGCTTACGCCAGCATATGATTAATGTATGAACGGAAAAGTAATCTCACCAAATCTGCTTTTTGTACTCTACAAATATTCTATTACAGTCAAAGGAAACACATCCAAGCGGTATTCACGTTCGTTCCATTGTTTATGTAGCAACACTCAGCAACAGCAGCACTGATGGGCTATCTGAGCTATTCCAGTGTTCTTGGCAGTGGAGGTGTGTAAAGACAGTTCTTAATATAGCCCCAAAGGAATAAAAGTCACAATGCGTTATGTTAGACGACCTGGAGGAGCCAAGGGAACAGAGCCACAGCTCTTCACTGCTACATGCGAACCAGCAATGCGGAAGATCATTGTTTCCATAGCGATGAACGTCGACGCTTCAGTGAAGGGGTGCCCTGCCTCGTTGGAAGATGAATTTCTCGGAACCAGCAGCCAGTTGTGGAAACAACCACAACTGCAGGGTAATTCTATTATGTTACTTTGTTTACTGGCAACTCAACACAGCTTGCATCGTCAAACCTTAGCTATATAATATAGTGTTCATACTTAGGTCTTCTTTCTTCCTATTAGTACTTCAATATCAATTGACATATCTTACTTCCGTAACATACCAAGGTAAGTTGGTGCCTGTCGTAATCTTCTCACAGAAAAAAATGGCCCAGCGAGCTTCATCTGTGACACTGCACAGAGAACGTTAACCTTCCGCGAATCTCGTTCAAGTGCCACAATGTCACGAAGATATTCAGTATCACACACTATCGAATTGTAGCGATTAACGTTTCCACATAAATGGAACGTTGCTTCGAGGCTGAACGTCAGCTTGGAGGCGAAATCTTCGTCCTCAAGTGCTTCCCTCATTGCGATGCAAAATTGAAGGCAACGGCCATAATCTTCTTTTTCAATTGTTACAAGAGTTGCAGATGGTACGGTTTGAAACGTACTCAATGTCACGAAATGCTCTAAACAGTTACCGCAGTATTCCAAGTAATTGATTTCGCGCACCGTTGACTTTTCTTTTTTTGACTGCATATGGAACTTTCCCTAACCGTCTCTACGATTGTGTCTGACGCACTTGGTCGACTGGTGGTTGTCTGTTAACAGAGACAACCAGCGTCCCAAGCTGTCGATACCAACGCACAGTGCTCTGTTTAAGTGGCGATACTTTTTCATAATTCATTCTGAATACGCTATGCACTGTTGTAACAGACAAATATCTCGCATCTTCCGACATACAAGAACTCTGTCTTTGCTTTGTCACTGTTTAGTCAAGATGCTGCACTCGCAACTCCAGCTGATGGGTACAATGGAACATCGGTGAGTTTGTGGTCCTATTCATGCACCAGTTATATTTGTTAGTGTAATACTTTGAAAAATATAGAACTCTGAAAAATAGTGAATCGTTTACAGTAACCCTGAATGTTTTACCAGTAAACCCCAGATTCTTTAGAGAATCGATATGTGCATAAAACAGCTTTTAACGTCTGCAACGTTTGCAAATTACTCATGTGTTAAATACACTCCTGGAAATGGAAAAAAGAAAACATTGACACCGGTGTGTCAGACCCACCATACTTGCTCCGGACACTGCGAGAGGGCTGTACAAGCAATGATCACACGCACGGCACAGCGGACACACCAGGAACCGCGGTGTTGGCCGTCGAATGGCGCTAGCTGCGCAGCATTTGTGCACCGCCGCCGTCAGTGTCAGCCAGTTTGCCGTGGCGTACGGAGCTCCATCGCAGTCTTTAACACTGGCAGCATGCCGCGACAGCGTGGACGTGAACCGTATGTGCAGTTGACGGACTTTGAGCGAGGGCGTATAGTGGGCATGCGGGAGGCCGGGTGGACGTACCGCCGAATTGCTCAACACGTGGGGCGTGAGGTCTCCACGGTACATCGATGTTGTCGCCAGTGGTCGGCGGAAGGTGCACGTGCCCATCGACCTGGGACCGGACTGCAGCGACGCACGGATGCACGCCAAGACCGTAGGATCCTACGCAGTGCCGTAGGGGACCGCACCGCCACTTCCCAGCAAATTAGGGACACTGTTGCTCCTGGGGTATCGGCGAGGACCATTCGCAACCGTCTCCATGAAGCTGGGCTACGGTCCCGCACACCGTTAGGCCGTCTTCCGCTCACGCCCCAACATCGTGCAGCCCGCCTCCAGTGGTGTCGCGACAGGCGTGAATGGAGGGACGAATGGAGACGTGTCGTCTTCAGCGATGAGAGTCGCCTCTGCCTTGGTGCCAATGATGGTCGTATGCGTGTTTGGCGCCGTGCAGGTGAGCGCCACAATCAGGACTGCATACGACCGAGGCACACAGGGCCAACACCCGGCATCATGGTGTGGGGAGCGATCTCCTACACTGGCCGTACACCACTGGTGATCGTCGAGGGGACACTGAATAGTGCACGGTACATCCAAACCGTCATCGAACCCATCGTTCTACCATTCCTAGACCGGCAAGGGAACTTGCTGTTCCAACAGGACAATGCACGTCCGCATGTATCCCGTGCCACCCAACGTGCTCTAGAAGGTGTAAGTCAACTACCCTGGCCAGCAAGATCTCCGGATCTGTCCCCCATTGAGCATGTTTGGGACTGGATGAAGCGTCGTCTCACGCGGTCTGCACGTCCAGCACGAACGCTGGTCCAACTGAGGCGCCAGGTGGAAATGGCATGGCAAGCCGTTCCACAGGACTACATCCAGCATCTCTACGATCGTCTCCATGGGAGAATAGCAGCCTGCATTGCTGCGAAAGGTGGATATACACTGTACTAGTGCCGACATTGTGCATGCTCTGTTGCCTGTGTCTATGTGCCTGTGGTTCTGTCAGTGTGATCATGTGATGTATCTGACCCCAGGAATGTGTCAATAAAGTTTCCCCTTCCTGGGACAATGAATCCACGGTGTTCTTATTTCAATTTCCAGGAGTGTATTTGCCAATAACCACGTAGACAACAAAAAGCTTAGAGAAGGTTTGTAACTGTGTTTTCCCAACAATCTTTCTTTCTTCCTTCTGTTTAAAATTAAAGGTTCTGCTCCATAAAGACATTCAGGTTTGATTACAGTGCTTTAACGCCTAAGGTTACTGAATTTAGAAAGTGATTTTTTATTATAAATATTTTATCTTAACTTGAATGTAGTTGCCATTTTTTGACAGCGATCTTCGTTTGCAGCTTTTTCCAGACCCTTTTATTCTATGATTTCCCCCAAGTATTTAAATTGAGAAACCCTTTTTATTTTTCCATATTTCGTGTTCAAAATGTTTGGTGCTTGTTTGTTGCACTCTTCTTTATAGATATGAATCCTGAAAACCCAATTTTTTTCCTCATGGAAGCTTTCAGATATGCAAACTGTGACCATTGACCTGAAAAGAAGTTTAACAATATAGATATTTTTAGAATGAAAACTTCTACTCGACCGTCAGTCGAACTTCCTTGCATGACAGAACACCGACAGATTTGAATCGCTAATAGCTAGGAGACTAATGATGCGTAAACAATGGTTGGGTGGCTGTACGTGTTTCTTCGCGCAGTGTTTGTTAGGCCTGTGATGTCATGGTATCAGTTTACGAGCATGTGCTTGTTGATTACAAACTGGTGTAATGCAGATACGCGGTTCGCTGGGACATTGATTCGAAAAAATGGCTGTAAGCACCGCTAGCCTTAGAACTACTTAAACCTAACTAACCTAAGGACATCACACACATCCATGCTCGAGACAGGATTCGAACCTGCGTCCGTAGCAGCAGCGAGGTTCCGGACTGAAGCACCTAGAACCGCTCGGCCACGGCGTCCGGCCGACGTTGATTCTGATATCACTGTGAAGAGCTTGCGGAGGACTACTAGATTACAAAGGAAGAAAATACAAACATTCTTCAGAATAAAAGTACAAATCGGGATTAAATTTAAAATCACAAAATGATGAAAGACGTCGTAAATATGCTGGGAACAGTAGAGAATGCAAGCCAGATGAAAGGTCGCGCCGAAGAGAAACCCATAGAGACTAATTAGAACAGTGCCCAGTAAACGCCAGAGCTACGGCAGCGTCGAAAAGGAAATGAAAAAATGGCGCAAATCGATTTCGTAGATGGAACATTGGGCAAATAACGACAAGCTACTGTACAAAGTAGTCAGCAAATCGATTACGTAGATGGAACATTGGGCAAATAACGACGAGCTACTGTACAAAGTAGTCACGTGTCTATTCTGCAATATTTATACTACTCTGTTTACCCATTTTATTAAAGAGATTGATAACTGAATTGTATTTTAATGCGAAACACTTGTACTATTTTACCCGAGGTTTTCTATGAAAAAATGTACGATGCCGACCCGAATTGCGCACACAGACATTTTTTAATATTTTTTCGAGATAACGTACATAACATGAAGAAAGACAGTTGTTTCCTCGACGAATATTGTAATCTTCTCAGTGCTGAGCTTGTACGCTGCCGAAAAGAAAATTGATATACCGGGAAAGACGATGTCGATTTTAATCTGATGGTGGCACATGCCACCTGGGTGATAATAGATGTACAGTAAAGGTTTGAGGTTGTACACAAATAGACAGTGTAGTAGCACATCTACCAGTATGCCCTTTGTGTCTACCCTTTAATACGGAATGCTCACAGTCAGAAGGCTCAGTGTGATGCAAAAGTATGAAGCAAGCATTCAACCACGCTACAGAGACGCACTCGTACTTCCTAAGGTCGACTGAGCGAGTTTGAATGGTGTCAAACTGTAGTCTTCTGAAAGGCGCAGAATTGCCGCACAGGTTGGACGTGCTGCGTCAGTTGACCAACTACGCTGGTATCAGTGGTCACGTGAACATTCTCACACCAGCAGACGAGGTTCTGGACGTCCACACAGCGCAGATGCCCGCCAGGATCGTCGTGTTGCAAGGGTATCAGTGAAAGGTCGTACAGCTATCACAGCAAAGGTAAGAGGGCTTGCGAGCCCAGATGCGTCAACACGAACTGCTGCGAACCGGTTATTGGCAATGGGACTACGGGCACGCACGCCTCCAGCCCGACTTCCACTTACAACACAACACTGACGCGCACAGCTCGACTGGTGACGTCAGAGGATCAGTTGGAAGATGGGATAGTGCGCCGTGGTCTTTAGCAATGACAGCAGATCCTGCCAGCACGCAACTGGTGGTCGTTTGAACGTTCGACGCAGACCTAGTGAGCGCTATCTCATAGAGTGCATTCGTTCAAGACAAACTACCCCTGCCACAGGCAATACGGTCTGGGGCACGAAAAGCTACAACTCTCGTTCGCCTTTGGTATTTCAGGAGGAGATGCTAACCAGGGCTCGGTACGTGCAGATTGTTGTCAGAGCCGTTCTTGCGTCGTCCTTGAAACAGAAAGCTGATGTGCTGTTCCAACAGGATAGTGCTCGCCCGCACAACACGAACCTGAACTTGCTCTGCAAGACGTGCAGCAACTTCCGTGGCCAGAGCGATCTCCAGACTTGTCTCCAGTCGAGCGTGTTTGGGATATGATGGGACGAGAACTGACTTGTGCGACTCGTCAACCTACAACTCCTACAGAACTACGAGAACAGGTCGAGCAGCTGTGGCGTAAAGTATCCCAGGACAGTATTCGTCATCTGTACGATCGATTCCACGCCACAGCTTGCACTGCCGCCCGTGTAGGCTACACCACGTACAAATATGGGTGTCGCAGCATGGGTCGATACCTGGTACCTCAGAAACGCCTGTGCTATTGATCTGTAAATGTAATTATTTCATGTACTTCGTATGAACTGTTGCAAAAATAAACCTTGAGTGAACTGATAACCTCTAATAGGGTATCTAATTTTTTCCCAGGAGTGTATTTTACGAAAGAAAACTTAATATTAATGGTAAATTTACTGTTCTGGAACAAAATAAGACTAAAATACCAGATTAAAAATTTATGACATGTTGAAAGTGAATACTGGATACGTTAAAAAATAACTGAAATATATGCAATTCTCAGAACACTGAGTATTACAAAGTTAAAAATTTATGAAAGGAATGGAAGTATGGGTCGTTGCCGAATGGGGGCCCAGATATACGTGTGAAAAAGTATAACGCTGTACTGGCTACAGAACGATTCTACTGCTGCCAACATACACTGCGCCTATGGACCATGAAGTCTAAGATACGAGAAATTAGAGCTCTATTAGAGAGTGGGACAGGAAAGGAAATGACTTGTGCTGGTACAGGGTACCTTTCACCACGCACCGTACGGTGACTTGCGGAGTATCTATGTAGATGTTGAAGTAGATAAAATAAATCATCGCTTCTACATCTACACGTACACTCTGCAAACCACCGTGAAGTGCATGAATTGGATCTGTCCCATCGTACCAGTTATTATCGCTTCTTACCGGTCCACTTGCGCATGAAGAAAAACAGTATAAAAGCCTTTCTGTAATCAGAAATTAGTCTAATCTTGTCCTCACTGTTCGTGCAGGCGTGATAAGTATCCATTAAATTACGGTTACGTGGTAAATAATACAAAATTATAGGTTGTTGACTCAACTGAAAATCAAAGGCTTGGAACCGTCATAAAGAAAACGTTGTGGGGAAGGTGAACCAAACACTGCGTTTTATTGGCGGAAGACTACCTTAGAAGACGGAAGAAATCTACTAGAAGACAGCTTGCACTATTCTTGTCCGTTTCCTGCTACAGTACAGCTGACCGATATGGGATACTTTCTAGGTAAGATTGACGCAGGGTACCGAAAAATTCCAAAACAGGGCAACTCGTTTCGTATTACCGTGAAACAGGGGAGAGAGTGTCAAGGACCCGATACGCGACTTGGGGTGGCAAGCACCAAAACAAAGCAATTTTAGTTGCGGTGAAATATGTTCACAAAATTTCAGTCACAAACTATCTCCTCCGTATGCAAATATATTTTGTTGATTTCCGGTTACTTAGGGAGAAATGTTTATCTTAATAAAATACGAAATCAGAGCTCTTAAGGAAGATTTAGGTGTTCATTTTTCCCAGGTACTACTCGGGAGCGGTCGAGAAATAGTGTGAAAGAGTTTCTGTGAACCCTGTACCAACCACCTGCTCTTTCACGTCAGGAGTTGCAAAACAGGAAACTCACCGTAACACAGGAAGACATTCACTTCACAGCCAGTTGCCACACTTATTCAATCCGTATGGGGAGAAACCGAACGATGTTTGAGTGTTCGCCATTTGCGTGTAAGATTCAGTTTCCTGGAACTTACAGATACTACGTTATACAGATTCCTCGGGTCACGCTGATGGCGTAATGACCTATTTCGATTTAATACGTCATATCAAATGATATGAATACGTTGCACGGTAACATGTCAAACAATAAGTGAACGGACTGGGAGAGACACCCACAAAGCAAACATACACTATCTGATCATAACTATTAGGACACCTACTGGAGATAATAATATGGGGTTTGTAGCCACACTTCACCTTTATGAATCTTGATCTTTGCCGGGGCCACCTGCAGTGATGTATCTGCGGAAAAATAGCAACACACTCACACAAGAGAAGAAACCGTAGAAGGTAGTGAAACAGGACGCTAGGCTCCCGCAGCGTTCCATTAGGATCAGGCGGGGATTCGGGGAAGGCCTGTCCGATTTAGGAATGTTATTATCCAGAAAGAATCGCCTCACATGATGCTTTGCAACAGGGTACATTTTCATGCTAGCACAAACGGTCATGGCCGCCAAACTACTCCTCTACTCCAGTGATTCGCAAGTTTCTTAGACCCTTACGCCTGAGTGCAATTAGACATTAGGTAGTACCCCCCCCCCCCCCCTCCGCTTCATTGTCGCCAGCACTTAACTAAACTGTAGGATGAAAGACTTTTCTTGCAACAGTTTTATTTTTAAAATTGCGAAAGATGAATGATATTTAATTTGTGTGTGTGTTAGAATGATGTAGATGTTGAAGGAATTCGTGGAGCATCGCAAGTGCTACTGACAAGAAAGATGACTATCCTCAGTGAGGATACACACTTCTTACAAAACATACTTCCTCTGCATTACTCCTCTCCACTACGCCACTTGTTTGACCTGCACACTGCAACCACATTTAAAATGAACCAATTTGAATTGTGTGCACTGTACTTACTGTTCGTAAATCGTTTCATAGCTGCACTCCTTGCTTCTTAACTGACAGAAACTGGAAGGCTTCAGGCTGTTAATGCTTTGTGTCGGACCAAACCCACTAAAAGTAATAGTAATAATACTTGGAAGGGTTTTATTTTATACAGATAATTGTAATTTTGGTAATATTTTGGATGGTACGCGGGAAAGTAAAGCTTCAATAGAATTTGGTAATAGTGTTCTGTAAGAGACTATTAGTAGAACCTTTGCTGTGAGTGGAGTGGAGTGTTGAAGAGGCACAGGAGGAGTCGCTTTGTATGTTGTAATGGAGTAAGATGTGTTTTGGTCGTGCTGGGTGCCAGTAATAATTTTCTTACATTATTTTTCATTTATGGAGAAATATTTTGTAAATTTCATTCAGAACATTTGAAAACGTTCTGTAATAGTTCATTTTCCGAGACATCCAAGGGTAGTAATTAATTTGGTGAGAGATTTAGAATTGGAGACTTTTATGATAACATAACAATGTGTGATTTACTCTTCTTTTCAAATATGGATAGCATACATGTTTGTAAGAACGTAAAGAGAATTTGTTGATATTTCTCCCCCATTAATGTGATGCGATTTTTTAGGATTTCAGGTGTTAGAATATTTTGTCTTAGTGATGCTAAGTTTCGTTAATACAGCTACTTTATTCTCTTTCCATCAGTCAGCAATCGTCTCTTTATTTCAAGTTTCGTGTATACAATTTTGCTTCCCGAGTTTCTCAGTAACAGAACTTTAATTGGCAATTATCATTGGAGTAATGAGATTTACTATCAAAGAAGTTTTGTGGATGTCTCTATAGTTTAAAGCATGCATTGCACATTGCGTTGCTAGTAGTTTGATTTTTTTAACCATCATAGCAGCAGCAGCCACAATAGTTTGGTGATAGCACCAGCACAGCATTTATTCGTAGCGCAGACAGGGAGGCCATTTATAATTCACGTGCGATACAGTTAACATTTCAACAGTGACATACTTTTCAGACGGGGAATTTTGGTAGTTATTAATATTTCATATTTATCTCTCAGTCAGAGTGCTTGTGTTGTTACTAACAGGACAGTTTTCTTAAAAGTAACAGAACAGTACTCTCGCCATGAGCGTTGCAGGATACAGTTTAATGCTGCATTTCTGATTAACTGTTGCATTAATGATCACTTTTCAGGAATTACGAGATAACGTACAAACTTAAATACAATCTTAACCGTTTCTCTAATCACGAGTTTGACTTCACATTACTACACAGACAAAATACCGCTAGATAACTATACATTGCTGTATAACAATAACTAATTAGCCACTTTCATACTGGGTACAGCACTATAGTTGCCCTCATGTACTTACTGCTGTGTCGTGCCGTCAATTAATTCATTTATCTGTTTCGTAACGAGTAATGGGGCAACCTGGACTACTGCAGGTAGTATCTACAACTTGGAGAAGACATTTTCTTGAGGTATTTAGTATTTGTTACGTATATCTCTCACTTTTAGCGTCAGCGATGTGCGGGACGAAGTATGTGGTGCCACACAACGTGGCACTACACAAAACTGGCACTAATGGCATAGGCACATTGGGAACAGACACGATAGAGATCTGTAAGTCCACGGTATTGGTGATAAGTCGAGAAAACCGTACCGAAACACATGTGCTACAAAACGCCACTGTTTCCTGCGCATGTACCCCGACATCAATATGGGATATGATCACCACGCCCACGTACATAGGCCGCACAACAGGTTGGCATACTCTGGATCAGGTGCTCGAGCAGCTGCTGGGGTATAGCATCCCATTCTTCCACCAGTGCCCGTCGGAGCTCCTGAAGTGTCGTAGGGGCTTGAAGACCTGCAGCGATACGTGGACCGAGAGCATCCCAGATGTGCACGATGGGGTTTAGGTCTGGAGAACAGGCAGGCCACTCCATTCGCCTGATATCTTCTGTTTCAAGGTGATCCTCCACGACGGCAGCTCGTTGGGGCCGTGCGTTATCATCCATCTGGAAGAAGGTGGGACCCACTGCACCCCTGAAAGGGCTGCAAAATGACCTGTTACAGTTCCTCTGTCAAAGACATGCAGCTATGTACATGCACCAATCATAATCCCACCCCACACCATCAAACCACGACCTCCATACAGGTCCCTTTCAAGGACATTAAGGGGTTGGTACCTGGTTCCTGGTTCACGCCAGATGAAAACCCGGCGGGAATCACTGTTCAGACGATACCTGGACTCGCCCATGAACATAACCTGGGACCACTGTTCCAATGACCACGTACTGTGATCTTGACACCAGGCTTTACGGGCTCTCCTGTGACCAGGGGTCAGTGGAATGCACCTTGCATGTCTTTGGGCTAATAGTCCATGTCTGTTCAGTCGTCTGTAGACTGTGTGTCTGGAGACAACTCTTCCAGTGGCTTCGGTAAGGTCCTGAGCAAGGCTACCTGCAGTACTCAGTGGCCGTCTGCGGGCACTGATGGTGAGATATCGGTCTTCTTGTGGTGTTGTACACTGTGGACTTCCCGTACTGTAGCGCCTGGACACGTTTCCTGTCTGCTGGAATCGTTGCCATAATCTTGAGATCACACTTTGTGGCACACAGAGGGCCCGTGCTACGACCTGTTGTGTTTGATCAGCCTCCAGTCGTCTTAGTATTCTGACCCTCATAACGTCATAAATATGTATTCTTTGAGCCATTTTCAACACACAGTCACCATTAGCACGTCTGAAAACGTCTGCACACTTACTCGCTGCACCGTGCTCTGACGTGCACCAACACACTTCTGCGTATGCGGACTGCTGCCAGCGCCACCGTGCGACGACCGCAGGTCAAATGCACCGCATGGTCATACCCCGAGGTGATCTAAACCCGCAAACCGCCCACCAGAGCGTTGTTTTACCACGTATCAGCATTATCCTCAATTTATGAGCATGAGTATATGTGAGGAACCTCTAACCTCCATCGCATTAATGCTGATAATTGAGAAAAAGTAATTATTGACAACTGATGTAATGAGTGTTAGAGTCTTCCAAAATTGTGATAATAGTAATGATCTTTTGAAAATAATTTAGTTTGGTGACGGAATAGGACCGCTAAGTTTTTACCCCTCAGAAAATTTCATGTTACCCCTCAGGGTGTAATTACTCCCAGATTGAGAACCACTGCTCTACGCAGTACACAACGGTGTAAAATGTATTCATATCCTTCCGCATTTAGCGGTTTATTAAGCGTAATAAGGGGATCACACTCTAACTACGAAAGGCACACCTCCATACCGCAACACCAGTTCCTCCGTACTTCACTGTTGTCCATACACATAATGGCAGGTAACGTTCTCGAGACATTCGTCCAACCAAGCCCTTATATCGGATTGTGATAGGGTATAGCGTGATTCATTGTAGTAATTATCGTGGAATCACTCTCTTACACGTAACATATAAGATATTTAGTAAAATTTTAACCTCCAGACTTGAAGGGATGATAGAAGGGAGATTGGGGTACTATCAGGCTGGATTTAGGAGGAACAGATCCACGATGGATCAGATATTTTTATTAAGACAAGTGCTAGAGAAGTTTTATGAGTATAACATGCAACTACATCAGTTGTACATTGATTTTAAGCAAGCGTACGACAGCCTACATGGGAAGAAAATTATACAGATCATGAAAGAATTTAGAATCCTATTAAAACTGGTCAGTTTAACAGAAATGACAATGAAAGCAACAGAGTGTAAAGTAAGAATAGAGCAAGAACTGTCTGGTGAATTCGAAGTACAGAGGGGGCTATGACAGCGAGATGTGGTCTCTACAATGTAATTTAATTGAGTTTTAGAAACGGTGATGCGGCAAATGCCGATAAACTCAGGAGGAACAATGGTGGTAGCATATGCGGATGACGTAGTATTAATGGCAAGGAATGTAAGGTCACTAAAGGGGAACTACGACACGTTAGAGGAAGCAGCAAGAGAAGTTGGTTTAGAAGTAAACATGAACAAAACAAAGCATATGTTGATGGGGGAGCCCAATATAAACGGACAAAAGAATTCAATAGTAATGAATGGGAAAGAATATGAAAGAGTGAAAACATTTAAATATTTTGGTTTCGTAATAACATAGGATAATAAAGCAGCAGTAGAAATTCAAGAAAGGATAGCGAGTGGAAATCGTTGCTATTTTGCCTTGCAGACGTATTTAATTCCAGGAATGTTAGTAGGAACACAAAAATCAAAATATACACGACCATGTTGTTGTTGTGGTCTTCAGTCCTGAGACTGGTTTGATGCAGCTCTCCATGCTACTCTATCCTGTGCAAGCTTCTTCATCTCCCACTACCTACTGCAGCCTACATCCTTCTGAATCTGCTTAGTGTATTCATCTCTTGGTCTCCCCCTACGATTTTTACCCTCCACGCTGCCCTCCAATACTAAATTGGTGATCCCTTGATGCCTCAGAACATGTCCTACCAACCGATCCCTTCTTCTAGTCAAGTTGTGCCACAAACTCCTCCCCAGTTCTATTCAATACCTCCTCATTAGTTATCTGATCTACCCATCTAATCTTCAACATTCTTCTGTAGCACCACATTTCTAAAGTTTCTATTCTCTTCTTGTCTAAACTATTTATCGCTCATGTTTCACTTCCATACATGGCTACACTCCATACAAATACTTTCAGAAACGACTTCCTGACACTTTAATCAAAACTCGATGTTAAGAAATTTCTCTTCTTCAGAAACGCTTTCCTTGCCATTGCCAGTCTACATTTTATATCCTCTCTACTTGGACCATCATCAGTTATTTTGCTCCCCAAATATCAAAACTCCTTTACTACTTTAAGTGTTTCATTTCCTAATCTAATTCCTGCAGCATCACCCGACTTAATTCGACTACATTCCATTATCCTCGTTTTGCTTTTGTTGATGTTCATCTTATACCCTCCTTTCAAGACACTGTCCATTCCGTTCAACTGCTCTTCCAAGTCCTTTGCTGTCTCTGACAGAATTACAATGTCATCGGTGAACCTCAAAGTTTTTATTTCTCCTCCATGAATTTTAATGCCTATTCCGAACTTTTATTTTGCTTCCTTTACTGCTTGCTCAATATACAGATTGAATAGCATCGGGGAGAGGCTACAACACTGTCTTACTCCCTTCCCAACCACTGCTTCCCTTTCATGTCCCTCGACTCTTATAACTGCCATCTGGTTTCTATACAAATCGTAAATAGCCTTTCGATCCCTGTATTTTACCTCTGCCACCTTCAGAATTTGAAAGAGAGTATTCCAGTCAACATTGTCAAAAGCTTTCTCTAAGTCTACAAATGCTAGAAATGTAGGTTTGCCTTTCCTTAATCTTTCTTCTAAGATAATTCGTAGGGTCAGTACTGCCTCACGTGTTCCAACATTTCTACGGAATCCAAACTGATCTTCTCCGAGGTCGGCTTCTACCAGTTTTTCCATTCGTCTGTAAAGAATTCGCGTTGGTATTTTGCAGCTGTGACTTATGAAACTGATAGTTCCGTATTTTTCACATCTGTCAGCACCTGCTTTCGTTGGGATTGGAATTATTATATTCTTCTTGAAGTCTGAGGGAATGCCGCCTGTCTCATACATGTTGCTCACCAGATGGTAGAGTTTTGTCAGGACTGGCTCTCCCAAGGCTGTAAGTAGTTCTAATGGAATGTTGTCTAATCCCGGCGCCTTGTTTCGACTTAGGTCTTTCAGTGCTCTGTCAAACTCTTCACGCAGTATCATATCTCCCATTTCATCTTCACCTACATCCTCTTCCACTTCCATAATATTGTCCTCAAGAACATCGCCCTTGTATAGACCCTCTATATATTCCTTCCACCTTTCTGTTTTCCCTTCTTTGCTTAGAACTGGGTTTCCATCTGAGCTCTTGATATTCATGCAAGTGGTTCTCTTTTCTCCAAAGGTCTCTTTAATTTTCCTGTAGGCAGTATCTATGTTACCCCTCATGAGATATGAGATAATTAGCCATTTTGCACTCCCTTTCGATCTCATTTTTGAGACGTTTGTATTCCTTTTTGCTTGCCTCATTTACTGCATTTTTGTATTTTCTCCTTTTATCAATTAAATTCAGTATCTCTTCTGTTACCCAAGGCTTTCTACTAGCCCTCGTCTTTTTACCTACTTGATACTCTGCTGCCTTCACTATTTCATTCCTCAAAGCTACCCATTCTTCTTCTACTGTATTTCTTTCCCCCATTCCTGTCAATTGTTCCCTTATTCTCTCCCTGAAACTCTGTACAAACTCTGGTTCTTTCAGTTTATCCAGGTCCCATCTCCTTAAATTCCCACCTTTTTGCAGTTTCTTCAGTTTTAATCTACGGGTCATAACCAATAGATTGTGGTCAGAGTCCACATCTGCCCCTGGAAATGTCTTACAATTTAAAATCTGGTTCCTAAATCTCTGTCCTACCATTATATAATCTATCTGAAACCTTCTAGTATCTCCAGGATTCTGCCATGTATACAACCTTCTTTCATGATTCTTGAACCAAGTGTTAGCTATGATTAAGTTACGCTCTGTGCAAAATTCTACCAGGCGGCTTCCTCTTTCATTCCTTAACCCCATTCCATATTCACCTACCACGTTTCCTTCTCTTCCTTTTCCCTACTGTCGAATTCCAGTCACCCACGACTATTAAATTTTCGTCTCCCTTTACTACCTGAATAATTTCTTTTATCTCATCATACATTTCATCAATTTCTTCATCATCTGCAGAGTTAGTTGGCATATAAACTTGTCCTACTGTAGTAGGTGTGGGCTTCGTGTCTATGTTGGCCACAATAATGCGTTCACTATGCTGTTTGTAGTAGCTTACCCACACTCCAATTTTTTTTTATTAATTACACAGTTCGCAGACATCTGAACACATTCACACTCTTTCATGGATTCCACTAGATACAGACAGTTGGGGTACACTCATTCCATCCTCGGGGGTACAGGGTGGCGGCAGGAAGGGCATCCGGTCACCCTTTAAAATTAACATGCCAAATCCGATTAACCATGGCCGACCCTGCGTAACAGCAGGATAAGGCGCAAGTGATAGAATAGATAGAATTAAGACCTATGGTAATATATGGATCCGAAGGCTGTGTATTGACATTAAAGGAGGAGAACTGGTTATTGTGATGGGAAAGAAAGATACTGAGAAGGATTTTTGGAGCAGTGAGAGAGGAGATGGCTGGAGAGTAAGAACAGATGTAGGACTGCAAACACTTTTTGGACAGATGGATATTGTTGTTCTAATTAAGCAGGGAAGAGTAAGATGGGCAGGGCATGTACAGATAATGCCAGAAACGCAGAGCGTGAAGAAAGTTTTTACGGGAAAATCTGACGGGAGAAGGAGAAGAGGAAACCTAGGAAAAGGTGGCTGGACGATACGGAAGAAGAACTAAAGGCGATGGGAATAAAAAATTGGAGAAGGAAGGCGATGGACAGAGAAGAATGGAGGCAGGTGATACAGGAAGCCAAGGTTCTTCAAGGACTGTAGAACCAACCAAGAAGAAGAAGAAGAATATAGCGTGATTGATCCCTCCAAATCACTCGTTTCCAGTCATCCGCTGTCCCCACTGTCCACTGGCGTCGCACTGCGCACCTCCTCGTGTTTCGCTTAGCAACGACTGAAGAAAAGTGCGGCTTTTGAGGAGTGCTTCATTCTTTTTAAGTTTCTGCACACATTTATTGCGCCAGCTCGACTGCTCCTTGGTACTATGGAACTTACGAGTGATTCCTTCCGCTGATTTGATGCGATTTTCTTACGACCGCCCTCCGGCCTGCTCGCCGGTCCCTGGCCGCCAGCACATGAGATGTGCCTGGTCTCGTTTTTACTATGGTTTGACAGTTCACACCACCGACAGCCGACCTGGGCAGCTTTAAGGCATTTTCTCACTGAAAAACCAAGTCCAACGAACAAAAACACGCAACTGTTGTAATTTTAGCTAACTTGCAACTGTTGTCAGCTACACAAACTTACCAACTCTAGTCAACTGTTGCAAAATGTTGACAGTAGTTTCAAACACTTGTAAACACACTCATTGGGCTTTTGTTCCCTTTTTACAGAGAAAAATGGATTCTGACTCTGAAGATGCATTAGCGCTGTGTGCTACGAGGTATGTCCACAAAGTAATTTTCTTTGGTTATACAAAACAAACGTATACAGATACATAAAAAATATTTATTGTACAAAAATCTACAACTGTTAAACTACTTTTCTACATAGCTCCCGAAATTTTGTAGGCACTTGTCAGCGTGCCACAAGTTTTTGTATGCCTTCCTCATAGAAGGTTGCGCCTGTGTATTCAACCATATGCTAACATGTTCTTTCAACTCGTCATCATCGTTCAAGTGTTGACCACCACGGACAGGTTTTAGGTGTAAGAAGAGTTCAAAAGTAGGAGCGAGGTCCGGGCTGTACGGAGAATGATCAAACGAGTCCCAGTGAAATTTCAATAAAAGTTGTTTGGTCACATTCACTGTCTGAGGTCGGCAATTATCGTGGAAATAAACAACACCTTTTGACAGTAATCCTCGCCGCTTGTTTTGTATTGCTCGGCGCAATTTCTTAATGGTCTCGCAGTAACCGTGTGCATTGATTGTTTGGCCTCGTGGTAAAAAAATCAATCTGGGGAATTCCTTTTCTGTTCCAAAAAACGGAGCACATGGCTCTTCGAGGTGTCAAGATTTGCTTAGGCTTAACCTTCGTTGGTGATGAAGTGTGCCTCCATTTCATTGATTGCCGTTTTGTTTCAGGGGTGTCGTACGATACCTAAGTTTCATCCCCCGTGACTATCTGTGAAAGAAAACCATCACCTTCTTCATTGTAGCATGTCAAAAACTGAAGTACACTGCGCATCCGTTCTTTTTTGTGTTGTTCAGTAATAATTTTGGGTACCCTACGTCACAAAAGTTTTCGAAATTTCAGTTTTTAATTAGCAATTTCATGAATTAGTGAACGTGAGGTTTGCGGAACTTCCATAGCAAGGGCACTAATTGTAAACTTACGGTTGCGCTTAATCTTCTCTTCAATTGTGCGAACCAGTTAATCAGTAACCACAGACGGGCGTCCACTTCGTTCTTCATCGTGCACTTCATCGCGTCCTTCATTGAACAGTCTGACCCATCTTCTAACCACTGAATCACTCATAGCATTTTGTCCATAAACCTCACAGATTTGCCGATGGATTTCCTTTATTTAAATTTCGTTGCATTTAGAAAACGAATCACAGATCTTATTTCACTCGCTGCGGCATTTTCAATTACGGCTGACATTATAAAGTAGCTCTATAAAGCACACGTCGGCAGCAGCGATCTGAAAATGGTGTACATGAGTCAGAGTAACTGCCACACATGCTCGGAACTGCGAACGTAGCGCTGTCGCGGATAGAAATAGAAGCGGAACTAACTTTTGGGACGACCCTCGTATAATTATTGGTGTAATTGTTTGTCACGAAAATCAAGCAGAAAAAGACGCAAGTGATTCGGAAAGTTTTTGTTACAAAGAGAATTCTGTATTGTATCGAAGACAGTCAATGTTTCAAGAATTTTATCGGAGAGGGGTTTGTAAAAGTAAGCCTCTGGAGTCGCCATTGAACAAACATAATAAAGAAACAAAGCAGACGCTACGCAAATGCGCATGCGTCAGTCAACCAACTCTGTCGTGTTTTTCTTCTCTGACAATAAACTACGAACTCGAGCTAAAAAGTCCCTAAACTAGCTTTTAAAACTTACAATTTCAAACGACTGTTGAGAACAGTTGAAAACTAAGTAAAACTTAGAGTGGAAAACAAATGTTAACCGAGTTTGTTGGAGTTGTTTCTTGTGTGAAGGTATCTTTAGACCCGCCGGAGGGTTCGAGCCGCCCCCCCCCCCCCCCCTCCCCGCCCTGGGCATCGGTGTGTGTGCTGTTCTTAGCATAACTTAGTTTAAGTAGTGTGTAAGTCTAGGGATCGATGACCTCAGGAGTTTGGTCCCTTAGGAATTCACACACATTTGAACATTGTGGTATATTTAGAAGAACTGAAATGTCTGTGATGATTTTTTTGCTCTCTAGGGAAACTCGCCATTTCAGGTCCGTTAGATTTAATAGTAAGATGGCTCAGTGGATAGCGCGTCAAAAAGTGAACACAAATCAAGCATGAAAACAAGGACAAGGTGTACTGAACTGTGAAAAGGGAAGCAAAATAGAAACAGTAAACGATCCAAGCTCAAGATGTGCAACAACGACCGCATTTAAGTAGCCAAGGCGTTGTGGTTATGGGGTTATGTGTTAAAATCTATCACCATTTCAAATTTTCTTTTCCCTACAAAACTATGAATTGTCCGTCTGGTCACTGATGTGTCTGCTCGCTGTGTTGCAGTTTATGTCTGTGTAGTGGTGTAACGTCCGTTTGCTACAGCAAGGTGTAACGAAGGGACCTCCAGACGTACGCACTTCCTATTTCTTCTACGCAATTACCGCATGTTATAACTCTTGTGTTCCGGTTTGGAAATTTTGACTCTTGAATTCGTTTGTTGTGACACAGTTCACAACTTTTTATTTCTTGTTTTCATTTTTGTGAGAGGTCTACGCTGCGTCTCGCTTGTTCTCTCTATTCATCAGTTTTACATGCGACGGTAATGTATTCTTTCCACGTGACTCATGTTCTATGAGCAGCGTACAGTATGGTAGTTGCCAAGACTACTGAAGGGGCCGGCCGGAGTGGCCGAGCGGTTCTAGGCGCTACAGTCTGGCACCGCGCGACCGCTACGGTCGCAGGTTCGAATCCTGCCTCGGGCATTGATGTGTGTGATGTCCTTAGGTTAGTTAGGTTTAAGTAGTTCTAAGTTCTAGGGGACTGATGACCTCAGAAGTCCATTTTGAGCCATTTTGAGCCACTACGGAAGGAGAACAGACACGTCAATGACCAGATGGACGGTTTATAAATTTATAGAAAAAAGCGGGGCGCAAGAGAGATTTGTATACGAATCTTCTATTTGGCAGTCCAACACTGAGTCCACATAACCACGACGCCGTTGTTGCAACTCTCTCGATGTCGCACATCTTCTGATGGACCGTTCACTGTTTGTATTTTGCTTCTTTTTCCACAGTTCAGTACACCTTGTTCCTGTTTTCATGCTTGATCTGAGCTCAGTTTCTGACGAGGTACCCACTGGGCCATTTACCACTAAATCTAAGTGAGGGTGCAATGGGGAGTTTCCCGTGTCAGGTGACATCCAGTGACTAGTCCACGACAGAAGTCACTGTGCTATTCCGACTGCCCCACTCTGTTGTTGTTACTCCTCCTCTACTGACAATTCAGTACTGCCCACCTATGTTTATAATGACAAGTCCGCCTCTCACGTGATATAGTGGTCAATTCCAAGTTACGTAGCGGCACCCAAATATTTTCGATCAAATAGTGCATGTATGTAAGTAATGGTGATGATATTGAGAGTGATGTGATCTCCTCTACGATATAGCATCTTGTCATCTGGTGTCTTAAGGAGTTCCTTTTCGTCCTGTTAACTGTTTCCTTCTATTTTCTCCTTCAGTATGTGTAACACAAAGTTCCTTGCTTTATCTATCCGTATCACACCTACTATCCATTCTTCTCGAATCTACATCTCAAAAGCTTCTAAGCATTTGTCCTCTCTCTGTCGCCGTGCTCATGTTCGACTCCACACTTGGCAACATGCCACACAACACATTTTGTTAACATTTTTCTTAGTTTTTTATTTGACTAAAGGAAATACATTTTCTTCTGCAACATATTCCTATATAAATAGATACGCTTGTTTTTTTTTTTTCACGATTGCATGTGATGTTATAGTGTGGCGGTTATTGTGTATCATCAACATGGAGAAATGCAATGAATATGGATGGTACGATACTCTATGGTACTCTGCGGTTCGAATTCACTCTGTTATTTAGCAGTTGCATTGATTTGATTTTGTAAATGGTACTGACAATGTTATACACATGTATAATGAAATTATTCATACTACAACTTCTCCCGGATAATTATTTTGTTCAAATTGCACAAGAATTCCACCTGACATAGTGTAATAATGTTGACTGTAAGTTGTGTTCATATCACTAAAATTACAGATCAGCTTTTATAATTTTTGTCTTCGACGGATTTAATTATTCTTAGCAAATTGATCATGAAAAGGAACCACAGAATACCACCCGTACACAACACTGACGTATGCTACCAGAGATATTTTTCTCCGTGATTCGTGCGTAGTTTAATTTTGGCCTCATACATCAGCAATGAAATCTTGTTCAACAATAAATACCATCAGCACTGTTCTTAGAAAATGCAGTCTCATTCGATTAAATTTTTCTTTTATAAATAGAGTTCAGTACCACCGGCGCACATTTATTTCTTACACATCCGAATATTATTTTTAGTTTCAAGTAATTTAAATTTGCCACTGTGATAAAAGTTAAGATGGCGGCCAACAAAAGATAGAGGATTTTTTTATTAAGATTTTCCTTTGCTCAATAAATAACTAATCATTTAAATTGATGCAACCAATAAAAAAATTATTAAATTGTTTTGCAAATTAGTTTAACACAAACCCACGCTATTTTCAACTACAAGTACAAAGTTGCTATATAATCGCAACTAACAATGACTGCCCTTCTTGCAGCTATCATAAAACAATTAATACAAAATTATAATTAAAATAGGAAGTGAATTTTCAATAATTAATCATAAATAGTTTTAACGCATTTGGCTCTATTTGTTTTTACCAGCAAATGAACATAAAAGTACAATAATTTTACAGTAAATATTTTTCATTGAACAGACCTCAAATCGATTCGCGTCTTGCGTCAGCGACGTGCGTCAGAAGAAGACGACAAAAGGGTACAAACCAAAAGAAAAGAATGACATAGATTAACAAAGAATGTGAAACAAATATTGTCTCTGTTTTACATAATTATCATCTTTTTAAGAAATAATTACATAATTGAATGAATATTATTGAGTTACGTAATTTTCCACACGTTCATATTCCCCTCGTAATAAAAAAATATATATATCGTGGATGTTACAATAGCATACATATCGCTTAAGGACATTCCATATTCATTTTTAAATATTGATAATTTGTTTTTCATTTTTACCGAGTACTGAACCTATCTGAACAGATTTTAGCATGGTGCCTTAAAGGATGCATTAGGAATTAGCACCTGCAATAATTTTGCTATCGGGAACGCTGGTGTGCAGTTTGTGCCATAATTTGACGTTAGACCACGGTACTGGTACAACGACTTAGGGCTGAAAGACAAGCATTAATGTGAATTACCGCTGCAGACAGTCAGAATGGGTTTGGACAAGGTGAGCAGGGCTTTACCCGTGGAAAAAATGGAAATGAGCGTACGGCATTGTGGGTCGGGAGTCCCCCATTCGGGGAAGTTCGGTCGCCGAGGGCAAGTATTTATTGCATTCGACGCCATATTGGGCGACTTGCGCGTCGGAGATGGGGATGAAATGATGGTGAGGGCAACACAACACCCAGTGCCTGAGCGGAGAAAATCTCCAGCCCCAGCCAGGAATCGAACCCGGGCCCCTTGGCGCGGTATTCCGCCGCGCTGACCACTCAGCAACAACGGTGCTGCTCTCCGCGAACATCGATGCACTAAAGGAATACGGAGAGGTTCTCTTCCCGGGATTGAAGAGCAAGATTTGGAAGTTCCAGTTAACTGGCGATTCGAATTGTTTGTGGCAGAGGTCGACAACCAAATGCGCCACAAATTGTTGAAGAAGTAACTGTTACCATGGCTGAGAATGCTGGATGCAGTGTGCTAAGACAGTTGAACATTCCGCGGTCCACCGTTGTTTCGAGCAGCAGTAGAGCAATCTCTCACGCTGTCGTAGATACAGATGGTCATCAAACAGAGCAGCATTGGTAACCTACAACGTAAACAGTGTAAGCAAATAACAAATATTATCCTCTAATGCGGATATTAAAGAGAGAATTTTTTCAATGGTTTATTGGTTATTTATCTTCCGCACGTCTTTACAAATGTTGTCACAAAGCTTCATAGTCCTACGATTACTCGTTCGTGATGGGAGTCCTCTCAAGAAGAGAAAGTTTAATTATAATCACGCCGTATACTTCGCGCACGGATCACGAAGATAAGAGAGGGCTCGTACGGGGTGATTCACGAAGTTATGCAAATATTTTAATATGTTTTTCTACAAGTAAAAATGAAGAAAAAATCAATATAAACATAGGTCTGCAAATGTTTAGTTACTGAGTTACGGCTAATAAAAGATTTTACCTGAAATTTAGCAACTTCGCTAATATGAAACCATCGCAAAACTGTACGGGCTTAAAGTAAAGCACGATTTTCAAATATTTTGTTGTTATTGATCTATTGAATCTAATAAAACATGTGCCAGACGTGTATCTGCACTAGTTTTCCAGAACATCCAGAGAAGCAAAGATTATTATAAAAGTAAATTTGTTTACTTTCCATTAAGAATGTAGAAAAGTTTATGTCATTGTTGGCAACCGTTAGTGTGTTGTTTCAGTCGTTTCCTAACCTTGAAACGAGTTAGTTTTCTGCATTGTTCAGTGAAAGAACACAATAACAACAGTGTATTTAAGTGAAAACACATAGTAACTGTTGTAGTTCGTAGATTAGATATGGCCTTTAAAATTTACGACAGAGGAATACGCCGATATGGTGTTTATTAATGGAAAATGTGATAGTAATGCTACGGCTGCAGTTAACGAATATCGCGTATGTTATTCTACTCGGAGGATTCCGAATACACGAACCATTAGTGAAGTACGTATTTCGAAGTTACGGGAGACAGGTTTTCTATCCAGCCTTCAAAATCAGTACGAGCATCTGGGACATTATAACAGACATCATATTTACGCCAGTGACTGTAACGCTTCCTTTAATTCACGACTGCAATTTCGGCCTTAGACCACTATCAAGTGAAGATGTTATGGCTGTTAGGCCATGTCAACCTAAAATGAGCTGACACATTTATGTGTCGTTGTCATTACTATTAAATACATAGCCATAACAACTTCACTTGATAATGGCCTAAGGCCGAAACTGCAATCGTGAAATGAAGAAAGTGTTACAGTTACCGGCGTAAATGTGATGTCTTTTATAAAGTTCTACATGACTGTGAGTCCCAGGTATAAAAAGTTAATTCGTCTGGGACATGTTTTATTAGATTCACCAGATAAGTAACAACAAAATACAAGAAAATCGCGCTTTACTTTAACCTCGTACGGTTTTGCGATGCCTTCATATTAGCGAAGTTGCTAAATTTCAAGCAAAATCTTTTATTAGCCGTAACTCCCTAACTAAACATTTGCAGACCTACTTTTATATGAACTTTTTTCTTTAGTTTTACTTCTAGAATAACATATTAAAATATTTGCGTATTCTCTTGAATCACCGTGTAGAGAGTCATTCTTCCCTCGATCTCTTTGCGATTGGGGGAGGGCAGGAAACGACTACTAGTGGCGCAATGTACCCTCCGCCATACGGTGGGTTGTGGAGTGTGTATGTAGACGTACTTGTAGCTGTAGGAGCGCAGGAAACTTGTTGTAGCATCCAGTCTGGTTAAGTGAGGTCATTAAACCGGTAACCGGCTTTCTTTGCTGCGCCGGGGCGATTGTTTTAAAAACCCCTTTAGCCTCTCGAGTTGATGGAGGGTCGCAGACAATGAGGGCAAAAACAGGTAATCGATTGCCCGCCTGTCCGTCTGTTGGTTTTATGCCGACCCACCCATTCTACGGAACCATCGTCCGGAAAACTGCAGTGTCGCATCGTCGCACAGCGCTCAGCCTACGGCCGTTATTTTGTGCCTGTGGCCGCTAGAGTCGTTCTTGCTCTACTTTAATTATTCTCTTCGAGAAATACGATCCTAGGACGTCGTTTCCGACCAAAGTCATGTCGAGATTATATCGACATTCCGTACGCAGTATTTACACATTTATTCTTATCATGTAGATTATTCGTTGTCTTATTAAATAGACAATTCTTCTCGTTCTTGGCGTGCTCGAAACCACAGACGTTACCGATTACTCTGAAGAGTCTGAACAAATGAAGGGGAGACTGGGGCAAGATCGAGTAAGCTAATAATCCAAGGACCTTTGGAGTTTAGATTAGATTAGATTAGATTTACTTTCATTCCAATTGATCCGTAGTGAGGAGGTCCTCCAGGATGTAGAACATGTCAGAAAAACAACAATACATGACAAATATTTACAACTCAAACAAATAAGCTAATGTACCATTCCACAGGTCGCAAGTGGCATGGTTGTCATTTTTTAATGAACGCTATATGAATGAATCATTTTACAAATACTAATGCACTGAATTTAAAATAACAGGCTTCTGCAAAATGTTCTTGAGTTCACACCACATATAACTCTTACTACACGTTTTTGTGCCTGGAAAACTTTAGCTTGGCTTGATGAATTGCCCCCAAAAATAATCCCATATGACATTATGGAATGAAAGTAAGCATAGTATGCCAGCTTTTTCATTTTTATATCCCCTATATCTGACAGAATTTGCATTGCAGGTAGAGATTTGTTAAGACGCTTCAGAATTTCTGTGGTGTGCTCCTCCCAGTTGAATTTATTATCAAGCTGTAATCCCAAGAATTTAACTCTGTCCACTTCTTCTACCTGCTTGTCATCGCATGTTAGGCATATACTCGTGGGACACCCCTTACAAGTTCTGAACTGCGTGTAGTGTGTTTTTTCAAAGTTTTGTGACAAAGAATTGGCTAGGAACCAGTGATTAATGTCCAAAAATATTTTATTAGCTGACCTTTCTCAGACTACACTTGATTTGCTATTTATTGCAATGTTTCTATCATCGGCAAACAAAACGAACTTGGCTTCTGATAATGTTACTAATGAAAGGTCGTTGATATACACAAGAAAAAGTCAGGGCCCTAAAATGGAACCCTGTGGGACCCCACATGTAATTAGTTCCCAGTTGGATGATGCCTGATATCTTGATACATGTCTCTTTCCTAATAACACCCTTTGTTTCCTGCCAGAAATATAATATTTGAACCATTTTGCAGCATTTCCTGGTACACTATAATATTCTAATTGAACTATTTAGTTGAACTATTTAACCTAGAGAATGTCAGATTTAGTAAAAGTAATCATTGTTTAATTAGACGCAATATATTGTTGCCGAAAAGTCATAGCTGCAGGACTTTTTCAGTGAGGGGTTCTTTTATAGAAAAAGTACATCAGCCGATCTTACTGCACTACTGTTTCCAGCACGACTGAATGCAGTGGACGCGTCTACCTGTTCGCTCTGACGTCATGTTGGTGTGCGCCCATGTCCATCTAGCGGCGTATTTGCGTATCAGCGCTATTACATGGACTACATCTTCTTCCGTAGGGTATGGCATTACGACCCCTTCAGCGGTTTCCGTTTTACAACCTACGAATCGTTTGTTTTTGAATGTCACTTACACGTTATTGCACATACCGGTACAAATGTAAAAGGAAACAGAGCCACCAGAAGAAACGTTCTGAACAACCACTGACTGTGGAGACAGCCTTCAGGAACATTCCACTACTTGCTACCTTGATACTGTCGAATGTACTGAATACCCAATCCATTTTCTGTTATATTGTGAATATACTAGTTTGTATATTTAGTACTATCTCAGCCCAGCTGCTTCGCTCGCGTAGACCGTATGGCCTGCACAGATTTTCTTGTTTTGTTTTCCTCTGTTATTAGCTTTTCATGTTGTTCATAAATTGAAATATATTCTAAACTATTCACGCTAATTAAGGCCATAGAAGCATGGTCTTTTGCTAATGTGCTTTGTCCAGGAAACGATTCTGGTAGCTGGGGTAGGAGGTTTTTGTTAATTCTACCTTTTGAGTTCTTGTAGTGATATTGCAATAGAAACTTCCATCCCCTAATACATTTCTTTATTGCTAACCAAGAGTGAAATACCAAATTTAAAAACGTTTTAATGTCACAAAACATTTTCTTAAAAATGTTCATCCCTATTTCAGTCCCTTAGGGACTGAATTTTCAAAAACACTGAGACGCATATTCGTTATATTTCGAACCGACAAATCAAATTTCAATCTTTCTAGATGTAGCTTTAAAATTGCTTTAGTTGTTCTTCGATAATGATTTATCATCAAGACACGAAAAGTATTTCACCCAGTATAGTACCCAATTTGTGGTCCAATTTGCAAAAATGCTGGCACACACAATTTTTTAAATTTCTGACAGAGAAACCAATTAACAATTTTCGTAGTTATACCTTCAAAATTGGTATCATCATATTTGCAAATGCCTTTCATCCGCTATTTCACCCTCTTAGGAGTAGAATTTAACATGCCTACAGCATAAGATCAACACTATCTCCAAATTTCAAGTTTCTATCCTTAGCGCTTTGTGCTGGGCGATGATGATTCAATGAATCAATCAGACCCTATTCCCACCGCTGAGGAGTTGAACTTTTCCCAAACAGTGAGAGACGATTTTTAAAATTTACAATCAAGGTGTCAAATATCAATTTTCATAGGTTTCCATTTAAAAATGATTTCACAATGAAATTTTTCATGACACTTTTCAACCCCTATCTCACTCCCTTACGGGTTTAATTTACAAAACAGTGAAACACGTATTTATTTATCTCTAACCGAGAAACCAACAACAAATTTTCCAAAAAATTGCTTAAATATTGCTTTCATAATGAAACAAATTATTTCCATAAAAACTGTCAACCCTTATTTCACCACCTTAGGGCTGAAGTTTTCAAAACAGTGAAACACATTTTTTTAAATTTCTAATGTAGGAGCCAAATATCGATTTTCATATATTTAGATTCAAAAATGCTTCCACACTGAAATTTTTCAGAAATCTTTTCAAAACTTGTTTCATCCCCTTAGGGGTTGAATTTGCAAAAAAATTGAAACACTTATTTCAATTTAACCGAGTAGTCGAATTCCAACATCCATAGACGTAGCTACAAAAATGCTTCAGTTGATTTTTAATAACGATTCACTTTTTAAAAAGATCTTTCATCCACTATTTCGCTCCCAAAGGGGATTGATTCCTAAAAATGCTGGAACATCTTCTTTTTATTTCTGATCGACAAACCAAATTCCAATTTTTATGGTTCTGACTTCAAAATTACATTAATAGCGACATAGTTTCAAAAACCTTTCATCTCCTATTTCACCCCCTTAGAGGTGGAATTTCGAAAAATCCTTTCTTAAACGATGCCAGCAGTATAAGATTTACACCCTGTCCAAAGTTCAGTTTGCTATCCCAGCGATCTGGGCTGGCCAATGATGATCCAGTTCATCAGTCAGTCAGGACATTTTCTTTTATATGTAAAGATTAGCAGTTAATTTCTTTGGCAATTGTAAATTCTTTACTTTGTTTATGTTTCTGCCAGTATGCACAACAACATCTTCGCCAGGCGTGTTACACAACGAGCTAATAAAGTGAAACCCGTGTCGCAGAATGAAACAGCTTGTGATACATGTGTCAAGAAAGTGTGTTCTCCCGAATATTGTATAATTTGCTGGATAACATACACATCGCCAAGAAATACGAGAGTTTAAATTATCGTAGACGTACCTGTGACTGAAATGGAGCACGAACTCAATTGGTCAAAGATGAGGTGGAAATCGGCCATAGAATTCTGAAAATTTATCATTAATATCCATCCGAATATTACGCTAGTGAAACCAAGGCAATATAAATCGAGATAGTAGGACGATGATTTGAATCTCGCTAATCCCGAATACAAGTCCAGCGTCTTAAATTGTTCGGAGAATTCGTGGGCATGCAAACTTGTATTCGACAGTGCCTAGTAAACCACACTGATATTCAATAGATCTTGGCTTTATGAATGTGTTTGTTTACATGACCTAAGTACATCATTTCTGATGTTTGTTTGTTCCATATATGATGGTCTCTGCCCAACTACTCCATTTCTTACTGCATCGGTCCATGGAATTCCTAACATTACTGTGTACAACACTTTTAGAAAACATCTAGGATATTTAAGATGACGGCGTGTAGGTTACAGGCCTGTGTGGCATGATGCGATGTTAACGATTTCAACAGTTTTCGTCAGTATTAAGCCTTTAGGGCAAAATAATTATCAGTAACGTTACGCGCAGAATGGAGCTCGTCTCCGAAGGAACTGCAATACTGTCAGTATTCTTGGGTGTTCATATTCCAGTACTTGTGTATAATAGGGATGATTCAAGGAAATACCGACTTAATAGAGAGAGGTAACTTTTTCCCAGCAGCTCCTAGCGGCAGTCTGCCACTAGAGTGCCATGCGACACTAGAATAGAAACGTGCCGCCCAGTCTATGGCAAATGAGATTTCAGATTTGTATAAAATAACTGATTCCATATAGACAACAAGGGTTTTGTCCGTGTTACCGGTTCCCAGTACATCAGAAATGCTTAAAAGGGAACCTCCCCATCGCACCCCCTTCAGATTTAGTTATAAGTTGGCACAGTGGATAGGCCTTGAAAAACTGAACACAGATCAGTCGAGAAAACAGGAAGAAGTTGTGTGGAACTATGAAAAAAAAATAAGCAACATATACAAATTGAGTAGTCCATGCGCAAGATAGGCAACATCAAGGATACTATGAGCTCAGGAGCGCCGTGGTCCCGTGGTTAGCGTGAGCAGCTGCGGAACGAGAGGTCCTTTGTTCAAGCCTCCCCTCGAGTGAAGAGTTTACATTCTATATTTTTCGAAAAGTTATGATCTGTCCGTTCGTTCATTGACGTCTCTGTTCACTGTAATAAGTTTAGTGTCTGTGTTTTGCGACCGCACCGCAAAACCGTGCGATTAGTAGACGAAAGGACGTGCCTTTCCAATGGGAACCGAAAACATTTGATCGCACGGTCATAGGTCAACCGATTCCTCCACAGGAAAACACGTCTGATACATTCTATACGACACTGGTGACGGCATGTGCGTCACATGACAGGAATATGTTGTCGACCCATCTAACTTGTACACTTGGGTAAAAAGGTTCTTCTGCCTTACCCGATTTAGGTTTTCCTGTGGATGTGATAATCACTACCAAAAAGTTATGAAAACATAAGAGTTTGTCACATAAACTGCAACAAATGAATGCAATGGTTTCACATTCGCACAGACACTGAACATATTACAGTGAACAGAGACGTCAATGAACGAACGGACAGATCATAACTTTGCGAAAAATAAAGGAAGTAAACTTTTCACTCGAGGTAAGACTTGAACCAAGGACCTCTCGTTACGCAGATGCTCACGCTAACCGCGGGACCACGGCGCTCGTGAGCTCACACTCTCCTTGATGTTGCCTATCTTGCGCATGGACTACTCAGTTTGTATATTTTACTTATTTTTTTCATAGTTCCACACAACTTCTTCCTGTTTTCTCAATTAATCTGTGCTCAGTTTTTCAAGGTCTATCCACTGTGTCAACTTATAACTAAATCTGAGGGGGGTGCGATGGGGAGGTTCCCTTGTTAGTGTAAAAGACATAAGCTCCATTCATACGTGGGTATGGAAATAGCCACAAACCAACGAGACTCCTTGGTTTATGTTTAGCATTAAAATAGTTACAGACACCAGTTTGATCCAGCAGCCATTATGAATTAAGACAAAAGGAATTCCGAGTGGTCTAAGGCGCTGCAGTCCTGGACTGTGCGGCTGGTTCCAGCTGAGGTTCGAGTCCTCCCTCGGGCATGGTGTGTTTGTCCTTAGGATAATTTAGGTTAAGTAGTGTGTAAGCTTAGGGACTGATGACCTTTGCAGTTAAGTCCCATAAGATTTCACACACATTTGAACATTTTGAACAAGGGAATCGCTCATTGACTGAAATCAATCGGAAAAGCTGAAAATTTGTGCCAGACCAGGATCGAAACCGCGTCTCCTGCCTGCGCTCATTGACTGAAATCAATCGGAAAAGCTGTAAGTTTGTGCCAGACCAGGATCGAAACCGCGTCTCCTGCTTACTAGGCACATGCTCTGACGCTTTTTGTTTTGGTCACCATTCTAGTCATTTTGTCTGTGTGGACACCACATCGCACACCTTCACGTTTCTCGTTGAATACTTCACTCAGTTTTTTTTATTTTTATTACAAAGGCCATCCAACGCTCTGAACGAACACACTGACCTGCCGTGCCGGGTGATGATGAGAAAAACACTACAGCCAGTCGTCAGGAGGAGAAAATCCCCGCTCTGACCGGGAACCGAACCCGGACCCTCTGCATGGCAATGAGACATTCTGACCATTCAGCTAAGGAGGTGGACAGCCACGAAGCCGTTCGGGCACAGTGGTCATGATAAATGACCCAAATTCTCAACTTATCTCACCCACTACTGATATATTGCTCCTCCTCAGTGTCCTTATTACTCGCGGCATTTCACCAATACCCGTAAGAGTTCGAGCGGTGTGCATCCGCAGCGGAGTAATTGGCCGTCATCGCCTTAATTACATATGTGGCGTCTGTTCTTCTGAACAAGCTTAGTGGTCCGAACACCTGCCTAGTAACGAGGAGAACGAGGTTCGAATACGGGTCTGGGAGATATTTTCAGTCGATGTCCGTTCATAGCCAATGTCTGCAGTTCTTTTATATCTTAACTAAAATCGTTCTGTGCTTCTCCCTTCACCCTTCTGGTTTTTTATGAACGAAGAACTCAGTACGAAAGAAACTGAGGACAGCTAAAACTGTCACAAACACAATACATGAAGCATTTATCAGCACACAGTCGAGACCGCAATTCCATTTATATCGGGCAGATATATACAAATTTCAATATACGATAGGACACATAGGGCACTAAAAAGTGACAGTTGACACACCACACTTACCCTGTCGATATAGTTCACAGTTTTGCTCTATGAATAACAATATTTTGTTTTGCAAACCAGTGGGAGTCAACGCCTTCACCATACAGATTATTCACGTCTAATCTCAACACGGATCAAGAACATCGAAATATTCTCGTACACTATTCGGATAATACACTCACTTGACCAACACTTTAATCCATTGGCCGGTGTGGTTGACGCGAACACTGATCAGTTCAACTCGGTATTTTGATATTCATCTCCCTCCCTCTCTCTCTCTTTGCTTAAGAAAGACCCACTTACTACTTGAGCAACAATAAACAATATCGGCGCAAGGAAGCGCGAATACCTTGCAAACACCCCCCCCCCCCCCACATTCACACAAACACACACACGTACGCGCGCACACGCGCGTGCGCGCGCCTTACAACCCACTGTCAAAACAAAATTCGAAATACGAGTCCATAACACATAAATCAAGATGTCGTCAGTTGAATGTTTCGCAAACAGTGATATAGTGAGCGTTGGAGACGTACAAACAGCAAAAAGTAAAGACAAACAAATTACATACACCTCCCACGTACACGAATTTACAGTAACATATTCTCAAAAATGTTCAAATGTGTGTGAAATCTTATGGGACTTAGCTGCTAAGGTCATCAGTCCCTAAGCTTACACACTACTTAACCTAAATTATCCTAAGGACAAACACCCATACCCATGCCCGACGGAGGATTCGAACCTCCGCCGGGACCAGCCGCACAGCCCATGACTGCAGCGCCTGAGACCGCTCGGCTAATCCTGCGCGGCTACATATTCTCACAACCAACAATCACGCACTTTTTTTTTTTAAAAAAAAAGAAAACCAATTACAATACCCCAGTTAACAAATGATAAACGTAATTTACATAGGAGTGTTGACAGCAGAGATTAATAAATAAGTAGTAATAGTAAAATAAGTAACATTAATAAAACGCAAAATAACCCAAACACCAATAAATTCATTTTGGGCGTAATTTTTCCGATGTATTGTAGGGAAAGCAAATAACAGATTGTACCACAGTATCTGTACTGTAGATGACAGACAGCTACTTGAAGAAAATATATATATATATATATATATATATATATATATATATATATAATTTTACGTGTTTTTTTCTTTTCTCAGTGCAATCGCATACTTTGGAGATCAATCCTGAGGTTACAACAAAATATAGCGAGAAGGTGCTTTTCAACATGAGAGCGCCGCGTCTAGCCGATGTACTAAAAGTAGCGGCCACTGCAGGTGAACTTGTAGGCACCAGATGTGATAAATTTATTAGGCTTGGGCCTGTTCCATGTTGTTAGCATGTCCTCAGCGAATTAATTGTCTGAAGACCATTCCTAACGCCCGTCTTGAGGAAAACACTGTTCGTCTTTTGCGACACCATACCATTGTAGGTCACTGCTGTAAATTTAGCTTTCGTTGCACGGTTACTATTACCATCAGGGGCTGTCTTGTTATTAAGATTTTTTTATCTTTTTTTATCTTATTATAGCAGATCGCAGCTAGATGTTTTGCAGCCATTGAATAAAGCGATTTACTTCAGGATCGCCATTTCTGTGTCAGTTGCACACTGTTGTGACATAAGCCACAGTAGACGATGAATCATAGAACAAAAGAAAGATGTTTAATACCATTGTGAGTGCGACATATGAAGAGCAACCAATCAAAACGCATGGACAAAATTGAATTTCATATTGTTTCCAGTGGTATTTTATGTGCTCTACATGACCCACCAATCAGATTGCGTCTACCTGTATATGGTAACAACGAAAAAGTATTTTGAAGATGAAAAATCGTATATTGTCCACATGACTGAATGTGTCAGTATGTATAATGTCCACCACTTACGTATCAGGTTGCTTTTGTTTCATCTACTTTGGCAGTACTGTCGGGTTTAACTCTTGTCAATGTCTGCGACTGTTCAAAGCTTTAGTCGGCATTATTGCCTTCTGGTATTGCTTGACATCGTTTTACCAAAATCGTTATTACTGGTATTGCATAGCTGCAGTATGCTGTTGTGTTTTGTGCGTAGTGCGTCCACTAGATTTAGTAGAGGAAAGTGTGACTGTAGGGGAGGAGCGTAAAGATCGTGGAACAAGAAACAGAATGAAGAAGAAACCAAAAAAAGTGGAAACTGAAATCAGCTGAATCTTCTGTTTATAACTTATTATTAGAAAAATAGAATTTGTTTCCGTGATATTCAACAGTAAATAATGGCACGGTAAATAGCACTTTCTTATTCTTCTTGTCCTAGGTATCGTCATAAAGATCCTCATTTAATGAATTTTGATCCTCCCGGGCAATATAGAGAGGGTCGTTTTAATTGCTGCTCTATCCCAGTAAACGTTCTATGTAGAACAAAAAGAAATATGTTTTCTATATCAAATAAGAAACAAGAAGAAAGAAAAGTGTATCTTTTGGATTTAAGCAGTCAAAAGCGCCGCCACATTCGAAGAGAAAGTGACAAAGTAAAACCAACAGCTGTCGCAGTGAAATATCACGTAAATTGGGGTTTTAATACAGATTCGCACTATTTTTCATTTTAATTTTTCTTCTTAATGAAGTGTATCTGTACATCGATACTCAACAAGAAATGATCCAATAGACTCTGGAACACTTGCAGTTTATGTTCTAACGTCCTAATCTAAACAAAGACTGTTATTATTTTACAAAGTTAAGTAAGTAGCTGTCGCATGCTAACATGGGTTTTTGTAAATTGAAGCTGAAATCAGGGGGTGAGAAAATTCTTTTATGTGCTGCATTTTTTCGGAAACTCTTTGATATTGGGCAAACAAAATTAAAGAGCATTGCGAAAGCAATTGCATCTGGGACAGATAAAAGATGGGGTGATCATAAAATTGAAAAGTATGAAATCAAAAGAAGGCATGTATTAGAATTCATATCAAAATTGAAAGCCACTGAAAGTCATTACAGTAGGAACAAAAGCAAAAGTTTGTATCTCTCGTGTGAATTAAATATAAACAGGCTTTTAAAATTATGCAACAACTCAGCAGCAAGTTATCTCAAAGTTAAAAAAAATCATTCTTCGCCAGAATTTTCAATTTCAAATTCAATTTGAGTTTTGGCTTCCCTGCCAGTGATAGATGCAGTTATTGCCTCAGATCGCGGCATGAAAGTCTGAGTGCTGTAGATACAAATCAAAGGAGAAGTTAAAGATTGAACTTCATGCTAATAGGCTGAAAGCTCGAGTTTTTCATAAATTAATAAAGCAGACGGAAGTAAAACCTTTGCATTTGACTTGCAGCATGTCCAGCTTCTGCAAAAACTGAATATTGGAGAGGAATTTCTACGCCCGACAAATTGCTTTTTATAGCTTCTGTGTAACAAATATAGAAAACACACGCTCTGTATTCTATGTATGGAATGAAGATCAGGGTGGAAGAGGGCTACAAGGAATTGCATCAGACATCACAGATTTTCTTTCTAACACTTCCTTTGACCGGATTACCACATCTCTCAGACTCCTTGCTGATGCATGTGCTGGCCAGAATAAAAATCAATACCTGATTCATGCTGGTGCAAGCTGGCTACTGGACAGTTCTCCGTTACATATAATGGGTGTGTATCTATATTTTCCAGTTTGAGGGCATTCCATTTTACCTGAAGACATGGTCTTTGGACGAGTTGAGAGAATACTGCGCCAAATTCCAGAAATTTTGAATGTACAGATCTATAATGAAGTTGGGGAAACGCAGGTAATTGGAAAAGACTGGGATCTTAAGAACTACAAAGAACTCTCAGGGGAATGGAAAAAGATGGATGGTATCAGTGAAGTGAAAAGAATAATTTAAAAAAAGTCAAAACTGAAGAGTGTCAGCGATCAGGCTATAAAATTTGAAACAGCAATTCATTATTACTCCGATGACCCTTCTAAATCATACACACCATTGTCAAAATGTGGTCATAAGATGTTCTCCGTTACTGAAAGATCTATACTAGCGTTGTCAAACATGATAAGGGAAGAGAGGGAGGAAGATGCGAAGAAACAGCTCACTTTAAGATTTGTCACCCAATGGAAAAAAGAATATATATATATATATATATATATATATATATATATATATATATATATATATTTGCAGACTTTAGACGTTCTATGCAGCAGCAGCACTTCAGAAGTTATCGAATGTGATTGTTTACAAGAAGAACCAGGAATGGGCAAAATTTCGTTAATTCTTCCTGTAAAAAATTATTGTGTCGAACAATTTTTTATGTAATTTAAGACTTTGTAGCAGTACTTCAAGTAAATATTAGTGTTACATTGTTCTAAGTTTTATAATAAATGTAAGGCAATTAAAATTACTGTAAGTTCATAATTATTCTCAGGTATTAAAGATCGTGTGAATTAATGAAGATTTAATACTAAAAACCCATCAAAATGTGTAACGCCTTACGTGACCGATCGAAACGTATTTTGTCCACAACATAAACTGATTTTACAGCCGTTCTAATCAAATTTTGATCTGTTGCAAAGTGGGATCGAATTCAGTGTCCCAATGTAGAATCAATTTTGATAACAGCATTATGTTCCATTGAATAGTTTAGTAGATATCAGTTTTTCGCTTTTTCTCAAAAATTTGAATCAATGGGCATTGTACGTTTTGATTAGTTGCTCCTCATATGTGCATCCGTTGTTACACCAATGCATGTAGATTTCTTACATGTGCCAAATATGTGCTTTCCATTCTTTTTAGTAGACATCAAGTGTAAATAGTTTACTGAGCAATCCTATTCTGTTTCCAAAGTGAAAACAATTTTAGGACTATAGTACACATTAGTGCTGCAAAATTATTTCAACCTCAATACTTGACTTGCCACTATCCTACATTTATTCTGAATTTAATGATAATTTTATGATCAAAAGGATGAGCTGGCATTGGGTGATACCCTGGCTGGCATCTTGGCGGAGATCTTCGTTAAGGTCCTGGAAAATAAACTCTTTCAGAAATATGATGCATTGAACGAGAAAAGAATATATTAAAAGAGGTATATTGATGATGTCCTTTCATTTTTAAGCAACAAGGTTGACACACACAATTTTGCATCGCTAATGAGTTCTATACATCCTAAAATTATTTTCACTTTGAAATAGAATAGGATTGCTCAATAGTCTATTCAGACTTATTTTCACTTTGAAATAGAATAGGATTGCTCAATAGACTATTCAGACTTGACTGTTCCTAAAAATAATGGGAAGCGCATGTATGGCATATCTAAGAAACCTACATGCACTGGTGTAATTATTAATAAAGATCCGTCACACTCACAACGGTATAAAACATCTTTCTTTCGTCCTGTGATTCATTATCTACTGCGGCTTCCGTTACAGCAGTGTGAGTCTGGTAAGGAGATGGCGCTCCTTAAACAGATTCCGTTGGACAATGGCTACAAAACATGAGATGTTACGATCTGCTGTAATAAGACAAAAATGACATGTCTTGATGACAGCCTCTAATGGTAATAGTAATCACACAACTAAAACTAAACTTACAGCAATAAAGTTATGTCGGTTGTCATAAATGGCTGAGAGACTCGTAAAGGGCAGGTTCAGCCGCGTAAGTGGAAAGGTTTCCCTATCCGCTGCGCCCGCAGGAATCTTTCCTTCTCGAAGTAGGAGACCAGTGTACGTATGTACGTCTGTCTGTTAAGTGGAGGTGACTGTAAAAGGTGTGTGTGTGGCGTGTAGCCTCACGTTCGTGTTGGAGATGCTGAGGGGGGTGAGTGGGTGAAACCTGGTGCCGAGCTTAACGTCCCCATTCGACTGACTTATCACCATCAACAATGTCGCATGACCTCACTTCATAAGACATTATGCAGAGGCTTAGAATTTAATCCACGACATTTGGCACAAGGGCTGGTGATTAGGGACTCCACGCTGACTCCCCTTCTGTCCCCTCTGCCGTAAAGGCAAAGGGGAGGCTGTGAACAGCTCGCGGCCTACCCGAACGGTCTACCCATCCAAGTAATAACCACGCCAGATAGTGGTTAACTTCGGTGACCTGACGGAAACCGGTGTACTCAATTTACCAGATATAGACTGGGACATTCAGATGTTTAGCACGGAATGACTGCACTCGAGTGCACTATCCGAAAATTACCTCGAGCAATTAAACAGAGAACGGACTCATGGAAATAAAATCTTGGACCTACTGATAACAAACAGACCCGAACTTTTCGACTCAGTAAGCGCAGAACAGGGAATCAGTGATCATAAGGCCGTTGCAGCATCCCTGAATATGGAAGTAAATAGGATTATAAAAAAAGGGAGGAAGGTTTATCTGTTTAGGAAGAGTAATAGAAGGCAGATTTCAGAGTACCTAACACATCAAAACGAAAATTTCTGTTCCGACTCTGACAATGTTGAGTGTTTATGGAAAAAGTTCAAGGCAATCGTGGAATGCGTTTTAGACAGGTACGTGCCGAGTAAAACTGTGAGGGACGGGAAAAACCCACAGTGGTTCAACAACAAAATTAGGAAACTACTGCGAAAGCAAAGAGAGCTTCACTGGAAGTATAAACGCAGCCAGAATCTCTTAGACAAACAGAAGCTAAACGATGTCAAAGTTAGCGTAAGGAGGGCTATGCGTGAAGCGTTCAGTGAATTCGAAAGTAAAATTCTATGTACCGACTTGACAGAAAATCCTAGGAAGTTCTCGTCTTACGTTAAATCAGTAAGTGGATCGAAACAGTATATGCAGACACTCTGGGATGATGATGACATTGAAACAGAGGATGACACGCGTAAAGCTGAAATACTAAACACCTTTTTCCAAAGCTGTTTCACAGAGGAAGACCGCACTGCAGTTCCTCCTCTAAATCATCGCACGAACGAAAAAATGGCTGACATCGATATAAGTGTCCAAGGAATAGAAAAGCAACTGAAATCACTCAACAGAGGAAAGTCCACTGGACCTGACGGGATACAGATTCGATTCTACACAGAGTACGCGAAAGAACTTGCTCCCCTTCTAACAGCCGTGTACCGCAAGTCTCTAGAAGAACGGAAGGTTCCAAATGATTGGAAAAGAGCACAGGTAGTTCCAGTTTTCAAGAAGGGTCGCCGACCAGATGCGCAAAACTATAGGCCTATATCTCTGACATCGATCTGTTGTAGAATTTTAAGACATGTTTTTTGCTCGCGTATCATGTCATTTCTGGAAACCCAGAATCTACTCTGGAGGAATCAACATGGATTCCGGAAACAGCGATCCTGTGAGACCCAACTCGCTTTATTTGTTCATGAGACCCAGAAAATATTAGACACAGTCTCCCAGGTAGATGCCATTTTCCTTGGCTTCCGGAAGGCGTTCGATACAGTTCCGCACTGTCGCCTGATAAACAAAGTAAGAGCCTACGGAATATCAGACCAGCTGTGTGGCTGGATTGAAGAGTTTTTAGGAAACAGAACACAGCATGTTGTTCTTAATGGAGAGACGTCTACAGACGTTAAAGTAACCTCTGGCGTGCCACTGGGGAGTATTATGGGACCATTGCTTTTCACAATATATATAAATGACCTAGTAGATAGTGTCGGAAGTTCCATGTGGCTTTTCGCGGATGATGTTGAAGTATACAGAGAAGTTGCAGCATTGGAAAATTGCAGCAAAATGCTGGAAGATCTGCAGCGGATAGGCACTTGGTGCAGGGAGTGGCAACTGACCCTTAACATAGACAAATGTAATGTATTGCGAATACATACAAAGATGGATACTTCATTGTATGATTATATGATAGCGGAACAAACACTGGTAGCAGTTACTTCTGTAAAATATCTGGGAGTATGCGTGCGGAACGATTTGAAGTGGAATGATCATATAAAATTAATTGTTGGTAAGGCGGGTACCAGGTTGAGATTCATTGGGAGAGTCCTTAGAAAATGTAGTCCATCAACAAAGGAGGTGGCTTACAAAACACTCGTTCGACCTATACTTGAGTATTGCTCATCAGTGTGGGATCCGTACCAGGCCGGGTTGACAGAGGAGGTAGAGAAGATCCAAAGAAGAGCGACGCGTTTCGTCACAGGGTTATTTGGTAAGCGTGATAGCGTTACGGAGATGTTTAGCAAACTCAAGTGGCAGACTCTGCAAGAGAGGCGCTCTGCATCGCGGTGTAGCTTGCTGTCCAGGTTTAGACAGGGTGCGTTTCTGGATGAGGTATCGACTATATTGCTTCCTCCTACTTATACCTCCCGAGGTGATCACTAATGTAAATTTGGAGAGATTCGAGCGCGCACGGAGGCTTTCCGGCAGTCGTTCTTCTCGCAAACCGTACGCGACTGGGACAGGAAAGGGAGGTGATGACAGTGGCACGTGAAGTGCTCTCCGCCACACACCGTTGGGTGGCTTGCGGAGTATAAATGTAGATGTAGATCCGCCGCAACAAGGCCGTTAACTTTTACAGCAATGACCTACTCCAGCAAGGTTGTAAGAGGTGCATGACTAAGGAATTTATTGCTAGCGCACTCGAGCAGATGTAACTTCGATGGACTGCTCACGCGCTGCCTGTGATATGTATGCTGCAATAGAATCGCAGACCAGAGAGCAGTGTCAGCAGTAGGAGTTGTAGCTCGCAGTCGGGCGGTTGAGTCAGGTCGCTCTTAGACAGCAGGTTGTGTAGCTGTATAGCTCACAGAGAGCACTTGTGTCCTGTATGGAATTACCAAGGCCGGTCGTGGAGAACGATGGCGGTGCCTGAGCGATGTAGTATAACGTAAAAGCAAAAATTATTATTATTTATTGCTGGGCGCATATGTAATTTGCAACCACTCAGTTTATACTATTGTTATATCAAAGCCACATGTAAATATTTTTCAATAATTTTTCAATAATAATCTTTCTTATAAAGATAACTTTTGACAGTCATTTATCTGAATTTAAAGCTTTTTTTTACTGATTTCTCCTATCCATAATCATGGCAATTATCGTAAATAAAGTAAGTTGTTTTTCATACATAACAAAATCTAGTGGCCAACACTGCACCGGGCTGTGCCAGAAAAATTTCTTATAGGAGCAGATACATACGAGTTATCTGGCAACATATTTGAGGTAAGAATTTTCAGTTTATTCAGAATGACTTTTCAGGGCCGTGATGCAGCATTGCTACGTCCAGATTTACCAGTTTAGATTCACAGTCAGTTAATTATTGAAAGGTTTTGTATTAGTCACATTTTTTATTCCGAGATTAGTCACCTTATTATTGCGAGGTTACGGAAATTATCTGTTGGGAGGTTACAAGGTGTCGCAAAAAATCGTACAGTGTTACCACAAGCCTAACGTTAACACTGGTCTTCAGACAACTAATTCACTGCGGACACGAATACAACTAGTGATGGGAACAACCGAATCAAAACAATCGATTCATTTGGTTGTGGAAAACCGTCGCTTCATTCGGTTGTAGTTTTACGTATTGGCTGGATTATTCATTCATTCTTTTGAGTGAAATCAGTCTGTTGGAGCAACCGAATGAAAACATTCGACATTGGCTGAACCATTCATTCTTTCTTCTTAAGTGAAAACCGTCAGTCGTTTTTGTATCGTCTGAACCATGTATTCATTCTTTCAACTGAAATATTTATTTAGTATTTTAGCATACTGAGTTATCCATTCATTTTTGTGAGTGAAACCAGCCTGCAGTACTTTCATTAGTTGAATTAAAACAGTGCTACTTTATATCGCCAGAGGGTAGCCTTACCCCCAGGGTAAGTGAAGACATGTTCCAGGAGGTATGCCAAGTTAATATGAGCACAATATATGTTCATGTAATTATGTTCTGGTAGAGAAACTGTTCGTTTCATCATTTAAAACTGATTCAGGTATTGTTGTGGATTAAGTTGTTTCAGGTGCCATTAACGCGTAACTAATTAAGCTGACGCGTCGCTGGGGTAGGCCTGCCATCGCTTAAGTTGCCGAACCGGGACAAAATCTTCGAAAACCCCGGACAGCAGAGTGAGATCGGAATATTTTCGCGTACACGCACACTAGTAGACGATAAGTTGGCCGATGGCCACGATGCTGCTCGTAGAGTGAGGAAATGAGAGGGTGAGGGATGGAGGGGTGGGGAATGTATCCTCGCTTGCGTTTGTGTGCTGCGCTGACAACTTGACAACGCCAGTGGTCGCGAGCCTTCTACCGATCAGCAAATACAGGGTAGCATTTATTGAACTATATGAAATAAAATCGTCATAACTTCTGAATGATTTGCGTTAGGACGTTGAGAGGTAACCGGCGAGTTGCGGCGCCCTGGAAATATTCTAAGTTTAGAGTTGGCGGCCACCGCTCGGGCCGCGTGACAGGGCCGAGCTCGTCAGCAAACACGTGGTGCCGAACGTTAGCCGGACTAGAAGGGTAGCCTCAGCGCACGGTCCAGCCGCGTGGATGGGAGTTCCGCTGTGACGAAGACGGTGCCTTGTGTCGATGAAGGAGATGTCTATGCCGTAAGTGCCAAAGATGGCGGACTTTGTTAAACCATAATGGCAGACATTTCACAGTTCGTATAGAAATTAATACACTCCTGGAAATGGAAAAAAGAACACATTGACACCGGTGTGTCAGACCCACCATACTTGCTCCGGACACTGCGGGAGGGCTGTACAAGCAATGATCACACGCACGGCACAGCGGACACACCAGGAACCGCGGTGTTGGCCGTCGAATGGCGCTAGCTGCGCAGCATTTGTGCACCGCCGCCGTCAGTGTCAGCCAGTTTTCCGTGGCATACGGAGCTCCATCGCAGTCTTTAACACTGGTAGCATGCCGCGACAGCGTGGACGTGAACCGTATGTGCAGTTGACGGACTTTGAGCGAGGGCGTATAGTGGGCATGCGGGAGGCCGGGTGGACGTACCGCCGAATTGCTCAACACGTGGGGCGTGAGGTCTCCACAGTACATCGATGTTGTCGCCAGTGGTCGGCGGAAGGTGCACGTGCCCGTCGACCTGGGACCGGACCGCAGCGACGCACGGATGCACGCCAAGACCGTAGGATCCTATGCAGTGCCGTAGGGGACCGCACCGCCACTTCCCAGCAAATAAGGGACACTGTTGCTCCTGGAGTATCGGCGAGGACCATTCGCAACCGTCTCCATGAAGCTGGGCTACGGTCCCGCACACCGTTAGGCCGTCTTCCGCTCACGCCCCAACATCGTGCAGCCCGCCTCCAGTGGTGTCGCGACAGGCGTGAATGGAGGGACGAATGGAGACGTGTCGTCTTCAGCAATGAGAGTCGCTTCTGCCTTGGTGCCAATGATGGTCGTATGCGTGTTTGGCGCCGTGCAGGTGAGCGCCACAATCAGGACTGCATACGACCGAGGCACACAGGGCCAACACCCGGCATCATGGTGTGCGGAGCGATCTCCTACACTGGCCGTACACCACTGGTGATCGTCGAGGGGACACTGAATAGTGCACGGTACATCCAAACCGTCATCGAACCCATCGTTCTACCATTCCTAGACCGGCAAGGGAACTTGCTGTTCCAACAGGACAATGCACGTCCGCATGTATCCCGTGCCACGCAACGTGCTCTAGAAGGTGTAAGTCAACTACCCTGGCCAGCAAGATCTCCGGATCTGTCCCCCATTGAGCATGTTTGGGACTGGATGAAGCGTCGTCTCACGCGGTCTGCACGTCCAGCACGAACGCTGGTCCAACTGAGGCGCCAGGTGGAAATGGCATGGCAAGCCGTTCCACAGGACTACATCCAGCATCTCTACGATCGTCTCCATTGGAGAATAGCAGCCTGCATTGCTGCGAAAGGTGGATATACACTGTACTAGTGCCGACATTGTGCATGCTCTGTTGCCTGTGTCTATGTGCCTGTGGTTCTGTCAGTGTGATCATGTGATGTATCTGACCCCAGGAATGTGTCAATAAAGTTTCCCCTTCCTGGGACAATGAATTCACGGTGTTCTTATTTCAATTTCCAGGAGTGTAGTAGCCAGATAAATCATGATACCTCAAAAAGAAACATGTACATTACTATTATTTGCATGAAGATTCTGATGGTATAATCAGATTTTCAATATATTTATTAGTTTAAAGTAAATTATACAAGTAACACCCAGCAACGAATTTCCAAAATATAAACGCTTAATCCGATTTTGTCGATCGCCGTGTCTTTGGAAAGCCATTAGTGTAAACCTAAATTGGTATGAATTACAGGCATGTAACTTAAATAGTACATGAGTTTTTGGAGGTCAAAGTGGCCGATTACTATAGATCGCGTCAGGCCATAAGTACGTCACAGTTACACGAAGAAACGTTTGCAGCATGCTTATAAATATATTTATTCGTCTATGTCTTTGTTTATATGCCATATATATACTATTCATGAAGAAATTGGTTAGATATTTACTGTGTTTTAGAAGCACAGAGACATTAGGCTACTGGTCTACCTTTTATTCTATTCCTTTGATATCTGTTTATTTAATTTGTTTATATATCTAATAATGTGTGTTAGAGCGTGTTTATGTTCCAGCCGTAGGAATATTTATTTAATTCCAAGTATTTAAATGTAAAGCCAGTATTTCGAATGTGCCGAAATATGTTTGTGAGTGTACGTTCGCTTGGAGACATGGAGGGAGAGCTCTAGCCAATCACAGCGCTCGTTAATGGTGAGACTGTTTGTAAGTGGGGGAGGAGGACCGTTTCGAGAGAGGACAGGGGGGCAGCTCTGGGGAGAGTCGCGAGGGACATGGGAGTGCTGGACGCGGTGGAAAGACTTGGACACTGTAGCAGTTTGCGCGTGGTCGCGGCAGACAGAAATACTTTGGAGAGCCGACTTGTGCACTTGTGAGATTTCCGTGGTTTCTACAGTGAAGACGTAGTGTGTGTTTAGAAGTGAATATCTCAGGAGCTGTCTTGTTGTTCATAACTAATTAAGTGCTGTTGGAATCTATTGTTTCCTCGTAATTCACTCATATTTTATTTAATTGCTGGACCATCGACACCGATAAGTGTTTTGCAGAAATATACCGCATTCTCAAAAGTACTTTTACTATTGTACTCATCATTTGTAGTCGTTAAGATAGTACCTGCAGATTTTATTTAATTGCAATCTTTCATTTATAAATTTATATGTTACTTTCATAATTCGCAATTGCCGAGTGATGGAAACCTTCGACCATTCGGTTCATGAGTGTATTCTTATCGTATACTGTAGACTCAACAGTATTTGGCCGGTAATGCGGCAACTACGAAGCCCAGCCCCTAGACAACGAAATCAGCCAAAACTTTCAGTATTTAAACTCTGAGTCTGAGGCTGTGTAGTTATTTGAAAGCCCGCAACGTTCAAACTGGACGGTTGGCCGCGTGGCATGATGGGAACTAGTATGTGCATGCGCACGCACCTTGTTGCTGGCCGCCATTCGTACGTGAAAATGTCATGGTACAACTTGCCTGAGCGTATAGCACTTGTGAAGGTCCACTATGCTAGCAATAACAGCCCGACTGCTGCTCAAAAGTAGTTTGCGGCCGAGTTTAAGCTGAAGACTGCTTCAAGCGTGCTAACAATCAAGAATTTGATTCGCAAGTTTGAGAGAACGGGTAGTGTTCGTGATGGCAGTGTTAGGTATGTCGGCCATTGCCCAAAAAGGGTGAAAACGCCCGAAAACATCGAGAAGATACTCGCTGTGTTTCAAAGCAGCCCCAGGAAATAGATCAGAATAGCGGCACAATAGGTGCCAACCAAGCTGGAGACAGTGCGATAAATTGTTGTTGGAGACCTTCATCTCTTCCCACACAATATTCAAACCCATCAGCCATTAAGCCCCAGGACCACAGAAAAGCGGTTGTGTTTCGCCAATTATATTCTCCACAGAATTAACGAAGAGACCTTGTTGTGAATATAGTTTGGTTTAGCGACGAAGCCCACTTTCATTTGGATGGGTTCGTCAATAAGCAAAACTGGCGCATTTGGGTGACTGAGAACCCGCATTTCGCGATCGAGAACTCTCTTCACCCTCAATGGGTGACTGCGTGGTGTGCAATGTCCAGTCACGTAATAATCGGTCCCATGTTCCTTGATGGCACGGTGACTACCGAACGGTGCGTGAAGGATTTGGAAGGTGATTTCATCTCCATTATGCAAAGTGACCGTGATTTCGACAAGATGTGGTTCGTTCAAGATGGAGCTCGACCACATCGATGCAGGAGAGTGTTTGATGTCCTCTAGGAGCACTTTGGGGACCGCATTCTAGCCATGGGGTACCCAGAGGCACTGGCATGGCACTCAGTTGTCCGCCACATTCTCCGGATCTGAACATATGCGGCTCTGCTGAGCTGAAAAGAGCCATTCAGGATGTCATCGTGTCCGACACTTCAGCGGGTCATGCAGAATTCGCTATTCGTCTGTGCCACGTCATCACCAATAATGGTAGGCATATCGAACATATCATAACCTAAACACGATTATCTGTAGTGACGTTTACATATTGAATAAAGTGTATGCACGCCGCAGTTTGTACCTAATTTACGTTTTTTTCATATAGTTCAATAATTGTGACCCTGTATAAATTACGCACGAAATTAACAACGATCTGTGAAAGCCCACTATAGAGATGTTCACGTTCAAACGTAGCATTCATCTGCAGTAAGGAATACGAACGTGTGTTGAATCAGTTTTAATACAGCTGAATGAGTATAAGGCAAATGCGATTTAAAATATTGAGTTGTCTGGTGCACGGGGCAGCGTCACGGTGCACGTCATCACCTATTATCGGTGGTTTCTCGTTGTCTCATTCAAGAAGTATGGAAAATACGGGATACTCCAAAATGATGTTTACAACTTTGATCACACATACACTCCTGGAAATTGAAATAAGAACACCGTGAATTCATTGTCCCAGGAAGGGGAAACTTTATTGACACATTCCTGGGGTCAGATACATCACATGATCACACTGACAGAACCACAGGCACATAGACACAGGCAACAGAGCATGCACAATGTCGGCACTAGTACAGTGTATATCCACCTTTCGCAGCAATGCAGGCTGCTATTCTCCCATGGAGACGATCGTAGAGATGCTGGATGTAGTCCTGTGGAACGGCTTGCCATGCCATTTCCACCTGGCGCCTCAGTTGGACCAGCGTTCGTGCTGGACGTGCAGACCGCGTGAGACGACGCTTCATCCAGTCCCAAACATGCTCAATGGGGGACAGATCCGGAGATCTTGCTGGCCAGGGTAGTTGACTTACACCTTCTAGAGCACGTTGCGTGGCACGGGATACATGCGGACGTGCATTGTCCTGTTGGAACAGCAAGTTCCCTTGCCGGTCTAGGAATGGTAGAACGATGGGTTCGATGACGGTTTGGATGTACCGTGCACTATTCAGTGTCCCCTCGACGATCACCAGTGGTGTACGGCCAGTGTAGGAGATCGCTCCGCACACCATGATGCCGGGTGTTGGCCCTGTGTGCCTCGGTCGTATGCAGTCCTGATTGTGGCGCTCACCTGCACGGCGCCAAACACGCATACGACCATCATTGGCACCAAGGCAGAAGCGACTCTCATCGCTGAAGACGACACGTCTCCATTCGTCCCTCCACTCACGCCTGTCGCGACACCACTGGAGGCGGGCTGCACGATGTTGGGGCGTGAGCGGAAGACGGCCTAACGGTGTGCGGGACCGTAGCCCAGCTTCATGGAGACGGTTGCGAATGGTCCTCGCCGATACCCCAGCAGCAACAGTGTCCCTAATTTGCTGGGAAGTGGCGGTGCGGTCCCCTACGGCACTGCGTAGGATCCTACGGTCTTGGCGTGCATCCGTGCGTCGCTGCGGTCCGGTCCCAGGTCGACGGGCACGTGCACCTTCCGCCGACCACTGGCGACAACATCGATGTACTGAGGAGACCTCACGCGCCCACGTGTTGAGCGATTCGGCGGTACGTCCACCCGGCCTCCCGCATGCCCACTATACGCCCTCGCTCAAAGTCCGTCAACTGCACATACGGTTCACGTCCACGCTGTCGCGGCATGCTACCAGTGTTAAAGACTGCGATGGAGCTCCGTATGCCACGGCAAACTGGCTGACACTGACGGCGGCGGTGCACAAATGCTGCGCAGCTAGCGCCATTCGACGGCCAACACCGCGGTTCCTGGTGTGTCCGCTGTGCCGTGCGTGTGATCATTGCTTGTACAGCCCTCTCGCAGTGTCCGGAGCAAGTATGGTGGGTCTGACACACCGGTGTCAATGTGTTCTTTTTTCCATTTCCAGGAGTGTATTTGAGAAGTGGTGAGAGATAAAAATGTGCATCTAAGATTCTAGTAGCCGCTTAACAGAGTTCATTGTGTTGAGGTGACCATAATTTCTAGACTCGAATTCGGAGCATATAAAATTTTTGATATTACAAAAAAGTCTTAATTAAATGTAATAAATGCAAACTGTTACTGTAATTTGTTAACAAAAGTACATTAATGTATGTATTATTAGTGCCTTCTAAGATGAAGCAATGCGAGCAGAAATACAGTAATTATCGGTGCTGTAAATTAGCTTCAGCATGCCTGTATTCTTCAACAGCCCACGAAAATATTCAAGTCTGATCATAACTTACGCAAATAACTAACGTTGGTTTCGTAGTTTCTACAAGGAACAATGTCTGGTCACTGCTCCAGTTATTTGGGAAAGCACCCTTTCAGTACCAGCATACTCATACAGGTGAAATGAAGATCTAATTTGGGATAAATCGTTTCATAATTGTTAAATCCGATTAAATAGGTGTCTCGAATTACTTTTGGTAAGAGTCGGGACAGAGCTAGAAAAGTCGTGACTGTCACGAAAAAAAGGGGGAATGATCACCTTACATGCGTGCGCCATCTGTAGCACACGAGGTATCTAAGCGATATTCCAGTACCACGTCTGGCCTAGCGTGTCCTCATTAAAGTGTGCTGTTGCTGCCCTGATGCGAGCTCACAGTTCCTGCAGGTTTTGCCCAAAGAAAAGAAAATTTGTTGGTGGTTCCGCAGATCTAAGTGTCAGATCTGGCTTCTACTAAACATTCCACACACTGTGCCAACTGCTGCGGAATGGCCAGGCAATTGCTAACATACGAATATAAGGCAAAAAAATCTTTCAGTGTGTGTGAACATTATGCCGCAAACCGCACCTTTCTACCTATTCCCATTTCTGAAATATACGTGATAAAAATTATAAAGATCATCTTTTATGAGTGAAAGAGAGCAAGGCTAAAACAAAGAAGTTACCTATACGCCGGTCGACATTTAATGAATTTTAACCAAGAGTTATGACGAGAGTTTCCCAAAAGGTAACGCACCCCAGTTTTTTCTCATCCAAAAACAATGCTACGAATGCGAAATGTTACGTATGTATTATTTGAAGTCTACTGAGTGAGCACGCCACAGGGTAGCTGCAGGACAGTTTCAAAATTGCATCTGTAGGTTACGTACGTTACAAACAACGTGTTGTCATTGAATTTCCCACTGCAGTGAAAGAGACCGTGGGGAATCTTCATAAACGCTTGTGCAAAGTCTATGGAGCACCTACTGTCTACAGAAGTACAGTTAGTCGCTGGGCAAGGAGGATGGGGTCATCAGGAGGCAGTTCGGCGGAGCTCCACGATTTGCAGTGGTCAGGGGGACCATCCACGTCTGTTACACCTGGCATGTTGGAGCGAGCTGATGTCATTCGCGAGGACAGACGCATTACGACTGGGCAGTTGGCGCTGCACTTGTCGATCAGCAAAGGAAGTGTGGATGCAATTATGCCCATTCCTGGATATTCGTAAGTGATGGCAAGATGGGTTTCGCGATGTCTAACGGTGGATCACAAATTGCACAGAAAAAACATTTGCCTTGATTTCTTTAAACGTTTTGAAGCTGAGGGGGAGGCCTTCTTACCCCGGATTGTGGCAGGTGATGAAACCTGGGTTCACCATTTTGAGCGCTATTCTCACACGCTACAGAAGAAAAAATTCAAAGCAACTGTTACCGCCGGTAAGGACATGACCAACGTGTTCTGGGACTGTGAAGGTGTGATTCTCATTGATGTGATGCCATGAGGCGGTACCATTAATTCAGAAGCATATGTCAACACATCAACAAAACTCAAGACGCGCTTCCGGCGACTTCGGCGCCACAGCAAACCAGGAGATGTTTTGCTGCAACACGATAACTCTCAGCCCCACACAAGTCTCAGGGCTGTTGAACACATCGGAAAACGGGATTGGACAGTGTTACCCCATCCAGATTACAATCTGGACCTGGCCCCGTCGGACTTCCACATATTTGGGCCGCTAAAGGATGCCATTCGTGGAAGGCATTTTGAAGAAGATGAGGAGGTGATTCACACAGGACAATGGTTGGTACCGACAGGACATACACACCCTTGTTTCGCGCTGGTGGAAGACCATAGAACGGGATGGCGATTACATGAAAAAATAGGGCGTGTAGATAAAACACCAGTCTTTCATGTGTGTAATTCTCATTATGTTCAGTAAAGAATTGTTGAAGAAAAAAATGCGGTGCGTTACTTTCTGGAGAACCCTCGTTCATTCTATTTGTTTCCTATCAATCGAATTATACCAGTATAAAAAATCCCTCCAGTACGCCTCTGGACGCCCTCAAAACTGGGATTAATCTGGGGGTGCGGAATGTCACACAATAATAACTTTCCCCTAAGCTAATTGACTTAAAGATATTTGTGCTCATAGTAACAATGAGCGAGTACGTTCATATCTTACTTGAACAACATGCGTACAAGATCTTATAATGCAATTCATCTAAGCAAATTTAAGGTACTATTTTAAATCTGTGTGTGCTCACTGTGTGCTCTAAACTTAGGAAAGTGAGAGCCGTTGTTCCCCATCGCTTCGAACTGCTTTTGCCAGGCAGTGTGAGTTTCGTTTACAACGTGGTTTCTCGACACTCGTCCAGGAATGCTGAGCTGCTCAACCATTTTAGCCTCATTTATACGAAACAGAGACGATTACAACACGAAAAACATATCTACACATTAACACTCTTACGCAAACACATTTCAACACACGTAAGACTACCTCTCGAGGTAACCTTGTGTCACATCTTCAAGATTAATGAGGTTCGATTGTTGTAAGAAGCTAAAAAGTTTGAAATTTATATATGTATTTTGTTCATTTGTACTGCTTAAATGGAAAGAAACAACACTACAAGCTTTTCTCATGTGCCAAAACCCCGATGGAAACAAAGCCTTCACTATTACATAAATATATAAATACACTACTGGCCATTAAAATTGCTACACCAAGAAGAAATGCAGATGATAAACGGGTATTCATTGGACAAATATATTACAAGAGAACTGACATGTGATTACCTTTTTACGCAATTTGAGTGCATAGATCCTCAGAAATCAGTACCCAGAACAACCACCTCTGGACGTAATAACGGCCTTGATACGCCTGGGCATTGAGTCAAACAGAGTTTGGATGGCGTTTACAGGTACAGCTGCCCATGCAGCTTCAACACGATACCACAGTTCATCAAGAGTAGCCACTGGCGTATTGTGACGAGCCAGTTGCTCGGCCACCATTGACCAGACGTTTTCAATTGGTGAGAGATCTGGAGAATGTGCTGGCCAGGGCAGCAGTCGAACATTTTATGTATCCAGAAAGGCCCGTACAGGACCTGCAACATGCGGTCGTGCATTATCCTGCTGAAATGTACGGTTTCGCAGGGATCGAATGAAGGTCAGAGCCACGAGTCGTAACACATCTGAAACGTAACGTCCACTGTTGAAAGTGCCGTCAATGCGAACAAGAGGTGATAGAAACGTGTAACCAATGGCACCCCATACCATCACGCCGGGTGATACTCCAGTATGGCGATGACGAATACACGCTTCCAGTGTGCGCTCACCGCGATGTCGTCAAATACGGATGCGACTATCATGATGCTGTAAACACAACCGGGATTCATCCGAAAAAATGACGTTTTGCTATTCGTGCACCCAGGTTCGTCGTTGAGTAGAACATCGCACGCGCTCCTGTCTGTTATGCAGCGTCGAGGGTAACAGCAGCCATGGTCTCGGAGCTGATAGTCCATGCTGCTGCAAACGTTGTCGAACTGTTCGTGCCGATGGTTATTGTCTTGCAAACGTCCCCGTCTGTTGACTCAGGGACCGAGACGTGGCTGCACGATCAGTTACAGCCACGCGGATAAAATGCCTGTCATCTCGACTGCTAGTGATATGAGGCCGTTGGGATCCTGCACGGCTTTCCGTATTACCTTCCTGAACCCACCGATTTCATATTCTGCTAACAGTCATTGGATCTCGACCAACGCGAGCAGCAATGTCACAATACGATAAACCGCAATCGTGATAGGCTACAATCCGACCTTTATCAAAGTCGGAAACGTGATGGTACGCATTTCTCCTCCTTACACGAGGCATCACAACAACGTTTCACCAGGCAACGCTGGTCTACTGCTGTTTGCGTATGAGAAATCGGTTGGAAACTTTCCTCATGTCAGCACGTTGTAGGTGTCGCCACCGGCTCCAAACTTGTGTGAATGCTTTGAAAAGCTAATCAATTGCATATCATAGCATCTTCTTCCTGTCGGTTTAATTTCGCGTCTGTAGCACGTCATCTTCTTGGTGTAGCAATTTTAATGGCCAGTAGTGTATATGTTAACTGGATAGTATATATGAATGAGAAATGTTATACCACGGAGTAAGACATGATCATCGAGATAAATTCAATGCAATATACAATATCTGCAAGGATGATTCACGTTATGAAACTATATTAACCAAAGAAATTAACGAATGATGAAAATGTTTTACACGAAAAAACTACTTCCTAGAAGTGGCAGTATGTGCTTAAAATGCAACTGACCATGTCACCAATAAAGAAGATATATTGTTTGTGGTTTATCTTCACTTTATCTCATGAGTTAGAAAAAAGGAATTATCGATGTTGGGTGCTAATCGGTCGGAAGAGAGAGCTGGAGCTTCAATACATTTAAATTAAAAATAATTATTTAAGTAAACTTCTTAAATATAAAACTTTTTAAAATGGAGTAAAATGTAGTGAATAATTTCTTATGGCCCAATACAGATTTCTGATAGTGTACAGATAGTCCTGAAAATCTGCGCTTGTGAATTTTTGATAGCTATGACAATACCCGTAATGTTTAAACAAAAATATTATACACGAATACTTCATGTAAATCGCCAGCAGTGTTATTGCATTTCAAATTTCTGTGATTCTTCTCAACGGAGGTTACTGTCTACTCGCCTTACTGTTATCTACTGCATGCGCCCCAAGTTTTCGGTCTTCAGTTTTGCAAGTATTGCCAGAGCTATTAAAAACTCACAAGCACAAATTTTCAATTCTCTCTGTATGGCATTAGGAATCTTTATGAAGCTGAGAGAGATGGTTTAATGCTTTTTAGTCCGTTCTGAAAACGCGTTATATTAAAATAAAATTTATTGAAATAGTTATTTTCTGCTTTTTAGTCTTGTAGTGTAAAATTTTTCAACTGGTTTCAACATTTTTGATGAGATTAAGATAGAGGTATGAAGTATATTTCACGTTTATTTCAGTTTCTCTTAAACTAAGTCAACCAATATATTGCTTCCTCCTATGGATATCTCGTGAAAAGACCGTGAATTTAAAAATGAGAGAGAATCGAGCCCGTACGGAAGCTCAGCAGCAATCTCTCTTAATTTGTAACATTAGCAACTGGATCAGGAGAAACAGGAAAGTACCAGTACTCTTCGCCAACAACCGAAAATACCCGAAAATGAGGAGAATTAATATTGCATTACCATCCAGTTCTGAGCTAAGTAAAACGTTTCAAGTCTTTAGCTTATCGAGAAGTTAATTTAAAATCAGTTGCAAAATTTGTACAGAAGATGGTTCAAATGGCTCTAAGCACTATGGGACGTAACATCAGAGGTAATCAGTCCCCTAGACTTACAACTACGTAAACCTAACTAACCTAAGAACATCACACACATCCATGCCTGAGGCAGGATTCGAATCTGCGACCGTAGCAGCAGCGCGGTTCCCGACTGAACCGTCTAGAACCACTCGGCCACAGCGGCCGGCTGTAGAGAAGAGACAGGCAGACCGACAAACGAAGTATCCTCCTCCACTCACCAGACTCGAAAGCGAGTTAGTAGTGCAGTTCATCCCGTTGAACCGTTTAAGTGTATAGCTTTTCGGGAAGTTATTTCAATATCAATTGCAAAATTTGTACCGAACAAACAGTTAAGCCACCGATACAATAAACAAATGTTAAATAGCAATTGGTCAGTGCAGAGCCAGATAATACACTTTTAAAACCAACCAAACATTGATGTTTAATGCCACAAGTACGAAAATTCGTGTTTAAGTAAGTAAATACATTCATTTGGAACATATTTTAGTTTTAGAAGTGTAAGTTTCATTCACGTCTCCTTGAAATAAAGTACTTTATTTGTCGGTAAACAAAGTTGTTAGTCCTAGTCATGGTTCATGTATAACCAAAAAGGCTGAAAAAGCGTGTGAATAAAAGCGTTCAAACATTTACATAACAACCAAACCCGACAAAGATTTGTGTGAGTCGGTTCTCTAGCGTTGAATGACACTACTCAAACCCAGTCAGTCAGTGAAAAGATTCATATAAAGGCCGCAACAGGAGGAAAGTTGTTTCAGTTGATTATCTCGCACAGAGTGAAACCAATTAAATGTGAAAACAATCATATAGCTAACATGGCTGCAGAGAGTCGTTTCATTCTGTTGTCTCATTCGACTGAAATGGTCCAATAAGCGAAAAAACAATCGACTGATCAATCAGTTCTTACAAATAGTCGGTTGTCCTATCACGAGATACAACATTGAATAGGTCCACAGAGTAGTAAATAAAAAAAATGGTGTCTACAAAATCAAATGCAGTGACGCTCGACGCTTGTCTTTTTTTTAAATTATTGGTTTTCGATTTCTCCCGAAGGGAGCGGGCAGGCAGCAGATTAGTATGCTGATCTTTAGCCTATAACAGTTTTAAAAATATAAGAAGAAGACAGTAGATAATAAAAGCAGGCGATAAAAACGGTGACTTTTAAATTGTAAAATGGTGGAAAATTGTGGAAGTTAACGTATAAAACAAGAGTTGGCGAAGTAATTAAAACGCACAGTAAGCAGACAGGTACAATAGTAGACAGACAATTAAAAAAAACACGGCGACAGTCTGATTTCTGTTCACAAGAGATAAAAAATCACAGCTACCGGCAGTATGGTCTCTGTTCACTACACTTTGGAAAAGATGAACAACACTTTATCACACACTTAAAACACTGCATTAAAAAGTTGGCATTGAGACGACACTCCACATCCTAGGGCAGATTGGGGGGTGGGGGAGGAACCAGGACAGATGAGGGGAAGAAAAGGGGGCAGGAGAGGAGAAAGCAAAAGGGGGGAAAAGAAGCCAATGGAGGGAAAGGACCCATAAGGGGAAGACAGGGCGGGCAATAGAGGGAGTGGGGAAAGACAGAGGAGGGGAAATCAAAAGGACTTGAGGGAGAGGAGGGAGTCAAAGAGAGGGTAGGCTCAGAAGTGGGAAAAAGATGGGAGGGGGGGAAGAGGGAGCCTGGGAAAAGGACAGAGGTAGGGAGGGAGAGGTGAGGAAGAGAGGTGATAGGAGGGATAAATGGAGGGAGAGAGGGCATAATATGGGAGGGGGTGTTGATGGAACACACCTTGGGAAAGGAGATGAAGGATGTAGAGGGGGAGGGTAGGTGGGACACAAAGTGAAGGCACAGCAGAGAGTGGGGACTAGAGAGGAGAGGAGCAACCGGGGGTTGGGGTTCAAGTCTGCGGGAGGTGTAGAGGACTTAGATATGTTTGAGGAAAAGGAGCAGATGGGGGGAAGGAATCATGTCATAGAGGATCCACATGGGGGACGGGAGGCATATACGGAAGGCGAGGCAGAGTGCATGGCACTTGAGGATCTGGAGGGACTTACAGAATTTGGGGGGGGGGGGGGGGGGTTGGTCGGGAGGTCGACACTTTTTTCTGCTCAGCCATGTACACCATAGACGACAGAGCTTTCAGCTGGCCGACGTCTTTTGTTCAGTCGCTCGTGCTATCACAGTACCTGTGCATGCAGGGAATGGCACACCATCGTATTGCAATTGGAGCACTCTCTGTTAATGGACAGAGAAAGCCAAAAGTCGCCGTTCGCCTATTAATACAGAAATCATACCAACGTCAGATCACTTGTACCATCTTGCTGCTGCTGCTGCTACTACAAGCATGCATCCCACACTCTTACTGAGCAGACAGCGTGCTGGTTCTGGGTTTGACGCCAGGCACATGGACATGTGCGAAATGCATCTAGTCGTCCTACTCGTGGGCTGCTGCGTTTCAAGGTCTCTACTGGTGTTTTCATCACCTACAACATGCTGACAACTTACTCAGAGCCAGTGCTTATTGATTGCTGCCGTAAAATGCTGTGTTTGGAACTAAAATTAGCTCACATGGACTCCGCATCTCTTTATGACCCAACACAAAGCCCAAATTAGACTCTACCTCCTGAACTCCTGTCCAGCTTGATATGGGGACTGCATCCTTCCACCACTCTTCACAGCTACAAATCCTCGATGCTCCCCATCCCTTGTTATGCCAGCGTCGTCTGGATTTCCGTCCTTCGAAATCCTTGAACGCCATCCACTCTGGCTCGCCTTATGTATCTGCCTCCCATTCCCCCATGTGGATCCTCTATGACCTCATCCCCTTCCCACATCTTCTCCTTTTCCACGAACACATCTGCACCCTGTACGTTGTCTGCAAGCTCAATCCCCCACCTCCTGCTGTCTTCTATCCTCTCTACCCCCAGCCCATTGCTGCGCATTTACCATGGTGTCCCACCCTCTCTCTATCTTCACACCCTCCACCTCCTTTCCCAACAAACTTCCAGCATCTACACCTCCCGGATTATGAGCTTTGCCCTGATATCCACCCCTCCTAACAACTCTAACCCCACCTCCCCTCTCCCAATCCTCAGGGCTCCCTCTCCCCTCCTTTCCTTTTCCCTGACCTGTTTTTTCCTCCCTCCTCCGCATCCCTCCCTTTCCAGTGCACCCCTTCTGTGCTTCTCCTGCTCCTTGGTGTGCCCCTTGGCCTACTTTCTTTTCATCCCACACTCACCAGCGCCCCTTTCCCACCACCCTCTCCCCTCTGTTCCCTCCTATCAGTCTCCTCTCCCTCGGCAGGTCACTCCTGGCATTTTTTGCTTTTTGTCATATGTGCTCTGCCTCGTGCAGTGATTTTTAAAGTGTTGTCGTTCTAATGTGTTTTAAATGTGCCCAACTTTTAACTTGTTCGTTGAATTCAGTGAATGTTCATGTGCTATCCACATCCCCAACTGTGTTTTTTATCTTTATGTGGACGTCTTGTTAACTTTCCTACAATGAACATCTCTGAGTAAACATATATTTTAACCCTCATTGCCTCCTCTTATTTATGTTCTTATGTCCATCTTTTTATCGCCTTTTATGTGTATCATTTCATCTTTTTATTTGTACTGTCACTCGGCTAAAGTGTGGCTGACTGTGCCGCTGATGGCCCTCTCCTGCCTTTATAGGGGCCGGGGAATGAAATTATAATAAAGAAGATAAACTGAGATTAGGACAGCGACAACGCGAATGCAGTCCTGACTGCCAAAAATTATGCGCCCGAGTTACTCGCATTTGGAACAACCACAGCTGTCAGATCAGCTCGAACTAATTTTTTAATTTTTTTAGCCTTCCTTCTCCCCTGAAACCCCTTTCTTGTCCTCTCCAAAAGTGTCTTCGTCGATGAGTTTCAATGCTTTAATTAAATTGGAACGTAAATGTGATGTACTGACTAAAGGTGATTCATAATCTTCTCACCTTTACAGCGGCAAAATACGTAACCACTGACAGTATGCTAGCGAGCAGCTGCGCTGTGGCTCACCGTCGCTGCCTCGTGGTGAACCTGCACAGTGAGTCCCCACTAGCGGACACCACCTCCAACGCCTCCAGCCTACAGCTCGACCCATCTTCAGCTGCCCCCATTCGATCCACTACACCCGCGATGTGACACACTCTTTGGCTCACCTTCTGGCCAACCACAGCTCCAGCCAAATCTGCTCGCGTCAAAAGCGCCCGCTATGGATTCCTTGTTCGCCGGTTTTAGATGACATACTCCCTCGAAATGTGTCGAAACTTCTACCGCAAACTTCCAGCAACCAACGGAAACACAAGTCCTCGACTTCGGCTGGAAAGATCCTTCCACCCACGTGCCCCAACTGACGTACATTAACACAGAGAGAGCTGGTATCTTCTGGCACCATCTCTCTATTCTTCCAATGCCAAAGTCTTTATGTGAAAAAGGATGCTAATCAGAATACTGCTAGCCATCAGGCAGCTTAAATGTAGTGTGAAGTACACGTTAAGTTTATACTTCGTTTTTGTGGTCTCACATCACTGAAACTGGTGGGGAGAGGCAAGCTATATACATCTTTTTTAGGAGACCAGCTCATTGTGAGTTAATGTTGAGGTAGGGTAGGTTGTCGTGAACGACAGTAACTGTGTTTTTGCGAGTGCCCTCCAAAGTTATGTTAGCCCCAGTAAGGAGAACCGGGTCGATACCTGTTGATGCTATGACTGTGTCTGTAAACTGCGTTTAGATAATACAAATGAAATGACACCGTTTCAGAGGCTTCACTGGTCTCATGCAGATATGTTTTTATTTATATAAAGCCGAAGTGGCGAGTGAAAATTTGTACCAAGGCCAGGGATCGAACCAGGGTCTTATGCTTACCAGGCAGGTGCATTAGCCACTATGCGACCATCGCGCAGTGGTTCAGACGACTGCACGGATTATCCTGGCACGCTTCCCTCCTCGGTCCAGATTCTCACCATCCCCAGCCTACTTTAAACTCTCGTTTACACACGAACAGAATTTCCGAGGCTCTCCATGTTCTGGAACAGCACGTCAGCGTCGAACATAAATGGTGCGTCCAGCCCGAAACCCAGGACCAGGTACTTATACACTGAAGAGCCGAAGAAACCGGTACACTTTCCTAATATCGTTTAGGGCTGCGAGCACGTAGAAGTGCCGCAACACGACGTGGCACGGACTCAACCAACGTCTGAAGTAGTGCTGGATTGAAATGACACCATGAATCCTACAGAGCTGTCCATAGGCACCATGAATCCTGCAGAGCTGTCCATAAATACGTGTGTGTGTGGGGGGGGGGCTCTTCCGAACAGCATGTTGCAAGGCATCCCAGATATGCTCAATGATGTTCATGTCTGGGTAGTTTGGAGGCCAGCGTAACAGTTTAAACTCAGAAGAGTGTTCCTGGAAACACTCAGTAGCAATTCCGGACGTTTGGGGTGTCGCACTGTCTTGCTTGGATTACCCAAATCCGTGGGCCGGCCGAAGTGGCCGTGCGGTTAAAGGCGCTGCAGTCTGGAACCGCAAGACCGCTACGGTCGCAGGTTCGAATCCTGTCTCGGGCATGGATGTTTGTGATGTCCTTAGGTTAGTTAGGTTTAACTAGTTCTAAGTTCTAGGGGACTAATGACCTCAGCAGTTGAGTCCCATAGTGCTCAGAGCCATTTGAACCATTTTTGATCCCAAATCCGTGCACAATGAACATGAACGGATGCAGGTGATCAGACAAGATGTTTACGTACGTGTCACCTGTCACAGTCGTATCTAGACATATCACGGGTACCATATCACTCCCAATACACACGCCCCACACCATCACAGAGCGTCGACAAGCTTGAACTGTCCTGTGCTGACATGCAAGGGACCTGGATTCATGAGGTTGTTTCGGTACTCACATACGCCCATCCACTTAATACAATTTGAAATGAAACTCGTCCGACGATGCAACCTATTTCCAGTCATTAACAGTCAAATGTCGATGTTGACGGGCCCCGGAGAGGCGTAACGCTTTGTGTAGTGTAATCATCAAGGGTACAGGAGGGGGCCTTTGGCTGCGAAAGCCTATATCGATGATGTTTCGTTGAACGGTTCTCACGATGACACTTGATGGCCTGGCATTGAAATCTGCAGCAGTTTGCGGAAGGGCTGCACTTCTGTCACTTTGAACGATTCTCTTCAGTCGTCGCTGGTCCCATTCTTGCAGGATCTTTTTCCAGCAGCAGCGATGTCCAAGATTTGATGTTCTACCGGATTTTTGATATTCACGGTGCACTTGTGAAATGATCCTAAGGGAAAATCCCCACGTCATCGCTACCTTGGAGATGCTGTGTCCCGTCGCTCGTGCACCAACTATAACAGCACGTTCAAACCCACTTAAATCTTGATAACTTGCCATTGTAGCAACAGTAACGGATCTAACAAGTCCGCCAGACACTTTTTATCTTATTAGGCATTGCCGACCGCAGTGCCGTATTGTGCCTGTTTACATGTCTGTGTATTTGAATACGCATGCCTATACCAATTTGTTTGGCGTTTCAGTGTACAAACGAAATGACACTGTTTCAAAGACTTCACTGGTCTCATAGAGATGTGATTTTATGTATATAGAGTTTATATGTAGAGAATTTGGACTGAGAAGGGAGGCGTGCCAGGTCGCTCTGTCCAGTTCTGTGGGCAGTTATGCCAAGGTGGCTTAGTGGCTCACGCCCCTCTTTTGTAAGCGGGAGACATGAGGTCGTTTCCCGGCTTTGATACAAATTTTTCTTCTCCACATCAGTTTATATACATAACAAGGTTTACGTAATAAATATAATGTATGAGAACATGTTTTGATTTATTGCTTGGTTTATGGGACAATTACACCTGAGACCAAACACAGGGAATGAACTGCAACAGGCGTGAATCATCGTTGTTTGCTTATGAGATCCATAAAGACAAATTTGTGGAGTAATAGTACGAGTGCTCAGCACGTAATTGCTTATTGACATCAAGTTCAGAAGACAGCACAGGGTACAGTGAAGCTTCAAACTCCGGTGAAGTGGGGCAGAGTTGGGGTGAGTGGTCAAGGTGGCGGTGGCAGTACCAGCGTCTCCAAACTCCGGACACCTTCCCACTATGCAACCGAAGCCAGACAGTTCCTGGATCAACAGTTTGGAGGTTACTGGGTGGCTAAGAGGGGTCCTATCGAATGGCTACCATTGTTCCCTGATCTTACATCTCTTGACATTTATCAATGGGGACATTTGAAATAAGTTGAGTAGGAGGTAAAAATCAACGATATAGCCCATCTTTGCCGGGGTATTGGGGAGTGCCTCTGTTGATCCACAGATCCTGCAGTGCATGCAGCAGGACGTGCAAAAAAGAATCCGATTCTGTGCCTAGCGCAATAGAGGTTCCTACTGAGCAAATGCTGTAATGTCGACTCCGACAAGTGTCCTGTTCTTTACCATGTCATAACTTCTACAGAAATGAAGATAAAACAGATTTCACATTTGTATTCCTCAGAAAGCGGCATGTCAAAACGATGTGCGACATGAGCCCCTTCCCATTTCAAACACATAACCCAAATCAAAGACGTCGGATTTCAAGATGGCCGCCTCTCTCGCCACGGCTCCTATAAGTTGCGCCCACACCTACTGTTATCCCATACCAGACGCCAATATGATTCCTCACACCGTTCGACTTTTGTAGAGGGATATTCTGACTTTTTCTTCACCCTTTATTGCTGGGCGGTGCGGGATTCCTAGCACATAGGGTTGATGCAAGACATCGAAAAAGTCCAGAGGAAAGCAGCTCGTTTTGTACTATCACGAAATACGGGATAGAGTGAGGCGGATATCATACGAGGATTGGGGTGGCAATAATTAAAAGAAAGGCGTTTTTCGTTGCAACGACATCTTTTCAAGAAATTTCAATCACCATCTATCTCATCCGATTGCGAAAATGTTTTGTTGCTGCCTGCCTGCATAGGGAGAATTGATTATCGTAGTGAAATAAGAGAAATCAGAGCTAGTACAGAAACATTTAAATATTCGTTTTCGGCTCGCTCTGGTCGGGAGTGGACCGGTAGAGAAAAGGTGTGAAAGTCACTTGATGAATTCTGTGCCAGCCACTTAAGTGTGAATCGCAGAGTGGTCATGTAGATGTAGGTGTACTGTAGATGTATGAAAATCTTAGTCTACGTTAAATTGGTGGCCAAAAACTTGAAACTTGGTAGCAACCAACAGTTACGACTGCAAGTGCCGTGAGACAAAATTGTTTCGTAATCTTCCCCCTCATTCCTACCTGCAGCTATTGTCCACATTAGCTTTTACGAAGATTTGAGAGGAGCGAAGATTACAATGAACTTTCTAGTTTAGTTATCTCTCGACGTACTGTTGGCTCTAGTTCTTCTTGTCGATGGGTCTGATTCTTGAAGTTAAAATTCTCACATTTTAGGTCCTCATGGTTGAATTGATCTAAATAAACCTGAAGATTGTTGTTGCAGAATTTTTGTTGTTACGTTAATATATTTTGTCATCTTTAGTATATCATTCAGTCTTTTGATTTTTCACATTATCAAAGCCGAAATTACATTGTTCGCACAAAATACAAAAATACGTCCGACCACATTAGAGGCATGCTTACTACTGTCTCAGCGGAATTAACAATATTCCAAAGGGTTTACAATTTGTCTTGACAAACGAATTTCTATTAGTTTCGATTATTATTTCTTAAATGAATCTAGAAATAAACATAATAAACAGTACTAGATTCCGCAATTAATCATATAAATTTTAAGTGTGCCAAATAATTCGTAATTTCAAATTAAAAAAATTAACCGTACATTCAGAACTATTACTCTTCGATAATAACATCCAAAATAAAGTAATTCCTTTTCAAAAACTTTAGCTTCAAATGTAACACACCGTGTACAAAATTAATACGAAGGTTTTCAGGAAACCAGCTGAGATAATACTCACTTGTCCAAAATTCTAAAAATAATGCTGGTATCGACAACTACTGTTGAAGAAAAGTAATGCTAGAGAAGGATGTCCCGTTACAATTTCCGATGACCATAACCAAAATCGTGTTACTCAACAGCACATTATGAATCAAAGCCCACATCCAAAAAAACGTGAGGTAACAGTTATATTAGAGGATGGGCGTAACGACAGCTTAATTGACGAGATAAGTGTAATTATTTGCTGAAGGGGCCGGCCGCGGTGGTCTAGCGGTTCTAGGCGCTCAGTCCGGAACCGCGCGACTGCTACGGTCGTCGCAGGTTCGAATGCTGCCTCGGGCATGGATGTGTGTGATGTCCTTAGGTTAGTTAGGTTTAAGTAGTTCTAAGTTCTAGGGGACTGATGACCACAGATGTTAAGTCCCATAGTGCTCACAGCCATTTGAACCATTTTATTTGTTGAAGGGGCTACAGCCACAATCTCCCCGCACGTGACGAAGAAAGGCGTAACTGTATGTCGTACAATTAATATTGCAGGCACTCTCACAGAAGCAAATTAAAAACTGACCCCAAACTCTGGTTTGAGCAAGGTTTGCTGACACTTACTTTGTTGTCCAGGATAATGCCCTAACTGGCAGTCAACCTCCAGTCAATCTCCATTACTACATTATCAGGTGACCTGACTGAAAAGATGCAAGAATTTTACAACAGCCCAATTTGCACAATTAATTGGGAATGAAATATTAAAACAAAATAAATAAATCTTAAACAATTAAATGAACAAGTAATGATGCGGCGCGTGTCAGAGTGGGCGTAACAAGCTTTAAGCGGTCATGAATCTTCGCATGACGGCTGTCTCTGGTACAGAGAAGGTGGAAGAGAACCAGAGATGCATCAGGCGACCGTATAGTCTGTAAAGGTAGAGGGACAATTTCAGAATTTCCTAGGTCCAGTGGCAGCAGCGAATGCAGTAATGAAGATGCATGTTGAACAGTGAGACTGCATGAAACCAAACAATGTACTGAATCTGTGTGAATGATAAATATCATTTCCACGTGAACTGCGGTGAAACTACGTACGCAGTTTAAAGGATATTTCAAGTATGAATTTGTGGTATAAAAGACTAAATTACACGACGAAAACCTTAGGTCTTATTATTATTTTAAAACACTTAACTAGAAAATTGCTAGAAAGCTGATACGATGATCAGAGAGATGACGATGGTTGGCTGTTTTCAAGTGCTGCCAATTTCTGTAGACATATTTGTGATACATTAAAGCAATTAGAGGGCAACGGCCGTGCCGCAGTGGATACACCGGTTCCCGTCAGATCACCGAAGTTAAGCGTTGTCTGGGCGTGGCCGGCACTAGGATGGGTGACCATCCGGGCCGCCATGTGCTGTTGCCATTTTTCGAGGTGCACTCAGCCTCGTGATGCCAATTGAGGAGCTACTCGACCGAATAGCAGTGGCTCCGGTCAAAGAAAACCATCGTAACGACCGAGAGAGCGGTGTGCTGACCACACGCCCCACCTATCCGCATCCTCAGCTGAGGATGACACGGCGGTCGGATAGACCCGATGGGCCACTTGTGGCCTGATGACGGAGTACATAAAGCAATTAGATGTCAGACACGAAACATTGTGGATTAACTTTGGTCATTAAATGAAAACTAATTAAATATACACACACAGAGACGCGCAACAGAATCCAGCAGGATTAGTACACAGCTATAACAATACGGATTAACATTTACAGGTTCACGTATTTTCCATGTAATTACTGACTGACGAAACTTTATGACGCTAATTATCTTAACTACGAGAAAACCGTCAAAGGCACATAAACTTTGAGCGCAACACAGAAAAAGTAACATAAAATCCTCTTCAGTGTTGAATGGCTGTCTACTGCTCATTACAAATAATGTTTTATTACTGAAATCACACTAAATCCAAAGTCATAATTAAGCATTTACTAGAAAACCTCATATTGTAAGATTCATGTACTGATGCTGCTTTGATCAACACGTCAGCGGACTCAATTTTGTGAATGATCTTCATTGAGACTGAAGCTGCATCTGCCATGAATCGTTTAAATGACTTAGTACCGCCAGCAGCTTTCACTTTTTTCTTTGTTCGTTGTACGATTGTACAACTTTGGGCTTAGACCATTATGGAGTGTCCATCGTACGCAATATACACATAATGGCCGAAACGTCATGCAAATGTGTACTGAATAAAGAAATTAAAAATATCGACTACCGGCGGTATTAAATCATTTAAACCAGGGGTTCCCAACAAAATTTTCTCGAGGACCCCCTCTTCGAGCATGATTGGTACCTTGTCATATCATAGTATCAAGTACCTAAAAAAGCCAAATTAAGAGTCTTTTTATACGTTTTCTATTTTTTGTACTTAGAAAAAACAATGACATTCGTTATTGAAAAAATATTGAGCTTAAAACTTTTTCAATTTAGCCATCATTGTTATTGTTAAATTTTTGATTATTGCTCAAAATTTTTGTCTTCAAATCTAGATATTTAGTATCACAAACTTCTTAAAAAAATAAAAATTGAGTATGAACTGAAAATGACACGAAAAAATTAAAACTGAGTGTATTGGTCTTTCAAGTATACTACACTTGAGATTGCATTGGTTCAAATGGTTCAAATGGCTCTGAGCACTATGGGACTCAACTGCTGTGGTCATAAGTCCCCTAGAACTTAGAACTACTTAAACCTAACTAACCTAAGGACAGCACACAACACCCAGCCATCACGAGGCAGAGAAAATCCCTGACCCCGCCGGGAATCGAACCCGGGAACCCGGGCGTGGGAAGCGAGAACGCTACCGCACGACCACGAGATGCGGGCCTGAGATTGCATTGAGTAGACATGAGTGAAAAATAAGAAAACACTAATTTCATACATGGTACTATATATTTGAAAAAATACAGTTACAACAGAGTACTCCATCAGTGTACAGTTAGTTTTAATTTTCAGTTCTTATTGAGATGAGTTCCATCTGACCTTTGAGTCCATTACTTCTGAAATATTAGGTTCAAACTTGAAACTTTCACTCTGAAATACGACCACATGTCGAGCCTATTCCTATATTTGTTTTTGATGAAACACATGCAAGAAAATGCTTGCTCACACCAATATGTGGTTGCAAATGGAAGGTTCTTTTTCATTGCCTTATCTCCAAGTTTCTTGTAGTCCTTGCGTGCTGATGTCCAGAAGTCTGTAATTTTATCACCGATGAAAATGTTTATCATCGTCCCACAGCTAGACAGATTCACAAGTTGATCTTGCTCTTCTTCAGTGATGCCTTGGATTTTGTCTATTTCTTCACAGCTGAAGGGATTGCTAATCCATCTGACGTCAGGGTGAGGTTCAGAGAAATAGTCTCTAAAAGTGGTGGCTAGGCTGCGTAGATGCTCGGCTATATTGATCTTGATCTGGCCAGGCAAACTCTCCTCTGATGACTCCAAGAATTATTTTAAAGTAGAAAATTTAATTAGTGACCTATTTTCTATACTTGACGCCAGATCTGACACTTTTTGACCATAGCACTAATCTTATCCTCAACTTTGAACATGTCTACATTTTTTCCTTGTAAGCTCAAGTTTAACACATTCAAGTGTTCAAACACATCAGCTAAGTGCGCAACTGAGCAAAGCCAAGAGAAGTTAGTGAGAAAATCGACGTACTTTGTGTCAAGAAGGAAGACACGAACCTAGTCTCTAAGTTCAAAAATCTTGACAAGATCGTACCTTGAGAAAGCCATCTTACTTCCGAATGAATAAGATGTTGCTCATGCTCACCGCTGATGTTTACACAACAAAGAAAATAATCTGGATTGCAGATGTCGAGTTTTAATGTAGTTGATGATTTGAACTACTTCGTTACGTATCTTTTGCAAAGGTTTGGGAAATCTTTTGGCTACTAAGGCTTCACGACGGATACAACAGTGAGTCCATTTTACCTCAGGGGCTACTGCTTTGATACGAGCTAGAAGTCCTGTTTTTTTTGCCAGCCATTGACTTTGCTCCATCCGTCGATAGCCTACACATTTTTTCCAGGTGACATCGTGTTCATTGAGATAAACATTTAATGCAGTAAAAATATCGTCTGCTGTTGTATGCAGTAGTTCGCATGAAAAAAGAAAATCTTCGAACACTTGGTCCTCCCATAAGAATCGTGCGAAAGCCAACATTATAGCTTTTTTTTATGTCTCTGCTTTCATGCAATTGTAGAGTGTACATGTCACTCATGCAAAGTCTAGCCAGTAATGTTTCTTCGATGTTAACTGTCATATCAGTAATTCTTCGTTGAACAGTATTATTTGAGAGCGGGACAGTTCCTATTACCTTAGCAGCTGCATCATCTATCATTCTCTTGCAAAGTATTATTGCTGATGGCAGTATAAGTTCCTCAGCAATTGTGTGGTTTTTCCCACATTTAGCAACAAGCTGAAACACCTCGTAGGACGCAAGGGTTGCATTTTCATTTACATTTGCACTATAGTGTTTGGTAATTGTTTTACGAGATGTTTTCAACTCTCCTAATTTATTTTTGAAAAAATCTAATGACTTACTTTTGTATTCTGGGTGCTTTGTTTCAAGATGGCGCCAGAGTTTTGCTGGTTTCATACATTCATTTGAAAGGCTTTCATAGCAAATTACACATTGAGGTTTAGGCGGTTGCTCAGGTCCAGTGAACGTAAAACCGATTTCCAAGTAATCAGAGCTATATTTTCAAATTTTTCCAGTAAGCTTAACACTGATCTTGGAAGGGTTAGATTCAAGGGACACCGACGATTTAGGTTCAGTAGACACTGACAACTTCGGTTCGAGAGCCACTGACTTACTTGCTTGAACATCAAATGCATTATCTTCCTCTTCATCTGTAGGCCTTTCTCGTTTTAACGAACCACTTTTTAACCAACGGTCCATTTTTAACTACGCGAACTGTAGCTTCCGCGAAAAAGAACGCTTTACAAACACTACTGTTTTACTACAGAATATTGAATATGTAAGCAACACGGTCTGTGAAAGCACTGGCAAAAAATTAACAATGGCCGAAATGCGAGTTTCTGTGTAAAATGACTGTCAGTTGTCAGCTGAGAAGACGCAGTGCGCGCGGTCTAACGGCATACAGCAGAACTATTTGCCTCTATCTAATTCTAGTTTTGCGCTAGAGTGTGCTAGTGTCAGTTGGCTCTAGGAAGACGCTAGACGCAGAAGTTCGCTTTCGCTAAAGCTCTGCTCATGCAGGAAGCGGCCAAAACAAGAAGTCTGTTATCATACGAAATATATTTAATATATTTTTTATTCTAATAGCATCTTGAGGACCCCTCTGGCATTTAAACATATTGGCAACTTTTGTTTTAATATAACTTACGTTGTTTAATATTGAATAAGAACTGCTTATTTGTAAAGTGGATGGGCTGAATGACCATTTAGACTAATACGTACAGCAATAAAGCTGCGTGTTTTTCTTTTAATTTTAAGCAGGACGACGCGTTACAGCACCATCCTGCTCTCCTCGGGTGCGTTCTACAGTAGTGACATGTACATTACATTAATCTGAAGTGTGATTAGGTTGAATTGCTGTATGTGCCAGTGAAGATATGTATCGAAATAAAATCCTATAAGATTTTAGTGTTGTACGTTAAGTGATTTGTATATTTAGGCCGTTTCATTAGTGCCAGACAAGTAAACTTCCAACAAAAACGTAGGTAAATGCACTAACGAAATCATCTAAACATGCAAATCACACAACATATGTATTTTTCTGTACAGGATACATAATCTCCCTGGTACATCTAGCAAATAATCCTGATCGCACTTCAGATTAAAGTAATGTACATGTAACTGGAATGCACCTGATCACGGCAGCATTCTGCCGATACGCGTCGTGCTCGTTCGATATTAGTAAAAAGTGACAGTAGAAATTATTTCATGAATTTACAATACAGTCGCTGTCCTCAAAATGTTCCAGATAATATGGATAAATTTAAGTTTAAACCTGCATGCGTTAGACGGGCCTGGAATGAATTCTGGTTGTACATTGCAAAGACTTCACTTGCATTTTTAGGTGCGTGACTCTTACACCTTGTAAATTTTCGGGGGAAAGCCACAGGCTTCATAGAATCTCCCACAAGTTATAATTCTTCGACTTAAGAGTTTGTAACAGCTACCGTATATACACTTTAAATTACTTTTCTACCCTCGTTCTGAGACTTCATTATTTTGTTATTAGCAATTTGTATTTGGAGTTCGGAACGAATGAACACAATTCGGAAAAATTGCAGCAACTAACATGTAAGTTCACTAGTGCTCAACGTCGTTCACAGTTTGGCCGTCTGAACGTCAATTCAGAGTTTATGAATTTCCAAGCAAAGTTTGGCAGCGTTACTGTACGTGTATGTTCTTGTAGTTATTAAACGCTGTTCCCACAACTGAGCACTCACCACAAGCGGTTTCCGAATATGTATTGTGTAAATAAGCAGTCGCAATGAATATTAATTCTCTATGTGTCGCCAACGTCAACTCAGCAATGATAATATGTCCCCGTAAATTCAGTGTCATCCTTGGTAAGTCCTGATCGCAAATTTAAGGGTTATCGTAGTGGTTTGGGATCAATAGCTCAGCGCCTACACAAGGTAAAATTCTGGTCGTCAGTTGATGGAATTTTCTCACATCTTTTCACCGCTCGAACGATGGAATCGATGGTTACGGAAAATCAGTTGTCAGTGACGGTTGTAAGTAAGAGAATCCTCGTCCACCGCAGCATTTCGACGTGGTAAAATGTCTACTCTGTACTGGAACATACATAATGGATGTACGAGTACAGGATGTAGACACATGGTTGACGACATATGGAACTTTGGGTCTGGCAGTAAGCTGGCAAAGATAGCTAAGTTATATAAGGCGACCGCTCGCGAGAAGCGGGAAATCCGGATTCGATCCAACACAAATATTCATGTCGTCATTCCATTACACAGCTGATAGTAGTCCATATTTGCAACTGCGAATACATTCATGTATTTAATGAAGGGCTGTAGTCTGTTTTATCGGAGATGCATGCATGTCCGAAGCAACTTAACAGCTTAATTCGGAATAACACAGGTACTGCCGTATCATATAACAGGGGCAGGTTCCCTCATACACTAACGAAAAAAAAAAAATGCAAAAACCAAGATGGAGTTGTGGGACATAAACAAAGGTTCCTGGTAACCCATTGATGACAATGGGACAGCCGCTGGATCCGAAGTACTTGAATAATGTTAACTGAAGCCAACAGCTGTATTGGAATCCAACTTCGTTTATTCAAAACATGCTAACAGTTTCGAAGCTAAAAAGAGTCAGTCTGTCTCATCGTACGAATCACAATGACAAAGACCAACAGTGTCCTCAAGTGGAAACAGTAGAAGTTATTAAAAAACATATTATGCTGTCGTATGCGTCTAGTGCGTCTGACCATTGGTGTGCTTGTTACAGGAAAGTACGGAATCCAGTCGATTTTGGCCCCGCTGCACTCGACTTCGTTGGTTGCACATGCTGGCGTAACATTCTTCATAAGTTGTACTGTTTTCATTTGAAAATTCCGTTGGTCTTTATCACTGTGGCTCGTAGACTGATGGCAGATTACGTTTGGGTGTCGAAACTGGTAACTTGTACCGAAGAAACGGCGTTGGGCTACAATACAGCGGTCGATTTCGATTATCCTTACTCAGATAAACGAAAGTTGGTAGGGATGTTTCTACAGCTGAAAGATGTCTATTCAGATTTGGTGCCAGTCGCATATGAGTGGCGCTAGTAGCGTCACTATGAGGATTCAAATCAGGTTTGCTTTAATTACACGCTGTAAACGTCGTGAGCGTTAGTTACCTTTGGAATTGGGTGTGGGTTGGGTTGTTTGGGAGAAGAGACCAAAGAGCGAGGTCATCGGTCTCATCGGATTAGGGAAGGAAGTCGGCCGTGCCCTTTCAGAGGGACCATCCCTGGGCGATTTAGGGAAATCACGAAAAACCTAAATCAGGATTGCCGGACGCGGGATTGAACCGTCGTCCTCCCGAATGGATTGGGTGTGGTCAGCTGATATTACTCAAGACTGTCTTTAAGGCGACAAACACGCCAGTATCGACACCGCAGTGAGTTTGAACGTGGTCGTGTCACGTATGCTAGACTCACTGGACCTACCCGTGAAGTTATGACCTGGGGTGCGATTTCCTACGGCAACAGGAGTATTCTCGTTGTCATCCGACGCGTCCGGTCTGGAGAACTGTACGTCAATCTGGTGATTCGACCTGTTGTGCCGCCGATCATGAACAGCATTCCTGCGGTTGTTTTCCAACATGCTCTACAGAGTGCCGACATGTTGCCTTGGCCTTATCTATTACCAGATCCGTGCTCAATCGAGCACATATGGGATATCATTGGATGACAACTCCAGCGTCATCCACAAACAGCATTAACTGTCTCTTTATTGACCGACCAAGAGGAACAGGCACAGAATTTCATCCCACAAACTTGTAACACCGAAAATGCAGGCTGCATGGCACCTGCTACCAATATATAACTTTTTTCTGAATTGTATGTAAATATTTTTAATTTAAATGCTTTCTTTATTTGTAATTTAAATGCTTCCTTTTAATAAGTAAGGACATTGCTTCACTGTATGTGTACATTTAGGTAGAAGTCTGTTGGCGTTTCATTGTATTTACAGGGTGTTTCAAAAATGACCGGTATATTTGAAACGGCAATAAAAACTAAACGAGCAGCGATAGAAATACACCGTTTGTTGCAATATGCTTGGGACAACAGTACATTTTCAGGCAGACAAACTTTCGAAATTACAGTAGTTACAATTTTCAACAACAGATGGCGCTGCGGTCTGGGAAACTCTATAGTACGATATTTTCCACATATCCACCATGCGTAGCAATAATATGGCGTAGTCTCTGAATGAAATTACCCGAAACCTTTGACAACGTGTCTGGCGGAATGGCTTCACATGCAGATGAGATGTACTGCTTCAGCTGTTCAATTGTTCCTGGATTCTGGCGGTACACCTGGTCTTTCAAGTGTCCCCACAGAAAGAAGTCACAGGGGTTCATGTCTGGCGAATAGGGAGGCCAATCCACGCCGCATACCTTATGTTTCGGATAGCCCAAAGCAATCACACGATGATCGAAATATTCATTCAGGAAATTAAAGACGTCGGCCGTGCGATGTGGCCGGGCACCATCTTGCATAAACCACGATGTGTTCGCAGTGTCGTCTAAGGCAGTTTGTACCGCCACAAATTCACGAAGAATGTCCAGATAGCGTGATGCAGTAATCGTTTAGGATCTGAAAAATGGGCCAATGATTCCTTTGGAAGAAATGGCGGCCCAGACCAGTACTTTTTGAGGATGCAGGGACGATGGGACTGCAACATGGGTCTTTTCGGTTCCCCATATGCGCCAGTTCTGTTTATTGACGAAGCCGTCCAGGTAAAAATAAGCTTCGTCAGTAAACCAAATGCTGCCCACTTGCATATCGCCGTCATCAATCCTGTGCACTATATCGTTAGCGAATGTCTCTCGTGCAGCAATGGTAGCGGCGCTGAGGGGTTGCCGCATTTGAATTTTGTATGGATAGAGGTGTAAACTCTGGCGCATGAGACAATACGTGGACGTTGGCGTCATTTGGACCGCAGCTGCAACACGGCGAACGGAAACCCGAGGCCGCTGTTGGATCACCTGCTGCACTAGCTGGGCGTTGCCCTCTGTGGTTGCCGTACGCGGTCGCCCTACCTTTCCAGCACGTTCATCCGTCACGTTCCCAGTCCGCTAAAATTGTTCAAACAGATCCTTTATTGTATCGCTTTTCAGTCCTTTGGTTATATTAAACCTCCGTTGAAAACTTCGTCTTGTTGCAACAACACTGTGTTCTAGGCGGTGGAATTCCAACACCAGAAAAATCCTCTGTTCTAAGGAATAAACCATGTTGTCTACAGCACACTTGCACGTTGTGAACAGCACACGCTTACAGCAGAAAGACGACGTACAGAATGGCGCACCCACAGACTGCGTTGTCTTCTATATCTTTCACATCACTTGCAGCGCCATCTGTTGTTGAAAATTGTAACTACTGTAATTTCGATAGTTTGTCCGCCTGAAAATGTACTGTTGTCCCAAGCATATTGCAACAAACGGTGTATTTCTATCGCTGCTCGTTTAGTTTTTGTTGCCGTTTCAAATATACCGGTCATTTTTGAAACACCCTGTATCTGTGTTTTACTGTGAAACTTATAAGCTCTAGGAAAAAGCCAAAGGAACTGTTATTTGCATCGACTAGGAGCGATAATAGTAGTGCTTGTGCGTTGTAAAATCATTGGGTAGGGGGTTGTTAGGCAGAGCGCGCGGAGAGAGAGGGAGAGAGAGAGAGAGAGAGAGAGAGAGGGAGAGACGGGTTCCAGCGCTTGTAGTGTGCGGAAGTGTCATGTTAACGCTCTCGCAGTAGAGAGTACCATTTCTGGCGGCATCATGTACGCACGCCGGCCAGGTGTCTAGAGCAGGAGTACGGACAGTGGGCGGGCGGAAGAGGCTGTATTAGTTACGATTGTCCGTTCCTATAATTAGCCGTGGCTCCACGATATGCTACCCTCTTTAACAACAGCAGCAGTTCCAGCAAGGCGGTTTCGTCGTCGGCTCCGAGTTTCGTCGTCTGCGCAGCACTGAAGTAAGACTGTTCATTGGTAGAAAGTATTAACGGCTAACCCAGCAGCACAAATGAATGTGATTTGATTGATAAGATTTATTTAAATAATAATCATGTAAACTCAGGGTGATTGTGTCCTCATTGCCCCCAGACATTGTTACCAAGAGGATCCTCGTTCCTTTTTTTCCTAATACGCTAACTGAGTGTCATAAGAAACAAATTGAATAGTTACAGCCAGTTTATTAATGAATAATTTCTCTTTTAAGAATTTTAGCCTCAGTCTACTTTCAATTAACTGTTGTACAACACACGCTTCAGTATATGACTAAAGTAAAGCAATTTCATTTTTTTTAGTTTGAGAATCAATCAACTGAGTGTCATAAGAAACAAATTGAATAGTTACAGCCAGTTTATTAATGAATAATTTCTCTTTTAAGAATTTTAGCCTCAGTCTACTTTCAATTAACTGTTGTACACACACGCTTCAGTATATGACTAAAGTAAAGCAATTTCATTTTTTTAGTTTGAGAATCAATCACTGGAAAAAATCCAAATCTAAAGAAACGCACAAATTAAAAGGGCAGAAGTTTTATTATTTTACATATAGCTTGGAGCACATGGCTCTTTAGTTTGGGACGTATTCTAGTATTTAATTCCGTTCAAGCCAGTAAAAAAGGCTCAGTTATTCGGACAATAATATGAAATCCAATTTGCAAAATAAGTAATGGCAAAGTAAAAAGTGCTTGCTTTTTTTTTTCTAATTTACTTTGATGACGTTATGCTGACTACCTTTTTCAAAATTTAATCCCAAACATAACGTAAGAGTGACTTCTCAGTTTTCTTTATCATTACATACTCACTTAAAATTAGTTGCTGCGTCAGTGTTTAATAATACATGTTTTTCTTTCGCATCATCTTGTACGGGATATGTTAATTACTTCCTTTTCGCTCATTAGTGTAACTTTTGGATTCATGATCAGTGGTACCCCTTTCTGTCCAGTGTTGTTCGTGAGTGAATGCACAAAATAACTTTCATTTTCCAAATTATAGCCCTGTTTGGTTTAATTATTTTAATTTTTAGTAGACTTTCCATCAGAAAGGTCGGTTGTACATTTTCCTCCTACTTATCGGTATCAATTCTTCGGGAAAGATAGCCTTATACAATTAGGAAAAATCCATTAGGCATACACGCGATCCACGGTCATATTTTATATCGCAAGCAGGACAGGCCGATTAGTAAGAGGGAGGTTACAAACTGACATCCGGCACCTGTACAACACAATTCATGCACGTCTGCATACTTGTATTCAACATTGGTTGGTTGGTTGTTTGATTCAGGTGAGGGACCAAACAGGGAGCTCATAGGTCGCATCGGATGAGGGAAGGATGGTGAAGGAAATCGGCCGTGCCCTTTTAAAGGAACCATCCCGGCACTTGCCTGAAGCAATTTAGGAAAATCACGGAAAACCTAAATCAGTATGGCCGGACGTGGATTTGAACCTTCGTCCTCCCCAATGCAAGTTCAGTGTGCTAACCACTGCCCCACCTCGCTCGGTCACACATTCAACATTTTGACAGTTACAGCGGTTATTAATTTACCAGCACTTCGCATTTGCAAAGACTTATATCGCACTTTCATTAAATGGTTCTGAGCACTATAGGACTTAACTCCTGAGGTCGTCAGTCCCCTAGAACTTAGAACTACTTAAACCTAACTAACCTAAGGACATCACACACATCGATGCCCGAGGCAGGATTCGAACCTGCGACCGTAGGTCGCTCGGTTCCAGACTGTAGCGCCTAGAACCGCTCGGCCACCACGGCCGGCGCACTTACATTAATATCTGATTTTACAAGATTAATCACTCGAATATGTTACCGTTACAAATGTATTCCAGAAATTCCGTTACCTTACATTAATTATTTTTTTTTGATATTGCAACCTTTTTCTCAGTGTATTTTCCAAAGACTGTTTACATATGCATGGAGTGAAACATTGTTGGTAACTGTGATTTCTTAGTGAAATTTTAAATGGACAACTATACATTATAAGTGAAACTGCCCGAGTTGTGCAAAATATCAGAAAGTTCGGATGACATGAATCATACTGGAGACTAGGTACTGATGGTGATGTTGATACATGGTTGTTATGGCGAAACTAGGATTAGGTGTTGAGCACCATTGCTGATATGCACTGTGAGGTACTGCGACAGCCCTGATTTAATGAAATAACTGAGTTTGACCATTATATTTCAGTGGTAAAATTACTAAGTACGAAATCGCGTATTTTTATTATTGTCGAAGTAATGCGACAAACAAAAACAGAAACGAAAGAGCGACAAAATTATTTATACCCTTTACTGTTACTTCAATTCCCCTCAAATGGGCGGGCGTTGGCAACGAGAGAAAAACCGTTCTCCAGCCGAACGATGTATATACTTAGAAGGAGATTAAAATACATGAAGATAGATGAAATAAGTGATGACTTTTTAAAAAAATACGTTGGTGGAAAATACCGATGATTTTTGAAGCTTGATTTTATACTGCAGTTAAATTATGATCACTAATGATAATGTGAATGACGCCATGATGTAATTGTGATGAGGTGCTACGTGAAAATGATTATGGCCATGATGAAGGTGCACTGATGAATATGACTATGGAGCCCTGTAGAAGGTGGAGGAAGAGGGAGCGAGAAAATGGAAAGATGCTGTGGGGTGGAGCATTTTGACTAGGTTTGCAGATATAGGTATATCTGGCGACGGATTTTATTGTAGGGAAGTGGGAGTTGGTTGAAATTCTGATGGGAGAGGATGGATAGGGTGTGTAGGTGCATGGAAGGTGGAATATGGACATAGTGGCGCAGCATCGTACCTGGATAGTTGATTAGTGAATGGGATATTGGGTGCTGGGCTCGGCTTGCGATTAATTTATTTGATCTCGAGGTGCTCTAGTAAGAGAAAAAGGTGTGGTAAGTGGATGAGTTGGTACAGGATGCGAGTTGGGGAGGATAGATGGATGCGGACGGTGATATGGAGTACAGGTCTTTCGAGGATTTCTAGGGACATCTAGAATTTAGGTAAGGCAGAAATCCAGACAACGTTGGCGCAGATTAGGATAGGGTGGATGAGAGATTTATAGGTGAGGATAATGGTAGCACATAGGTCCAAAGTGGGCAAATTTATATATATAAAGAGCATAAAAAAGTTCCCATCACGTTTTTCTGCCTGTATGTGAAGACCAATCTCAGGAATTTCCGTAGGGGTTTCACTAATAAATAGACTGATTCAAGAGGAAGGTTTGTGTTGATAATTAATTACTAGTTGTCTGCACAACTCATCCGCCTGTAGATATTTAATGATTCCCATGCGAAGCTGGAGCATGTCGCTAGTGTGGAGTAGTTGGAGTATTTTTATTATCTTCACAGCTCTTACTATCTTATTTGAGTAAGACTTGTTTTGGTTCACAAGAGTTAGAATTTTGTGTGCTATAATTAACTACTTCGTAACGTTCTACGAACGTGACAGGACTGCGACATTATTATTTGTAACAGTGTGTAAGAAAGCGTCAGCACTATCGGTAAACTGTATTAATATTATTTATGTATAAATCCATGAGACAGTTCACTAGTTTTTGAACACTGTAACAGTTCGCATTTTAAATCGTCAATCTATGTAAACTGTTGGCGTCAGTCCATTCTATACCTGCACTAGCTGTGAATGTGTTGTATTAAATAGCTTTTGTACATTCCTTAAGTAGATACTGACAAATAATGAGTATTATTTTCTTATACGTAGGCTGCTGTACAGCGAGATATACCTAGAACAAAATGCTGACAGCTCCTAAGAATGCTGGCTCCCGTCTACGCCCGTGTTTGAATGAGTGCAACTAGTCACAGGTAGAGTGTGTTTTACGCATGACGCAATCCCCGTCTCTGGAGATGCGCGGCAACCATTAGACACGCAGTCATGGTGCGGTCACTGCATGGATCTTCGGACTGTTGCCCGAACAGTGTGGTACGGGAGGTGGGATATCGAACTGAACTGAGAACAAATTTAACAAGTTGGGAACGACCTTGGAAAAAACTTCACGCCGTTTAGCAATTCAGATATTTGGTCAGTAGCATCTGTGCAAACGGCTGAGATACAAACTGAACCTGCAACCTACAAAGCAACGGATGTGTGTCGACTGACAGATTAACATACTGGTACTACAAGGCAGAAGTGCAGCTGCCTATTGCAGTCTATGAATGAGAGAAGCTGATACTGTTAGAAACTATACTTTCTTCAAAAAAAAAAAAAAAAAAAAAAAACATCTTAGTAGTGTCATAGTCCCATTGCCGGTATGTGCTTCTGCACAATACTGCTCTAAATAAGAGTGGTCGACATTAGTTGTTAGTCCTCTCATAACATGGTCCCAGAATATTGTTCACATACCTACCAGCTGCGTAGATTTGTTGGGGAAAATATCTTTACGACAATTCGTGCTGCACTGACTACACAAGACAAACCTGTGAGTGCTGTCGGCAGGTATTCTCTAATTGGTTCCACGTGTCTAGATTTCCAAAAGGCTTTTGACACCGTTCCACACAAGTGGCTTCTAATCAAAGTGCCTGTCAGTAGAATGTGAGACTGGATTCATGATTTCCTGTCAGAAAAGTCACAGTTCCTGGTAATTAAAAGGAAGTCATTTAGTGAAACCGAAGTGATACATGGTTTTCCCCAAGGAAGTGTTATAGGCTCTCAGCTGCTTTTAATCTGTAAAAATGATTTAGAAGACGATCTCAGCAGCCCACTTAGGTTTTTGCAGATCGCACTGTCAATTATGGCCGAGTAACCTCACCAGAAGATCAGTACGAATTGATAAATAATTTGCACGAGACACGTGCATGGTGCGAAAAATGGCTCTAGGCCTGGAACAATAAAAAGCGTGAGGTCCTTCACACGAATACTAAAAGGAATCCTTTGTCTTTGGGTTACTCAACAAAACACGTGGATATAATAGTCGCCAATTCAACTAAAAACCAAAGGCCTACAGTTACGAACAAATTAAATTATAAGCATAAGGCTTGACGGCCTGGCAATGGGTAACCCACCAGCAGGCATCTTGGCCGATATTTTCATTAATTCGCTGGAAGAGAAATTCTTCAATAGTTTTTCAGCTGCTGATCTTTGTATTTTGTCATATTCTAGGTACTTATATGAGATTTTGATCATATACTGTGGTTCCTGGGAAGGAATTCAGAATTTGTTTGTAATATTCTTCATGAAAAAAGCAGCTTCTCTTGTGAATTATAAAATAACGACCGTACGCTTAATTACTTGTACCTTATTCCTATTGACAACGACAGACTTTCTTTCGGTATTTTTCGAAAAGCCACTAATACAGAGCAAATTGCATCCGCCAGTTCACTGCATCTCATTCCCATAAAAAAGCGTTTTCCATTCAGCCATTCATCGTACAGATTCAGTATCTTTGTCACCTGACAAGCTTAATGTAGAGATGCATATAATAAAAACTATTGAAGTTAATAACGGCTATGATCCTACGTTAGGTGACAAGATTTTCAAAGTTAAAACTGACGCTAAAGTGACCACTTTAGACAGCAGTGCTGTTTCTGACAGTGACGACTACAAAAATGTTTTCTTGATTCCATTTTAGGCAATCCTTCGTATAAAATTCGTCCTCTTCTAATTAAAGCGTATGGATTAAAGATTACCTTCTCCGTTAACAGTAACTTGCTAAAAAATGGTTCAAATGGCTCTGAGCACTATAGGACTTAACTTATGAGGTCATCAGTCTCCTAGAACTGTTATATACCTAACTAACCTAAGGACATCACACACATCCATGCCCGAGGCAGGATTCGAACCTGAGACCGTAGCGGTTCCAGACTGTAGCGCCTAGAACCAACCGCTCGGCCACCCAGGGAGGCAGTAACTTGCAAAAAAATATCATTCACAAACTCTAGGTCACAGTTGTTCGTATATACAATTCAGCAATGTATAACATCACCTGTCGTAGGTGTCCCGTTTATTATATAGCACAAACTGGAAGATCTTTTTCTATCTGGTGCAAGGAACATTTGTTGGGAAAATGAGGCAGTAATGTACACAATTTCATATTTGCTGATCATTTGTTAATTTCCGGACTCAAACCGAAATGCGTTGAAAAATTTCCATTTTACGTAGAGAAAATAAAGGTCATAGGCTTGACGTATTCGAAGAGCTGGAGATTTACGAGCATATTGCTAAGAACGATGGCCCCATCCGCAATAAACAGTTAAAATTACATAATTTTTTTTTCAATGGCTTTAATCCACTACTCGTAGGATTTTATTCCTCTATCTTTTACTATATTTTCCTGCCCCTGGATCCGAAACATCATTATCGTCGAATCTGATAGATGTATACTACTAAAGTTACCTTCATGTAGATATTTTCTGGATTGTACAGTTGTCTCTATAATTTTTTCTATATTATTCTGTCCTTTACGTAATAGTAATTTCTGTACAGCCTAATATATGCTTCTTAGTTATGCTTCATGTGCTTGGATACTGTGTATTTTCAAAAATGCATTAAACTCTCTTCCTTTGTATTTTGATTTTTTAAAAAGTTAACTGTCGCTTTTGTCAATTATTTCTGTTACAATGTTGCAAATTGGTGCATGTCACTGTCCGCTCCCGATAGGCGGCGCAACTAGTATTGTTTTCGTGGCAGCGATGTAAGCCACTGGGCCGATCAGGCTGATGTTGTTCCCAGTTATCACACATGGCGAAGGCTGCAACGTGTTTTATTTTATTCTTTGACTTGAGCATATACACTATGTCATCAAAAGCATCCGGACACCGTCAGAATCATACGTTTTCCATATTAGGTGCATTGTGCTGCCACCTACTGCCAGGTACTCCTTATCAGCCAGCGACCCCAGTAGTCATTAGACATCATGAGAGAGCAAAATGGGGCGCTCCGCAGAACTCACGGATTTCGAACGTGGACATGTGATTGGGTGTTACTCGAGTCATACGTCTGTATGCGAGATTTCCACACTCCTAAACATCACTAGTTCCACTGTTTCCAATGTGATAGTGACGTGGAAACGTGAAGTGACACGTGCGGCACTAAGGGGTACAGGCTGACCTCGTCTATTGACTGACAGAGATCGCCAACAGTTGAAGAGGGTCGTAATGTGTAATAGCCAGACAGCTATCCAGACCATCACACAGGAATTCCAAACTGCATCAGGATTCACTGCAGGTACTGTGACACTTAGGCAGGAGGTGAGAAAACTTAGATTTCATGGTCGAGCGACTACTCATAAGCCACACATCACTCCGGTAAATTCCAAACGAGAGGCTTGATATAAGGAGCGTAAACACTGGACGATTGAACAGTGGAAAAACATTGTGTGGAGTGACGGATCTGGGTACACAATGTTGCGATATGATGGCAGGGTGTGGGTATGGTGAATGCCCGGTGAACGTCATCTGTCAGCGTGTGTAGTGCCAACAGTGAAATTTGGAGGCAGTGGTGTAACGCCGTGGTCGTGTTTTTTATGGATGGGGCTTGCAACCCTTGTTGTTTTGCGTGGCACTATCACAGCACAGGCTGAAATCTGTTTTCGCAGGACAGATCAGTTTGTGGGAAGAGGCCAAGATCAGTTACTGTTAGTTACAGAAGAACACATAACTTTATTCCTCGAAAACACAATGCACTGTTTTCTCGTTAAAACAACAAGGATCAATTCACGGCTGAGGACCGAAGTAACCTCTCAATAATAAGGTTTAAATAATTCCTTTTAAAAGACAAGGATTTAGAGAAATGGCTGAAGGCCTTACTTAAGTAAAATTAAAATATCCTTAAATATTTCCATTTTATGGCACAAGAATTTAGACAAACGGCTGAAGGCCTTACTTAAGTAAAATTAAAATATCTTGTCGGCTAAATGCCCGAATGATATTTCAGATCAACAAAGGAAATTCTGTAAAAGGCAAGCATTTACCAATTTCGGCTAAAAGCCATATTAAGGACAATTTGAATTAATTCCTCGGTTGAAAGCCCAATGGTTCAAAATGGTTCAAATGGCTCTGAGCACCATGGGACTTAACATCTGAGGTCATCAGTCCCCTAGAACTTAGAACTACTTAAACATAACTAACCTAAGGACATCACACACATCCATGCCCGAGGCAGGATTCGAACCTGCGACCGTAGTAGTCGCGCGTTTCCAGACTGAAGCGCCTAGACCCGCTCGGCCACACCGGCCGGCGAAAGCGCAATAATATTTCAACATAATAAAAGGCAATCTTTAAAGACAAGCATTAACACAATACAACAGAAAACCATCTTAAGAAAACTTGAAATATCTTAACGGCTGGAAACCCAAACAATTATTCAAAATAATTAAAGACAAACCTTAAGATAAGCCAGAATGAGATTTTCACTCTGCAGCGGAGTGTGCGCTGATATGAAACTTCCTGGCAGATTAAAACTGTGTGCCCGACCGAGACTCGAACCCCGCATTATCCTTTCTTTCAGGAGTGCTAGTTCTGTTAGTTTCGCAGGAGAGCTTCTGTAAAGTTTGGAAGGTAGGAGACGAGATACTGGCAGAAGTAAAGCTGTGAGGAGCGGGCGTAAGTCGTGCTTCGGTAGCTCAGATGGTACAGCACTCGCCCGCGAAAGGCAAAGGTCCCGAGTTCGAGTCTCGGTCGGGCACACAGTTTTAATCTGCCAGGAAGTTTCTTAAGATAAGCATTTACACTGTACGGCTGAAGGCCATTTTAAGAATTCAAGATAAATAAAGAGAAACCTTACAGACTGCAATTTACACATTACGGCTGAAAGTCACAAATTTTAAAACAAGTGCGGCTGTAGGCCTAAATATGGAGGAAACAAGAATTTTACATAAAAACGGCTGAAGGCCTAATATTGAATTCTTCACATAAGGTTCGGCTGAAGGCCATGTACCGAACATAGAACAGACAAAATTAATACATAGCTGAAGGCCTTAGTTACAAAATTATACATAAATACTCGGCTGAAAGCAACATTAGACATAAAAAAACTGAATCCTTAAGTCCTGAATAAGAATGATTTGAGACAGAGCATAATCTCCTTTTTCAAAATAAGTTTTTTAAATAAATTAGTTCCAACAAGAATCTTCAAAAGCTTTATTTAAGTCGGCTGAAGGCCTTATTTTAAATAAAAACAAACTGATTTAATAGACGGCTTAGGACTCGCACAGTACTTGAGACAAAAGAAAATCATAATCTAAAAACAACAGAACAGTGGTGCTCAGAAGTGTTCCAAGGGTCGGCCTGAGGAGGTAACTGTAACGTAAGTTGGGTGAGACAGGCAGCCAAAGGCAATACTAAGTAATCGGACGGCAACCCGACCCAGGGACGGCTGAAGGACCGACCAACAACCTAATCAATCCCCTTCCGCCCGACCAACGGCACGACAACGGAAAACATCAGCGAGAACGAAGATACCAGCAGCAATAAATCTTCAGAATTGGCGTTTTAATACAGCCAAGGCACAATAACCACTCAAAAATATAAACTAACACCAAGGCTGTTGAACTACACGCCATGCCGGACAGCATCAACACTGGGAGGAAATACACACTCGCTACTCTGCCTCAAGCAACCGACTGCCTACTCCAGTACGCAGACAGCATTGATAATTACTCAGTGAAAATCACAGAAGCTACAACAGTTCCACGTAAACATTTGCACCAAGAAATGCGACAATTCTAAAACAATCACTGTGGAACAACAAGGAGAAACCGAAAGTCGACACACACAGAGTTTCAATAAGCGGTCGGCCACCAAATATACGTCGTCCGATGAGACGATCGACCGAACGACCAACCAAGGTCGTCCTGACTCAAGTCACGTGTGTCAGCAAGTCGGGCGAGTCTTGGTTGTCCGGACCTCACTGAATCTCCATCCCGACTCAACACCGGGACTCGGAGACACAGCGACCCGGGTACACTGGTTCGGACCCAAAGATGCACAGGTAACTCTTGCCCATTGGCCACCCGACATCTCAGCACAAGAAAGGAATGACGCACGTCCGACAAGATGACCAACTGACGAGGCCCAGAAACGGTCATAAGACCCAATACACGTCGCCCGATGAGACAACCAACCGAACAACCAACCAGCGGTCGTTCTGCTCCAGTCTCCTTCCGTCGGACAATACATATGTATTGCCAGCGGTTGGCGAGTACTGGCTGTCCGCACCTCACTGGCGCCCCGTCACCGACTCAACCCCAGACACACATGACCCGGAAATACTAGCGGTCGCTTCAAAGCTAGGACGACAGTGCTCTTATCGATAAGAGCTGCTACTGCCACTCACGACCAGGCAAGCCAGGAACTAAGTGACGCCAGTAAATCGAATAAGGAAACGAGGCGGTAGTACCGTAAAGAGAAGATGACAAACAATAAACGGCATGAAAACGAGCCGCGCACGGCTCACAGGCCTACACTGATGTTTTAAGCACCTTCTTGCTTCCCACTGTTGAAGAGCAATTCGGGGATGGCGATTGCATCTTTCAACACGATCGAGCACCTGTTCATAATGCACGGCCTGTAGAGGAGTTGGTCCCGGCGGAGGTTCGAGTCCTCCCTCGGGCATGGGTGTGTGTGTTTGTCCTTAGGATAATTTAGGTTAAGTAGTGTGTAAGCTGAGGGACTGATGACCGTAGCAGTTAAGTCCCATAAGATTTCACACACATTTGAACACACATTTTGTAGAGGAGTGGTTACACGACTATAACATACCTGTAATGGACTGGCCTGCACAGAGGCCTGACCTGAATCCTACAGAACACCTTTGTGATGTTTTGGAACGCCGACTTCGTGCCAGGCTTCACCGACCGACATCGGTACCTCTCCTCAGTGCAACACTCCATGAAGAATGAGCTGCCATTCTCCAAGAAACCTTCCAGCACCTGATTGAACGTATGCTTGCGATAGTGGAAGTATTCATCAAGGCTAAGGGTGGGCCAACACCATATTGAATTTCAGCATTACCGATGGAGGACGCCACGAACTTTTAAGTCATTTTCAGCCAGGTATCCGGATACTTTTGATCACATAGTTATGCTCTTAATTCTGACGACTGATTTCTCGCAGTGTTATTTTCCGTAAGTACCCTTTGCACGTGATGACAAATGTCATCATGGTTAACGCTTTTTGTCATACTTAATTTTCAATGTATTGTGTTTCATTCTGATACGGACATCCTTAGTGGTGTTGAAACATAGATCAATGTACAAAACAGTTATTTGCAGCCGCTTAACTGTGTGATTCCTATTTTGAAACTCTTCTGAAGAACCACAAGTGCCGGAGCGAAGAGGAAGGAGGCAAAAGAAGAGAAGACGGTGAGGCGACGTCGGCCAGTAGCGAGCTGACTTGGACATCACCACGATCGGAGCGGCTTCTAGCCGAAGAGAATTTAAACGCATCTCCTGTCAGCCTCGGCCGGACAGTATTAGGGCAGTATTAGCACAGTACTAGCAGAGAGCACTATGATATCAGTGACTTGTGATCCATATCAGTTGCTTACATGGACCTTGATTAGAGCAAAGGACTCTGATTAGTTGCATGTCGCTTGCGACACCATTGTAAATTCAAAGTTCAGTATTGTCAATCTGCATTACTGAAATAAAACTACTAATGTGATTTGCTTGAATTGTTGTATAGCATCCCTTAGGCACCATATAAGCAACGAAAGTCGAGACTTCACAGAAACTAATATACGGTTGCTGACAGCCATGTTTAAAACTGTATCTTCGTATTGTATTATCGCGAAATAGAGGAGAAAGTGCTTCGGATATGATAAGCGAGTTGGGGTCGGAATCATTAAAACAGAGGTGTTTTACGTCACGGCCAGATCTTTTCTGAAATTTCGATCGCCAACTTCCTTCTCCAAATGAAAACATTTTATTGACTCCCACGCATAGCGGGAAATAATGATCATAATAAAATAACAGAAATCACAGCTAGCACGGAAGCATTTAAGTGTTCGTTTTTCCCACGTGCTATTGCAAAGTAAAATGGTCTTGAAGTAGTCTGGTGGTGTCTCTACTAACCCTTTGCCAAGTACTTTGTTCTTAATTGCAGACTATTGAGACGCGGGTGCAGATTTTCTTCATGTAACTGACGAAAATTTTCGGAGCTATAATATGGACTGTTCTCGGATTCGCGGACCCCGATAAAGGTAGCTATGCTTTATCAGAAAAACCGTATTTCAGAGTCGACCCCTCCCTATCACGCACAGACTGCAACTTCCAGTTGCACGACACGTGTGCCTGCTTGAGGTTCCGTAATTTCAAAATGGCATCAATTCGGAATCAATTGTACCGACAGAATGCAAATAACTGTACTGCTGATGGTTATAATGCCAGCGAAATATGCTGCACTAGGCTGGCCAGTGTGGCCGAGCGGTTCTAGGCGCTTCAGTCTGGAACCGCACGACCGCTACGGTCGCAGGTTCGAATCCTGCTCGGGCATGGATGTGTGTGATGTCCTTAGGTTAGTTAGGTTTAAGTAGTTCTAAGTTCTAGGCGACTGATGATCTCAGATGTTAAGTAACATAGTTCTCAGAGCCATTTGATTTGAATAACGATCTAAAATGAAAAAATCCATACACAACTGTGTTAATGGATTTTAATTACATAACGAAAGTTGTATTTATTACGAGCTTGTAATTCAGTGAAACTGTAGTTGTCGATGAAATAATACAGTAACTAGTCTATTTAAAGACAAAAGTCATGAAACTGACTTTGTTGGGTTAAGATTTGAATTTATGTTACAATTACTGAAACTTATGTAAGTGACAACGAGAGCTCGGTTGAAAATGCAAGAGATCATAAAACAGTAAATTATCATGAGATTGAACACTTTGTAATTATTCAAAATCAAAAGAAATTTACTGAGTGGAACACGTAAGGCAGTAATGGTAGAGAAACGTTACTCCACTATAATGCTCACTATCTTAGGGTTTTACTTATCACTTCGATCTAATAAACAAAACTCGTTACCAGAAATATAATAGCCGAACATTAGAAGAAATTAGAATAGTCAACGTCGAAAGTACGAAAGCCAAGATCACGAGGCACATGAACACGTACATAAAATTACATAATCTTGTTGGATTATATTATCAACTCTTGCTTTGCCAGACCAATTATTTATGATAATTAGTAAATGTTCTTCCCAAAAGATAGCGAATGTGGTTAAATTAGCAAAACTGAAATAATCGTTTCCGTTGAATCGCCAAGTTTCTCTACTTCACTGAAATGGCATGATTTAAGATTTACTTTCTGGCATAATTAATATTAAATTTTTTCTCAGTTTTAAAAATGTGACACTCCGTTCTTATAAAGATGAGAACTGAATCCTACTGATGGCAGTAATGACGTGAGAATTGAAGATAACAAAAACTTTAGTTGTCAGTAACTGATTCTACTGCCACGTCAAGTGTTTCACATTTCTGAGGTTCCGAAATGCCACAGTGTTACTTTGAGGTGCAGGTACTGTAGGCACGACGTAAAGATTTGATGGAAATGATTGTTAGGCAAAATAGTTCAAGCCGTCATAAAGGCGACGGTGGACACACCCGTATTAATGTCCACTGACAGGCGTCCGGTTTCTTGTGAACAGATGGTGTATGTGTAAATGCAAATGAAATGTGCTCACGCTACGAAGTCAGACTCTGTATTCACTGAACATTCGATAATGGGTTCCTGATGCAAAGCCGTTTTCACTAGCTGTGTTCCGCGACACCTCAACGTTGCACGGGTAGCTTGACGAATACTGAAGGGGGTTGCAACACGCAAGCTGTTTTAAATTTTAATGTAATTGTAAATACCTTATCTGGTCCCACGGGAGGCAGATGGCGGAACAGTGGAATAATAATAATACGGTCTGCGATGTGAAATATGGTTTTGGGAATTGCAGCATTTTTCAGCTAGCTTCGCGTACGTTTAATGGTCTCCTAAAGAGTGTCGCTAGTGAGAAAGGAAGTTGTGGGAAGACAGATGTGCACGGTACTGTGTAAGGATCTTCTAATACGGCGGGTCTCTCTGTCATTTCCTACTATTTCTTTTGATATCTTTTACTATAACTTCCACATGTACACGTTACCCTAGATTAACCTGCCGGCAATGCGTCTTTATCACCCACTGCTACGTGAATTGCTTTAGTCTTAATTTTGTTTCGAACTAAGGTGATTCGTACGTTACTGTTGGCTTTGTCATCGAAAGGCATACATATTTTTAAAAACTGCCATAAAATTCCATCTATGTCCACTATGTACGCAGTTTTCGGTATGCCACTTTCATCCCGCATTCTTCCATTCCTGGTCTGGAGCTTCCATTGGACGGTTCAATCTCTATAGCAGCTTTAAACTGGCAGTAGGTATAATGTATAGGTCCACTGGACGAAACAGTTGACAGTTAATGTGTACTTAAGGGAGGACGTTGATGAAATTAACCAAAAAGGTCAACTTTCGATTTATTTTTTATTTGTTAGCACAAGTCATGGAAAATAAGCTCCCAAAGTTTCAAAGTTGAAATCGCATCCGAAGTGCCTGAAAATTAATTAAAAGTGTGACGCGGCCACCCTGCCATGCCCACGTTTTGGAGCAGCACTTCAATACCAGCTCAGTGAACAACGATCCTGTGTATTACTTTCAACCAAACGTGTGCGGGATACATCTAGAAGGCCGTGATACATACTATTTTGTTTTATAGATTATCTTTGGTCGATCCTGCACTTCTCAAAAAGTGTGTTAATGGAAAAACCCAAAATCCAACTGAGTCTCTAAATTCACTCACATGGAAACGATGCCCTAAAAACATATTTGCATCTGCTACAGTTGTCAGAATTGCAACTTACGGTGCAGTTATTGTATTTAATGACGGGAATGTCGGGAGGATGAAGGTATTAGAAAGAATGGGCTTCAAGATAGGAAATTTTACTCAAGACATCCTGAGAAAAATAGATTTACAGCGCGTCTCTGCAGCTGAAAAGTCAGTTGAAGACCTGGTAAAGGAAAGAAGACAGACAACAAGGAAACAGAAAAGAAGCCTTGTAGGGAAAGACAACCCAGAGTACAAATACGGTGCCTAAGTAAAAAAAAAAAAAAAACTTTGGTTGAACTTTAAATTGCGTTTCCTGATAACTTTGTTTTTTAAAGTTTATGTTCCTTTTCCTCAGATTCTATGAATGCTAGAATTATGAGATTTTGTACAGATATTTCTGTAAACCTAATAAACTTTGTCTCAAGAGCAAATTTTGTAATTCCGATTGGAAGCTGAGATATGGTGCAAAGTGCTTGGAATTTTGTATGAATTAAAAATTGTACTTGTGGAATTATAATTAAAAAATATGAAAATTCTCCTATTTGACCTATTCCAAAAACCTTACGACATATAAAGAGATGAAACAGAGAAATTTTAGTAGAAATCTCTTGAATACTTTATGAGAAAAGGGAACATACATTATTTTTTGAAAATAAAACTTTAAATTTCATTAAAAATTTGAATATATATAATCAAAGGATTTTATATGTAAATTTATTACTTTCATGTTAAGCGTGGTACAAAATTTCATTGTCATATTTCCAAAACTGTGGATTTGATGCATTTTTGAAATAGTGTGTGTTTTTAATCAACATCCCCCCTTAAGCAAGATAATGAAAAACGTAAGTCACTGTGAACTGAAGGAAATACGAACACATGTGCTCCAGAGTAAAAGTGCTTTGTTTTATTACTGCTTGACACCACCCAGTTTTCTACTCTTTCATTACCTTTCAGTGATTCCTTAGAACTGAGAGATTCTAAAAAGATTTTTAGACAAGAAATTTGACTTCTCATTGAACATATAAATATAGTTCCCTGTCTCAGAGTCACAATTTAAAAGTTGACGGGGGACTGTATACAGGTAATTCGGCCCCCTCGATGATTATCTTTTGTAAGTCCCGCTAGAATAATCGGACGTGGTCTACTTTAAATGGAAGAGAAAGAGGAATATACGTCTTTTAAGGTAGGGAAACTTAATAATTATGACTGTTCCTCTACTCTAGTTAGTATATGGAGTGCGTACAGTTGATCCCCATGGAGCAGGACCCGTCTGCAATCCGGAGGCTTGTTTCCAGTTGACGTTGCGCTGAATAAGTCGTCCTCACAGGCGGCGACAGCACTGGGACGCAAATCCAAACGCGTGAGCTGCTACTTGCCACCACAGTTAGTTGGTGCCTAACACATGTAGGGACCCTTTTACCAACGGACACGTGGCCTCGTTCAAGGGCCGGACGTTGTGGTAGACCGGCCGCGCGAAATCACCTCTAATTCCTGGCGCAAATGGATGGACGTCGGCACTGAGGGCCGTGGAACACCCATGCCACTTCAGCTAGGAAGCTGAAATAAAGCACCTAAAACTCTAATCTCAGATACCATAGCCGAAATCATCATACAAGGAACCAGCCTTCGACACCTTAAGCGGCTGGGCTTAGAAGAGTTATGGCCACTTCCGCTGCGATAGAAAGCCTTACGAAGTACCTGTTCATCGACACTATCCTCGTAAAACGAGCTCGGACGGGCTCCACGACTGAAACAGTGCATGTATTCCTAACCACACTCCGCCTTCTGTTATTGACAGCAATGGCGTGTCGAGGAACTATGACAAGCTGAAGCAAACATAAATTCAGTCATCAGTCCAAGTAACAGTTTGAATGCCAAGGTATGTTACTGGTCGTCGCCCATCCAGAAGATGTTTCGATGTTAACTTCTTCCTTCTCAGATACACTTGGAAGAAATATATGACAGGACCAACAGATGAACATAGAAAGGTAATGGAGGGCAGCTTGTGTGAAGTTTGGGAGGTAGGAATTGAGGTACTGGCGGAAGTAAAGGTGTGAGGGCGGGTCGTGAGTCGTGCTTCGATGGCTCAATGTTGGAGCAAGTGCCTGCTCAAGGCAACGGTTCCGGGTTCAAATCTCGGTTCGGCACATAGTTTCAATATTCCAGGAAGTTTTCTAGCTTAAAAGTGCTGACATTGGCAATTGATGATAATCAAACCTCACACAACAATGCAAGAAAATGGTTCAAATGGCTCTGAGCACTATGGGACCCAACATCTGAGGTCATCAGTCCCCTAGAACTTAGAACTACTTAAACCTAACTAACCTAAGGACATCACACACATCCATGCCCGAGGCGGGATTCGAACCTGCGACCGTAGTAGTCGCGCGGTTCCGGACTGAAGCGCTTAGAACCGCTAGGCCACCGCGACCGGCACAATGCAAGCAGCAAGATGGCATGATTTCATAATTCAGATCAATGTCAATGAAGGCAGACTGCACGTGCAAACAGAAACTGAATTAAAGCGTCGCGTTCATACTCACATTCGTGTCAGGACTCATTGAAGGAATGTAAGAGATCAAAATATTGCAAGTATTCACACTATTCCTGGGCTGTGTGCGGATCGCGTTCATGCCGTTTGTTCTTTGGCATTTTGTCACATCGAGTGGCGTCTTTTTTCTTCCTAACTTACTGGCGTAACCAAGTTGCTGGATTGCCTCCTTGAGTGGCAGCAGCAGCGCTTATCGATACTAATACTGTCTACTATCTTTGGTGTGACCGCTAGTATTTCCAGGTGGTGGTGGTGTGTGTGGTAGTCAGTCAGTTGGGTAGGAGCATCGAGGAAGTCTTCACAGAGCGACGCAGTGTGCACCCGCTGTTGGATCGTGAGGCGCTAGCTGTGACAGCAACAAAGTTCGTTGCCCACCGTACCTGGACACTGAAGTTGAGTGATCAGTTGACCTATTATGAAACCTTAACTATTGTGACATCTCTTCGTTCATTTGAGGGTTCATTTGCTCCCTAGGCCATTCGGGCTAGCAGCAACATATGAAGTGTTCGAGTCGGCAAAATCTTGCAGCCGTCTTCCTATATTGTGATTAATTATTAAATTGACTGTTACTTGCCAGTGAAGTGCACCAGCGGTATTTTCTGCCCTGTGGCCATTAACGCCCCAATTACCTGCCCTGGTCGTTAGCGTAGTTTTCTGACAGTGTGCCTTTCCGCGTCGTGTTGATGCTGTCCGGCATGGCGTGTGGTTCGACAGCCTTTCAAGTTGTTTGGTTCATATTTTGCTTAGAGTGGTTATTGTTCTCTTGGCTGTTTTTAGACGCCAATTTCTGAAGACGTAGTGCTATTCGTATCCTCGTCCTCGGCCGATATTTTCCATCATTGTGCCATTGGTTGGACGGAAGGGAATTGGTTAAATTGTTGGTCGGTCCTTGTGTCGTTCCTAGTTTGGGTTGCCATCTGATTATTTAACTTCGACTCTTGGCTGCCTGTCTCACCTCAACTTACGGTTGAGCTACCTTATCAGGCCGACCCTTGGAACACTTCTAAGCACCACTTTTTCAGTTTGTTTTAGATTGTGACTTTCATCTTAGTTTGAAGCATTGTGCGAGGCCTTTGGCTGTATATTAATTCAGTTATTTTTAAATTTTACATAAAGGCCTTCAGCGGTGTTAAATTAAAATTATGAGGATGGATTTTATTTTTAAAAAAGTTTTTTTTTCCTTAAAATATGTTCTATCTGAAATTGTTTGTAATCCAGGCCCTAAGCCGTTAGTTGTTCAATGTGTTATGTGTGGCCTTCAGCCGAGGATTTACGTGAACCCCTTTCAATAAGGCCTTCAGCCGTGTGAATTCTTTAAAGGAAAAATTTTTATAAGAAGCAAGAGGTTTATTTTAAATTATTTGCCTGACTTGTTGTTCAGGCCTTCAGCCGTTGTTTCAGATTTGTTTGTGGCTTTCAGCCGTGCCATAAGTTAATATTTCTTTAATTAGGCTTTCATCCGTTCTGTTGTAAGTTTAAAAAGAAATTTCTTGGTTAGAAAAAAAATGGTTTATTAATGTATTTTAATTATAGTTGTCCTTCAGACGTGTTGTGTAGGCCTTCAGTCGTTAACTGTTTTCAGTTACATGTTATTTTTAATTTTACCTTCTATTTTTAATTGCTTTTGATTTCTAAGCCAGACCTTCAGCCGTTCTTGTATTTGGTGAGGTTTTGGGCTTTCAGCCCAGAAAGCATCTCAAGTTTTCTTTAACTAGGCCTTCAGCCGTATTGTCTAATTGTTATCTTTTAAAGCAATGTGTAAATAAGTGATTCTCAGATTGTGTGTTTGATTGTGCAACTCATAGTAACTGTTTACGGCCCCATCCACAATCGTAACCTTATCCTGTGCGCTCTCTGAGTACCTACCAACCACGTTTCAATTCCACTACCTCTACATACAGCCAAGCCCCTGCCATTACAAAAGTGCACGTTATCTTGGGGGCTAATCTTGACAAGATACTAAGGCTTACAGAGCACTTGCTGAAAACCGCCGATAAGATGAAGTCAAGAAACAACATCTTGCAGGAACTTTGTGGCATGACATGGGGATCATCGGCTCCGACACCGAGGACACGGGCTCCTGGACTTGTGTACCCTGTTACAAAACATTGGGCTACAGTCTGCGTCAACAGCCCATACTCAAGACTCGTCGATACACAGCTCAACCAGACTACGCACATCATCACAGGAACAGTTAGAAGCACTCTCACTTTCTGGATGCCTACTCTCGGTCGTATAGCTCTCCCATTTTTACGGCGAGAAACTGTTCTCAAGCGGGAGTTTACAACGCCATCTTGTGATCCTTACCTCCCTGTACGTGAGGACGCTCCTGCTGTCAACAAAAACAAACTTCGCTCCCGTCACCAATCTCTACAAGGTGCAAAATGTTTGATGCACGATGGAGCAACCACAATGGGAAAACGGACAGAAATATGACAGAACAAAGCTGCGCCTCAACGGCTGAAGATGCTCTGCATCTCGTAGAGGCCATCAGATTTTGAAGATCTCGTCTGCACTCAACAGAATAAGGACAGATTGTGGAAGACATTCTGACTCAATGTACAAATGAGATTAACAGCATGGCCCAGCTGCGATTGTGGTGCAGAACGGCAAATTGTTCAGCTTATCATACGTGGGTGCCAAAAATGACTCTTTTCTGGCGATCCTGAGGTGTTCCTTTTGGCAACAAAGACATCAGTTGTGTCTGTTCAGCGTTGGCTATAAGTCTATGACATACTGTGTTTTGTAAACTCTGTAATCTTAATTAAATTTCTTTTTCTGTGAGTTAAACATGCAGGATCATTAAGGTACCCCCACTGCTGTCGTTTTACGCAAACCACAATGTTATAGCTGGCCTTCATAAACCACAGCGGGTTTTTCATACAGCATTGTCTGGCTAACTACACGTAAACTACTACTCGCACAGAAAAAATGAACAGGACCTTTATGTAGGGAACTTAATGTAGTTTTGTGCCAGGATACGTTTTTGCTGGAGGCCACTTTTTTCGAATTATTCAAGAAAAATATACAAAAGTGACCTTCAATCGCATCCCCACCCCACAGTCATCCCTCACCAGTGAGGGTTTCCAGTATGTTGTTCGCGGTACTCCCTCCTATCACTGTGCAAAAATTTTCGACTATACGAGCTATTCCCGATTTTGACCTTCTTCGATCTCTATTGACTGGGCTATTACACCACCAGCATAGTCGGCTACTTCATTAACATTATTAATTTAAACGTGCTCGTAAGCGTAATAAAAGAAAAACGACTTTTTTAAATATTACACTCAAACTTATTACGGTGGGAATTCTACCCAAGGTTAACTCTTACAGGTACAGTAGTTTCGTAGTCAGAAGGCCGGGCTAAAGGAACGATGTAATTGTTTATTTTATGCTGTTAAAATTTACAAAATTGTTACGTAAGCTTTGCAGAACTGTCAATTTTATAATTTTAAGTGTTTGACTAAGCCGGTGGCGGAATAAGGCCAGTCAACGACGACCAAAAAAGGTCGAATGTGAGAAATAACTCGTGAAGTACCAGACATTTGTACAGTGGTAGGACGGAGTGCCGTGAACAACATACTGGAAATCCTGAGCGGTGGGGGCTGAATGTGGGAATTAGGGTGCGCTGGGTTTCTGTTAAATAACTCTAGCGAAAACGTAACCCAGCAAAAAATTTAACAAGATTAACTTTTCTATAAAGGTTTTAGGTAAGACTAACAGTTTGCGCATGTTTTATTGAAGACCAGTTATAACATTGCGGGTTGCATAAAACGACAACGGTAGGGCAGCTGAATCAGCCTGTATGTGTATGTATTGTTAAGCAGAAATGTTTTTTGTGTGTGTGTGTGATGTGATGCTAGCCGTACGCTAAATAAAGAAGATGTGTTACTTCTAATACTGATCAATTAACAAGCCACTTTTCTCCTACAATTTGGTGATCTGTTACTTTAAAGTGATCGATTTGAAATCCAGAGTTGAAATGATTTCAGAAAAGTAAGTCAGCAGGAAAATTACTAATGCAGCTTTTAGATTCTGTGAGTTCAGCTGAATTCGTTAGACCTTATCCTGATTGCAAATCTATACGTAAGAACGGGCTATTTGAGCCTATTAACCCACCGGCTGTTATGGAAGGGACAGTGAATGTGGGAAAACGGTCAACTGAACACTCGTGACTGCAGGTTTCAAACCCTATATTCCTCTGAAATGATAGACTCGACATGAGTGGTTCACATTTCACGCTTGTGAGTGGCCTTTTTAATAGCAGGAGCAGGATTGCAGCGGTTTTTATCTTCACGATGTTAGACCCGATTGTGGAGCCAGTGTCTTTCTTTCTGCACGTGTACCAACAACTAGTCGAGTCAGGCACAACAATGACTGGCCATTTCCTCTGACAATCGCCGAAGATCATATATTGATTGTACCCCCGTACGGCCAACCTTCTGCCCCGTTACGTTGTTTCTCTCGAAAAGCCCGTAGTGGACTGGTACGATAGCACACCTGTATTGGCCGCGCCTTCATTGGTAGAAACGATCATCTTACAAATTAATAATACGAAGTCCAGAAAGGTCTGGGAGATACCCGTTTCACTTATCTTTATGTAATTATTAATCTTCTTACACGATTTGGATAGGAAAAATGAGGTGAATGTTTTTCATACTTCTACAATGTATTGGTACCAATGGAAATGACAAATTTATAGCCGCGCGGATTAGCCTAGCGGTCTAAGGCGCTGCAATCATGGAGTGTGAGGCTGGTCCCGGCGGAGGTTCGAGTCTCCCCTCGGGCATGGGTGTGTGTGTTTGTCCTTAGGATAATTTAAGGTTAAGTAGTGTGTAGGCTTAGGGACTGATGACCTTAGCAGTTAAGTCCCATAAGATTTCACACACATTTGAACATTTTTTTTTACAAATTTATAATTTATGATGGTTTACTTCCACCGAATTGCGAGAAATCAATTGAACAGACGACGAAAATATATTTCACGTGCATAAACCTATTCACTTCTTACGATCACAGAAGGAAAAAATCCTTAGTTAATCCAATTTTAGTCTTACCCATGTAAGCTGTCAAGGTTAAGTAGGCGAGACGATGACAGATAAGAGTACTGGGAGGCGGGAAGCGCAATGAAAAAGCTGCAAATCTTCCGAATCTCTCGATCTGGGAAATATTAGGAACAAAGAAAAGGTCGAATCCACGAGGATCAGCAACGAAAGAAGGTTCTGTCAAGACATCACCGGAAGGAAAGATCATGACACAAATTAAGTGTTTGGTAGATAGGAAATTTAGTGAGAGGAAATGGAATTGTTGTTTACTTGGCTGTAGCGCTTAAGCAATTTGTGTCCCTGGAGGAATGGCCAATAGTCCGGGATATGACAGGAATTACCGATCAAAGCAAAAACGTCTAGTACACAGAGGATCCGAAATGCATACCTTCAGAGCTGAGAGCACTACTTCATCGTCGATAGTGTGAAACAAATATCTCGTACTGCAACCTTTTTGCTTTCCATATTTTGAGAGGTGGTAGTATGGAAAAAGAATCCAATAAACAAGGGCCCTAAAGGGCGTACCCTAAGAGCTATGGCCGCTTGTTCAGCTTCGCTACGCTTGAACACATCTCACCTACTGAGAAAGAGCTCATAGCTCTTAAGGCATGCAGTTAGAGCCCATGTTTGCTGGACAATTTTTCCTTGTTTTGCTACATATTATCTCTTCCCAAAATATGTAAACAAAGAGCTTGGAGTAGAAGAAATTTGTTTCACACAATAGAAGATGAAGTGTCTATAGCTCTTCAGGTATGCGTTTTGTACAGCCCGTGTTTATGAGAGACATTTGCTTCTAATGACTATTCCTGTCATATCCTTGAATGTTGTCCATTCCTCCTGGCGCACCCAATGTAACTCGACAACTGTATATTGGTTATAATTTTTATAGAAATCCAGAAAAGAACTTCTAGGAGTTAAAAGCAGTGAATAAAATTAAAATTATTCTCAGTTTCCGTTACTTTAAACTCCAAGCCTTCAAGTTTATGGTGTTATGCCTTGTCATTAAGACACTGATTTCGTAATGTTACACTACAGGAACTTCCCATAAATAATTAAGATAGTTCCCTTTTACAGTCCTTATTTAACTGATATGGAACTCTGCTTCTTGTCAGGGAGACGACTTTCATGGTTCGTTAGAGACTAAACGTGGTAGACAAACATAACATTTTATTGAAACTTATGGCACAGCGTGGTATAAGGAAACTTCAGTACATTTTATCCGCATACAGCATCTGTGCTGCATACTGAGATATGAGAAAGCATGTGATTTACAGTAACAGGTTCTACATGCTACTGTTATGAATAAAAAAAAGCGTCTTAGGTATCCCATGGCACTACGTCAATTTGAGTGCACACTTAAATTTGGCAGAATGGAAATTAGTTGTGCATCTATTTCGATAACATAATGCCCTACATACGTGGACTGGCAATGAGTTTAGCGAAGTAAAGGAGTAAAGTGTATAGCTGCGCGATAAAAGCATGGATATTTCGGGCCACCAATGTTTATTAGAATGCAGTTACATCCCACGCTGATAAACGGCTGCGACAGAAGTTTGCGTCGAGCGCGCCGGTGGCGCGTTGTTGTCAGTGACGCTGATGATGATGACGACGTTTCGCTCCTCAGCACTCGACAGCTCTTGAAACCATATTTAAGAAAAACAGTTGTTTTTGATAATAACCAACTGCGGCCCATAGTGATATGTCTCGTTCAGAACAAGGCAACATACGAGATACTGGATTATAGCGTATATAAACTTTTCGTTCAGTGGCTAAATGAGCTTCACCTCAGAGTAAAAAATACTGCTCCATCCAAGATTTAGACCCGGTACTCAACTGATTAGGTCCTATTCGTATGTCTCATTATTGGACGCAACACAGTGTAAGACATTTTAACAGACGTCGTCTTCGTGGTAGTAATAAATACGGAAGGTCAACAAACATAAGTTCTTTGGAAATTCGTGGTAAGTTCCTATGGGACCAAACTGCTGAGGTCGTCATCCCTAGGCTGACACACTACTTAATCTAACTTAAACTAACTTACGTAAGGACAAAACCCACACCCATGCACGAGAGAGGACTCGAATCTCTGACGGGATAAGCCGCGCGAAAAAAAAGTTCCCGTTATGATGCAATTAAAGGATTTCACTTTATCAATAGTGTTGTTGAAGTGATGCGTCAAAGAAGCAATAAAGGAAGTTAAAGTTTCCGAACAGGAATAAAACTTCAAGGGTGACAAATATACCGCGTGTAGAAGTGTGAACCCGGAATTGGGCTACAATAATTACACGTCTGTTGTTTGAAACTGATAAACAATATTTTATTCAAAGTAATCGCCATTGCTGTTTATACATTTCTCTCACCTCTCCGGCAGGCTATGAATGCCACGTCAAAAAGCAGTTCTTTTGTAGAGAACCAGTCAGCGATCCATTTTCGTACATTTTCGTACGAACTGAAGCGTTGTTCGGCGAGAGCGTGTCCCAGTGATGCAAACAGATGATAATCTGACGGAGCCAAGTCTGGAGAACAAGCCGCATGACCTAGTATTTCCCAACTGAACACCTCGATAATGTCCGGGACACGTTTTGCTGTGTGTGATGGGGCGTTATCTACATCTACATCTATATATGAACTCCGATAGTCACCAAGCAAGCGGTGTGTGGCGGAGGGCACAATTCACGCCAAAGTCATATTTCCTCCCCTCTGTTCCACTCGCGGATCGCGCGAGGGAAAAACGACTGAACGCCTCAGTACGAGCTCTAATTTCCCTTATCTTTGAATGGCGATCATTGCGCGATTTGAAAGTTGATGGTAATAATATATGCTCTGCATCCTCGGTAAGGATCAGATTTCGGAATTTATTGAGCAGCCCCTTCCGGTTAGGCTATCTGCAAGTGTGTCCCACTTCAAATTTTCCATGAGATATGTAACACTCTCGCGATGGGTAAATGTACCCGTCACGAATATTGCCGCTCTTCTTTGGACCTTCTCTATCTCCTGAATCAGACCCAACTGGTAAGGGTCGCATACAGACGAAAAATACTCTAAGACTGGACGAACTAACGTATTGTAAGCTATTTCCTTTGTTGAAGGGCTGCATCGCTTCAGGATTCTACCAGTAAACCGCAATCTAGAGTTCGCCTTACCCGTTACTTGTGTAATCTGATAATTCCATTTGAGGTCATTTCGAATAGTCACACCCAGATAGTTGACGGATGTTACCGCTTCCAAAGACTGGGCGTTTATTTTGTACTCGTACATTAATGGGGATTTTTGCCTTGTTATACTTAGTAGGTTACACTTACTAATATTGAGAGATAACTGCCAGTCATTACACCACGCATTTATTTTCTGCAAATCCTCATTGATTTGTTCACAACTTTCGTGTGATACAACTTTCCTGTAGACTACAGCATCATCGGTAAACAGTCTATTGCCACTGTCAGTACCATTAACCAGATCGTTTATGTAAATCTTAAAAAGCAGCGGACCTATTACGCTGCCCTGGGGCACACCTGAAGTTACTCTTGTTTCTGTTGAAGTCACCCCGTTCAGGACGACATACTGCTCTCTGTCTGTTAGAAAACTTCCTATCCAACCTCATACGTCATCGGATAGACCATAAGCGCGCACTTTTTGGAGCAAGCGACAGTGCGGAACTGTCGAACGCCTTTCGAAAGTCGAGAAATTGGCATCAACCTGGGGGCCGGTATCTAGAGCCTTTGGAGAAATACGACTTTGTGTCTCCTTCTTCAATATTCCGGTTATTTTTCACGCAACGCTTGACTGCAATCGATCATTTTCTGTTGGTAGCGATCAGTTTTAACGCTTTCACCGGGTTTTAGCAGCTCATAGTAGATGACACCCTTCTAATCCCACCAAACCGATTTGGTCTTGCAGTGGATGTTGTTCGTTTGCTTGGATTCATCCATGATTTACGACAATTAGAATCACCAAAATATATCTATTTTTTTATCACCTATCACTATTCGATGGAGAAACGACTTTCTTTTGTATCCGGCGAGCAGTATTTCAGAAATGGTCTTTCGATTTGCTTGCTGTCTTTCATTCAGTTCGTGTGGAACCTGTTTTTCCACTTTCTGCACCTTTCCCATAGCTTTCAACCGAAGAGGAACGGCTTTCTGCGTCACATTCAGTTGTTTCGCGAATTCCTGTTGAGTTTAAGTGTCATCTTCAGCTAATGACGCCTGCGTTCGATGTCTTAGAACTTTTTCGGTGGTTTCCCGAGTTCGTCGTTTCTCACGTCAAAATCATCACTTTTGAATTTTTTTAACTACTCGAAACACTGTGTTTTCTCAAGAACATGTTCGGCGCCGTGATTTTGCAGCAGTATTCTTCAAATTATAACCGAAAACCAATGCTGTCCGCAAATCGTAGTTCGTGGGCACAAAACTCGACAGGTTTACGTGTCTGAAATAGGTACCGATGTATGGAACTTGGGTTACTGTGTGTTGACATTCGCCGTCAGCCGTTACAGGAAGCAGATGGCACTGCAGACGCGGTCTCATGGGCCCTACACTGACGGCTTGCACCATGTATAGGGAAATTCTGGTTCCATACTTCTACACCTGGTAGGTGGTTAGATTCTCATATGACATAGCCCTTCTGAAAGGACATAGGGAATTCCAGCATTAAGGAAAGGACAGAAATCAGTCGCAAAAACCGTCTTTTATTGGAGCAGATCTAGATTTCGATTGTTACATATCATCGGTGTTAAAAAGTACAAGGAAAAGTGGATAACAACGGATACAGTTTATACATCGAATACCACGGGTACAAGTGTTCATAAGTAAGTACCCGGTAACAACATACCAGGTGCCAATAGGTGACATAGGTGCCAGTGTGTCGGAGTAGGAACACTGATACGTGATATTTAGATGCGTGTGACTGACAGAACTGAGGGCACTGTTTACATAATCGAAGTCGCCTTGGTCATACATCGCCGAGGGACTGTGGGCCCCCTATTGGAGTATACATAAAAAATTTAGTATTTATCTAAAATTAATTTTTGTAATAAAACCGTAACTGATGAGTGAATCTTATGAAAGTATATTCATAGGGTTTACAAATTCATAAGAGGTATGTAAGTTAAGACATAAGGACATGCAGTGTCTTGTTTAGAAATCAGTATACGAGAAATGCGTGTTGCATTCAGTATGTAACGCCGGAAATGCATATCCTCCTATTTCCATCTATTGCACTGCAAATTTTTTTTCCTTATTTTGTTACCTGAAGATATGACGTTTCCGTGTCTTTGTATATTGTAATTGTTTTACTATTTGTATATATCTGCATTTATGTCGATGTATAATTGGTTTGTTTTGTAAATATTATTTGTATTTTTACGCTGGGTCTTGCCTAGGGAAAACTATGCTATCGAACGAATACATCGATAGGTCGTGTGGAGAACCAAAGTGTTTAGGATCTTTGGTAGTGTGAACTCGGCCGCGTGGAGCGCGGACAGAGCGAAGAGTCTGGCTGGAGGAGGGCAGTGGAGCAGGTGTGTATATTTGTTCAAAGTTGCGAGTATGTAATTAGATTTCGTCAGAACAGCACGTTATTCACAGCTAAGCAAACAAAGGTTGGGTGACGCTTCCGCGAGTTGCCGCGCTTTCGGAGCTTGGCGGCATGTAATTGCGCTCGAATTGCTATGATAGTTTCTGACACGGTGTCGCGGACGGGAAGCATTAGCTGGCGCACATCAAGAGCCCGTTTCGCCTGGTGACCGTATGGAGAAGAACGCGCGCCAACATCCAGCTTCTGCAACAGCGACGGCCGACGATGAGTGACTGTCGCCACCTCCTCGATCGACGGCTTCAAACCTTCAGTCAACCAACAAGGAAGACTGGAAGCACGTAAAGTTTTAGAACTGTATGGCAGACCTCAGCTTTTCAAACTGTTTCATTTTCGTAACTTTAATTACAGCAACTTAGCATGAACATTTGTTGCTCATTGTCCCAATTGCTTTATCAAGCAGGGTCCCTTCCTTTTCCGAAATGAACCCGAGTGTCGTTGAAATTAAGACGCCAGCATTAAAGTAATATCATTCCATCTCACTGCTTTAATTTCAAAGTACGGTTAAAGTATTCATAGGTGGCTACAATATTTAGATTACTCGAGCACAAATTAAGAGTGAGAGTTTTGTTACCATATTTTAGCTTACCTGTGACTGCAGCTCAGCTTGGTACGTACTAAATTTTTCTATTGTTAATTGTTCAGAATCATTTAATTCAAGTTCAAAGTTAAATCTCTTATTTCTAAATTGCATAGATTCAAGTAGCTTTTGAAATGATTGTTGAGGTAGCGCAAGACTAACCGTATTTTACTGAATTCCGATGTGCTTCAGAAACAAAACTCACTATTAATTTCAGTCACTAAATTAACTTTCAATTTTCCGGTTTTATTAATTCTTTTGCTAAATTAAGTCAGAGTGTAGCGAAATTTATTACTTCTGACAGTCTTTCAGTTTTCACACTACACGTGTCAACCTTCAGTTGCCTCGCTTCTAGTGCTAATTATATGTGTAATAACCTTTCTTTTTCAGTTACTATAGTAATTGTCCATAGGACTGGCGACCGTAATTTCCCCCAAATCTCAAATATCTAATTACCGCTAGTTAATTGTTAACGTAACGGCCGCACATTTACTTTCTTTATTAACTTCACACCTTTTCAAAATTAATTTCCACCAGTTTCATTTGCATTTTTCCTTTCATTTAGATGTAACCCTTTCCTCCTTCTTTACTGACAGATTAACTTCGGTGACGATTGCTTTTCCCAAATTTCCATTAGGTACACGCGGTTTAATGTTTCACTGTCATTAAGGTTGATAAGTGAGGGGTAGGTTACAAGTGTTGTACAAAAATTCAGCCAATAAAAGATTTAAAGTACGTGAATATGCTTAAAACCATGTGACATTGAGCAATATGTACAGTGAGGTATAACAACATAAACCAGAGGTTGTTAAACACTTTTACATAACGCCCACTCTTGTATCTCTGTTGGGAGTGAAATTTCCTAACCACCCAGCGTTTTATGAAATACCGAAGTAACTTTACTCTATAAAATTTATACAGCAGAATTGCAGCATGTTAAAGCATATAATAATAATAATAATAATAATAACAATAACAGCTTTCCAAATACAGTAGATCAAAATTTTATGAAAATCCTATGAAAAATCTTTAACTTCCAATCACCTACCTCCCACAATGAACGCTTGAACGCTCACTGGTGGGCGGTGGGGAGCAGAATGACTACCACTGACGTAAACCGTGTCGTATCGACTTGAGGCGCCCTCTCTGCACTAACAATACAGTATGGTGCAAATCAAACAACCGTTGTGTTACAAAACAAACATAGTGCGCTAAATTTACAACCACTTTATAGACACTATATTTAACGTATTGTGTAACGGAGCTATGACCAAACGCCGTGAGTAAAATCTGGCATACATAAAATAGTAAAGTCCACGAAGCAGTGCTGCAGAGGCCTTAAACTGACCTTTATTTGCTTAGCTGTGAATAACGTGCTGTTCTGACGAAATCTAATTACATACTCGCAACTTTGAACAAATATACACAATGATCTATCATAATCATGCCTCTAACATAGGGGCCATACTGTGACACAATATTCTTTACAAAATATAGGAAAGCTTTGGAGATATGTTAAAGCGAATGCACAATATATTTGTTGTGGAATGTGGCTTAAGGATAACCAGAGAAAATTCTAACGTGGCGAAGGGCAGCAGGGACGAGAACCATAACTTCCTTAAAAAATGAGAACGATACAGTAATGAAAGAACTCGCATCTAGGAAGCGAGATTACACAGGATGGCTTTAGCGAGGCAGATACCTGAAGAAGACTGTAATAGGCGAAGAAAACTGTCTCCTATAAAAGAGCTCCTGAAATCGATATGGTAGCGAGAAAGGAACTACTGAAACTTTAAATCGGGAGCATTGTGGAACACAGGACATGCGGGGAAACAGAAACTGGGTGCATATGCGAAATACCCTCAGACTTCAAGAAGAATGACATAGTGGAAGTTGAAAATACCGCTTCAGCTGTTAAGGTTCCTTTTATTTTTCAGTAGTTAAAACACGACCGGTTTCGGGCTTTTATGTGCACATCATCAGGGGCTATAACTTTGAGCCATGATCCCCAGCACCGCGATGGTCGAGTACAGGTCGCTGTGTATCACCAGTGGAGGTACACCATGCCCTGCGCTTGCTGGTGATGCATCGTGACCTGTACTCGTTCACCGCGGCTGTCGGGGCCATAGCACAAAGTTATAGCACCTGATTATGTGTTTTAACTACTGAAAAATAAAAGGAACCCTACAGCTGAAGCGGTATTTTCAACCTATGTTATAATGTTGAGCTGCGGATGTTCCTCTAGCAGGATTGTTTATAAGAACGAAATAATTCCAGTTCCAAAGAAATCAGTTGCTGACAGGTGTGAGAAATACCGAATTATGAGTCTAATAAGTCATGGTTGCAAAATACTAACACGAATTCTTTACAGGTGAACGGAAAAACTGGTAGAAACCGACCTCGGGGAATTTCAGTTTGGTTTGCGGAGAAAATTAGGAACAGGCGAGGCTACACTGATCCTACGACTTATCTTAGAAGATAGGTTAAGGAAAGGCAAATGTACCTTTATGAAAGTTTTTGACAAAGTTGACTGGAGTACTGTCTTCGAAATTCTGAAGGTGGCAGGGGTAAAATACAGGAAACGAAAGGCTATTTACAATTTGTACAGAAACCAGACGCCAGTTATAAGAGTCGAGGGGCACGTGAGGGAAGCAATGGTTGAGAAGGGGTTGTAGTCTGTCGCCAATGGTATTCAATCTGTACATTGAACAAGCAGTAAGAAATCAAGAGAAAAATCAGGAGTAGGAACTAAAGTTCAGAGCGAAGAAATACAAGCCTTAAGGTTTGTCGATGGTATTATAATTCTGTCAGAGACAGCAAAGGACTTGGAAGAGCTTTTGAACGGAATGGATAGTGTCTTGAAAGGAAGATACTATGTGAACATCAACAAAAACCAAAGAATAATAGAATGTGGTTGCGTTAAATCAGGAGATGCAGAGTACGCGAAAGAACTTGCCCCCCTTCTAACAGCCGTGTACCGCAAGTCTCTAGAGGAACAGAAGGTTCCAAATGATTGGAAAAGAGCACAGGTAGTCCCAGTCTTCAAGAAGGGTCGTCGAGCAGATGCGCAAAACTATAGACCTGTATCTCTGACGTCGATCTGTTGTAGAATTTTAGAACATGTGTTTTGCTCGAGTATCATGTCGTTTTTGGAAACTCAGAATCTACTATGTAGGAATCAACATGGATTCCGGAAACAGAGATCGTGTGAAACCCAACTCGCTTTATTTGTTCATGAGACCCAGAAAATATTAGATACAGGCTTCCAGGTAGATGCTATTTTTCTTGACTTGCGGAAGGCGTTCGATACAGTTCCGCACTGTCGCCTGATAAACAAAGTAAGAGCCTACGGAATATCAGACCAGCTGTGTGGCTGGATTGAAGAGTTTTTAGCAAACAGAACACAGCATGTTGTTATCAACGGAGAGACGTCTACAGACATTAAAGTAACCTCTGGCGTGCCACAGGGGAGTGTTATGGGACCATTGCTTTTCACAATATATATAAATGACCTAGTAGATAGTGTCGGAAGTTCCATGCGGCTTTTCGCGGATGATGCTGTAGTATACAGAGAAGTTGCAGCATTAGAAAATTGTAGCGAAATGCAGGAAGATCTGCAGCGGATAGGCACTTGGTGCAGGGAGTGGCAACTGACCCTTAACATAGACAAATGTAATGTATTGCGAATACATAGAAAGAAGGATCCTTTATTGTATGATTATATGATAGCGGAACAAACACTGGTAGCAGTTACTTCTGTAAAATATCTGGGAGTATGCGTGCGGAACGATATGAAGTGGAATGATCATATAAAATTAATTGTTGGTAAGGCGGGTACCAGGTTGAGATTCATTGGGAGAGTCCTTAGAAAATGTAGTCCATCAACAAAGGAGGTTGCTTACAAAACACTCGTTCGACCTATAATTGAGTATTGCTCATCAGTGTGGGATCCGTACCAGATCAGGTTGACGGAGGAGATAGAGAAGATCCAAAGAAGAGCGGCGCGTTTCGTCACAGGGTTATTTGGTAACCGTGATAGCGTTACGGAGATGTTTAACAAACTCAAGTGGCAGACTCTGCAAGAGAGGCGCTCTGCATCGCGGTGTAGCTTGCTCGCCAGGTTTCGAGAGGGTGCGTTTCTGGATGAGGTATCGAATATATTGCTTCCCCCTACTTATACCTCCCGAGGAGGTCACGAATGTAAAATTAGAGAGATTAGAGCGCGCACAGAGGCTTTCAGACAGTCGTTCTTCCCGCGAACCATACGCGACTGGAACAGGAAAGGGAGATAATGACAGTGGCACGTAAAGTGCCCTCCGCCACACACCGTTGGATGGCTTGCGGAGTATAAATGTAGATGTAGATGTATTAGATAAGGTATCGAGACTCTTAAAGTAGTGGAAGAGTTTCGTTACTTGGTGAGCAAAATAACTGATGTTGACCGAAGTATAGAGGATATAAAATCTAGACTGCCAATGGCAAGAAAGAAGTGTTTCTGAAGCAGAGAACTTTGTTAATGTCGACTATAGACTCAAATATTAATAAGTCTTTTCTGAAAGTATTTCTCTAGAGTGTAGACGTCTATGGAAGTGAAGCGTGGACGAAAAACAGTTCATACAGGAAGACAATAGAAGCTGTTGAAATGTGGTGTTGCAGCATAATACCGAAGATTAGATGGGTAGACCACGTAACTAACGAGGAAGTACTGAACAGAAGTGGGAAGACAAGGAAATTGTGGCACAGCTAAAGAAGGGATCGGTTGATAGGACACATTCTGAGTTTTCAAGGGATCACCAGTTTAGTCTTGGAGGGAAATGTTGCGTGTGTGTGTGTGTGTGTGTGTGTGTGTGTGTGTGTGTGTGTGGTGAGGTGGTAAAAATTATAGACGGAGACCAAGAGATGAATTCAGTAAGGAGATTCAGAATAATGTAGGTTGCAGTAGTTATTCTGAGATGAAGAGGATTGCACAGGATAGAGTAGCATGGAGAGCTGCCTCAGCTCAGGCCACCACAACAAAAATTACATGGTAGGACTCTATACCAAGTTGAGAGTTTTAACAACCACATATAGGAACGTATACCAAAAACTGTTTTGGTAGGACTAAATACTTTGGAAATATGTGTGCTGGATGTTCTGCTATATTTCTATAATGGTGCAGCGCCAAGGTTTAAGGCTATGGAATTGGTGGGAGTGGCTGGAAATATGCAAATAACTTTGACACTGACCGCAGCAGACCCTTCGAAGCAGAGAAATCAGTGTTGGCAGCCACCAAAGAAGCAGGGATAAGAAAAAGAAATCTGAAAAAGAAAAGAGTGAGAGTACAACACCAGGAAGAAGACGAATATGTCCTGGGGCGCATTCGTGTTATGCAGGGCAGGTAGAGAAACAAGCTTTAAATTTAACTTGAATTTCCCGGAAGTTCAGAAATTTTGTATACTGTTTCAAAAATACGTAGACTTTTCTTATTACTGAAGTCTCGAAATTAAATGTCTTTTTAGAGAAAAAGCATGATTTTTTGGATAATCATCACTACAATTTTTGAACCATAATTTGTAACAACAACATGTTTTTCAAAGTCTGCTTTAAACTTCATAGTGTAAAGAACTTTCAGAAAAAAATCAAGCGTCTACTTTATTTTTATTTAGAGGTATGTATGCCTATGACGTACTTAAATAATTAACATGCTTTACTTCACTTGGAACACCAAAAAGAATTCAGAAAAAAGTGTGACACCAGAAGTTTCAGATCGTGCATTAAATTGTTCCAAAAAGATCTGCTAAAAGATAGTAAATGTATCGTGGGTTTCTCTTTCTTGCTCTCTGTCCTATACTATTTAGAAAACTGACACATTCTTCAAGATTTCCCCTTGTGGTGACGAGCCAGTCCCCTTAAAACTTAAATGGATGGATACGAATGAGAAGATATTAAAACAAAAGACAAGGGTTAAATTATATGAGAGACACTAACGTGAAGAAGGGATAGGTTAGGAGATAATCTGCTACAACTTTTTGGTTCACTGGTTCGGTTGACCTGGCGCTGAAAGAAGCAGAGCAGGGGAGAAATGATAGAGGCAAACAAAAATGAGAATGTGACAAACAGATTATGTATATAAGTAATAGCTGAATATTATGTACAGAAAAGTCAGCACAGATAGGAGAAAAAGGAGGGCAGCATCTAACCGACAGAAGAGTTCATAAAAAGAGAAAAATATATATAGACCCTACATATATATACAGAGCAGTCCACAGGATATATATATATATATATATATATATATATATATATATATATATAGTGGACTGCTCTCTATCTCTCTCTTTCTCTGAATTTCTGATTCCCTGTGAACAGTTATATCTCTACGAGGTGCATTCAAGTTCTAAGGCCTCCGATTTTTTTTCTAATTAACTACTCACCCGAAATCGATGAAACTGGCGTTACTTCTCGATGTAATCGCCCTGCAGACGTACACATTTTTCACAACGCTGACACCATGATTCCATGGCAGCGGCGAAGGCTTCTTTAGGAGTCTGTTTTGACCGCTGGAAAATCGCTGAGGCAATAGCAGCACGGCTGGTGAATGTGCTGCCATGGAGAGTGTCTTTCATTGTTGGAAAAAGCCAAAAGTCACTAGGAGCCAGGTCAGGTGTGTAGGGAGCATGAGGAATCACTTCAAAGTTGTTATCACGAAGAAACTGTTGCGTAACATTAGCTCGATGTGCGGGTGCGTTGTCTTGGTGAAACAGCACACGCACAGCCCTTCCCGGACGTTTTTGTTGCAGTGCAGGAAGGAATTTGTTCTTCAAAACATTTTCGTTACCGTAGTGCCCTTTGGAACGCAATGGGTAAGGATTACGCCCTCACTGTCCCAGAACATGGACACCATCATTTTTTCAGCACTGGCGGTTACCCGAAATTTTTTTGGTGGCGGTGAATCTGTGTGCTTCCATTGAGCTGACTGGCGCTTTGTTTCTGGATTGAAAAATGGCATCCACGTCTCATCCATTGTCACAACCGACGAAAAGAAAGTCCCATTCATGCTGTCGTTGCACGTCAACATTGCTTGGCAACATGCCACACGAGCAGCCATGTGGTCGTCTGTCAGCATTCGTGGCATGCACCTGGATGACACTTTTCACATTTTCAGGTCGTCATGCAGGATTGTGTGCACAGAACCCACAGAAATGCCAACTCTGGAGGCGATCTGTTCAACAGTCATTCGGCGATCCCCCAAAACAATTCTCTCCACTTTCTCGATCATGTCGTCAGACCGGCTTGTGCGAGCCCGAGGTTGTTTCGGTTTGTTGTCACACGATGTTCTGCCTTCATTAAACTGTCGCACCCACGAACGCACTTTCGACACATCCATAACTCCATCACCACATGTCTCCTTCAACTGTCGATGAATTTCAATTGGTTTTACACCACGCAAATTCAGAAAACGAATGATTGCACGCTGTTCAAGTAAGGAAAACATCGCCATTTTAAGTATTTAAAACAGTTCTCATTCTCGCCGCTGGCGGTAAAATTCCATCTGCCGTACGGTGCTGCCATCTCTGGAACGTATTGACAATGAATGCGGTCTCATTTTAAAACAATGCGCATGTTTCTATTTCTTTCCAGTCCGGAGAAAAAAAATCGGATGCCTTAGAACTTGAATGCACCTCGTAGAATAGAAGGTACCTTGTGTCAGAGAAGTAAAATTTTTAGTACGAGCAGAAACGTTCAGTAATGTCTAAAATAATTATTTTGGTTTTTTATGTATATTGCAGTAATTTTCTTCATTCTGTACACGCTCTTATCGATTTGTAAGTTATTTGAATCCAACAGGAATCAATAGTACCGTTAAAAGCAATTGATGTCAGTCTTGTGAAAACGAATGTCCTGTCGTTATGCGAAAATAACACTGACCCGACAAGAGGCCACTTTTCCAAATCTTGCAGTTGCGTATACTGTGCTTCAAAAAATAGTATGTCCTAAATTTTGTAGCCATTTATGGGGCTCAGAGTACCTTTCTGCAAATGGAGAACTTTTTGTGAATACAAGAACGCATAGCAAGACTAGTGGCCCCTTTTTACATGATAGTTATAAATACCTATAGATGTTACTAACTTGCAGTTGGGAGACCTAAGACGGCAGCTGACGGTACTATAGCAACAAAGACTGACACCTACAATACATGTTAACTCAGGTGCTGCTGCTAGAAATGGGAAGGTGAAGTTGCTGTGAATACGTATGGCTGGCTAAACATCGTGAGGAATACTAATGATAACAAAGTACCTCCCATAACTAAATATATCCACCTTCAGTTCATAGGTAGCTACAAAGATAGCATACATTGCAAAATGGCCAACATCGAAAAGGAATTTGTGCACTGCATCTGTCTCGAAGAAAACAAGACCTTTGTGTTTCCTGGTGCAGTAATCGCAGCGGGGATAGCAAGGCAACGAAAATATTATTTTTCTTAAAAAAACAGCAGAGCCAGATGCAAAGTGGAATAAAGAGACATTTGGTGCTCTGAAGTAGAATCAGAACCTCAAGTTAGTGACAATGAGGATCCTGAGGAAGAACGTGACCAGCCACATATTCCAGAACCAAGGAAGAGGAAGCGAAAGCACCGTTTAGAAGTAGCAAATCAAATCCTTTGACCGCTATAAAATATGGGTTTTTAGTAGTCTATTTTTGTGGGTTTTGTGAATTCAAAATTTTCGATTGTTTAGCGACATTAATCGCTTCAAATCCAATTTTGGTATGATAGATGACATAAGACAGAATGAAAATGCCAATATTTTGTTTAAAAAAAATGAGGAGAGCGCGCTAATTTTTCTTAATTTGTGGACATTTGATTTGGTTTTAAATTTTTGTACATTATAAGGCGTCATAGGTCAGAAAAGGTTAAGCGCTTAATGTATAACGTTAGTATAAAAAAAGTCTGTACCACTTCACAAAGGACATTTTGAGTGTAGCCTATATGCAGAATTTGTTTTTTAAATATGTCAAAATAAACAATGGTAATAAAGTGAAACTTTAAAACCCATTATCTCTAAACAACTATTTTACATCATCCTATCATAACTCACTCATATTTAGAGATAGAAACCTTAGTTTTATTTAATACTGAACGTTAAAATTAGAGCAGATCAAAACCCAAAATTTTCTACGAGATGTCCTTTTCGCTTTCCACCCCATATACATCTTACATAAAGGCCTCTGATGGAAAGGTAGTGTAAACCAAGAAAATGAAAATGGAATCTGTTACAGCCAACCCTGGCCCACATTGACTACGAATGTAATGGCTTCCAGGGGCAAACAAAGCTTGATTTTCAACATTTCATACCATTTTTGACCAAATTTAAAAATTTTAAAAGGCTGTCACAGTTTTAAGAGGTATAATAGTGAAGGTTTTTCACAGTGAAACGAGTCTTACTGGAAGAAACTGTATTTGTCTTGAGGTAGCATAGCCTATGCCGACAAACTGCCCCGCCATATTCATCCAGTGTTTGATAATGGGAGCACTCAATAGCTACCAACAAATATGACAAATAATTTCAAAGTTTTCAAAACTTTATTCTCACTGAGACTCCCCACAAACTGACGAAAGGAAAAAATCAGCGGCTACTCTCATTTTCGAAATTAATCTAATGAAACTTGAACATCAGACATGACATCTCAATTCAATAAAAGAACACTTGGTCAACAGTAGACTGTAATGCAAACGGTCTTCATTTAAACCGTGCGATCCGCTAATTTCGACGACTTGTCAGTTTCAGGCACCTGTAAACATATTGTCTGCATACATCCTCAGACATCACCACTTACAGGTAGCAGAATACACAACTCACAATAGCATACTGTTCAAAATTCCTACTTCATGTATGACGGTACATATAACATGTAACTGTCAAATTATTTTTCACTACACATAAAAAGTAGACGTTATAATCTACCTCTATCTCTGGAATAGATCCGCATCAATGTGACTGCTTTAAACGTCATTTTGGTAACTTTGCTGCAGGTATTCCAGCTTGACAACTAACAGCATTTGATATAATGTTATCAAAGATACACATACATCCAAACAATGAAGAACTACCGGTAGCAAAAGTCAGAGGAACATTGCATATGCTACTGGCGTGCCAGAGCTAATTTATCAGTTATGTATCAGATAATCGGTGACCAAAGATAGAAACAAACGTAATAAAATGTTTTAAATAATACATTAAAAATAACATAAAATAAATACAAATTTCACAAAATATTGAAAGATGAACACTCCATTAATTGTTGGTGAACCAGGTTTAACGAATGCCTTATATCGTAGGTCATGAGCCCCCAGAGACTATGTTCCGACACAGAGAAGCCAACCTGTTGACTTCTTTACAGAAGGGCAATCAATAGACATATAATTTTCATAACATTTTAAAAACGTATATTATTACTAAAAAACCAGAAGAATTATCTTATAGAGAACTATTTGTACATATAAACACATTTCCGTACGTTTGCCTTCTATTTCGCTAAAATGGGGAAGTAGTGATAGTAGGTAACACGAACGCAAAAGACTGCGATACAAACGACGTCCATTTCACGGTACACCTTGCTGGACACAGGAGGGTGTCAAAATGATTGTCTCAAAAACATGTGTATCACATTTTGCCATAACATTGCATGAGAATATGAGTGCATTTTTATATACCTGATGGAGAGCTATGTGGTATATAAATATGTATGTAATATATAAATGGGATACATTGTTAGCAAAAATCTGACATTAGTTTGTTCAAAGTCTTAAATCTCTCCAATTTATTGACGAATTCATTTGAAATTTTGACACTGTTTTGATTATATATATATATATATATATATATAAAACTCCAAATTTGCAATAAAATATTGGGGTTCCTATTTAAGAAATCAATGTCACCTCCACTCCCACCCCCAGGGGTGGTACAGGGGGGTTCGAGCTTTGTGTTCATGGATGTCTCTCTTTGAGATGGAAAACGTTGTTTATTACATTTTTTAACCCATTGTGTGCGTTGCAAAGTATTATGACAAAAATTCTAAATGCCTCAATATATATATATATATATATATATATATATATATATATATATATATATATAATTTTATTTTTATTACCATATGGTGCTGCAATAAGTATGTAAAAACATGTTTGTATTCTAATGCAACATCGTATTTATATTTTAAAGAAACTGGTGAAAAACTTTAGAAGGTTTATCATTCTGTACAAATGAACATTTTCATTTACGTAAATAATAATGATTGTATAACATCGTAAATCTCTGAAAGTTCTTCACTGATTTCTTTGAAATTTTGACACAACATTGTATACGAATCTGCATGTGTTTTTATATACCTACTGGAACTCCATAAAATATATAAATATTTATATATTACTAGAGACAATATGTTGTTAGCAAAAATCTCATAATCGTTTGTTGGATCTGTGAAAGTTGTTCATTGATTGCTTCAAAATGTTGCATTCAAATATGCTGTAGGAGTTACACTGTGGCGTCTCTAGCGAAAGAGCACAGTGCTGCTGCACGCACAAGTGTTTCGGAGCACGCCGTTCATCGTACAATGTTGAACATGGAGCTCCATAGCAGATCACCCCTACGTGTTGACATGTTGACCCAACAACATCGTCGATTACGACAGCAGGGGGCACGAGACCATCGGGATCCTGCCGTCGATTAATGGAAACGTGTCGGCTCTTCGGATGAAGTACATTTTTGTTACACTGGATTGGTGGTCGTCTCCACAAATGCTGTCATCGAGGTGAACGGCGGCTCGGAATGTGCAGCGCGCCACTGACGCAGGCTGGTGGGAGCAGTATTATGCTATGGAATATATTCTCCTGCGTTTGCATGCGACCTTTGTCTGTAATCGGAGACACACTGACAGCTGCGAACCACCTGCATCCCTTCATACTTGATGTCTTCCCGACCGCGATGTCATCTTTCAGCGGTATAACTGTCCGTGTCTCGGAGCCAGAACCGTGCTCAGTGGTTTGAGGAGCATTGTGTTGAACTGACGTTGACGTCTCCGTGATCAAATCCGGCTGATGTAAATCCTATGGAACTCATCTGGGTCGCTATCGGGCCCCATCCCCTAGTACGTAAATCAGCGGCTCGTTTTTTATGCGAATTACATGACCTGTGTGTAAGACATCCAATGCCTCATATCTGCACAAACCTACCAACAAACTATCGAATCCCTGATACGCAGTTAGTGATGTGTTTCGTTCCAAAGGCGAACAAACAAGCTATTAAGTAAGTGGTCATATATTTCTTCTACGAAAATCTAAACCTCGGGTACAGTTAGTGACGGCGGACTTGTTTCCAGTGTTCTAAACCACATACCTTCTGAAATACATATGCTCTAAAGGGGTGCAGCGGCACCACAGTTTCTGCCGTAATACACTCCTGGAAATGGAAAAAAGAACACATTGACACCGGTGTGTCAGACCCACCATACTTGCTCCGGACACTGCGAGAGGGCTGTACAAGCAATGATCATACGCACGGCACAGCGGACACACCAGGAACCGCGGTGTTGGCCGTCGAATGGCGCTAGCTGCGCAGCATTTGTGCACCGCCGCCGTCACTGTCAGCCAGTTTGCCGTGGCATACGGAGCTCCATCGCAGTCTTTAACACTGGTAGCATGCCGCGACAGCGTGGACGTGAACCGTATGTGCAGTTGACGGACTTTGAGCGAGGGCGTATAGTGGGCATGCGGGAGGCCGGGTGGACGTACCGCCGAATTGCTCAACACGTGGGGCGTGAGGTCTCCACAGTACATCGATGTTGTCGCCAGTGGTCGGCGGAAGGTGCACGTGCCCGTCGACCTGGGACCGGACCGCAGCGATGCACGGATGCACGCCAAGACCGTAGGATCCTACGCAGTGCCGTAGGGGACCGCACCGCCACTTCCCAGCAAATTAGGGACACTGTTGCTCCTGGGGTATCGGCGAGGACCATTCGCAACCGTCTCCATGAAGCTGGGCTACGGTCCCGCACACCGTTAGGCCGTCTTCCGCTCACGCCCCAACATCGTGCAGCCCGCCTCCAGTGGTGTCGCGACAGGCGTGAATGGAGGGACGAATGGAGACGTGTCGTCTTCAGCGATGAGAGTCGCTTCTGCCTTGGTGCCAATGATGGTCGTATGCGTGTTTGGCGCCGTGCAGGTGAGCGCCACAATCAGGACTGTATACGACCGAGGCACACAGGGCCAACACCCGGCATCATGGTGTGGGGAGCGATCTCCTACACTGGCCGTACACCACTGGTGATCGTCGAGGGGACACTGAATAGTGCACGGTACATCCAAACCGTCATCGAACCCATCGTTCTACCATTCCTAGACCGGCAAGGGAACTTGGTGTTCCAACAGGACAATGCACGTCCGCATGTATCCCGTGCCACCCAACGTGCTCTGGCCAGCAAGATCTCCGGATCTGTCCCCCATTGAGCATGTTTGGGACTGGATGAAGCGTCGTCTCACGCGGTCTGCACGTCCAGCACGAACGCTGGTCCAACTGAGGCGCCAGGTGGAAATGGCATGGGAAGCCGTTCCACAGGACTACATCCAGCATCTCTACGATCGTCTCCATGGGAGAATAGCAGCCTGCTTTGCTGCGAAAGGTGGATATACACTGTACTAGTGCCGACATTGTGCATGCTCTGTTGCCTGTGTCTATGTGCCTGTGGTTCTGTCAGTGTGATCATGTGATGTATCTGACCCCAGGAATGTGTCAATAAAGTTTCCCCTTCCTGGGACAATGAATTCACGGTGTTCTTATTTCAATATATCGTGCTTTCCCAGGTGGCGGATGGGGGAATGCCTCCTAGATATAGGTGGTACTGAGGAAATGAAATACTTGGGGCGGACCAAAACTACCAGTAGCGTCTGTTCCCATAGTGGGCGGCTACAAACGGCGTCTGTTCCACATGTCAGTGGCGGCCTGAACCAACCTCCTGATGTGGAAAGTCAGGTTGTACTCGGTAGCATCCCATGTATCCAACTATTAAACATCATGATGGTACAACGAGAAAAATCTTATTAAATGGTTCAAATGGCTCTGAGCACTATGGGACTCAACATCTGTGGTCATCAGTCCCCTAGAACTTAGAACTAATAAAACCTAACTAACCTAAGGACAGCACACACATCCATGCCCGAGGCAGGATTCGAACCTACGACCGTAGCGGTCACGCGGTTCCAGACTGAAGCACCTAGAACCGCACGACCACATCGGCCGGCAAAAATCTTATTACCCCGGGCCCCAGTCAATAGACTGGGATCGTCGTGAGCATCAGATTCCGGGGGTCATCATGAGAAGAATCGGAGTTTCTCAATTTCCCTCAAGATCAAACGCAAACACTACATCGGCACACTCAGGGTGAGGACACTGGTGAAGACAGGAAAGATGAAACAAGTGACAGACACACTCGAAAAATTTCAAATCAAAATATGTGCACTGCAAGAAACATGATTCACAGACGAAGACCATTTCAACATGGAGAACTTTAGAATATACAAAGGAAAACCATAGAGCAAACTGAAAAACCTATGGCATTTTGGCACAGGATTTGCACTACACAGATCCATCACGGACAGCATAATCGACTTTTCGTCACCAAACGAAAGAATCGCAATGTCACAGCGAAATCAGTCAACAACCTACACAATAATCAACGAACATGCACCGACTAATGACTACAACAGGAAAAACCTGGACGAAATTGATGACTTCTGGAAGACAATTGAAGAAACTATCATGAAAATTCCTGCACATAGAGTCAGAATAATACTGGGAGACTTCAACGCTAAGCTCGGAAAAGAAAAGGTATACAGACATACCACAGGAAAACATGCTCCACACAAGGACACAAACAAAAATGGAAAACACCTGATAGACTTTTGCAAAAGCCCCGTCCTCAAACAAGCCCCGTCAACAAAATTCAAGAAACCAACACGGAAACTTACCACATGGAAATTCCCCAGCGGAAAACAAGAACTACAAATCGACCACGCATTAGTCCAGGAAGACACACAAAAGAAATTTTGAACACAGACACACGTAAAGACTATTTCGACTCAGACCACCACCTACTACAAATCAGGATTCGTCTTTTGCCCAAGAAAAAGCTCCAGAAGAACAAAATTGTTAGACCAGATACAGAATACCTTACTTTAAACCAGACACAACTTTCAGGAAGAATCCGAGAGGCCATAAAACTAGCCCAAGCACCACGCATAAGGAAACACCGTTGGTGTGACCAACTTATTGACCAACGAATCAGTGCATGGAAAAACTTTAGTAGCCATAAATCCCCAGAGAATTGGATAAACTTCCTAAAAACACAGAAACAATCTAGCAAAATCATTCGCAGTGAAAAACAACAGTACTGACGGAGATCGAATCGAATTTCACGAAGAACAATGCAAGAAACTTCTACAGAACGTTCAGAGAAAATATGACTGGATATCAACCACCCAACTTGTGCTTCAGAAGACCGGATGGAACCCTAGAAACCAATACCAAAAACAATTGTGACATTCTGGCAAAGTACTTTGAAAATCTCGTCAACACGGACCCCCCTATGGAAGGCCTGATGACAGAAACGAGTACGTACAATCCAGATAGTGAACCTCCAACTCTAGAAGAAGTTAAAGAAATAATCAAGTCACTCAAGAATCGTAGGGCACCAGGAGAAGACGGTATCATCGAGGATATCTGGAAGTTACAAGACCCAGAACTCACCAAAGACATCCACAGGATCTTGGAAGATATCTGGGAGACCATGAAAATTCCTGACGACTGAAAAACTGCCCTGGTACACCCACTACACAAAAAAGGTGACAAGACAGACCCGAACAACTACAGACGAATATCCCTACTACCGGTCACACACAAGATCCTCTCTAAAGCTTTCCTAAACAGACTAGAATGCCAGACCGGCCACTTGATTGGGGAATACCAAGCAGGCTTCCGTGAAGGGTGGTCTTGTGCGGAACATATTTGGAACCTGAATATGATTTTACAACACAAACAGAACCTGATCATTACTCTTGTTGACTTCTAGAGGGCGTACGACTCTATCACCCGGAAAACTCTCTTCAAAATTCTAGCTGAATACAAAGTAGACAACAAAACACGGACTATCACAGAGCAAACCTTGATCAACACGACCTCCAGATCAAAGTTCTGTGGGGAACTATGAGCCCTTTGAAATTCGCACAGGTGTCCGACATGGCGATGGCCTCTCACCTCTCATTTTCAATCTACTGGGGAAATATTTCAACAGGGGATAACCTTAGGAAACCTATAGATTAAATACGTGGTTTTGCAGACAGTTTGGCGATTGTCAAGAAAGGTATAAAAGAAACAAAAGAAGCTATTGAAAAACTACACGAAACCGCTTCCAAAACTGGACTACAGACGCAGTTCATGAGCACAAAGAAACTCTCATCCCTGAACACAAATAGTGGCACGATTTATAAAACGGCAAACTTCAAATAGCTCGGCGAAACACTACAAACGAGCGAACGTAACAGAGACTCAAACGAGGAAAGAAAAAATAAACTGGAAAAGGCATAAAAACTAGTGTGGAATCATTACAACAAGAACTCTATCTCACAAAAAGCCAAATTACGCCACTACGACACGGTGGTACTCCCCGAAGCACTGTATGCAGCAGAGACCACACTAATTCTAGGGCATACACGTATCAGACAACTACAAAAAGTAGAACGGAAAATGTATAGGAAAATATTTGGCGCAACTAACAGCAGTGGAATACGGATCAAGAAACCTACAGATTAATTATACAAACATACGGAGACAATCACAGAAAAGATAAGAAAACGCAGACTACAATTCTATGGACACCTATATGGAATGCCATCACACAGACTGACCAAACAGGTCTTTGACTGGGTAACCACTAGAAACAACAAATGGGTGGCAGAGGTAAAAAAACGACCTGAACCAATTCATCATCACACCAGACACAATAAACGAAAGAATAAAATTCACGCTACGGTCGCAGGTTCGAATCCTGCCTCGGGCATGGATGTGTGTGATGTCCGTAGGTTAGTTACGTTTAAGTAGTTCTAAGTTCTAGGGGACTGATGACCTCAGCAGTTAAGTCCCATAGGGCTCAGAGCCATTTGAACCATTTTTTGAATAAAATTCAGAAACATCATTAAGAAAAGTAAACTAGATGAGATACACTGTGACAAACGAACAGGCGTAAAGTGGGCCGAAGAAGGCAATCAAGACCACAGCCAGAAGATGAAATAAATTTGGGCAATCATAAAGGCAACCAAGATGAACCTGAAGACACGAAGCCGACAGGAAGCATAGACAGAGGACCGGAAACAGAAACACAGCGAGTGAATGAGGGTAAGTCTGGGCAGCAAGGAAGACAGCAAAAGGAGCTGGCCATGTCGTTTCGTCCAGCTGCCCTCTTTAAGGGCGGAAGCTTTATTACCAAAGTTGTATGTACAGCTTACATTTTATGATTTGAATGATATTATATTAGCTTTATTAGCAATGTTGTATGTACAGCTTACATCTTATGATTTAAATGATACTACAGAATATGAATTTGCAATAACAATAATCAACAGCAAACAAGACACTTTTTAGTTTCATCAAAATTCTAAGAAAAAGATGACTTAGCAGTAACTTCAAAATCCACTTACATCAATAGACCATTATACCTGTGATATTATATGGATGTGAAACACTAATATTTAGAAAGAAATATGAAGAAAAACTGTTAATATTCGAAAGAAAAGTACTAAGGAAAACTTTTGGATCTGTATACGACGAAAGTAACATGGTATGGAGAATAAGAAGAAATGAACAATTAAGAGGGCTGTACAAACACCATAACATCGTCGAAGTGCTCAAGAGGAGAAGGTTGAATTGGGCAGGACATATAGCAAGAATGACAGAGAATAGACTAGCTAGAATGGCTTTCAGCAGAACAATAGATGGAACGAGAGGAAGAGGGAGACCCAGAATCAGATGGCGGCATAACATTCAGGAGGACACAACTTGGATGAACAGCAACAACAACTGGACAAACAGCGCATTGGACAGGCAGAAGTGGAAGAGGCTCATAGAGCAGGCGTATGGTCGATTAGGCCCTTGCCACATGTAAAGTGAAGTAAAGTAAAAGTAAATAACAATAAGCAAGGTTCAGTATCAGAGAGAGAGGGCTATAAGAGATGGATAGAGGGGTGGGAGGAAATGGGCACAGAAAGTGGAAAGGAAGAGATGGACAGAGACAGGGAACAGGAGGGGATGATGAGAGAGAGGAGGAGAAGATTGAAATAAGAGGGGGAGGAGGTAATGGACTGAGAGAGGGGAAGAGAGAGGGTGCAGGAGGAGGTCGAGGGAATTGGGGAAGAAGGTGGTAGATAGAGAAAGAGGGAAGGGTGACAGGCAGAGAAGGGGAAGGATGAGGAGATGGAAAAAGAGGGGGAGGAGGAGATGGAGAGAGACAGGGGAGGGGAGAAGAAGATTAGAACACATGGACAGCTCCTATAAATATTAGAAGTCTGTACTTTCTCTTTTCTTTCTTTTCCCTTTTATCTGACTGTGACACAGTAACACCTCGTGGGGAATAGCTAGTGATATGTAATAATATTTTACTCTAACAGTCTCTCCAGTAGATGTTATGGAGTCTCTTGTGACGTTTTTAACTTGAAGCATCATAAACTTTTTTTTTAGCTGTAAAGTTTTTACGACGTGAACAGAGCTCGCATTCTCGCGTTCTCGCTTTTGCCGGGGGCTTTCATGCGCAGCGAGCGCAAGTGCGAATGTCAAGGGTACCCACGCGCGGGCTGCGCTGCAGGGGAGTCGGTGGCGGTGGGGGGTAGGCGCGGCGCCGGGGGTGCGCCGGACGCCGGGGGATGCTGCGGCGCGGCGCGGCGGCGCAAGGTCACGGCCGCCGGGCGGACACGTGGCGCCGCGTGGGCGACGCCGGGGCTCTGCCAGCGGCCGCACGTGCGCGCCGCCGCCGCCGCCGCCGAGGGCGGGCCGTGGGCGGCCGGCGCGTGCAGCCAGGGGCGGGGGCGGCGCCCTTCGGCGGAGCTCGCTTTCGCCGTAATTTGCTGCGGATCGCCGGAGCGCACTCCGCCCGACTCGATTTCTGGTTTATCACTGCCCTGCAGACGCAAATTACATCTGCCGACAGCCACGCAGATCCTCGTCGATCCACAACAGCTTAGCAACACTTGACAAAACTCTAAGTGAAGCACGCAGAACGAGAAGGGGAAACGAAAATTCACTGCTTGAGAGGACAATTAATTTTATTACAAATTAGCCTCAAAGTGACGAAGAACACGGTGGTACAAGCCCACTTATCAGCATGACATTGCAGTCCCACTGTCCTGGATGATGCAGTAATTTGGTTGGGAAGGGTGTCATAAAGCCGTTTTGTGCTCTCTTGAGACAAACTGGCTCGCAACTGTCGTAAATCGTGTTGCAGTGTGGTGTGAGCGAGGTCCGGCTAAGTTGCTGAAATGAGTGATAGTGAGGCCCTATACCATCCGGACCCTGCTCTGTCGTGGCGGTCCTACATAGGATCCATGAAGCAATATCAGGACATGTGTAAGCAGGCTGTTTAGGTTTCTATGTTGGTAAAGCCACGTAGCGCTCTGTATGAAAATCACTGACTGCTGTGTGCAGTCTGTGGCTGGTTTGCATTGTTGGAATTTTTGCTATTGTAGTGTTGGGCAGTTGGATGTGAACAGCGCGTAGCGTTGCGCAGTTGGAGGTGAGCCGTCAGCAGTGGTGGATGTGGGGAGAGAGATGGCAGAATTTTGAAAGCGGACGTCCTGGACGTGTGTCCACCACGGAAAGTACATTTTTAAGTCTGGATGTCATGAACTGATATATACTTTTGAACACTATTAAGGTAAATACATTGCTTGTTCTCTATCAGAATCTTTCATTTGCTAACTATGCCTATCAGTAGTTATGCCTTCAGTAGTTAGAATCTTTTATTTAGCTGGCAGTATTGGCGCTCGCTGTATTGCAGTAGGTTCGAGTAACGAAGATTTTTGTGAGGTAAGTGCTTCATGAAAGGTATACGTTATTGTTCGTCAGGGTCATACTTTTGTAGGAATTATTGAAAGTCAGATTGCGTTGCGCTAAAAATATTGTGTGTCAGTTTAGTGTTGATCAGAATAAGTAAAGAGAGAAATGCCTGAGTACGTTCAGTTCTGCTCAGCTGTTTGAAAATCAAATAACGTAAGAGGTTTATCAGCACAGTAATTCATTAATTTTTCAAAGGGGATGTTTCACATGTACAGGCTTACTACTGACGAACCTGACGGGTTTTGTGGCGACATGGCTAAACAATTCCATTGAAAACTCCTGTGAATTCAAAGTTGCACTCATACAATTTTGACATCATTGAAGGACCAATTGATGTCCTGGAAGCTGGTACTGGGATGGGATATTCGTCTGATAAGGTCCCTTAGATATTCTACGATGGAGATTTCTGCAGTCCTTGTTGAACACGAGAATAGCTTAATAGCAGGCAGACACTGCATAGAGATATATGTCACGCGTAGACGAGCATATGGATGGAAATACTGTCGCATGAGAGGTAACACATGAAGATGTAAGATGTCTGTGATAGACTTTTTTGCTGCCAGAGTTCCCTCAGTCACTACCAGTCGAGACCTGAAGTCAAACCAAATGACTCTCCACACCTCTCCAAAACATTGGAACAGTGAGACTTCCTCTCAAATCGCCATCATACCCGCTGACGACCGAGCGAGATGGTGCAGAGGTTAGCACATTGGACTAGCATTCGGGACGACGACGGTTCAAACCCGCGTCTGGGCATCCTGATTCAGATTTTCCGTGACTTCCCCAAATCGGTTCAGGAAAACACTGGGTTGGTTCCTTCCAAATCCTTCCCTAATTCTATGGGACTGATGACCTCGCTGTTTGGTCCCCTCCCCAGAATCAACCAACCAACAACTCGCTGACGATGGAAATCCGTGGTAGCACAGTTCATCGCTGAACACAATGCAACGCAGTTCGTCAGTAGATCGTGCTTTCCTGTCACAGCACCACTGGAAACGCAGTCGTTTGCGCTGTGGTGTTAACGTAGCCTACGCATTTGACGGTAATTACCTTGTCCGGCAATTGCTAGTTACTGACCAGCGTTGCGTGGAGACACAGGCTGTTTCAGACCGTCCTTTACTTGTTACCGAGTGACAAGCACAGAGGTGAAGGAGTTACAATGTGCACAGTGCTGCGACCCTGCCTTGAGAAGCTGTTGGCCGGAACCTTGTCGAGAACAGCTCTCACGTCCCCACGCATTCCAATCTCGAGCCACTGTAACATGCGGTGTCCCATAAATCTGGATATTGCACAATTCGACCAGCCGTCAAACGGAGACGAACGTGAGGGATCCTTCCAAACTCTTTCAGATACTGGTAACGCTATATCACAGCAATATGCAGCAACTCCGTATCCTTCGCAGTCATTACTGAAAATCTAACGTTTTCATGACATTTGTATGACCTACGAGGTCTGGTAAAAGCAGTAAACACGAGTAATTCGAAAGCACTATGGTGGGCGCTCTAACTGTCACAGAGAACTATGACTCTAATCATTTACATACCCACCGACGATATGTACGTGTACTAAACACGTACCATATTTTCTAGCCGCTTCATTTTTTTTTTTGCAGGGAAGTTTATACATTCTCCGACTTTCCGCAGAAATATGCAATTTCGTTGCTCCAGTGTGCAGCTGAAGTCAGTGCAAACAAATGCAATCCATCGCGTCTTTCATGCGACGCTCCGTGTTTGCGGAAACCGTCGATTTGTTTCTCGTTATACACGAAATGATTTTTAAAGTGGAATTTTACGTGCCTTTTCGATGGTTCAAATGGGTCTGAGCACGATGGGACTTAACTTCTGAGGTCACCAGGCCCCTAGAACTTAGAACTACTTACACTTAACTAACCTAAGGACATCACACACATCCATGCCCGAGGCAGGATTCGAACCTGCGACCGTACCGGTCGCGCGGTTCCAGACTGTAGCGCGTAGAACCGCTCGGCCACTCCGGCCGGCCTTTTCGATGGAGCGGTCCAAAATTAGTCTAGTGTGTAATTCGTTTTATCGATAGTATGTGTTAACAGGAACAGCAAAACACGAAGACTAACCAGTACTCCAGCAACGGATGAGCAGCGCTTCTGCACGGCGTTAGCAGTCAGCAGCTTCCTAGGCGGTGCTGTCACTGCTGCAGAACTGGCTGTTGTGTTGTTGTGGTCTTCAGTCCGAAGATTGGTTTGATGCATCTCTCCACGCTACTCTATCCTGTGCAAACTTGTTCGTCTGCACATAACTACTACAGCCTACAGTCTTCTAAATCTGCTTAGGTATTCATCTCTTGGTCGCCCTTTACAATTTTTAACCCCTACACGTCCCTCCAATACTAAATTGTGATCCCTTGACCTCACAGAATAGGTACTGCCAACCGATCCCTTCTTCTAACCAGGTTGTGCCACAAATTTCTTTTCTCATCAGTTCTGTTCCGCACCTCCTCATTAGTTACGTGAGGTACCCACTTAGCCTTCAGTTTTCTTTTGCAGCACGGCATTTAAAAAGCATCTATTCGCTTCTCATCTCAAATCTTATTGTCCAAGTTTCACTTCCATACAATGCTACAATGCAGACAAATATCTTCAGAAAAGACTTCCTAAGAAATAAGTCTATATTAGATGCTAACGAACTTCTTTTCTTCATAAACGCTTTTTCTTGCCGTTGCCAATCTACTATTTATATCCGCTCTTCTTCGGGCATCATCAGTTATTTTGCTGTTCCAAATAACGAAACTCATCTCATACTCTCTCGTTTCCTAATCTAAGTCCCTCAGCATCACCTGATTTAATTCGACTATATCCCCCTATCTTTGTCTTGCTTTTGTTAATGTTCATCTATATACTCCTTTCAAGACACTGTCCTGCTCTTGCAAGTCCTTTGTTGTCTCCGACAGAATAAAAATGTCATCGACAAACCCCTAAGTTTTTATTTCCTCTCCCTGAAATTTCATGCCTACTCCAGATTTTTTTTGTTTCCTTACTGCTTGCTCAGTGTACAGATTGAATAACATTGGCAATAGGCTACAACCCTGTCTCACTCCCTTCTCCACCATTGCTTCCCTTTCATACATTCCGACTCTTATAACTGCAGTCTGGTTACTGTACAAGTTATAAACAGCCTTCCTCACCCTGCATTTTGTGCCTGCTACCTTTAGAATTTCAAAGAGGATATTTCAGTTAATTTTGACAAAAGCTTTCTCTAATCCTGCAAATGCTATAGACGTAGATTTGCCATTCCTTAACCTATCTCCTAAGATAAGTCGTAGGGTCAGTACTGCCTCGCGTGTTCCAACATTTCTACGGAATCCAAACTGAGCTTCCCCGAGGTCGGCTTTTACCAGCTTTTCCATCTGCCTGTAAAGAATTCGTGTTAGCATTTTGGAGCTATGACTTATTAGACTGATAGTTCGGTTATAGTCACACCTGTCAGCACCTGCTTTCTCTGGAATTGGAATTATTACGTTCTTGAAGTCCGAGGACGTTCCTCCTGTCTTATACATCTTGCATACGAGATGGAAGAGTTTTGTCATGGATATCTACCCTAAGGATGCCTGTAATTCCGACGGAATGTCGTCTACACCCGCAGCCTTATTTTGACTTAGGTCTCTCACTGCATCGTATCTCCGATCTCACCTTCATCTACGTCGTTTTTCATTTCTATAATACTGGCTTCATGTTCATCCCCCTCGTATAGACTTTCTATACACTCGTTTCACATTTCAGCTTTCCCTTCTTTGCTTAATACTTGTTTGCCATTTGAGCTTTTGATATTCATGCATTTGCTTCTCTTTTCTCCAGAGGCCTCTGTAACTTTGCTGTAGGCGGTACCTATCTTTCTCCTAGTGATATATGCTTCTAAATCCTTACATTTGTCCTCTAAACATTCCTGATTAGCCATTTTACACTTCCTGTCAATCTCATTTTTTATACATTTGTATCCCTTTCACTGGCTTAATTTGTTGCATTTTTGTATTTTCTTCTTTCTTCAAAAAAGAATTTCTACTAGACTACTTGTCTTTCTACCTACTTGATCCTCTGCTGCCTTCACTACTTCATCTCGTAAAACTACCCATTCGTCTTCTACTGCTTTCTCCTGTTCGAGCTGATAGTTGCCCATTGCTCCCTCTGCAGCTCTCAACAATCTCTGGTCCATTCAGCTTCTCCAGATCTCAGATCCTTAATTTCCGAACCTTTTTGCTATTTCTTTAGTTTTAATCAACAGTTCATAACCAGAGAGCACATCTGTCCCTGCAAATGTCTTACAATTTAAAAATCACGTTATGTCTCGTAATGTACTGTCGATGTTAATACATATCGCTGTAACGAATATCTTTCTAGGCTAGCTCTATCGAACGGTTACGTAAAATTCCGCCTTAAAAATAATTTTGTTTGTAACGGGAAACAAACCAACGCTTTACCGGTGTCGACAGGAAGCTTCGGTTTGTTTCCAGTTACAAACAAAACTATTTTTAAATGAGAATTTTACGTCGCCATTGGACGGAGGGTCCCAAATTAGCGTAGTGCGATATCCATTTTATAGATGTGTGTTAACAGGGCCAGTAAAACACGAAGAACAACCGGTACTGCAGAAGCAACTGAGCAGCACTGCTACGTGGAAGTAGCTGTCATCGCACGGTAGGGCGGTGCTGTCGTTGCTGGAGAACTCGTTATTTTTCGTGTTTTACTGTCCTAAATGCACATCGGTAAAAGGAATAGCTCACTAGATTAATTTGGGGCTCTCTGTCGTATGGGGACGTAAAATTCCGTTTTTAAAAATCGTTTTGAGTGTAAAGGAAAACAAGTCGACGCTTTTCGTTGATACTGGGCGTCAGACGTGATAAGCAGTGTTTGTTTGGGCTGACTCCAGTTACACGCTGCAAAACAAAATTACATATACCAACTGGAACAGCAGATATAATGCGTTTGGCGACTCATAGGACACCCTGTAAAAGTGGTATGTTTCTCGCACAGTTCTCGGCAGTTTGTGGGCGCGGAGCTAACGAGTTGAATAGCCAAGACATCAACGTGAGTGCGATATCCTGCTCCAGCAGTAGCACGATTCTGACCAATGGATAGTTATCGTGATGGCAGATGTCATCGCTGTCAGGGAAGACATCAAGCTTGATAAGATGCAGGAGCTCCACCATAACGTTCACGTAGCACACAGCTGTCATGCTTCCCTTAGTTACACATGGAAGGCCTGGTGAATGCCCAACACATTATAATACTGCTGCCGCCAGCCTACGTACGTGGCGTGATCCATCTACCGTGCAGCCTTTGGCTTAGATGACGGGACATGACCATCCATTTGGTGTAACTAGAAACGGATTCACGCGACCAGGCGACATGTTTCCATTCATGGACGATCCAATCTCAGTGATCCCTTGACCACTGCAGCCTTAACAGTCGTTGTTGTTGGGTCAACAAGGGGACTTCATGGGCTCGTCTGCTGCTAAGCCCCAACATCTGCAACGTGAGCTGAACGCTGTGCTCCTAAACACGTGTAAGTGCACCAGCACTGTGATCTGCCGTCAGGCCTGCCTCAGATCGCCGTCTATCTGGATGAACAGAGCGGGCAGGCTCCCCACCTCCACTTCCCGTGGTGGGGTTTGGACGTGCCATACCTCCACGCCAGCTCCTCGTTCCACCGTCCTTCAGTCCCTTTCCATAATACTGGCAGGTCGACACCTGACCAGCGTCGCAGTTTCCATAACACTTGTTCCCACACGCCAGATCGCAACAGTCTGCCCTTTACATCTTAGCCATCAGCCGCTTGACATTCTTCTTGCCGGCTGTTGTGTCCGAGCAGTTCTAAGCGCTTCAGTCTGGAACCGCACTGCTGCCATGGTCGCAGGTTCGAATCCTGCCTCGGGCATGGATGTGTGTGATGTCCTTAGGTTAGTTAGGTTTAAGTAATTTAAAGTCTAAGGGACTGATGACCTCAGATGTTAGGTCCCATAGTGCTCAGAATGGAAGCTTCCTCTCGACTTTTCTGTCTATAACGGTCTTCTACTACGGACATACATGTTGTTCCAACAAGCGTTCTAATGCCATCTGTCCATTTTCCATTACATTGTCGTCCCAGTCTTTTCTCCTGTTTTGGGATCCAGCTAAGATCTTCGTTGATCTTTTTATCATCCACACGCCTTGCTATAGGTACCGTCCACATCCATTTCATTTCATTTCCATTGCGGTAGTAAGTACGGTCTGCTGTCCAGTGCGTCCCTGCCGCGTTTGTTTGTTGTCGTGTCTGCCCCATTTATTCCCAACGGGTAGCTCCCCTTCATTTGCTGAAAAATCCTAAATTCTGAATAGTTTTCACATTAAATATCCATGTGTCTCTGCCATAAGCTTTACTTTTGAGACATATGGGAAGTTTGATTTTGAAAAGCCTTTTTGATTTACCAAACGCCCTGTAGGATATCTATTGTTTCATTTACTGTCATGTGTCAACAGGGTATGGTATATGGCTACATGGTTAACTGTTAAATATTTGTTTCTATGTATTTATTATACGTTATTTTACTATTGATATTATTATTATTATTATTATTATTGTTATTGTTTCTCAGACTGTTTACATGCATTAACGACAAACACGCTCTTGATAAGACGTTAGTGGCACGTCTCTAACATTGCTAAAGTTATACTTTGTTTGTAAATAACACTGCCATTTCTTACTGGAACTTAATTTATTTTTTGCAGAGGCGTTTCGCCTTTTTCTTGCTCTAAGGCATCACCAGTGGGATCTATAACGATACAATTTTGTTACTTTTAGATTATCAAACAGTCTACCTCGCGATTTTTTATGTACATAAGTAATTACTTACAGTTTGCTGTGATCTGCGTTTCCTCTCATCTGGTCTGGAGCTCGCACTACCACTTTATTACTGTCACATAGGCACAATTTTGTATTCCGAACTTTTTCACACAGTTCACCATGTTTCACCTTCTTTTTTTGTGGTGTACTATTATTCTTTTTCCACTCGATGTAGCTATTTATTCGGACAGTGTGGTGTGTTATGAGGGAGAAAGAGAGAGAGAGAGAGAGAGAGAGAGAGAGAGAGAGAGAGAATGTGCGACCTGAAGAGTGTGTATATGGTTCTTCCTCTTTTTTTATGTGTGAGTGTGTGTGTGTGTGTGGGGGGGGGGGGGGGGGGAGGTGTTGGTGGTTCGAGTCGTAGAGCGTTGAATATGAATGTACTAGCTGTTAGCGAGTGGCTGAAACTTTTGGTGACAGCTGATTTGATTTCTCGTTTCAGTGCCACGGAATGGCCACGGAAACAAACTTGTTACTGTTGAAGTTCTTCTGCTTACTGCAGTGGATACTTCACTTATGCATGTCTCAACATGTTACTGTTCAAAGAGAAGATGATTGTTATATGGCGTGAGAAATGGAGCTTCACAACATTACGAAGATCCGATTTTATTACACACGACCTAACAAAAAACGTGAAGCATCCCGAAGAGGAACAGGAAACTACGTGAAACTTCAGGGATTGGGAGGCCATCTGATTCTATTTCAGTGCTTACAATACCGAGTCAAACTTACAAAAAACTTGGCAGTCTGAGCTCACGTGTCAGTATGACGTTGCACCCCATCTGGTCTGGATGCCCGCTCTGATGTGGTCGGCTGCAGTCTCATATAGCAGTCGTCTCATCAACTGAGGCTAGCTTGCCCACAGTTGTTGTAGATGGTCCTTGATGTCCTGGATACTCGCCCTGGAGCGGAGATGATGTCCGAACTGGCGCCACACTTGTTCTATTGGGGACTGATCTAGAGATCTTGCTGGGCGAGGGAGTAGCTGAACATCATGCAGACACTTCACATAGTCATGTGCCGTGTGTGCGCCAGTATTGTTCTGTTGAGAAATGGCACCAATAAACTGTCACTTGAGAGGTAAAACATGAGGACGTAGGATGTCTGTGATGTACTTTCGTTCCGATTTGCAATAGGGTTTTGGAACACATACTGTGTTCGAACATTATGAATTTACTCGAAGTTAACGGTGCATTGACACAGAGTCAGCTCGGATTCAGAAAATACCGCTCTTGTGAAACACAACTCGCTTTGTAAAGAGTGCTGTGGATAAAGGGATCTCAAACTGAGTCCATATTTCTAGATTTCCAGAAGGCTTTTGTCACCCTTTATCACAAGAGTCCTCTAACTAAATTGCGTTCCTGTGTGCCATCGTTTCAGTTGTAATCCTGGATAAGTGACTTCCTCTCAGAAAGGTCAGAGTAGGTAGTAATCTACGGAAATCATCAAGTGAAGCAGAAGTCATATGTAGAGTTCCCCAAGGTAGTGTCATAGATTCTCTGCTGTTCCTGATCTACATTAATGATTTAAGAGATAATTTTAGCAGTCCTCTTAGATTGTGTGCAAGTATTTCTGTCATTTACTGTTTAGGAAATGTCATGAGAAGATCAAAAACCAACTGGAAAATGACTTGGGCACGATATATGAATGCTGCGAAAAGTGGTAATTGTCTCTCAATAAGGAAAAGTGAGGGGTCATCGACCTGAGTACAAATAGCAGTCCGTTAAATTTTGATTATACGACAAGTCACACAAAATTAAAGGCTATAAATTCGAGCAAACACAGAGGAATTGCTATTACGATCAATTAAGTTGGAACAACCACATAGATAATGCTATGGGGAAGAAAAAAAAACTACGTTTTATTCGCAGTAATGAGTGCTACAGCTACTTAGAAGATGCAACAGCTCTGCTATGAGACATGTGAGGAATTCCAATACCTGGAGGTGCAGGTTACGGAGAATAATAGTATAAAAGAAACAAAAGCCAGGATTGCTGCGGGAAACAGAGCTTATTGGGCCCTGTTTAAGACCTATCAGTCACGTAGTACGAGCAGAAAATCGGTGACTGTCTATCGAACAGTCATAAGGCGCGTGGTAATGTATGGCTCAGAAACATGGACAATGACGGTAGTAGAAGAGAATTTCTTGAGAAGATGGGATAGGCAAAAATTAATATAAAATTTTGGAGCTGTGAGTAAGACAATGTAGAATACGGAGAAATAAGGAACTGGAAGAACTGTACAGTAATGCTGACTTAGTTACAGTAATCAAATGTAGCAGACTGAGATGGCTGGGCCACATAGAGCGAATGTCGGAGGATAGAACTGTCAAGAAGGTCTGCAGAGAAAACCCATCTGGCAGAAGGTGCAAGGGGAAACCACGGAAACGTTGGCTGGAGGACGCGGAAAATGATCTGAGAAAGATGGGCGTAAGAAGATGGAGGAAACGAGCAGAAGATCGTTAAGATTGAGCTGTGATGGTCAGAGGGACCGAGGTTTTACATGGGCTGTAGCGCCGAGGAGATAAACAAGTCTGGTAAAGAGACTGCGTACACTACGCTAGTTCGTTCTGTACTAGAGTATTTTTGTATTGTATGGGATCTTTACCAAATAGAACTGACAGAGGACATCGAAAAATATTCAAAGAAGGGCAACTCGTTTTGATTTATCGAGACGTAGGGGAGAGGGTGTACGGTATATGATAAGCGAGTTGGGGTGGCAATCATTAAAACAAAGGCATTTTTCGTTGCGAGGAGATATTTTAAAAATTTCAGTCACCTCTGAATGTGAGAATATTTCATTGTCGCCTGCTTACAAAGGCAGAGGTGATTGTCATAATAAAATAAGGGAAATGGAGTTCGTAGAGATTTAAATATCCATTTTTCCGTGCGCTAGAGAAATAGCTTGCAGGTGGTTTGAAGAACCCTTTGAAGTGTTGATTGCAGCGTAGTCAGGTAGATGTAGATGCCATCGTAGTTCCCTCAAGTTCCCTCAATCACTAACAGCTGTGACATGAAATCATATCTGATGATTCCTCACGCAATGAAACCGGGAGTAACGCTGCTGTGTCTCTTCAAAACATTGGAAGAACATGATGTCTCCCCACATTGCCACCATACCCGCCGACGATAGCCATCTACATCTACATCCATACTCTGCAAGCCACCTGACGGTGTGTGGCGGAGGGTACCCTGACTACCTCTATCGGTTCTCCCTTCTATTCCAGTCTTGTATTGTTCGTGGAAAGAAGGATTGTCGGTATGCTTCTGTGTAGGCTCTAGTCTCTGATTTTATCCTCATGGTCTCTTCGCGAGATATACGTAGGAGGGAGCAATATACTGCTTGACTCTTCGGTGAAGGTATGTGCTCGAAACTTTAGCAAAACCCCGTACCGAGCTACTGAGCGTCTCTCCTGCAGAGTCTTCCACTGGAGTTTATCATCTCCCTAACGCTTTCGCGATTACTAAATGATCCTGTAACGAAGCGCGCTGCTCTCCGTTGGATCTTCTCTATCTCTTCTATCAACCCTATCTGGTACGGATCCCACACTGCAGAGCAGTATTCAAGCAGTGGGCGAACAAGCGTACTGTAACCTACTTCGTTTGTTTTCGGGTTACATTTCCTTAGGCTTCTACCAATGAATCTCAGTCTGGCATCTGCTTTACCGACGATCAACTTTATATGCTCATTCCATTTTAAATCACTCCTAATGCGTACTCCCAGATAATTTATGGAATTAACTGCTTCCAGTTGCTGACCTATTTTGTAGCTAAATGATAAGGGATCTATCTTTTCATGTATACGCAGCACATTGCACTTGTCTACATTGAGATTGAATTGCCATTCCCTGCGCCATGCGTCAATTAGCTGCAGATCCTCCTGCATTTCAGTACAATTTTCCATTGTTACAACCTCTCGATACACCACAGCATCACCTGCAAAAAGCCTCAGTGAACTTCCGATGTCATCCACAAGGTCATTTATGTATATTGTGAATAGCAACGGTCCTATGACACTACCCCTGCGGCACACCTGAAATCACTCTTACTTCGGAAGACTTCTCTCCATTGAGAATGACATGCTGCGTTCTGTTATCTAGGAACTCTTCAATCCAATCACACAATTGGTCTGATAGTCCATACGCTCTTACTTTGTTCATTAAACGACTGTGGGGAACAGTATCGAACGCCTTGCGGAAGTCAAGAAACACGGCATCTACCTGTGAACCCGTGTCTATGGCCCTCTGAGTCTCGTGGACGAATAGCGCGAGCTGGGTTTCACACGACCGTCTTTTTCGAAACCCGTGCTGATTCCTACAGAGTACATTTCTAGTCTCCAGAAAAGCCATTATACTCGAACATAATACATGTTCCAAAATTCTACAACCGATCGACGTTAGAGATATAGGTCTATAGTTCTGCACATCTATTCGACGTCCCTTCTTGAAAACAGGGATGACCTGTGCCCTTTTCCAATCCTTTGGAACTCTACGCTCTTCTAGAGACCTACGGTACACCGCTGCAAGAAGGGGGGCAAGTTCCTTCGTGTACTCTGTGTAAAATCGAACTGGTATCCCATCAGGTCCAGCGGCCTTTCCTCTTGAGCGATTTTAATTGTTTCTCTATCCCTCTGTCATCTATTTCGATATCTACCTTTTTCTTATCTGTGCGACAATCTAGAGAAGGAACTACAGTGCAGTCTTCCTCTGAAACAGTTTTGGAAAAAGACATTTAGTATTTCGGCCTTTAGTCTGTCATCCTCTGTTTCAGTACCATTTTGGTCACAGAGTGTCTGGACATTTTATTTTGATCCATCTACCGCTTTGACATAAGACCAAAATTTCTTAGGATTTTCTGACAAGTCAGTACATAGAACTTTACTTTCGAATTCATTGAACGCCTCTCGCATAGCCGTCCTCACACTGCATTTCGCTTCGCGTAATTTTTGTTTGTCTGCAAGGCTTTGGCTATGTTAGTGTTTGCTGTGAAGCTCCCTTTGCTTCCGCAGCAGTTTTCTAACTCGGTTGTTGTACCACGGTGGCTCTTTTCCACTTCTTACGATCTTGCTTGGCACATACTCATCTAACGCATATTGTACGATGGTTTTGAACTTTGTCCACTGAACCTCAACACTATCTGTACTTGAGATAAAACTTTTGTGTCAAGTACTCTGAAATCTGCTTTTTGTCACTTTTGCTAAACAGAAAAATCTTTCTACCTTTTTTAATATTTCTATTTACGGCTGAAATCACCGATGCAGTAACCTCTTTATGATAGCTGATTCCCTGTTCTGCGTTAACTGTTTCAAATAGTTCGTGTCTGTTTGTCACCATAAGGTCTAATATGTTATCGCCACGAGTCGTTTCTCTGTTTAACTGCTCAAGGTAGTTTTCAGATAAAGCACTTAAAAAAAAGTCACTGGATTCTTTGTCCCTGCCACCCGTTATTAAAGTTTGAGTCTCCTAGTCTATATCAGGCAAATTAAAATCTCCACCCAGAACTATAACATGGTGGGGAAATCTACTCTAAATATTTTCCAAATCATCCTTCAGGTGCTCAGCCACAACAGCTGCTGAGCCAGGGGGCCTATAGAGACATCCAATTACCATGTCTGAGCCTGCTTTAACCGTGACCTTCACCCAAATTATTTCACATTTCGGATCTCCGTCAATTTCCTTCGATACTATTGCACTTCTTATCGCTGTAAACACGCCTCCCCCTTCACGGCCCAGCCTGTCTCTGCGGTGTACATTCCAATATGAGTTTAGGATTTCATTACTGTTTACGTCTGGTTTCAGCCAACTTTCTGTCCCTAGTACTATATGGGAGTTGTGTCCGTTTATTAATGAGAGCAGTTCTGGAACCTTTCTATAGACGCTCCTTCAGTTTACTATTAGCAGATTAAAATTGTTGTCCCCTGTTGCATTTTGCCTACTCCTACCTTGACGCGTCTCAGGAAGCGTCTTGTCGGGCCCAGGGAGGGAATTCTCTAACCTAAAAAACCCCCACGTGCACTCCACACGTACTCCGCTACCATTGTAGCCGCTTCCGGCGTGTAGTGCACGCCTGACCTATTCAGGGGGACCCTACATTTCTCCACCCTATAGCGGAGGTCGAGAAATTTGCACCCCAGACCTCCGCAGAATCGTCTGAGCCTTTGGTTTAAACCTTCCACTCGGCTCCAAACCAGAGGACCGCGATCGGTTCTCGAAACGATACTACAAATAGTTAGCTATGATTCCACCCCGCGAGCGAGGATTTCCGCCTTCACCAATTCCGCCAACTGCCTGTACGAACTGAGGATGACCTCTGAACCCAGACGGCAGGAGTCATTGGTTGCGACATGAGCAACAATTTGCACTCAGGTGCAACCAGTGCTCTCTATCGGCGCCGGCAGGGCCTCCTCCACATCTCGGATGAGACCCCCCGGCAAGCAGACAGAGTGAACACTGGCCTTCTTCCCCAACCTTTCCGCTATTTCCCTAAGGGGCTCCATCACCCGCCTAACGTTCGAGCTCCCAATAACTAATAAACCCCTCCCGCCGTGTGCCTGCTCGGACCTTGCTGGAGGAGCGGCCACATGTCCACTCACAGGCAGGGCGGGCGATGCCACACGGCCAGCCTCCACATTTACCCTCCGCCTCGTGCGCCGCGAACGCCGCTGAAGCCACAACTCCCCTTGGGGAGAGGGTGGCCCAACCACGCCCGGTACCCGCGAAGATGTCTCGACAGCAGGGACAGCGGGTGAAGCATGTAACACCTGGGGTGAACCATGCGACGCACCAGACTCCCCACTGCCGCTACACTCCGAGGCAACAGCCTGAAGACGGCTGACCGCAGCCATCAACATGCTCAGCTGTTCGCGAACAGTGGCCAGCTCCTCCTGCGTCTGTACACAGCAGTCACACATCCTATCCATCCTAAGAAATCAATTTACTGTAGAGAGTTAATCAACTTTTAACTAGACTGCTAATTCACTAAAGGCGGCTGATTGTTAACTAAACTGTGGTTGCTAGCCACTTCTTGTAGAAAACAATGAAAATAGCACTACCTGTCTCTGGACTTTATTGAAAACAAACACTAGCACTACTGGCACTATGGTTGACTAAAGGGACTCTCTCTGACTGTGTTCATAACAAACACGAAATCTATGGAACACTATTACTAGCACTCGACAATTAAAGCTTCCTAAAAGCAAAAACACACGGAAGAAGAAGAAGTGACAAGTAAGACAAATACAGTTAATACTTAAATTAAGGTAGCTCGCTCCACAGCAGACGTGAAGCAGACGGCAGTTACGACGACACTGACACTACTGGCACTATGGCTGACTAAAGAGACTCTCTATGACTGTATTCAAAACAAACACGAAATCTATGGAATACTATTACTAGCACTCCACAATTAAAGCTTCCTAAAAGCATAAACACACGGAAGAAGAAGTGACAAGTAAGACAAATACAGTTACTACTTAAATTAAGGTAGCTTGCTCCATAGTAGACGTGAAGCAGACGGAAGTTACGACGACACTGACACTACTGGCACTATGGCCGACTAAAGGGACTCTCTCTGACTGTATTCAAAACAAACACGAAATCTATGGAACACTATTACTAGCACTCCACAATTAAAGCTTCCTAAAAGCATAAACACACGGAAGAAGAAGTGACAAGTAAAAAAAATACAGTTAATACTTAAATTAAGGTAGCTCGCTGCACAGCAGATGTGAAGCAGACGGCAGTTACGACGACACTGCCATCGGGGAAAGTGCGGAACTGCTAGTCACGGATTTACACAACCTGACGCCATTCATCAGCAGTCCATGCTTCCCAGTCATGACACCACTCCATACGGAGCTGTTTGGGTGATGGTGCTAACTGCAGCTTCATAGGTTGTAATTCCCTAGACCAGTTGCTGCTAGTCTGTGGCAATGATGTGAGATGACACGGAATGTTGCACAGACTCCAGTACTTGTTGTCGGATGACAGACACAAATTTGGAGGGGCTACGGTGTGTTTGATGTACAGTATGGGGATTCTCCCTTCTGGTGGTCATACATGGGCGACTGCAGCCTTGAGGAAGAGTACGCCTGCCTTTACTTTTCCATGCAGTTCTACATTGAGTCACCATCACATCTGAATGCCCTACAAATCAGGGTACTTAACAGTTCGACCAGCTGGCCAATGAGGCCCCTTTCAAACTCTGTCAGGTGCTGATAAAGCTGTCTCACATGAATGCTCAGCATCTCTGTGTCCTTCAATAATCACTCAACATCTGACTCTGTTCACAGTCTTTACATAGCCTAATAGGCCTGGTCACAAACACGAACAACACGAAGTCACTCTGGTGACCCTCCATTCTAATCGAGTGAGAAAACTGCAACTATAATCATTTATATACCCATGTATGGCGCACCTGTGCGAAATTATGTTGACATCCAGCCATATCTGATAGGTGTCCCAAGCGTAGAATCATTCCACTCTTGCATTTTGAGTTTTCATTGAGTTGTCTCTTACATCCACGTGGTTGTAAAATGTCTCCTAGAGGTCTATAGTTGACAGCTGGATGTCACTGAGGTAGACGTTCACGCTCTTTGTGACATTTCTGTCGTCATCGCCACTGTAGTGTTACACCAGGGGACGCAAGGCAGAGGACGTTGTTGGGTGGCCGGTATCTGCTTTCTACAGCACAACTGCATACATGTATTAAGAGGGTTCTTTATTTTCCAGAACAGCTACTTATCTTTAAGCTAGTCCATAGCTGTGGTAGAAGCTCTTCCGTAATAGTCCACATTAGCCTCAGTGCTGGTTGTAACGGAACCTATTAAAGGCTTTACTTTACCGGAGTAAGGTAGTTAAGAAACAAGTGTTACTTACTTTTAAAACTGATAACCTAAATTTTGTACATGGACGCTTAGTAGTAGATGACCTGAATGAAAATTTCATTTTAGGTATGGATTGGATATTAAAAGTGAATGCTGGGTTTCATTCTGCAGCAAAACAAATGTGGATTATAGAAACTCTTATGCAACAAAGCTGTGTAGTGAGTTTGTTAATTTTAAACTGTGGTGACAGCTGTAACCACATTCAATCAGTGTATCATGAAAATGAGGGTGTTTATTACCCGTATGAGAACTTAGAGGGAGATGCAGAGGGTCAAGAGTTTGATAGGTTAGTAGAGAAAAAACTGGGGGAAGCTGGAAGCCTAAATAGTACACAGAAGGAAAAATCAAAAGAGTTATTATGGGAATTCCAAGATGTGTTTGATGACAGACCTGGTAGAGTGAAATATTATCAATGTAAATCTCAGTTCAAACCAGGGAACCTTGTACTCATGAAGACACAAAAGAAATCAAAATTATTGTCAGCCGAACTTAAGAAGTTTTTTGATACTTACATTGGTCCATTTGAAATAAAAGGAAGCCCACATCCTAATGTGTATAGACTTATCTTTCCCAGACCAAGAAGTTATTTGGATTGAGAAACATCACTGACTTGAAACCATATAAACATGATTAAACACATTTCCCTTTTTAAATACAGTTACTTACCCAATTTCCGTAAAGTATTTTACCAGCAAAGATTTTTACTGGGTGTGTCAAATAGCAACTACCACTCATCCTATAGACCCTGGAAAAGTTCCATATCTCTGAGAGAATGTTTTTTATATTTTTATTGTCACTATTGAATATTAAATTTTGAGACATCGTCTTTACTTGCAATGGGGAAGTTTAACCATGCACCCAAAGAGGTGGCAAACATTTATTATATATTCTTTTTTGTATTGTTGAATATGGGACATACTTGTACCAAATGTAAAAGACAATGTAAAAATTGTTGTGCAAGACCCATCATTTTGTTACTATTCTTTTCTTAGGCATAAGATTTGTGTACAATTTTCTACAGCTAATCAGATGTTCACCCAGTTTGATGTTTGTGTTATGTTGTGTCCAATTTAAATGTGCAATTTTGGTATTAATATGTTCTTGTACTACCTTGACTATGTGTCTCAACGGGAGACAATATTTAAAAAACTTTTTTATCTTTTTCAAATGCATATTATATTCATACATGTGACTTGCCTACTGTTTGTGTGTATATATCATGTCCATACTTATAATTATGTTCTTTGTTTTCATTTCCATTATGTGGCTCAAAAAGAGCAGACAGTTGCGATATTTTCCTATGGACATATGACCTGTCCATCTATGTAATATATTTATGTTCCTTCTATTATCTTGATTATTCTGTGACTCAATGAGAGCTGACTTTGAAATAATTTACCTATATTTTTTATATATCTTAACATCACATGTGATATATTTGTGTCTGTGTTTGATCATTTTCCATGTGGCTCACTGTGAGCAAAGATTATACATTTTTTTTTACTTTCATATATTACCAAATATTTTTATTATGCTGGCATGCTGAGAGTCATAACACAAAGTACATTTGAAACACCACAACCAAAATATTTGCAGGAAAAAGGCATTTTGAAATGGTGTAACGGTCATTGTATACATAGACATTATGCCTAGTAATACAAAAAATGTATTAAAGTAGAACTTTTCCAAATGTTAGCCATTTGACACATTTGTCCTAGTCAGCTAATATCATTAACATTCTGTAAATAATATTACCCGAGGGGGGTGTTGTAACGGAACCTATTAAAGGCTTTACTTTACCAAAGTATGCGATACCCTCCAAATTCAACCAGTTTAACGAGTATTTATGATTATAGAAAAGTTATTGTATATGTTAACAATGATTGCATAACATATCTCCATAAACAGTCAACCCATTAAATTATACTGAATAACTGACCCACACAAAAGTTAATATCACTTGATCACTGATACACCAAATGCCATAATGCAAAAACACTAAGTTCATCTTAAATAATTAATATGAAGTACGATAAATAGTGGCCAACTCAAGTATTTAGGATCTTCTTAAATAAAAATCACCCAGTGAAACATATTTGTTCACTAGGATCGTTTTCACTCAGTATTCACGTAAACACTCCTATTTTAGACGCAAACCAATGTAATTCTTAATAATTCATCTTATTTACTTATTTATGCAAATTAGAAAAATCAATTGACAAACTTCTAAAAAACAGCCTCTTTGTAACAAAGAATTATTCTGTCAAGTCAACAAATCTGTCTGTCATTTTCATAACCTGTTAAATTATGTCACTTGATATAAATTAATAACTTTTCTGCACAAATTATGATAACAGATGTACATGTGACTTATAAACTATATCTCTTTTTAGTATTTCTTTGACAAGGTTATAAATACAAGCAGCAAGAAGGGTCGGGAGCGCAGTCGGAATGTCACTTTGTAAAGTGTGTATGTGTGTTATTGTTCGAGGTGGATAAACAATGCAAAGAACATGTAAAAGAAGTACTACTTTGTGTTGTGTAATTGTCTTTGGTGGACAGTGGAATTAAGATGGCCGCCAGAGTAATAAATATTTGAAGTTTAAATATTTGTTGGTTTCGCTCGTTATTTATCATCAAAAGCACATAAAAAACAGGGGACCTCATCTTTTTTACCCCTAGACAACCAGATTTAGAGCCAGCATCAGCATCGAGACACAGCAGCGATCCAGCAAGCAGCAGCGATTACCACAATCACAATGCATTTTAATGGCGCCAACCTAACATCAAGTGCTAACAAGCTCCGTAAATGGGAGAGAAATTGTGCGATTATAGCAATATCTACGACTAGGCGACCATTAGATTGTGAAGTGCAAGTCACGCTATAAACACTACACTCTCGTAGATGGTGACGTGAAGTGACAGAAGTAGAATAGTGGCAGACTGAGACTGTAACTGACAGGGCTGGCGTAAGCCGTCGCCAGCACACCGGTCGGCAAAGAGGTTGCGAGAAGATCGATAGTAGGTGCTGGATCGAGCGCACCTATCGGGAGAGAGGCCCTGTAATTGGGTCAACAATGAAACCTTTAGGGTCGTGTGATGTGGAGCTCCATGTTCAACAATGGCCTTTGAGTGGTGTGCTCCAAAACACTTGTACCTGCACCAGCGTTTTATTCTGTCGTCAGATCTGCCACAGATCGCTGCCTGTCCTGGATTATACAGTGGGGCATCCTCCGACATCTACGCTTTATAATGAGACGTGGCCGTTGAGTACCACACGGCCTACTCGTTATTCCACCATCCTTCAACCACTTTCCACAAGTGCTCAAGACAGCAATGCGCCTACAGGCGACCAGCTTCGCCGTTTCAAAGATTCTCCTTTCCAGACGCAGCGCCACAAAAATGTGCCCTTTGTCGAAACCGCTTATATCAGTTTGCGGCCCGTATCTTCGCTATAGTGGCTGCCCATTCGTCTCTCTTCTGATTACATTCTTTCCTTGGTGCGTCTCTTACTGCGTCATATGCTCGCAAGACCACCAAGAGGCATTCAGCCTCGCAGTGGGCAGTGGTCATAATGTTTTGGTTGATCAGTATGTACTGAGATGACGAAAGTGGTGGGAAGCGATAAGCTGAAATACAGATGACGGTATTATCGCTTACAGAAGGTATAAATGAGTAGTGCATTAGCGGAGCCGTAATTCATACTCAGGTGATTCATGTGAAAAGGTTTCCGATGCGATTAAGGCCGCACGACGGGAATTAACAGACTTTGAAGGCGGAATGGTAGTTGGAGCCAGACCCATGGGACATTCCATTTCAGAAATCGTTAGGGAATTCGGTATTCCGAGATACACAGTGAGAAGAGCCTGACGAGACTACCAAATCTGAGGCATTACCTCTCACCACGGCCTTCACTCAACGACTGAGAGCAGCCGCGTTTGCGTAGAGTTGTGGGTGCTAACAGACAAGCAACAATTCGTGTAATAATCTTTTGCTAACAGTACGACATTGTCTGTGGCGCCTCTCATGGGTTCGTGACCGCATCAGTCGGACCCTAGACTACTAGAAAACCGTGACTTGGTCACAAGAGACCCGATTTCAGTTGGTAAGAGTTGACGATACAGTACGTGTATGGCGCACACTCCGCGAAGCTATGGACACAAATTGTCAACAAGGCATTGTGCAAGTTAGTGGTGACTCCAAAATGGTGTGGGCTATGTTTACATGAAATGAATTGTGTCCTCTGGTCCAACGGAACAGATCATTGCCTGGAAATGGTTATGGTCGGCTACCTCGAGACCATTTTGAGCCATTCATGGACTTCATGTTCACAAACAAAGAGCGAATTTTTATGGACAATGCACCGTGTCACTGGGCCACAGCTGTTCGCATTTGGTCTGAAGAACATTCTGGACTATTCGAGCGTATGATTTGGCCACCAGGCTGCCCGACATGAAACGCATGCAGGGGGACTTCCAACGACTTTTCGAGTGCATGCTACGTCGAGTTGCTGCACAACACCGAGAAAAAAGATGTCTGACACGATATTAGAATTAGAATTAGATATAACGTTTGTCACGTCATTGTATCTCCAGTGGTCACAGATTGTTTTCTGTCCAGTTTACGTAACTTGTTATTTTGAGCCGGCCGCAGTGGCCGAGTGGTTCTAGGCGCTACAGTCTGGAACCTTGTGACCGCTACGGTCGCAGGTTAGAATCCTGCCTCGGGCATGGATGTGTGTGATGTCCTTAGGATAGTTAGGTTTAAGTAGTTCTAAGTTCTAGGGAGCTGATGACCTCAGAAGTTAAGTCCCATAGTGCTCAGAGCCATTTGAACTATTTGTTATTTTGAATACACTTAAGTAATCAGGGCAATAGGTTACAAATGTTAAGTGTAATAATTGGTCTGACAACTGTGGAGACTTCGGTCCTCTCCAACATGCACATACACGCTACCAGTGTAACACTGTAACAATAAATGCACTGAAGCGCTAAAGAAACTGGTATACGCGTGAATTTTCAAATACAGAGAGATACAGGGTGGAGAAAAATTGTGTCACGAAATTTTAACCCTGGATAGTTGATGCCAGTAGGAGCCAAAATTACTAACGTTGTGCAGGTCGACATCGCACCATTTTTAAACTACGGGAACTAGGCGCCACACATTCCGATTGACCGTGGGATTGCCCTGTTGCCGGATGCTCTGGACAACACATGACCGCGAATGCTTTGCCTGCCGGAGTTCGCGATGTATCGAAAGGGGCCCGCACGCTCATTGGTATCGCGCCAGCCTGCCACTCTGGGGGTCTGGGAGCGAATCCGCGAGGTCCCAACACATCCATTGTAGTTTCATGATAAGACTTACCGGGAACAAACCCGTGAAAGTCTTTTGCAAATTGTGTCGACCCTGAAAAGGCCCTTATTTGCAGCTAGGACATTGTTTACTTAAAACAGGTGTTCGAACTGACGACCCTCTGATGCGGCACAAGCTTGGTAACGTCGAACGGTGTGCCGAACTCTTTCAAAGATTCCTGGTATTGTCAGAGTGATTGGCGGCATGCTGAATGCGATCCATTAATTCCTCTTCGTTTCTAGGTTGTTCGCGTCCAGATGGGTAAACTAGAGCCTTGAAGAGTCTCCACACGAAAAAGTCCGGTGGCGTAAGGTCTGGTGATGGCGGGGGCCATGTCCTACGAGCATCTCTGCCAGTTACCCGGCCATCGAAGAGTTCATTTAAACATCCGCGCACAGTACGACTGTTATGTGCGGGCGCCCCTTTATGCTGCAACCATATACGTAGCCGTATGTCCAGGGGAACATCTCCCAGCAGGCCAGGTAGAAAATGGCTCTGAGCACTATGGGACGTAACATCTGAGGTCATCAGTCCCCTAGAACGTAGAACTACTTAAACCTAACTAACCTAAGGACATCACACACATCCATGCCCGAGGCAGGATTCGAACCTGCGCCCGTAGCAGTCGCGCGGTTCCAGACTGAAGCGTCTAGAACCGCTCGGCCACCAAGACAGGCTGGGCAGGTAGAGTTTCTTGAAAAAATTGAACGTAATTTGCCTCGGTAAGTCGGGGAGGTAGACGGACCAGCGCACTCAGATGGTCACCCACAATGCCTGCCCAAATGCTGACCGAAAATCGTTCCTGGTGGCCGTGGACGTACGTGACGTGAGGATTTCCTCTTGCCAAGTAATGCACGTTTCGAGTGTTGTAGTGGCCATCCCGATGGAAGGTGTGCTAGTCGCTAAACAACAGTGGCGGGGAAGTTCGTATCTCGTGAAAGACGTCGCAGAAATCACCGGCAAAACCCTAGGATGTGTTCATAGCACAGGATTTAGGTCTTGGTCAATGTGGAAACTAAGTGGATACTGTCATCCCTCAAAACATCCCAGACTAGCCAATGAGTGATCCCCCATGTCGTATCCAACCGCTCGAGTACTCGTCATATTCCTCGAAGCACTCGACAACAGTCTCTTCAAACGCAGCATCCCGTCGCGTTCGAGGTCTTCCAGCATAACCATGATATACCGCTAACGATCCTATTTCGCCAAGTCGCTGGTGAATTCCTGTAAACGTTTGCGGGTGTGGGTGGTTTCTTGTTAGGTACCGTTCTTCATACAACCGTCGAGCTTCATGTGCATTTCTTTCGGCTAGACCATAAATAAAAACCATGTCTCGTTGTTCATCAAACGAATATTGTGCCGCCATGCTCACTATATGACTAAATCGCAGGTGACGTGTGTGTGCTCCGAAGCGTAGCTTACTTGTGAATTGCCTCTGACGTGAGGTGGAGAAAAATAGCAAGACATATTCGACACTTGTGCTTATGACTTTGGGGCAATGACGGGGTGAGGGACGTTTGTATGTGTGAACCGACAAACATAGCGCTGCCCATCCACCGACGAACAGAAACAGGGCACTCCTTCAGCCAATCGGAGCGTGTGGCGCAAAGTTGCCGTAGTTTGAAAATGGTGCGTTGTCGACGACACAGTATTAGTAATTTGGGTTCCTACTGGCATCAGCTGTCCGGGGTCAAAAATTCGCGACATAATTTTTCTCCACCCTGTATAAACAGGCAGAATACCGCACCCCGGTCAGTAATGCCTATATAAGACAACAAGTGACTGTCGCAGTAGTTAGATCGGTTACTGCCGCTTCAATGCTAGGTTATTAAGATTTGAGTGAGTTTGAAAGCGATATTACAGTCGACGCACGAGCGATGGGACACAGGTCCTCCGAGGTAGCGATGAAGTGGGCATTTTCCCGTATGACCATTTCGCGAGTGTACCGTGAATATCAGGAATCCGGTAAAACATCAAATCTCCGAAATCCCTGAGGCCGGAAAAAGAGCCTGCAAGAACGGGACCAACGACGACTGTAGAGAAACGTTCAATGTGACAAAATCGCAACGCTTCTGCAAATTACTGCAGTTTTCAATGCTGTGTCGTCAACAAGCATCAGCGTGCGAACCATTAAACGAAGCATCGTCGATATGGACGTTCGGAGTCGAAGGCCCACTCGTGTAGCCTCCTGAAACCCGACCCATCTGATGCTTTACGCCTCGCCTGGGCCCGTCAACACCGACATCGGACTGATGGTGACAGGAAACATGTTGCTTTGTCGGACGAGTCTCGTATCAAATTGTGTCGAGCGGGTGGACAACCTACGGGTGTGGAGTCCACCTCATGTATCCATGGACCGGGCATGGCAGCAGGGGACTGTTCAAGCTGGTGGAGGCTCAGGAATGATGTGGAGCGTGTGCAACTGGAGTGATATGGGACCCCTGATACGTCTAGATACGACTCTGACAGGTGACACGTACGTAAGAATTCTGTCTGGCCACCTGCGTCCATTCATGTCCGTTGTGCATTCCGACGGACTTTGGCAAATCCAGCAGGACAATGCGACACCCTACACGTCCAGAATTGGTACAGAGTGGCTTCAGGCACACTCTTCTGAGTTTTAACTCTTCCGCTGGCGACCATACTCCCCAGACGTGAACGTTATTGAACATATCTAGGATGCCTTGAAACGTGCTGTTCTGAAGAGTTCTCCATCCCCTCGTACTCTCACAAAGGTTACAATTTACTATACAAATGATTGAAATCTAGACTCGAAATTCGAAGAATTAACCCAAGAGAGCAGCATATTTAATTGCACAACGTGCTGTCTGGAATTTCTATGTTCACCATGCTATGCAAGTGACGTGAGTGTGGCCAGTTTCCTCATATGAGATAATGTAAATCTTTACCTCTTTTTTAAAACCCTCCTAAATTAATGATTGGTAGGAGCCAAGGAACGGGTACTCTGAAAAGATAAGTGCTGTGAGGACCAGAATAATTATTGAACTTATTGAGTTCAGCAGAGACAAAACAATTAGATTGTTTTGCAAAAACAGACATAATGTCTTATGGGATAACAGCAATCAGTGATTTTATGTTACTTAAAATCCGTCTTGATTGCAATTTTTGCAATTTTTTTTATTGTTATTCATATGACCGGTTTCGGTTCATTCGTGACGTAGCATGTGAAAGTTGCTGAATTTGGACGGGTTACTCCTGTAACTGAAATATCAGATCTGAAGATGGTTCTGAATGAACCGAAACCGGTCATATGAATAACAATAAAAAAATTGCAATCAAGACGGAATTTAAGTAACATAAAATTAGATTGTTATTTAATGTTTTCCCTAAGTAGTAAGAACAGAACTGTTAAAATCTACACAGCAAACTTTGAAATAGCTTCTGTGAAGCTATCTCCCTATCCAGATGTGCTGCACAAAATTCTGTGTGTACCCTGTCAGAAGTCTACGCAGGAAAAAAAAAAAAAAAAAAAAAAAAAAAAAAAAAAAAAAAAAAAAAAAAAAAAAAAAAAGACGTAAAGTGCCGATCACGAATGGTGCGAACTGGTAATCAAACGTCGTGAGTTATGACGCTCTAGCAAGATGGAGCTAGACTGATCAAAGTGCGCCGGTGTTTCATATATTTACCAGTAATAACTGCAGCTCTACCGGTGCTGTCGTGGACTGCCTGCATTGCTCGGTGGGTTGCTGTGTGGTTATGCATTAAAAATGTAAGGTGAGCGACTGAAGTGGAGGAGACACATCGGTTGCCACCTTGCAAGAAGAATACTTGAGTTTTGTTTGTCGTTCTAGGACTGTTACCAGATTGAATTAACGGAAGAATCAGAAAAGATCAAACCAAAACCTGCACGATTACTTATGGGTTTGTTGAGTCAACGTGAGAACCTCGCAGCAGTGGCCAAGAACCTTTAGGACAGACGTCACAAGAAAGACCGCCTTGCTCGGGAGATTCACTCACAAAAAACAAGAGGGCACGTTTCGAAATTCGTCATGAAACATACTACGTCCTCAAACATACAGGTGGGTATCGAAACATTTCGAGAGTAGTTCATCCAAGTCGGTCCCGAGGCTCTTAGGCTGCTGATCCAGGAGCAGAAGAAGGAACACCGCGTCTCTCAAGAAGAATCCGTCAATCCGTCAGCATGAAGTGGATGATCCACCGTTCATGTCGAGGAGCACTGTGGATGATGAATCGCATTTTTTTTTCTCGTCAGTCCTCTGACTGGTTTGATGTGGCCCGCCACGAATTCCTCTCCTGTGCCAACCTCTTTATCTCAGAGTAGCACTTGCAACCTACGTCTACTATTATTTGCTGGATGTATTCCAATCTCTGTCTTCCTTTTTATCTTGCACAGCTCCCTCCAGTACCACGGAAGTCATTCTATGATGTTGTAACACATATCCTATCATACTGTACCTTCGTCTTGTCAGAATTTTCCATATATTCCTTCCCTAGCCGTTTCTGCGGGGAATCTCCTCATTTCTTTTCTTATCAGTCCATCTAATTTTCAAAATTCTTCTGCAGTACCGTATTTCAAATACTTCCATTCACTTCTGTTCCAGTTTTCCCACAGTCCATGTTTCAGGACCGTACAATGCTCTGCTCCAGACTTACATACTCAGAAATTTCTTTCTCAAATTAAGGTCTATGGTTGATATCAGTAGCAACGCCCGTGATAGTCATGTTTTTATGTTCTCCGTGCTCCGTCTAATGATATGTCAGTTTCCTGCCTAGTTTCCTGCCAGTTTCCTTAACTTCATCTACTTCGTGATCCCAACCCTGATGTTAACTTTCTTGCTGTTCTCATTTCTGCTGCTTCTCATTACTTTCGACTTTCTTCTGTTCACTCTCAACCCTTATTCTGCACGCATTAACCTTTTCATTCCATGAAACAGATCGCGTAATTATTCTTCACTGTCACTGACGATAGCAATATCATTAGCGAATCTTATCATTGGTAACATTTCACCTTGACTTTAATCCCATTCATGAGCCTTTCTTTTATTTCCGTCATTGCTGCTTCGATTTATACAGTAAAGAGTAGTGGCGAAAGACTACGTCCCTGTCTTAAACTCTTTTTAATGCGAACACTTCGTTCTTAATTTTCCTCTCTTACTGTTCCACCTCGGTTCTTCTACATGCTGTATATTACTCGTGCGTCCATGTAGCTTGCTCTGATTTTTCTCAGAATTTCGAAAGTCTAGGGCCGTTTTACACAATGGAACGGTTTTTGCAGGCCGACAAATTCTATGAAAGTGTCTTCATTGTTCTTTAGTTTATTTTCCATTATTAACCACAACGTCAGATTTGCCCCTGTGGTGCCATTACCCTTCATAAAGCCAAAATAGTCGTCATCTAACAGATGCTCCGTTCTCTGTTCGATTCTTCTGTATATTACTCTTATCGACTTGGATGCCTGAGCTGTTAAGCTAATTGTGCGATAATTCTCGCTCTTGTCGGCTCATGCTATCTTCAGAATTGTGTGGGTAAAGTTTCACCGAAAGTCTGATGGCTTATCGCCAGTCTCATACATTCTACAACTAATGTGAGTTACCACTTCCCCCAATGATTTTACAAATTCCGATGGTATGTTATCTATCGCTTTCGACCTATTTGATCTTAAGTTTTACAAAGCTTTTTAAAATTTTGACTCAAATACTACTGGATCTCCTGTCTCTTCCCTGTCACTCACATTTCTTCTTCTACAGGGTGGCCAAAATAAAAGAGGTCGCATGTCTTATAACAACACACAGACAATTCACTCGTTTATTTCATTTACAGAATACAGAGTAGTAAATTATTATTACGTAGACAACGTACTGGATAGTTAACAGGTCCTTAGTTCACAGCAGGTGCTGAAAATGTTTTCCATATACTTTGATAGAAACACAGCCCATCTCAACATGTTACAGGAAACTTTTGCCAGTTCATCTGGTGTGGTTTCCTCAATCGCAGTGAGAGTGTTTTCTTTTCTCTCTTCAATTATATACGGGTTATTACCATAGAATTTACCCTTTAAATTACTGTGAAAATAAAAATCACAGACAGTTCGGGCGATGTCGAAGACTATAAACCAGCGAAAACTGTACGTTCTTCACTGAAAGCTTCATGGACGTATAAGATTGGAAACTATGAAGTGTACACCGTTGAGCCATCTTGCTCTTCCGTTAGCTGCGCTATGAACGGCTGCAATAATTTCGTTATATACACGTGACAGGTCATAGTGTTCTTATAGAAAATGGGGCCTACAGTCCCATGGCCTGAAACGACTACTTTTACATTATGCGGAGGCAACTAAAAGCGTGCCCTAGGACTGTCTGCAGACCAGTAGCGTGTGTTTTGTGTTTCACCTACTCGCTAAGGTGAAACCATCCTTCGTCTGAATTGAAGTAAAGATTTGGGTCTAGATATCCATCAGCGACATTCTCAGAAGTGTTGTTGTTGTGCGTATGCTCGCATATGTAACAGCTTAAACATGTTCTGGCATGATGATTCGTTGGGAGGATAAACGTCTAGTTGATTTCCGTGGACTTCTTACCATTACTCTCGTGAACACGTTCAATATTTTCCCGTGAACAAACATTTTACACGGTTAAAATCGGCATTAGCAACTGTACCTGTTGCTATAAATTTAGTAATCAATTTCAGCGCAACACTTCTTGCAGGAGCAGCTCGTTTGAAACGACTTATGTCAAAAAAAGTTGCAACAATAAACACTCTTTGCTCGATTGAAAAGGACATTTTGCAGAACTGCATTCACAACAAGCTTCAAACCGACTGCTGACAACGCAGCACTCTTCACTAAATCGCCGCTGGACGTAAACTCAATACGTAAATAAAGTACTTTCGAATATCAAGGTAGTCTTGAGGGATTTTGACACCCTCTGATACATTGTGTAATAACCACGACGCTAAAATTTGAGTTCATAGTTAATGCCGAAGTGTACCGTAAGTCGCAACGTACCATTTGTGAGTGTAAGAGGGAAGAAGCTAAAAAATAGTAGGACTCGAAGTACCCTCCGCCACGCACCGTACGGTTGCTTGTGCATTACAGATGTAAATGAAGGAGATGTCCCAACGGGAGCTCAGTTTTGTCGCAACACGACTGTACTCGTCTGCTTCACTCGCACCACTCTTTCAGAGTCGGCGCGACGACACGCCTCTTCACTGTCAGTTCTGTGAAGGAGAAAGCAGGGCGCTGTTGTGGGGGAGCGCGCGTGTGGCGGACAAATCCCGGGGAGGCGGCTGCTGGCTGCTGGCTGCTGGCTGGTGGGGCAGCGAGCGCTGCGGACGTAGGCGCCGCCTAGGCACGGCCTAGGTAGGGTACGCACAGCCGGCCCGGGGGCCAAGGCCGCGCCGCCACGTGCCGGCGCTGGGGGCGGGGGCGGGGGTGGGGGGCAGAGGCCGCACGCGCCACCGCGACGCGCGGGGGTGGAGGGGGCGGGGGCGCAGGCCGGCGGCCAGACGGTGCGTCGCGGCGCCGCAACTGGGTCAGAGGCGGCGCGTGCGCAGTGGCGGCGGCGGCGGCGGCGGCGGCAGCGCGCCAGACGGCATCAATAGCGGCGTCTGGCGGCTGGCGGCAGAGCTGGCCGGGGGCGGAGGGCCGCGACCCTAATTAATTACCGCCGCCCCCAGTGCTACCGCCGCCACCGACCTGGGACGCCGCCCCCACTACGCTCAGCGCTACCGGCCAGCCCACGATACGGCGTCGGCACGCGTGTTAGGTGGCTAGGTCGTTCGGCTGGTGCCTGCGCATTGTTGGTTCACATTAGCGATCGTCTCCTCTCCGCGCTACCTACCGTCCGGCGTACAAGGGGTAATCATAAATCTCGAGAAAAAAAAACAAAAATGAAACCGAGGCCATTAACCGTAGTGACGGTGCTAGAGGCAACACCTAACATGGTGTCACGGCTCCTTTTGCCCGGCGTAAAGCAGCATCTCGAGCGTGGTATGCTCCCAACAATCGTTGGAAGTCCTGCTGCTGAGATACTGAACCATGCTGCCTCTACAGCCGTCCATAACGGCGAAAGCGTTGCCAGTGCAGGATGTTGTGCACGAACTGAGCTCTCGATTATGTCCCATAAACATTCGATGGGATTCGGGCGATCTGGGTGGTCGTATCATTCCCTCGAAATATCCAGAATGATCTTCAAACCAATTGAGAACAATTGTGGCCTAGTGGCACAGGGCACTGTTCATAAAAATTCAGCCGACATCTGTGGCCGAGCGGTTCTAGGCCCTTCAGTCCGGAACCGCGCTGCTGCTACGGTCGCAGGTTCGAATCCTGCCTCGGGCATGGATGTGTGTGATGTCCTTAGGTTAGTTATGTTTAAGTAGTTGTAAGTCTAGGGGACTGATGACCTCAGATGTTAAGCCCCATAGTGCTTAGAGCCATTTGAACCATATGAACCACAAAAATTCCATCGGTATTAGCTGCAAATGTTCTCCAGGTAGCCGAACGTAACCATTTTCAGCCAATGATAGGTTTAGCTGGACCAGAGGACCAAGTCCATTCCATGCAAACCCAGCCCACAACATTATGAAGCCACCACCGATTGTACAGTGCCTTGTTGATAGCTTGGATCCATGGCTTCTTGTAGTCTGCGTCACACTCGAAACCCCACCATCAGCTTTTACCAACTAATATGGCGACTCTTGTGACCAGGCCAAGGTTTTGCCGTCGTCTAGGGTCCAAACGATATGGTCACCAGACCAGGAGAGGTGGTGCAGGCGATGTCGTGCTGTTAGCAAAGGCACTCGTGTCGGTCGTCTGCTGCCATAGCCCATTAACGCCAGATTTCACGGCACTGTCCTAACGGACACGTTCGTCGTACGTCCCACATTAATTTCTGTGGTTATCTCACGCAGTGTTGCTTGTGTGTTGGTACTGACAACTCTACGCAAACGTCACTGCCCTCGGTCGTTATGTTCTCCGTGGTCAGAGGTATGCCTCAAAAGTGTTATTTTCGGTACAGTTTTCACACTGTGGATCTCTGACTATCAAATTCGCCAACGATTTCCGAAACTGAATGTCCGCCCCCGGTTGCTGAGTGGTCAGCGCCACAGGAAGTCCATTCTAAGGGCCTGGTAACGCCAGGTACCGCTCTGTATGAAACTCACTGACTGTGCTGTGTGCAGTCTGTGGCTGGTTGGACTCATTGTTGGCATATTCGCTAATGTTATGTTGGGCAGTTGGATGTGAACAGCGCGTAGCGTTGTGCAGTTGGAGATGAGCCACCAGCAGTGGTGGATGTGGAGAGAGAGATGCCAGAGTTTTGAGAGGTTGCTATAAGTGGACGATCTTGACATGTGTCCGCCAGAAAAAGGAAATTTGTAAAGATGGATGTCATGAATTGGTAGATATATATACGATGACTTTTGAACACTATTAAGGTAAATACATTATTTGTTCTCTATCAAAATCTTTCATTTGCTAACTTTGCCTATCAGTAATTAGTGCATTCAGTAGTTAGAATCTTTTATTTAGCTGGCAGTATTGGCGCTCGCTGTATTGTAGTAGTTCGAGCAACGAAGATTTTTGTGAGGTAAGTGATTCATGAAAGGTATAGGTTATTGTTAGTCAGGGCCATTCTTTTGTAGGGATTATTGAAAGTCAGATTGCGTTGCGCTAAAAAAGTATTGTGTGTCAGTTTAGTGATAATCAGAATAAGTAAAGAGAGAACATTCAGTTTTGCTCAGCTGTTGGAAAATGAAATAAAGTACGTGTTTTACTAGAACAGTCATTCATAAATTTTTCGAAGGGGACGGTGCAATACGCAAATATTGCTATCCTAATACTTTTGTGACAGCGGGTATCGAGTGACCATCCTAAGTCTTCAAGCGTATTTTCTCTAGTGTTTCGGCACTACAATTTTGTTTTTGCAATGTATAGATGGAATCGCCCCTAACACTGTTCATCACTTCTAAGACGCTCGAGTGGCCGGCCGCGGTGACCGAGCGGTTCTAGGCGCTACAGTCTGGAACCGCGCGACCACTGCGGTCGCAGGTTCGAATCCTGCCTCGGGCATGGATGTATGTGATGTCCTTAGGTTAGTTAGGTTTAAGTAGTTCTAAGTTCTAGGGAACTGATGACCTCAGAAGTTAAGTCCCATAGTGCTCAGAGCCATTTGAACCATTTGCACGCTCGAGTGTTAATGGGAATTTGTCGGTTTCTTTCCCCATGTAAACAGAGTGATTTTTGAAGCGGAACTTTACCTTCCCATTCGATAAAGCTGTCCGAAATTAGTCTAGTGACATTTGTTTGGTCGACATATATTGACAGTGACAGAAAACACGAAGAATAACCAATACTCCAGCACTGCCCCGGTCAGCACTGACCGCTACCTCCACAGAGCAGCGCTGCTCAGTCGCTACTGGAGTAACTGTTATTCTTCGTGTTTTCTGTCACTGTAAATACCTGTAGACAAAGCAGATAGTGCGCAAACTAATTTGGGTTGATGTTGTATCCGGTTGGGTTTGAGTGCTGATGAGTCCTCTCCCTTTGGCTCAGTCCTCCCAGCAGTTTTCTTCCTCCACTTGCTGCCAGGTCACACCTCTCCTTTTCACAGATATTCTCACTCTCGTTTTGCACCGTGTTCTTGGGTGCCCTCTAGTTCTTTTTCCAGCCATATTTAGTTCTTCCATAATTTTGGGAAGTCTCTGTCCACACATCCTCTTAACATCGCTGTACCATCTTACTCTTTCTTCGATTTCTTCTCTTGTACTTTCTTGTTTAAGGTCCTTTCTAATATCTACATACCTTACTCTGTCCATTCTTGTATTTCCCTTAACTGCTCTCAGAAATTTCATTTCCCCTGCTTTCAGTCTGCTCCAGTCCCTTTCTATCATTTCCCATGTTCCATAGTTGACAACAGGGAAGTAATAACTCTTATACATAAGGAGTTTTGCTTTTTATGAAACTTGCTTATTCCAAATCAGGTGTTTTGTTGTTTGGTAGAAATTGCGTCCCTTCTGTATCCTGCTATTAATTTAGTTGGTTATTCTTCCATCATTAGATGTTTCACTCATTAGATATTTCACTCCCTAAATAAGTGAGCTGTCTACCACTTTGAGGGGTTCTCCATTCAAAGTAATATTCCCGTTGATCCCTTTGTCTCTTCCAAATACCATTACTTCACTCTTATCTTTATTTATTCTTAATCCATACCTTTTCATATTATTACCATATCATCTGCAAAAATCATCTTTTTGTCTTTTTCTTTTACTATATCTTTAACTGCCCTATTCATTCCCTCTATCACAACATTAAAATGTGCAGGAGATAAAATATTTCCGCTACGGTCGCAGATTCGAATCCTGCCTCGGGCATGGGTGTGTGTGATGTCCTTAGGTTAGTTAGGTTTAAGTAATTCTAAGTTCTAGGGGACTGATTACCTCAGAAGTTAAGTCCCATAGTGCTCAGAGCCATTTGATCCGTAAAATACTTCCTTGTTTAAGTCCTTGTCTTATTTTGAAGTATTCAGAGTTCCCCAATGCTGTTATAATTCTACAATTGTGTCCTCTGTACATTGTCTTTCTTACATTAATGTATCCATCTTCTGTACCTATATTCTTCATTTCTTCCAAGAGTATTTCCCTGTTAACTGATTCAAATGCCTTTTCTGTGTCTACAAAAACCATTATCACCCTTTTGTTATACTCCCAACTTTTTTCCATCAGTTGACGGATAGAAAATATCAGGTCGATTGTGCTTCTTCCTTTCCTAAACCCATGCTGTTCTTCACTCAGCTCCTTTTCTATCTTTTTACTTATTCGATTTAGTAAAATTCTTTCAAAAATCTTGGCTGTATGACTCATAAGAGTTAGTAATCTGTGGTTTTTACAAAGTCTTTTATTGCCTTTTTTGAAGATGGGAACAATGTCTCCTCTTCTCCAATCGTCAGGAATTGTACTATTTCTTCACACAGTACTCTATACAGCCACTGCATTCCCACTGGACCTGCTGCTCTTATCATGTCCACTAATACTTCATTAGTTCCTGGGCCTTACCCCCCATTCATTTTCTTCACAGCTATTTCCATTTCTTCCCGTGTAATTTGTCCTAATTCTGCTGCCCAACTACTCTCAATTATTTGTTGTTTCCTCGTGTACCTGCTCCTCAGCGTTTAACAGTTTCTTAAAATGTTCTCTCCATTATATTCTCTGGATCTTCAGGCACAGTACCATCCTCTGTTTCCATCTTTGCTGGTACTTCAGAAGCCTTCCTTTTATTTTTCATCATTTTATAGAACATTTTCTTATTGCTCTTCAGATCTTCAAGTTTTTTTGTAAACTCTTCCCAGGCCTTTTTTTTGCTGTTTCCACTATTTCTTTGCACTTATTCCTTTCATCTATATATCTATTATGGTCCTCGTCATTTTTAGTTTTCCACCACTTTCTCCAAATCTGTAACGCAACCATCTGTGTGGTGTGCTTATAATTATGTATTATTTATATTTTAGGACAATTAATCTGTAAAAAACGCACCATATGTTGTAAGAAAAGCATGTAAACCATCTGAACATGAATCATAACGATTCGAAACCGGTAACGGTACCCTTTGAATAAAGGAACTGAAAGTAAATTTGTGGCTGGTTGCTGTCCCAACACCATCAACATTTGTCTTCAAATAACAGCCACGGTCTCCAACCACGTCATTACATGACAAAATTGCATCCAGTTTTTCTTCTAATCGCATGGATTGTGGTATCATCTCACTAAATTGTCTGTGTTACTTTTTCCTTTCCAGATGTTCTACCACATACTTTTTGTGCAGCTTCGACTAAAGAGTCTTTGAATTAACTCCATTCTTTTTCTACCTCGCAGAACACTTCATCTGAAAATTTTTGTATGATTAAATCTCTATGCTTCCTAGCACTTCCACTCTCCTTTAGTTTCCAATCCCGTCTCCTCATCACTTTCTTCTGTCTTCAATTTTTCATTGTCCCACCAGTAATCTATGGTCTCCATCTGCACTCACACTTGGAATTATATTCATATTTGTTACTTTCTCTCCTCATTCCCCATCTACTAGAATATAATCAGTTACACTCTTGGTTCATCCATCCCAACTGTATCTGGTGATAACATGACTTTCTCTCTTCATAAACCAGCTGTTTGCTATTTTCATTCTATTCCTCTGGCACAAATCCAGAAGTCTTTCCCCTTCCTCATTTCTGCCTCCATATCCAAAACATCCCAATACTTGCTCAAATCCCTTTCTGTCTTTGCCTGCCTGTGCGTTAAAATCTCCCATCACTACATTAGCACTCTATTTGGTTCTCTAACTCATTTTCAAAGTTCATCTTCTCTTCTTCGCTACATCCCACTTGAAGTGCATGAATCTGGATAACTTTTAGTGTTTCTTTTTGGAATCTCTGGTTTAAGATTATGATCCTGTCTGATATACCAGATGATCAAAAAGTCAGTATAAATTTGAAAACTTAATAAACCACGGAATAATGTAGACAGAAAGGTAAAATTTGACACACATGGTTGGAATGACATGAGGTTTTATTAGAACCACCCCATATTGCCAGACGCATGAAAGATCTCTTGCGCGCATCGTTTGGTGATGATCGTGTGCTCATCCGCCAATTTCGTCATGCTTGGCCTCCCAGGTCCCCAGACCTCAGTTCGTGCGATTATTGGCTTTGGGGATACCTGAAGTCGCAAGTGTATCGTGATCGACCGACATCTCTAGGATGCTGAAAGACAACATCCGACGCCAATGCCTCACCATAACTCCGGGTATGCTTTACAGTGCTGTTCACAACATTATTCCTCGACTACAGCTCTTGTTGAGGAATGATGGTGGGCATATTGAGCATTTCCTGTAAAGAACATCATCTTTGTTTTGTCTTTCTTTGTTATGCTAATTATTCTTATTCTGATCAGATGGAGCGCCAGCTGTCGGACATTTTTTGAACTTTTGTATTTTTTTTTGTTCTAATAAAACCCCATTTCAGTCCAAGCATGTGTGTCAATTTGTGCCTCTCTATCTACATTATTCCGTGATTTATTAAGTTTTCAAATTTATACTGACTTTTTGATCTATCACCCGCTATATGTCACCCTTTCAATACAGCTTTGTACATTCTTATTCAACATCACTGCCACACCATTTCTTCCAATCCTGTTATTCCCACTCCAGTAGAGTTTTCCGCCTCTCAAAATCTTCTCATCTTTTCCCTTCCACTTCGTTTCGCTTAATCCCAAAATGTCTAACTTTCTCTCTGTTAGTACATCTGTCATTTCATCCATTTTTCCATTGATGGTTAATATATTAAGGGTGCCAATATTTAGGTTATTTTTCAGTCCATTTGGTTTCATGTTCTTGTACTGATGAATATCATCAGGTCTCCCATCATTCGCACCAGTACTTGAAGAAGCAGTGGGGTCAAATCCTGAGAGGTTCGTTCCGAGGCTAGTCTGTGTTTTGAAAGCAATATATGAAGACTTTCCTACTGCCTTTATAGGCCTAACGCAAGAAAGGATTTTCTGTTGGGACTGTCTCCCTTACCCTTTGGAGTCTCTCCTACACCACAAGGCAGTGTTTCCCCTCTCATTTAATTCCCAGGAAGGAGGGTTGCCTCAGCTGCCAGCTTCGCCGTTCCGAAGTCTTTCTTCTCCGCCGTCACCCGTAACCCTGGGCATGGATTCCGTGTTATACTCCACGGGACTGGGACCTGTCTGAACTCAGCCACCCTATCACTCCGGCCTACTAAAGTGTACGATTCCCACCCCCGCAACGTGGACGCACCAGACAGGAATTACCACAGCAGAGGAATAGGGAAGGGGACCCTAACTCCCTGGGACCGGGTTAATGATTGTGTATGGTGCCACAATCAAAGGCCCGCCTCAAAAATCGTTTTGTTTGTAATGTGAAAGAAACCAATTTCGTTTGACACAGCGTGTCGCATGAAGCACACGGTAAGCAGTATTTATTTGGGCTGACTCAGCTAGAAAATGCAAGAACTAAATTGCAAATAACTTCCGAAACGCCGGAGAAAATGCTCCTGACGGCTCTTAGAAGGGACAACACTTTATCGGGTAATGATTAATTCGATGAAATGTTTTAAGACATTGATATACACTGGTATTGAGCCGTGGCGGGACCGGCGAGAGTAGGATCTCTGGCACGAGTCCGATCGAGTTCCTAGTACAGGGGTTTGTCTTTGGGCTTTGGCCGGTAGGAAGTTCTTTGCTGGATTCCTGGAGGTACGAAAAGCTGTAGAAGGTTACGCACTGGAAGGCAGTGGGTAAAATATGACTGAAAATATGATGGAGGAACGTGGGCACGGCTAACTGAAGCATGTATCGAATGGGAAAGGTTAGAAGAGTCTTTTATGCTACACTAGGTGTCAAATAGATCATGGTTGTAATGATGGCTTGTAAGCAAATGGAAACATTTCATGAATGTTTGCAAATTTCTTTTTGATAGTGCTGAAATTGTGAGTATAATTAAAAGACAGAGAGTTTTCCTTTGGGGGTAAAGAAGTTATGTTAGCTGAAGTTATGTCCAGTGAAAGTGTTAAGATGAGAGTACGTCTTAGAGAGTAAAATCTTGTCTTACGTGTATATGAAAACTTGTGGTGGGTAGAAAGGTTGAATGGTTCACGTGTAAGATACACTCAGTTTTCTCGAGTAGGCTAAGCAGCTGAGTACTGAATATCATCAAGCTCAGCGCCTATTCTAACATTATGCCAGTTTGACGGTGATACTTCCTACTCAAAAAGCTGTTCAGTTAACAGTGTTATCTGGCAATCAGCTTAAGTGGCTTTATGCGTCACTCTGTCGTTTGTGTCGCAAGGTTTAGCAGTGATGAAGTAGAAGGAGGTCTGAGGAAGATTACTTGTGGAGATGTTAAAGAATTTTGTGTTGTAGTGGATACATTTACCATGGATGCCTAATCTGTAGGATTCTGTTTGGTGTTGAAGGAGCGGCAGTTGTAGAAACGGAGATATTGTTGCTTAGTGGTTGGGCTGACGTGGAATGAGATCAAGATGCGAACTTCTAAATGATGGAGGTCAACATCAAAGAAGGTGAAACTGTATTTCGAAAACGACAGCTAAGATTGGAAAACGGGGTTCAGCTGTTGTAGACCTGCTGCGAATTAGCGATTCACGCCACAGTCATATTCCCGCCTTGCTTAGCTGTAAGAGTGAGCGCTAGTGCTGCCGTCTGCCGGCGCAGAGCCCACCTGCAACAGAAATATAGCGGCTTGCGGTGCCACGGCGAGGTATAAGCGCGGCGCACACTGCACGCAGCAGAGCAGAGGCGTAGCAGAGCGACGGAGGTTCTGCCGGTCAGCGCACACTGCACGCAGCAGAGGCACGCCAGAGCTCAGTGGTGGCCCAGCGCTCGCGAAGCAGAGACCGCCCAGCAATGTCCACCGCGAGTTTCTCTGTGCAGTCAGACTTAGACTCCGATTCTGATTCGGAACTCAAGAGTGTTATTTTATTGTACAGTGCATACAAGAACAGAGAAAGATATCTATGGAAAAGCAAGTACGTGCAAAAGCGAAGAAGACATGGCGAAAACGTGTTGTCTACGGAAGTTCCTGATCACGTATTCAGGGAAAGCTTCCGACTGAACAGACGGCAGTTTTAAGAGGTTCATACATTGACAGAGCATGACATAAAAGGAAAACCAAGTCACATGCGGTAGCCCATACCTACAGAAGAAAAATTAGCTGTATGTTTAAAGTATGCAATTGAAATAAAGTATTTTTTCTCTCAATATTTATTAAAGTTCAGAGAAACAATTTCCATCTGTAAATTTGTTAAAATAATGAACATGGTAACACTGTTTATAGTAAATGTGGTTCTGAAGGTTCAAACTCCGTACCAGGAGAGTCAGATATTGACGTAGTAGACTAACTATTTTCTGTGCTGCATGATGATACTGATGAATGATGTTGAGCCACTGATTTAGTTAAAATTTCCTCCTCCGTTTCAGATACTATCTGAAACACTTTTTTCTTTACCAACACTTGTTAGGCCTTTGGCATCTCTTTTGTCGATAGGTACATCGACATGAAAAATTGGTGTAAGGCGTTATTTTCTTCATGCAGTGATCTTTCGCATAAAATGTCTCTTTTCTTAGCTCTCTCTTCGTAGCTGTTAATACTTTCAAGAATGATTTTACTGACATCTGCCTTCTTCTTCTTCTTCTTTGACAATGGCGTCCCCAAGTCGTCTTGTGTTTCGTTCCTCTGTGTGTCTGTTACGTCATCTCCCCCACCATCATTTGCAACGCTCGTTGCAGCATTTCCCTCTTCCATCATATTTGTTACTGTACCTCTGTTGGCCATATATGGGACTAAAAATTCCATCTCATTTTGGTACAGCCATGGGCGGATTGAGGTCGCTGCTCGCCCACTCTTCTTTTTCTGTCTACGGAGGGCATCTCGATGACAATCCATAAGTTTTCTCCAATTTTCTTTCACTGTTTCCCCTGCAACAAGGAATTCCTGAATTTAGTTTTTCATGTATTTCCGTATAAAGTGACATAAGAAAGGTGAACAGTTATATTTTTGAATAGTTTTTCCCCATTCCCCTAGCAGTGTCACAAACAATCTGTGATTTCGTGTACACGTACCATGAATGTCGAAACACTTAGTAACTTTCTGTCCACTCTGCGTATGCGACATAAACGGATTATTGTCTTTTTTCACTCTAGGTATTTGACGACGGGGGACATGTTTGAAACCATCGTTCTAAGCTGCCGCATACGTCAAAGGACAGTGTCGAATATAGTTTATGATGTGTGTGTGGAGCGGTATGGAAGCATCTACAATCCATTTATCTACCTGAGCCAACAACAGTTATGTGGGAAAATATTGCTTCTGACTTTGAGAGGAAATGACAGTCTTACAATTGTCTTGGAGCTCTTGATGGGAAACATATCATTTTCAAAAACCTCAATTATCTGGTTCCTCATTTTTTATTTATAAACAGCATTGTTCTGTAGTATTAACGGCTACTGTCGATGCTCATTACAGATTTACCTTTATAGACGTCGTTTCAATGGGCAGATTTAGTGATGGAAATATTTTTTCTCATTCAGTATAAGGAAGAAAACTGACTGACGGAACTTTAAATATCCCAGGAGAGAAATCGCTTCCTGGACAACAAAATGGAGCCCCTTACGTTTTCGTAGGTGATGAGGCATTTCCATTATTAAAAACCTTAATGCGACCGTACCCTAAATGCAGAGTTACTGGTAATAACAAAAATAAAGTTTATAATTACAGACTGTCTCGTGCTTGTCAAACTGTAGAGTGTGCATTTGGTATCTTGAGTTCCCGATTTCATGTGTTTAAACGGCCTTTTGAGTGTAAACTAGAGACTGTGGATAGAATTGTGACAGCTACAAAAATGGTTCAAATGGCTCTGAGCACTATGGGACTCAACTGCTGAGGTCATTAGTCCCCTAGAACTTAGAACTAGTTAAACCTAACTAACCTAAGGACATCACAAACATCCATGCCCCAGGCAGGATTCGAACCTGCGACCGTAGCGGTCTTGCGGTTCCAGACTGCAGCGCCTTTAACCGCACGGCCACTTCGGCCGGCTGTGACAGCTACATGTGTGCTTAATAATTACTTCAGGACTGATAACATTACATCAAATGATCTCGCCGAGGAGGACGACATGGCACCACTGAGTACCAACTAGCTTCTGTCGCCTGCTCCAAGTAGGTGCAGAAACACGAGTGAAAAATCTAATGAGTGTTTTAATTCACCAGAAGGTTCTGTTCAATGGCAGTATGCAGCTATAAAAAGAGGCCAATACTAAAGAGAACAACTTATGTCATTAATATTACATGTATATTGTGAAAATGCATATAAAATAAATAAATCAATTAATAAATAATACTTACAGTTGCTGTAATGTAATTCCTCTGCAACCTTCTTCCATATTTCGTTCTTCAATTTATGCCGCATGTAGTCTGGATGACTGGTGTCGTACAGCACTGGGTTGTCCTGAATTAACTGAATGAGGTGTTCCATAACTAAGAGACTTCGTACACGAACGAAAGTGAGGTACTGTCGCAGACGCACACACTGCTGCTGGAAAGTCACTACTGGCCGAGCGCAGCGCCGTGCCACAGACAGAAATTCCTCTGTGCTGGTGCGAACTGCTGACAGAGATGGGATCTGAGATAACGGGCCCCTCGGGCCTCAGGCAGAGCAAAACTGTGCGGCTCGGACAGCGGACACAGGGCTGACCCAGCTAACCCTCCCCTGGGCCGCGGCTGCGTGCAGTAGGCGGTGCCCCATCGGAAAGCGTGCTCTACAGAAGCGGCTCTGCCTCGACTCTGCCTCTGCTGCGTGCAGTGTGCGCCGGGCCATAGAGTGGTGTTCTGTCACAGTGAGGAGGAGACTCACGTGTGGGAAGTTGACCATTATAGCAGCCCAGTGTAGATGGAGGAAAGGCCGGCCACTGTCGCAATGTGACGTCTCAGCAGAGTGGAAGCAGTGTCAGAGTAGCCAGCTAGAAGGCAACGCGTCTAGCAACTTCCGAAGAGAGCAGCCAGTTGAAGGTTGTGAAGCAGGAAGGCACGGGCAAAAGCAGCGACTCAGTCTTGTGGACTTGCTGTTTGGGCTGGAGGTGACTGGCGGTCAACACAGGGCATCGTTCCGTTCTGTACTAGCACAATGATTTTCTCTGTGGACCCCAGTCCGGTTAGGCGTCAATTGTTGTTACCTGTATTGTGTTTTCATATACAAGAGTTAAAGGAAATAGTGCCGGTTGTGGTCAGTGCAGTACTGTACTGCACACAAGTTGTTCTGGCGTAACCACAAACGCCGGAACGAAGAGACGGAACACAAGAGCGGAGCAGGCTGTGAGGAAACGGCGGCCAATGGTACGCGGAATAGGACGGCGCCGCGCCTGGCGCGCCCCCTGCAAGATGTGAACAAAAGCGATGCTCCTGCCAGCCTCGGCCGCTCAGATCGGCCCGAGTCTGCAACATGATTGGTGCTACGCTGTCAGACTGTAGTGATCCGTATCAAGTGTTTCCTTGATGTATAGCAAGAACTGTACTGCAGTCATGTCGCCTTTCGCTAGTGACATTTACTGCAAAGAAAGTTAAGTATTGTCAATTTGTTTTCTACAAATAAAAATACTAATGCTATTTGGTTGAAATTGTTGTATAACATTCCGAGGACGATGCATCCCGTAGGCATCCTACAGGTGTGTCTGGGTTGACTAAAATATATTACCAACTGATCACAATTTTCAGAAACAGTGAAGTCGTTGTAGGACCCGGTTTTTCAAAGTTGTTACATTTTATTTTATTGTTGTTGTGGTCAGTGTAGTTTTATTCTCTCATTGTTACTGGCTTTCACTGTTTTTTTGTTCTTATTTATTGTACCGAGAAGATTGTAACGTGGGCTAGTGTATCCTATTGCCTAGTTTTGCTATTGTTAATTGTTTGTTTAGTATTAGTCACTATGTCGGCTCTTGGTTGAGTATATTTAGGCTACGATATTCTGGGCTAAGAGTGATTATTGTGTGTTTCCCTGTCTCCACCTTGCTGCTGTGTTATCATTTTTAGCATAATATTTCATGCTCCTTTATTAAAAGTTGGTGAAATTTAGAGGAGAAGATTATTTTATCTTGTGTTGTATTGCGTTAGATACAAAGTATTCCATTTTGATATATTGATTGTTGTGTACGTCTGTTGTCATTTTGTATATGCCCTCAGAGTTGTTGAAATTGATTAATAAATATTTTTCACTTCCACTGTTCCCTGCACCACATAGCAGTTGTACTGTATCTTCTGAGGTGGTCATGAACTTGAAGTGCGTAAATGCCATACATCGATAATGACTGTATGAATAGCTGGCGAAGCATGCCAGCGAGTAAACAAATGCATTACACAGCAATTCCATGGACATTCGAGATTCTGTGTCTGTACTCTCTATTCTTTTGTCGTCTTCTCCTGTTATTGGACACGAAGAGAAAAGAACGATTGTCTGAAGTTCATCTTGCTGTAATAGTTTATGTAAGTTGAAAACGAAGAAAAAATATAGTTGTTCATAACTTAGAAATTTATGTACAGTATTTAGTAATGTATATTCTTCAACCTTGACGTGGCCTTAACGGAATATTGATCATTGTTAAGCACCATACTAGAAAATCATTAGTAATTTTCTTTCAGCTCATCTTCGAGACGTGCCGCCAGTTAGGACACTAAACTTTCTTTCAGATTCTACGAGCTATGTGGCCGCTACGAATTATTTAATATATTGTGAATTTTAAAATTTTCCCGGCGAATTGACTGTTCAAACAGCCCGAAATTTATTTAATATATTTCTCTTTCAGATTTTTTCAAGGTTGCGAGATAATATCCCTGGCAGAAAGGCCTGCTCACAGGAATCTAGTTCTAATATAAGATGTCATCTGCAAAAGATTATGCTTGTTATCTTCAAATTCAGCTGGCATACAAAATACTAACTGGTGCTATAAGCACACGAGTTTTAACTAAACTTTTGATATATATATATATATATATATATATATATATATATATATATATACTTTGTACACACACACACACACACACACACACACACACACACACACACATATATATATATATATATATATATATATATATATATATATATATATATATATGTTGGAGAATATCTGTGAGAATTCAGGGGAGAGACAATTAATTATTTATTTATGGTCCCGTAACTGCCCTGAGTACTGAGCTAGTTTGCTGATTGCTGATCCGCGTCGGGCTAAATTAAATTACATTACACTGTTCATAGTATTATTAGAGTTATTTCTCTTTTGTTTTGACGTCACTTTATTAAGACCAATCAAAGCAGATATAATAAATTAAAAATTTTATTAAATTACATTACAGAATGGACGATTTCTCCTCCACTGTGAATCGAAATGACAAGGTTATAGTTAGTGAATCTGTAACAAGCATGGGAGTACAGTTCTCAGAGATGGTGAATGTAAAGTTGGTATAAAAATGGGCTATTCTGGTTTCAGTAACGGTCACCGTTCCTTGTTTGTATGTCTGGTCCTCTAAGGCGCAGTAGTTATCGGGCAAGGCTGAAGTTAACTAACGCTATAATGAATCAGGCTTCCAGGGAACTTTCAGCAGGGCATTGTAAGAGGTGAAGCTCACTAACTGAAACGCCGTCTGTATGTTGGGTATCAGTGCAGAGAGAAAGGTCTTGTGGAATGGAAATGTGTTTGAAATGTTCCGGGAAGTGATTCGTGTCTTTTGTGTGGGAAGGGAAACTCTGGATGACGTAATGTAGTGTCTCGCCTATCAGAAGTGAGATACATTCGGTTGCAAATTTAATACTACCACATTGAAATGGTCAGTGTCGTCACCTCCGTGTATCATAGGCGGTAGGTAAAAAATATGAGTATTTGGTTTAAGAGGCTCACCTGGAGTAACGTATGAGGCTTCAGTAACATACCTAGGGGCAGACTGAAAAGGAATGCTAGAACTGATGAATACTTGGAAAGTATGAAGAGAAAGGCTGTGGGAGAGAGGGGGAGATTTGGGCTATAAACGTTCCAGTTAGGATTTTGTGCTCCATTTGTTAGTTGTGGGTTGGTACTTGATGGCGAAGAGGTATTTTCCAATTAAGGCTACGGATGAAACAGATGGTATCTTTAACTAGAACAGTGTGTATTTTGGTGTGGGACAGACGGTGAGTTTTCTTGATAGGATGGGTGACTTCGCAACAGAGAGAGATATACACTGAAGACCCAAAGATACTGGTACACCTACCTAATAGCGTGAAGAACACAAAGAGCACGCAACACGACGTGGCATGGACTCGACTAATGTCTGAAATAGTGTTGGAGGCAATTGACATCATGAATCCTGAAGAACTGTCCATAAATCCGTGTCCGCAACTCGTGGTCTCGCGGTCGTGTTCTCGCTTCCCGGGCACGGGGTCCTGGGTTCGATTCCCGGCTGCGTCAGGGATTTTCACCTGCCTCGAGATGACTGGGTGTTTGTGTTGTCCTCATCATTTCATCATAATTCAGGCAAGTGGAAGATTGTACTGAGAAAAGATTGGGAATTTGTACGTGCGCTGATAACGGCGCAGTTGAGCGCCCTACAATTCAAACATCATCATCACCATAAATTCGTAAGAGTAGGAGGGGGTGAAGATCTCTTCTGAACAGCACGTTGCAGGGCATCTCAATAATGTTCATATCTCTGGAGTCTGGTGACTAGCGGAAGTTTGTAAACTCAGAAGAGTGTTCCTGGAGCCACTCTCTAGCAGTTCTGGACGTCTTGTGTTTCATTGTCCTGCTGGAACTGCCCAACTCCGTCGGAATGCACAATGGACATGAATGGTTGCAGATTACCAGACAGAATGCTTACGTACGTGTCACCTGTCTGAGTCGTATCTAGACATATCAGGGATCCCATATCACTGCAACTGCACACGCCCCACACCATTATAGAGCCTTCACCGTGTTGAACAGTCCCCTTCCGACGTGCAATGTTCATGGATTCTTGAGGTTGTCTCATACCCGTACTCGTCCATCCGCTCGATACAATTTGAAACGAGACTTGTCTGGTCAGGCAACATGTTTCCAGTCATCAACAGTCCAATGTCGGTGTTGACAGGCCCAGGCGAGGCGTAAAGCTCTGTGCCGTGCAGTCATCAAGGGTACACGATTGGGCGTTCGGCTCCGAAAGCCCATATCGATGATGTTTAGTTGATTGGTTCGCACGCTGACACTTGTTGATGGACCAGCATTGAAATCTGCAGCAATTTCTCTTCAGTCGTTTTTAGTGCCATTCTTGCAGGATATATTTCAGCCATAGCGATGTCGGCGATTTGATGTTTTACCGGATTCCTGATATTTACGGTACACTCTTGAAATGGTCTTACGCGAAAATCCCCACTTCATCGCTAACTCGGAGATGTGTCTCATCGCTCGTGCGCCGACTATGACACCACGCTCAAACTCATTTAAACCTTTATAACCTGCCATTGCAGCAGCAGTAACCGATGTAACAACTGCACCAGACGCTTGTTGTCTTATATAAGCGTTGTCGACCACAGCGCAGTGTTCTGCCTGTTTACGTATCTCGGTATTTGAATAAGCGTGCGTATACTAGTTTCTTTGGAGCTTCATTGTAGAACGGGCGTGGGAGCCAACGTCTTGCTGCATCAGTAACCTCCCAACAATCCACGTACTGCTTCCCATGGAATGCATCCTTCATTGTTCCAAACAGATCAAGTAGGAGGGTGTGAGGTCCAGGCTTAAGGGAAGATGAGGCAGAACAGTCCAGTGAAGTTTTCTGAGCTCCTCTCTGCTGCGCAGACTTGGGTGAGGCCTTGTTTTTTCATGAAGAAGGAGAAGTTCGTTTGCAGTAGCGAAGAAAACGCTACATCTGCATCTACATCGATACTCTGAAAATCACACTTAAGTTCCTGGCAGGGAGTTCATCGAACCACCTTCACAATAAGTGTTCATTATTCCAGTCTCGTACAACGCACTGAAGAAACAAACACCTATATCTTTCAGTGCGAGCTTTGATTTCGCTTATTTCATTATGATGTTCGTTTCTTCCTATGTAGCTCGGCGTTTACAAAATATTATCGCATTCGGAGGAGAAAGTTGGTGACTGAAATTTCGTGAGAAGATTTCTCTGGAACGAAAAACGCCTTTGGTTTAATGATGTCCACCCGAAACCCTGTATCAAGTCGGTGACACTCTCTCCCCTATTTCTACACAATACAAAACGTACTGCTCTTCTTTGAACTTTCTCGATGTACACTGTTAATACTATCTGGTAAGGATACAGCGCAGCAGTATTCCAAAAGAGGTCGGACAAGCATAGTGTAGACATTCTCTTTGGTAGATCTATTACATTTTCTAAGTGTTCTGCCAATAAAATGCAGTCTTTGGTTTGCCTTGCCCACCACATACGTGTTCTTTTCAATTTACGTCTTTCGTAATTCTAATTCTTAGGTATGTTGTTGAATTTACGACCTTTAAATTTGACTGATTTATCGTGTAACCTAAGTCTAATAGATTCCTTTCAGCACTCACGTGGAACACCTCACACGTGTAATTATTTGGGATCAGTTGCCAATTTTTGCACCATTAGATATCTTTTCTAAATCGTTTTGTAATTTGTTTGATCTTCTGATGACTTTACTAGACGATAAACGATAACGTCATCTGCAAACAACCTAAGACGGCTGCTCAGATTGTCTCCCAAATCGGTTATGTAGACAAGGAACAGCAAAGGGCCTATAACACTATCTTTGGGAACGCCAGAAATCACTTCAGTTTTACTCGACGACTTTCCGTCAGTTACTACGAACTGTGACTTTTCTGGCAGAAATCAGGAGTCGAGTCACATAACTGAGACGATATTCCATCACTACAAGCCGCTGATGTGGTACAGTGTCAAAAGCCTTCTGGAAGTCTAGAAGTACGGAATTAATTTGAAATACCTCTTCAATAACACTCAATACTTTGTATGTGTAAAGAGCTAGTTGTGTTTCACAGGAACGCTGAAGTCATTCCTCCAGTTTCCTGAGGGCAACGCAGCTGCATGCGGTCTTCGGTATGCGTGTGATAGGACAGGTTTGCACGACCTTGTTGGGAAGATGACAGCCGCCTCATCCAATGATTCACCGCGATTTCGTTCACTGCCAGGTCCCCGTAGACGTTTTGTAAGCGCCTGTGAATATCTGTAATGCTGTGCAATAAATTCAGTGACACCTCTATGGCCGCGCGGAGTGGCCGCGCAGTTTGAGGCGCCATGTCACAGACTGCGCTGCCCCTCCCGCCGGAGTTTCGAGCCCTCCCTCGGGCATCGGTGTATGTAGTGTTCTTAGCATAACTCAGTTTAAGTAAGTTTAAGTGGTGTGTGAGTCTAGGGACCAATGACCTCATTGTTTGGTCCCTTAGGAATTCACACACCTTTGAACATTTTGAACATGACACCTCTCTGTTTGGAACGCACGTCTGTTACAGACGTCCTTTTGACGGTTACGCACAATGCCACCACCTATCGAAGTTCATGAAACTGTAGGAGGTGAGGCAGGAATATTCCATGATGCCCCACAGCAAATTCTGTATTTATTCAACCGAAATTGGCCGAGAAAGAAACTGTTACATTATTTATTGAACGCCCCTCGTACAACACGCGTTAAACACCACTTATACGACTGCCATTCCTGAAAGAGCAGAATGAATGTGAGAATTCTTACATGTCTTTGAGAGCTGAACCGATGAGATAACGGTCGACGAGAGAAGCAGGGGCGGTTGCGGTGGTTTTTCACCATGTGACTGAAGATGTCGTCTCACGGCCAAAGCGCGATGTTGTCATTCACCCTGAATAAATACGATGACACCTGTGCGTGAGTGACACGCCTGTCTTCTGCTTAAGTTAACGAACAGGCGAACGGTAATGTAACTCAAAGCGTCAAGTGCCAAGAGCAGAGTGCGTTCGCATCGGGGTTTGGGTGATGCAGCTGTTGATCCAAAGAGAAGCTGGTAAAAAGTGTGGCTGGGGAGTTGGGCTGCGTCTTTTATGACGTCGAAGTGTCCTCTCTATAGTGTGGTTCTGACCTCAAATAACAGGCCATGCGTCAACTTCCGCGACGAACACCGACCAACAACTATCTGCTGGAACTTCGAGAAGAGACAACATTTTGCAGCCCAGAAAAGGTTCACATTCTACCTTCGCTCCAAGTGTCGAAACGCAGTCGTCCTTGTACCACTGCACATTCTTGAGGAAGAAGAAAGGACCCGTTTCAGTTCTTATCTGAGTTTAACGGTTGCCACCTGCTTGATAACTACAGCTAACCGAAATGGCCGCATCCGAAATCAGATGTGGATTACTGCTTCTCAGTAGGTATTGCGGGATTCTCTCTCTGAATCGTTAATACTGGGTCAGCTTGCATTTAAGTTCTAGGGAGCTTCGAAATAAAACTGATAAAACTATGATAAATTCATCGACAAGTTAGTCATTAAGAACGGGCCCTTTAAGAAATGTGTTAGACATTATTATATTACACTGAAGACCCAAAGAAATTGGTACAGCTGCCTTATATCGTGTAGTACCGCCGCGACCACGCAGAAGTGCCGCAATACGACGTGGCATGGACTCGACTAATGTCTGAAGTAGTGCTGGAGGGAACTGACACCATGAAACCTGCTGGCCTGTCCATAAATCCGTAAAAGTACGAGGGAGTGGAGATCTGTTCTCATATGTCCAAGGCATTGCAGATATGTCCAATAATGTTCATGTCTACTGGAACTGCCCAATTCCTTCGGAATTCACAATGGACATGGATGGAGGCATGTGATCAGAAAGGATGCTTACGTACGTGTCACCTGTCAGAGTCGTATCTAGATATATCAGGGGTCACATATCACTCCCACCGCACACTCCTCACACCATTGCAGAGCCTTCACCAGTAGCCTGCTGACATGCAGGGTTCATGGATTCGTGACGTTGTCCCCGTACTTGTACACGCCCATCCGCTCGATACAATTTGGACGCGACTGTCATACAGTCACTTAAGGCGCGCGATTGGGCCTTAAGCGGTTAAAGGCGCTACAGTCTGGAACCGCGCGACCGCTACGGTTGCAGGTTCGAATCCTGCCTCGGACATGGATGTGTGTGATGTCCTTAGGTTAGTTAGGTTTAAGTAGTTCTAAGTTCTAGGGGACTGATGACCTTAGAAGTTAAGTCCCATAGTGCTCAGAGCCATTTTTGATTGGGCCTTCGGCTCCGAAAGCCCATATGATGTTTCTTTGAATGGTTCGCACGCTGACACTTGTTGATGGCCCAGCATTGAAATCCGCAGAAATTTGCGGAAGGGTTGCACTTCTGTCATGCTGAGCGATTCTCTTCAGTGGTTTTTGGTCCCGTTCCTGCAGGATCTTTTTCCGGCCGTAGCGATGTCAGAGATTTGAAGTTTTACAGGATTCCTAATGTTCAAGGTACTCTCGTGAAATAGTCGTACGGGAAAATCCGCACTTCATCGCTACCTCGGAGTTGCTGTGTCCCATCGCTCGTGCACCGACAATAAGGCCACATTCAGACTCACTTAAATCTTGATAAACTGCCATAGTAGCAGCAGTAACCGATCTAACAACTGCGCCAGACACTTGTTGTGTTATATAGGCGTTTCCGACCGCAGTGCCGCGTTCTGCCTCTTTACGTATCTCTGTATTTGAATACGCATGTGTATACCAGTTTCTTTGGCGCTTCTGTGTAAAAGTACTGCCCAAGATCATAAAATACTAGCAGGACTTAACTTATTAGGGACGATCAAAAACTTTTGTTCCAGGGCGTTGACGCAGCGTATATGCAACGCAGCACGCCTGCGAAACGGGTATATAAGCACCGACATATGGGACATGGATTAGTGTGTCATTCCTGTTTTTCTTATGTGCGTGTTGTAAATGCAGCAGATACGTGAACTTTGGCGACGTTATTATTCTTTTCTTCGTTGCCGGTAGACACCCATCGGAGAGTGAAGAATGTGTGTGGGCAGCATGTCTGTCGACAACCAGCGTTGTGGAACGGTGCGTGAAGTTCCGTGCTGGTCACGATCTGACGCAAGACGCCGGTCAATCTGGCAGCGCAGGCTCGGCCATTACGGACAAAGACAAGTGGATGTCTGATGAGGCGATTAGGGTAGAATGCGTATAACAATTCGTGTGCTAGCAAAGGATATTGACATCAGCCTCGGTAGCGCGCTACATATTATCTGGCAGGAGTTAGGCTACTGTAGGATCTGCAGCCAGTGGATATCCCGGACACTAAATGGTGAACAAGAAGCAAACTGGATTGCTGATTACCTGAAGCACGTAGAGAGTTTCAATGCTGAATGCAACACGTTCCTTGAGCACACTGTTGCAGCTGCCGAAAGCTGGTGCCAGCACTGGGAACATCCCATGAAGTTCAAGAGCCAGCCGTCTGCTGGGAAGGTGATGCTCAGCCTCTTCTTTGATAACCGGGGCCAATTGCTCGTTGTTTTCGAGCACCCTGGTGGCGCCATCACTGGAGAACAGTCCTGCGCAACGTTGGAGATATTATGGCCTGTAATTAACACGAAAGGCCTGGAAAGACTGCGACAAGGGGTGTTGGTTCTTGATGACAGCACACATACCCATATCGCAAATGTCGTAACGCATAAGTTGCGGCAATTCAAGTCTGACACTATCGCACACCCACTCAACAAGAAGGCCACGGATGGTCGTCGATTACTGACGGACGAGAATGTGCAGCAGGCCGTTACAGAGCTCTTCACGCAGCAGAACACCGTGGTTTACTAAACTGGTGTCTTCAGCTTGGTGTGTCGGTGGCGTGATTGCCTCAATGCACACAACGATTTACCCTGATTGGCATACCGATTCTGCAATGTGCGGCATTCGAACGGAAACTTTATAACCACCCCTTATACGTTTACCAAGAAAAAAGACACAGTATTCTCCTCCAATAACTCGTCTAAGACTACCTTATTAATACTGAAATGTTCGTTTCATTCACAATTAATTCTATAGCACAAGTTATGACAGGATTTGGTATTGGATCAATCTACAACATTGTTAATTATTTTCTCTGAAACGTAAAAGTTGTGTAAAGGTAAGAGAGAGTCGTAATGCTGTTCTTGCCTTTCAGAATGTTTTTGGACTTTAGTAGTAGTAATTGAATGTCAATGGTCGCTAAATAAATACAGTTCTGTCTAATCTTATCGATGACAGTGACTGAGGTTTGCACGAACAGAAGTTCTAGAAATCTTGTAATTATCCTTTTTCAATGGATACGTGCTAATAATAGTTTATGGATCTTAGAAACATGATTGGCGCCTTTAATATTTTGCGTTTTGGACTGACGCATCGCTATTGACCGATAACTGGCGTGTACCAGCTGAAATAAAAAACGATTTGAAGTCCATTATTCGCCTGAATGCTCTATTGTGCGACGTAATGGCGATTATTAAAGCATCTGTGAACAAGCTGAACCGAATACTGGACAAAACTGCTACGTCAGCTCTGCCTTCCTGATGCCCTCATTAATTCAAATAACGTTTCGAATGCCTTCTTACTTTGTAAAATCTTCTTAAGTGAAATTCCAGGAAGGATCGGTGATACGACAATATCGTTACTAATGATCTTTTATCGCGCGCTATTGTTAGGATAACATAGTCGGAAAAGATGGCCACAAGAAGTATTCGCTGCTCTTTGGGAACAAATGTATCCCTGTTTATCAACAGATAGAAATGACTGTTTTTAATTTCTTCATGCCGCAACCAGTGCAGTACTTTGACATTACACAGACGATAGTGTGAGCAGTGTGTACATCTTCCATAATTCACCAACACCAGGTGGACTGCTACGTTACACGACCGATTTCAGTGTCCGAGCGGATGGAAAACCATATTGCCTACAAATCATTCAATAGTTTAGAGTCTGAATTTTCACGGCCAATCTAATAATGAGAATTAGAGAAATGAGGTATGAAATTGATCAGCGTGAGGTCTGATTTTGCAAAGAAACATTTAATTGCTTGAAAGTAATAAGGTCCATTAAGAAAAATTTAATTTTTAATTTGAGTGAAAAATTGCCCGAATTTTAATAGCCAAACGAAGATAGGGGAAATGGAAAAAATGGGCCGGCCAGAGTGGCCGAACGGTTCCAGGCGCTACAGTCTGGAACCGCGCGACCGCTACGGTCGCAGGTTCGAATCCTGCCTCGGGCATGGATGTGTGTGATGTCCTTAGTTAGGTTTAAGTAGTTCTAATTTCTAGGGGACTGATGACCTCAGAAGTTAAGTCCCATAGTGCTCAGAGCCATCTGAACCATTTTTTTGGAAAAATGGGGTATCAAATCGACCAGCGAAGGTATAGTTTTGAAAAAAAAACCGTATGATTTTTTGCAATTATCAATAAGGCTGAAAACCTTGATCAGCGATTTTGGGAAAAATTAAAACAGTTTACGAACAGCTAATGTTATATATTAAACGAAGGGTCAAAAAGTTCATCTCTTCAGCGTGTAAGGTTGTAACTTTAATTTTGGTATGCTGAAATGTAATATTGTTACTTTAATTTTGGTATACTGAAATCGGTGCTAATTCACAATGAAAGTGGGTTAAAAGCCGTGATCTGTCTGGGGACGTTAAACGTGGATTACTGGGCAACTGTTTCATCAGATATTTAGTCTAGGTTTAGCAAGCAGACTAACATTAATAATAATCTTTTAATAGTCATACAAAACCGGTAATATATATATATATAAAGGATAATTTAAATAAAAAGAAAGAAATCAGTTTATATTTGGAAATTTATTTTAAGATTGTTCATTAAAATTTCAGCGTATTATGCGTGAGTTATAACTGAGCTGGTGCCTTATTTACGATTGAAAAAATGTGAGATTGTAATCTTACGGAACACATAAAATATGGACCCAAGATTGGGAGACTGGATACAACACTGCATTCATAAAATAACACACGAAGAACATTGAAACATAAGCAAGAAGAAATTAACCACAACCAACAGATTCAGTTTTTACCCAAAGAAATTACGTTCATACCACAATCCTGTCCGTCATGTAATTACCACACACTGGTATACTAAATTCTTATTAACTCTTTGTGAAGTCTTCGCAAAAAGAATAGCTGGGGGCTACTTTGATGATTACACCACATGCTTCACGTGGTCAACTTGGTTTACACAAAGCGTACAACTCCACAATAATTTTGATAATTAAAATACATTAGATCGAAAAGCAACTGACAAAAGAAAAACCTTGAACTGGTCACTAACGTCTTACTATTAACCTGATGGGTCAAACAGTTATATAAGCACGTGGTAGTGGTCTCGCAAAGTACACCCCACGTGAGCTGAACATAAAGAAAATTTACTATATTGAAAATATAGTCAAGACGAGACGTTATAATCACACAAACATTCGCATTTAAGATTGATGAACTTAGTTAGAGTTACTGATCAACATGTGGTTCCACTTTATTCACAAAGTAGTAACAAAGCAACTACCGCAAAATAATCTGAATTTAACACGAGAATTACACTCCGCTGCACTTTAAGATAGCATTAGATATTTTAGAGCTAAACCTGAAATCAAGGTGATTAAATTTTCAGTTAGGCTGAACTTAAGAAATCCATTGTCCTACGGACTTACCAGACACGCGCTTAGCCGGAGATCTTACCACTTCAGACGCTCGCCACGGCCACACAGCAACCGCCCAACTGCCCAGCGTACTTCCTGAGGGTAGCTCACAAAGACCAACGGAAGTGGCCAGAGGGGCAGCTTCCTATACCAACATGACAACGGACGGACAGGACCATACTAAGGATAGAAACCTCTTTGCTTTTAGGAAGCGTAGCTACCTGTTCCGACGTTGGTCCTACTGTTCTCTAGCAGACAGCCTTGTCTGCTACCCTCAAGCATGCAACTAGAAATACATATGCTCATTCATCCTCTCACACAAAAGGGAAGGGGGATGACAGTATCTTATCATATACAGTATATAAAAGAAAGCGGATGTAGGTTCCGTATGAGACTGTGTGACATGAATTACATATAAGAATTACATATAAACTGTGCTTTAAAGTGTAGTAGTGTGACAGATCGTTCTTGTTTATGTGTAAAAGTAACACGTTCCACTGCTCAGTCTCCTCCCAGATAGTCAGAAACGCCACAATACATTTAGAAGAGGAATTTATTCCATAAATGGCAACAGATTTAAGAAATTAAACATGAAAGGAATCCAACAGAGACCTTTCATAACCCCAACGCTCCGGGAAAAGACTGTGCAGGGAATTTTCTGGCCATGCTAGGACATTCCCAAGCAGGCTTCTCACACCCTACTTAAACCAAAAGTGTAAAAGAAAAGGCAAAAGGACACCAGCTACTTGCTAAAACACAATAATTCCAACACATCTTTAGAATCTACCAATTTCAAACAGAAAAAATAGAACACAATCTGTGACACCTATTTAAAAGGTAGTGTAGACCTAATTCGGTCAGCAAGTAAAAACAATGGTTCCTGTGTCATTAATATGAAAACAATTTCTGGTTGTTACCCTTATGGAGTTCACCAGTATTTGCTCATTGCAAGAGCCAACTGATCACAGGAAAATTTATGACTGTTTACTAACAAGCAAAATTTATGAAAATAGCAAAGGTGCCACAGCAATTAAAAAAAGAACATCAAATAACATCGGTATTAAAAAGCAGAACATAACAATGCACAATCTGCAAAAACAACAAAATGATAAGAGAAAAAAACATGTTTTACAAAGTGGTTATCGCAAAAAAATTCTATATCGTATAAAACTAATAATTTGTAGAATTAAAATAACTATGTGGCACTCATTTAATCACTCTACTATATTTCAATTAGCTAGCAAACAATGAGCACTGTGTCATTATTCTGAAACCACAATAATTATGTGATTGTTACCCTTAAGGGGTTCCTCACAGTAAATATGCCCCATGCAAAGGCTAATCGATCACAGTTCAATGAGAATAAAAAGCTATCTGACTGATAAACGAAGCAATGCCACAGCAATGAATTTACGAAACAAAATATCACAAATCTAATACATCACACAAAAACAAACATTGATAAATAAAACAGTACAATAGTCAACATCTAAAACAAAAAAGACACCTATAAATAAAACACCTGCAAAAAACAAGAGTCAAAGACTAAAAAAGATAAATAGAACACCTGCAAAATACAAGAGTCAGTCTAATAAACACCAATAAATCGAACTCCTGCAAAACACACGAGTCAGAGTTTCTCCGACAGAAACACACGTATATGCACTGGACTAAGAACCGTATAATCACTGTTCACTGACACACTCAGTAGTTCCACTGTTCCGAGGAACAATATAAGGGAAAGGGGGGGGGGGGGGTTCGTCGCCGCAGCTGTCAGTAGGGATTTTTGTCCATCTGTTGCGTGCGATCCCGCCGTCTCTGCCCTCTCATGAAGTTTCTCTCGTGTCACGTACATCTCGATTTGGTTCCATGTTTGTATTGTCAAATTCGTGCGGTATCCTCGTTTGACACGCCAGGTTGATATTCTCGGGCAAGGATGACCCTTAATGGCTCTTCTTTTGTGCCACCCTTAGCGATCAGAGAACATCGAACCATGATTTACTGTCGCTTGACAGTGGGCATCCGTCAGGAGATGTTGATAGGCGTCATTGAAGTCTGCCAGTTACTCTGGACAGTATGTGTCAAAAGGCTCCACGCCCTTTGTGCTGTTACATTCTTGGGTTATCCTCAATTGGCTCGCCGGTTTGATATTCCTGGGCAAGGATGACACTTAATGGCTCTTCTTTTGTGCCACCCTTAGCGACCAGAGAACATCGAACCATGATTTACTGTCGCTTGACAGTAGGCATCCATCAGGAAATGTCGATAGGCGTCGTTGACGTCTGCAAGTTTCTCTGGGCAGTACCTATCAAAAGGCTCCACGCCCCTTGTGTTGTTTCACCGCGGCCGTCTCGTCACGGTCGCGTGCGTGTGGTGCGTTGCCAGCAGATGGATTTCCGCGCGGTGGACCGCTCGCCCATCTCAGGTCATCGCCTCGAGGAAGGGTCGCCCGGGGCGGCCGCCCATTAGCTCCAGGTACAAGGGAAAGTGCTTGCCGCTTACTCTCCTTTTGTTGTCGGCCGCGCTCCCAAAGTGGCCCGGATGACAGCGTGTCCCGCTGGGAAACCCGCCAGTTTACAACTAGTCCGGCTGCTCCCTCTGTCTCTTAAGAGTTTTGCCGGTTCGCTTTCACGTTCTCAACTGCATTCACAGAAATTTTTCATCATCCTTATGTGATTACACAATGTCATACATAATACCACTTAGTATTGTCTTTCACAATTTTTAAGAACAAAGTGAGACTTAATTTTTTTTTTTTTAAATAAAAAATTAGATGAATCGACAATATAAAATAAAGTTTAAATGACTTGACAATGTAAAAAAAAAATAAAAGTGAAATGACTTTACAATGTAAAAAAAATAAAAGTTAAATAAACTGACAATATAATATTTAAATCCACATCACTAATGTGGTTCACTTACGTTTTAATAAATCAAATGCTATTTATTAATTCACTAAAATGAATAGGATTATGCCTTGTGCAAGTATAGGTCAGGACAGCATAGGGTTCACATGTTATTTACACACACATACATGCACACCTGTTGTCTATTCTACAAACTAACTACCCATAAACATGCATTACTCAATATTCTACTTCTATCCACTACTAGTTAAGCCAATAAGCTACTTCAATGCTACTTCAACAAAGTGTTTACACCACTACAACATTGTTCTAATTCGTCCTCTTCTTGACGCTCGCGGCATACGTCTTGTTACATGATAAATATGGAGAACTTTCCTTAAACATACACATTAAAAAGAACAATGGTTATTTACACGCCAAAACATTTATACCAGTTCGCACACCTGAAAAGAGACTCGCAATTATACATTTATCATACTCATATATTCACACATAAAACAGTAAGAAAATTTCACCTAAAATTACGTTATCACAACAATTAATCACGCAGATGACTCTGAGAAGGTTAAAAATGTTTGCATTATACAGGCTATATTACATTTTCTTACCCATTTTGCTGCGATTTCGTTCCTTCTTTACGTTACCTTTCGCTTCCAAATCAGTTATTTCGCCTGTGGTGGTTATTCTGGATTCATTTCTCATGAATGGCAAAATTGTGGTCACCTCTATTCTGTAAAGCAGTATCATCCTAACATATTGAACTTACAACAGACACAAAAGATCCGAATCCTCCTGTAGTTTAAATGACAAATGTTTTGCTTTATCCTTATTACATTAAACCAAGCTTTCCTTCGTTCCCATAATCAAAATTATTTAATCATCCTCTACCTTCAAGAGGGAAATTTCTTCAGTACAAATCATATAGGCTGCAGTGCATCCCGCACCAGCGAAAACAGTAAGCTGTAATGCTCACAGCATCAGCAAAACACATAAACGTCGCTTTTCTAGGACAAGTATTAACGCAGAATAATTTTTTTAGGCTTTGGCTCAACATCAATCAAGACTACAAAAAGGATCCATATTTCCGGTCCATTCTCCATTTGCTGAAAAACTGCTCGTATTTGACTACCACAATAATATTTCAGAGCCACGTAAATTACACAAACCACAATTCTTCTTTCACCTTGAAGGGAATCAATATACTTACGAAATCCACAGACAGCACTTTACGTACTCAGCTATAAAGAACAAAAAAGACATATCATCAATATTAACATATCATCGCATATTGGAAGACAATGGTTCAACAATCGTATTATCGCATCCTGTTTTCAAGATTCCAAACTTACTCATTCCTTTCTCAGAGTTCTCCTATCTTAAAATATTCATACAGCACGCATACTATAGTAAGAGATCCTCATTTATACTGACAGATATAGAATAGTAATAGATAGATAGTAGCACTGAAAGCAGAAAATCGGAAACAAGGCTACTAACAGCTGGGGACCTGGGTTTGCCAGACCCATAATACCCACAGATCGGATATTCCCCTGAGTTTATGCACTAATTCAGCAACGATCTTGCTTTCCTCAGGAGCGACTCTTTTCAATTTACACACAAAAAAAAAAAAAACATAAACAGCATTTTACTCGTTCACAAAGAAACCTTTTATCTTCACGTTTGAATCAAACTAAATCCCAATTGCACAAAAAAAAAAAAATTTAAAACATCACTTCAATCCATCACATAGAAACATCTTTATCACTATTTTTACCAACATATTATTCAAAATGCATGTTATAAATTTAAACTAATCAATTGTCTCTCTTCACCGTCCTCTCTACTCCTCACTGCTCTTTCTACTCAATGTATGGTTTTACATTTGACACATGGTGTAGTCCTTTTGATTTCTTCGATCGAAGAGTTTCCACTTCTATGGCGTTTTTATGGGGAATCTTCCTTATCCGATACGGGCCGTTAAAGAGATTAAAAAATTTCTTGCAGACACCTGACCGTTTGTTAGACAGCTTGTGTGATCTGATAAGAACTTTTTGTCCTACATGAAACACTGTTTTTCTCACGTGTTTCTTATACGCCTTGACTCTGGCTTCTGCTGCACGCTTGATGTTGCGTAAAGCTAAGTCAACAATTGCGTTCCGGCGTAGTCTCGGCTCTAGTGGCCAAGGCACCACCTCTTTGAATTTGCTTGGGGGCTCCTTGTTTTTTAGCACAGTGATTGGCGGAAGCTTTGTTGACGTATTAGGCAACTCATTAATTATGTTCTGAAATCCTTTTAGGTGTATGTCCCACGATCGGTGATCACGACTGCAGTATAACCTACATAATTTTCCTAATTCACGCATAATACGCTCACTGGGGTTCGAGCTGGGGTGAAAGAGAGATATATATATATAGGTTTAATTCTTCTTCTTCGAAGCATCCGCTGCCAGTATTGCGATCTAAATTGTGGTCCATTATCCGAGATAACCCTTTTCACGCTCCCAACTTCATGCAGAAACTGCTTTTCAAATGCAGTTGCCACTGCCCTTCCTGTGGCTCGCTTCAACGGAGTCAGACACACAAACTTGGAGGTTAGCTCCACCGCTACAAAAACATATGCAAAACCTGCTTTAGATCGTATTAGTGGCCCAAATAGATCCACGGCCGCGAGGTCACAAAGTTTGCTTGGTATTATCGGGTGCAATGATGCAGCATAAGTCACTGTGGCCGCCTTTGCTCGCTGACAAGGTCCGCACACTCTAAGTACACCACGAATACGCCGTAGCATGTTATTAAAATAGCATGTCTCTTTCAGTTTTTCACAACATTTCTGTGCTCCGAAGTGACCATAACTCAAGTGTATGTACCATATAATTTTGTTTACGAGTTCCTCCGGAATCACCAACACCCATCTGGAGTCGTCCGGGGCTCGTTTCTTGAATAATATTCTATTGCGCACTAAGTAGTACTGGCGTATTCCTACATTCTCCTTGTCCTCCCACTTCGTCTTTATATCTTTCAGTACAGCGTCCTTATCCTGTTCGTCCGCTATACTCCCTAAAGAGGTGGTAACAAAATTCTCGAACGCTACATTCTGTAAGTATAGGATGCTAAAATTATTTTCACCCAGTTCCCTTTCTTCTGTGTGAAGCAAACCTATAGGAATGCGCGATAGAGCGTCAGCAATTACATTTTTTTGTCCAGGAATGTATTCTACAGTGAAGTTATATTCCTGTAGGTATAGTGCCCAGCGTCCTAGTCTCCCATGCGTGATTTTTGTGCTCATAAGAAATTGGAGTGCACGATGGTCAGTGTACACCTTGGTGGTCCTCCCAAATAAAAAATACCTAAATTTTGAGAATGCCCAAACTATCGCGAGTGCTTCGAGTTCCGTCACTGAATAATTTTTTTCACATCGAGAGAGCACCCTGCTCCCAAACGAGATTGTTTTCCAAGTTGTAATATCATCATTTCCTTCCGTTTGAAACAGTACCGCACCTAATCCTGACAAGGAACTGTCCGTCATTAAACAGAATTCTTGTGTCAGGTCGGGATGCACGAGGATGGGAGCCTCTACCAATGCCTTTTTCAATTTATAAAATTCATCCTGTGCCTCTTGATCCCAGACCCACAAAGCGTTCTTCCCTGTTAGTCCACATAGACGGGGTGTACCAAGTACACTAAAATTTATAAATCGCTTATAAAAGTTACACAGGCCTAAGAATGCGCGCAACTGTTTTTTATTTGTCGGCATTGCACACTCCGCTATCGCCGCAATTTTCTCCGGGTCAGGTTGTATTCCATTTGCTGAGACAATATGGCCTAAGAATTTTATGTTCTCTCGTCCGAACTGTGACTTATCTAAGTTGACTGTTACACCTGCCTTCTCAAAAACATCCAGTAGTCTGTTCAGAACGTCATTATGGTCCTCCCACGACTTTTCCGCAATTAATATGTCATCCACGTAAATTGTCACTCGCTGTTTCAAATCATCAGGTAAAATGCTATTTAATCCCCTTATAAAAGCAGCTGATGAGACATTTAGTCCGAACGGGAGGCGCCGGAATTGGAAACAATTTCCGTAACACAGGAACGCAGTATATAATCTGCAAGATGGGTGTAGCACGATTTGCCAAAAACTCGAACGGAGGTCGACAGATGATAGTACCTTTACCCCGTGGAAACGTTGTAAGAGTTCCTCAAGGCTCTCAGGCCTGTCCGTTTCCGACATAATAATTGTGTTTATCTGTCTCGAGTCTAGCACCAAACGAACCGAGTTGTCGCGTTTTGGCACGACAAGCAAGGGTGAGTTGTACGAGCTTACTGCCCGCTCAATTATTCCTTGTTCTAACATCTTGTTTATTTCCTTCTCCACCTGGGCTTTATATGCCACGGGAATAGGGTATGGTCTAACAGAAAACTTCTGATGTTCACGTACCCTGAATTGGTAAGTAAAACCCTTAATCGCCCCGGGAGTCTCAGAAAATACCCGTTCATGATTCCTAAGTAGGCAATACAATTTCTCCTTTTCCCTGTCCGTGGTTCTGACACCCGCGATGCTCTTTCTCAGTGCATCAGCAAAAGCAACATCTTTTCCCTGCTCACCAGACGTAGAGCACGACTCACTTACGTAGTTCACGAGTAGCTCCAGTCTGGGTTGCGACTCGGTTTGAGTTTGAAATTTTAGGCAACTAATTTCTGATTCGGCACGTAATATGCATTCATCAAATACTAAATTAATTGGCTGATCCCCAACATGAACCGTCATTACTCCTCCACCCATGTCAATTACTGCATGGTGGGCATTCATGAAGTCATTTCCTAAAATCATTGCCACATTCAGCATTGGGAGCACAAAGAAATTGTACTCAAACTCTCTTCCCTGGCAGGTAAAATTAAGCCGAGTCTGCCTTCGGATTTCTATGCTCTTACCGTAGATTGCGCCCTTCACTTTAATTCCTCGCACTTGAAAAACGGGCCAAGTCCCAGTCCCTTCGCATTTTTGAAATGCTGCCTCGCTCACTATCGAGAAAGGGCTTCCAGTGTCAATGACACACTTAAAACATATTTCGTTTACTGCAACTGTCACGACTGGATTTACTCCCGAAATTTTAGTACTCGTAGTTTCTTGCAACAAATCCTCTCTAATATCTTCCCTCTCTAAATACCGTATGCACTCCTTTGCCATGTCGTTCATTGTTTCCGATTGGGCGCCTTCTGCGCTGATCGTTTGTCATTGCCGGTTTTGTTCATTTCCATTTGCTGGATTATGTCTAGGGTTAGCTGGCCGAATTTCAACACCATGAGGTGCTCCGCCTATAGTCCTATTCCCACCGTGTTCACCGTAGTATCGATTCTGGTTGCCGTAACTGTTCCGTTCACGATTCTGTCTACGTCCTCGATCATTTCTGTTGTTCCACCTGTGTTCGCGACTGTCACCCCAGTTTCTATACGGCCGGTCCCGATTATTGTTCCGTTCGCGTCGCGACGACCAGTCACGCCGTTGATTAGTAATACGGCCACGACTGCGGTCGCGCTGCTGTGCCCCGTAATAACTTTGTGCCTGATTAGGCGGGCATTCTCCTGTATTGTATTCCAACTCTTGGAGAAGCGTCTTAAACGTTTCCACGTCCTCTTTGCATCGTCCCGCAAGAATGACGTGCCGCAAGTGCATCGGCAATTTGGTGATGCATATCCTAATTAGTTCCGCAGGCCCGTATGGGTCGTATAAAAATTGATTTGCCTGCAGCATGTGGTCGAATAGACGTGCAGGGCTGCCGAAACCAGACTGGTTCAAATTTGGCAGCATAATTATGCCATGTTTGACCCTATCTTGTGCCGCTTCCGACCAATAGGCGGACAGAAAGGCTTGTCGAAACTCCCGAGTGGAGTTGCAGTGACGCGCTGCCGACCTCATGCGAATCGCCGGTTCGCCTTCCAAATAGCCACACATATATTCTATCTTATGTGAACTTGCCCAGTCGGGAGGAAGACAGAACTCAAATTGCTCGAGCCATGCTCGTGGATGTATTCCTTTTTGCGAATTTCGGAATATTTCAAACTTTCTCACCGTAAGGAAATGTTTGAAATCAAATCCCCGCATTTCCTCCTGGCGAGGCCCTTGAATGTTTCTGTTTCTCTCATGTCTGCCCCTTAAATTACATTCTTCCCTGTCGTCAAAATCTCCCTCGTGGCCGGAGTCCCTCTCTGCACTGTTCATCCGGCTATTTTTAGTGCTATTGGCGAGTTCGGAATCACACGCCATGCGGTTTTCCAGATGCGCCACGCGTTCTTGTAATTCGCCTGTTACAGCTTTGTGTTGTCTGTTCACTTCAAACTGTCCCTTCTGAAATCTAAGAAGCGAACGCACTTCTTCGGTCTCTGCGGCCGCTACCGGTGTAGTATTGTTCTCGCTTTCCGTCAGCTTCATCGTGCCTACAGTGTCCGCTAATGCCGCAATCTTATCATCAATTTGTCTCTTGTCCTCCGCCCCAGTCTGCTTCAATTGTTCTATTTGCTGTTCCAACGCGTGGATCGCTAAACTGTTGTCCGCTATTGTGTTGCTAACGGACGTGGGACAATGCGTTTCCGCCTGCTGGACCCTCGAGATTACCTGCTGGTGTTCCCTTTGGCATTCTTCCCTCAGCTCTTCAAAATTCCTAAGTAGCCGTTCTTCGCTTTCTTTAGATTCGGTATCGCCCCTCCGCTTGCTCTGTTCTAAAGCTTGCAGACGATCATCGATTTGTTCAAATGTACGGCCTAATTCTTTCATAATATCACTTTTTATCTCACTTGCCAGATTGTTTATTCTTTGTGAGATATCATCGGACACTCTCTGCATCGACTTGTCGACTTTATTTGTCTGCTGGATTAGTTTTTCGTCTATTTGTTCGCCTAGCTCCCGGATCGATTTTTCAGATTTATGCGTCATTTGTTCGCCTAGCTCGCAGATCGATTTTTCGGATGATTCTTTTTGTTCTCGGAACGATTTTTCTGATGATTCTTTTTGTTCTCGGAACGATTTTTCAAATGATTCTTTATTTTGTTGCAATAAGGCTTTCATGAGTTCTGCCAAATCAATTTGGTTAGTTGGAGGCAAATTAATTTGTGGCTCTGATGTGAGCCCGTTCGTCCTGTCTTGCATTTCGTCTGAAGTATTCCCCATTGCATTTTCGGAACCGCCCGACGCGTTAACATTCGAAATTAAATTATCCCCTTGGTCCATGTTGGTTAGGTTGTCGGACAGCTTACTTTTAGTTTGGTTACGTGTCTGCATTAGTGCAATTTATAACCGGTATGCGACACACTAATCAAAATAAATGTGTCCCACAAAAATTACGACAGTCACACGAAAGATACCCAACCTAGTACGCACTTTTTTACACGCAATACAAATTTTTATCTTAGATCGAAACAGTGGAATTTACAAGCGAGAATAAAAAACACACAGACATATAAAACACACAAATATAAAAAACAAAACAAGACAAACAACGCAACGCCGATCAACAACGCCGTGAATCTTTTGAAAGTCTGCTCGGAAACAACGCAGAAGTTGTTTGAGCGCTGTAGGGAAAAAAATTAAGATTATAACACGCTCGCAATCTAACATTTCAGAGATTCCAGAGTCTAGCGGAATCACAGAACAGGGTCGCCATGTGTAAGGTTGTAACTTTAATTTTGGTATGCTGAAATGTAATATTGTTACTTTAATTTTGGTATACTGAAATCGGTGCTAATTCACAATGAAAGTGGGTTAAAAGCCGTGATCTGTCTGGGGACGCTAAACGTGGATTACTGGGCAACTGTTTCATCAGATATTTAGTCTAGGTTTAGCAAGCAGACTAACATTAATAATAATCTTTTAATAGTCATACAAAACCGGTAATATATATATATATAAAGGATAATTTAAATAAAAAGAAAGAAATCAGTTTATATTTGGAAATTTATTTTAAGATTGTTCATTAAAATTTCAGCGTATTATGCGTGAGTTATAACTGAGCTGGTGCCTTATTTACGATTGAAAAAATGTGAGATTGTAATCTTACGGAACACATAAAATATGGACCCAAGATTGGGAGACTGGATACAACACTGCATTCATAAAATAACACACGAAGAACATTGAAACATAAGCAAGAAGAAATTAACCACAACCAACAGATTCAGTTTTTACCCAAAGAAATTACGTTCATACCACAATCCTGTCCGTCATGTAATTACCACACACTGGTATACTAAATTCTTATTAACTCTTTGTGAAGTCTTCGCAAAAAGAATAGCTGGGGGCTACTTTGATGATTACACCACATGCTTCACGTGGTCAACTTGGTTTACACAAAGCGTACAACTCCACAATAATTTTGATAATTAAAATACATTAGATCGAAAAGCAACTGACAAAAGAAAAACCTTGAACTGGTCACTAACGTCTTACTATTAACCTGATGGGTCAAACAGTTATATAAGCACGTGGTAGTGGTCTCGCAAAGTACACCCCACGTGAGCTGAACATAAAGAAAATTTACTATATTGAAAATATAGTCAAGACGAGACGTTATAATCACACAAACATTCGCATTTAAGATTGATGAACTTAGTTAGAGTTACTGATCAACATGTGGTTCCACTTTATTCACAAAGTAGTAACAAAGCAACTACCGCAAAATAATCTGAATTTAACACGAGAATTACACTCCGCTGCACTTTAAGATAGCATTAGATATTTTAGAGCTAAACCTGAAATCAAGGTGATTAAATTTTCAGTTAGGCTGAACTTAAGAAATCCATTGTCCTACGGACTTACCAGACACGCGCTTAGCCGGAGATCTTACCACTTCAGACGCTCGCCACGGCCACACAGCAACCGCCCAACTGCCCAGCGTACTTCCTGAGGGTAGCTCACAAAGACCAACGGAAGTGGCCAGAGGGGCAGCTTCCTATACCAACATGACAACGGACGGACAGGACCATACTAAGGATAGAAACCTCTTTGCTTTTAGGAAGCGTAGCTACCTGTTCCGACGTTGGTCCTACTGTTCTCTAGCAGACAGCCTTGTCTGCTACCCTCAGCCGGCCGCGGTGGTCTAGCGGTTCTGGCGCTGCAGTCCGGAACCGCGGGACTGCTACGGTCGCAGGTTCGAATCCTGCCTCGGGCATGGGTGTGTGTGATGTCCTTAGGTTAGTTAGGTTTAAGTAGTTCTAAGTTCTAGGGGACTTATGACCGAAGATGTTGAGTCCCATAGTGCTCAGAGCCATTTGCCATTTTGCTACCCTCAAGCATGCAACTAGAAATACATATGCTCATTCATCCTCTCACACAAAAGGGAAGGGGGATGACAGTATCTTATCATATACAGTATATAAAAGAAAGCGGATGTAGGTTCCGTATGAGACTGTGTGACATGAATTACATATAAGAATTACATATAAACTGTGCTTTAAAGTGTAGTAGTGTGACAGATCGTTCTTGTTTATGTGTAAAAGTAACACGTTCCACTGCTCAGTCTCCTCCCAGATAGTCAGAAACGCCACAATACATTTAGAAGAGGAATTTATTCCATAAATGGCAACAGATTTAAGAAATTAAACATGAAAGGAATCCAACAGAGACCTTTCAAGCGTCTAGCTATTTTGCTCATATAAATTTATATCGGTGTGGTATTTAACTGGCTAAAGGCTTCCTTCGAATCAAGTTCCATTTTTTAGGAATTTCGAGAAAAGAAGATGATGCTACGAAGGCAAATTAGGTTCAAAAATTTCATCCCTTCAAGGTTATTTTGTATACCGAAAGTTGTACTTGTGCGATGACATGCTTATGGCCTTCAGTCCAACAACTGGTTTGATGCAGATCTCCACGCTACTCTATCCTGTGCAAGCCTCTTAATCACCTTGTAACTACTGAGACCTACTTCTTTCTGAATCTGCTTACTGTGTTCATGCTTTGGTCTCCCTCTACGATTTTTACCCTCGACGCTGCCCTCCAGTACTAAATTGGTGATCCCTTGATGCGTCAGAACATGTCCTACCAACCGATCCCTTCTTTTAGTCAGGTTGCACCAAAACTTTCTCTTCTCCCCAATTCTATTCAGTACTTCCTCATTAGTTATGTAATCGCACCATCCAATTTTCAGCATTCTTCTGTAGCACCACATTCTGAAAGCTTCTATTCTCTTCTTGTCTAAACCGTCTATCGTCCATGTTTCACTTCCATACATGGCTATACTACATACAAATACTTTCAGAAAGGAATTCCTGACACTTAAATCTGTACTCAATGTTAACAAATTTCTCTTCTTCAAAAACGCTTTTCTTGCCATTGGCAGTCTATATTAAATATCCTCCCTACTTCGACCACCATCCGTTATTTTTCTTCCCAAATAGCGATACTCATTTACTACTTTAAGTGTCTCATTTCGTAATGTAATTCCCTCGCCATCACCTGATATAATTCGACGACATTCCACTATCATCGTTTTGCTTTTGTTGATGTTCGTTGTAAATAACATTTCGTTCTCTGTATTTTACCCCTGCCTCCCTTAGAATTTAAAGTGAGTGTTCCAGTCAACATTGTCAAAACCTTTCTCTGAGACTACAAATGCTATAAACATAGGCTTGCCTTTCCTTAACGTGTCTTCTATGAGAAGTCATAGGGTCAATATTGCCTCCCATGTTACAACATTTCTCCGCAATCCAAACTGATCTTTCCCGAGGTCAGTCTCTAGCAGTTTTTCCATTCTTCCGTAAAGGATTCGTGTTAGAATTTTGCAGCCGTGACTTATTAAACTGATAGTTCGGTAATTTTCACAATTGTCAGTACCTACTTTCTTTGGAATTGGGATTATTATATTCTTCTTGAAGTCTGCGGGTATTTCGCCATTCTCATACATCTAGATCACCAGATTGAAGACTTTTGTCATGGCTGGCTCTCCTAAGGCTATCAGTAGCTCTAATGGAAAGTTGTCTACCCCCATAGCCTTGTTTCGACTTAAGTCTTTGAGTACTTTGTCAAATTCTTCACGCAGTATCAAATCTCCCTTCTCATCTTCCTCTACGTCCTCTTCCATTTCCATGATATTGCACTCAAATACTTCTCCCTTGTATAGACCCTCCATATACTCCTTCCACCTTTTTGCTTTTCCTTCTTTGTTTAGGACTGGTTTCCCATCTGAGGTCTTGATATTCGTACCGGTGGTTCTCTTTTCTCCGAAGGTCTTTTTAATTTTCCTGTAGGCAGTATCTATCTTATCCCAAATGATATATGCTTCTACATCTTTACAGTTTTCCTCTAGCCATTCCTGTTTTGCCGTTTTGCACTTCCTATCGATCTCATTTTTTAGACGTTTGTACTCCCTTCGCCCTTTTCATTTATTGAATTTTTGTATTTTCTCCTCTCATCGAGTAAAGTCAATATCTTTTGTTTTACCCAACTATTTCTGCTGGCCCTCGTCTTTTTGCCTACTTGAACCTCTGCTGCCTCCACTTTTTCAACTCTCAAAGGTACCCATTACTTCTTATATTATATTTCTTTCCCTCCTCTTGTCAATCATTCCTTAATGCTCCCTCTGAAACCCTATCCAACCTCTGGTTATTTCAGTTTACCCAGGTTCCGTCTCCTTAAATTTCTGCCTTTTTTCAGTTTCTTCAACTTTAATCTGCAGTTCATAACCAATAAATTGTGGCCAGAGTCCACATCCGCCCCTGGAAATGCCTTAGAATCTAAAATATGGCTCCTAAATCTCTGTCTAACCATTTTATAATCAATCTGACACCTTCCGGTGTCTCTAGGTCTCTTCCACGTATGCAGCCTTCTCTCATGATTCTTAAACCAAGTGTCAGCTTTGATTAAATTATGCTCTATGCAAAATTCTACCAGGCGGCTTCCTCTTTCATTATTCCTTTTCCCTAAGTCCATATTCACCTACTACTTTTCCTTTCTCTTCCTTTTCCTACTATCGAATTCCAGTCTTCCATGACTATTAAATTTTCGTCTCCCCTAGCTATTTGAATAATTTGTTTCATGTCATTATACATTTCCTCATTCTCCTCCTCATCTGCAAAGCTAGTTGGCATATAAACTTGTACTACTGTGGTGGGTGTGGGCTTCGTATGTATCTTGGCTACAATAATGCGTTCACTGTGCTGTTCATAGTAGCTCATCCGCGTTCCTACTTTTGTATTCTTTGTTAAACCTACCCCTGCAGCACCTCTACTTGATTTTGTATTTATAACCCGTATTCACCTGACCAGAAGTCTTGTTCCTCCTGCCACCTAACTTCACTAATTCCCACTATATCTACCTATCCATGTCCCTTTTTAAGTTTTCTAACCTACCTGCCCGTTTAAGGGATCTGACATTCCACGCTCCGATCCGCAGAACGCAGGTTTTGGTACTCCTGATAACGCCGGAGATCCGAATGGGGGAATATTTTACCTACAGAATATTTTACCCAAGACAATGCCAGCATCATATAACCATACATTAGAGCTGGATGCCCTCGGGAAAAATTAAGGCTTAGTTTCCTCTTGCTTTCAGACGTTCGCAGTACCAGCACAGCGAGGCGTTTTGGTTGATATTGCAAGGCCAGATCAGTCAATCATTCTGACTTTGGCCCTGCAACTACTGAAAAGGCTGCTGCCCCTCTTCAGGAACCACGCGTTTGTCTGGCCTCTCAACAGCTAACCTTCCGTTGTGGTTGTATTGCTGAGACACGCAAGTTTTCCCAGCAACGACAATGTCCATGGTTCCGGGGGGGGGGGGGGGGGGCAGAAAGAAGAAAAGACAAATGTTTTGTGAAAGTATTTGAATGAAAGTAAGGAAAAAAAAATCTGACGCACCTATGAGTGATGCTCGAAATCATGTACAGCAAAGGAGGTGCTGACTGAGAATTTAAAGTTCACTATTTAACCTAGATACTTAGAATTAAAAAAAAATAGACTACTGGAGGATATTCAAACTAGTCAAATCTACTTTATTTCTTACTGTTACACAAATCATTTCACAAAATATTTGACCCTTCTGCCGCTGTTTATAGCTGAGTTCAGTTCCCGATGCCCACGACCCCCTTTAAGGCTGTTTTATTTTTCAGGGTCTGAACTGGTATTCGGTGTAACGCAATTTTTCCTAATCGTTTCCCAGCTCTACTGAATGTGGCGGTGACCGGCGAGCTATTTATGAACTGAGTGCTGGACCGCAAGCGTTGTTGACAGTGAAACTTCCATCCCAGTTTATCAGGGTTTTCTGATTTCTTTATTTCGACATACTTCTTCCTGTGCTGTCCCAGAAACTTGGCGTAGCCATACGATAAAATAAATAAATTAATTAATTCTACGGTGAGGATCTTCATATTTGAAGGTGTTCGAGGTTTATGGGCCAGAGTCTATAGCGCCGAATTTTTTTCTATCGACTGCTGATTGCTCCGAGTTAAGGAGATAGAGATGTGTGTCCGTTGGTTTCCTATATGCACTGTGACCCAGAAATCTGTTCGTTCTTCTCTTTACTATCTCTGGGGCTGGTTTTAAGAGAACGAATCTCTTGTTCTATAGCTGAGTAATGTGGTCAATCTCTCTTCGTTTTAAGAATCCAGTACATTATTGACCCTAAGAAAAGTTTCTCTAACACACAAAACCCCCAACTTGCAGGTTACAGTTACTCCGCTAGGGGTGTATCCGATTCCTTTGTGTTGTGCACACCTTTTAGCGGAAGTTGGGAAATTCGAATCTGAGATCGACGCAAAATCGTCTGGTTCATGTCCAAAGTTACCTCAAAGGGTAGGCGCAACTCATTGTACAAAAAACACACGGAATAAAACATCACAGAACTACGGCTATGTACCATTTATTACATTTAAATTACAGATGTATATAATACACTCCTGGAAATGGAAAAAATAACACATTGACACCGGTGTGTCAGACCCACCATACTTGCTCCGGACACTGCGAGAGGGCTGTACAAGCAATGATCACACGCACGGCACAGCGGACACACCAGGAACCGCGGTGTTGGCCGTCGAATGGCGCTAGCTGCGCAGCATTTGTGCACCGCCGCCGTCAGTGTCAGCCAGTTTGCCGTGGCATACGGAGCTCCATCGCAGTCTTTAACACTGGTAGCATGCCGCGACAGCGTGGACGTGAACCGTATGTGCAGTTGACGGACTTTGAGCGAGGGCGTATAGTGGGCATGCGGGAGGCCGGGTGTACGTACCGCCGAATTGCTCAACACGTGGGGCGTGAGGTCTCCACAGAACATCGATGTTGTCGCCAGTGGTCGGCGGAAGGTGCACGTGCCCGTCGACCTGGGACCGGACCGCAGCGACGCACGGATGCACGCCAAGACCGTAGGATCCTACGCAGTGCCGCAGGGGACCGCACCGCCACTTCCCAGCAAATTAGGGACACTGTTGCTCCTGGGGTATCGGCGAGGACCATTCGCAACCGTCTCCATGAAGCTGGACTACGGTCCCGCACACCGTTAGGCCGTCTTCCGCTCACACCCCAACATCGTGCAGCCCGCCTCCAGTGGTGTCGCGACAGGCGTGAATGGAGGGACGAATGGAGACGTGTCGTCTTCAGCGATGAGAGTCGCTTCTGCCTTGGTGCCAATGATGGTCGTATGCGTGTTTGGCGCCGTGCAGGTGAGCGCCACAATCAGGACTGCATACGACCGAGGCACACAGGGCCAACACCCGGCATCATGGTGTGGGGAGCGATCTCCTACACTGGCCGTACACCACTGGTGATCGTCGAGGGGACACTGAATAGTGCACGGTACATCCAAACCGTCATCGAACCCATCGTTCTACCATTCGTAGACCGGCAAGGGAACTTGCTGTTCCAACAGGACAATGCACGTCCGCATGTATCCCGTGCCACCCAACGTGCTCTAGAAGGTGTAAGTCAACTACCCTGGCCAGCAAGATCTCCGGATCTGTCCCCCATTGAGCATGTTTGGGACTGGATGAAGCGTCGTCTCACGCGGTCTGCACGTCCAGCACGAACGCTGGTCCAACTGAGGCGCCAGGTGGAAATGGCATGGCAAGCCGTTCCACAGGACTACATCCAGCATCTCTACGATCGTCTCCATGGGAGAATAGCAGCCTGCATTGCTGCGAAAGGTGGATATACACTGTACTAGTGCCGACATTGTGCATGCTCTGTTGCCTGTGTCTATGTGCCTGTGGTTCTGTCAGTGTGATCATGTGATGTATCTGACCCCAGGGATGTGTCAATAAAGTTTCCCCTTCCTGGGACAATGAATTCACGGTGTTCTTATTTCAATTTCCAGGAGTGTATATCAAATGAAAGACCACCTTAAACAGTTCTGTCTGTTTACCTGTGCACATGAACATGCACTGTTTCTTGTGAATTCTGGTAGAAACCGCTAGTAGCAAAGATGGCGACTAGTGAACAGAAAGCTTTTTGTGTTTTACATTTCGCAGTGACTGACTCTGTTGTTACGAGCTCAAAGTAACGTGCATTCCGCATTAAGTTCCAATGTAGTCTTCCAAGTGGGAATAACATCCGTAAATGGTATTACCAGTTTAAAGACACTGGCTGTCGTTGCAGAAGGAAGAGAACGGGACAACCTGTTGCTCAAGGGCTTGTTGAGTGAGTCAGAGAGAGACGCGTAATCAGAAGAAATCATTTCGGAAGGATAGTTGTGAATTAGCATTTCTAGTGGCGTCTATGTCTTGGCTACTAAGGATGCACTAACGTGTCCTGATCGTTTGAAGCCCTTACGGGCTCTAAAGCCTGTGTACTACGATCTACATGCCAAGTTTGAAAATGAAATGTTACTACATGACGATGAACATTTTGTGCATGGTGTCATCTTCAGTGATGAATCGACATTTTACCTAAGTGGAAATGTGAACACACATACTTTTCACATCTGGGGGGGAGGGGGGGGGTAGCAGATCCGCACGAGATGGTGCAGTTGAACGAGACACTGCTCAGTTCAGGTATCATCGAAACGAGCATTAAATTCCCCCATTGCTATGACCATATTCAGCACTATTTATTGTGACTAAGAAAACAGCAACTGTTTTCCATCCAAATTTTATCACAGTTTGTATAACCATAATAATAGTACTGGTTGTTCCAAAATGAATTTAAGTGTTTTAGGGTTTTGTAGCATATATTACGTTCAACTTATAATTACAAGAATTTGTCACATGAAAGAATAATTCAAATGGCATCATTTATCAATGTGAAGTTACATGTTCTAACTCGCGCCGTGTTAGTTCACATAAATTGTGTCCATCGTTTCATAGGAACCCCAGAGATGCTGCCTCCATTGCCAGAAGGGGGATGGGAATCCCCGGGAAAAAGGAAAAGAAGGATAAAATTAGACAAGAAAAACAGGACTCTCCTATAGTTACTCTGACAGATTGCTATGTACTTAGGCCACGAGTAGGATTGGTGAGCTAACAAGAAGATTGCAAAATAAAAGAGGACACAATAATGTACCCCTTTTCATGCGTTTGCTTACTAATTATTAGAGTTATGTGTGTATATATGTTATGGCTATGTTTACGTTTTCGGAAGTACTGAGTTATAGATAGTGATGCTCTACGAAACTACTCTCGAGTGAACATAAAGGAAACTTTTTGTGCAAATACTGACTAAAGAAATTTTGACTGCAACTTGCAATATTTGTGGCGATCCACAGCCTCCAGATGCTTAATAAACGTAAACATGGTCCGTGGTAGGCTGTAATGCGATGTTTATTTAATCGTGCGATTAGCTAATTTCTATTAAGCGTCATTGTCAAGCACTTGTAAAACCAACATGGAAAAACACCAAGTTGTCTGCATACATCGCCATTTATAAATAACATGTTACATGTCTCACATTAAGACAAAACATTACTCTACAAATTTCTAACTTACATTTGTAACATATGTATTTCATGTCATTTTCAAATTACTCTTAATTATAAGTAAAAACTGACAATATTCCGTCATTTGACGATAGGATCCACGCTACAGCGAAACCTTTTAAGATCGCATTCGGATTTTTGCTCTTTGTACAACAATATGGTAATTGACAGCAGCTGGTAATTTGTTGTTACAGGTACATATTATCCAAAGGCATAAAGACACTTGATAGCGCAGGTACTATACATATACATATATTGCAGCCTACTAGGGAAGTGTAAATAGTTGTAAATAAATTAGTGCGTATGTTACAGGTACTTCTCAACGGAAATCAGGAGACTGGACTTTTCTGAGGAAGAGCGGACTGTAACGGGATAATTTATCGTAGTACTTGCACCACAAACATGGAGAAACAGGAGAAAAAGCATCGCCTGTGACCTATTCCCGGCGTCCTGAAGCTCCATCTTGTGCTCCAGGTACTGTCATAATTCATCTGTTTACGTCTATAACAAACCATAACATACATTACTGCAAATGATAACTACCTTTTAATGCACATGCGCCTTCTTATCCTTGCTCTCTTTATACAAGTTATGGAAGGTTATAGATAGCATATTTGCATATCTAAAGGAAAGAATATAAACTCTTTTATAATCACAGAAATGCTGCAGATTTTAATAGTCTGTGAATATTTCAAGTTTACAACACCAACTCGCACATACCGATCTCGTCATCTTAACCTAAGTGGTTTTCATCATTCACACCCAGATGGCACGCGCCTCCTCTCTTGCAGGGCCTCCCTCTCTGTACAACATATGACAAATATTTTTGCGGCATAGAAACACAAAAAACAATAATGAACCTCTGCTCTTTCTTTTTGAAGAAAGCCCGTTTGCATGGGAGGCGAGCACGTTACCACCCAGCTAAGCAGGCGGACATTAAAAAATTAATGTAGAGTAATGAAATTGCGGGAATATACGAGGGCTATTCGGAAAGTAAGGAACGATCGGTCGCGAAAAGGAAACCACAGTGAAAATCCGATGAAGTTTTGCTCGGGTGTGTTGGGAAGTGTCTCTATTATGCCCGTCCGTCGCGTAACGTCGTTCTTTTTAGTTCTGAGCAAAACTAAAGATACCTAGAACAATTGTGTCTACCGCCAAGTACGAGGGCCTGGTGAGAAATTTCGCCTGAAGCTACGCAGCCAACATTACATAACTGTCGTGCATGTTCTTATTCAAGACAATTGTCAGCCGCATTCTGCAGGGGCAATGAAGATGCTCCTGCATCGTTTCCAATTGGAAATGTTTGATTACCCACAATGCAGCCCGTAATTGTCTCTCGCTGAGTATCATCTCTGCTCACATGATCCGCTGGCTATGAAGACAAGATTTTGCACAGACGACGAGCTGTAGGACAGCGTAGAGAATTGGTGGAAAGCACTGGCGGCTGCCTTCTATAACGAGGGTATTGGAAAGTTGGTACAACGCTACGACAAACGTGTAAGTCGGGTCGGCGACTATGGAGATAAGTAGCTGGAAGTTGTTGCTAACTGTTGAAAATAAAACAGTTTTGATTTTCACTGTGGTTTCCATTTCGCGACCTATCGTCCCTTACTTTCCGAATAGCCCTCGTATTTTTGTAGGCAACAGATCTAAGTGATTAACATAGCAAGATAACAGGTGAATGTAAGCGACAGATAAGCCACCGAAATGAGAAATGCTGGTACATTAATAATCGATGTAGTGGCCAGAATGTTGACTGCAAGAATGCATATGTGCGTACACTGTGTTGTACAGCTGCCGGATGTCAGTTTGCGGTAAGGAGTTCCATGCCTGTGGCACTTGGTCGATCAATGCTGGGACGGTTAATGCTGTTAGCGAATGACGCTGGTGTTGACGCCCGATGATGTTCCATATGTGCTCGACTGGAGACAGATCTGGTGATCGAACAGACCAAGGCAACATGTGGACAACTTGTAGAGCATGTTCGGTTACAACGCCGGTATATGAGCGAGCATTATCCTGTTGGAAAACAGTTCCTGGAATGCTGTTCGTGAATGGCAGCACAACAGGTCGAATCACAAGACAGGCGTACAAATACGCAGTCAGGGTGCGTGGAACAACCGTAAGAGTGCTCCCGGTGTCATACGGAATCTCAACCCAGAGCATAACTCCAGGTTGGTTGCAGGCCCCCAACTGGCCTTCTCCTAACGAACACACGGCCGTCATTGGCATTGAGGGAGAACCAGCTTCAAACCACAACAGAGGGAAGGAGCGTACAGCTTTTCGTAACCCTATTACACGACCTCGTTCAAACTCAGTGAGATGCTGAAATGGCGTCTTTCTCGCATTAAAAGCTTCTTGACGAACATAAACTCGCCACGTTCAGCCTCAAAGGTAACTAACGCTAACAGCCGTTACAGCGTGTGTTTAAAGCAAACAGGATTTTCATCCTCGTAGTGAGGCTACTAGCGCCACTCTTATGCGACTGGCGAGAAACTTGGACAGACTTCACAGTTTAGATGCAGAAACACGTGTACTAGCTTTTGTTTATGTCGCACAACTCCTTCTTGGTTTTTAGATTTTTTTCCGTGAAGTATAAGGGGCTAAAGTGTCGAAACAACATGTAATTCCACCTTTTCCGCAACGACACAAAGTCAGCACAATAGGCTGTAGGGTGGTAGGAGTGGACCAAAGTAACACATCAGGCAATCGCCACGTTGCATGAGTGGGGTCTTCGTGGTCGGCTCCCGGCTTTTCTTCAAACCTTTTTATTGCGCCGCTCTTTCCGGGTGCAAGTCGGTGCCACCTCTAGTTCATCTTATATACAGGAAAATGGGGTCCCGCAGGGCTCAGTGTTGAGCGTCTCCTTATTTCTAGTGGCCATTAATGGTCTGGCTGCAGCAGTGGGGTCGTCGGTGTCTCCTTCTTTGTATGCCGACGACTTCTGCATCTCATTTAGCTCCACGACTACGGGAGTCGCCGACCGCAGGCTGCAAGTCGCCGTTCGCAAGGCAGCATCATGGGCTCTGACTCATGGTTTTCAGTTCTCTGCAGCCAAGACTCGAGTTATGCACTTCTGCAGGCGTCGGACGGTCCACCCTCATCCTGAACTTTACCTCGGCGGCCACCTGCTTGAAGTGGTGGACACTTGCCGCTTCTTGGGACTCGTGTTTGATGCCCGGCTCACATGGGTTCCTCATGTTACTCAGCTGAAGCAAAAATGCTGGCGGCACCTCAACGCCCTCCGCTGCCTTAGCCACACATCTTGGGGTGCAGATCGCTGCACGCCGCTGCGATTGTACAGAGCCCTTGTGCAGTCCCGGCTTGATTATGGGTGCCTGGCCTATGGGTCTGCATCACCCTCAGTGTTGAAGTTGTTAGACCCCATACACCACTGTGGGGTTCGGCTTGCAACTGGCGCTTTTCGTACCAGCCCTGTAGATAGTCTACTGGTGGAGGCCGGGGTTCCCCCGCTGCGGATTCGCCGCCATCGACTGCTCGCCGACTATGCTGTCCACGTGCATTGCTCGCCAGACCATCCCAATCGTCGCCTGCTTTTCCCTGCCATGGTCCTCCATCTGCCCGAACGGCGACCTAGGTCTGGGCTTTCCGTAGCTGTCCGTGTCCAGTCCCTGCTGTCAGAACTGGGGTCATTCCCTCTTCTGCCTCCCTTCTGGGTCCGTACACCTACGCCTCCCTGGTGTTTGTCCCGGCCGTCCGTCCGTCTGGATTTGGCACAGGGACCTAAGGACTCGGTTCCGCCTGTGGCCCTCCGTCGCCGTTTTTTTGCGCTCCTCGAATCATATCCGGGCTGTGAGCCTGTCTACACTGATGGTTCCCTGGTTGATGGTCGCACTGCCTACGCTTTTGCTCACACTGCCCATGTTGAGCAACGCTCCTTGCCGGCTGGCTGCAGTATTTTTACTGCAGAGCTGGTGGCCATCTTGCGCGCTCTTGAGCATATGCGTTTCTGCTCAGGTAGGTCCATCGTCATCTGCAGTGACTCCCTGAGCAGCCTTCAGGCCATCGACCGCTGCTATCCCTCTTCTCCTCTGGTGTCCTCTATTCAGGAGTCTGTTTCCGCCATTGCCCGTTCTGGACGTTCGGTGGTCTTGGTTTGGGCGCCAGGTCATGTTGGCATCCCGGGGAACGAACGTGTTGACAGGCTGGCCAAAGGGGCGCTCGACGCCCCAGCTTTGGAGATCGGCCTCACGGCTCCCGATCAGCAGCTGGTGTTGCGCCGTAAGGTGCTTGGGATGTGGTCTGCTGAGTGGCGAGGCTTGACAATGCCTAATAAACTGCGGGCTGTCAAGGAGACGACCGATGTGCGGCGCTCCTCCCTGCGGTCTTCTCGCAGGGACTCTGTTATCCTGTGTCGGCTCCGCATCGGCCATACATACCTGACGCACGGCCATCTTTTGCGTCAGGAGGATCCCCCCCTGTGTTGGTGTGGGTCCCGGCTGACGGTCGCCCACATTTTATTGGAGTGTCCCCGACTGCGCACCCTTCGGCAGTCTTTTAATTTCCCGGGCACCTTGCCTTTGATTTTATGCGACGATGCCTCCATGGCTGACAATGTTTTACATTTTATCCGTGCTAGTCCTTTTTATGGATCCATTTAGGTGGGTCCTGCACTTTTCCGTTTCTGTGTCTTTTGTCCTCGCGTCTCTCCATATTTGTTGCTGTTTTGGTGTCTCATCGGATGGTTGACTCTTTCCCTTTTTTGTTGTCGTGGTCAGTCAACCAGTCTCCGGCCATCTTCTTTTCTTCTATTTCTTTCTGTCTGGTGTTCGTCTGTAGTCTTCTTTTCTGTAGTGTTCGTTGCCTAATTTGTGTTCTTTAGCACCTGGGGGGGGGGGGGGCGGGCAGTCTCCTTCCCCTTGGGGTTTTATCTGCTCTGCGACTTTGTCTCGCTTGTTTTTGGAACGGGGGACTGATGACCTTAGCTGTTTAGTCCCCCATAAACATCCCAACAACCACCACCACCATTGACAGTTGCATCGAACACTTTATTTGATACCTTTAAACAAGAGAACTTGACAAATAAAACCATCACATGTTTAAAACTACCACACATCTTTAAAAATTACCATTCAGGGGAAAATAAATTGCTTCAGTTTTAAACATTCATAAAAACGTGGCACTTATGGCCTGTTACACATTTACTGAAATGAATTAAATTTTATATACTTTAAATTGTAATCAAGCTGAAGAACAATTTACTAAAATTTAACTAACGTATTCTTTCATTACAACAGTGATTGTTATTACCAAAATAATTCAGAGTTCAGGCAAGAATCAGATACCATGGCACACAACAGGCTACTTAAATGGTAGGCACCACATAATTTAGCATATAAAATATAAAATTTCATGTGAGCAAACAAGCTCCTGAGATTTAACAACTACGGATGCCCGCCCGCTCAGCTGTTTCCAGTACAGGCTCAACATGGACCTCAGACGGGAGCAGCAGAGGTCACGAATGGGCACGAGAAAATTCCAGAACTAGTGGGTATCTACAACAGACTGACATCTGCCTCAAATAACTAGAAAGACATAATTACAATTCAGATATATATATATATATATATATATATATATATATATATATATATATATATATATATATATATATAGTGACTGGCCATATTAACTCCTTGGTGTGATATAGATACAATAACTATGCGGTACTTAAACAAGGGTCAGAAAACTGCTTTCAATGGCGATTAAACCTTGACAGTAGGGATCTACAACGGAATGTCTCAGCACTCAAGGCGCTCGTAAATGTTAATGATTACACCAGATACACCTTAAAACATAACGTATTAAACCAATTAAAATCAATACATTGAAGGCCAGACTGAGTAGGAGTAGCGACGGCCGCCCAAGAAAATACAGTCAACCGCACAGAACCCTGTAGTGGATTCCGACCACAATTTGCAGGGTAAGCAAGGCCCTTACCCTCTTTCCGACGAAGCCAGCCACCGCAGATCCCGATGACAGGAAAGATGAAGCAAGCGGAAAAAACACCAACGGCTTCCCGGTAACGTCTCTTTCCACGCCGGCGATATTTGCCACGGCACCGTCACCCGGGTGACAGCCCCTTTTAACGTGCCCTCCTTGCTGGCTGACACCGGACCTTAGCTGTCCGCCATAGTTCCCAAAACGCCGTTATTTGCTCCAAAAGCAAAACCACTCAGCTTTTCCTCTCGCTCCCGATCGGCTCGGTAGGTAGCGCCACCGCCTGCTCTGCGCACACTGTCGGAAAGATGACCCATATCGGCGGCGGGAATATCGCTGATCGAGCCACACGGCTCAGGGGTGAACAAAAAGCTTCCATTCGAAGACCTAATAGTTCAGAATCGATATGCGAATCAGACAAAATCGTCGTCAGCACGTAGGCAATGTTCCTACCGACGCACCAAACTGAATACACCAGTTTGGTAAAACAACGTGTTCTGCTGCTTGAAAAAGTCCTTAACTACTTGCTATTCATCCACGTCCGACAGGAATTGGCAACCGTTCAAGAAGTTTTTTAAAGGAGTGAAAGCGTGATACTCGCGTTGTGGTGGTGAGAGGGGGGGGGGGGGGGAGGTTATAGGTTGGGAGGGTATTCGAGTGTGTCCGAATTGGGCTGTCGGTAGTTCTGCGTTACGACATTTGCGATACGAGAAAATCATAAATCATGAAGCAGTGCCACCTCTTGTCGCAGAACAGTGGTATTCGGCAGACATGCTGACCTATACACATTCTTCATTCTCCGATGGACGTCTACCGGTGTTAATCCTTCGGCAGCCAAGGAAAGAATGAGAGCACTTTGGTCCTCTTTGGAGGCATTTAGTAATTACATCAGTATAATTGACTTTTCTGCGTTTACCGCACGCTTGTCAGAGAGACACGAATGCCACACTAATATCTTGCGTAAAGGTCGGTGCTTATATACTTGCATCGGAGTCACGTTATGTTGCACATACACAGCAGCAACGCCCTCGAATGGAAAATTTTAGCTCATCCTCTATAGTTTAGAAAAATATTTTACGTATACTATAATTTCATTTGTGTGCTGAGAAATCTGCATTTCTTACAGAACCAGTAAAGAGAGATGGGCTGCAGAGTGGGAGCTGGACACCAATAGAAAAGATTAGTGAGCACATACACACACACACACACACATATATATATATATATATATATATATATATATATATATATATATATATATACAGGTTGTTTCAAAAATGACCGGTATATTTGAAACGGCAATAAAAACTAAACGAGCAGCGATAGAAATACACCGTTTGTTGCAATATGCTTGGGACAACAGTACATTTTCAGGCAGACAAACTTTCGAAATTACAGTAGTTACAATTTTCAACAACAGATGGCGCTGCGGTCTGGGAAACTCTATAGTACGATATTTTCCACATATCCACCATGCGTAGCAATAATATGGCGTAGTCTCTGAATGAAATTACCCGAAACCTTTGACAACGTGTCTGGCGGAATGGCTTCACATGCAGATGAGATGTACTGCTTCAGCTGTTCAATTGTTTCTGGATTCTGGCGGTACACCTGGTCTTTCAAGTGTCCCCACAGAAAGAAGTCACAGGGGTTCATGTCTGGAGAATAGGGAGGCCAATCCACGCCACCTCCTGTATGTTTCGGATAGCCCAAAGCAATCACACGATCATCGAAATATTCATTCAGGAAATTAAAGACGTCGGCCGTGCGATGTGGCCGGGCACCATCTTGCATAAACCACGAGCTGTTCGCAGTGTCGTCTAAGGCAGTTTGTACCGCCACAAATTCACGAAGAATGTCCAGATAGCGTGATGTAGTAATCGTTTCGGATCTGAAAAATGGGCCAATGATTCCTTTGGAAGAAATGGCGGCCCAGACCAGTACCTTTTGAGGATGCAGGGACGATGGGACTGCAACATGGGGCTTTTCGGTTCCCCATATGCGCCAGTTCTGTTTATTGACGAAGCCGTCCAGGTAAAAATAAGCTTCGTCAGTAAACCAAATGCTGCCCACATGCATATCGCCGTCATCAATCCTGTGCACTATATCGTTAGCGAATGTCTCTCGTGCAGCAATGGTAGCGGCGCTGAGGGGTTGCCGCGTTTGAATTTTGTATGGATAGAGGTGTAAACTCTGGCGCATGAGACGATGCGTGGACGTTGGCGTCATTTGGACCGCAGCTGCAACACGGCGAACGGAAACCCGAGGCCGCTGTTGGATCACCTGCTGCACTAGCTGCACGTTGCCCTCTGTGGTTGCCGTACACGGTCGCCCTACCTTTCCAGCACGTTCATCCGCCACGTTCCCAGTCCGTTGAAATTTTTCAAACAGATTCTTTTTTTGTATCGCTTTTCGGTCTTTTGGTTACATTAAACCTCCGTTGAAAACTTCGTCTTGTTGTAACAACACTGTGTTCTAGGCGGTGGAATTCCAACACCAGAAAAATCCTCTGTTCTAAGGAATAAACCATGTTGTCTACAGCACACTTGCACGTTGTGAACAGCACACGCTTACAGCAGAAAGACGACGTACAGAATGGCGCACCCACAGACTGCGTTGTCTTCTATATCTTTCACATCACTTGCAGCGCCATCTGTTGTTCAAAATTGTAACTACTGTAATTTCGAAAGTTTGTCCGCCTGAAAATGTACTGTTGTCCCAAGCATATTGCAACAAACGGTCTCGTTTAGTTTTTATTGCCGTTTCAAATATACCGGTCATTTTTGAAACACCCTGTATATATATATATATATATATATATATATATATATATATATATATGTGTGTGTGTGTGTGTGTGTGTGTGTGTGAACTATGTGGGTAGTACTAGCGTAAGAATTCTAGGCCACAGCACTGCAGGTTAAGTAAAACATCTGTTTACTCTATTTACGTGTTCACTAATCTTTTCTATTGGGGTCCAGTTCCCACTCTGCAGCCCATCTCTCTTTACTGTTGTGTTCAGAGCAGCACACTGGTTCTGCAAGAAATGCAGATAGATTTCTCAGCACACAAATTAAATTATAGTATACGTAATATATATATATATATATATATATATATATATATATAGTTACAAGAGTTATAATAATAAAACTAAATTACTTTTTTAATTATTAGTCACATACGAATTGAATCATACAATACCGATAAATATTTAAGTGCAAGCTATCGTCCCGAAGTAACTGAATACATCAGATTAACAAAAGAGATCAATATAATGCAGGAATCCGTAAAAATTCTAAATTACGTAACATACATTTACTTGTCATTCATTACAAGATTACAGTCAAGAAAATGTGTTTTAGATGTAGACAGTACCAAACACACTTATTATGCAAAACATATTCATGACTCATCATCTAATTTCTCCTTACTGACACAATCAGCAGATATCTGTACGAAATGGTCCATGCATAAATATCTGTCATATCTTTTGCAAGAATATTTTGGTTTGCAGTGTTTATTTCTTGGACATTAGACACAACAACTTTGTTTTTTCTGAACTTTGTAGAACGTCCTTGAGGTAAATATTCCGTTGAATATTGTCGGACACTTAGAGCGAGTTCTGTAGTCAGATACACATTTTGTCTCTAATTCACTTGGTTCCTAATAAGCTGAAGAGACAACTTCTTCAAGAACTCCCAACGTACATGTTTCGTTTTTGTATTAGAAACATAAACTATTTGAGTATTAATTCCTGTCACATTCATTATAGCAAAGGACAAGGTCAGTGGCCACCGTCTACCGTTCATGATACATTATATGAGCCAAAAACTTTATCTACAATATCAGCACCATATTTTGTAATATTGTAGAAAGTATCGATCTCCAGTTTAGACGTAACACTTGTGGTATTATCAGTGGCAGCATCGTGGTGCATTGTTGACATCAGTAATACCATATTATTCTTTCTGAGGACACATGAAACCAAAGTTTTGTCCTCATGAAAACAGAAAATACTGGAATGAACAACTCGACCTCGTGCGTTTACAAATGGTGGTGGAATCTCTCTCTTGTTTTTCTGCTTTGTACCAACCACCGAAAGTTTATGACCCTTTAGAAGTATGGAGGGAAGGCTGCAACTTGTGAACCAATTATCTATGATGACATTGGAAAGGCCCGTCCCGCTGCTGACTTACATAGACTTCTAAATTCACGGTGTAATACACCCTGACATCAACTAAGGCAAAAATATTCAAACCGTACTTTGGTGGCTTTGTGGGTATGTACTTTCTGAAGGAGTAGTTCCCACGAAAGGCGGCTAATGTGACATTCATTGACAGAGAAATGTTTCTTACAGTTACCGACAAACTGGGTAAGATCATCTCTAACTGGAGCGAGTTTGTCTACTTTTTTTCTGGCTGCTTGAGTATCTTGATCATCAAAACGAAAACACTGAAAGAGTAATCGGAATCTTTGGAGGGACATAGTTATCCGAAAAATCTCTTTTCCAGTTCCATCGGATACCCAAAGATCTTCTAAATTGAACCTACTTGCCTTGTGTGTCCCTGCTAAATACATGAGTTCAAAATGGTTCAAATGACTCTGAGCACTATGCGACTTAACTTCTGAGGTCAACAATCGCCTAGAACTTAGAACTAATTAAACCAAACTAACCTAAGGACATCACACACATCCATGCCCGAGGCAGGATTCGAACCTGCGACCGTAGCGGTCGTTCGGTTCCGGACTGTAGCGCCTAGAACCGCACGGCCACTCCGGCCGGCTAAATACATGAGTCCTAGTACTGCCATCATTTCGTGTTTCGTTGTAGGTTTTGGTAGGTATTGTTGTGAATACTTCTCTCTCTGACCATCCATACACTATTTGTATACAAAACAAGTTGTTCAATAATGTCAAGACAGATAAAGAGATTGAAACATCCTAATGGTGTAGCACATTTTTTACCATTACCAACGACGCGTGGAAGGTGAGTGATAATATCGTGCGACCTTGTTCTAACATTAGGTCGTGGCAATTCTCTACCATTTAGTCGTTCCGTCTTTTCCAAGATAATAACTATCACTGACCTTATTTTCATCATTTTCATCCCATTCCTGCTCTGATGATGTGTCGTGATCACTAACAATAACAGCATCTTCTTCATCTTCATCATCGGAATCGACAATTACCTCTCGAAGTACATCATCAATCAACGCTCTCAGATGGTCCGCTTCTGACCCATGAGGATCCATCTGTAACGATATTTGCTGTTAATTATTCAATTAAATGTTGTATCTTACGGAAAACACGTTCAAAAATGCAGTGAAATGGTTACCTTGACTTTTCTTCTTGTGGGACTAGAGCGGTGTGTTGGGGTTTCATAAACCTCAGCGTGCTCCACCTTGTTTCAACAGCAACTTATAAAGACCTGTTCACAACTAAAGTTATGAAAACTCACCTGTACCACACTATGGCCGTCTGTGGCACCTACCTGGAACTTCAAAGCAGTCTGACATGCTATCTAGCGACTAACGACATAAATTCGTTGTTTGGGTGTACCACACCCTTACACGCCACTGCTGGATTAAGTTCTAGCTTTCTCCAAGAGTTTCGAACAAACTTTAGAAAAGAACAAACGGCAGTAAAGTCCAGCTAGTAGAAGAAGTGAACTGAACCACATAGAGCAGTGTAAAGCTCGAACTACTGTCTCACGAGTGAACTGTCGAAGGCTGACTAAGACTGAAGACTGCCACTGAGACAGGACCGTGTAGTTGCTGCCGGCCATCCTATATCGCGGCGGCAGCGGGCGCTCATAGCCGTGACGCAGCGGGCGCGCATCATTGGATACGCAGGGTCGCCGTGCGACCGCTATCGGCAGCTGTCGGACACATGCATTTCCGTTGCCAACTGTATGACGCCAGTGGTGGAGGAATTGATCTACGATACCAAAGGACTAATACGTACAGTTCGCTAATGCCACCATTGAAAATATACACATAAACGTGTTAGGTTACACAGCTGGTGTTTATTTTTCTCGATGTGTCAGTCGAGTTTGGTGCGGATTGTTTGTGGAGAGATGGACATTGATTCTTGCGCACCATTTGACGGTGTGTGTGTGTGCGTGTATGTGTGTGTGTGTGTGTGTGTGTGAGAGAGAGAGAGAGAGAGAGAGAGAGAGAGAGAGAGAGATTGCGTGCTGTTGTCCCACGTTAGCTGTTGAATCTGATAGCCCGGCGGTGTGCGTGCGTGATGACGCCGACTGCCGAGCGATCGCCTGGTCGGCAAAAAGCGGCTCACTCCGCCGCGGCGACGTCGGCTACATAGTTACACGGGCGGCGTCACAATGGGCTTTGCAGCGCGAGCGCCGACGGCGCATGCGCGTGCTGTTAATAACCGGCGCTGTCGCGGGCGTGGCGTGGCGCGGTGTGCCGCTCACAGCTCACAGCTTATACACGCGCCCAGCCGCCGGCGCCGATACTACAGTAGCGGCCGTGCGGTGAAAGCCCTCGCCGGCTGCGTGCTCCGGACAAAGGCGCCGAGCCGGACACAGTGTTTAGAGCGGGCCCGACGGCGCTGCGTCTCGCCGGCCGCTGATACAGGGCGGAATCCGCAGCGAGCGACAGTGTCAACGTTCTAGACGAGTTTCCAAACAAAACAAAACGGACCAAACGTTAACCCTTCACCGAGCTGCTTCGCAAATGTGTAAAGCAAAGTTTCAATTCTCTTTTCATCGTTGTTGTTGATATTTAACATTTAGCACCAGAAACTGCCTAGTTGGCGGGGCAGTGTCGCTTCATGAAGGCAACTGAAAAGAACCTGCCAGTAGAATGGGCTACTAAACTCATGAAGCGAGAATGTGTGTTGCTCCATGCAGCATTGTCACTGCCGGCCGGAGTGACCGAGCGGTTCTAGGCGCTTCAGTTTGGAACCGCGCGACTGCTACAGTCGCAGATTCGAATCCTGCCTCGGGCATGGATGTGTGTGATGTCCTTAGGTTAGTTAGGTTTAACTAGTTCTAAGTTATAGGGCACTGATGACCTCAGATGTTAAGTCTCATAGTGCTCAGAGCCATTTGAACCATTTGAACCAAGCATCGTCGCTCTGGCACACATTGCTCCCTTTTCGTGGTGCTTGTTGATAGTTGCAGGCGAGAAAACGTGAACGTAAATATATATATATATATATATATATATATATATATATATATATATATATTTAAAAAGAAAGATGATGAGACTTACCAAACAAAAGCGCTGGCAGGTCGATAGACACACAAACAAACACAAACATACACACAAAATTCTAGCTTTCGCAACCAACGGTTGCCTCGTCAGGAAAGAGGGAAGGAGAAGGAAAGACGAAAGGATATGGGTTTTAAGGGAGAGGGTAAGGAGTCATTCCAATCCCGGGAGCGGAAAGACTTACCTTAGGGGGGAAAAAGGACAGGTATACACTCGCACACACACACATATCCATCCACACATACACAGACACAAGCAGACATTTGTAAAGGCAAAGAGTTTGTGTCTGTGTATGTGTGGATGGATATGTGTGTGTGTGCGAGTGTATACCTGTCCTTTTTTCCCCCTAAGGTAAGTCTTTCCGCTCCCAGGATTGGAATGACTCCTTACCCTCTCCCTTAAAACCCATATCCTTTTGTCTTTCCTTCTCCTTCCCTCTTTCCTGACGAGGCAACCGTTGGTTGCGAAAGCTAGAATTTTGTGTGTATGTTTGTGTTTGTTTGTGTGTCTATCGACCTGCCAGCGCTTTTGTTTGGTAAGTCTCATCATCTTTCTTTTTAAATATATTTTTCCCACGTGGAATGTTTCCCTCTATTATATATATATATATATATATATATATATATATATATATATATATATATATAGCTTCCACACTGAGGTCATGAAAGTCATGGATACTTCCTAATACGAATCTATTTGGCCTCCTTTCTCCCAGCATAGGGCAACAACTCGACGCGACATGGACTCTGTGGTATCGATAGCTACGATGCCACGGCGTAGGTGCAAGTTCTTAGGTTGGCACGACGAGATCTTCGCCGACGACAGCGCCCTCTAGCCGGCACTGTGCAGCTCTACGAGCGCCGCTCCATATTCAGCCCATTTGATTCCGAGTAGACGACCAAGCAACATTGTTTCTATTTCATAGTGGGCGAGCCACTACAGATTTTTGCCTTTGTAACTTCTGGCCAATGTAGATTTGATTGATGTACAGCTCAGCCAAAGTTAAGTACAATTGAAGTATTCCAATTATTGTGTTGTGGTATAGTAAAACCACTTTTCACCTTACAGCCCTGATCTTCCACCCTGTGATATCTCTTTATTCCCATTACTAAAGACAAACCTTCGCGGCATTCAGTTTGAGAGCTCTGAAGCAGTGCTCAACAAAAATGGGGCGGTTCTCAAGGACCTGACAAAGAATGGCCTGCATCATATTTCCGAGGATTTATACGGATGCTATAAAAGTGGCATTTAAGTTGAAGGGGGGGTCCATTGAAAAAGATCATGTAGATATTGAAATGGAGTAATACATATTGAATAAATATTGAAATGGAGTAACAAACATTTGTGACAAAAAATCAGTCTCAGTCTTTGTAGATCAGCCCTCGGCGGCTAACAACTCAAACCGATTGCTGAACGATGTTTTACACGTGACAAGCATTAAGACCAAGGCACTGAAAAAGAAGAACCACGGCTATCTGCATGCTACCACACTCTGTCTTTAATGAGCTATGGGTCTGAGAGACCGACGTTTCTGCCACTAGTCTAAGATACGTCTATGGACTTAGATGCATAGGAATAGGCCATTTAGCTGGTAAGTTTCTTTGTGGTTTGATCAACCTCCCAAATCCTCGTACAAACTCTATCAAATATAGCTCTGTAGTAAGAAATAGTGTCAAGAGATGTGCTATAGGATCAATGGCTGCAGCTGTAGTGAGAATTTTCCAACGTTGATGATGATCGTGCTGTTCACTACTGAGTTTTCTTGAGAATGTAGACTCACGATTGTACAAGGCAGTAGTGGAGAGTAAACCCTATGACGACTTGTCAATTAGAAAACTAATGTGCATCAATCATGTGCAGAAGAAGATGGGCTCGAGACTGCGTGGACTAAGACAGCAATTGGGAAGTAACAAGTTATCAGATGGTTTGAGTATAAGGCGTCGACTGACTGATAAAAAGATTTGTCACATTATACAGTATTATGGCATGGCTATTAGTAGTAATGGGGATAACTTAAATGGTATGAAGAGAGCTGTTTTGGGCAATTTATTTCCAAAAAAAGTCGACAGATGCTGAACCAACTCGCAACCTGTGTTCCGTTGAGTGTTGTAAATACCTGAACCAAAAGCGGAAGACAAATTAGACACTTTCTCATACAAAATTACTATACCAAATGTTGTTGTGTTTGCCATGAAACCTGTGTTTCAGGATCTTGCCATTCAGAACTGTAGAAGAAATGTCTCAAAGACAAAACAGAAAATTCCAACGAATCTTGTAATACTGTTCCGTGGTGAAGAATGCAAAAAAAAAGGAGTTTTTGGTGCTGTTCTTACCTTTAAAGAAAGCTTTTCGGCGAAACTACACGTTTTGTAGCATTTTGGAATTCGTAAAGCTTACAATACCACTAAAAATGAGATGGACTTGGACGAACTACGAATCAGGAAGACAGAGATTGCAGCAAACAATTTGTCAAAAGAAGCCAGATCCAAGCAAAGGAGGGCAGCGAAGGATGAGGAAGATGGAGAAGGAGATAAGAACTACCAGCCAGGAGGATTCTATCATATTTTGCATCATCAGTTGGGTGTGTATTAAACTTTTTTCTTTAAAATGCAATATTCTCAAAATGACATTTTTCAGAATGAATGCCCCTTTTTCTCAGAAACTTCGAAATATACACCGATAAATTATTTACCACGCAACGTAGATAGTACCGTGACGTTGTAGGTCTACTTTAGTAGCATTTACTCTAATAGTTAAACTTCAAAAAATTAAAATTGTGAAAATTTACATCAAAAAGTTATAAGTTCAGGGAAAAAATTAAGGCTTTTGTTCTAGATGTTATTTTAAAGTGTCTGTAGAGCAATACATTCAAAAACATGAGAGAACATTTGGTAAAAATCTCATAATTACACTAAAGTGCCAAATCAACTATATATTCAAATACAGACATATGCAAACAGGCAGAATACAGTGCTGCAGATGGCATCGCCAATATGGACAACAAGTGTCTGGTGCAGCTGTTAGATCGGTTAGCGCTGCTACAATGGCAGGTTATCAAGATTTAAGTAAGTATGAACTTGGTGCTACAGTCGGCACACGTGCGATGGGACACGGCGTCTCCGAGGTAGCGCTGAAGTGGGGATTTTCCTGTACGATCATTTCACGAGAGTACCGTGAATATCAGGACTCCGGTAAAACATCAAATCTCCGGCATCGCTACTGCCAGAAAAAGAACGTGCAAGAACGGGGCCAACGACGACTAAAGAAAATCGTTCAACGTGACGGAAGTGTACCCCTTCCGCAAATTGCTGCAAATTTCAGTGCTCGGCCATCGAAAAGTGTCAGCGCGCGAACCATTCAACGAAACTTCATCGATATGGCCTTTCAGGGCCGAGGCTCCACGCGTGTACCCTTGATTACTGCACGACACAAAGCTTTACGCCTCGCCAGGGCCCATCAACACCGACATTCGACTGTTGACTGGAAGCGTGTTGCCCGGTCAGACGAGTCTCGTTTCAAATTGTATGGAGCGGATTACGGGTATGGAGAGAACCTCATGAATCCATGGACCCTGCAACTGAGCAGGGTACTGTTCACGCTGGTGGAGGCTCTGAATGGTGTGTGACGTCTGCAGTTGGAGTGAAATGGGACTCTTCTAGATATGACTATGACACGCGAGACGCACGTGTCTTGTCCGATCACGTGGCTCTATTCATGTGCATTGTGCATTCCGACGGACTTGGGCGATTCCAACAGTACAATGCGACTCCACACACGTCGAGAATTGCTACAGAGTGGCTCCAGGAAGACTCTTCTGAGTTTCAACACTGGCGCTGGTCACCAGACTCCCCAGACATGAACATTACTGAGCGTATCTGGGATGCCTTGCAATGTGGTGTTCAGAAGAGATCTCAACCCCCTCGTACTCTTACGGATTTATGGACAGCCTTGCAGGACTCATGGTGTCAATTCCCTCCAGCACTGCTTCAGACAGTAGTCGATTCCACGCCACGTCGTGTTGCGGCACCTCTGCGTGCTCGCCGGGCCCTAAACAATATGAGGCAGGTGTACCAGTTTCTTTGGCTGTATAGTGTATGTACTCAGCAGTTCCTGAGGAAACGTGGCGTTTCTATAGACAATTTAACATTCTCAAGATAGGGCATTACGACTCCCTTTGAGAGGTAGGACCAAGAGCCGCCGAGTCGTTCTTCTCCGTCGGGAGTGCGGCCACGTCGATCCTTTCACTGGGGGCGTGATTGGAGGGAAAGCTGCGGGTGCGTCTTCCGGCCCAGGCCAGTGACCTCGGGCGCGGGGACGGCGGACGCAGGTACCGACGCCCGCCCGCACCCCCGCCCCCCGCCCCCGCGGCCTTGAACCCGGAAGGCGGGCGGGCGGTAGCGGCTGCGGCTGCGGCTGCGGCTGCGGCGCTGGCGGTCTGACCCCTGACCTTCAGTCGAGGCCTCCTCCGCTTCGCGCTCGATGGAAATTCCAGTGCAGGCCGCGCCGCGCCGGCCAACGACACGCTGTAAATTCATGCGCACGACTATGCAGATCAGCCCAGCTGCAGCCAGCCAGCCAGCTCCGGCAAGTGCCACGAGGGCGTGGTTGCCGCGAGCCCGGCCGTGGGGGCTACGGGGGGCCAGGTAGGGGGGCAGGGAAGGGGGTGGGGGAGCACGTCCCTGCGTGCCCTCACGACGCTCTCCGGCCGCTACCGGCTCTGCGCGCCTTTCATTTCACCCATCGTGGAGACCTCGTAAATTTCAGCAAAGCATCAGTTACGCTCCTACCATCTTCGATTTAAAGCCCATTTCCTCGAAGTTAATGCTAGACAGTGTCCTTTCACCCTAATCTGACTTCCTGGATGAGGTCTATGAGCCCAGTCTTTCCATCAGCACTCATTCGCTCACCAATCCAGTTCCTTGATAGTGCTGGAGCTAGTTCTTCGTGGAAAGTTGCACAAGGTTCTTAGTCTCGTGGACGATGGAACATCTCCTTAAAGCACTCGAGGAACGATGCCTGGGAACATGTCTGGTACACATCAAACAGGGCTCCCATCTCATCAGTCTGATGGCTAATTCATCTGTATTGGAGTGCAAAACTTAAGGAGCAAAGTAACTTTAGCATGATTTGTCACTGACAAGTAATACAGCTCGATGAAATTTGGACCATGCATAAAACGAATTGCTGCAGTATAATAGAGAAGGTGTTGTTGTTGTGGTCTTCAGTTCTGAGACGGCCGGCCGGAGTGGCCGTGCGGTTCTAGGCGCTACAGTCTGGAACCGCGCGACCGCTACGGTCGCAGGTTCGAATCCTGCCTTGGGCATGGATGTGTGTGATGTCCTTAGCTTAGTTAGGTTTAAGTAGTTCTAAGTTCTAGGGGACTGATGGCCTTAGAAGTTAAGTCCCATAGTGCTCAGAGCCATTTGAACCATTTTTTAGTCCTGAGACTGGTTTGATGCAGCTCTCCATGCTAATCTATCCTGTGCAAGCTCCTTCATCTCTCAGTACCTACTGCAACCTACATCCTTCTGAATCTGCTTAGTGTATTCATCTCTTGGTCTCCTTCTACGATTTTTACTCTCCACACTGCCCTCCAATGCTAAATTGTGATAACTTGATGCCTCAGAACATGTCCTACCAACCGATCCCTTCTTCCAGGCAAGTTATGCCACAAACTTCTCTTCTCCCCAATCCTATTCCATACCTCATCATTAGTTACGTGATCTACCTACCTAATCTTCAACATTCTTCTGTAGCACAACATTTCAAAAGCTTCTATTCTCTTCTTGTCCAAACTATTTACTGTCCATGTTTCACTTCCATACACGGCTACACTCCATACAAATACTTTCAGAAACGACTTCCTGACACTTAAATCTAAACTCGATGTTAACAAATTTCTCTTCTTCAGAAAGGTAAGAGAGGTAACTGAAAGAAATCCACAATGGGACGAACAGAAATGTCACATTTTGTCTTCATCCGTATCATCATCATCATCCTGTTCTTCTTCTTGAACAGTTTCTTTCCCCATACTTTGTGTTTGGAACATAAGCCTCGCCATCTAGTCCTCTTGCCCCACCGCCTTTCTGTGTTCACTCAGGTCTAGCCTTCTCCACATCTTTTAGAGATGTATCTGTTCTTTCGGACTTGTCCGAAAGCGGCTGGTCCCAGCTGAGGTTCGAATGCTCCCTCGGGCATGGGTGTGTGTGTTTGTCCTTAGGATAATTTAGGTTAAGTAGTGTGTAAGCTTAGGGACTGATGACCTTAGCAGTTAAGTCCCATAAGATTTCACACAAGATCAGATACCATCTTCACATTCATGTGGGAGAGTTTAGTCGTGGCATAGCGTTGCGGCTCTCCAGCACGCAAAAGTGAAGTGAAAGTGACCACCATTTCCGTGTTGTAGACACAATGACGATATACAGGTGGATAACACAACGGGACGAGACTGGTTTCTTAAACAATGTGATGCATAAAGGACTTGAAACGACAGTTTGAACGGCGCGAGGCCGGCCGGAGTGGAACCGCGCGACCGCTACGATCGCAGGTTCGAATCCTGCCTCGGGCATGGATGTATGTAATGTCCTTAGGTTAGTTAGGTTTAAGTAGTTCTAAGTTCTAGGGGACTGATGACCTCAGATGTTAAGTCCCATAGCCATTTGAACCATTTTTGAACGCAGCATATATCCGATGAGTGAGTGTCAACTCCAAGAGGTATGTGGCCATTATTGATAATTTCTTCATTCCACAGCTGCAGGGACATTGTTGCCTGAACGAGGTGAGATAGAGCTCTAAAACCGGCAATATATTTACAATGTGCAGCAGATACTTTTATAGACCTCAACGTCGACCTTTGTACTGCCATGATATGGATAATTTTCTCGATATATCAATGCCGTATAATATTTTTTAAACATCGATGTATCGTATACCCGATATTTTTAAAAATATCAAGAGTCCTAGCTCATACGGCCAGTAATTCAGTGTAGTTCAGTGACTGCGCTGAGGGGCCACTATCCATATCGATTACTGTCACGACTGAGCGATATCCGCTCGCTTGCCAGATCATCTGATGTTTCAACCCTCAATTTATTTTCTGTGGGGACATCTCAAGAACAATGCTTTTCTACGGCGACTCAACAATACAGATTAGTTGAATGTCGTAGTCTAGGGAGAGACAGGGCCGCTCATCAAGAAATGATTGAGAACGTGATGAAAAGCTTCCGCGAACGTCTTCATCAAAGCATCACCAATGATGGCAATGATGGAAGCCATTTTCGTAATGTACGTTTTAGGGAATAAGTTTGTGTTTTCGTTTCACTAATGACAGTGGGTTTACAACAGTACTCTGTAAATTACAATGTTTTACATTATTGTTCTTACAGTAAACCTCACAATAACTAAATGAAAATGTACTGCTTCCTGCCGGGAAGTTCGTGTCTGCAATTCTGGTACATATCCAAATCCGCACGGCACAATACCGAACCAAGGCGCTATGGCTCGGCCCACTCCATCTTATCAATGGGTACGCTGCTTTAATTTCACTATTCTAGAGGCGTTCTGCGATACTGTGCCGCGGAGGCTTCACTTAGTATGGGACTGCAGACATCTAACTGCAGACAAAGAAATTATTAATAATGTAAATTTCTGTTTTAAGGAATAATTGTAACGTTGCTTCCCCTTGGGACCTCTACCTCCTCCATTGTATCAGGCACCGACAACGTCGTATGTCTGACGCAATGAAGGAGGCATCCCAGAGAATTTTGATTGAATCTCCAATGCCGAATTTTCGGCGTGAAGAACATGCTGTCTACTTAATGCAATTGTGCTACACAAAAATGTTTGGCTTGTGACAGAAAAATGTATGTTCCACCGTGGTCTAGGAGTAACGTCTTTCATTCATAATCAAAACGCCTTCGGTACCGGGATCGAATTCCGCTGCTGCTTAAATTTTGATTAATAATCAGCATTGGCGGCCGAACACTTCGTGCATAAGAAATCACCCTCATTCTGCCAATGGCCTTGTCATAGAGGGCGAAGGAGCGACAAGAGGTTCATGGCACCCGAAACTGCCCCAAAAGGTGGAGGAATCAGCAATGATCAACCGCATGAGTATACAGAAGGCAATGGATACCGCTGCATTAAAGACACGTGTATCCGCAGGACATGTGGCCTGTAATTGAAGAAGTGTCATGATGATCTCGCCATTGGCAAAAGATTCCGGAATAGTCCCCCGTTCGGAACTCCGGAAGGGGACTGCAAAGAGGGAGATTTCCATGAGAAAAGGATTGAATAATCAATTGAAGGATAACGTTTTACGAGTCGGGGCTTGGAATGTCAGAAGCTTGAACGTCGTAGGGAAACTAGAAAATCTGAAAAGTGAAATGCAAAGGCTCAGTCTAGATATAGCAGGGGTCAGTGAAGTGAAGTGGAAAGAAGACAAGCATTTCTGGTCAGATGAGCATAGGGTAATATCAACAGCAGCAGAAAATGGTATAACGGGAGTAGGACACGTTATGAATAGAAAAGTAGGGCAGAGAGTGTGTTACTGTGAACAGTTCAGTGACAGCAAACGAACACCGTCAACGATAGTTCAGGTATACATGCCGACGTCGCAAGCTGAAGATGAAGAGATAGAGAAAGTGTATGAAGACATTGAAAGGGTAATACAATATGTAAAGGGGAATGAAAATCTAATAGTCATGGGGGACTAGAATAGAGTTGTAGGGGAAGGAGTAGAAGAAAAGTTACTGGAGAATATGGGCTTGGGACAAGGAACGAGAGAGGAGAAAGACTAATTGAGTTCTGTAACAAGTTCCAGCTGGTAATAGCAAATACTCTGTTCAAGAATCACAAGAGGAGGAGGTATACTTGGAAAAGGCCTGGTAATACAGGAAGATTTCAGTTAGATTACATCATGGTAAGTGTAGTGGACTGACCCGACAGCCAATCCACTAGGACGGGTAGCCGAAAGGCACGCGTTTAAGCTCACGCAGGCTGGCGTGAGGTCTGGAAAATGACAAGGAATTATAGTAGCCAAAAATAGTACATTGCTTCTGGAATACTTAACTTTAATTCATAATTGGTGAACATCGGTATGACGGTACAGGCTTCCATAGATAAATAACAAATGTGAATGGCGCCTTGCTAGGTCGTAGCAAATGACGTAGCTGAAGGCTATGCTAACTATCGTCTCGGCAAATGAGAGCGTAATTGTCAGTGATCCATCTCTGGCAAAGTCTGCTGTACAACTGGGGCGAGTTCTAGGACGTCTCTCTAGACCTATCGTGTGGCGGCGCTTGGTCTGCAATCACTGACAGTGGCGACACGCGGGTCCGACGTATACTAGCGAACCGCGGCCGATTTAAAGGCTACCACCCAGCAAGTGTGGTGTCTGGCGGTGACAGCACAGTAAGAGATTCAGAAATCATATACTGGATAGTAAAGTGTATCCAGGAGCAGATATAGACTCAGATCACAATGCAGTAGTGATGAAGAGTAGGATGAAGTTTAAGAGACTAGTCAGGAAGAAACAATATGAAAAAAATGGTATACGGAGGTACTAAGGAATGATGGGGCACCGTTGAAGTTCTCTAAGGCTATAGGTACAGCAATAAGAAATAGCTCAGTAGGCAGTACAGTTGAAGAGGAATGGACATCTATAAAAAGGGTCATCACAGAAGTTGTGAAGGAAACGTAGGTACAAAGAAGGTAACTGCGAAGAAATACTTCAATTGATCGATAAATGGAGGAGGTACGAAAATATTCCGGGAAAATCAGGAATACAGAAATACAAGTCCCTGAGGAATGAAATAAATAGAAAGTACAGGGAAGCTAAGACGAAATGGCTGCAGGAAAAATTTGAAGACATCGAAAAGAAATGATTGTCGGAAGGACAGACTCAGCATACAGGAAAGTCAAAACAACCTTCGGTGACGTTAAAAGCAGTGGTGATAACATTAAGAGTGCAACGGGAATTCCATTGTTAAACACAGAGAAGAGGGCGGTTAGGTGAAAATAATACATTGAATGCCTCTATCAGGGGGAAGATTTGTCTGATGTGGTAGAAAAAGAAACAGGAGTCGATTTAGAAGAGATAGGGGATCCAGTATTAGAATCAGAATTTAAAAGAGCTTTGGAGGACTTAAGATCAAATTAGGTAGACAGGATAGATAACATTCCATCAGAATTTCTAAAATCATTGGGGGGAGTGGCAACAAAACGACTATTCACATTGGTGTGTAGAATGTATGAGTCGGGCGACATACCATCTGACTTTCGGAAAAGCATCATCCACACAATTCCGATGAGGGCAAGAGCTGACGAGTGCGAGAATTATCGCACAATGAGCTTAAGAGCTCATGGATCCAAGTTGCTTAGAAGAATAATATGCACAAGAATGGAACAGAAAACTGAGGGTGCGCTAGACGACGATCAGTTTGGCTTTAGGAAAGGTAAGGGCACGAGAGTGGCAATTCTGACGTTGTGGTTAATAATGGAAGCAAGACTAAAGAAAAATCGAGACACGTTCATAGGATTTGTCGACCTGGAAAAAGCGGTCGACAATATAAAATGATGCAAGATGTTCGAAACTCTGAAAAAAGTAGGGTTAAGCTGTAGGGAGAGACGGGCCATATACAGTATGTACAACAGCCAATAGGGAATAATAAGAGTGGACGACCGAGAACGAAGTGCTAGTATTAAAAAGGGTGTAAGATGAGGATGTAGCCTTTCGCCCCTACTGTTCAATCTGTACATAGAGGAAGCAATGATGGAAATAAAAGAGTGGAATTAAAATTCAAGCTGAAAGGATGTCAATGATACGATTCGCTGATGACTCTGCTATCTTGAGTGAAAGTGAAAAAGAATTACATGATCTGCTGAACGGAATGAACAGTGTAATGAGTACAGAGTTTGGATTGAGACTAAATCGAAGAAAGACGAAGGTAATGAGAAGTAGTAGAAATGAGAATAGGGAGAAACTTAACATCAGGATTAATGGCCACGAAGTAGATGAAGTTAAGGAATTCTGTTACCTAGGCAGTAAAATAAACAACGACGGATGGAGCAAGGAGGACATCATAAGCAGACTAGAAATGGTAAAGAGGGAATTCCTGGCCAAGAGAAGTCTAATAATATCAAATATTGGCCTTAATTCGAGGAAGAAATTTCTGAGAATGTACGTCTGGAGTACAGCACTGTATGGTAGCGAAACATGGACTGTGGGAAAACCGGAACAGAAGGGAATCGAAGAATCTGAGATGTTGTACTGCAGACGAATGTTGAAAATTAGATGGACACATAAGGTAAGGAATGAGGAGGTTCTGCGCAGAATCGGAGTGGAAAGGAACATGTGGAAAACACTGATTAGGAGAAGGGGCAGGATGATAGGACATCTGTTAATACATGAGGGAATGACTTCCATGGTACTAGAGGGAGCTGTTGAGGGCAGAAACTGTAGAGGAAGACAGAGATTGGAACACATCCAGCAAATAATTGAGGACGTAGGTTGCTTGTGCTACTCTGAGATGAAGAGTTAGCACAGGAGAGGAATTCGTGGCGGGCCGCATCAAACCAGTCAGAAGACTGATGACAAAAAAAAATGTCCTATATGATGATGTCGGAAAGAAAGTACTGGATGTGGATGGTGTCCATCATTCAAGCACTGAGGGAGGTGGGGTGAAAGTTAGGAATCGAAGTTGCGAAGGGCGGGTTTCAGATTCCTGGCAGTCCATCCAGACTTATTTTCTTGGATAGCCCTAAATGGTTCAGAGCTAATGTGAGCATGGTTTCTTCGTGATTGACTCGGCCGACACCCTCCGCAACTTTATACAATCCAATTTCGTGATCTGTGGCTAGTGAGCAAGTGGTAGAGGGCACTGCGTTCCGCTGTCTCCCTAATATCACTTAGTGTGTAACACACGTAAAACACTATCGCTGAAGGTGACATTGGCAGCAGTCTGTTTTATGAAGCACGACAGTGATTATGTTTGTCCGATAAGGACTGCTCCAGTTGAGGCTTTATGGGAGCAAAAGTCATGAAAGTGGACATAGGAGGATACAAATATTTTAGTTATGTGATTCTTGTTGAAGTCTCACAACAAAATATGAGAGCATGTTGAATAGAAATCTGTGTGTCCCAGTTCTACGGAGACGGTAATTCGCAGGTTACATAATGGAACCGACAAGGAATATGAACACTCAGCAAAATCACAAACAGCCAAAGCTGCACAGTAGTCTGTTTTTATTTATATGGCGACCAGTTTATGACTTTTATCCATTATCAGGGTATCGTGTAGAGCAGAGTGTACCCTGTTACAAATATCATACACAATACATAAGGTCAACCAAAGTACAACGTATCTGTCTCAGAATTGTATGTTCCAATGGTTGATTACACAACTCTTTTACACCACCTCACCACTTCCACCCTCTAACCCCTGTAACGCTCTATATTTCCTTCTTCCACGCGTTTCCCCTCCCCCTCTCTCGTCTTGGATATTCGTTAGTTACAAGCTACTGCAGAAAAGTATTACACATGGTGGGGTCTCAATATATATCAAAAGTAACCTTGAATTGAATTACTCAGTTATAGACTTAGTAGAATATGCCTTGAAGCTACAATAGAAGTAGCTGGTGTTGTAATGCACGAACAGAAAACTGTAATTGTCTCAACCTATGGAATCCCAGGCTCTGATGAGACAGTATTTATAGAAAAAATTAACACTTTAATATTGATGTTGTCAAAGCATAGAACTGTAATTGTTGGTGATATTAACATAGATATAAGGGGAAAGAGGAAAAATGTAATTCATACGATTAACACTCTGAAGTCATTAAACTATTACTGTCTCAATGAAAAACCCACTAGACTGAATGTATGCCTTGATAACATAATTAGCAATGTACAAAGAGACTCCATACAATGTGATGTATTAGAATTAGGAATATCAGATCACACAGGGCTATGGCTTCAAATAGAAAAGTCAGCCTTCAGTTCTACTGAGAGAGGAGTGACATGTAGAATTCTAGTTGAATCCAATGTAAACAAAATGATAAACCAGTTAAAAGAAATGGATTGGACTCATGTAATGGATAACAAGAAAACGATTAATAAATGTTTTTCCATTTTCCTGACAGAGATCAAGCATATAGTAGAAATGACATGCTCCTTGGTAACCAAAAGATACCAGAGTAATATTACTCATAAGCAACAAATGCCTAACAAGTGGTACACCCCACAACATAACAAACTCAGATTACTACTGATGATTATGAAAGACAAATCTCATAACAGTAATAGGGACAAGAAAAATTACACTAAAATGAGAAATCTTTACAGATTAGAAATAAAAAATGCTAAGTGCTGTGCAAATGATGAATATATTTCAATTCTAAAAATAAATGTAAAGCTGTCTGGACTGTCATTAAAAGGGAAATTAATAATACCAATAAAGAAAGGAGTACCCCTATTGAATACAATATTCTCAAGGAATATTTTGTAAATAGCGTCACCACCCCACCCATCAATTCTGCCTCTGATGCAGAAGCATTGCTCACTTGTGCAAAACAGAGAAGAAGTGAGAAGTTCACTTGGACCCTAATCACATTAAGTGATATTCATAAGTCAATGAATAAATAAATTAATTACAAAACAGAAGACTATTATGGACTCAGTAATCTCATCATTAAATGTATAGCAAAAGAAATTGAAATGCCACTTCTCTCACTATCAAACAGAGTACTTGATGAAGGAATATTCCCCGTTCACAGTTACATTGCCTGAGTATAAAAAAGGTGACAGAAACCTCCCAAATAACTACAGACCCATTTAAATAGTACCAATCACATCCAAGTTAGTAGAAAATTGGGTACATAACCAGATACACAGGTATTTTGAAACCAACAAAATTTTAAATGAACAACAGTTTGGCTTCAGGTCACACCTATCAACTGTAAAAGCAGTAGAAGCTTTGTTGAGCAATGTTTATGAAGGGTATGAAAAAAGGGTATCAATGTCTAGAATACTTATTGACCTAGTAAAGCATTTGACTTGGTGTCACATGACATACTCATCAAAAAGTTAAATACTATGGCACTGAAGATGATACACTTCATCTATTCAAACCTTATCTAAGCAATAGGTTACAACCTGTATATGCAAAGAAGCAGAGGTCAGAAATACTCCCTATAGAAAGAGGAATACTCCAAGGCTCTGTTCTTGGACCTTTTCTGTTCATTGTCTATGTTAATGACTTCTCGAATTACATACCGTGTGAGAACATACTATATGCTGACGATATGACATTAATAAGTACAGGAGAGAACTTACAGAGTGTACTGGACAAAAATAGAGAAATGATGCAAATGGCTAATTACAGGTGTCAGGCTAACCATCTGTGCCTAAATCAAACAAAAACAGAAGAAACAATATTTAATCTCAAAGTAACTAAAAATGAAAACAAAACAGTGAAATTACTTGGACTAATCATTGGAAGGACACACCAATTATCTATGTAGTAAACTAGCATGAGTACTTTTCTTATTGTATAAATTAAGAAACAGTGTGAGAAAGCAATTGCTACTCCACTCATACTATGCTTTTTCTTCATTCCCAACTGCAATATGGAATATTGCTTTGGGGTAACTCCCCAGGGGCTGAATGTATTTACAGATGGCAGAAGAAAGCAATCAGGTGCATGGAAGGGTTATCAGCCAGAGAGTCCTGCAGAAACTATTTTAAATCTCTTGGCGTAATGACAGTGCCAAGCATGTACATATAAAACTGTTTAATATATGCCAGAGAAAATCTGAAAAAATTGAACATGAGATGTGATGCTGTAACCTCCCAGCATAAAATGTGTATCAATAATAAATGTAAATGGAAATGGAGCCAAGCTTAACCTCCCCGCAGAAATAGTAAAAAGTCAATGATAATGAAAATGTGCCAGAATGTTAACTTCCCTACAAAAGTAAAGAATTATGATTGATCATAAACCCACAATAATATTAATTAAATAATGAATCATGAACTGAATGTAACATCTGAACAGAAATAATTAAACCTAATAAATTTTGTAAGGGCAGCAGCGCTGACCTTCGGCCCTGTATTCAGAATAAAAAAAAAGCAAAAGATTCTTACCTCAATAAAAAAAACTGCATCTATATCTGTTCTTAATTGTAGATTCTACTAAACAGCTTCGTGTAATGCTGGCTTATATTTAATTTTGATTCTTGGAGGTAATGCATAGGAAATATTCTTTAAATTGCAATGAATGTTTTTCTTTAAAAGAGTTACTTTATAAAAAAATTATTATTGGGGCATTCTTTTTTGAACAAATTAATGACAATTGACATACATTATTAGAATTGCGCAATGGTGCTTCATTACCTTCTATAACAATATACATCGTCCCGAACCGTGACCAGAGTCGCGAGAAGAGCACGCCGCCGACGCATGCCGACGCCCGCTCAGTACAATCGTCCACCCGCTACTACTGTCGACTGACTACTACCTCTCCCGACTCGATACACACAACTGTTCCTGCCGACTCGCTACGTGCTACTGTTCCTGCCGACTCACTACACGCTACTATTCTTGCCGACTCGCTACACGCTACTACTGTCGTCTCGCGCGGTCAAGCGCAGACTAGCAACGATAAATAACTCTCTGGTCAGAGATTCTGTCATGCCTCGCCATCGCTGGTAATGAATACATACGCGTTTCAATGTGCATGCACACAGTACAAGAAACAGTCACCTGCTGGACTTGCCTTCCCAAGACTTGCTGTAGTCCATAATAACTATAAGTAATTAAGCATAAATTTTTTCAATAAGTTACCATGCCCAGCTCGTACAGTACCACTAAATAAATATAAAAATACATTGCAAACCTGGCTTAAAAACAACGAATTCTATACAACTGAAGAATTCTTAGAAACTAATCATCAAAATATATGTTTTACCTAAGTTATGAAGAAAATGTTTTGATATTATATAAGCTAGTTATTTACTGTGATTCTTTTCTTATGTGTGTATTTAATTACTGTATAAAACATTGTTTTACATAATGCTGAAGAAAAGGTCATTAGTTCCTTTTCTCCTCTTTCTGTAACTATTTGAATATGGCACTGAAACTAAAACCCTCTGTAAACTTTGACAAAGCCAATTGTATGAAAAATACTGAAAAGCTAATAAAAATATTCTATTCTATTCTATTCTATTCCTCCCTTCAAAGTCACCCTTCCTCCTACCCCTCTCACTTCGGGCATTTCTGTTAGATTCATATTCCGTCATCTTGGTTTCATCGCAAATAAATCACTGACGCTGGTTAACGAGGGAGGGGCCTAGATACACCATTCGGTAAATATTCATCTATGCCGCTACACATGAAAATTTGCCTGTAGGTTGTTTTATAAACTTATTTTATGTAGTTTAGTAAGAAATAAAAGATAAAGAAATAACAAAATAATTATTATATGAGAACTGTCTTTATATGTTGTTGTACATAGTCTAACGTAGGATACCAAGTCTGATTTTGTCTGATGCTGCGAAACCGCTGTTTATGTTATTGTTGTTGTGGTCCTCAGTCCTGAGACTGGTTTGATGAGCTCTCCATGCTACTCTATCCTGTGCAAGCTTCTTCATCTCCCAGTACGTACTGCAGCGTACATCCTTCTGAATCTGCTTAATGTATTCATCTCTTGGTCTCCCTCAACGATTTTTACCCTCCACGCTGCCCTCCAATAATAAATTGGTGATCGCGTTATGCCTCAGGACATGTCCTACCAATCGATCCCTTCTTCTAGTCAAGCTGTGCCACAAACTCCTCTTCTCCCTAGTTCTGTTCAATATCTACCAATCTGATCTTCAGCATTCTTCTGTAGCACCACATTTCGAAAGCTTCTATTCTCTTCTTGTCCAGACTATTTATCGTCCATATTTCACTTCCATACATGGCTACACTCCATACAAATACTTTCGGAAACGACTTCCCGACACTTAAATCTATACTCGATGTTAACAAATTTCTCCTCTTCAGAAACGTTTTCCTTGCCCTTGGCAGTCTACATTTTATATCCTCTCTACTTCGACCATCATCAGTTATTTTGCTCCCCTTAGCAAAACTCCTTTACTGCTTTGAGTGTCTCATTTCCTGATCTAACTTCCTCAGCATCACCCGACTTAATTCGACTACATTCCATTATCCTCGTTTTGCTTTTGTTGATGTTCATCTGATATCCTCCTCCCAAGACACTGTCCATTCCGTTCAGCTGTTCTTCCAGGTCCTTTGCTGTCTCTGACAGACAATGTCATCGGCGACCCTCAAAGTTTTTATTTCTTCTCCATGGATTTTAATTCCAACTCCGAATTTTTCTTTTGTTTCCTTTACTGCTTGCTCAATATACAGATTGAATAACATCGGAGATAGGCTACAACCCTGTCTCACTCCCTTCCGAACCACTGCTTCCCTTTCATGTCCCTCGACTCTTATAACTGCCATCTGGTTTCTGTACAAATTGTAAATAGCCGCCGGACGATGGTGGCCGAGCGGTTCTAGGCGCTTCAGTCTGGAACCGCGCGACCTCTACTGTCGCAGGTTCGAATCCTGCCTCGGGCATGGATGTGTGTGATGTCCTTAGGTTAGTTAGGTTTAAGTAGTTCTACGTTCTAGGGGACTGATGACCTGAGATGTTAAGTCGCATAGTGCTCAAAGCCATTTGAACCATTTGTAAATTGCCTTTCGCTCCCTGTGTTTTACCCCTACCACCTTCAGAATTTGTTACCCAGTATTCCAGTCATCATTGTCAAAAGCTTTCTTTAAGTCTACAAATGCTAGAGACGTAGGTTTGCCTTTTCTTAATCTAGCTTCTAAGATAAGTCGTAGGGTCAGTATTGCCTCACGTGTTCCAACATTTCTACGGAATCCAAACTGATCTTCCCCGAGGTCGGCTTCTACCAGTTTTTCCATTCGCCTGTAAAGAGTTCGCGTTAGTAATTTGCAGCCGTGACTTATTAAACTGATAGTTCGGTAATTTTCACATCTGTCAACACCTGGTTTCTTTGGGACTGGAATTGTTATATTCTTCTTGAATTCTGAGGGTATTTCGCCTGTTTCGTACATTTTGCTCGAGTTTTGTCGGGACTGGCTCTCCCAAGGCTGTCAGTAGTTCTAATGGAATGTTGTCTACTCTCGGGGCCTTGTTTCGGCTTAGGTCTTTCAGTGCTCTCTCAAACTCTTCACTCAGTATCATATCTCCCATTTCATCTTCATCTACATCCTCTTCCATTTCCATAATATTGTCCTCAAGTACATCGCTCTTGTGTAGACCCTTTGTACACTCCTTCCACCTTTCTGCTTTCCCTTCTTTGCTTAGAACAGGGTTTCCACCTGAGCTCTTGATATTCATACAAGTGGTTCTCTTTTCTCCAAAGGTCTCTTTAATGTTCCTGTAGGCAGTATTTATCTTACCCCTAGTAAGATCAGCCTCTACATCCTTACATTTGTCCTCTAGCCATCCCTGTTCAGCCATTTTGCAGTTCCTGTCGGTGACAGTTTCGGCATGCCTTTAGAAGAGGATGACTGGTTTGATCCCTTTTATCGCTTACGACACATATCAATTTTTGTTAATGCGCGATGATTCTGTTCGCTGTGGTTTCGAAGGCATTCTTTGTATGTTTTTCTGCGTCATGTGACCTGTTGTGATTTTTTTGTAATGGTTGTAGGATTATTGGTAGGGTAATGCTAGCGGGATGGTTCTGGTCAGTATGAATAGACTTCATAAGCATGGTGTTAAACGTTGCATTGCCATGATGCAATAGATGATACAGTAAACGTGTTCTATTATGCGTTTATTAATCCAGGTTCATACGATAGTGCATGCATTGCAATATGTTTTATTTTCAGTAAAAATGTATACTAGATCTTTGTTATTCCGTTGCTTGACTGGTCTCCGACATTTCAGCTTATGTGTTTAAGTAATCTCTTGTATCGTCATCTACGTTACATTCACTTATTATTATACTGATTGGGCACAGGTGGCGCTAAGACTTATGTCGCTTAAGCGTTTGTAAAATTCGTTCTGTACACGCTACCTTTTATTTTGTAACTTGGGCGTTACAGTTTTTTGTATTAAAAAAACGGTATTTTATACAATTATCTATGTTACAGTACTGGCGAGGCGTGACGCATATGTGTTCGCAAGATTTCTTTTGCACATGCATCTTTTATATTGTGACTGTGTCTTAACAAGAAGATAAATCGGATATTATATATCGTCATATGTATCCATTATTTTGTAATTTTGTAAAATAAAACAAACAACATCCGTCCCTTCATGGGCCACCCCCTTCTGTGCCCTCCATCTCAGTTTACCTAACGATGTTCATTGATCACGTAACTTTGTTGTGCTGCACGCAGCACTGGATTGTCGTACGCAAATAGTATCTTGCAATTAGTCATTGCTATAAGCAATATGAAAGGATTATGTGGTATGTAATCATCCTGTCAAATGTCCTTGTACGTCGGCTGCCCTTAAGCATTTGTTTAGGACGTGTACAAGACTATTTCCCGATAGTCTGTTTAATTTCAACTTGTTTTATAGTATCACGGATAAAATACATGGAGCGAAGGATTATTTACTATTGTAGAAGCCCACCAACAGTCATTACTATTTAACAACGACCAAAGAGAACTTGGTCGGAAACTCGCAGCATATTAACCACTTAACGAACCTACAAGCGTTAGAACATTCTTTGAAAACTTTTATACTGGGTGGTTAAAGTGCAGCTACTCAGAGAGGTCCAGTGTGACTTGTAATCATCGTGTGGTAGCGAAAAGTGGTAGATATGCTAAAGTGTTAATGCGGAACCTGTTTTGCTATAAAAAATTAGCTCCAGTTTTGGCCAGCGAATATGGCGTTGTGAGTGCACGAATAATGGACAGAAATTTTCCTTATGTAAAGGATTAGGAGCGGAAAGTGGGCAGGTTAACCAAGTAAGAAATGCATAATGTTGACTTTATTATTAACTACTGCTTACAAAATTTGTTCATCTCGCAGTAGTTCCAGTGGAATCTTAGCAACGTGTTTCTATTCAGTAGTGGCTTTATTATCTGGTAGAGACCTAAAGTGTCTTTGGTAAACGCGCTCTTTTAGATATCCTGAGGGCCAAAAGTAACGTGGATTCAGATCAGGTGATATTGTACTCCATGCATCTGGAAACTCTCTGGAGATACCACTTTCGTGGAAGGTTTGTAACGCCCACCTTTTCTTCTATCGACAATGTTAGAAATATATGACCGTTAAGCATGTGCCTAACAATTGGACTAAAATTTTGTAAAAGATTCAATATAAAGTCGATAAATGAGGGGGAGGTTAACAATAAGATGCCTTGTAGGACAACTTATTCCGCCTACTTAATTACTGTAAAATTTAGTATGGTTGTTCGAAAGGTTTGTGCTATCATTCACGTACTGTGGCAACGAGAAGGGGTACCACGTGGATCGGAAAAGAATAATATGAGTTACTGAAATAATTATAGCTAAAAGAAATACGGTCGCTAGCCCAATTGGGCAAAATTTCTGTTCGGTAGGTGAATTAATGAGCCGAACAGTCAATGTCAAGAATTACTCGAACACGCGCGGCAACAGATTGCTGCACGCACGTTAGCAAAAACAGCTGAAACATTTACGTAATAAAGCGAGAAAGAAAATAGTTTACACTCGAAATATCATTAACTAACAGAGCTGAAATTTTGAAAACATATAAGATAACACTTAGATTAATGGTTACTTACTGTTGTGAGTGACAATGGCGTTACCTCACAATAACGTCTACTATTTTCATATGAATATTAGAAAAATGGCAAAAAATAATTAAAAGAAACTCTATTGACTTCTGAACAGGGAAGTAGAAATTGATAATTACTGTATCAAAAGGTAATTATTATACTTTAGCACGACTGCAAGTCAAAATGTGAACCAGAACTTTACTTACAAAAAATTACAATAATCACTTATATTTGCACTCACTCATTAATTCTAGTCAGTGCTTTTGTTCATAGTGCCAGCAATCATTTTAATTTGATTAGTCGATTTACTATTTGCAAGAATTAGATCGCCTCAGATTAAAGTTCAAATTTAAAGTTAGTAAGACTGAAATTACTGAATGCTTTAAGTTCAAATCTTTAATCTAACTGAATCATTTAGTTCATAAGCAAGATTAACTGGCACTGCAGTTTTCATTTTTCATAAACGGTACTCGGATTATTGTAACAATAGGACAGGACAGGCACCTACTTGGTGAATGATTTTAGGAGAATCGCGGGTAAACAGTTTTGATTAAACTATGGTAATTATTCACTCGCAAAACACCACAAAGCTGAGTAACGCTGTTACAAAACTCGTTGACAATAAGCTGTGATGCAGCAATCTTACTTCGGTGCATTCTCTCCGTAACGAAGTTGCTGACGACGATACTGCTGCTGGCTCCTTTCCATGATAATTAGCGAGCACGGGAGTTATTGGTAATGATATTGGCGTGGCGGGTTCTTGATGTTGCTGCAGCCAATATTCCCACCGCCCACGCTCATCACTTGCCACGTGCCGCTAAACAATCACTCCTCCAGTACAGTGCACGCCATCCATGCGTCCGCACTTCACCAAGTCTGACACCAGAGTTCTCTCTCTCTGCGTAGCACGCGCTCTTACGTAACATCCACCCGCGTCCAGAGACGCCGCTACTCCCACGATACTTATTCGTTGACAAAAACCTAATGTTTCCCTAACATTTCCTCAGCGATTACTCAGCGATATTTACATAATATACGTAATTGATTATACGGCAAATTAAACAAATTAATTAACACGTCGTGTACATATAAATTTACATAAAGATAAAAGCAAGTATATATACAATAATAAATGGTCACAGAGCACATCGGCATGAAAGTGATATAGGTTGCATTAAGCATATCTTCCATGGGCAAACGGCGTGAGGTGTTGCCTAACCTCGCATGAAAGCAATGATTTCCACATATTTGCGCTCTTCCAAAACAGGAAGCACATGTCGTATAAAGAGGTCTCGATAACGTGCAGACATCACGCTACACCTGACAGGCCCTCTGGGTGTATTCTCCTCAAAGAAGGCTGGACCGAGAATAAAGGTGCTTGTGAATCCACACCTCACAGTCACGTACAACGAGTGCAATGGGTGTTGGTGCACAACACGCGGTTTAACAAAACCCCAAATTCGACAGTTTTGTGTATTCACTACACCCTGTAGTGTAAAATGTGCCTCGTCACACCACCTAACACTGCACGACCATGAACTTCGCTCCGTTCCAGAAACCGAAGAGCAAATTGAGGATGTTACTGCGGATCATGAGGCTTCAGTTGCTGCACCATCCGGATGTTGTACACGTACCAGTGTAAAACAGACCGTAAAACTTTCCGTACTGTTGACCAGAGGGCAAACAATTCTCCTGATACTGCACGAGCAGTAACACTCCCAAGTGGACGTGCTGGATGGTCAGTTACCGCAACGCCAACCTCGCCAGTAACATCCACAAGGATAGGACACCTTCCTCTTCCAGATGCCACACCAAGCTCGCCCGTGTTTTCGAATTTCATTATTATCTTCTTTAAACCATTTAGTGACGTAGGATCTGTCCTCAGACCTTTCAGTCGACGATACTGGCTCAATGCAACACTGCTCACTCACGTAATACCTTGTGGATTTCATACAGTCATGCGGTGAGTGTATAGAGGCATATTTGCACCAGGTGGCCAAAACCGGAACCTTTTTTTCTGCGTAAAGTGGTTGCACCTTAACGCATTTGCATATCTAACAAGTTTCGCTGCCATACCATGACTACGTGCCACAATGGATCTCTGTGAATA